>NC_044308.2:58011720-59416720 GCF_007474595.2 Lynx canadensis
GGAGCATAGGAGGTGCCCACCTGAGTCCCACACACATTCCTCCTGGCCCCTGTTATGTAAAAGTAGCTCCCCTCCTCCTGAGGATCAGGGTCAGTTATTCCTGCTAGTATAGCAGCTCCTCTCTTGCCTGCTTGTCCCTGGACACAAAACTCCAAAGTCAGCAGTCATAACTTCTTATTCAGTGGGACCTTCACTGTGCCTCTGGGAAGGGTGCTCCAACCATGAAGTACTTGGGACCAGGACCCATGCTCTGGGACCAGGAACCCCAATCATGCAGAGCCCAGAGTTTCAAGGAAAGGAAGCATAAATTCCCTGGGGGTCATTAGGTATGATGGTAAGTTACGCCATTCCTGCTTCCACCCCTTGGTTTTCAGACCCTTGTATCCTTCTTAGTGAGAACACAGTACCATGTGGAGGTCTCTAATTTAATAAATACACCATGTCCTGAAGGACATCAGTCCACCTTCTCAGAGTGCTTTCTCACAGATGGAGCTTCCGTTGGCTTTTAGAAGGCCATTCCAACAATCTGTAAGACCAGTTACTTCTGGGTGGTGCAGTACATGACACAGCCAGAGGATCTCATAGCTATGACCCTCTCCTACACCTCCTTCACTTGATGTAGATCTCCTGGTTCGATGCTCTGCTGAATGGGATTCCAGACCTGTGGATGAGACACTTCTTAAGCCCCCAGAGACAAGTGTTGGCTGGGACTCTGTGGGCAGGGAAAATAGACAACATTCAATTTACAGTTTGCTTCAGGGTTATGTTAATTCTCCCATTTGCGGGGTGCCTGGGTGGCTCAGTCAGTTCAGCATCCGGCTTGGGCTCATGTTATGATCTCACGGATTGTGAGTTCAAGCCTCGCATCAGACTGTCTACTGTCAGCACAGATCCTGCTTCAGATCCCTTGTCCCCCTCTCTCTCTGCTCCACCCCTGCTCCTTCTCTCTCTCTCTCAAAAACAAACATTTTTTAAAAAATCTCCCACTTCCTATCATTATACAGTCTGAGAGCTCTGGGCTTCTTAGACATGTAAGAGAAGAGCACACTGACCCATTTCACTGATGACATCCAGCTGACTGACAGGTCGAGTAAGAGAGGCTAAAATGCTACAGGTCTCAGTAAGATGCATTCACTTCAGAGGATGGGAGAAAACTCTATGAAGAGTCAGGAACAGGCCATTTCAGTGACATTTTTAGAGTTCCAGAGGCCAGGGGTATTCTGGGACATCCCCTTCTGAGATAGAAAACAAACTGCTACATCATACTATCCCGTCACAAAGAAGGAAGTGCAGTGCCTTGTAGACCTCTTTGTGTGCTAGAGGCAACACTTTCCACCCCAGGGATATTCCTCTGGATCATATGTTGGGTGGCACAGAAGGCTGCCGCTTTGAGTGGAGCTGAAGCAGGAAAGGGTGTTGCAAAAGGTTCAACCCGGTGCTGTCACCCCTGCTAGCTGCCCCCATTGTGTTAGGGGTGTCAATGATGGGAAAAGATCTAGTGTGGCCCCTGGATGAGGCTGTGGCCCCAGTGGACCCATTGTAAACTGGACTTCATGCAGGACCTAATTTTTTACTTGGTCCTCATAGGCCCCCTTTCCAACAGGGGGGCCATGATGCCTCTTTAGGTCTCTATGTATCAGGATCAACTCAGAATCTTTTGTCCAACAGTCCTAGTGAACAGTCACCTAAGTAAATGGCCATGGGTTCCTTTGAGGAAGGACTGGGGGAATTGTCACAGTCTGTACAAGCCAGAGTGCTGCAGGGTCCTTCCTCCAGACACCTCTTTAATCAGTGGGCTCCAGATCTCAAAACTGACTCAAGTCTGGGAACTGAGCAAGAGATCATGACTTCTTTTTTTTTTTTTTTTTTAATGTTTATTTATTTTTGAGAGAACACAAGTAGGGGAAGGGACAGAGAGAGGAGACACAGAATCCGAAGCAGGCTTCAGACTCTGAGCCATCAGTACAGAGCCCGACACGGGACTTGAACCCATGATCTGTGAGATCATGACCTGAGCCAAAGTCAGACGCTCAACCGTCCCACCCAGGCGCCCCAAGAGATCATGACTTCGTATTGAAGTGACTGCCACCAGCTTGTTGCTCCTCTAATTTTGATTTAAAAAAAAAAAAAAAAAAAGAGATAAGGGATCAGCAAACAATGGCCCATGGACCAAATCAAACAACCGCCTGTTTTTGTAAAGGAAGTTTTATTGACGCATAGCTACACTCATTGGTTTACGTATTGTCTGTGGGTGCTTTTGTACTGTAACAGCTGATGTGACCTACAAAACCTAAAATATTTACTATATAGCCCATTACCTACAAAGTTGCTGACCCCTGTTACGGATGCTAAGCGGCACCTTGTTGACTATTTGCCTATTTTGTCCCCTGATGCAAAATTGACACCAAGGTCCACTAACCATCTCCACAACCCCCTGCCGTAAAGCCCATGGACTACCCTCCAACCTTGCCTTTTGGTGAGTAAGGGAAGTCTGGCCTCGGGGCTTTCAGCAGTTAAGAGCCCCCCCCCCTGGCCTCTATCAATCCTCCCATGTGCTAACATGCTCAGTTTATAATCACTTCTCAGAAACTCCACCATTCCTGGCCTGCAAAACCTCTTAGTGATGCTGGTGGCCCTGTCACCAGCGCATTGTGATGACTTGGTGATATGTCCTGTGCTCTCTCATGGCACATATTCTCCGGTGCATCTTTTGGCCTTACATGATACAGCCTTTCCAGCATGTCTACTTCCGTCAACCTCTTTATTCCTTCTTGTACTGCCTGCCAGAATGAAGAAGAAAAGGAAGGAAGTTGTGGGGGGTGGGGAGGGGAGGATCCTAAACTGCTGAGCAGAACTTCAGTGATACCCATGGGGAGTCCTTTAGCCAAAGCTGACCGTCAGAGAAGTCCTGTCTTTCCCAGGAGCAGCCCATGGGAAGCCCGCCTCAGTGCAAATGCAGATGGGTCTCGGAGAACCACAGCTGGGGGCCCTTGGTCAGTGATGGTCCCTGTAGGTAGAGGTGTGCCAGGCATGTTCTCATGGCCACGATGGAAACCCTCAACTGAGGTGGATGTGGCACAGTCTGATTTAATTGCCAGTCTCCATCCTTAACATCAGGTCTGACTTGTAAGGTGCCACAAGCTGCTGCTGAGTGTGACAGCTCTCTGGGGAGAGGAGGTGAGTCAGTAGGGTAAGAAAACTCCAGGGTGGACTGCAGAGAGGCGAGGTGACTCATCATGCCTCACCTCCTGTACTTACCATTAGACTTTTATCCCATCATAATCCAGACAGGAAAGGGGCATCCGCCCTCAGTCACAAGCAAACAAGCAATCTCTTCTCTGCCTCCCTCCCCACCCTGTTCTGAGAGGGTAAACTTATGGACCGCAGGATTTGTGTGAGGCCCACACTGTGAGGTAGTTAACAGCCAGAAACATCTCATCTGAGATGAATTCATTTGCCTGGATGCTGCCACCGCACTGAACAAATACACTGGTGTCATTATTGAGTGAAAACGACAGTCCAGGAGTCAATGCTACTTGACAGCCACAGAATACGAGGTGTCTTATAATGTTAATTAATGTTGGAAAAGTGTTAGGGTTCACCTCCGGGCTGCACGTTTACCCCCAAGGGAAACTGAAGTACTTAGGGCCCCCCCCAGTGAGAAAACGGGGATTCTAACTCTAGCTGTGCTCTTCCCCCAAAGCTATTAAAGTACAGAACAGACGGAGCTGAGAGGTAGGCTGAAGATCCAGAAATGCAGGCTCAGCAAGGCCACATCAAAGATAGCTTTCTTGGGGCGCCTGGGTGGCTCAGTCAGTTAAGCGTCCAACTTCAGCTCAGGTCACGATCACGGTGCATGAGTTCGAGCCCCGCGTCGGGCTGTCTGTGGTCAGCACAGAGCCCGCTTCAGATCCTCTATCTCCCTCTCTCTCTGCCCCTCCCCAGCTGGTGCACACTCTCTCAAAAATAATAAACGTTAAAAAAAAAAAAAAAGCTTTCTTGAGGTGGCGATGGTGACATGTCTCAGAACAGCCATAACGGGAATGTCCTGGCCACACAGGAGTTGTTCATTTCTCCTAGCAGTGTGACTTGTCTTCTGTCAACTCCATCCTCGTCCTCGTCATCCTCTCAAGGCAAGGCTTGTGAACCACATCCCACCCAGTTCGTCTCTCTGTTGCTTGTTTCTTTCCGAGAGGTGTGGAACTTCACGGTCAGTCTAGAATTAAAACAGCCTTGGAGGAAAATCAAAGACTTCTGTGCCTTCCTCCCACTCGGCTCTCTCCTAATGGAGGAACGCATGCCTCTTCCACTTCTGTTCTTCCTGTATTGTCAGACTCGATTAAGGGAATTAGCAGATGAAGTGGTACATCCATGTAACTCCCCATCACTGGTATAGTTTTATCAAAAGAGTTAAACTCTCAAGTTAGAGCATTTAATCTCTGTTTCTAGGGTCTCCAGCCCAAGAAAGTTCCCCAGCAATGGGGTAGCTTTGGGTGTTCCTCCAAACCAAATCCCAGCTCCACCACCTGTCCTCATCTATAACACGGTGATAAGAATACAGTGTTACGGTGATCACCTTCTACTACCGCGGTTATACAACATGTGTAGTAATGCACCTGCATGTACCAGATGTGCCACGGAACTGGGGCTCAGAATGTTAGGCTTGAGAATGAGCTGCAAATATAGCACGATCAGCAATCCAGTCAGAGATGACACTACTCTAAGAAATTGAACAAAACAAGAGAAGAAAAAAAAAAACCCAATGAACAATGAGAACAGGTGTGTGGTTGATGGTAGGACCGCATCTGGGTGCTGGTCATCGTCATCTTCTTCCTTGAATTCCTGGGTAAGTAGGCAGGGAGATACATACACTCCTAAGTAGCATCCTTATTATTAAATTAGATAATGCATATTAAAACACTTTGAAAAATACAAAATGCTAGGACAACCTGAAAAACAATGACAGTGTTAGGGGCTTCTAGTTGCAATAAATAGAGATTTGTTAAGGTTACCTCATAAGTGGGAAAGGTAGGAGAGGGAGGGTGGTATTGTAAGATCCCTGTGGGAAATAGTAAACTTAGCTTAGGAATCAAATCCCGTAGGAACCCAAGAAAAGTCCAGCACGTGAGTCACACAGAGCCTTCTGCAGGAAAACTTCTCAGGATCCAAGGCATGTTAGGGGTCTGATGACCTCAACCCCTTTCAAGAAGTGGAAGTTCATGGTTCCCTACTCCTCCTCATTTGACACTCAGCTGTTCTCTGTCTGCATCTATGTGTCTTTTTATTCCTCCTTCAATTACTAAAGGGCTGATTCTGAGTATTCTAACACATAGTCCCAAGACAATAATCAACTAAACCAACGAGAGTCTATGTAATTCCCATTTACGTAAAGTTTTTAATGCCAGGCTAATTTTTCACCAAGTGGCCTATAGGTTGGCTGCCCTTGGGTCAAGTGCCCACCCCAAATCCTATCAGCTGAGGGAGGCTCAGGGGAATAAAAACACAGAAATTTCCCAAAGCAAAATCTTTTTAGCCTTAGAACAGGATGCTGAGTATGGTTGATGATAGATTACATGACTGAAGAAGAAAAAAGCCCTCAAGCCCACCATCAAACTAAAAGACTCAGGGTCCCTGGCTGGCTCAGCCAGTAGAGCATGTGACTCTTGATGTTGGGGTCGTGAGTTCAAACCCCATATAGGGGGGGTGGATTGTAGTCAAAGTAATTCTTTTTTAAATCTTAAAAAAAACCCAAAAACTAAAAGACTCAAAAAAGTTAGAAAAATGTAATTTTAAACTTTATCAGCTGCTTCACAGAGATTACTTTCAAACACCTCACTGTTCAAACAAAAGTTCAGACCATACAGAAAATCATGACTTACCTAAAAGTATAGTCGAAAACAGGCCAAATTTCATCAGACAATACTAGAATTTATAGAACTAGGGGAGCAAAAAGTACCACAAGATGGCAGCATCATCCCATCTGTGCCACATCGGATTAGAAATCGAAGCAAGTGCTCATCCGTTGAGCCTGCTCTAAAACCATCCACCTCCTTCCTTGAAGCTATTCTTAAGAGACTGAAACAGCCGTACTTGATAGAGAAAGTATAAATCTAAACAGTACATTCATGATCTCTGAGCTCATTTGATTCCCAAGGTCTTAAAACTGGCTATCACTTGTTTTAGTCTAAGTGAATTAATGGAAGCAGGTACCATGGATTATCCAAGGATTACAGGCTCCCGAGGCATGTTTGAATTGCAGAAATTTGATCTTTCTATTGCAATATTCCTTATCTCACATTCTTGCAAGCCAGCTTTTTATTATAGCTGCTTTTAATATCTGTATATCTCTCTCTTACTAGATTCAAGTCAATCTCTTAACTGAGGTTAATTTTATGTGGCAACTTGGCTAGTTCATGGTATCTAGGTATTTGGTCAAATGCCAGTCTAGATGTAAGAGTACCTGCTTACTGTGGGTGGCCCTTAATTAGTTGAAAGCCTCAAGAGGGAAACACTGAGGTCCTCTGAGGAAGAGAGAATTCCCTCCAGATTGCCCTTGAACTCAAGCTGCAACATCAGCTCTTCTCTGGGTCTCCAGCCTGCCCTGCAGATTTTGGAATTACCAGCCCCCACAATCATAAGAACCAATTCCTTAAATCTCTTTCTCCTCTCTTTCTCTCTCTCTCTCTCTCTCTCTCTCTCTCTCTCTCTCCACACACACACACACACACACACACACACACACCTATCCTATTGGTTCTGTTTCTCTGGAGAACCCTAATATACACCAACTGTAGACCATGGTCCACTACTGCACCATGGAATAAAAAGATGACCATGAAGTATCCTTGATCTTGAAGAGACTTGTGAGCACATAACTAATAATGTAAATGCCAAATGTATTATTAACTACTACAGAACACAAAGAAAAAAGAAAGTCTTTGGGAAGTGGCTTGAAAAACCATGACATTTGAGTTGCAAAGAATGAATAGGTGTCTCAACAGGTAATAAACATTAGAGGATGAAGGATCCTAGGCAACAGAAACCCTGTGAGCAAAAAACATGTAAAAAGGGGCAAAATAAGCACCAAGACCCCCACGTGGATATGTGCCATCAAGATACTACAACGTCCAACAGTTCGTGAGCTCTAACTAGTTTGTTTTCCTGTGGATATCGTAAAATCTTCTAACTTATAAACCCAGAAACATTTATCCCAACCTTACAGCTTAGGAAAGTAAGGTACACAGGGGTCAGGCAAGTCCAAGCCCAAATATAAACCACAGCAGTCTGACTTCAGAGTCCACAATCCTAACGACTACTTCTAAGGCCCTACATACTGCAAAGTTTTAGGATCAAAGCAGAGGCCAGGAATGTTCAGGTCTAAACACACATCACAATTTTGTTACTTAGTATTCCCTTGCAGTGTTCAATATACTTTTTGACTGTCTTTTCCAAAGTTGGAATAAAAGTCAAGCCTAGAATAGGAGTGAGCAACACCCATACGCACTCAGACATTTTCAGCCCCATCCTTATCCAGATTTGAGCACTGCAGGCCTGAAACACATTGAGAACAGAGTGTCTTCATGATCGAAACCGGAAGGAACAGCAGGCTAGAACTTTCTCTCCAATTTACAATGAAGTGACAGTAGGGGGCGACCTTATCCTAAATTGGTGAATATTACTAATTTATTATTCTGTACATGCCTATCAACTTCCCTTATTTTCAGGATACACGGGTCTACAAAAGATACATTGCCTCCCCTTCTACTTCACTCTTGCCTTTCCTTTTTTTTTTTTTCCAGTTCCCGACATCGAGCTACTGAAAAACAACCATCTTTCTTGATTACCACTCCCACACTGCTCCAAATTTTCCCTACCCTCTCTTTGACTGCCCTTCCTTCACATTGCGTTTTTTGGAATTTTTGCTTTAAGTGCTTTTTAAACTAGCCGTTAAAACTGTCTCCCTTGACTACTCTCTTCACTCTCTCAATGGCTTTGAAATAAACCTGCCCTCACCCAAATGCTAACCTGAAGACTAGGTGGCATCTGGCCACATACATGCAAAACAGAGCTGAAACAGTATGAATGTGCAACAGAGCAAATCTCAAATAACTGATTAATCCGTATAAACACAGTCTTTGAACAAGTACATAATACAGGAACTATCGGGGTGCCTGACAGTCTCAGTTGGTAGTGCATGCAATTCTTGATCTCTGGGTTTTGAGTGAGTTTGAAAAACAAAAAACAAACAAACAAAAAAACTGAACTATCTTCATCCAAAAGGAAAACCTAGAAACTAAGTAACTTTTTTTTAATATTCACAGTGAAGTTTGGAGGTTTAATGATTAAGGATCATTGCTTTGAAGGAAATTTTACATGTACATAAGAGAATCTAATGAAATCTACAGACCCAATCCTGGGAAACACATACAAAATTCTACAAGGGATTCATGAGAGTTCATGTCCCCTCCAAAGGCCATCCACAGAAGTCCACGGACTCACGGGTTACACAAATTTAAATTTAAATATCTATATATTTTTGAGAGGGCAGTGGGGGACAGGACAGAGAGAGAGAGAGAGAGAGAGAGGGAGGGAGGGAGACAGAGAGAGAGAATCCAAAGCAGGTTCCATGCTGTCAGTACAGAGTGGGGCTCAAACCCACGAACCGTGAGATCATGACCTGAGCCAAAATCAAGAGTTAGATGCTTAACTTACTGAGCCACCCAGGTATCCTATTAGCTAGAAATTTTCATTATTTACAGGCGATTCATGCAGGGATCCTTATGAAGCACTTCCTACCAAATTACTAAAATGTGTAGTTATTATTTCTATTCTCAGATAGTAAATAACTTTATGAAGTTGGGTTGTTTCACCCAGACTCTTTTCACAACACTTTCTATCACCTTTCTGAAAAGGATTCCATGAGTGGACCACTCATTTTGTGATACAATCTACAGAGAACATTAACAGAAAGATGACAGGAGGGGAAAGCAAAGGAGTGAAATGCTTAAAATAAGAAACATAAAGGGAGGTATACAGTGCTATGAACAAAACGGTGCTGGATAAATGACATGGGATAGTTCAGAGACTTTTTTTTTTTTTTATTAAATGTGTAAAAAGTAGTTCTCATTGTACAAGTTCAAAATCAGACAAATGTACAAGGGTGTATAACTGGCATATTTATAAACTGTACCCACTCAAAAACTCACTGCAGACACAATCCATATTACATTCAATGTCTGCATCTTTACATATTACCTACTGCAAAGTAAATACAAAATTAACTCTCATCATTTTAGTTCAGTACATACGTGATATAGTTCAAAACAAAGGCAATTTTTTTCAACCAAACAACCAACCCAAGTACCAATTCATTATACTGTGCAAAAATACAGCAAGACTACTAGAAGGATTCCATTTAGGTTTAGTCAGTAAGATATGTTTCTATGCTACTGAAATACAGCTCAAGTGTTAGATTGTAATTACCAATGTAACAGTACTTTTGATTTACAACTGACCTAAAAATAGTGGTTGCTAATATATGTCCTTGACATTTAAAAAAAAAAAACTTCAAATCTTAAATACAATTCTAAAAGTATATGTGCCTTGTCACTCATTCAATAAGCATGATTTATTTTAACATAGGTCGCAAAAGTTCAATTAATTAACCAGAATTCTATATCTATTTCCTGCCTGCTATCTATTTCAGTCTTAAATCTAACTTTCTATCAAAAGCAGTTCAGAATTTATTTCATAAGATTAATCCCAAGAGTTATTGGGTAGCTTTTAAGCTATTTCATTTCTTATAAATATAAATCACTAGACATTCTAGACCAGTGGTTCCCCGCATCAGAATTATGTGGGAGCTCTTCAAAATTTGCATGGACCCCACCTCAGAACTAACGAGTAAGAATCTTCCAGAATGTCTGTTTTAAGTTCCCAGGTGACAGTGGCATACAGTCTAGTGTGGGAACCTCTGACCTAGACCACTGGACCAGTGGTCTCAACTTTTAAGGTACATCAGAATCATGTGGGGAAACTTAAAAAAAAAAAAGACAAAACAAACAGATTTGCTTCAGCAGATTGAGAGCGGTGTCCAGGAACCAGCATTTAATGCAGCTGGCCCATAAAACACTCTGAGAAACAGTGCACAGCCTTTACAGAGGAGTTCATTCAGCAATTTAAGTGACATTTTCCCACAAGCGCTAATGAATCCTGCCCTAGGCAGTTTTAGCTAGTGTTTGAGGACAAATGTAGCCTTTTAAAATAAAATGTATTTATATTCTTAATATAAGGTCAAAGTCAAGTAAATTGTGAGATCATAATTCATTCATCAAAGAAGGGAACAGCTTTCCCAAAACTGTAAACCTTCAAACAGACCAGTTTTTAGCAATCAGCTTAAATCTAATGCCCTCTCCATCATTAATTAGCCTGATATGAGATCAGAGGTAGTGATTCCAGCTTACCAAAATGTAACAGAGACTATAAAAGATACACATTCTAAGCATACACCTTTATAGGTTCTGTACAGTCTCTATGTAATATAGATTGGAGACCAGTTGGATATTAAATAATACTAAAACAATTAATAATATACTCTCAATTTTAGAAAATGAAACTTCCTAATATTTCCTCACATAAGTTCCTACTGAAACTACTGAGGGGGAAAATCTAGCAAATACTAAAGGTATCATGCTGTCTCTTGTGAAGAAGCTATTTGCTAATTTTCCACCATTCTTGTCATTATCTATAACATGGGTAGTGGGTAAAGATATCATTCTACTTTAAGAACTTTTTTTAAAGCACAGAAAAAGTAACTACATGTAAGGCCACACAGCAAATCAGTGGATGGACAGAGCTAGCGAGAACTTCCATTTGGAAAGCTGGACTCGTATCTTATCAATCTGGCAACTGTATCTCAGTGTGTGATGACTCTTACTAAGTATTCGAAATATTTCAGCATATTTGTGTGTGTGACAGCTCTACCAGCCTTGCCAAACTTTAGAAGTAGAGAGAATCGACTCTGAACGCAGAGAATACGTAAAAACTAAAGAGCAACAACGCTAGGAAGCAGACAGAGCATACAGTTAGCAGAATCTATCTGGAATCTTGCCCATCTGTCCGACGTCTAAGATGCTATTATTTCCCATTATGCATTTCTCTATCGTGTTCTTCACAAAGGCTTACACCACCTCTTCTCCATGGGCACATGTGCTTAAACGGTTGGCATTTCTTCTGAACCAAGCAACGATAAAGCAATTACCAAAAACCAGCACTATATTGCCAGAAAGGCAAGTCATAAAAGAAATGGAATCTTTTCAATCCACACTTCTCAAGAAGCTAAAAAATACTAGTTTTTAATCACTTAGAGTCTAGACTATTAAAGCAATCAAACCATTTTCCCGTTGATAAATGATGCAAAGCCAAAGTAAGGAATTTAAAAATGATGCAAAACAGAAGTTGAAAAATTACATTCAAAGACTCAAAGCGAGTGACATTTTGTCCTCTACTTGGGGCAAAAAGCTCCTTGATGGTGGAAATGAAGATCCGGAGACAGCACTCCCGGGAAAAGGACTGCAAACGTGAGCCGGGCCGATGGTGTAAGGCACTACCTTCACTCCAGCCCACACCTGGGCTGCCCTGCATGCAAGTAACGGGGGGCAGGGGGAGGAAGAACACAGACACACTCAGCTTCTCAGGTCCTCTTTGCTGGTTTGGCGGTTAACTGCTTTTCTCTTTCAAATTCCTTCTCCCGTTGCTGCTCCCTTTCCAACTCTTCTTTTTGCCTCTTCTGTTGCAGTTTAAGTGCTCTTTTCTATGTCAAAAAAAATTTTAAACCAAGAGAACAATCAAAGCTTATCTGTTATGGCCTAATTTAAAAGTAGCAGTGCTTTGACTTGAGGTAATCCATAGGCATTACTGAGTTTCATATTTAACTTTTAAGCCTGTTCTGGGTAATTTAAGTCCCCCTCAACACACACACAAAATTTAATTTCTTACTCCAAACTCTTACTGACTGAGAACTGCTGTGACAATGAAAATATGAGCTCCTCAGCCCAGCTATTAGTAGAAAAGCCCAGAGTGGGGTTCAAAAGAGTATGTTTTAAAGGAAAACAATGTACCATGAATTATGTTATTGCATATGGGTACATAAGAAGTCAGAAAATGAATACTTGAAAAAACAATTAAACCTCCACTTCTATAAAGAATGTGAAACAATTTTCAACTCACTTTTAACTTCGATGTCTTTTCATGAAGCATCAGCATCTCTTTTCTTATATTCACCAACTTGGCATGATAGTGTTTAGCTTCAGTGAACTAAATATGGAAAAGGAAATGAAAAGTCAAGTTCAAATAGGCCAAAGTTTGTTTAAAAGGGGGGAAAAAAATAGACTGAAAGAGTAAGATGGATGAATAATAAATTACTGTTCACTCTGCCTAAATTGGCCACATTTTTTTAAAGCCTTAATTATCTCCACATTTTCATTCCAAAATTCAAATTTTATTTAAGCCTTTAGTAGGTATTTGATAACACTTGATTCAGTTCAAACTGATAAAAAAAAAAGTTACTAAACATAAAATAGACATTTATATTGTGTACAGGTAACACTGTGCTTTAAAAACATGCAATATAATCCTAAACTTTTAGTAAGACTATCCAATAATGCTATGAGTTTCATTTGAGAAAAAGTACAACACTCTACTGTCTTCACAAAGGAGAACAGGACAACTGAAGTAAAGTATCCGCCCATCAGGAAAAACCAAGCTGTGGTCAGAGAATCCTGGGAGGGCTGTGGACAAATCTGGTCATGTTCCTGGGGCTTCTAAAGCGAGACCAAGCAGAACAACCTCTGTAAGGACACTTGTCTTCCCAAGCCATGGTATGTATAGACTTTTCCATCTCAGCCAGGGATGGGAGAGAAAGAAAAAAGCACCTCATTCTCAGGAGCCAAGGGTAACAGACAGAGACCAGGTAATAAGAGGAGTGTCAGTAGAGAAATTAGCAGCCTTCATGTATCTACAAGTAAAGTCTTAGTCTGATGAGCTCTAGAGCTTCCAGACCCTCTCCCTCTCTCTCTGGGCCTCAGAGTTTTCAGTTCCTGAATGATAATCGAACCACTTGGGCTGAGAGAGGAAAAAACAGGAAGACAGTTTCTGCCCCTTCAGACTGAAGCAACACTATTACATATGCTTGGTTCATTCATTTATCATTCATTCACTCAGCAAATACTCATTCTGCTGCAATATGAACTCAGTGGGGAAGACACAAGTAGGTCAGTGTAGCCTTGTCCACCTCCTTCACAAGTCAGAAAACTTTGCATTTACTACCCCAGGCTTCTGCCTAATGCAAGAGAAAACAGACTTGTTTTTGATTATAATAAAGGGAAAAATTAATGAGCCACATTTGTCCAACAGAAAGCTCATTTTTTGACATTCATATAAAAGTCTACAAAATCATGCAAACCAAGCTACTGCTTCACGTTGAGGTGAAGAGAAAGGTAGCCACAAGTTCCTTATTTTTGTCAATTCCCTGTTTCTTAAAATAAAGAGTAGCAGTTCCTCTCATCAAAAAACTATAAAGCTTCTGATGAAACTCAACTACTATCATATATACTGAAAGATATAAAGCGTCTATAAAGGATCCCCAAAGAGTCCATTTCAGTATTAATTTGTGATGGCATTATGAATGGGCCATACAATTAAACAAAATGCTGGTTTTAAAAAAGCCATGTAATTGATTAGGAAAGATGCACTTTCCTTAAGGGAAAACAGTACCCCAAAAGTTCCTTACTTTTAGTTCCCTTTTAGAAGTCTTTAACTATGAGCACATCTATTCCAGACTGTCACAAATAAGTTCCTTTTCCTACTATAGGCTCAACATCTGAAAGATAACAAGTCAAGACAACAGAAGTTCTAGTAAAGTAAATCAAGGTTTCCCATTAAAGGACAAATTCTAAAATTTAAAAATTAGAGAAAATGGGTGCCTGGGTGACTCAGTCAGTTAAGTGTCCAGCTCCTGGTTTTGGCTCAGGTCATGATCTCACAGTTGTGGGTTCAAGCCTTGCATTGGGCTCCGTGCTGCTGGCGCAGAGCCTGCTTGGGATTCTCTCCCCCCGCCCCCCCCCGCCTCAAAATAAATAAATAAACTTTTAAAAAAATGTTAAAAAAAAATTTAGAGGAAAAGATCCTAAACATACCAAACTACAACGTCGCACAGGAAAAACCTAATTATTTCTAAGCCAAGATGTCATTAAGCTATGTCAACTCACATCATACTTACCAAAGCATTAATATCCAACATAGAATGGCATTCTTTAAATTTTGAAATCTCTTGTTCCAGTGTGTCTAGTAATACAACTTGGTTCTGTCTGAAACAAAAGCACATAGCCAAAATAAACCATACATACTATTAAGTGCTGGTTCATTAAAAAGGAATCACATTTAGGACGCCCGGGTGGCTCAGTCGGTTAAGCATCCAACTTCGGCTCAGGTCATGATCTCACAGTTTGTGAGTTTGAGCCCCACGTTGTGCTCTGTGCTGACAGCGTGGAGCCTGGAGCCTGCTTCCAGTTCTATGTCTCCCTCTCTCTTTGCCCCTCCCCTGCCCCTGCTCACACTGTGTCTCTCTCTCTCTCTCTCTCTCTCTCTCTCTCTCTCTCTCTCTCAAAAATAAATAAACATTAAAAAAAAACTTTTTTTAAAGAGGAATCACATTTCATCTTGGTTAATGTCAAAAGTAAAAATTAAGTTGAGGGGCGCCTGGGTGGCTCAGTCGGTTAAGCATCCGTCTTCAGCTCAGGTCACAATCTTGCGGTCCGTGAGTTCGAGCCCCACATCGGGCTCTGGGCTGATGGCTCAGACAGAGCCTGGAGCCTGCTTGATTCTGTGCCTCCCTCGGCAGCAGCGAGCTTGAGCTTGAACTCCTGAAACGTGACATCGTGACCTGAACTGAAGTCTGATGCTCAACCGCCTGAGCCACCCAGGTGCTCTGGGGAGCCATGACTTTTTAGATTAGAGTTGGGGAAAATGCAGTATCAAGTTATACTAAATCAGAAGAGGGTAGTAAGAAGATGAAAAAACAGGACCAGGAATCACAAGATGCCCCACCAATAACCAGTTGTATAATCTTGGAAATTTATTTTCCTGGGCCTAAATTTCTTTATTTATAAAGTGGGAAGCTCACACCAGGTAACTTCTAAGGTTCCTCATGAAAATTCTGATTCAAATCCTTTTATTGAGGAATAGAAGCCAACTTTCCTGACGTCCCTCTCCGGATCAACCAATGCCAGGCTCACGGGATCAGAAACACTGAGGGGCCACTGAATTAAACATTAAAACAATTTTTTTAAGGTTTATTTATTTATTTTGAGAGAGAGAGAGTGCACATGGGTGCACAAGCTGGAGAGGGACACACACACACAGAGAGAGAGAGAGAGAGAGAGAGAGAGAGAGAGAGAGAGAGAGAGAATCCCAAGCAGCTCCATGCTGTCAGCACAGAGCCTGACGCAGGGACTCAATCTCACAAACTGCGAGATCATGACCTGAGCTGACATCATGATGCTTAACTGACTGAGCCACCCAGGCGCCTCTAAACATTTTAAAGAATACTACAGGCAAAGCAAAATATGACGTGATTTGCTTGTGAAGCTATGCTAAACAGAGAACAATGATGAAAAAAATAGCAATGCAGAGAATGAAAAGCAGTTACAACATCTCCACCATCCAGCAGTAAGTTTGGCAAATCCCACAGGTCACAAGTTTGTCCCTTCAGCTCTGACTAGAGACCACAGAAAGTGAAATATAGAACAAATAAGAAGAAGCCAGCAAGTCAATGATCCCGCGTAAACAGGAAAGCAATGACACTGTTACAACTAGAAAACGGTAAAGAACAATCAATGAAACCAAAAGTTGGTTCTTCAAAAGATCAATAAAATGGATAAACCTCTGGCCAGGCTCACAAAGAAAAAGAGAGAGGACACAAATTACTAACATGACTTATAGAAGAGAAACCATCACTGACTCCATGGACATTAAAAGGACCATAAAAGAATACCTCCAACAACTCTGTCCACAAATTGATATCTCAGATGGAAATGACTAATTCCTTGAAAGACACAAACTTCCAAAACTCACACAAGGAGACACAGATCATCTAAGTAGGTCTACATTTGTTAAAGGAATTCAGTCAGTAAGTAATAACCTTCCAGAAATGAAAATGCCAGGACCAGATGGCTTCACACTTAATTTCTGCCAAATATTTAAGGAAGGAATTACACAAATTCTCCACAATAGTTTCCAGCAAAGCCAAGGCAGAGGGAGCACTTCCTAACTCATTCTACGAGGCCAACATTACGTGAAAACCAAAACCAGATAAAGATATTACAAGAAAGGAAAACCGTAGACCAGTATCTTTTTTTAAAGTAGGCTCTACATACAACACAGAACTCAAAGCAGGGCCTGAACTCACCACCCTGAGATAAAGACCTGAGCTGAGATCAAGAGTCAGACACTTAACTGACTGAGCCACCCAAGCATCTCTAGACCAGTATCTTTTATGAACAGAGATGGAAAAATCCTCCACAAAATATTAACAAAACAAATCCAACAATATATAAAAAGAATTATACACCACAATCAAATGAGATTTATTCCAAGTATTCAAAGCCAGTTCAACATTTGAAAATCAATCAGTGTGATCCAGCACATCAACTGACTAAAGAAGAAAAATCATTTGGTACTATTATATGATGTAGAAAAGACATTTGACAAAGTCCAACACCCATTCACGATTAAAAACTCTCAACAAACTAGAGAGAGGAACTTCCTCAACTTGATAAAGAACATTAAAAAAAAAACTACAGCTAACATCACACTTGTGAGAAACTAGACACTTTCCCTTTATGATCAGGAGTAAGGAGAGGATGTCTGCTCCCTATTCCTATTCAACATCGTACTGGAAGCTCTAGCTAATGTAATGAGACAAGAAAAGGAAATAAAATGTATACAGACTGGAAAGGAAGAAATAAAACTGTCTTTGTTCACAGATGATTGCCCATGTGGAAAATCCCAAAGAATCAACAAAATATGTGAGTATAGCAAGGTTTCAGGAGGATATCAGGTTAATGTATAAAAGTCAGCAGTGAATAATTAGAAAAATTAGAAAAATCAATACCTCACATGAAATACTTTGATATAAATCTAACAAAATATGTACAGGAGCTATAAGCAAAAACTATAAAACTCCAATGAAATAAATTTTAAAAGATCCAAGTAACAGATATTGCAAGTACATGGAATAAGAAACTCAATATTGTTATCCTCCCAATTCTTCCCAACTTGATCTATGGAATCTATGCAATCTCAATTTAAACCACACCAAGTTATTTTGGAGATATCAACAAACTGATTCTAAAATTCACATAGAAAGGCAAAGACCAAGAATAGCCAAAACACAATGAATAAGAACAAAGCTGGAAGACTTACGCTACCCAATTTCAAGATTTACTGCAAAACTACAGAAATCAAAACAGCATGATATCGGTAAAACAGACACATCAATGCAACAGTATAGAAAGCTCTTAAATAGATCCACACAAATACAGTCAACTCCTCTTTGACAAAAGAGCACAGACAATGCAGTGGATTCAGGCTAGTCTTTTCAACAAATGCGAGCGAACAACTGGACACTGACGTGCAAAGAAATTAACCTAAACAAAGACCTTACAATTTCATAAGAATTAACTCAAAATGGACCATAGGTCTAAATATAAAAAGTAAAACCCTAAAACATCTAGAAGAAAACACAGGAGAAAATCTTAGGTGACCTTGATTCGGTGACGAATTTTTACATGAAATATCAAAATCATGATCCATGAAAAAAAAATTAAGTGGCTCAGTCTGGTTAAGTGTCTGAGTCTTGATTTAGGCTCAGGTCATGATCTCATGGTTTGTGGGATCAAGCCCCACATCAGGCTCTGAGCTAACAGCACAGAGCCTGCTTGGGATATTCTCTCTCTCTCTCTCTCTCTCTCTCTCTCTCTCTCTCTCTCTCTCTCTCCTGCTTGGGATATTCTCTCTCTCTCTCTCTCTCTCTCAAAAGAAATAAATAAACATTAAAAAAACAAAACAAAACTTTAAGAGGCACCTGGGAGGTCCGGTCGGTTAAGTGTCCAACTTTGGCTCAGGTCATGATCTCACAGTTCTTGAGTTCGAGCCGCATCATCGGCATCACGGCTGTCAGCCTGTCAGCGCAGAGCCCCCTTCAGATCCTATACCCCTCACTCTGCCCCTCCCCCACTACAGCTCTCTCAAAAATAAATAAACATAAAAAAAAAAACTTTAAAAAAATTGGTAAGTCAGACTTTTAAAATTAAAAATTCTGCTCTGTAAAAGACACTCTTAAAAGTACAAAGACAAGCCACATGCTTGGAGAAAATATTTGTAAGACATATAAAGGATTTGTATCAAAGTATACAAAGAACACTTAAAACTCAACAGTAAGAAAATAATAACCCAAGGCACCTGGGTGGGTCAGTCAGTTAAGCATTTGACTTTGGGTCAGGTCATGGCTCAGGTCATGGTCTCATGGTTCATGAGTTTGAGTCCTGAGTCAGGCTCTGCGCTGACAGCCAGGGCCTGCTCCTGATCCTCTGTCTCCCTGTCTCTGCCCCTCCCCAATGCACATGTACATGCACATCCTCTCTCTCTCTCTCTCTCAAAAAATAAATAAACAGTTTTAAAAAAGAAAATAAACAACCCAGTTAAAAAATAGGCAAAAGAGGGGCGCCTGGGTGGCGCAGTCGGTTAAGCGTCCGACTTCAGCCAGGTCACGTTCTCGCGGTCCGTGAGTTCGAGCCCCGCGTCAGGCTCTGGGCTGATGGCTCAGAGCCTGGAGCCTGTTTCCGATTCTGTGTCTCCCTCTCTCTCTGCCCCTACCCCGTTCATGCTCTGTCTCTCTCTGTCCCAAAAATAAATAAACGTTGAAAAAAAAATTTTTTTTTAAAAAAAAAAATAATAAAAAAAAAAAAATAGGCAAAAGAGGGGCGGCTGGGTGGCTCAGTCAGTTAAGTGTCCGACTCTTGATTTCGGCTCAGGTCGTGATCTCAGTTTGTGATATCGAGCCCAGTATCAGGCTCCATGCTGACACTGCAAAGCCTGCTTAGGATTCTTTCTCTTCCTCTCTCTCTCTGCCCCTCCCCACCTCAAAATAAATACATAAACTTAAGAAAACAAAAAACAGGCAAAAAATCTGAATAAACATTTATTGTATAAGCATGAATTTGTCTGATCTTTGTCCCAGGTTCCTGGTATGTCTATTCTAAGACTTCTGTAATTTCTCAAATGATAGAAGTATCTTCATTAGTCATGAACCCCTCTTCAAGCACACCAGAGTTTATGCTAATGAGGTGACATATGGTGGGCCCCTAGAGCTTCAGGCTGGGGGCTGCTCATGCCAGAAAGATCAATCATGTGGTCCCAGGGTTGGGGCTTTGAGCCACGTGATATCAGTCCATTCTCCAGAGAAGAGAGGTTGTAGGAGGGGGGCTGGAGAGTGAGTTCAATTACATAGCCAATGATTCAATCAGTTGTGCTCACAGAGTGAAGCAGCAATAAAAACTTTAAACACTGAGGCTCAGTAGAGCTTCCTGGTTGGTAAACACATCGATGTGCCAAGAGGGTAACATGCCCTAATTTCACTAGAAGAAGCCACAGAAGCTCTGGGGTGGATATACTCCCACACCTTCCCCTATGTGTCTCTTCATTTGGCTGGTCCTGATCTGTATTCTTTATAATAAAATGGTAATTAGGGGTGCCTGCGTGGCTCAGTCAGTTGAGTGTACAACTCTCAATTTCGGCTCAAGTCATGATCCCATGGTCATAGGATTGAGTCCTGCATTGGGCTCTGCACTGAGTGTGGAACCTGCTTAAGATTCTCTCTCTCTCTCCCTCTGCCCCTCTCCCTGCTTGCACTCTCTCTCTCCCTAAAAAAAAAAAAAAAAAAAAAGTAATAATAATAAAACAGTAATTATAAGTACAGTGTTTTCATGATCCATAAGTCTAGACACTCTAGAAAAAGGTTCCACAGAATATTTAGCTTCAATATCAGGTAGAAATGACTCGCCTTCCTTTTCCTTAAAGTTTTGTATCATCTGTAGTAAATGTGCTGGGAGTGACCAGGCAGTATCAATGCAGTATCTGGGGCATGATCCTCTGAGAAAAAAGCTATTTCCTTGGACGGTCCAAGTGTGGCTTATCTCAAAAGGAACGACACTAAGGCTACTTATGATTGTACCTTGCCAGAGACTTTTAGGGCCTAAATCCCAGACTCCCTCTTTTCTTTCTTTCCAGGGGTTCTTAAAATGACAAATACATGCAAAAGAACATTCATAACCTTTCTTATATATAAAGTTAGTTTTGTTCCCGGTCTTCCCATTACTAGCTACAAAGTAAACTTAACTTGTATCTACCACAACCTCTTCCTTCACCTCTGTGGGCCTGTTTCTGTAACTTAAAGTGGCTTAATGAAAATTAAACTGTTTGACAACAGTCAGGATGCTTCACTCCATCCAGTACTCTTTCCCCTAAATCTTTATCAGCAGTAGGATTTGTAGACAGGGATGAAAGAGGCAGCTGCTTGAAAACACCTTCTTCCTTTCTCTGAAACGTGACTTTCCTTAATACTAAAGAGGTATAATAACTGCTTACTCATCATATTCCATTATTAATTCTACCACTACCTATGTAATCTTTTTCGGTTTACTTAACATTTCTGAACCTCGGTTTCCTCAACTGTAAACAGGAATAATATTAATACTTCAAAAGCAGGTGTCAGGATCAAGATATGGTATATAAAGTGCCAGGCAAGTAGAACATACAGCAATAAGCAGTAGCTGATGTTACTATCATCGTCGTCGTCGTCTAGGTGCCCCAGAAGATAAGAGGGGTTATTTAAAACACTAAATCTTAGGGGCACCTGGGTGGTTCAGCTGGCTAAGCTTCTGACTTCGGCTCAGGTCATGATCTCACAGTTTGTGAGTTCGAGGCCTGTGTCAGGCTCTAGAGCCTGC
Organism: Lynx canadensis; assembly: GCF_007474595.2. Taxonomy (NCBI): domain Eukaryota; kingdom Metazoa; phylum Chordata; class Mammalia; order Carnivora; family Felidae; genus Lynx; species Lynx canadensis. The sequence continues at coordinate 58,032,786 of NC_044308.2, forward strand.
TCTGGATTCTGTGTCTCCCTCTCTCCTCTGCTCCTCCCCTGCTCGGGCTCTGTCTCTCTATCTCTCTCAAAAATAAACATTAAAAAAAAATTTTTTTTAATAAAAATAATTAATTAATTAAATAAAACACTAAATTTTAGGGGCACCTGGGTGGCTCAGCCGGTTAAGCGTCCAGCTGCGGCTCAGGTCATGATCTCACAGCTTGTGAGTTCGAGCCCCGCGTCGGGCTCTGTGCTGACAGCTCAGAGCCTGGAGCCTGCTTCAGATTCTGGGTCTCCCTCTCTCTGTGCCCCTCCCCTGCTCACACTCTGTATCTGTCTCTCAATAATAAATAAACGTTAAAAAAAATTTTTTTTAATAAAAAAAATAAACCACTACATTTTAGCCAATGTCATCAGTTAAACTCTGCAATTAAACTGTGGTTCCCAGCTTCCTTCCCAGCAAAACATATCCAGATATCTTTGGCTTGCAGAGTTTCTTACCACCCTTCAGTTGATCATACTTTTACTTCATTCAAACTCCCCTACAAAATCTTTATGACTTTTTTGCCACATGAATTGACCGGCTTTAAAATACAAGGCATACCACACACTTGGGATAAAAAAATCTCATCGGAACCAGCAGAAAACCAAGGGTGCTGCCAACGCCCTGATTACAGTAGTGTGCCACACATAGCAGAACACAGTTCCACTTACATACTCATTTATCACCTCCAAATCCAAGGATTATAACATTACTTACTGACATTTACAGAATGGACATCGTGGGTGATTGTTTCCCTCCTTTTGCACTAATACAGGCCTTTAAGGTAACATTTCAAAGGGTAGGTCTTACAGCAGCAGCAGCTCACAGGCCAGTTTATGGCTGACCACCACAGAAAGAAATGATAGGCCAGCTTGGGCAACCATGCAAGGTCCTACCCAAGAGGAAGCAGAAGTTCGGTCCACTGTTTCCGACTGGGAGCTGATAAAGTTAGTGTGTGGTTTTGCATACTGATCCTCCTCTACGAGTTCCGTTCTTCCTTATCCTGTTCTTCTCTTGGTGTATCCTCCAATCCTTTATTTAGCTGGTAGACCACCAGAAAAGAAATGGGTCCTCCCCAAAAAAGACACTTAAACATTTTTGGCAACTCATGTGAACCAGCGACTGAAAACAAATCTGACTCCCATGGCAATTTTGCAACACTTCCAACAGGCAATATTTTCATAAAATGATGGTAAAACACCAAAACTAATCAAAGAGTCTAGACAAGATACAGGGGTGGCTTTTTCTTTTTTTTTTTTTTTCTTTCCTTTTGAGAGAGAGAGGACACAAGTGAGTGTGACGCAGAGAGAGGGAGAGAGAGAATCCCACAAGGAGGAGAGAGAGAGGGAGACAGAGAGACAAGAGAGGGGCTCACTTAAAGCAGGGCTCGTGTTCACCCAAAGCAGGGATCGTGCTCACCCAAAGCAGGGCTGAAGCTCACCTGATGTGGGACTCGAACTCACAAACCTGTGAGATAATGACCTGAGCCAAAGTCAGATACTTAACTGACTGAGCCACCCAAGCACCCAGGGGTACTTCTTATAAGAGACCACACACTCTAGAAGTATTCATTTCACTTTTTACATTTAGGTTACTAAGTATTCCTTCACTCCCATTTGCTACCGCTAAAGACAGAAATACTCAACTGTATTCAATATTGCAATATATTATACCTTAATAGAGCATACACATATACATATACATACATATACATATACACTTATACATATACATATAGTAAACTATAACTATGCCAAAGGGGAAATGAGTGCAACCATGGTTTTTGTTAGCTCACGTGAGTTCCTGAAGAGCTTGTTTTGATCTCTGCAGGTCTGGCAGGTAGTGAGAAAGCAATCCTTCTGCCAGCTGCTCCACAGCTTTGTCTTCTACAGCCAAGTCCTCTAGTAACCCTTCATCTGGAGAAGTGTCACTTAAACCTGTCCCCAAAAGAAAATCAAACGTAGGAGTCTTTTAAATGGACACAGGGGTAAAAGAAGTAATAGTGAGGGAGGGGGCTGACAGTGAGGTTCAGAGCACACACACACAGGACACTACAGGCATCCTTCCTTCCCTGTCTTTTATTTATTTTGAGAGAGAGAGGGAGAGGGAGAGAGAGAGAGAGAGAATGTACACACAAGTGGGAGAGGGCCAGGGAGAAAGGGAGAGAGAATCCCAAGCAGGCTCCGTGTGGTCATCTTGGAACCCAAAACGGGGCTCAATATCACAAACCATGAGATCATGACCTGAGCCGAAATCGAGAATCAGACACTTAACTGATGGAGCCACCCAGGCACCCCCTTCCTTTTCTTTTAGCTTTACCTTCTGAGTGTCCTCTAATAAACAGGATATGTGCATTCAAAAAAATGTTTTTAAGCTACTAGTATAAGGTAAAGTCTGGATTAAAAGAACATTAACATATGCAAAACATATTCTATATGTTTATGTATTTTTCAGGGCAAGAGATGTATAGTTTTCAGTGGATTATTAAGAGTCTGAGGCCTAAAAGTAGGAAAAAGTCACTGAATGAAAGCAATAAATCCTTCCTTTCAAAAGCATGCAGAAATTCTATATACATTCATATAAATGCAATGCCTAAAAAAATTTCTTTTTCAATTCAATGTAAGTAAAAATGTGGGTCAATATTTACTTTTCATAAAGCTTGATATACTATTTATATGTAAAAGGGAAGCTGTTTTATCATTGTTAGAAGATTTTCAAAGGATTTCTCTTCTCTGGAGACTCAGCACCTTAATTTACCATAGAAAATAGTATATAATAATTGCATGTAAATCTAGACGTGTGCCAGGAACTACGCCTCACGCTTTTCCTTTGAATAATAACAGTGTAAGCAGTCAGGCACTCAAAAACATCTAAAATGGGGGTGCCTGACTGGCTCAGTCAATGGAGCATGCAACTCTTTATCTCAGAGTTGTGAGATAAACATGAGCCCCACGTTGAGCGGAGAGATTACTTAAAAATAAAACCTGAACAAAAGATGTCTAAAATGAATAACCATCAATCACTACTCCTACAAGAAAAGTACAAAACTATTTCTAAACATGGTTCAGTGAGTGGTTTTTAAGATTTTAGAATCACTGGCTTAAAATTAGGGAGAAAAGGGTGCCTGGGTGGCTTAGTCGGTTGAATGTCTGATTTCAGCTCAGGTCATGAACTCACGGTTCATGGGTTCCGGCCCTGTGTGGGGCTCTGTGCTGACAGCTCAGAGCCTGGAGCCTGCTTCAGATTCTGTGTCTCCCTCTCTCTCTGCCTCTCCTCCGTTCATGCTCTGTCTCTCTCTCTCAAAAATAAACAGTAAAAAAATATTTTTTAATGACATAAGGAAGTCAGATGGTCACATTACTAAAATTGTACTCTAAGAGCATTTTTAAACATTAAATTCTGAAACATCTCCATTTAATCATAATCTGGTAATACTCAGTAACATCAAATTAGATCATTATGTAAAATACATTTATCATGCCACATTCCTTATAGCTCACTTCCAAGTATAGTTTTTACCACAGATTTACAATTTAGCAAGATGGAGGAAAACAACATGCCGTCATATTCAAAGTAAGTTTTTATAGATAAAAAAAGTAGTATGGTTTTTATTTTGATTCTGAGAAATACATGAACAAATTTTGGAATTCTCTAAATCACAAGGCAATGTTCAAACGGACAAGAGGTAACTAGAAACTGAAGCACTCCACAAATGAAACAAAAATTTAACAGGAAGAAGCAGAGTATTTGCAAATATTGCCATTCATGTACCATCAGATGGGAAGTGAATAAAGAATATCTGAAAATTAATGCCATTGCTTAAGGCTTGATTACACTAACGGTGCAAACAACAGCAACTCTCTTTAAGGAAATACAGAAAACAAGTATTACAGATAAACAGAAACACCCAAATAAGGATATCTCAACTTTAAGAACAATAGCTACTATGTCTCCCTTACAATATATAAACATTTAACTCACAGTCCTCCTCCTACTCTACCCCAATATTCTGGTTAATAATTGGAAGAGTCTGACTTACGTCTCTACATACATTAAGTTACTAAGTTCAAGGTACTTTACTGTGGGAGATTAAAAGAAAGGGTCCTTACCCTACTCATACAAGAAACATTAGTTGCACACCTGTACTCCCTACTAGTTTCCAAGGTTACAAGAATAAATTAAGCAAGTCCCCCTCCCCCTGTACAAAGAGCTTGATACAGGGGAATCATAATGATAATATATGAGAAGGGGCATTAGAGAAACAGAAACTGTTATGGAAACTCAGAGGGAAACATAAAAAAAAGGAGGCGTCTGGGTGGTTCAGTCAGTTGAGCGTCTGACTTTTCAGTTCAGGGTCATGATCTCATGATCTCACGGTTCGTGAATTTGAGCACCATCTTGGGCTATCTTCTGTCTATGGTCGGCAGGGAGCCTGCTTTGCTCCAGATCCTCTGTCCCCCTCTTTCTCTCTGCCCCTCCCCCATGCTCTCTCTCAAAATAAATAAACATTTTTTTTAAAGTATTACTCATGGTAAAAGCTTAAAACACAGAAAGGGGAGGTATAGGCTAATAGTAAAAATACTCTTTCTCAGCATACACTGGCTGGCTCAGCTGGTAGAGTATGTGACTTTTGATCTCAGGGTTACGAGTTTGAGCCCCACATTTGGTGCAGATTACTTAAAAATAAACAAAATCTTTTTTTTTTTTTTCCTTCCCCTCCCCCATGGGTTCCTGTTAAGTTTCTCAGGATCCACATAAGAGTGAAACCATATGGTATCTGTCTTAAAAAAAAAAAAAGAGGTTAGAGTGGGAGAGAGCCAAAGCATAAGAGACTGTTAAAAACTGAGAACAAACTGAGGGTTGATGGGGGGTGGGAGGGAGGGGAGGGTGGGTGATGGGTATTGAGGAGGGCACCTTTTGGGATGAGCACTGGGTGTTATATGGAAACCAATTTGTCAATAAATTTCATAAAAAAAAAATAAAATAAAATAAAATAAAAATTTATAGTAAAGGAACAAAAAAAAAAAAACTACAGTAGCTTTGTAGTGTAGCTTTGAATAAAGAACTTTAACAATAGCAAAAAAAAAAATAAAAAAAAAAATAAACAAAATCTTTAAAAAAAAAAAACTCTTTCTAACTCCCTTAATGCAGTCACTGTGTAGTTTCCAATATAGCCTTCAAAAAAATTATCACTGCATACCTATGCAGAAGCCCTGTTTTAATCATAAATATTACTCATATTGTTCTGCAACTCTTAAATATACACCTTAGATATCTTTCCGTATGAGCATATATGCGTCTACTACATTCTTTTTAACAGAATAGAATTCTACTATATTTTGTTTAACTAGTTCCCTGCTATGGACTGAATGTGTCCCCCCTACATTATTTTGTAGCCCCAACCTCCAACATAAAGGTAGCTGGAGGTGGGACCTTTGGGAAGTAATTCAGTTTAGATGAGGTCATGAAGGTGGGGCCCCATGATGGGGTTGTATCCTTAAAAGATAAAGAGAAACCAAACTCTCTCCCTCTACCATGTGAGGTATCGGCAAGGCGAGAAGGCAGCTGTCTGCAAGATCAGAAGAGGACTCTTACCAGGAACCTAACTGGTCAGCACACAGATCCTGGACTTCATAGAACTCCAGAACTTTGAGGAATAAATGTCTGTTGTTTAAGCCACCCGGCCTGTGGTACTTAGTTGCAGCAGCCCATGGAGACTAAGATACCTAAGGACAGGTATTTAGGTTATTTTCACTTTTTGCTATTTCAAACAATGTTGCCAGGAGTTTCCTTGCTTGTCTTTGCGTATCTATGTCAATGTTTGTGTAGGATAAATTCTTAGAAGTTGAATCACGGGACAGAGTTTATGCATTTCTTAAACAGACACTGCAAAACTGCCTTCCTAAGAGATGGCACCAATTTACACTCCCAGAACAATCTTTGAGGGCCACTATTTCCAAATGGGTAAGAATTCTAAAAGAAGGAATAAGATATAGGTTAAAAAAAAAAAAAAAAAGGCAGCATAAGGAAAGGTGGGACTATAGGATTGCTCTGGAAAGACAAGGTAGTTTGGGAGGGTCTGGAGCATAGGGCATACACAAAAGTGAGCTACAAGACCATCTGGCCAGCCTAGGAGGATCCCTGAGTGTCAAGCTAAGGGGTTTGCCCTTTTGCTTAGGAAGTAGTAAGGAGCCATTTTAAGGTTTCCCAGCAAGAAAATGACATGACTGGAGCTTTATCGTGGGGCAGTGATATGACAACAGTGGGATACGTGCAATGGAAGAGTAAGAGACTGGGGGTGGATAGCCTTACAACTGCTCTTGGAAGAGTAAAACTAGAGAGGAGATGGAAATTGCATAGTGGAATCCCCTAGACTAAAATAGAAATAGGAGGCAAGTGAGAAGAAAATCAAGAGTTACCGTCAAAGTTTCAACTGAGGGTGACTTGGTACTAATGGAATCAGACATCTACTTTTATTCATGCACATGCAGTATGTGAGGCTGGTGCAAAACAACCATGTCAAAGTATCCAGCAAGCGAACGGAAAGGCAAGCGGAGAAGGACCCAAGCTGCACATACACAAGGAAGTCAGCTTATGCAAGTGTAAAGAGGGGGCGATCACTGAGGAAAAGCATGACCAAGAAAGGGCTGAAAGCACTATTTTTAAGTAACCCCTATATTCCTAGAACAGGAGGTAGAAACGACACATCGAAAACCCTGTAGCCTTTCTTATGTGGGGTTCCTCATCTGAACCAGAGGACACAGAAACTGTTTTCATGCCCTGTCTTCTCAATTCTCCCGAAAATGGTAAACAGTACCATTCAGGATGCCTAGCAAGTCAATTCATTGCATGCAATGGATGTCTTAGGGTATTAGGGCTTAAATCTCTCTTGGAACTCGGGTTGAGAAAACCGCTGGAGGAATGACAGTAAGTAAAACATTTCATGAGTGAGTAGTCAATAATACTTGAATACATCAATTCTCTGAATTACAAACCGATCAACTTTCTGGCAAATTCATCTTCAACCACTAACAATGTGCTGGAGTCAACACACAGTCACAGAATGACCTCACCATCAATCGCCACCCAAACACTGCCTCCCCTCCAAACTTCGTTTCCCACTCATTCAGCTGGGCACCGGGGCGGGCGCGGTTCCCCACTTCCGCACGGGGGCCAGAGCCTCGGGACCAAGCTACTCTCTCCCGCGGAGCGGCCGGGCTCCCGGCCGCCCGCCCCGCCCAGTAGCACGTACCCGGCGTCGGCTCCCCGGCCCCCAGGCCGTGGGGTGGCCCTGCCAGGACCCCGTCCGGGGACGTCGGCCCAGGAACACTCATGTCCTTCCCGCTGGGAACAGGGAAGGGGCGGTTGTGTAAACGGTCAGAGGCAGTAAGGGGGCAACCCACGCGTCCAGAGCCCAGCCGGACAGAAGCGGCCGTCGCACCCGGAAATGACGGAAGCGGAAGACGGTGTGACCGCCGGTCCACCGCCTTCTTTCTTGCCTCCGCCTCCACCTTCCGCCTCCACCTTCCACCTCTCGGACCACTACCCCCTAGCGCTCCTGGGACTTCGCGCCGACGTCATTGAAGGGTGGAGGGCGTGGCGTCAGTAGAGTTAGCTGTGCGGGACTTCCTGCGACCGATTGTCCGGGAGAGGGTGGAGAGGGCGCTCCCTGGTGGGTTGGCGATTGTGTTGAGTGTGACCATGCAGAGTTGGGCTTTGTTCACCGAAGCGAGGCACAGCTTTTCAGTTTCTTGTCCATATTAAGGAAACACCTTAAAAACAAGGACTGCGTGCTTTCCCTTCGGTTTGGACTATTAATTAAAAAAAAAAATATATATATATATATATATATATATATGTGTGTGTGTGTGTGTGTGTGTGTGTGTGTGTATGTCCGTGTTTAGCTTTTTGAGCTTCAGCCTTACTAACTGGGGATTTGCCAGGATTCCAGTCTCCCCTTGTTGATTGTAGGTCAATGATTTTAAGACCTGGGTTGCAGTATCTACTGGACAAATTCAGCCCCATTACCGGAAACTGCCCATGCAGCGATCCTGTGGGAGGTTGTCATGATTTTGATGAAAAACTTAGAAATGGGCAGATGCAGGGGCGCCTGGGTGGCTCAGTCGTTAAGTGTTGGACTTCTGTTCCGGTCGATCTCACCGGTCCTGAGTTCAAGCCTGTGTCAGCTGTGCTGACAGCTCAGAGCCTGGAGCCTGCTTCAGATTCAGTGTCTGGGTGTCTCTGTACCCCTCCCCTGCTTGTGCTCTCTCTCTCTCTCTCTCTCAAAAATAAATAACCATTAAAAAAAATGTTTAAAGAAATGGGCAGATGCGGCTTCAAACCAAATAAAAACAACATCAGTTATTCCCTCCCTTAGACGCTCTCACCTTGAGTGGAATAATGGCTTCCTAATGTTGCACTCCAAAATTGCCTGTTCAGTGTATTACAGGGCAGCCAAAGCTGTCTTCAAAACAATGAGGATTTATGTCAAGCCTCAGAAACATGAACCTGTTCTTCATTGCCCTATATCAGTGCATTCACACCCTTTTGGCCTCCTTTCCTTTAAAGATTAGCTAGCTCCTTACTATCTGTGGTAAGCAGAATAATGCATCCCCCCCCCAAAAAAAAAGATGTCCAGGGTCTTAACCCCCAGAACCTGTGAAGATGTTAAACTTCACCCACAGAGTAATTAAGGTTGCTAGTCACTTGACTCTAAAATAGATTATCCTGGATTAAGTGGGCCAAGTTCAATCAATCAAATGCCTTCAAAACTGGAAAAGGGAGGCAGAAGAGAGTAGAGAGGGAGATGTGACTATGAAGAATGGTTAGAAAGGCTTTGAGAATACAGGAAGAGAACCACTGGCCAGGTGTGTGGTGACCTCTAGAAGGTAGAAAAAACAAGTAAGTGGATTCACCCTTAGAGCTTCTAGAATGAAACCTAGCCCTGCTGACATCTTAATTTTATCCTAATGAGACCTGTGTTAAGACTTCTGACCTATAGAACTATAAGAAAATAAATTTATAAATTATAAATTATAAAATAAATTTATAATTTGTTACCACGGCAATAAAGTAATGCACTACCCTTCAAACATCCTTTGTTGCATCCCAGCATACTACTAAAACTATGCCCTTTAATGTCTACAGTATTCTTACTCATGCTTCAGAATATTCTATTATTTTCAAAGTCCTACTCCTCTTCCAAGGCTTGACCAAAATAATACCTTTAATTTAAAATGATTCACAATCCCACCTACCCTTTCAACTTTCAGAAATTGTAGTAATAAACTTTCTCAACTACAAAGCATCCTCCTGCTGTTTAGCACTTAATCCATTCTTGTATTAGTTATTTCCCTTGACTTCCTTTATTCGATTTTAAACTCCAGACAGAAACTTATTCACAGAGAACCATAATGGGTTCTCAATAAATATTTGATGAATGAATGAAGTATTGATTCTCCAGAGCCAAATTCCAAATACCTATAATCTCCAAAGTCTGAATCACACAGGATGGCCTTTTACAAGCTGCCTGGTAACCCTAGTTATTTGTTAGTATTATCCCAACTAGATATCAAAGCTTTTTAGAATAGATCTGTGTCCTATGTGTTGGTAACCTCTTTACCTCTTATGGCAAATGCACAGTATTAAACATATTACTTGGATTTCAAAATACTGGTTATTTGAATTTAATAGGATGAAATTAGACTGTCACACCCTGCCTATTTTTATCATCTTGTCCTCTCTTCTATTTTGCTTTCAGCAAAAATTCATAAATAAAATAATAAAGGAAATAATTAAAAAAGAGGTAAAAATTCTTGTTCCTGTCTACCAAGAATTTATATTCTACCACTTACATGTAGTAGAATTAGAGAACATGACAGTATAAAATGATAAATTATGTGGAACAGACCTAGAGGATTGTAAAAGGTGTAATGATGTAATATTAGTTTCCTGTTGAGCTATAACAAATCACCACAAACTTGGTAGCTTAAAACAACACAAATTCATTATCTGACAGTTCTGGAGGTCAGAAGTCAAAAATGAGTCTCAGTGGGCCAAAATCAAGGTGTTGACAGGACTGGTTACTCTGGAGGCTCTGAAGAAGGAATCTGCTTCCTTGCCTTTTGCAGCTTCTAGAGACAGCCCACATTACTTGACTCCTGGCCCCGTATCCCATTGCCTTTTCTCCCTCTATTACCACTGTAGCATCACCTTCTCTCCTACTCTGATCCTCTGGGCTCCCTCTTACAAGAACCCTTGTGCTTACATTAATCCCACCTGCATAACCCAGGATCATTTCTCCATCTCAAGGTCCTTAATTTAACCCACATCTGCCAAGTACTTTTTGCCATGTAAGGTAACATTCACAGATTCTGGGGAATTGAAAGTGGACATGTTTAGGGGCAGGGGCCATTATTCAGCCAACCACAATTGCACAATTGGGAAGTAACTGGAGAAAATTTTTAAAAACTTAATAGAGGAAATGAACTTAAGCCAAACCTTGGAGGTCAGGTCAAATGTAATATGCAGAGAAAAAATAGTAAAGCCTTCCTACAGGGGAAACACACACACACACACACACACACACACACACACACCACAAGTAGCAAAACAATACTTCAGACTCAAGGACCTCAAAATGGTGCCTTTGGGGGAGACAAAACCAACACAGATTCAACGGTTAAAAGGTATTCTATAGTCTTTTCGGCCAAAACAAGAAGACAAAAGATAACACAAAGTATAGTCTCATAGCTCTGAAGAAGTTAGTCCAAAGAAACGATGTCCAGAAAGAGTTAAACACTGAATTTACTCATAGCGAAAGGAAAATAAGTCTACTGGTCCTTGAAACCAAAAAGAGAAGGAGCAAGTATAATGTAATAAATATGCCAAAACCATTTATTCACCTCAATTTTGTGGTTTACCTTAAATTTCCCTATATCCTTTATTTGTGCTAACTGAAAATGAGTAGGTATGTAGGGGCTTTAAGTTGTTGCATCCACACGACTCCTGAAACAGAATGCTAGGGGCACCAGTAACAGTCGCAACAAAGTTTATTACAATGAGAGGCAAGGCCGACCGATGGGGACCAACACTCTTGATAAGAGTGTGTCTCCGAACAGCCGGAGTACAGAGTTTTTAAAGCCGATCACATCGTTTTATCATTATCTGGGAACAGAACAGAGAAACAGTTCCCAGATGAGTTAGAAACAGTTGCCAGATGAGTCAGAAACAGTTATCGAATGAGGTGATTATTTTAGACTTTCTGCCGCTAAATTGCAACCAGTGGATCTCCTTGACCTTGTCTCTGATGCTCTTTTTTTGAGCTTTTGTTTCCTTTATTGGTAAAGCCTGATTCACAAGAGTATGAAGTATGATTTACAAGAGTAAAAGCAAGGCTGTTATCTTTTGACCTTCAGTGTCAAAACAAAGTTGTTATCGTTAGCCCTACAATTTAACCCTTACAAAGTAAGGGGAAAATATTAATACATGAAGATTTTCTCTTCCTTTTATTGATCAGGATGTCCTACATTTAGAATGTGCTAAGATTTGATAAATCTACTCCCAGTTTGACCTACTTCTCTCACAGGATTTGCTTCATCCTTCCCCTTTATTTTTTTCCATTCTTTTCCAAAAACAGAAGAAAGAATGGGGAGGAGGGGATAAAAAGATTTGAGTGAAAAAGATGTAGGAACCAGGGCCTGCAGAGAAAAGGGATGGAAAAGGGGAAGAGAAACAGGAGAAAGACATTACAGCCCACGACCCTAAGCTTCTAGTGCATTAAAGGGTTGTGAATTTTGGGATGCCTGGATGGCTCAGTCAGTTGAGCGTCTGGCTTCGGCTCAGGTCATGATCTCATGGTTTGTGAGTTCGAGCTCTGCGTCGGGCTCTGTGCTGATAGCTCAGAACCTGGAGCCTGTTTCAGATTCTGTGTCTCCTTCTCTCTCTGCTCCTCCCCTGCTCATGCTCTCTCTCACAAAAATAAACATAAAAAAATTTTTTTTTTAAAGTATTGCGAATTTGAACACATTTATATAGGGTATGTGCTCACAAAATAATAAAAAAGAAAAAAACGGGGTGGGGAGCAGCTGGGTGGCTCAGTCCGTTAAGCATCTGACTTCAGCTCAGGTCACGATCTCACAGTCATGAGTTTAAAGGCCTCCATTGGGCTCTCTGCGGTCAGGACAAAGCCTGTTTTGGATCCTCTGTCCCCCTCTCTGCCCCTTCGTCACTTATCCTCTAAATAAGTAATCAAACAAACTTTAAAAAAGGAAAGAAGGGGGGTACCTGGCTGGCTCAGTTGGTAGAGCATGCAACTTTCGATCTCACAGTTGTGAGTTCAAGCCCCATGTTGGGTGTAGAGATTACTTAAAAGTAAACAAAATCTTTTAGAAAAATTAAAAAATGAAGAAAGAACTGAAGATAGGAAATCAGAGAAGTTGGGGTACTAAGACAAAATAGTCTACCATTTTACCTATGGTTAACCAGTCTAAAAGGATTACTCAAGCAATTTTAACCACTTTTCTCTAATACATTTACATGAGAAATATTCTTTTACATTTGCAAACTGCTAAAATAATTCCATTCAATGCAATGCTCCTACACTTTCCATCATTCTGTGAGAATTAATAAAGGAAAACCTCACTATACTAGAGTCAGGAGGCTAGAAGGGGAAACAGCCTCAATTACAGGAAAAATTACCAATTATAGACCCCAACAGAAGAATCTTCAACAGGCAGAATCATCTTACACCCCCCAACAGAGAAAGATGTACATTGCATCTCCTATAAGAACTCAACCACCCTCGCAATTCAGCCAGTGTGAAACTCATCACACACTGAACTTTTTGCTTTCCTTCAATGGACTTTCATTCAAAAAACCCCATCCAACTTCCTTTTTCTTCTCATAAGATAACATTCTTCTCCTTCATTGGATTTGCCTATGGTCTTGCTAAAGCTTATATGCCTTGAATTGCAATTCTTTGTCATTCCTACATAAACCCATTTTTGCTGGTAAAATAACTGACAGTTTTATTTTTAAGGTTAACAATTCCTTCCTTGTACTATGTAGAAAAAAAACATATTTTGGGGTGCCTAACTGGCTCAGTCAGTTAAACATCCGACTCTTGATTTCGGCTCAGGTCATAATCTCACAGTCTTTGAACCTGCTTAAGATTCTCTCCCTCTCCTCAGACCCTCCCCTGCTCACACACACACATGCTCTCTCTCAAAAAAAATCAAAACATATTTTCACATGGATTATTTCACCAACACATTCTCTCTCTTTTTAAGATTTTACTTTTTCAAGTAATCTCTACACCCAACATGGGGCTCAAACTTACAACCCTGAGATCAAGAGTCTCATGCTCTACTGACTAAGCCAGCCAGGCACGCCTCACATTTTCTTAACCTTGCCACCAAAAGGTTTGTAAAATATATGCAGAGGTCAAAGCAGTGGCTTTTGAAATGTTTTAAATAGACCACTTTTTATTTTTATTATTTTTTAAGGTTTTATTTTTAAGTAATCTCTGCACCCACCGTGGGGCTCAAATTCACAACCCTAAGATCAAGAGTTGCACATTCCACCAACAGAGCCAGCCAGGTACCCCTAGACTATTTTTAGAGCAATTTTAGGTTCATAGCAAAATTAAGAGTAGAGAGGGGGCATCTGGGTGGCTCAGTCAATTAAGCATCTGACTTTACTCAGGTCATGATCTCATGGTTCATGAATTCAAGCCCCACATTGGGCTCTGTGCTGACAGCTCAGAGCCTGGAATCTGCTTCAGATTCTGTGTCTCCCTCTCTCTCTATCCCTCCCATGCTTGCACTCCGTCTGTCTCTCTCTCTCAAAAATAAATAAACATTTAAAAAAATGAATCTCAGGGCACCTGGGTGGCTCAGTTGGTTAGGCTTCTGACTTTGGCCTAGGTCATGATTTTGTCCTTCCTGAGTTGGAGCATGGGGCTCTGTGCTGACACTCAGAGCCTGGAGCCTGTTTCAGGTTCTGTGTCTCCCTCTCTCTCTCTCTGCCCCTCCCCTGCTTGCTGTCTCTCTCAAAAATAAAAATAGACATTAAAAAAAAAAATGAATCTCGTTTAAAAAAAAATTAAGAGTGTAGAGATTTCTTATGTCCCTCTTACCCACCCCCCCCCAATAGTTTTCATTAAGGCTTACTCTTCATGTTGCATGTTCTATGGGAGCGCACAAATTACAATGACCTGTATCCTTCACTATTAGTATCATACCGAGTTAGTTTAACTGCCCTAAAAATCCTCTGTGCACTGCCTGTTCATCCATCCCCCTAGTCCCTGGCAATCACTGATCTTTTCACTCCATGGTTTGCTTTTTTCAGAATGTTCATATATTTGGAATCATACAGTGTGTAGCATTTTCAGATTGGCTTTTTTCACTCAGTAATATGCATTTAAGGTTCTTCCATGCCTTTTTGTGGCTTGGTGACTCATTTCTTTTTGGCAGAGAGGAATATTCCATCGTCTAGTTGTGTTGTGAAAAACCAACCACTGTGCTTTGGAGCCAAAATATAATGCAAAGGCAGAGTTTGGGATAAAGAGGAACAATAGCTTTATTTCTTTGCCAGGCAAAGGAGGCTACAGCAGGCTATGGCCTTCAAAACCTGCAAGCCCTCCTAGAGAAAGGGGCTGAGGTTTTTAGAGGAAAATACAGGATCTAGCTGGTTTTGACAGGAACCATTGTTTACCTACTCCTACACTCCTTTGTCAGGTCTTTAGGGGTCATGGTACCTGGTTCCTGAAACAAAAAACTAAGATGGGAGGAGCAGAAGTTTGCAGAAAAGAGGAAACAGAGTACTTTAAAATCTAGCTTTGCTGAAGTATTAGGGCAGCCATTTTGATTTTTGTTCAACTTTATGCTTTTAAACAGTTTCAGATGTACCACAGTTTATTGATGAAGGACATCTTGGTTTGTTTCTAAGTTTTGGCAATTATGAATAAAGCTTCTATCCATGTACAGATTTTTGTGCAGACATATGTTTTCAAATCCTTTTGGTAAATACCAAAGAGCAAGATTGCATGATAAGAGTATGTTTACTTTTTTTTTTAAGTTTATCTATTTGTTTTGAGAGAGAGAGAGAGAGCATGAGTAGGGAGGGGTAGAGAGGGAGAGAGAGAGAATCACAGCAGGCTCCACACCATCAACACGGGGTCCGATGTGGGGCTTGAACCCATGAACCACCAGATCATGACCTGAGCTGAAACCAAGAATCGGAAGCCTAACCAACTGAGCCACCCAGGCACCCCACAGTCTTTGTTTTTTTTTAAGTTGACTTATTTGAGACAGAAAGAGCATGCATGCATGCTTGCACTCATGAGCAGGTGGGGAGCAGAGGGAGGGCAATCCCAAGCAGCATCCCTGCTATCAGTGCAGAGCCTGGAACGGGGCTCTATATCATAAACCATGAGACCTTGACCTCAGCTGAAATCAAGACTCAGATGCTCAACTAACTGAGCCACCGAGGCTCCGTGAGTATGTTTAGTTTTTTAAGAAACTGCCAAACTGTCTTCCAAAGTGACTGTACCATTTTGTATTCCCACTGGCAATGAATGAGAGTTTCTATTACTCTATGTCCTGACAAGCATTTGGTGATGCCAGTGTTCTGGATTTTGGCCTTCTAACATGTGTGTAGCGGTATCTCATGGTTGTTTCAATTTGTATTTCCTGATAAAATAGGATGTGGATCTTTTCATATGCGTATTTGCCATCTGTTTATCTTCTTTGGTGAAGTGTCTGTTCGGATCTTCTGCCCATTTTTTAATCAGGTCGTTTGTTTTCCTGTTGAGTTTTAAGAGTTCTTTGTGTATCTTGAAGAACAGTCCTGTATCAGATATGTCTTTTGCAAATATTTTCTCCCTCCCAGTCTGTGGCTTGTCTTCTCATTCTCTTGATATTATTTGAAAGATGAAAATTTGGACAGAACCTAGAACAGAAGACAGGTTGTCTCCTTGAAAAGAGGGCAGGTTCTCAAGTCTCCCACAGTGGCTCTTAATCGGGTTTGACATTTATAGGTAGGGGAACCTTTCTGAAGTATGCAGTAGTGGAAATAGCAAAAGATCTAACGTCAAAACATGTGTTTCAACCATAACTAAGATTTTTATTAGCTGTACTAGAATTTTTTTTTTTCATTGCAAGTGAAGAAGTCTAAACTTGTCTAAGCAAAACGGGATTTACTAACTCACTGAACTTGAAAATCCAGGAGTCGATCTAGGTTCAGGGATAGCTGTGAAGTGGAGAATAAAGGCAAAAGGAAATGTAGATAAAATTAAATTTCCATATAACATACAGCCCATTGACAAATACAGTACTTGAGACAGGCAGAGTATGACTTTCCTCCAGGAACTCCCAAGGGTCTTAATGTTAATGGCTTTGCTAGAGGGAAAAACAACCTTAGCTTGACAATAGCTAGAGGATCTGGTAAGTCTTCTTTAACATAAGAAAATCCTTTTGGAAGCTTCCTTCATCTTTGCCTCCCTCAACTCCAAATTATATAACCAGTCATTCCTCACAACCCCAGTGCAGCTCTTTCTGCTCTTGGGTCCTTTCCATGGACTATAATAAAAACACTCTTTTTGTACTGAAAAGGTTTGAAGATTTCTTGGCTGTTGGCTCCAAACCCCAACACTTCAAACTACATCAGCTATATCCATTTCCTCAAATGAAATCAGGAATATTTCTCTCTCTCTCTCTCTCTCTCTCTCGCTCTCTCTCGCTCTCTCTTGCTCTCGCTCTCTCTTGCTCTCTCTCTCTTTCTCCACTGGACTTTCCTCCATATTGGCTCCCAACTAGCAGCTTTCTCTCTGGAAAACAGCTTGAGGTTTTCATACTTCTTATAGCTCTCAAGTGAAGCCAACTCACTCCTAGAATTCACTTATTTCAATTTCTTAAAACAAAAACCTTAAATTACTCAGATCACAATGTCTACCTGTATACTAGTCTCTACATCCAGGGGATATAGAAGATCCTTATAGACTAATGTGGGTCACATGTATTGGAGAAAGGCGGAGCCTCTTGAATGACAGTCCTGCTAAGAGTTCTAAAAGGCACAGGAGTAGTTCCTTAAAGGAGAATCAGGGTCCTGTTATCAAAAGGAGGAAGGAAATTGGCCCAACCAAAGCAACAGACGTCAACTGTATCAGTTATGAGATTTGAATTAAGGCACTTAAACTCTCTGTACCTCTAGGTTTTTTATTTTGTTTTTTGTTTTTTGTTTCATCAGGAAAAGAGATAGGAAGATGATAATACCAGACCCTCTACTTGATATAGTTCTTGTGAGTGAGAATCAAACGCTTGACAAAACACACAAAAAAGATCTGTAAGCTGTAAAGCACTATGGGAAATAATAGCAACCCCTGACTAGGTATTTATATGCCGGAAGAAATATTATTTCTGTTATTAGTGCCTTGGTTACATATATTCACCAACCTCAACTTGGTTTCTTAAGTAGACTTCCATAATGAGATAAAAGAGACTAAATGATTTAGATAAATATCAGAGGGCTTGACAAATTTATGTTTTATTAAAAACTTGCTTCTTTTGTACAAATCAATGTCATATAATAAGGGAGTTTTTTGGGGGGATAGGGGGTGGGTAAAATATCTACTGGCTAAGCTGGTAGCTGAAGTTCCAGACCTGCAGAGTTAGAACATCAAGTCTTGTAGAGAATACCACCAACACCAAGGCTTTCTTTAGCATCAATACCTCTTTCAATGTTCTGATTTTATTGGTGGGGGTGGGGGAGGTGTCTTATTTTCTTCTATTTTTTGTTAGCTTTCTGATGTCTGACTCATGATATTATTCATGAGTAAATGAATATTCATAATATTGGCTGGTAATTATTGAAACATTATTAGTGCTTTGGGGCTATTAGTAAAACTAGTGGCAAAATTTTTATTCATTCAAAGAATTTTACATCTTAAAATTCTTTTTTCATATGTTTATAATGGTTCAAAAGACAATGATTCTTCTACTCTGGGGTTTCCCAAAATTCATTTGGGTTTTTTTTTTGGGGGGGGGTATTTTTTTTAAGTTTATTTATTTATTTTGGGAAAGAGAGAGAGAGAGGCAGGGAGGTACAGACAGAGAGGGAGAGAAAGAATCCCAAGCAGCTCTGTGCCAACAGTGAGAGGCTCAAATTCACGAACCATGAGACCAAGACCTGAGCTGAAATCAAGAGTTGGCTACTTAACCGACTGAGCCACCCAGGTATGCCCAAAATTCATTTTTTAATCTTAGTGTGTAGATATCAAAGTGGACACCAACCCTTATTGCTATACTCTCTTTCTATGTGATGTAAAAAGTGGGATTTTAAGGTCTATAGGCAGCATAAATTTTTCCAGTACTCAGCTTTCTTTTTAGGATAGATTTATGTAAATTAGCTCGGATATATTTATCATGCTTCATTCAAAATTGCTAAAAGTAGTACATGCATCGGCTTTCCATAATGGTCCTTATTCCTTACTTAAAATGTTCTCTTCAAAGTGTTTATGAATAATTTCCAAAGATTCTCCAGACAAGGTGGTGAGATGACATATACAAATTCAATTTCTTTGTAATGTGTTGAGATCAGTAATAAAGAGAGTTCAATCTCTAATTCCTTTTTCAATTTAAAAATTCCAGTGAATTGAGTTATTTTTAAATTATTGCTCTAGTCTTTGGCCTTCCTATAAATTTCCCAACAACATATTTTGAATTATTTTATGAAAGTGACATCTTTAATTATTCACTTAGCTTCATCTATAAATATTTTTTCTAAATTGTTCATTTAATGTACTAAGATGAAAGAGCACATTTCAAAGCATTAATTTTGAGACAGAATGTGAGCATGAGCACAAGTGGGGGAGGGGCAGAGAGGGAGAAAAAGAGGGAGAGGGAGAGAGAGAGAGAGAGAGAGAGAGAATCCCAAGCAGGCTGCAGGGCTTGAACTCAGGAACCCTGAGATCATGACCCGAGCCAAAATGAAGAGTCAGACCCGTAACCAACTGAGCCACCCAGGTGCCGCTAAAAGCATGAATTTTTATTAATAGCTATTACAAACAAGGCAACAGGCCCCAAACAGAGTTATATATACCAAGCCCCACGTCACCAAAACAGACTTAAATTTTTGGCTCTCCCAGAAATGGAATCTTAAACCAGTCAATCAAAAATCACCTGGGGGCACCTGGGTGGCTCAGTTGAGCGTCCCACTTTGGTTCAGATCACAATCTCAGGTTTCGTCAGTTGGAGCCCCATATTGGGCTCTCTACTGTCAGTGCAGAGCCTGCTTCGAATTCTGACCTCTCTCTCTCTGCCCCTCCCCCACCTCAAAAATAAATAAAAACATTTAAAAAAAAATCACCTAATCTGCACTAGCTAGGTAATGTGCTTGGGAGACCTCTGTTAACTCCTAAAGGAAAGTAACTTTGCAATAACCAATCTTTCTTGCCAGTATAAATTCCTTGTTACTGCTCCTTTATAAAAGGCTTTTTCATTGTACACAGCTCCTTGGTGCTCCTTTCTGTCTGCTAGACTGGATGCTGCCTAATTCAAACTTATCTTTGCTCAAATAAACTTTAATATGCCTCAGTTTAACTTTTAACACAACTAAAGATTTCAAAATGTCATTTTTCTTTTTAAGGTTTTAGATTTAGAAAAGTCTCTATTATGTGTTTTCAGGGGGATAAGTGAACAGTGATTTACATAAAGAGATAAATAGAATCTGTCTACATTTCATCATAAACCTGGTAGAACTAATTCCTTAATGTCACTACTTGAGGATTTTACCAGTTCCAGTTGCCCTCAGACCTGTTAAATAACAAAATTCAACCAAGTAAATTTGAAGATCTAATTGGCTTTATTAAATAACTCATGAAACAGACAACACCCCATCTAGAAGGTAGAGAGGCAGTCCAAGGAGTTGCACAAAATAGGAGGTTTTTATAGACAGAGGGTGGGGACAAGAAAGTAGCAAAAGAAAAGGATTGTCCCAAAAGAAGCTGTTTGCTAGGAGGAAAAGCAAGGGGTCTTATCATGCACATCACCTCCTCTTTCTCTGGTGGATGGAGAGGACTCAACTGACAGACTCAGGGCACTGATGGAAAGAAACATTTCCTGACTGACCAGTTAAGGCCACATTTCTTGAGGAGGTTGAAACTGCACTAACCTGGGTATTAAGCCTCTGTTTGGAAACTCTAAGTGACACCATTTGGGACCTGTGATTTACTTCTTCTTTTTTTTTTTTTTTTAATCAACAATTTTCCCCTTTCGATCAGACTCTCAGTTTAACTGAGAGATGTGATCAAATTTTCAGGCTTCAGCAGTACTCTCAGTTACTGCTCTGCAGGTCACAGTTTTTGTTGTTCCTTTCCGTGGTATCTATAGCTCTTAACTTTTTTACTTAGCTTCTGTGGTATAGGTCACCGTTTCTAGTTCACATGCTTCAAGTTGGTTATATTCCTCATTCCTTAGATGTTCCAGTCTTAAGGAGATCATTTACTTGGTGGTTAGCAGCTATAAACATATATTTAAGGCTTATAAGAGAATACGATGTGCCAGGGAAATTATTAGGATTACTACTGTAGCAGGATTCTCACACAAAGCCATGACACCGAAATTTCTCTTTCTAAGAAGCAACTTTATTCATGCCAGCACGGGCTCAGTTGGGTTTATACCCAAAAAAACTGAGCTCCAAATGCCAGGTTGGGTTAGCCTTTTATGCATTTTCTACTTCTTTGTCTCCCTTATAAGGGTAACGTAGAGACATACAGTCTGATTGGGTGGTTTCATGTTACAGGGTTGTGAGGGATGTATGCATGTAGCCAGATTATCTTCCCTTATCTTGAGGTTTTTTTTTCTCACCACATTGTGTGTGTGTGGGGTGGGGGGGAGGGGAACCCTACCACACTGCAAACAGGATAATTCCCAATATTTGGAGTGCACTTTTAGAGCCATGGTCCCCAGTACCTAAACCAATTAAAATCAAATAAGCCAAAGAAAGACCCCGTGGAAGGAATTCATTTTTTTAGGCCAAGCAGTTTTAACTTCCCCAGGATGGTAAATCCAGACATAGCAGGTGGTGTTGGACATCACACAGACAACTCCTTGATCAGCTAAAAGACAATCAAGAGCTATTCTATTATTAAGGACAATTTTAACCAGATAGTCTCAGGATTGTTTTAACTATATATATAACTATAGTTATATATATAGTTAAATATATATTTATATATTTTATATATATTTATATATATTTATAGTTCCATATATATTTATAACTATAAATATATAACTATAAATATATATTTAATGTTTCTTTATTTTTAAGGAAGAGGGGTGAAGAGAAAGAGGGAGAGAGAATCCCAAGCCAGCTTCATGCTGACAGTGTGGAATCCAATGTGGGGCTTAATCTCATGACCCTGGGATCATAACCTGAGCTGAAATCAAGAGTCGAATGCTTCACCAACTGAGTCACCCAGGTGCCCCAAGAGCCTAAGGATTTTTATTGGGCTGCTATTGTTTTAACAGCAGATTATGTGATGATTTTAAGAATTAAGAAGAAGTTTTGGATCAAAGCTGCATTTGCATTTTTCCCTAACCAGGGAGATGGGGACAGAAAGAAGTGTCCTTTTTAACTTAACAATGTGAATTTAGAGGAGTGACCAATGAGATTGTCACCAGCTAAACACCAAGACCTGACCTTTACTGCCCACCTGCTTATACCCACCAACCTTTGTCCCACATTCTTCCTTAAGTTCTTCTTTCCACCTTATCTCTTAATACAGGCAAGAGACCTGAGGCGCAAAGCATTTCATGATAGAAACTGAAACTACCCTTTAAACAATAACTGATGTGGTTTGAGACAGGGCTCAGGAGCCAACAGCCTCGAAAGAATTCTTGAGATGTTTTCGGTGCAAAAAGATGTTTTTATCATATAGCACAGCGACAGGACACCTGGGCAGAAAGAGCTGCACTGGGGTTGTGAAGATCAATTGGTTATATACTGTGGAGTTGGGGGAGGTAAAAACAAGGGAAGTTTCCAAAAGGATTTTCATATGTTAAAGGATCCTTGGGGCGCCTGGGTGGCGCAGTCGGTTAAGCGTCCGACTTCAGCCAGGTCACGATCTCGCGGTCCGTGAGTTCGAGCCCCGCGTCAGGCTCTGGGCTGATGGCTCGGAGCCTGGAGCCTGTTTCCGATTCTGTGTCTCCCTCTCTCTCTGCCCCTCCCCCCTTTCATGCTCTGTCTCTCTCTGTCCCAAAAATAAATAAACGTTGAAAAAAAAAAAAAAAAAAAAAAAAAGGATCCTGGAGGCCTGGCTATTGTCAAGCTGAGGTTGGTTTTTCCCTCCAGGAAGGCATTAAGATCGGAGTTCCTGGAGCAATGTCACGCTCACCTTGTTTCAAGTCAATGCGCTGTGGGTTAGAAGGAAATTTAATTTTGTCTACATTTCTTTTGCCTTTGTTCTCCACATGGATAACAACTGCCCTGACAAGACATCCAGCTGGCTCAGACCACCCAGACCGGTTCAAGCTCAACTCACCTGTGCAGATGGACCATGGAGTAACCCATGGAGTGATGACAGTTACCTTTACCTCATTTTAATGTCAAAATCTCTGCTGATGGAGGAGCATAAGCCTCATCAACATAACAGACAATGTATATATAGGCATGTTTCCTTAAGGCACATGCTCAACCTTGTGCCCACCTCTACATACAAGGATCCCCGTGATCTTATTTGCTGCAAATCAAGTTTACTATATGTGACAATTCCACCTGCTATAGTTTCTATCCTGTGACTCACCAAAGGAGTGAATTCGTGTCGGGTCAGTTATTTTGCCCGTGAAAAATTAGAAGCACAGTTAGATTTTTTTCCTAGCCTGAGAGAAAAGAGGTTACCACCCCACTCCCCTTCGCAATGACCTGGGAGATCCAGCTGAGGGTCCGTTTGGACCAGTGCCAGAAAAGGACGGGAGAAGAAGGAGAAAGGGTTTTCTGTTTAGAGTGTGATGTCTTGATCCAGTGTCTTGGGTGGAAGCAGTCTACACCTGGATGTCAGCTTCTCTTCCTGGCCAGTTTGATTTAGGGGTCTCTAGCATCTCTTCATTTTGCAGCGGCATGGGTGGTCAGGAGCACTTGGTAAAGTCCTTTTAGTCAATGAGGGCTGTTTTCCTCTGATGATATTTTAGAACACCAAATTACCTGGCTCTAGACTGTGACAGACAGGTTTCTTTGAATTAGGATCCAGGAAGGCTTCTTATCCTGTTGGTGACAGTCTTGAGCATAGAAACATTAGAGACTTACGGTAGCTGGTCATACTAGCCTAAAACAACAGTGACCAGTAGAAGGTTGCGTACTGATAGAATTTCTAGAATTTTCTAAGGTTTTGTTAAGATTCCTATGATTTGTCCAGTGAAGTGGGTGCCCTGATTCCTAGATATAGTGGAAAGTATACCCCGAGTGGGAAACATTTTTTTTTTTTTTACCAGTTTTGTTTTGTTTTGTTGTATTACTATTAGGGCATCAGCCTTGTAGCAAGGAAAGGTTTTAACCCAGCCAGAAAATACATATATTCCAACCAGTATGTATTGATAATTCCTACTAAGTGACAGCTTAATAAAATCCAGTTGCAGGTGTTAAAGTTTTGTTTTTGTTTTTAATTTAATTCATTTTTGAGAGAGAGAGAATGAGAGAGAGAGAGAGAAAGAGAATGCTAGCACGAGCAGGGGAGGGGCAGAGACACAAAATCCGAAGCAGACCCCAGGCTCTGAGCTGTCAGCACAGAGCCTGACACGGGGCTCAAACTCACAAACCACAAGATCATGCCCTGAGCCAAAGTCGGACATTTAGCTGACTGAGCCACCCAGGTGCCCCAACAGGTGTTGAAGTTTTATAGACGTCTCTACACTAATGTCTATTTATATCTGAGTCATCTTAAATATATTATGGTGGATGAAGGAATGCAAAAGCCAAAAAATGGGGTTTTTCAAGGAACCAGGAAGAAGCAAGCAGCTGTTTTGGGCTTCTCATAGTCCTGTTTGTTGAATTTATAACCATTATGTATCTATATGAATACTATTTTTTTTTCAGATGCAGACTGTTGCCATGTCACAAGGACATTAAGATGGCAAAAGTGTGGCATTAAGGGGCCATTTAAAAAAAATTTTTTTTTTTACATTTATTTGTTTTTGAGAAACAGAATGAGACAAAGTGTGAGCGGGGGAGGGGCAGAGAGAGAAGGAGACACAGAATCTGAAGCAGGCTCCAGGCTCTGAGCAAGCGGTCAGCACAGAGCCTGATGCAGGGCTCCAACCCACAAACTGTGAGATCATGACCTGAGACAAAGTCGGACGCTCAACCGACTGAGCCACCCAGGTGCCCCTTAAGGGGCTGTTTTTGCAGTAGAATGGATTTCATCTACATGTGCCACAATCTGACAAATATAATTTAAAAAAATTTTTTTAATGTTTGTTTATTTTTGAGAGAGAGAGACATAGAGTACGAGCAGGGGAGGGGCAGAGAGAGAGGGAGACACAGAATCGAAGCAGCCTCCAGGCTCTGAGCTGTCACCACAGAGCCGGATGCAGGGATCTAACTCACCCAACTGTGAGATCATGACCTGGGCTGAAGTTGGATGCTTAACCAACTGAGCCACCCGCGTGCCCTTTTTACAAATATAATTTAAAGAAGGCTTAGTATTATTTATTTGACAATATTTTCTATGTAATTTATATAGTAAATAAGCCTAATTAGTTTTACAACTCTTGGAATATTTCAGGTCAAAAAGAATTTTTTTTAAGAATTTGATTTTGGGAAGTTTGTCAAACATTTCAAAAAAAAAATTTTTTTAAAGCACTTACCTAAATAGGATCATGGATCATAATGAAACTTGGTACTTAAAAGGTAAGGAAACTTATACAACCTTACCAAAAGCAGACTAAAAATCCAAGAAAACTTTGTTATTTTAGCAGAGAGAAGACCAAATTTTAACTTTGCACCAGCTTAATTTTGATATTAAAACTTATTATTTTTAATAAATTTATTTTGATCATAGCTTGACCACACATTAAAATGTTTTAAAGGGGCGCCTGGGTGGCGCAGTCGGTTAAGCGTCCGACTTCAGCCAGGTCACGGTCTCGCGGTCCGTGAGTTCGAGCCCCGCGTCGGGCTCTGGGCTGATGGCTCAGAGCCTGGAGCCTGTTTCCGATTCTGTGTCTCCCTCTCTCTCTGCCCCTCTCTGTCTCTCTCTGTCCCAAAAATAAAATAAAAAAACGTTGAAAAAAAAAATGTTTTAAAGACTTTTTTTTTAATAAACCTCTACTTTTTTCCTATACTCTGATTTTTGTCCTATTGTTACCAAGACCCAAGTTTGGCTGTTGAACGCTCAAAAGCCAATACTTGAGAGACATCTGTTTGTTGAAAAGGAAAGTTTGCTTTATTCCAGAGGCTGAAAACCTAGGAAGATGGGGAACTAGTGTCCAAACACCATCTCCAAAGTCCTGGACCAAGCGGGGTTTGTTTGTTTGTTTGTTTAAAAAGATTTTAATGTTTATTATTTATTTGTGAGAGACACAGAGAGACAGAGCACAACTTGGGGGAGGGGCAGAGAGAGAAGGAGACACAAAATCTGAAGCATATTCCAGGCTCTGAGCTGTCCGCACAGAGCTCAATGCAGGGCACGGGGCTCGAACCCACAAACATGTGAGATCATAATCTGAGCCAAAGTCGGACGCTTAACCTCTTAACCAACTGAGCCAGCCAAGTGCCCCCAAGCTGGGTTTTATTTATTTATTTAAAAAAAATTTTTTTTTAATGTTTATTTATTTTTGAGACAGAGAGAGACAGAGCATGAACGGGGGAGGGTCAGAGAGTGGGAGACACAGACTCTGAAACAGGCTCCAGGCTCTGAGCTGTCAGCACAGAGCCCGATATGGGGCTCGAACTCACAGACCGCGAGATCATGACCTGAGCTGAAGTCAGACGCTTAACCGACTGAGCCACCCAGGCGCCCCCCAAAGCTGGGTTTTATATAATGGGAAGGTATGGGAAGTGGTGAGGGTCAACATGCAGGGGAAACATTCCCAATATGATGTCAAGTAGACTTGCTGGCATTACGTTATGTTTTCATTTTAAACCAACCTCATTTTAGGATAAAATAATAATAATTATAATTATTATATTATTACTATTAAATTACTATTAAATTATTAAACATAATTTATTTTAATGTAACATTAACATATCCAAACAAGTTTAGTTTCTCTTTAATAAGAAGCCAAAAGTAGATAAACCTATGTCTAGTAATTAGTGTCTAGTATTTTGTCTTATTTGGAAATAATCTAGATGTTTAATGAATTTAACTTAACTCATTATTTAACTTAGCAAAACTTTTAAGATTATAAGTTACAAAAAAAATCAGGGAAACTACTGTTGGGAGGGCCATTGACCCCTTACCTAAAACTTTTTTTTTTAACAATTATATTTAGATTACTTACTTACAAAAACTTTATGAAATATTAGACAAAGTCAGTCATTATTTTAAGCCACTACTTTCTCGTTGATAGATATTATAAGAGATAACAAAATTATTTGGTTAGTAAACTCATGTAGATAAAAGTTTTATATTTAATCTTGATAACTCTAAGGACATGCTTATCTTAATTAAACCATCAATCCCAAACTAATTTTTATATCAAAAAATTTTTTTTAGATCACATGGACTTGAAAAGCATTACAAACCCAATCCTTACAAGCATGTGTCTTTAGACCAACTAAATATAGCCCATTTATAAGTTAATTTTAGCAATACCATCCAGAAGTAGAAACTCAGTTACAACACATCCATGGACACATGTGAATAGATAAGATAGACATAGACTTTGACCTTATAGCTTCTGTTTGAAAATTCTGCCATGAAACAGGTACAAAATTTACTAGTTTATAAAGGTTGGACCTGAATTTTTTTTTTTTTTTTTTAGGTTTGTTTGTTTGGTTATTTTGGTGGATGAAATAAGTTAAGGTTATTGGTCTAGATAGGTAAAGCTTTTTAAAAGTGTATTTATGGCCTTTCGTGGGTGGTGGCAAGAGCAGAGAGTGTGCCATGAAGACCTCAGGCACACCGCGAGGGTGCAAGGTGGTGGGGCACTGCCCATCCACCCCCAAGTGCAGAACTCCACACTCTATCGCATGCAAATCTTTGCACCTAGTCCGCTTGTCACCACGTTCCGCTTCTGGTACTTTTATTGCAGGATTGTTAAGCGTGACGGTCAAGAAAGAATTCTTGAGAAATTTTACGGTGCCACTTAGTAAGTTTACTTAGTAAGTAGCAAGGGGACAGGACCCATGGGCAGAAAAAGCAGCATTCTGCTGCATGAAGCTGGTGGTTACGTGCTTAGTGCTCAAGGGGGAGGAGACGTGCAGGAAGTATTAGATCATTAATATCTTCGTATTTCTACTTGTAAAACCACTTTCACAAGAATTCTCTGGTGCTTATAATTCGGTTTGATGTTAACTATTGATGAGATATATAGACAGTCGTGAGACCCTTTAAGAATGTAACAACCAGCACTTACTTGATCCTTGTCAAAACCAAGCATGCTGTAGATCAGCCTTCTAGGCTAAAGGTGAACATTTTTCTGCTTTTATCCATCATCACTTTGTACCTTAGCTGAAGAAGATGAAGTCTTCAGGGTGTGTGAGAAATCCCCCTTGCGGGTGAAGAACTTTGGCATCTGGCTGCACTATGACTCCCACAGTGGCACACAACATGTACCGGAAGTACCAGGGCTTGACCACTGCCCCTACCACCCAGTGCTGGCAAGACATGGGTGCGTGGCACCGCTCCTGCCTGGGCCCTCTTGATCCAGATCATGAAGATGGAGGAGATTGCTGCCAGCATGTGCCACTGACTGGCAGTCAAGCAGTCTAAGATCAATGACTCTAAGATCAAATTCCTGCTACCCCACCAGGTCCTACATTGTCAGCACAAGTCACCCTTCACCACCAACAGACCCAACACCTTCTTTTAGATGCAGAGCCTCCTGTCCCCAGGTCTGCCCAAGTAAACTCCTTGGAAAACCTAAAAGAAAAAAAATTATAATACATATATAATTATTAAAATATATATATAATTATTAAATATATATATGTATATATTTGTGGAGAAGACGCTTAAGGTTTGTATTTGTTCTTGGCAAGTCAAGTTTTAAATGGCCTTTCCTCCTTATTTTTACTTGGTTAGTGTTACCTCCCTGGAATTTGCATTTTAAGGGATGGGCTAGATTAAGAATTCCTAGAAAGACTAGGCAGAACACTGTATTTACAGTGTGAAGGTGCAGGGGGAAAATGCAAGCACTTTCTAGAAGGACTTTCCTTCTCTTAAGGGCAGAAGTTTTACAATACTTTATAAGCCTTTTGGGATAAATAAGAGAGGTTTGGGGATTGTTAAAAATGATTGCGTTTGAATAGTTTTTGGAATTACACCTCTGGTCCTATAAAGACCATTTTTAGTTTCTCAAAGAACTGGATTATTACCTAAATAATATCAAAGGACTGACACATTCATCTACCTATAAGAAAGTCTTCTTTTCCTCTGGGCACATTTAGCTTAGGGGAGAAGGCCTTAAATTTTTTTTTATCAGGCTCTGCATATCAGTGTTTAATTTGGCCAAATTTCTGATTATAGAATGTTTTAAACTATCTTGTTAGGTTTTAGCTGGGACAAACAATAAAGATTTCTGGCAGTGTTAACCAAACTCTTGAACCCAAGAGGCGTTCTCAAAGAGGGGGATAAAAGATATTATTTTTACAGGACATAGGGCCTCTTCCAAAGATAGTCAAAGAAAGAATGGATAACCTGTAGGTCCCAGAGAGGCAAAAAGTCAAACCACATTCTTAAGATGCAAAACGAGATGAGCAAGGACACAGCTATTCCCAAAAGGAAAAGAATTACTAGTCAATGGCATCTGGATTTGGAAAGAAAGGGATAATTTCAATTTTTTTTTCAATATATGAAATTTATTGTCAAATTGGTTTCCATACAACACCCAGTGCTCATCCCAAAAGGTGCCCTCCTCAATACCCATCACCCACCCTCCCCTCCCTCCCACCCCCCATCAACCCTCAGTTTGTTCTCAGTTTTTCACAGTCTCCTATGCTTTGGCTCTCTCCCACTCTAACCTCTTTTTTTTTTTTTTTCCTTCCCCTCCCCCATGGGTTTCTGTTAAGTTTCTCAGGATCCACATAAGAGTGAAACCATATGGTATCTGTCTTTCTCTGTATGGCTTATTTCACTTAGCATCACACTCTCCAGTTCCATCCACGTTGCTACAAAAGGCCATATTTCATTCTTTCTCATTGCCACGTAGTATTCCATTGTGTATATAAACCACAATTTCTTTATCCATTCATCAGTTGATGGACATTTAGGCTCTTTCCATAATTTGGCTATTGTTGAGAGTGCTGCTATAAACATTGGGGTACAGGTGCCCCTATGCATCAGTACTCCTGTATCCCTTGGATAAATTCCTAGCAGTGCTATTGCTGGGTCATAGAGTAGGTCTATTTTTAATTTTCTGAGGAACCTCCACACTGCTTTCCAGAGCGGTTGCACCAATTTGCATTCCCACCAACAGTGCAAGAGGGTTCCCGTTTCTCCACATCCTCTCCAGCATCTATAGTCTCCTGATTTGTTCATTTTGGCCACCCTGACTGGTGTGAGGTGATATCTGAGTGTGGTTTTGATTTGTATTTCCCTGATAAGGAGCGACGTTGAACATCTTTTCATGTGCCTGTTGGCCATCCGGATGTCTTCTTTAGAGAAGTGTCTATTCATGTTTTCTGCCCATTTCTTCACTGGGTTATTTGTTGTTCGGGTGTGGAGTTTGGTGAGCTCTTTATAGATTTTAGATACTAGCCCTTTGTCCAATATGTCATTTGCAAATATCTTTTCCCATTCCGTTGGTTGCCTTTTAGTTTTGTTGGTTGTTTCCTTTGCTGTGCAGAAGCTTTTTATCTTCGTAAGGTCCCAGTAATTCACTTTTGCTTTTAATTCCCTTGCCTTTGGGGATGTGTCGAGTAAGAGATTGCTACGGCTGAGGTCAGAGAGGTCTTTTCCTGCTTTCTCCTCTAAGGTTTTGATGGTTTCCTGTCTCACATACAGGTCCTTTATCCATTTTGAGTTTATTTTTGTGAATGGTGTGAGAAAGTGGTCTAGTTTCAACCTTCTGCATGTTGCTGTCCAGTTCTCCCAGCACCATTTGTTAAAGAGACTGTCTTTTTTCCATTGGATGTTCTTTCCTGCTTTGTCAAAGATGAGTTGGCCATACGTTTGTGGGTCTAGTTCTGGGGTTTCTATTCTATTCCATTGGTCTATGTGTCTGTTTTTGTGCCAATACCATGCTGGCTTAATGATTACAGCTTTGTAGTAGAGGCTAAAGTCTGGGATTGTGATGCCTCCTGCTTTGGTCTTCTTCTTCAAAATTACTTTGGCTATTCGGGGCCTTTTGTGGTTCCAAACGAATTTTAGGATTGCTTGTTCTAGTTTCGAGAAGAATGCTGGTGCAATTTTGATTGGGATTGCATTGAATGTGTAGATAGCTTTGGGTAGTATTGACATTTTGACAATATTTATTCTTCCAATCCATGAGCAGGGAATGTCTTTCCATTTCTTTAAATCTTCTTCAATTACCTTTGTAAGCTTTCTATAGTTTTCAGCATACAGATCCTTTACATCTTTGGTTAGATTTATTCCTAGGTATTTTATGCTTCTTGGTGCAATTGTGAATGGGATCAGTTTCTTTATTTGTCTTTCTGTTGCTTCATTGTTAGTGTATAAGAATGCAACTGATTTCTGTACATTGATTTTGTATCCTGCAACTTTGCTGAATTCATGTATCAGTTCTAGCAGACTTTTGGTGGAGTCTATCGGATTTACCATGTATAATATCATGTCATCTGCAAAAAGCGAAAGCTTGACTTCATCTTTGCCAATTTTGATGCCTTTGCTTTCCTTTTGTTGTCTGATTGCTGATGCTAGAACTTCCAGCACTATATTAAACAACAGCGGTGAGAGTGGGCATCCCTGTCGTGTTCCTGATCTCAGGGAAAAAGCTCTCAGTTTTTCCCCATTGAGGATGATGTTAGCTGTGGGCTTTTCATAAATGGCTTTTATGATGTTTAAGTATGTTCCTTCTATCCCGACTTTCTCAAGGGTTTTTATTAAGAAAGGGTGCTGGATTTTGTCAAAGGCCTTTTCTGCATCGATTGACAGGATCATATGGTTCTTCTCTCTTTTTTTATTAATGTGATGTATCACGTTGATTGATTTGCGAATGTTGAACCAGCCCTGCATCCCAGGAATGAATCCCACTTGATCATGGTGAATAATTCTTTTTATATGCTGTTGAATTCGATTTGCTAGTATCTTTTTGAGAATTTTTGCATCCATATTCATCGGGGATATTGGCCTGTAGTTCTCTTTTTTTACTGGGTCTCTGTCTGGTTTAGGAATCAAAGTAATACTGGCTTCATAGAATGAGTCTGGAAGTTTTCCTTCCCTTTCTATTTCTTGGAATAGCTTGAGAAGGATAGGCATTATCTCTGCTTTAAACGTCTGGTAGAACTCCCCTGGGAAGCCATCTGGTGCTGGACTCTTATTTGTTGGGAGATTTTTGATAACCAATTCAATTTCTTCGCTGGTTATGGGTCTGTTCAAGCTTTCTATTTCCTCCTGATTGAGTTTTGGAAGAGTGTGGGTGTTTAGGAATTTGTCCACTTCTTCCAGGTTGTCCAATTTGTTGGCATATA
Source organism: Lynx canadensis (assembly GCF_007474595.2). NCBI lineage: Eukaryota > Metazoa > Chordata > Mammalia > Carnivora > Felidae > Lynx > Lynx canadensis. The sequence continues at coordinate 58,064,616 of NC_044308.2, forward strand.
TTTTTTCATAGTATTCCCTGATAATTGTTTGTATCTCTGAGGGATTGGTTGTAATAATCCCATTTTCATTCATGATTTTATCTATTTGGGTCATCTCCCTTTTCTTTTTGAGAAGCCTGGCTAGAGGTTTGTCAATTTTGTTTATTTTTTCAAAAAACCAACTCTTGGTTTCGTTGATCTGCTCTTTTTTTAGATTCTATATTGTTTATTTCTGCTCTGATCTTTATTATTTCTCTTCTTCTGCTGGGTTTAGGCTGCCTTTGCTGTTCTGCTTCTATTTCCTTTAGGTGTGCTGTTAGATTTTGTATTTGGGATTTTTCTTGTTTCTTGAGATAGGCCTGGATTGCAATGTATTTTCCTCTCAGGACTGCCTTCGCTGCATCCCAAAGCGTTTGGATTGTTGTATTTTCATTTTCGTTTGTTTCCATATATTTTTTAATTTCTTCTCTAATTGCCTGGTTGACGCACTCATTCTTTAGTAAAGTGTTCTTTAACCTCCATGCTTTTGGAGGTTTTCCAGACTTTTTCCTGTGGTTGATTTCAAGCTTCATAGCATTGTGGTCTGAAAGTATGCATGGTATAATTTCAATTCTTGTGAACTTATGAAGGGCTGTTTTGTGACCCAGTATATGATCTATCTTGGAGAATATTCCATGTGTACTCGAGAAGAAAGTATATTCTGTTGCTTTGGGATGCAGAGTTCTAAATATATCTGTCAAGTCCATCTGATCCAATGTATCGTTCAGGGCTCTTGTTTCTTTATTGACCGTGTGTCTAGATGATCTATCCATTTCTGTTAGTGGAGTGTTAAAGTCCCCTGCAATTACCACATTCTTATCAATAAGGTTGCTTATGTTTATGAGTAATTGTTTTATATATTTGGGGGCTCTGGTATTCGGCGCATAGACATTTATAATTGTTAGCTCTTCCTGATGGATAGACCCTGTAATTATTATATAATGCCCTTCTTCATCTCTTGTTACAGCCTTTAATTTAAAGTCTAGTTTGTCTGATATAAGTATGGCTACTCCAGCTTTCTTTTGGCTTCCAGTAGCATGATAAATAGTTCGCCATCCCCTCACTCTCAATCTAAAGGTGTCCTCAGGTCTAAAATGAGTCTCTTGTAGACAGCAAATAGATGGGTCTTGTTTTTTTATCCATTCTGATACCCTATGTCTTTTGGTTGGCTCATTTAATCCATTTACATTCAGTGTTATTATAGAAAGATACGGGTTTAGAGTCATTGTGATGTCTGTATGATTTATGCTTGTAGTGATGTCTCTGGTACTTTGTCTCACAGGATCCCCCTTAGGATCTCTTGTAGGGCTGGTTTAGTGGTGACAAATTCCTTCAGTTTTTGTTTGTTTGGGAAGACCTTTATCTCTCCTTCTATTCTAAATGACAGACTTGCTGGATAAAGGATTCTCGGCTGCATATTTTTTCTGTCTAGCACACTGAAGATATCGTGCCAATTCTTTCTGGCCTGCCAAGTTTCAAAAGAGAGATCAGTCACGAGTCTTATAGGTCTCCCTTTATATGTGAGGGCACGTTTACCCCTTGCTGCTTTCAGAATTTTCTCTTTATCCTTGTATTTTGCCAGTTTCACTATGATACATCGTGCAGAAGATCGATTCAAGTTACGTCTGAAGGGAGTTCTCTGTGCCTCTTGGATTTCAATGCCTTTTTCCTTACCCAGCTCAGGGAAGTTCTCAGCTATTATTTCTTCAAGTACCCCTTCAGCACCTTTCCCTCTCTCTTCCTCCTCTGTGATACCAATTATGCGTATATTATTTCTTTTTAGTGTATCACTTAGTTCTCTAATTTTCCCCTCATACTCCTGGATTTTTTTTTTCTCTCTTTCTCTCAGCTTCCTCTTTTTCCATAACTTTATCTTCTAGTTCACCTATTCTCTCCTCTGCCTCTTCAATCCGAGCCATCGTGGTTTCCATTTTGTTTTGCATTTCGTTTAAAGTGTTTTTCAGCTCCTCGTGACTGTTCCTTAGTCCCTTGATCTCTGTAGCAAGAGATTCTCTGCTGTCCTCTATACTGTTTTCAAGCCCAGCGATTAATTTTATGACTATTATTCTAAATTCACTTTCTGTTATATTATTTAAATCCTTTTTGATCAGTTCATTAGCTGTTGTGATAATTTCAATTTTTATTACCTTCTCTCAATTGAGCTCAGGAAGTAAAGTATAAAAAAAAAAACAAAAACAAACAAAAAAAAAAAACCCTTCTGAGGATTCTCTCTACATTTTTTTTTTTTTTTTTTTTACCATGACCCTTAGCCTTTGACCAAGGAAGGAAGGATATCTGAGGAGGATCACCTGTAACCTCAGGCAGTTTTATTTGAAAGGGTAACTGTCCCTTCAGAATGAAAAGGCAGTTCAGACAGAAAATTGGTACTCAGGTAAAGAAAAATAGAGGGGAACAGTAGGAGTTACGTTAGCCTTAGAGTCTTTTGTCTCAGGTACCTCTTATGTTTTTAATTTTTTTATTAGCCTTTTGTAACAAATCTTCAATGAGACTATTTTGGAATCTTGAAGCCTTTTGGAAGTTTCTGCACACCAATTAAAATGGGCCTCCCACTCTGTTTAATTTGGGAACCTTTGCTTTCAAATGTACTTCTTTATTTTTTTATTTTTTTTTTTTAATTTTTTTTCCACGTTTATTTATTTTTGGGACAGAGAGAGACAGAGCATGAATGGGGGAGGGGCAGAGAGAGAGGGAGACACAGAATCAGAAACAGGCTCCAGGCTCCGAGCCATCAGCCCAGAGCCTGACGCGGGGCTCGAACTCCCGGACCGCGAGATCGTGACCTGGCTGAAGTCGGACGCTTAACCGACTGCGCCACCCAGGCGCCCCTCAAATGTACTTCTTTATAAATTTTCGTTTAAATGTTTTTATTTTTGAGAGATAGAGCGTAAGCTGGGGAAGGGCAGAGAGGGAGACAGAATCTGAAGCAGACTCCAGGCTCCACGCTGTCAGCACAGAGCCCAACAGAGGGCTCGAACTTAGGAACCTCGAGATCATGACCTGAGCTGAAGTCAGATGCTTAACTGACTGGGCCATCCAGGCGCCCCCAAGTGCACTTTTTTTTTTTTTAATTTTTTTTTTCAACGTTTATTTATTTTTGGGACAGAGAGAGACAGAGCATGAACGGGGGAGGGGCAGAGAGAGAAGGAGACACAGAATCGGAAACAGGCTCCAGGCTCTGAGCCATCAGCCCAGAGCCTGACGCGGGGCTCGAACTCACAGACCGCGAGATCGTGACCTGGCTGAAGTCGGACGCTTAACCGACTGCACCACCCAGGCGCCCGCCAAGTGCACTTTTTAAATGAACAAGATTGTCTAATTGAATGTTCCCCATAGTGGCCACTATAACTCTAGGTTATGTTTAATAAAGTTCTCTCATCTTTCTAGATATCTGCAACTTCTAGGACTACAGTTCTTAGACATAAAATTAGCAGGTGTGCTCAAAGGTACTACTCTTGACTCTTTAGAGTTTAAGGATTTCATTAGCTAAAGCTTTGGGTTTCTTGGAGCTGAACTAATACTTGAAAGGGATTTGCCGCGGGGTTGTGGATTGTGCATGTTTCACAGCGTACTTCATTGTATGGAAGTTTTCTTGAGGTTAGTGGGTGACCTAGTGTCGATCTAACCTGTTCTGTAACAAATTATCCTATCGAAGGAGTCTTCTTCAGGTGACAAGCTCTCTAACGGCTTTAAATGCTCAACACATGCCCATCAGTTTTTTGCAGCTTTTGGGCCTCCAAGATCCTGCTAGCGATAGCCTCTCTTGGCGCAAAGTAGGACAAACAAACGTTCACCTTAATGTATCAGTAGAACTGCGTCCTGGCCATAAGCTGGTCCTCTGCACACCACCACCAATTTTCGTGGAATCCTGCTGAGGTTTTCCACCTGGGGATTTGTGGTCTGAGAGTCTAGAGGCTTGGCTGGGGGCAGACACTTCTGCCAGCTCAGCTGGGCTCTGGGAAATCATGCCGGCTCAAACGGCTCTGGCCATAACTGTCTGCCAGCTCAAACTGACCCGCTCTGTAAAGAAAAGCCAATTCGATGAAGAGCTCAAACACAAAATAGAGCAGAACTTAGACTAAGAGGAACTTGCCCCTGGAAACTGCAAGAAACACAAAGGGCTTGCAGGTAGCACACCTGTGATTCTCATTGTCTCCCCATGCTGCTGGAAGTGTGCTTTGGTTTCCACCACTGCCACCAAATCTATTAAATAACAAAATTCAACCAAGTAAATTTGAAGATCTAATTGGCTTTATTAAGCAACTCATGGGGCGCCCGGGTGGCTCAGTCGGTTAAGTGTCTGACTTCAGCTCAGGTCATGATTTCACGGTGTGTGAGTTCAAGCCCCGCATGGGGCCCTGTGCTGGCAGCTCAGAGCCTGGAGCCTGCTTCCGATTCTGTGTCTCCCTCTCTGTCTCTCTGCCCCACCCCGCTCACACTCTGGCTGTCTCAAAAATAAATAAACATTAAAAAAAAACAATTCATGAATCAGACAGCACCCCACCTAGCAAGTAGACAGGTGGTCCAAGGAGTTGTACAAAATGGAAGGTTTTTATAGACAGATGGTGGGGACAAGAAAGCTACTAGCAAAAGAAAAGGATTGTTCCAGAAGAAGCTGTTTGTTAGGAAAAACAAGAGGCCTTATCATGCAGATTTCCTCCTCTTTTTTTGGTGGATGGAGAGGACCCAGGTGACAGACTCATGGGCAATGATGAAAAGAAACATTTCTTGACTAACCAGTTAAGGCTACATTTCTTGGGGAGGTTGAATCTGCAATTACATTGGGTATTATGCTCTGGTTTGGAAACTCTAAGTGACACCATTTAGTGCCTGCAATTTTCTTTTCTCTCTCTCTCTCTTTTTTTAATAGACCCATTCCTCACCTTTCCCTTCTCTGCTCTGTATCAGGGTGGTCTGTGGTCCCTGTTGCCTGTGTGTGTCATGTGGCTTCCAGCTGGGTTTGGCCAGTGTGGAGCACTAGTAGGGACCAGAGGCTGGGAGACTGGAAGGGGGGAGTAAAAGAGAAGTTAGGGTCTTTGTCCCTCCTTCCTCTCTGCCTTAGAAAGCTCCCTTAGCTGGCCCTAGCTTCCCACTGGAGAGCCCTACCATGATTTCAGCTTTACCAAGTATGTCAGTCAGGGTCCAGTCATCGGAGAGAGAACCTACACCGTACTGCGAATGGGGGAAGTTTAGTACAAAGAATTATTCACTATAACAGACACTGGAGTAATAGGGGATTGGCCAGTAAGAAATAAAGGGAACTCTAAAGAATTTAAAAATAGCAGATATAAGGAACAGTCACCACCTTGGGGCTGAGATAGAGAATCCAAGTACAATCCTTCCCAACCTCCCCAAAACAAAGATATAGATCTTACTGGAGACAGAATCGTCATGGCTCACTGGATGGTGGAGAAGTTTGCTGAGGCGCCATGGCAGCAGAACTTACTGAGGTACGGAGGGTAGCCAGCTACAGGCAGATGCCTCACTTTGCAACTCACTGCAAAGCTACTCTAGGGAATGCTGGGAGACACTGCCTGCAGGGGGGTACCATGTGCTACTGGCTAGGGGATACTGCAGAAGCTGGGCACTGCAGATACCATGCATGCTGCAGAAGCCAGGCTCTGCAGAGGCAAAACTGTGGGAGCACTGGTAGGAGAAGCACCTGGGAATCAGGAAAAGGAAGCGGGGGGGGGGGGGGGGGGGGGGGGGGGGGGACTCAAAATTGCTTCTGAAATGACTCTCCAGTGCCTCCTACTGACAACGCTTACCATTATGCCTACTGACAAAGGAGAAATACTCAGATGGAGCAATATTTATACTGCTGCATAATATATTACCACAAAGTCAGTAACTTACACAATACAAATTTATCATCTCACTCCTTCTGACACATTTTGTCTGGGTCTCTGCTTAGGATCTCACAAGCCTGAAATCAAGGTTTCAGCTGCTGCACCCTCATCTGGAGGCTCAGTGAGGGAATGACCCATTTCCAAGTTCATTGACGTTGCTGGCAGAATCTAGTTCTGAGCAGATGTAATACTAAAGTCTCTGTTTTCTTGTTGACTGTTGACTGAGGACCACTCTCAACAACTAGAGGCCACTGCTGCCATGCGGCCCCATCATAGGCCCTCTTAAACTTTGAATCTCTTGTTTTAGGAGAGAACACAGTCCCTTTTAGGGGTCACCTTGGTGCCATGCTCACCCAGGAAAATCACCCTTTTGATTAACTCAGTCACCTGATTTGAGACATCAACTACATTTGCAAAAGTCCTTTTCCTTTGTCATCTGGTGTAATCCAATCATACGTGTGAAATCCATCATAATCACAGTCCTACCCACACTTAAGAGGAAGGGATTATACGGTATGTATACCAAAGAGGTAGGGGTCTTTGGGGGTCATCTTAGAATTATGCCTATAGGCAATGAAGGGTAAATCTGGAGTGGAATAACTCTAGCTCCTGGGTTCCAGAAACATCACCTCCTCTCCAGCCAAGAAGAAAGCAACTGTCAACCATTGCTAAACCCTAGGTTGCCCTACCACCCCCTGTTGATTTCTTGTCTGCTTCCTCATCCATATGTTATGACTCCCTGTACTAAATTCTGTGTTTCAAATACTCAGAATAGGGGTTTTTTTTTCCTCTAGTTAGACTTTTATTAAGATAAAGTTTTGCTGGTGTGTTTTCACTCAGGCAACTTTGGGTAAAACCATAAAAGTGGCAAAGTTTATACATGGAACTGGGGTCTGGATCACCCGCCTTTGCAGTTAATTTTACTCTACTGACCCTGCTTGTGCCCAATTCAGATACACCAGTCCCAAATTACAATGGTTTATTATTAGATTCATTTGGCTTTATGACTTGGTGGGTCTTACAGAACCCAGCTCATAGCAGTCTGGCCACATCGATACACAATGTTACATAATCAGATGCTCCATTTCTATCAAGGTTCAGTAGCATAATGGGAGCTGATTTTCAAAAGGGTTTTAAGTTTTGTGCAGATTGTGGACCTTGTTCCAGAACCTAGGGTCTACATAGTGATACTTTTATTGGGGTTTGCCATAAACTGCACAAGGCAGCCTTTCCCACCATTAATACCTCCAACATTGGGGTGCCTGGATGGTTCAGTCAGTTGAGAGTCTGACTCTTGGTTTTGGCTCAGGTCATGATCTCGCTGTTGCATGAGTTTGAGCCCATCAGTCTCTGCACTGACAGTGCGGAGCTGGCTTGCGATTCTCTCTCTCTCTCTCTGCCTCTCCCTTGCTCACACTCTCTCCCTCTCAAAATAAATAAACGAACTTTTAAAAAAAAAAAAGCGTGTCTGGGTGGTGCAGTTGGTTAAGCATCTGACTTTGGCTCAGGTCATGATCTCACAATTCTAGGGTTTGAGCCCTGCATCGGGTGAATTTGAGTCCCACATCAGGTGAGCTTGTGCCCTGCTTCAGATGAGCACAAACCCTGCTTTGGGTGAGCCCCGTTTCTCTCTCTCTCCTTCTCTTTCTCTCTCTCTGCCCTTGCTCACTTATGCCCTCTTTCTCGCAATATAAATACACACACACATACATACATACATACCTCCAACATCATAAGGTCTTGTAAGTTCCAGGCAACGGTGCTGTTTATTCCATCAACTCCAGGAAGTCTTCCATGTTACTCAGTAAATGGGCTGGAATGTGGAATATGCTGTCTCCAGAACCCAGAGAAATCTATGGGGTGTTGTGCTTCCTTCTTAGTGGTGGGAGGTACAATTGTCAGGGGTGAGAGTGTGTCTACATTGTGTGAGTAGAAGTCTCAGTCCTGGGACTCCCCATGAGAGGATTTTCATGGGGATCCATGCCCAGAATAAAGAAGGTCAGAAGGAAAGTAGCAAGCAGATGCAATTTATTAAAGCAAAAGTACACTCGCAAGGAGGGAGAGTGGACAGACCCTAGGTTGTTTTGGCATTGGATATTATCGGGTCTTTCTGGGTTGGGAGGAACTGTGAGGTACAGTGGGGTGGTCTCTAATGGAGTCTGTTTCCAATCATTTGGGACACTCATCTCACAGGTTGGGAGGGGGAGTTTTTGACCATACAAGGTTTGTGCCAGAACTGTAATGGCGCCTGGGTAAAAGGGCGGGGCTCGGTGGGGTGGGGAGCCTGTGCCCACAAGGCAAATGCATTATAATGAGCCTAGGGGTTACCCTAGGGCAAAAGTGGAAGAGACGAGTGCATGTTCTGCACCTGTGCCTCTTTATCTGTGAGGCCCAAAGTCTTGGAAGCCACAAGGTCAGGATGTTGAGCTCCAGGGCTTATAATGTGTAACTTTTTTTTTTTTTTAATTACCTTCCTTGCCTCCAGCGCTTGTCTCTATCATTCCTCTTCAAGGACTTGGGACTCTGCCTCAGGGCATTCCTTCCATTGCTCTATATTCTAACTCCTACCTAACATAATTACAATAAGTTGACCTTTACTTTAGAGGAAAATGTCCTGACCTACCCAGACCACTGGATCTCTAAAAACTGATGTTTTGGCCATTGAATCTTCAAAGGGCTTATCTCCCACTGACTGGAGCACAGGTGTCTTTCCAAGTTCACCAATATATTTGCGCCTTCTGGCTCATCTAGTGTAATGAAGTCATCCATAAATATAATAGACCAATGTGACATTCTGCATTTCCAGGTGGTCCAGGTCCTTTTGTACTATATTACATCTGAAGATAAAGTTAACATGGCCCTAGGACAACAACATAAATGTGTATTGCTGTATGCATCCCACAGGAATACAAACTGCTTCTTTATTTTCTTTTCTTACCAGGATGGAAAAGAATGCATTCATCATATCAGAAGTCTGTACTTGAGACCATATTAATCTCCTCTGGCAAGGACTTTAGCAGACTTCACCCACTGAGCTCTGGATCTGAAAGCTGACTCTGATATGGAAACCGGGCAAGGAATCATGACTTTTTTGGGGGGTGGCTGCTCTCAGCCTCCTGATCATCCATTCTTGATTTCTTATTTTACAGATTGAGCAATATTCAAAACTCCTATTCGTTGTCCATTCATCTTGCTCCTAGACACACATCTCTTTGGGGGAAGAGGTTTGTTTGTTTGTTTGTTTGTTTATTAAGTTTTATTTACTTAAGTATTCTCTACACCCAACGTGGGGCTCAAACTCATGACCCCAAGATCAAGAGTCAAACACTCTTCTGACTCAGCCAGACTGGCACCCCTAGACACACATCTTCCTAACTCCTTCATAACTCCACCCTTTTTTCTTATGATAATTGTCCCCACTTTGCTCCTGATGGTTTTAGTCCTACCACTCAGGCTCCGTGACTTTAGGATCCTATTATCCCCATGGTTCTCAGGTGGTTCAGTCTTATAATGATGGAGCTTAGAGCTGAAACCCTGGCCTGCATAAGATAGTCACCATGAAGTTTCTCAATGATTCTGGTGCGCCTTTTACCAGCACATTCCTTATCACTTTAGTAAATGAGATATCATCTGGATTCTTCTGCAGAACATGGTAAACAAATGGGTTTTTCAGACTTATATAATATATCCACCTTAGAATACACATTTCTCTGAGCCTTTTAATCCTCTACTGCTTCCAAAGCAGTTCTGAATTTTCTATTTCAGAATAGAAATTTTCTATTTTCTATTTTTCAAAGCTTCCTCAAAAAACCATTCCTGCAGCAAATTAACACTATTCCCCAGAGTATTAAATCCTGCTATAGAGATTGCTCTCATAACCATAAATTCTTCTTTAGCCAATGTTTATACCTTGCCTCCATTAATCTAACATCCTTAGATCCAGTCCCACTTACATTCTCCCAGCTCCTGCCAATATATGTTGGCTAGACCCTGCAGCTTCTTTAGCTATAGTCCATTCCTTCCCTGAGTAGTTATGGAATGTGCTAGGTTATACTGTTACTTGACCCTAGTCATTAGTCTGATGGCCAGGAGGTGAGATGGGGGTTGATTATGGGGAGCAAGTACATGCTGTCTAACAGAGTGAAGGCCTCGACATCATCTTCAAGTAGCGGAGGATAAGTGGCCTTCAGCTGGAAGGAATGGGTTACTTCTTCAGGCCCAGAGGGGCCAAGGGAATCCAAGGATTCCAGATTTTCAAGTTCATCAACCCAGATAAGATATCCCCATCTCAAGTTTCAGGGTCCCACTCCTTCCCATTCAAGACCCTAACCTTGGTGTAACAGACTTGGCATGGCTAAGAATTCACTCTTCTATGGGGTTGTGCTACTATTTATAAAGTCTTGGACCCAATCTTCAACTTTTGCTTCCATCTGGCTGCAGGATTTGAGAGTCTGCTTATATGCTGCCAGGAAAGTCCTCTGGCTTTTCATATTTCATCTTGAATTGGAAATTAATTGCCCTCAATATTTTGTTGCTTTTTTTTTCTCCAATGCTTCAGTAGCATACAGCAAGAGCCATTAAATTCCATAGTCCTTATAATTACTACTTCTCCCAAACATTTCAAGGAACTGAGTTATTATACCTTGCATCCCTTCTACTAGAGCCCTATCCCAGTTCTCCACCAGTGAAAGTTTTAAATAAGTTTTTAAAAAACGTTTATTTATTATTTTTGAGAGACAGAGAGAAAGCACAAGCAGGGGAGGGCAGAGAGAAAGGGAGACACAGGCTCCAGGCTCCAAGCTGTCAGCACAGAGCCTGATGCAGGGCTCGAACCCACAAACCGTGAGATCATGACGCCTAACTGGCAGGTAGGAAGGTAGGCGCCCCTACCACCAGTGAAAGTTTTAGTAACTACACAGCTGCAGCATGCCAGGCACTCTCAGAACTTCACCTACTGCCAATGATAGATCCTTATTGCTGAAGTGGGCTTCATTGCTAGGACAGCTTGGCCACCAACATTCCTAGATGGGACTGCCTAGGAAATAGATTCTGCATTAGAGATTTGTATACAGGAGGCTTATGGGAAGGTAACGTAAGGAACAATACCTGTCAGGAAGTGAGGGAAGAGGGATTGGCTACAAGGAGATGAATTGAACTGTTTACGAGTTGCATCAGAGGCTTCAATTGATCCTGCGAGTTGTCTCAAATAGAGGCATTGGCTGGACCTTTTATACCTGCAATTAATCATTGGATGCAGGTATCCCCTAGGAAAAGGTGTATAACTGGGCAAATTAGTGCCCTTCAGCAAGGACCTTAGCCGTGTATACCACCAGCTGTCAACATACACAGCAGCTGGGAGAATTGGCACCTCTGTCCTGAAGGAGGGATCGAGAAGCACACCACAACATCTACTATAGTTAGTTTCTGCTCACAAGATTCACAAGCCAAGAGAAAGGAGAGATGTATTGAAGCAGTCCAAAAGAGATTAGACAACTATTATATTTTTAAAAGGATTTGCTTCTTAGATAGGAAATGCTTGGAAATGGGTTAATAATGAAAGAATAATTTTCATTTTGACATTACAAGTAAACTGAGGTCATTTCTGAATTCCTTGACATTCCTGATGACAACTTTCCCTGAGTTTCTATTTGATCACTTCCCAGTTTCCTTCACAAACACCTTTTCTAACATCTTCCCCACTCCTCTAAAAATGTAGCCTATGTGTCCTCCTCAGTCCTCTGCTTTGCACTTCCTTTCTTGTCTATTTCACTTTGTTCGTTAAGTGCAAAGGACACCCAGATCTACGAATCCAGCTCTCACCTCACTTCTGAGCTCCAGACTATATTCCTGCTACCTGCTGGCCATCCCTTCTATCTCACTTCAAATTCAACACATCAAAAACAAAATTCCTTTTTTTAAAGGTTTTTATTTATTCATTTATTTAACTAATCTCTACACCCAACATGGGGCTCAAGCTCACAACCCTGAGATCAAGAGTCACATGCTCTTTTGACCGAGCCAGCCAGGTACCCTAAAACAAAATTCCTTAATAGAACATTCAAGGGTCATCACAATCTGGTCCCCATCTAATTGGGCTATTGCTCCTCTACATTCACTGACATTCTGCCTTTTCTGCTGGTTAGTTTTGGGATATACATACAGTTCTTTCTGACTGGATACTCTGTTTAGCCTTCTCCATTTATCAGAATTCAGTTTGCTGTCCAAATTCCAAGTTGCATGTCACTTGATTTAAGAAATCTTTCCTCACACTACCATTAGAATTAATCTCTTCCATGAGGCCTCATTTATACCTCCAATAAAAGGGCGCCTGGGTGCATCAGTTTGTTGAGCATCCAACTCCTGATTTTGGCTCAGATCATGATCCTAGGGTTGTGGGATCTAGCCCCATATTGGGCTCCATGCTAAGCATGGAGCTGGCTCAAGATTCTCTCAAAAGAAAGAAAGAAAGAAAGAAAGAAAGAAAGAAAGAAAGAAAGAAAGAAAGAAAGAAAGAAAGAGATTCTCTCCCTCTGCCCCTCTCCCCCATTTGCACACGCATGCTCTCTCTGTCTCTCTCTCTCTAAAATTAAAAAAAAATTAAATATATATATATATATATATATATATATCTCAAAGAAGTTACCATTGTCTACCCTGTATTATGGTTATTGAATTTGTATCTGTCTTTCTACAAAGGTTGTGAACTCTCTTCAGGACTTGCATTATCAAGTAGTTTCACTCATCTTTACACATTTATTGCCAGTCTTTTGCCTAATGTAGGGTTTATTTTAGCTAGGGTACATATTCAGTTGCTGTGGCAAAGACCAAGGTAATAGTGGCTCAAACAAGATAGAAAAAAGTCTATCTCTCTCACACAGGGATGTAGGTTCCTTGTAGCTCGTAGCTCTGTCACCATTTGAGTGTCGGCCTCATATGTATGTCTTAGAGAGCCCCACTATATCCACATGTCAGGCAGTGGGATGGAGAAGGAGGAATGGAGAGAAAGAACACACCTCCCATGGCGTGACCTGGAATTGCACATACACTTCCACTCAAGTCCCACTGGACAGAGCTCAGCCAAACTTAGCTGTGGAGAGGTTGGGAGATGTAGTCTTTTACAGAACAGTCACGTACTCAGGTAGAACATTGGGAGGAAGGAGAAAATGGATGTTGGAGAGAAATTAGCAGTTTTGCCACAGAATCAATGAAAGCCTGCTTTAAAAGATAACATTAAAAAATATTTACTTGCAGAGATGTGCTAGCAGATTGGGAAAGAGGAAAGGTAAAAAAGAAAAAAAAATAGGCATGATTGCTGAGTGGGAAAGAGAAGAAAAAGAATGAGAGAGAAGGGAGAGAATCAGAAACTCCTTTTGAGTTGACACTATCACTAGATGCCCCCAGCTGACTGGAGTCCAGTTCTCTCTCAAAAAGATGGTCTTTCCTCCCTCAGCAAAGACTTCTTCAAAGCCACTTTGGCCATACAGTGGATTCACATGTCTGATTTGAGCCAGAAATAAGAAACAACTCAGACTGTCACAGCCAATAATAATTCCAAGTAACTAGATACCTCATCTATTAAGAGTTTCCTTTCTTTCAAATTACTATTTGCCAAAGCCTTCTAGAGTAGCTGTGTTTCCCCCTCTATTTAAGGGAGAAAGAGGACAGAGAATGGGAAGATGGACTCACAGCAAAGACTTTTAGGAAAAACTATTGTCTTTGCAGCTTATACTATATTCTCTGTGTTAACCAAATTTAAAGACTAGATTTATTAGCAGGACTAGAAGATGTCCAATGTCCCTTCCATAATACATTCACTTCCCCTTCCTTGTTTCTCTTCCTCCACCCCCTCTCTTAGCCCTAATTGTTATAAAAGTTATTTCTTAAAATCAGGCATACTCCCAAACTGGAAACAACCCAAGTATCCAGCAGAAAAGAACAAATAAACAAACCAGAGTCTATTCACACAGTAGAATCCTAGGCAACAGCAAAAGGATCAAAGCATTGGTACACACAACATGGAATAATCTCAAAATCATTATGCTGAACAAAAGCAGACAGACACAAAGGAGTAAGTACACTTTGTATGATCCCATTTGCAATACGCTGTAGAACTGTCAAGACTAAGCCATAGTGATAGAAAGCAGAAAAGTAGTCACATGGACCTGAGGGGAAGGGGGTTGACGAATGAGAGGCACAAGGAAACGTTCTGGCCTTTATTTTTTTTATTGTGGTTAAATGCATATAACATAAAGTTTACCACTTTTAAGTGTGCACTGTGTGGCATTAAGTACAATCACATTGTTGGGCAGCCTTCACTATCCTCATTTTCCCCAACTGAAACTCCATACCCGTTAAATACTATCTCCCCATCCCCCTCCCAGCCCCGTATAACCACTATTCTACTTCAAAAAAAATTTTTTAATGTTTCTTTTTGAGAGAGAGACAGAGAGAGAGACAGACAGGGAGAGAGAGAGAGAGAGGGATTGACAGTGCAAGATTGACAGTGCAAGAGAGAGAGAGATTGAGAGGGTCGGAAAGGGAGATACAGAATTCAAAGCAGGCTACAGGCTCTGAGCTGTCATCACAGAGCCCTATATGGGACTGGATCTCACAAATCGCGAGATGATGACCTGAGCCGAAGTCAGACACTTAACCGACTGAGCCACCCAGGCACCCCTCTACTTTTTATCTCTATGAATTTGACTGTTCCAGGTACCTCATTCAAATAGAATCATATGATATTCGTCCATCTGTGATTAGCTTATTTCACTTAGCAGAATGTCTTTAAAGTCCATCTGTGGTATAGCATGTGTCAGAATCTCCTTCACTTTTAAGGCTAAATAATATTCCATAGCATGTATATTCCACATTTTGTTTGTCCACTCATCTATTGATGGGCACTTGGGTTGCTTCCACCTTTTGGCTACGTGGATAATGCTACTATGGACACGGGTGTACAAATATCTGTTGGAGCCCCTGCTTTCACTTCTTTTGGGTGCATGCTCAGAAGTGGAATAGCTGGATCATGTGGTAATTTTAATTTTTTGAGGAATTGCCATAACATTTTCTACAGCAGCTGCATCATCTTACATTCCCACCACCAATGCACAAGGGGTCCAATTTCTCCACATCCTCGCCAACACTTGTTTTGTGTTTTTTAATAATAGCCATCCTAATGGATTAAAGTGGTATTTAATTGTGTTTTTTTATTTGAATTTCCCTCATGATGACGTTGAGCATCTTTTCATTTGTTTATTGTTTATAGATCTTCTTCAGAGAAATGTTTACTCAAGTCCTTTCTCCAATTTTTAATCAGTATGTTTTTGTTGTTGTTGTTCTTGGGTTGTAGGAGTTCTTTATATATTCTGGATACCAATCCCTTTTCAGATATAATTTGTAAATATTTTCTCCTATTCCATGGGTTGCTTTTTCATTGTTGATAGTGTGCTTTGATGCACAAAAGTTTTAAATTTGGAGGAAGTACAACTTACCTATTTTTTCTTTAATTGCCTGTGCATTTGGTGTCATATCCAAGAAATCGTTGCCAAATCCAGTATCATGAAGTTTCTCCCCCTATGTTTTTATCTGAGTTTTATAGTTTTAGCTCTTATATTTAGGTCTTTGATCCATATTGACTTGATTTCTGTATATGATGTAAAATAAAGGTCCAATCTTATTTTTTTTTTCATTTGGATATCCAGTTTTTCCAATACCACTTGTTAAAAAGACTGCCCTTACCCCATTGAATGATCTTGACGCCCTTGAAAATCATTTGACCATTTATGTGAGGGCTCATTTATGGGCTCTCTGTTTTAGTCCATTAGTCCATATGTCTGTGTTTATGCCAGAATAGTAGTTTAGATTACTATAGCTTTGTAGTAAGTTTTGAAATTGGGAATTGTGTGGCCTCCAACTTTGCTCTTCTTTTCCAAGATTGTTTTTGCCTAATCAGTGTCCTTGAGGTTCCATATGAATTTTAGGATGGATTTTTCTGTATCTGCAAAAAATGTTGAAATTTTGATAGGGCTCACATTGAAACTATACATTACTTTGGGTCATACTAACATATGAAATAAGGAAAATATTGATGATAAAAAAGTTCTATGTCTTGATTGTGATGATACATGAGTGCATTATTTTTCAAAATTCACAGAGCTGGGGCACCTGGGTGGCTCAGTCAGTTGAACATCCAACTTTGGCTCAGATCACGATCTCATGGGTCATGAGTTCAAGCCCCATACTGGGCTCTCTGCTGTCAGCGCAGATCCTGTTTCCCTCTCTTTGCCCCTCCTCTGCTGTGCTCTCTCTCAAAAATATTCATTAAAAAGAAATTCACAGAACTGTATGCTTAAAATGAGTATACCATATTGCACATCAATTATACCTGAATAAATTGATTAAAAACTTTTATTTATTTATTTTAAATGTTTATTTTGAAAGAGAGAGCGAGCAGGGGAGAGGTGGCGGGGGTGTGGAGGGAGAGAATCCCAAGCAGGCTCTACCCTGTCAGTGCAGTACTGGCTGGGGGGGGGGGGGGGTCCATCCCAGGAACTGTGAGATCATGACCTGACCTGTACCCAAGTGACAAATGCCTAACGGACTGAGGCACCCAGGCACCCCTTGATTAAAAACTTTTCAGATACTGTAGACTAGGTGCTGGAGAAACCTGTGCCAATGGACACAGAAAAGAAAAAAAGGCTCAAGATATTCTATTCTCTCTCTAGCCAAAGGATCTGGAAAGGAGTGGACCAAACACAGAAAGCTGAATTAGAAATGGTTGGCATACCAGGAGACTGAAGGGAAGACGTAGGACAATGAGAAGCAGTTACCGTACCTGTGGGCAATCTTGGACTTTTGAATAGGCAGGGGCTTTCATTCTATTCTTGCCCAACCTCACCTCACACATACTTAGCTATTTGTATTTTATTATTGTTTTATTCCTTTGGTTCTTGAAGATTTCTTCATAAAATGAAAATAGCCTTGGGAAGCATTCAGCTTTCATCACTTAACATTTTAGTTACCAATTAAACCAGTGGGTAAAAGCAATGGGGTGTAGTGGTTAGTTTTATATGTCAATTTGGTTAGACTATAGCTCCCTAGTTACTCAAACACTAATTTAAGTGTTACAGTGAAGTTATTTTGTGAATATGAATTAAATCCATAACCAGTGGATTTTATTTTAAAAAATGTAAGTTTATTTATTTTGAGAGAGAGAGCATACACACAAGCAGGGGAGGAGCAAATGGAAGGAGAGACAGAATCCCAAGCAGGCTCCACCCCATCAGCTCAGAACCTGATGTGGGTCTTGAACTCATAAACTATGAGATCATGACCTGAGCCGAGATCATGACCTGAGCCAAGATCATGACCTTAGCCAAGATCTAGAGTCGGGTGTTTAACTGACTGCACCACCCAGGTACTCTATAATCAGTAGATTTTAAATAAGAGAGATTATTGTAGATAATCTGGGTGGGCCTGACTCAATAAGTTAAAGGGTTTTAAAAGAAAAACTGAGGTTCCTCTGAAGAAGAAATTCCTCTGTACAGAACAGCTTCAGCTGGTGCCCAGGAGTCTCAGTCTGCTCTTCTTAATGGCCTACCCTACCAGTGTGCCTTGCCAGACCACCACAGTCCTATAAACTAATTCCATGCATTAATGTCTTATTAGTTAGGGGTAGGGGGATAGGCAGGGAGAGGCTTGCAGAAGGAATAAAGGTAGAGGAACAGCAAAGGGAGGGCTGACAGGGTAGTTGATTTGACAATTCTATCCCAGGCAGGGTGTATTTGGGGAAAGTAAAAGGAAAAAAAAAAAAAAAAAAAAAAAAAACCCCAAAACAAACAAAAAAACCCAGGAGCCAGAGGACACTGAAAGTTCAAAGGAAGCAAGAAAGGTGGGGACACTGCACCAAAAACTCACTCTTCTTCAGCAGCTTTAATTATTGCCAGCAGTGGGGGTAGAGACGGAGTATTGACTTTCTGATAGAACCTTGAATCTGCAGGTTGTATGAAAGTTATTCCTTGGAACACCACAAGTTCACATTCTTTGCTACTTTGCGCATTCCTATTCCTTTGTGTAACCAGAGAGGTAAATGTATACCTTTGCAATTAATGCTTCCAAATCATCTGCAAAGTCAAATGCACCTGAAAAAAAAAGAAAGGAAGGAAGGAAGGAAAAAAAAAAAGAAAGAAAAAAAGAAAGAAAGAAAAAGAGAAAAGAAAAAAAAAAGAAAAAAGAAAGATCAGAGGGAATTGAGTTTCTTCTATATCTAGAGTGTTTCCCCAAATACCATGGATAATTCTGGCAAATTTTCCAGAAACTAGTAGGTATTCTAAACTAAGTGCATATTTGAATAACTCAATAGGAAGAATATAATTCAGATAGGATGTTCGGATAAATACATACTTTAATAAGCAAGTTAGTAAAAAGATGGCAGTGTATATGAGCTTTGAAAGAATAAAATAACCCTTGACTATAGTACAATCTTCAGGGAACTTTAAGAAGGCAACTACATGCAAATGACAAAAATCAAGAATAAGCGAAAAGTCGGAGATCCAAAACTGGACAGACTTAAAATTATACCAAATATTAAAGGAATTAGCAATTGGATGAGAATTGTAAAAATTCACCTGGTAGGCTAGAATTTTTCACATAGAAATTACATGAAAAAGAAGTAAGTTAAAATAAATTAGAAAATCTTTGCTATAAAAAAATTTTGGGTTACTATTGAAACATACGATAACATGGATGAATTTCAAAAACATTGTGTTTAATGAAAGAAG
This sequence comes from Lynx canadensis, assembly GCF_007474595.2. NCBI lineage: Eukaryota > Metazoa > Chordata > Mammalia > Carnivora > Felidae > Lynx > Lynx canadensis. The sequence continues at coordinate 58,083,280 of NC_044308.2, forward strand.
CCTGTACTAAACAATGTATACCGTGTTTACATAAAGTTCTAGAACAGGAAAGACTGATTTATGACATAAACTAATCAAAACAATGGCTAGTTATGGGGGATAAGGAAAGAGATTGACTGGAATGAACAAGATGAAACTTTCCAGCGCAATTATTAGTCATCAGGAAAATACATACAAAGTGCAAGTTAGAACTACAATGAATTACTCCAACGAAAACTATGCACCAAGATAGGCATATAAATCAATGGAACAGAGCTGAGAGTCCAGAAATAAGCCCACACATTAGTGGTCAATTGTTTTTCCACAAAATAGCCAAGACAATTCAATGAAGAGAATAGCCTTTTCAACAAATGATGCTGGGACATCTGGATATCCACAGGTAAAAGATGCAGTTTGGGCCCTTCCTTCACACCATACACAAAAATTAACTCAAAGTGGATTATGGATTTTTTAAAATGTTTATTTGGGGGGGGGAGGACATGAATGGGGGAAGGGATGGAGAGAGATGGAGAGAGAGAGAGAGAGAGAATTCATATGGAGCCCCAGTGCAGGGCTCAAACCCACAAACCACGAGATCATGACCCGAGCTGAAACCAAAACTCAGATGCTTAACCAACTGAGCCACCCAGGCACCTCGGATTATAAATTTATATGTAAAAGATAAAGCTACAGAACTCCTAACAGAAAAAAATAGATGTAAATATTTGTAACTTTGGATTAGGCAATGATTTCTTAGCTCTGACACCAAAAACACAAACAAAAAAAGAAAAATAGGTAAATCAGAATTCAACAAAATTAAATGAAAAGAAACCCTGACAATACCCCATGTTGGTGAGGATTAGCAGTAACCTCTTATAGTTTCCTAATGGAGGTATAAAATGGTATAAACTCTTTGGAAAGCTGGAGGTTTCTTATCAAGTTATACATGTAGCACTCCCATAACCTAGAAATTCTGTTAGGCATTTACCTAAAAGAAATAATGGATATCTATGAATATTATAAAATTCTTTTTGTGGAGAATGTTATTGACTCAGTAGCCCCAATTCAAGGAAAGCCCTCAGGAAGATGACAACAAGGGATGTTCTGGTGCTGCTTATTTGGGGGAAGAATTAAAGCTAAGTGTCCCTCTTTGGAAATGTTTGTCCTTAACTACTCAGCTTAACTAACTCAAGATTGGTTAGTAAGCTTTAAAAAAAAAAAAAGAAGGATATTTATTGAGCACTTAGTATATGACAGGCACTGTGTTATGTGGTTAATCTCATTTAGGTGCCACCAAAATCCTAGCAGTGAATACAACAGTAATATTTCCTTCATTTTACAAATGGATTAACTAAAGAGAGTTTGCCCATGGTCACCCAGGTAAATTCATGATTATACATACCATGGCTAAAAGAAATGAATCTGTCTCTTTCATCTTTGGGTTACCAAAGTCCAGCACAAACTGATTATGTAAATGAATGAATGAATGAATGAATGAACGAACTAATGAATGGCAGAAGCGCTTGACTGTCTGACTTCAGAAAATACACACTAGTATCTCTATTCTACAGTAACTCTAACAGCCCTATTTTTAAGACACAATTTTTAATTTAAGGCTTTTTTTGTTTTGTTTTGCATATAGATACTATAGAGATATAGCTTTGACAAGCCAGTAAAATTTTTATTTCAAAATTCTAAATGCTAGCAGGACCCCTGAAATTCACTTACTGAAAGTAAACAAAATGTAGTAATTACTTGAAGGAGTCAGTAGTAATTACTGTCACACTCTGTCAGCTGGGTTAATGTACATGCTGATAACAGAGGCATTTAAAATACCCTTATTAGTTAAGGTAAATAATGCCAGCTGCTCTAACAGATGCACCCTAGAATCTCCAAGCATTAACCAAAGTGTATTTCTCCTTCCCCATACAGTCCTGTGGAGGTCAGCAGGTTGTGGGAGCTCTGCTCCTTCCACTGAATGGCTGTGCCTTCCTCTATTACTAGTATTTTTTATGGGGCAGGCTGGAAGGGCACATATCAGTTTGTTTACATTTTATTGGCCAGAACTCAGGGAGAAGGCCTCACCTAACTGCAGGCTGTTTGCCCCAGCCAAGAAAAGAGGACAAAGATAATGACATGGATACTAACAAGAAATGAGCAGTCTGTGTGGAAACACCCCAACCCCAGGGGTAGGGACCTCTCAAAATCCAACAAAAAAGGGATGTTAAGCCTACTATGACATCTGGAATATGCTGTTGCTGTTTAAAACAGACCAGTAGCTATTGACTTAATGAAAATATCAGATAAAATTAAAGTATAAAGGAGAAGAAAATAATAAGCATAAAGATATCACAACTAGGTAAAAATATATGTATATTTACTGTTAGTCAAAAGGATCAGAATGTTTTTATATCTGAAGTTCTGTCCAAAGGAAAAAAGAGAAGTAAAGGAAGATGAATTACTCCATAATGGTACTTAATCTGCCCAAAAGCTGGGCTAAAATGGGGATAACAGGGGTCAGTTGTTCCTGTTCTGGCTAGCGAGTGCTGTGTAACAAACTACTGCAAAATAAAAGTATGGGTCATGAATTTAAGCATGACTCAGCTGGAGAAATCTGTTCCATGAAGCATCATGGAGGACAACTTGATATTCATATGGCAGATGGAGTGGTCTGGGGCATCCAAGATGGCTTCACACACATGTCTAGTATTTTGGCTAGAAATCCAGGCTAAGTGGAAACTGTTAACTAGAGTGGCTATGTTGACATCAGACAAAATAGAATTTAAATTAAAAATTGTCACAGGAGACAAAGAAGGACATTATACAGTGAGAAAAGGGTCAATATACCATGAAGATAAAACAATTTCAAGTATATATGCACTCAACATCAAAGCATCCAAATATATCAAGCAAACTGACAAAACTGAAGGGAGAAATAGACAGGAATACAATCACAGTAGGAGACTTTAATGCCCATTTTCAATAATGAACAGAACATCCAGATAGAAGATCACTATAAGTGAAAAACACTATAGACCAAATGGACCTAACAGATACCTACTGAACATTCCAGCCAACAGCAGAAAAAAACATAATCTTCTCAAGGGCACATGGGTCTCTCTCCAGGTGAGATCACATGTCAGGTCACAAAACAAGTCTTAACAAATTAAGAAGACTGAAACCATACCAAATATCTTTTCTAATCACAATAGAATAAAACTGGAAATCAACAGCAAAAGGAAAATTGGGAAATTCACAAATATGTGGAAGTTAAACAATTCTCAAGCAACCACTGGTTCAAAGAATAAGTCAAAAAGGAGATTAGAAAATACCTCAAGACAAAGAAAAATAAAAACCCAACCTACCAAAACTTAAGGGATGCAGCAAAAGCAGTGCTGAGAGGGAAGTTGATAGCAATAAATGCCTAGATTAAAAAGAAGAAAAATCTCAAGTAAGTAATTTGTACCACAAAGAGCTGGAAAAAGAAAAAGATTAAGCCCAAATTTAGCAAAAGTCTGGAAACAGCAAAAATTAGAGCAGAAATAAATTTAAAAAAAGAAATGGGAAAAAATCAACAAAATTAACAGTAGATATTTTGAAATGAAAAATGAAATTGACAAGCCCTTTCACTAAGTAATGTAACAAAGAAAGACTCAAATAAAATCAGAAATGAGAGGCAAAATCACAACTGAAAGCACAGAAATAGAAAAGATTATGAGACCATTCTGAAAAATTATATGCCAATGAATTGGACAACTTAGAAGTAATGAATAAATTCCTAGAAACATCTAATCTTCCAAAACAAAATCAGAAAGAAATAGAAAATTTGAACAGACTAATTACTAGCAATGAGATTGAATCAGTAATCAAAACTCCCAGCAGGGGTGCCTGGGTAGCTCAGTTGGTTAAGTGGGTGACTCTCCATTTTGGCTTTTTAAAAAAAAAAAATGTTCATTTATTTATTTACTTTGAGAGAGAGAGAAAGAGAGCATGAGGAGGGGGGGGGGGGGGGGGGTGGTGCAGAGACAGAAAGAGAGAGAGAGAATCCCAAGCAGGCTCCATGCTGTTAGTGCAGAGCCTGAAATGGGGCTTGAACTCACCAACCGCCAGATCATGACCTGAGCCAGAATGAAGAGTCAGACACTTAATTGACTGAGCCACCCAGGCACCCCAAAAAAATTCTCAAAAGAAAAACTCCCAACAAAGAAGACCAAAAAAAGCTCCCAACAAACAAAAGTCCAGGACCAGATGGCTTCACAGGTGAATTCTATCAAACATTTAAAGAAGAGTCAATACCTACTCTTCTCAAACTATTGCAAAAAACAAAAGACAAAGAAAAGCTTCCAAATTCATTCTATGTGACCAGCATTACCCTGATACCAAAACACATTACAAAAAAAGAAAGCTACAGGCCAATATCTCTCGTGAACATAGATGCAAAAATCCTCAACAAAATATTAACAAACTGAATCCAACAGTACTTCTTTCTTTAAGTTTATTTATTAATTTTGAGACAGAGAGTGTGCGCACACAAAGGGGGGGAGGGGAGAGGAAGGGGGTGGGGCAGAGAGAGAGTGAGAATCCCAAGCAGGCTCTGGGCTATCAGCACAGAGCCCTATCTTAACCAACTGAGCCACCCAGTTGCCCCTGAATCCAACAGCACTTAAAATAAAATCATTCACCATCATCAAGTGGGATTTATTCCAGAGATGTAAGGGTGGTTCAATACTTGCAAATCAATCAATGTGATACATCACATTAACAAGAGGAAGGATAAAAACCATACAATTATCTCAATAGATGCAGAAAAACCATTTGTTAAAAAAAGCAAAGTACAACGTCCACCCATGATAAAAACTCTCAACAAAGTACGGCTAGAGGGAGCATACATCAACATACTAAAGACCATATATGAAAACCTCAAAGCTAACATCATACTCAATGGTGGAAAATCGAGAGTTTTTCCTCCAAGACAAGGATGTCCACTCTCACCACTTTGATTCAACCTAGTACTGGAAGTTCTAGCCATAGCAATCAGCTGTAATTAAGCCAGGCATTCCTCTTCATGCTGCTCACCTTCACCCAGGACAGTATGTGAATGCCACAGTAAAAACTATTGGTGAAGGCTTCAAGGTGCCATGAAAAGACCAGCCTGCTACTTATCATTAAATGAAAATCCACAGGAGACTTGGAGCTCTTTCAAACAAGAATGCTTCCATTCTGACCTGGAACTAAAACAGGCTGGACAAATGGGAAGCATAGATGAACAGCATATGGACCCTAAGTGTGGACACAACACACAATATAATCTATGTAAATGACTCTCTACCAGGACATAACAACAGCTCAGTGACTATCAGAGATTCTAAATTGTCTTCATCTAAGTATTTCTGTAAAAATCTACCATTTCCGGGGTGCCTGGGTGGCTCAGTCGGTTATGTCTCCAACTTCAGCTCAGGTCATAATCTCACAGTTCGAGTTTGAGCCCCACGTCGGGCTCTGTGCTGACAGCTCAGAGCCTGGAGCCTGTTTCAGATTCTGTGTCTCCCTCTCTCTCTGCCCCTCCTCCACTTGTACTCTATGTGGGTGTCTCTCTCTCAAAAATAAATAAACATTAAAAAGATTAAAAAATAAAAAGCTACCATTCCCTATATATTTACCTGATGGAGATAAAGAGGATCAACCAAGAGATTTGTATGATGAAACCATGCACCGACTCACATTCTCCCTTCTTAGCCACTATACCACACTTGTTATTTCCATCAAGAGCATAGATATATCAGCTGTCCTCCAACTGAGTTTTGTGAGAAAAATTACCACTCAGATTAAATACATTGGATATGGGGGCGCCTGGGTGGCTCAGTCGGTTAAGCGTCCGACTTCAGCTCAGGTCATGATTCATGGTCTGTGAGTTCGAGCCCCACGTCAGGCTCTGTGCTGACAGCTCAGAGCCTGGAGCCTGTTTCAGATTCTGTGTCTCCCTCTCTCTCTGCCCCTCCCCTGTTCACACTCTGTCTCTCTCTGTCTCAAAAATAAATAAACGTTGGGGCGCCTGGGTGGCGCAGTCGGTTAAGCGTCCGACTTCAGCCAGGTCACGATCTCACGGTCTGTGAGTTCGAGCCCCGCATCAGGCTCTGGGCTGATGGCTTGGTGCCTGGAGCCTGTTTCCGATTCTGTGTCTCCCTCTCTCTCTGCCCCTCCCCCGTTCATGCTCTGTCTCTGTCTGTCCCAAAAATAAATAAAAACGTTGAAAAAAAAACTAAAAAATAAATAAATAAACGTTAAAAAAAAAAATTTAACAAATACATTGGATATGACAAATTTTGCAGTTTGCTGGCAGTTTGCTGACAGTTTGCATTTTAGCAAAACCTCTGTAATTTGTGGATTTCGTTAGTTTTTACTATACGTTTCCCAAGTTATCTTAAGTGTTTATAAATTTAACTTCTTTATTAAAAGCAAAGATGATGAAGCACCTGGGTGGTTCAGTCAGTTGAGCATCTGACTCTTTTTGATTTTGGCTTGAGTCATGATCCCAGGGTTGTGAGATCAAGCCCTATGTCAGATTCAATCCCTATAAGAGGGATTCTCTCTCTCCTCTTTCTGCCACTCCTCCATCCACACTCTCTTTCTCTCTCAAAATAAATAAATAAATGAACATTAAAAAAAATGAGTAAGTTCTAGAGAACTACCATACAACACTGTACCTATAGTCAACAATAATATATCAACGCTTAAAAAGTTGTTAGGAGGGTAGGGGCAACTAGGTGGCTCAGCTGGTTAAACGTCTGACTTTGGCTGAGGCCATGATCTCACTGTTCATGAGTTCAAGCCCTGTGTCAGGCTCTGTGCTGAGAACTCAGAGCCTGGAGCCTGCTTCAGATTCTGTGTCTCCCTCTCTCTCTGCCCCTCCCCTGCTCACACTCTGTGTGTGTGTGTATGTGTCTCAAAAATAAACATTAAAAAAAAATCACAAAATATTTGTTAGGAGGGTAAATCTTATGTTAACTGTTCTTTCCACGATACAGTAAAATACAAAAAAAAATTGAATCACCGAAAGGATTCTTTGTGTGTGTGTGTTTGTGTGTGTGTGTGCAAAACTATTGTATTTACAAAAATGGCACAAAAGTGAATTCAACAGTCGATGCACATGAGTATTTTATTCATCTCTTTAACAAAAGATATTCTAACACTATAGAACTGAATAAGAACAGCAGCTGTTAAGCACTAGAGTCATATAAGTTACACCAGATCAGGCAAATATTGCCCAAGTAAAATTCTATTGTTAGAGCTGAAACGGGTTTAAGGACATTCAAGTTCAAGCACAGAGATACAAATCTTTCAGAGCCCCATCTATTTTTGTTTGAAGAATGTGACCTTTCTTCCAACTTGTGGTCTTAAACTTCTGTTTTACAAAATCCAAAAGGAGGGGTGCCTGGGTGGCTCAGTCAGTTAAGTGTCTGACTTTGGCTCAGGTCATGATCTCACAGTTTGTGAGTTCAAGCCCTGCCAGGGGCTCTGTGCTGCCAGCTCAGAGCCTGGAACCTGCTTCAGACTCTGTGTCTCCCTCTCTCTCTGCCCCTCCCCTGCTCATGCTCTGTCTCTCAATAATAAATAAACATTAAAAAAATTTTTTAAAAAATCCAAAAGGAAAATGCAAAAGAAATTAATACAATAGAGGTTATTTTATTTATTTTTTTAATGTTTATTTTTTGAGAGAGACAGAGAGAAAAAAAAAAATGGGTGGGGAGGGGCAGAGAGAGAGAGGATGATACAGAATCCGAAGCAGGCTCCAGGCTCTGAGCTGTCAGCGCAGACCCCGACATGGGGCTTGAACTCAGGAGCTGTGAGATCATAACCTGAGCTGAAGTCGGAGGCTTAACCTACTGAGCCACCTAGACACCCCGTGGTTATTTTAAATAAGAGTAACATACAGAGCTGAATTAAGATGAATTAAAGAAAGCCAAAACATTACAATCATAAAACTTGCTTGTTACTTGTTGGAACCAGTCCTACACTAGGAGTTAGGTAATATACACAATTATTTTCAAGCAGATTACTTTATGTTGCTCAAACACGTTCTCTTTATCAGCGCACTGTTAAACTAATCAAAAACTCTCCACGCGTATATTTCCTTACAATAGCAGCACACACTACTGCTACCTGCAAAGCTCTTTCTCAAAAGACTTAGTGAATGAAAGGAAATGAAAAGCAGAGAAATAACAAGGAGAAATAATGAGAATTAGAAGATTCATGCAGTTCAGCTCTTTTAATCAGCCAGCCAGCTTGCTTGCAGCAAGGGATGGTTTCTGTGGAGGAAGTTTCTGTGGAGTGGGAACGCGGTCATCAGTGACTTGTCTTAGTCAGAGCTGCAGTAGGAAGCTGCTTGCTTTTCAGTTGTGTTTTAGCCAGGTTGTAATCCCTGGCATCAAAGTATTTTTGCCCTTTCTGCAATCGTTTCCTTAAGAAATCTAAACCTCCAGGCTTTTGTCCCAGATGACAATACCTTGGTTTTAATTTTGCTTCCTCGGCTTTCTCTGGACTCGTCACTTTATCTTCCATTGCCTTCTACTCCTCTGTGGAGGCTGCCTTGGGGACCTCCATGGACATACTGCTTCCTGTTCCCCTGCTTCTCTTCATCAGAAGGATTCTACCAAGTATCAGGGTTAAAGACTCCAAGTCCAGGACTCTATAGTGTGGGATACATACCTTGTTACAGCCATGAGATACTGGATTTGGAGATTTAAACCCCACACACCCTTGGTGGAAACCAAGCAAAGGAAGGAAATGTAACAATACAAAAACAAACAAAAAAAAAAAAACAAAAAAAAACAAAAAAAACCATGAATCAGACTTGGTCAGCTCTGTGGTGACATTAAGGCCTGAGAGTGGAATAATGCAATTCACAAACTTCTCTTTTGTAACAATATTTAGGAACAGTGAATTTCTTCACTATAAATCAAGTGTAAGATCCTGACACTTATATGTAACACAGTGCAATCACATTTGGCTGTTCTGTGGCAAAGAGGAAAAGAGGGAACACTCAGAATCGCTGTAGCTTTGAACCTGCAAAATATTCTGCACACTTTCATATTCAGTACATGCCCCTCAAAAAAAATCAAGCCATATATAGAAGTGAATGCAGTTAATCATCAGAATCCTCCTCTCCTCCTCACCCCTCATCCCTACACTTTGGTATCACTTTGATATGTATCCTTCCTGTTTGTATGCACATATACCTACACGCAGTATATACGTGGTTAGGTATTATCCTAACCACATCATTCTTGATTTGCCTTTCCTACTTAAAATTTCTATTGGCTACATAGTATTACATATGACAATTTCAGCAATCACTCATTGAGGGGATACGTTTCATTGTATTTCACTTCTTTTTTCTATTTTTAAACTATTATTTTTAGGGGCGCCTGGGTGGCGCAGTCGGTTAAGCGTCCGACTTCAGCCAGGTCACGATCTTGCGGTCCGTGAGTTCGAGCCCCGCGTCAGGCTCTGGGCTGATGGCTCAGAGCCTGGAGCCTGTTTCCGATTCTGTGTCTCCCTCTCTCTCTGGCCCTCCCCCGTTCATGCTCTGTCTCTCTCTCTGTCCCAAAAATAAATAAACGTTGAAAAAAAAAAAAATTTAAAAAAAAAAAACTATTATTTTTAATCTATACAAGTAAAACTTGCCCATATTTTTAAAAATTCAGACCGTATAGATGTGTGTAAAATGAGAAACAAAAACATCTCCTACCTCTCATCCCCACCAACCACATCACTGCCACACCCATTACTCAGAGGTTTTTTATGAATACTTTCTGGTTTTTGGGTTTTTAAATTTAAAAAAAAAAAATTTTTTTTTCAACGTTTATTTATTTTTGGGACAGAGAGAGACAGAGCATGAACGGGGGAGGGGCAGAGAGAGAGGGAGACACAGAATCGGAAACAGGCTCCAGGCTCTGAGCCATCAGCCCAGAGCCTGACGCGGGGCTCAAACTCACGGACCGCGAGATCGTGACCTGGCTGAAGTCGGACGCTTAACCGACTGCGCCACCCAGGCACCCCTAAATTTTTTTTTAACATTTATTTATTTTTGAGAGAAAGAGACACAGTGTGAGCAGGAGAGGGGCAGAGAGAAAGGGAGACACACAATCCAAAACAGGCTCCAGGCTCTGAGCTGTCAGCACAGAGCCCGAAGTGGGGCTCAAACTCTCGAGCAGCGAGATCATGACCTGAGCTGAAGTCAGATGCTTAACCCACTGAGCCACCCAGGGGCCCCAATAGTTTCTGTTTTAAATTCTACTACTGTTTACCACTGAAACTATATGTAATATATTTACACCCTTTTTTCTTGATTTATCAACTATAGGTATTAGTTATTAACTCCTCATAATGAAAAATCAGGACCGTTTTATTTAAATTTGTAAATTCAGGGGTGCCTGGGTGGCTCAGTCAGTTAAGCATCCGACTTTTGATTTTGGCTCAGGCCATGATCTCATGGTTGGTCCTGGGATCAAGCCCTGAGTCAGGCTCCACGCTGATTGTCGAGCCTGTTTGGGATTCTCTCTCTCTGCCCCTCCCCTGCTCTTTCTCTCTCAAAATAAATAAATAAACATTTTTTAAAAATTAGTAAATTCAACACATGGATGAAAATGAAATATGGCATTTAGCTGTTGAATAATTCCAACCTGCTGCTAATAACGAATCATCTTTTGCGGTAACACAACCTGGTTGCTACAAACACTAGTTTAATTTGAGAAATACAGTAGTTTAGTAATAACTTGGATTTAGACACCGATAAACTCCTTCAGGGGACGGGAACGCCTCAGTTCACACCATGGTCCTGCTGCAGATTAACTCTGTGACTGTAAACACATTGCTTAACCTCACAGTGCCCTAGTTCCCTATCTCTTCAAGTAGGAATGATAACTATATCTCACAGATCTGAATAAGAATCAAATTAAATAAATTGTGCCTTTGAAAATGAGGCATCCTTAGTGCCTTTCCCTTTAGCCATCTGTGCCATTCCTGGAGCTGGTGCCCGGCAAACACGGCAGAGCCCAGCAGATAGGTCAGGCCGCGAGGTCAGGAATCCTCCCTGTTCCCATGCCTTGCTGCTTCTCAGGTTTCAAGGCCCTAAGAGATCTGATGGGATGGGGGTGCCAGCAGGAGTGGAAACTGAACCAGCATTTGAGTTAGCAGGGTCTCTCATGTACCCCAAGAATGGGCAGTCCTAAAGCAAAACTAGAAGCTGCAAGCGGGAGAGATAGATGCCTGTTGCCAGGGGTGGTAGCAATAGAGGCACCAATCCCCTCAGCCTGGGGCAGGATTTAAGTATCTGACAGGGGACAGGGAGTGCGATGGGAGCAGCCGTGGATGTAGGAATCAGATTTCTAAGTTTCTGAGATAGTCCCAGGAATTAAGTCCCAGGACATGAGAGCAGAAGGGGAGAGAAGAGCGCCTGGTTGCAGACAGGAATATGTCATTGTCCTGGGTGACCCAACAGTCTTACATCGACTTAGCTCTCCGCCTTGGATTCCTCGTTAACTTAACTTGCACGAGGTAACCTGACGATTTTGTATTTCTTTCTGTAAATTATTGTCATTTCCTTTATTGTTTTAATTTTCATGTTAAGAAAAATTTCAAACACACAGAAGTAGGGAAATAATATAATTAGTATATAACATATGTAATGTACAAATAGTATAAAATACCCATTAACCAAATTCAATCATTATTATCAAGATTTTCCCACACCTGCTTCACTTAAAAATTTTTTTAAATGTTTATTTATTTTTGAGAGAGTGAGTATGAGCAGGGGAGGGGCAGAGAGAGAGGGAGACACAGAATCTGAAGCAGGCTGCAGGCTCTGAGCTGTCAGTACAGAGCCTGATGCAGGGCTCGAACCCACAAACTGTGAGACCATGACCTGAATGGAAGTCAGACACTTAACTGACTGAGCCACCCAGGTGCCCCAAAACTAAAATATTTTAAAGCAGATAGATAGACCCAAGTCACTTCATCCCTACTCATTTCAGTATGGATCTTTAAAACATATGTACATGGGGCACCTGGGTGGCTCAGTCGATTAAGCGTCCGACTTCAGCTCAGGTCACGATCTCGCGGTCCGTGAGCTCGAGCCCCGCGTCGGGCTCTGGGCTGGTGGCTCAGAGCCTGGAGCCTGCTTCCGATTCTGTGTCTCCCTCTCTCTCTGCCCCTCCCCCGTTCATGCTCTGTCTCTCTCTGTCTCAAAAATAAATAAAATGTTAAAAAAAAATAAATGAAACATATGTACACTTTCCTACATACCCTCAATATTCTGCTTTGTATTTATTACTCTCTGTGAGCTAGTTAATAGGAGATGAATATATTCTCAGGGTGTCAACAAAATCAAGTTTCTGACTCTGATGCACAGCGAACGCACTGAGGTGGATGTGCCTGTGAGGATTCTTCTGGTCACCAGGATCCCTTTGTATGAGCATGGTCTGAACTACAACAATCCAGGCGCTCTCACTTCTCATGTGCCTACACACGCACACACTGTGCATACACAGACACACAGACACACACACACACACACACACACACACACACATAAAACTACAGCAGAAATGAAGTAAGTGCCTTCTACACAGTGAAACAGGCTGTCACTGCAGCAATTCTGGTAGGCCATCAAGATAAATGGGGATGCTACCCAGACAGAGAACACCAATGCAAAGGTATCATCTATGCTGGCTTGGGAAAGAGAAAACAAGAATGTCAGAGAGCTAGGAAAGTACTGGCTGTTGGAAAGAGAACCGAAAATCATAAGGCACACTAACAGAGGCAGTATGTCATGCCAGAGAGAAATTCTGCTGGTTCCACCTTATCACTTCTATCCTGGTGTGTGAGAATCTCATTCATCTTCCCTTGCCTTCCTCGCCATACCCACTGGCCTCCTCCTGACCCATGGGTCCCCAAGACAGTGATTTCATAGGAAGTTCTTCTCTTTCCCATCCTTTCTCTCCATCTTCCCTACCTCCAAGCCCTCCTCTCCAAATGCCTCGTCTATTAACTACCCAGTGCCTTAATTTTATTATTTATTTATTTATTTATTTATTTATTTAATTTTATTTGAGAGAGAGAGAGAAAAAGTGCGCACATGTGTGTAACTGGGGGAGGGGCAGAGAGAGGGAAGAGAATTCCAAGCAGCCCCACACTGTCAGTGCAGAGGCTGACACAGGGCTCAACTTTACAGACTGTGAGATCATGACGTGAGCCGAAATCAAGACTCAGAAGCTTGAATGACTGAGCCACCCAGGCGCACCCCCCACCCCCAATGTCTTCATTTTAAACTAATTTTAAGCACTAAAGACACATTTCTTTGGCCTAAGACACATTCAACACATAGCACAGTGTCTGGTATACAATCTCTGCTATGATCTGAATGTGTGTGTCCCCCAAAAGTCACCAGTTGGAATCCTAATGCCGAAGTGATGATGTTACAAGATGGAGACTTTGGGAGGTGATTACGACACAAGGATGGAGCCCTCATGAATGGGATTCATGTTCTTACAAAGGAGGTCCCACAGACCTCCCTACCCGCCCTACTCTGTGAGGACACAGTGAAAAAGCAATGGCTATGAATCGGGAAGAGGGTCCTCACCAGAAGATGACCCTGCTAGTGCCTTCATCTTGGACTTTTTTTTTGTTTGTTTATTTATTTATTTTGAGAGAGAGAGAGAGCAAGCAGAGGAGGGGCAGAGAGAGAGAATCCCAAGCAGGCTCTGCACTGTCAGCATAGAGCCTGACATGGGGCTTGAACTCATGACCTGAACTGAAACCAAGAGTCAGATGGTCAACTGACTGAGCCACCCAGGTGCCCCTTGATCTAGGACTTCTAAGCCTCCAGAACTGTGAGAAGTAGATTTCTGCTGTTTCTATGACACCCAGCCTGTGGTATTTTGTTATAGCAGCCCAAACGGAGTGAGATAGCCTGTTGAGAAATATTGGTTAGGGGCACCTGGGTGGCTCAGTAGGTTAAGTGTCTAGTTCAAGCCCCACATCCGACTCTGTGCCAATGGTGCGGAGCCTGCTTGAGATTCTGTCTCCCTCTCTCTCTGCCCCTCCTGCTTGCTCTCTCTCTCTCAAAAACAAACAAACAAACTTAAAAAAATAGACATATTGGTTGGATGGATGGATGATGAGTGGTTTTAAGCAAAAGGGTAATACTTTATTTATTTTTTTTTTAATTTTTTTTTTTCAACGTTTATTTATTTTTGGGACAGAGAGAGACAGAGCATGAACGGGGGAGGGGCAGAGAGAGAGGGAGACACAGAATCGGAAACAGGCTCCAGGCTCTGAGCTATCAGCCCAGAGCCCGACGCGGGGCTCGAACTCACGGACCGCGAGATCGTGACCTGGCTGAAGTCGGACGCTCAACCGACTGCGCCACCCAGGCGCCCCAAAAGGGTAATACTTTAAAACCCACATGAGTTCTGATGGAACTTTGCTATGACACTGAGGAGCCATTAGCCAAAATGGGCAACAGTCATCATAGCTGGCTGTTCACTCGGGAGGTTACAAGAGTGAAAATGTGATACACGTGCCCTTCCCAGCACCACCAGCTACCAAGCATAAGAAGGGAAGAAAATGTCAGGATGGAAAGATGATGGGCACTGGGCTGGGGGAAACCTGAATGCAAACCTTGAGTCCACCATCTTCTAATAACGTGGCTTTCAATAAATTATTTAAAAGACTTCATTTATCCTTGGGTGCCTGCATAGTTCAGTAGGTTAAGTATCCGGCTGTTGAATCTGGCTCGGGTCATGATCTCAGGGTCATGGGACAGAGCCCTGCATGGGGCTCTGTGCTGGGCATACAGTCTGCTTGAGAGTCTCTCTCTCTCCCTCTCTCTCTCTCTCTTGTGTCCCTGCCCCTCCCCCTACTCTGCTCTCATACACACACACACACTCTCTCTCTCTCAAAAAAAATTTCATTTATCCCATGTATAAAATGGGGATAATAGTATCCACTATGCAAGGCTGTTATAAGGATTTAATTAAATGATGTATTTAATTAAAGTTCCTAGCACAGTGCTTAACATATTTTGGGCTCAAAATCTTGTAATTTTTATGACATGATAATTATTATCATTAAGAAATCTCTGGAGAGAACCTAGGAAGTTATGGTTTATTTGTGAAATAAGCATGGTAAACACTTAAAGTTAACTTTAGACAAAGATGGTCAAATGGTATCTGTAAAAAGAAAAATTAATTTACTTAATTTTTGAGGAAGTAAACAGTGTGTAGGTAAAAGGGAACTGCTTTATATTTTCTACCTTAACACCTTAAAAAAACCTTTGACAGATTTCCAAAGGAGAGGCTGAAATAAAAGTCACATAAGATTGGAATGTTTTGTGAGGCCAATGTTTTGTGAGGCCATAAGGAACTAAGCAAACATAAGCAAACATAAGGAAGCAAAAACAATGGGTGGAGCCTGTTGATTCCAGCCAGGGGAGGGAACTAGAGGGCCCAAGTGACAGGTCTTAGAAAGGCAGCAGATATATGAAGGGTGTACTCATCATATTTCTAATTCTGGGTTTCTCGAAGGAAACAGTGCAGTTCTCTTCAGGCAGGTGGAGTCCTATGCACTTGGGATGCCTGAGCAAGTGGTAGTTAGACATCAGACAACCATAGAGTTGACAGCAATGAGAGGAAGTGGGGAAGGAGCCTGACATTAATCTAACAGTGACTGGAGCAAGCCATGTGCCAGTTACATCTTCTCATTTAAGTCACCACAACCCAGTGATAGTAACTCTTATCTCCGTTTGACAGAGAAGGAAACTGAGGCTCAAAGAGATCTTAAAATTCAAGGTCTCTCTGCTAATAAGGGGAGGGAGCTATTATAGACAACAATGCCCAGCCAATAAGCTGAGGTCTGCTGTGGATCTGGTTCCTCTGTTCAACAAATGCTTTATTGAGCACCTACTGCGTGCCAGGCACAGGGTCAGGTGCAGGAGATATGAGCAAAGATAGACAGCCCCCAGTCTCATGAAGCATAAAGCCTAACAAGGGAGTGAGAAGCAGCCACTAGTCAAATAATGCCACTAATGAAGATAAATTTACAAAGTGAGACATGAGCATATGTAACAAATGGACTTGTCTAGACTTGGGGTGGGATGGATGCCATGGGGGAGAGTGACTCTAGACTTTATCTAGAATTGAGTAGGTAAAGGAGTGGTGAAAAAAACCATGCCATATAAGGCAACTGCAATTACAATGTATATCACTTATATGTATAAGTGATCAGGAGGAGGGAATGAGCAGTGAAATCTCGAACAACACTTCTAACTAGTGATGAGTCTGGATCATGGCCAGCAAACTACAGCCCACAAGCCAAATCCAGCCTACACCTGTTTTTGTGCATCCCTTGAGCTAAGAATGGTTTCTCCATTTTTAAATGGTTGAAAAAAATCGAAAGAAGACTAATATTTTGTGGCAGGTGAAAAGTATATGAAATTCACATTTCAGTGTCCAGTGTTTTATGGGAACATAGCCATACTCATTTGCTTATTATCACCTACGGCTGCTTTCACAAGGGCAGAAGTGAGCAAATTCGACCAGCACCAAGGTATTGCTGCAAACCGGAAATTATTTATTATCTGGCCCTTTATAGAAAAAGTTTGCCAATCCTTGGGCTAGTCAGAAGAGCCTATAAATCTGACTCTGTGGTCAGACAACTGACAAGTGAGCTTTAGTGGGAACAAGTGCAAAGTAATGCACTTCGGGATAAAAATATCCCGACTATTTATAAAATGAAGACAGGGCTCTGAGCTGCGAGGTCACAACTCAGAACTAAGCACAACTGGGAGAACTAAAGGCAGTAAAAGTAATACTAAGTGATAAAAATCAGCACGCCATGGATGGAAGTGGTTATCTGAAGACTTTACCAGATGGGGGCCTGGGGAATGATTTCAGAAAGACTAAACTAAAATTGAACCAAGAAGAAAGGCTATATTCTTTTCACTTTCGCTCGAAAGTTATATATAGATATCAACAGTCTGCATGGAATCTGGGGGGGGGGGATTAGTAATAAAGAATTAGAATTTATGCTGTATATACAGGACTAATCAGGGGTGGGTTATCATCTAGACTTTGTCTTATCCAATTCTATAGCTCCAGTGCCTACTTTAGTGACTGGCATATGATAAACACTCAAATAACATTTGTGGAAGGGAAGAAAGAAAGAGAAGAAGGAAAGAGGAAAGGGAAGGAAGGGGCACCTGAGAGGCTCAGTTGGTTAAGTGTCCAACTTTGGCTCAGGTCATGATCTTGTCATCTGCCAGTTTGAGCCCCACATCCGGCTCTCTGCTGTCAGTGCTGCCTGCTTCAGGTCCTCTGTGCCCCTCTCTCTCTGCCCCTCCCCCACCCATGCACATGTGTGTGTATGTGCACTCTCTCTCAAAAATAAACTTTTTTAAGTTTAATAACAAAAGGGAGGGAAGAAAGAAGGGAAGGAGAGGAGGAAAGAGGGAAAGAAGGAGGGAAATTGGGCAGAATCCATTGGGTTTGAAAGCTGAATGGCAGTTAGCCAGACACCGAGAAGGAGAAAGAACACCCCAGCAGGGAAAAAGGAACACAAAAGGCCAGGAGAGGCCATGAGGCCTGTAAACGATGTCACTGAAACCCCCCAGCCACCTTTGTTCTAGCTGTAAGGTAACTTGGTTTCTCATATTCACTGGTCCTGTGAAGAGGGCATCCAGGGCAGTAAGAGAGTTGTACCCCAGGATAATTAAGCAATCAACCACACAGTAATTTACTCAGTCTCTTGGGGCAGTCTGGCATACACTGACTTCCCTAGCCTCACCCTCAGGCAGAGTTTCCACACCTGCAAAGTTACAGAACTGACTTGGGATCTCCGCGGCTCTAACAGGGTCATGGTACCTTGGGGGTCCTATCTGAGGTGGTTGGCCTCCCTCTCAGACACCTTTGACCTCTTCCATTTCACTGTAACAGGAGTCACATCCTGAGAATTCCCTGAGAACACCCAGCCCAGTGTGCTGCAGGGCCCAACAGGAACAAGGTGTCTTGCCCAGGTAAGATACTCTCCCTGCCCAGCAATATCACGGTTACAGAATCTATTCTTGCTACAAGGTAAACTCATCCCAGTAAACTGTGGTCTCAGGTCTTGGAAATACCCTCCATCCCGAGTAAATCAGGACAGCTGGTTGCCTGCCAGACCGGTTCCTCATTTACAATGGGCTTCTTACCCTACTGTTCCCCAGACTTCCCCTGGACCTGCTCCAGAGTTTCTGCTACCTTAAGCCCACTGTAGAGGCAGCTTTTAGGCAACATGCCTGAGCAATGGAAACCTCAGTAAGGTAAAAGGGCCCACAGTGACCACCAGGCTAAATGCAAATAGGCCCATTAGGTGACCCCCCTCAAAATAGCCTTAAGACCTAGTTGACAACTGAGCTACTTACAATGGGGCACAGGTACCAAAAAAAAGGTACCAAAATTCCACACATTCTCATACCTCCCCACCTTCCCCCCTTAACTACACCCCACCCCCCCACCCACAGCCCCCTATCAAACAGTCTCTCCTTTGCTGTCCTGCCTGTAGCTCCCTTGCGGTGTATTTAATAAACTTCTATCTCCTTTGTTCTGCCCAGGGTGAATTCTTTCACCACCCACATCACAGGCCTCCACCCAATTGGGTTGCCCCACACCCACACTCAGAATATTCAGAGTAGCTCCTTCTTGGGGTGTGGGGGGGAAGCTCACAGTGCGGGCTGGGTGGGTCACTGGGAACAGGATTAAGATCAGAGACTGGGAAACTGAGAAGGGGTTCCCAAGGAACCTCAGCTGCTGGAGAGTTGGTTGTTAAGACACCTGTCTTTCATCTGTGTCTATTTGTTTCTGTGCATACAATGAGGATTAGACAGTATCTAGTATCAGGAAAAAACTCTCATTCTCATCGTTTCTAGTATTCTGAGGTGAGGAAGGCCTACTAATGGGAAGACTGCCTTAAAGCCTATTTGTAAGTGAGTAGAATGTGAGTTAGTAAAATATAAATAACAAAGAGGAGAGTAAAACTTGGTTGATCAGTATAAAACAGCTGTAATAATTACAGTAATTTATACCTAATTACCATATGGCATAGTGATTATGAGGCATTACCCGGTCATGTAAAACATACACCAAGATCTTTGTGATTAGGGTACTAACTTCTGCTCATTCAAGCATGCTCCTATCTATAGTCATTTTAAAACCATTAGAGGTCGTTTAGGTTGGCTTGGTCTTGGGTTTTTTGCTTCAGGGAATACAAGTTATACAACAGGTGAATTTGTTACATTTGATTCTGGGAAGATCCATATAAGGATACTTCTAAAAAAAATAATTAATGCCATCTTTATTTATAAAGGAATTCTGGGAAAAACTCAAAGCACTTTGCAGATTTTAATCTAATTAATCCTCACAATAACCCTGGGAGGGAGTTTTTATACAATGGCCTTCATTGTTTAAAGCCACCAGTTCTAAGAGGTCACAAGAGTCACTTTGTCCGCAGTTGCTTCTCTGTCTTGGTTTAATTCATAAAGGTTATAATGTTCTCTGAAATAAGTCTACTGTAAGTATAAACTGAGTATTAGTGTTTTAATCATCTCCAATCAGTATGAGACAGATTAATCTCACCACTAAGAATTTCTTAGAAATTAAACATCAGTTTCAAGAAATACAAATGTTTTTTAGAGGGGAATTTAAAGTTATGAATGAACTATGATTAAAATATTTTTTCTTTCTTTCTTTTTTCTTTCTTTCTTTCTTTTTTTAATGTTTATTTATTTTGAGAGAGAGCACGAACTAGGGAGAGGCAGAGAGAGAGAGAGAGAAAGAAAATCCCAAGCAGGTTTGACGCTGTGAGTATCGAACCCAATGGAGGGCTCGATTCCATGAACCGCAAGATCATGACCTGAGCCAAAATCCAGAGCAGATGCTTAACTGACTGAGGCACCCAGGTGCCCCAGATGGTATGGTTTTTAATAGCTCTCTCTAGTAAAGTAAGTAAGGGAATGTTTTCACATGCAAAATTTCATTGGATTCTTACAGTGTTCCTGTGACAGAGGTAGGACAAATACTATTTTCCACTTTTACAGCCAAGAAAATGAGTTCAGCAACAGTATGGTGCTGGGGATCACTGTGAAAGGATGGCAAAATTAGAGGCTGAAGGAACTTCTCTTGTCTGTGATGGATTCCTAAAGCATGTCCAAAATCAGTGTTCCACCCTCACCTTCAAGCTGTTACCTCCAGACTCCAGGGCGGGTGTGCTTATGTCTTAAACCCATCCCAGCTCCTATTCCCTCTAATTTTAGCCAGATATGGTTAGAGAAATTCACAGGTACATTTCCTTTAAAAAGTAAGGAAAGACAAAGCAAAGGTATGAAAACAATGAACTTGATTGTTTTAGCTCACAGGTTGGTTTCCTGACAGATACATGGGTGTGGCCCAGAGACCCTCTCCTTATCTACTCACTGTCCAAGAAGGCAACTTGCCTGTCCTTGGACAATTCTCTTACCTACTTTGCATCCTTCTCTTCCCCTGGAGGAGGGGTTAAACTGACTCTCCAGCCACTCTGTTAGCATAGCACTCCATAGAAAGAAGAAATTATTATACTCCCCATAGTTGTGTATCACATCACTAGCTCTTGTCCATTTGTATCTGATAGCTTTCAACCCCTCCTGAAAAGATAAGAAGTCACATTCCAAATGCATCCTTTGGAAATCTCCTACAATCATCTATTCCAATGGAGAAGGAATTCTCAGGTTGGGAATATGCAACATGTGAGCCTGTCAAGTAAGTGGCACCTTTCCCCATACCTCGATTTTAAAAACTTTTCCACTTTTTCCTTTCCTTTCCAAGAAGGATTTCACAGGGTGATGTTGAAGTCTCAAGGTGCTGGCAAGTCTTGATATATGGAACAGGGATTTCTCCCAGCACACCTGAAGGAGTCTAGGTGCTTTTCTGCACATCATTCCATTTGTGTGTGAAACTGAGAGGACAGTGCAGGCTAGTGTTTGAGAGCTTGAGCTCTGAAACCAAACTGATCTGGAATTGAACTCCTGCTCTGTTTTTTAGCTGCATGACTCCAGTCAGTTTACTTCACTTCCCTGAGACTCCACGTCTTCATCTACTTAAAAAAAAACATGAGCTGTCATCGACTGAGCACTTACTATGTGCTAGGAACTACATATGCTATGTTTTACATGCTTTACATGCATCATCTCATTGAATCCTCACCACAGCCTCGTGAAGTGGGTACTCTTATCATCCCCATTTTATATGTAAGAAATTGAAGCACAGATTGGTGAAATAGTTTTCCAGAGACGATATAACTAAATGGTGAAACCAGGATACAAACACGGTCAGACTTAAGACCCATGCTTTGAATTCTTAACTTCCCCTCTAATGGAAATCAGGTCCCCTGCAGAGGTGCTTGGTGCATAAACAAGCCCCAAGTAAATGTTAGCTGTGGTATTATTTTCAGCGTTGTCATTTGTCCCAAGAGATATCTGGGCCACAAAACAGGTTCTGGACGAAGGATATTTGGGGGCTATTCTCGTTGACTGCTGGAGTGTGTGTCTTGCAAATGTCAGACTTCTGGTATTACCTAAACAGATTGTGTGTTAGGAGTTACCTGGGTAAGAAATAGGATAAATGGTTGGCAACTTTTTCTATTGCCCATGCAAAAAAGTTCTTCAACTGGAAAGAAGTATTAAGTCTCTTATAAAGAATGGCATGGTGAGCAATAGCTAGCTGAATTGCAGGCAGTGCCCAGATTATAAATGGATTATTTTTCAAAAGTTCATTTGTCTGTTGTTATAAATTCTGAATACATAGAAATAAGGTTGCAAATTCCAAGACTATTCACAGAAGTCTATTTATTTAGCCCATTTTAAAGTTCAGTGATAGAAATCATGCCACTAGCCCAAGGACAGGCCTAGGAACAAGGGCGCGCGTGATAAAAGAATAGAAAAGTGTCTTTCCTGGTACAGAGCAAAGTTGAGATTGAGTATATTCATTATCTATTGCTGTGTAACGAATTATCCCCAAACTTACCATACTAAAACAATGAACATTATTATCTCAGTCTCTGTGGGTCATCTGGGAGTGGCTTAGATGGGAGCTTCTGCTCAGGATCTCTCATGGGGTTTCAGTCAACATCTCCTGGGCTACAAACATCTGAAGGTTTAACTAGGGTGGAGGACCTGCTTCCAATACGGCTCATTCACATCGCTGCTGGCAGGAGGTCTCCATTCTCATCACATGGGCCTTTCCTTGGGGCTGCTTGAGTTCCTCGTGACATGGTAACTCTGGCTTCTCCCAGTGCAAGTGATCCAAGAGAGAACAAGCAGGCAACTACAGTGCCTCTTATGACCTAGTCTTTTAAGTCATCTACTGTCACTTATGTCACATTCTATTCCTTGTAAGCCATTAGATATTCAATAAGAGCAGCTCACATTCACTGGGAGGGAGATTAAGCTCTACCTCTGGATGGGACAAGTATCTGAATTTGTGAACATACATTAAAATCACTAATAGTTTTTGTTATCCACCCCTCACTCTGTCCAGATACCCAGCGATAGAAAATAATAAAAATAAATGGGACGCAGAACTGCACCCCTTCCCAACAAGCTTACTGTAAGTACCCAAAACAATCCATGCTCCTGCCTCAACTTTCCTTGAACACATCTATCCCCTTTCCTTGGATGGAATCCTATTTGAAGAAGTCATACTAAAGAGAGAGCAATCACACTCCTGACATAGTTGCTTTGTTTCATTCATCTTTCTCACTAGCAGAATTTCAAGCAGTATAACAAATGAAAACCACTAACCTACTCCCAAATTGGGTGGATTAAGAATTTTGGGGTTAGGAAAGCACTACTCACTAAGCACTCTCCCTTCAGCTGATAATGAACTGAGGGCCCTGATTATTGATAATTTCCTAGGCAAGGACTTCCCTCCCGGGTCTTGGGAACATGGGATCTCTGATCCAGGTTTCCTAACCTAACTCCCATGGCTGCAGCTCTGTGGGGATATGGTGGGCATTCAAAAGTGAAAGGATTGCTGGGGGAGTTTCAAAGGCAGTTGGTGCTCTTGCACCCAAGGCATGCAAGATTGAAAGTGCATTCTAAATCTTCAGAGGAAAATGATGTTCCATGTGACTTTTATTGCAGATTTTGTAACTTGAAACTTGGCAATCCATGTAGACTACTATCCAAATATGACATCCATTAACACAGGATAAATAGAGGAGTTTGCACTACAAGTCAACTCTGAGTGGAAGCTAGGGGGTTGATCTATGAGTTCTCCTGACAGTGTTGCTGTTTTAAATCTTACTTGAGTCTTAAACCCATTTAGAACATGATGAAAGCTAGGGGACTTGACTCAAGAAAACCCATATAAGCCACAATATTTTGCACATGAATTTAAGGCTTCCAGAAGCCCCTAAAACCCATTCAAGGGCTCTGGATTAAGAATCTCTTAGACTTTCAAGGGAGAAGAGGAGTGGGGAGGCCTATTGCCATTCCATTCTGCTATTATTTTTTAAAGTTTATTTATTTGAGAGAGAGAGAGCGAGACAGAGGGACAGAGCATGAGCAGGAGGTGCAGAGAGAGGGAGACACAGAATCCAAAGCAGCTCCAGCTCAGAGCTGTCAGCACAGAGCCCAACACGGGTCTGAAACTCCAAGCTCATGACGTGAGCTGAAGTCAGGCTTAACCCACTGAGCCGCCCAGGCACCCCTCCATGTTACTATTAAAAGTTAAATCTTTAAAAAAAATTTTTTTTTAGATATTTATTTTTGAGAGAGAGAGAGAGCGCGCGCATGAGTGTGAACAGGGGATGGGCAGAGACAGAGGGAGTCACAGAACCTGAAGCAGGCTCCAGGCTCAGCTGTCAGCACAGAGCCCTAAGCAGGGCTGGAACCCAGGAACCACGAGATCATCCGGGAGATCATGAGCTGAGCTGAAGTCAGACGCTTAACTGAGCCACACCCAGACGCCCCAAAACTTAAATCTAAATCAGAAACTGCTTCTCAGAACTTCTTTTAAATTTGTGGTTGTTAACAGAACCAAAGGCCAAAACGAACACCCCTACTAGATTTTCTGCTTGGGTTTAGTCTATGTTATATGGAGGGAGAAGGGACACTAAGCGAACACACAGGATAACACATACTTGCTGAAAAGCAATAGTAAATATAAAGCAGGCCATAGAACTGCTGACCATAAGCTTTGCTTGCCCTCTCACCCGTGCAGCAAATTTTGTCAACTTGCCAGAGAAGCAGCAACTCGAAGAAAGCAAGCTGCTTAGTTTCTCACTTAGCAAGAAAGCACAAATTCGTTTTCTGCCCAGGATCCGCAACCGAGATCCTGCCCCGAGATTCCTGAGGCCCTCTAGGGTGGAGCGACCTCCCGCAGCAACGCCCAGCCCCAGGCGGGCGGGACCGTTCGAATCTACCCACTCGGACCGCAGGCCCCGGCTCCATCCGCTAGCGCCTCTCCGCCTGGGGAGGCGACAGTGCGGCACCAGAGACTGGGGCTTCCCTGTGAGTGCCCCTCGGGCAGAGCCGGGCGCGCGGGGCTCCGCAGCCGAGACTGGGCTACGGGCGGGAGGCGGAGGACTGGATGCGGCACGAGCCCCTGCCCCGCCCCTTTGCGGGCGCCGCAGCCCTGCGCCGCGGGCCTGCGTGGGCTCGTGCGGACCCCTCCTTCGCGCTCCTCGCCTGCGGCCGCTGCGGCGCACGCGCGCGGCCTCGCGCAGGGCGGGGAGAGGCGGCGGCCCCCGGCGGCCGGCCCCGAACCTGTCAGACTCGGGAAGCCGGCCTGGAGTTGCGGGTGCGGCAGGCGCGAGGACGGCCCCGCTCCCCGCCCGGCCCCGGGCCGAGCTGCGCGAGTCGGCCCCGCCGAGCCGGCCGGCCGGGGGCGGGGAGATGAGCGGCGGCCCCGCGGCAGCGCCCCAGGTAGATGCGCCGCCCCTCGCGGAGCCCCGGAGCCTCCGGGCCGGCCTGGCGCCCCCCGCCGCCCCGGGCTTCGGAACTTGTGGGCAGTATTGGGGCGCCTTTAATTTATAGCGTGTTTCGTTTTCCACAGGATGGGGAGGGACGCGCGGCAGTGCCATCGGGAACTGGCTCTCCGGTGAAGTAGGAGCCGCCGGCCGGCCGCCTGCACCGAGCCATTCCGCGCCGCGGCCGCTCAGCCTCTGCCATGGCCGGATCCGGCGCGTGGAAGCGTCTCAAATCTCTGCTACGGAAGGATGATGCCGCGTTTTTAAATGACACCAGCGCCTTTGACTTCTCGGATGAGGTGGGGGACGAGGGGCTTTCTCGGTTTAACAAACTTCGAGTTGTGGTGGCCGATGATGGTTCTGAAATCCCAGAAAGGCCTGTTAACGGGGCGCACCCGGCCCTCCAGGCCGACGACGATTCCTTACTGGACCAGGACTTACCTTTGACCAACAGTCAGCTGAGTCTGAAGGTGGACCCCTGTGACAACTGCAGCAGACAGCGAGAGTTACTGAAGCAGAGAAAGGTGAAAACCAGGTTGACCATTGCTGCCGTTCTTTACTTGCTTTTCATGATTGGAGAACTTGTAGGTGAGTTGTGTGGCCAACTCACTTTCCATTTACCTTGTCCGGAGGGTTGTTGTCAAGCTTTAGCTACACAGGATTTGAGGTTTAAACGTTCTTTTCAGGAAGTTTGTTATATATCAGTATACCGATCTGATGATATGGAAAGGCCACACGGTTCCAAAGTGCAGATCAACCTAAGTACAACATAAACTTTCAGAGATAACTGACATTTTCTTCCAGTTCTCCAAACACCGTGACATCTACTGTAAAGCTAAGGACATGAGCTTCATCGTTTATCATTTAACTTCCTCTTTAAAAAATTTTTTTAAAAATAATAATGGCCAGGTTAATTTTTGCAACCTTTAAAAATAGTAAATGACCTAGAATAACTTAGAATCATAAAATTATGAAGGTATGAAGTGACCTTACTGAACACCTGCTTTACTTTCTTTTTCACACTTAAGGAATCTGAGGGCCCAAAAGAGGTGTAAATAAGTTGTGAGGACACTTAGCTGGTTAGTGAAAGAGCCACATCTACAGTCCCGGTCTCTATTTTTTTTTTTTTTTTTTTTTTGTGTGTGTCTGCATTTGACTTCAGGGGTCTCTTCATACTCTTTCCTTTTGTATTTATAGCCAAGAGATTTTCAGAATTAGCTACTACTAACCTTTAAAGTTTTTCATTATAGTGAGGATCTGAAAGGAAACAGACGGCTCCCCCAGGGTTTATGAACTTGGTTTTTTCACTTTTTAATTACTCAAGTAATACATTCTCACTATAAAATACATTCTTAGAGATTAATTTCACAGTCACATTAGTGTAATTGCTAACTTCTCTTAGTGACAGTTTACAAAGTGACATAAAAGCAAGGATGTTATTCTGCCATGTTTCTTAACGAGAACCCATGATGAGAATAGAGGTGGCAGTCCAGATTAAGATGCTGGCTGGAGGTTGTATGTGGGAAAATTATATACATTTCCTACCTCATTTTATACCTCCTCCCCAGTCCTCACTTCAGCCATGCTGGCCTTCTTTGTCCCTATGGCTTACAAAGCTCTTTACTGTCCCTAAGGCCTTCAAACTAGCTGATCCCTCTACCTCAGTGGCTCTCAAATTTTTTAATCTCACTATATAGTAAGAAATACACTTAACACTGTGCCCGGGTGGGCATGCATGCATACATATGTAGGCATGTATGTACACACACACACACACACACACACATATATTATATAGCATATATATGTATAATTAAGACAAAAGTCTTATTTCTTGTGATGCATTCTAATATTTTTTCAGTTATCCCCCCACCCCACTTAATTGATTTCGTGTTCCACAAAATAGATCAGGGCTTGCAATTTGAAAAACACTGCTTAACCTTGAGTGGCTTTTCCCAAATCTTCTCTTGACTGGTGTCTTGACATTCATATCTTACTCCAAAAGATACCTCTGAGAAACCTTTTCTGACTAAAGTAAACATCTCCTCTCTCCTGTTCTGTCCCCAACTTTAAAAGCCCAAAGCATGAGATTATCTTGTTTGTATATTCACTTGTTTAATATCTCTCTTCTGCTGAAATGTAAGCTGCGTTCTCAGCACCTAAAACAATGACTGGCACAGAGTTGACACTCAATAAATTTGTGTTGAATTAATTTTTATTGTGTTAGAGAATTATAAATGCTTAAGCTATAAAGAAATTAAAAGGAGTTAAGCTGTAGCTGATAAGGCATGGCCTCAGCAGACTAAGATTCAATGACTTGCCCAAATTCACACAGCTAGAAAGTTGAGTCAGTCAGACTTAGTGATTCTTGAAGTTAATATTTAATATTTGAAGTTAAAGTCACATTAATCACAATTTTCCCCCTTAAAATTATTTTACCTAAGTAAAAATTAAGATAAAATTGTTCTGACATACTATTTTTAAAATCTGTTATTTGGTAAATGTGGTTTTGTGAAAGCCACAATAAGTATTTTCTTTCAAATATTTGTTTTCAAATAGAAAAATCTTTTGTTAATACAGAAATGCTAATACTTAGGATAAGCATTAACAAATATTCAGAATATTAGAGTTAAATTGTATATAGTAGAGCATTTATTAAAGTGTATCAAAAACACTTAGAAATAACGTATCTTATATAGGAAGTATGGAATAATGTAAAAAATGAAGTAATTTAAAGATCTGAAAGAGAAGACTTGATTTTGAATCTTGGCATTGCACTAATTTGCTCTGAGACTTTAGACAGGTCTATTCTTCTTTCATTCAGCAAGTATTTTTTGAGTACTTAACTCTATGCCAGGCACCGTATTATGTATTGTGGTATGCAATGCAGACAAAACTATTATAATCCCTACTGTTTGAAGCACTTAGTCTAATATAGGGCACAGATATTAAATACATAAATAAATTTAAAATTCATATGGACTTAAGTGTTAAGAAAAAAAATTAGGTAGTATAAGACATTGTAACCAAGGGGACATAGTTTATGTATGAGCCAGGTATAGTTAAACCAAAAAAAAGAATGGTAGGAGTTACCCAAGCAAAAGGAGTAGAGGAGTTTTCCAAATGAAGAGAACAGCATGTACAAAGGTCCTAAAAGCCTCCAAAAAGAAGGCAAGTTTGGCTCGAATATAGTAAGAAAAAAGGAAAAGAGACAGGAGCGCCAGGTCAGGTTGGTTCTGATAGACCATGTTAAGAGTGCAGTTTGTTTTTTTTTTTTAAGTTTATTCAATTTTGAGAGAAAGAGAGAGAGTGAACAGGGAGGAGCAGAGAGAGGGAGACAGAATCAGAAGCAGGCTCCAGGCTCTGAGCTGTCAGCACAGAGCCCAATGCGGGGCTCGAACTCACGAGTCGCGAGATCATGACCGGAGCTGAAGTCAGAAGCTTTACTGACTAAGCCACTCAGGTGCCCCAAGAGTGCAGTTTTTAATTATAAGTACAACGAAAAGCCAGTGGAGCCTTTTAAATGGAGAATGACATGATGGGATTTATCTTTTTAAAATACTATTGTGGCTCTTATGTGGAGATGGATTGGAGAGTGCAAGAATGGAAGCAAGTAAACTATTGCAGGGGTCCAGACAAGAAATGATTATGGCTTGGATTAGTGTGGATGGACTGAGAATCATTCTAGAGGTAACATTAACAAAACTTACTAATGGTTTAGATATGGGGATTAATGGGAGAGCAGCATCAATAATGATTCTGAAGTTTCTCATTTAAGCATCTGAGTGTAGGGAAATGTATGTCATTTATGAAGCACGGAGGAAATACAAAGCAGGATATAGGCATCGGCTCAAGGGTTGTTTCAGACATTTTAATTATCAATTGTATGTAAAATAGCCAAGTAAAGATGCCTAGTGAGCTGTTACATATGAGTCAGTAGTCCAGAAGAGAGGTCAAGTTAAGAGATACAGTGTGTAATGTCATCAGAATGTGAAAAACCAGCTAGAAAACCCAGGTTTTGAGGAACTCCAACTTTGGAAGTCAGGCAGAAGACAAACAGGTATTCCAGAATCTCAGAAAATAGAGTATTTCCAAGTGGAAGTAAGTTGAAGCTGCTGAAAGGTCTAATAAGATGAGAACTAAAATATCCTTTGGATTTAGTAATGGTTATTGATTAACAACTGCATTTTTATTGGGAGTGAAAAAGCTTGAATGAATGAATGAAACAGACTTCCAGATAAAGATAGCAAATGAACTCATGTATCTAAATGTACTTTCTCCTGAAGCCTCTCTTAAACTATAATAAAGGGAATTTTAAATACACACACACACAAAACCGTATATCCATCCATATGTGTATGTGTATGTATATCCACAAAGATTGGGAAAACTAGAGACAAAATAAATTTGGGAAACTAGAGAGGGGGGAAAGAAGTAACTGACTTAATAGACCCTAGGAAGCCAGCTCCTAAGCAAGCAGTTGGGGACATCCAAGAAGCAACCTAATTCATCAGAATTCATCAGAAATACCTAGAGAATTTATTTGTAAGTTTGTTTATTTATTTATGTATATAGAGAGAGCACGAGTTGAGGAGAGGCAGAGAGAGAAAGACAGAATTCCAAGCAGGCTCTACACGGACAGCGTGGAACCTGATGCAGGGCCCATAAGATCATGACCTGAACTGAAATCAAGAATTGGACGCTTAACCAACTGAGCCACCCAGGTGCCCCACACCTAGAGAATTTATTAAATAAAACACAAATTGCTGGGGGAGAGTTTCTAATTTCGTAGGTCTGGGATAGGGCCTGAGAATTTGCTTTTCTATCAAGTTCCCAGGGGATGCTGATACTGCTGATCTGGGGACCATACTGAGAACTAACTACTGCACTTCAGAAGCCTCAGTAGGCCCAGAATTGTTTGCACCAGATACCTCTAGGAGTGTGGGTAAAGAGGAAGACTAAGGAAGCTAGTTAAACCCTGTTTAAGAGCCAGTCGGATATAATAATATAATTCCTATCCAGAGAAATAGATTATTTATCAACAAGAATAGGCTAGGGCAGCTGGGTGGCTCTGTTGGTTGAGCGTCTGACTTCTGATCAGGTTACAATCTCACAATCATGTGTTTGAGCCC
The DNA here is from genome assembly GCF_007474595.2 of Lynx canadensis. NCBI lineage: Eukaryota > Metazoa > Chordata > Mammalia > Carnivora > Felidae > Lynx > Lynx canadensis. The sequence goes on from NC_044308.2 coordinate 58,113,426, forward strand.
CACATCAGGCTCTCTGCTGTCAGCACAGAGCCCACTTGCGATCCTAAGTACCCCCCTCTCCCTACCCCTACCCCACTTTCGCTGTCTCTCAAAACAAACTTAAAAAAAAAGATTAGAAAAAGAATGAGCTGTTGTAAAAAAGAAAATCAGGGTAAAGAGCTTTTCAACAATAAAACAAAATTTTTAAACTTCATAGAAGTTAGAAGAGAAGATGAATTAAGGTAATCTCTTAGAAAGTAGAGCAAAAAGATAAGAGAAAAAACGTAAGAAAATTAGTGTATCAATCTAAACTCCAAGTAATAGGAGTTTGAGGAATAGAGAAAGCAGAAGAAAAGAAATTACCAACAATATAGTTTAAGAAATTTCTCCAGAACTGAAGGGTGTACATTTCCAGATTAAAACAGTCAACAAAAACCCAGCAAGTTGGGTGAAAATAAACCCACACCAAGGCATATCATTGTGAAATTTCAGAATACAGGGAACACTTTGTTATCTGTTGCCTCAGGCAGCTGCAGTGTTGAACAATTCCCTGTGATTGTTTTTGACAAACCTTCCTTAGGGTTTGCATAGGGCAGATCCCCAAGTCCAGTGAAAACAGCCTTGCTAGTATGGCCTTCCAGGGAACTACCAGACAGATCCAATAATGCTAGTTCTTTGGGATTGGGCTTTTTAGGAGCTCTAACCCCATTTGATACCTTGCAGTGGCTGCCAGACTGATATTTTCACTGTGCTTGTTGGTTTTCAGGACTACCACAGAGCTGGAGAGAGGGAGATGGGTCCAAGGCGAATTAGAATGCCACAGAGCTCATTGTTCTTATAAAGATTCAGTCATTTTCCTTGAATTAATACTTCCTGTGTCAGCCTTTGGTTAATTTCCAGGGTTCTGAAAAAGCTGATTTGGACCATTTTTGCACATATTCTCCCTGCTTTTGTGGAGGAGATTGTTTTCAGAGGTCCTTAGTTTGCTAGTTTTGCTGATCATTATCAACACGTGGCTCTTTAAATATGTTAACTAAAATTAAATAAATTCAACTCCTCAGTTGCACTAGCCATATTTCAAATGCTCAAAAGTTACATGTGACTAGTGTCTACTCTACTGGACAGCATACATAGAATATTTTCATCATCTCAGAAAGTTAATAGACAGTACAACTTTGAAGTATTATTTTTATTTTATAAAGAAACTGAGGCTCAAAAGTATTAACTAACTGGCTGAGAGTTTCAGAGAGTCTAAAATCTCATTAACTACCAAGTTATACTTTCTCTTAGTGATTTTAGCTTTTTAATGTCAAGGGAATACATAAAAGCTGGTATTTGTATAGAGCACACTGAAGTAAATGGATGTGATTTCAAGATCGCCAGCTTGTGTCCTGCTGCTCTTGGCTGTGCACACTCATCCCAGAAAGAGAGGGAACAGTGGCTCAGCACACTTATGTGTCATAATACCCTGACCATGAAGTTCATTGTAACAGTGATTCTCAGAGGTACCAAGACTAGAAGCGTCGATGTCGCCTTGGGAACATGTTAAAAATAGAGATTCTCAAGCCTCATCCAGCTCTATTGAATTAGAAATTCTGGGAGTGGGGCAAGCAATCTGCAGTTTAACAAATCTTCCAGGTGATTCTGATACACAAAAGTTTGAATGCTTGGCATTAAAAAGCTTATTTAATGAATGGTGCTAGGAAAATTGATTCACCATAATAGAACAACATACATATATGTATACACACACATACACATCTATGAAATGAATTTTACATGCTACATATACATATAATGGCTGGAAAATCAGTGTTAAAAATTGTACTCTAAATACCATGTTTAATCCTTCTGAAACATTGCTGTCTATAACCAAGGGAATCAGTTAAGGTACTAATTAGTTAATGTACTCATGTACATTAAAAAAATGTCTTCCATTTAATTTTGTGTTCAAACCCTCACAACAAGTGAGTATCTACCTTTACCTTTTTTGTAATATTTACATATTGTGGTTATTAATTTCAGTGTCTAATAGGATTAGTAGTTTGAGTAAAAGCTGCAGTGCTAAACCACAAAAATTTCTGTGTGTTAGCCTCCAATTTAGTGGTACTTAATTTTTTAAGGTCATTGACTCCTCAGAGAATCTGTTCTTAGAAATGAAAATTTTCTTTTTTTTAATTGTTTTTAAGGTTTATTTATTTTTGAGAGAGCGAGCAAGCAGGAAAGAGGCAAAGAGAGAAGGAGAAACAGAATCCAAAGCAGGCCTCAGGCTCTGAGCTGTCAGCAGAGTCGGATGGGGGGCTGGAACTCACAACTGTGAGATCATGACCTGAGCTGAACTCGGACTTAACCAACTGAGCCATCCAGGCGCCCCATGAAAGGGATGTTTTCATCACAAAAATATATACATATTTAGTGTTCTGTATAAAATTTCCGAATACCTTGATTTAATTGTGATTGGATAAATATTTAATTGAAAGTTGATGTTTTGTAGGATGTTACATATTTTTGGTTTGATGGCTTATGTTTATTATTTTAACTAACGTATTCCTTCTTCTCTCTCACCCTTACTCCAAGGTGGATACATTGCAAATAGCCTAGCAATCATGACAGATGCACTTCATATGTTAACTGACCTAAGTGCTATCATACTGACCCTGCTTGCTTTGTGGCTGTCCTCAAAATCTCCAACCAAAAGATTCACCTTTGGATTTCATCGCTTAGGTAGGTAATTGGAGTTTCTTTTGGTTTATCAAGTTTTATAGTAAAACCACAATGAACTATAACTAACCTTTGATTAACTGAAATCTTTCTGGTGATAACCTATTTGAAAAAAGCAAATGACAACAGATGAACAAGATTTATTCAGATACATATATTCCAGGGTACATTCAGCCTAGTCAGCTAAACTGCTTACACATGTAAAATTATATGGTAATCATTAATCTTTAAGTGTTGTTCCCTATTTCCTGAAGATGTTATCAGAAAAAAAGTTTACCTTCATTTTATTCAACCAGGCAAAACTACATGGGTTTGTTAATGTGTATTATTAACTTTTTTCTTTCACTTCAGGTGTTCCAACCAAAGCTACTGTAGCCCAGATCTTAAGCAGTACTGTCATAGGTATAACATATACTGTGTGGCTGACCTTCACTGCTGCCACTGTATCAATATAATTCTGTAAGTGCTGACAAAGATTCTTTGCTTGACCAAAGTTTAGTCAGTTTCCTGAACCTTCTCCCAAGCCCATCTGTGCACTTCCTTATAAAATCTTATTTTAGCAAAAACCCTTCTAAGCCAATTTAACAGCACCCCCACTCTTAACGTCTGATGGATTATCCCCTAGGCGATGTCTCATTGCACTGGCTTGTGTCTAGCGAGAATTCTGTTATGTCCGTTTAGCCAGAGTCCCCATACTCCTGATGTTTCCCCTTAGTAATTTTCCATCCACTGACTGCCACCTTGCTCCATGGCTGTAAATTCCCCCTTGCTTATTCAGTATTCAGCGTTGAGCCCAATCTCTTCCCCCACTGCAGAGTTCTGTTACAGTGGTCCTGTAACCTATCTTGGTAGCTTCCTCTCCCTGAATAAAGTCTTCTTTACCATGTGTTGACAAGTGTCATTAAAATTTTTTCTTTCACTGTACACATATTTTTATTTTACTATTTTGAGCAAATAAGAATTGAGTTAAAATCATACATTGTTATCCATACAACTCTTTCCTGTGTTACTGTGTTTTTAGATTTTTTACTTATTTTTAAAATATGTATAAGGCAGTTACTTGAACTAATATGTGAAATGCCATATATCCAGATGTCATTTGCTTAGAACCCAAAAACTGACATTTAGGTGGCTTCAGCAAAACCTATCTTAAAGAACCAGAATTAACAACTTGTAGTTTAATTTTGTAGAGACACTGACACTCTAATATATCAGTATATCTGCTGTCACTGACACTGCTAATATATCAATCAGTTCTTCCCCTTCTTGGTTACTTTTTAGCGTAATCTTAACTAAGCTCTAGGTCTTCTAAAATTTAGTCCCTGGGCCTTCTGTGTAAAACTTGACATTGTGCCTTAAAGGCTATATATTTCAAAGAGCTATCCTGATTATCAGATTGGGAAATTATTTGGCATCCCTACCCCTTAGCTGCTTGCTGTACAGGAGAGCTGATGCCCTGAGTGAGGTGTTTCTGTTGTTTGTTAAGCCACTGCATAGCGTACATTGGGATGTGTTCCTAAAACACACCCCACTGTGTACCAACATACTGTACCCTCATTTGTTACCTGATTGCCTTGCACCTTTTAAACAACTTCAAGATTATTTTCAAACTTTAATTTCTTGTGATTTAAACGCCTTCAATTTAAGATCTGACACTCAAACATAGCATCACGGAATGGGGGTTTTTACCTTCCACTACTATTTGGAAGAGTGCATTTCATTTTGTCCTGTGGCTCTTAACCTTTTAGGTTATAGAGCATTTGGAATGCTAATGAAAATAGTGGAGTTCTCCCCCAGAAACACGCAATAACAGAATATAGAAAGTCCCACATATAATAAGAACCCATAATCATGAAAATTCTGTTAGATATCAAAGTAGTACTTAGTGTTTCTCTAGGTAGTCACTTTGTTTCATCATAGATAACAAGCACTATGAAAACATGAGAGAAAACGGAACTCGCTGTTCTATTTGTCTCTGCAAGTTTCTGTGGAGAGTTGAATCTTCCTTTTTCCTTAAAAGTACAAAGTTCACACTTGTGGCCTAGACATCAGCATTTGACTCCTGTCTCTCCTGAGAGTTCCTTGAAATAAAAACAATAAAGAGAAGCAAGGGATTGGGTCACCAATAAGCAAGAAATTTCTGGAAGTTGGAAGATAGATGGGAGTGGGTTGGAGGAAGAAACAGGGAAGCTGTAGCCTAGAGGACACTGAGCCAGGAGCTGGATCAGCCCAGCAGATCTCCAAAGAAGAGCCAGGGACAGAGATGAGTAGGAGGGAGAACTGGGGCTGAAAATAAGCACAATTAATTGAATGGCTATAAATGGGAAACTGTTGCACAACCTTGTGCCTATACTAAAAGCCACTGACTTCGGCACTTTAAATTGTAGAAATGGTGAATTTTGTCTGAAGTTTTAAAAGTCATCTAAAAAAAAAGAGTTGTTAAAATCTAGGTAGATGAGTATTTCTCAAAGGTACAGAGGGACTCAAATCTTCACTAGAAGGGCCTTTTGGGATCTTCATTTTCTTCTTTGCATTCCAAAATTTTATGAGGCTATATCTAGATATAGAACTTACTTCACTTATTCTGCTCTTTGGGGGAGGATTAAAAAGACAAGGATATGTAGAATTGAATAAGGCTGTAAAACAAAGCAGTGGCTGTCTGTGTTCCACAAAATATATTGCTTCATGAGTAATCTCTTCACGTTCTGTAGGAGAACGTATGTTTATATTGGACACTTTTAAGTAGTGTGCCTCCTGTGTCTTAGGGATTCAGGTCCTAAAAAAACGCTGCAGAAGGAATCCCCTTCTGGTATGTTAACTGTCGTTGAATTTTGTTTTGATGCAGGGTAGGGGGAGGGGGTAAGACAGGAGTTGGTTTTTTTCTTTGTTGATCTGTCTTGTAAATATGTAAAGTTTATGTGTTGCAAGAATAAACAATTAATTTCTAATACAAAGGATTTCCTCAGAGAAGCCTTGTTTTCATTCTGTCCCCTCCATCCCTTCCTCTAATCCCACTCCTTATTAGTAATGATTTTTTTTAATTTTTTTTTTTAACGTTTATTATTTTTGAGACAGGGAGAGACAGAGCATGAACGGGGGAGGGGCAGAGAGCGAGGGAGACACAGAGTCCGAAGCAGGCTCCAGGCTCTGAGCCATCAGCCCAGAGCCCGACGCAGGGCTGGAACTAACGGACCGTGAGATGGTGACCTGAGCTGAAGTCGGACGCTTAACCGACTGAGCCACCCAGGCGCCCCATTAATGATTTTAAATTTGTTTCTGACCTATCCTTCCAGCATTTCCTTTTGAAAGTACAAGAGAATATATACATATACCTCACCACCTTACTTTATGTGTTTTTTATACATGTTCATATCCTGTTACCTGTCACCCTTCTTATGCAAAAGGCAGCATACTGTGTACCCTGTTCTAGACTAGAGGTGGGTGCCTGTGAACGATAGTCAGATATTAGTAGTACCATTCCTTAAATATATTTCCTTTTTGTTTGCTCATCACACTTTATGTATGCCTAATAGCATTTATCACATTTTTATAGCTGTTTTTTATGAAACCATATCTCCTAGACCATGAATGAAGTAGGAATGGAAACGTAATATTAAACTCTGTAAGTGCAGTATAAGAGATTATTAATTGTTGCATAGTCAGGCTGAGTAAATAAGGACATGAAAACTGTGAAACAGATTATTTAATATAGCTCATGAACCTCAAATCATTGTGTTTGGGGTGCATTAAGCCAGTTTCCAAACTAGGAATAGGGATATTTTGAAATTTGGGGACTAATTATTTGGGACTTGAAAACATTTATCTGTAATTCTGAAACTGTGGTCATGTTCACAAACTACACTATAAAATTTATATGATCCATAACATAACTGAGTACTGACTTCTAGATCCCTTTGACGTAGTAAGAAATTAGTCAAAAGAGTGTTTCTTCTTGGTGTCAGTCAGGGGCAGCCCTATTTGTTTTTTTTACCACTTTTAGAGTTTTGTGAATAAATTGTCTTTGGTTCAGATCAGAGATCTGCAGTTTTACTAGCTATTAAGACCTTTTGGAGAGTGATTTAATCTAAGTACAAATTTTTGCGTTTTTTTTTTTTTTTCTGTAAAATAGGAATGATAATACTTCCACTGCAGAATTGTAAAAATACATTAAGATGGTAAGGTATAAGTACCTACCTAACCTGCTACCTGGCACAGAGTAAATTCCCAATAAAAGTTAGTTCCAATCTTCTTTTCCTTCCCTCTTCTCCCTGCCCACACTTACCCACACTTTTCATATCTTTGAAAATGGTCCACGCCCCCAAATTGCCTGCCTTCCCTCCCTGCTAATTGGAATTCTTCTCTTTGTGTAACTGTCTAAGCTAGGTAGGAGAAAAGAAAGGTGATTCATCCTGATGATTAAGCAACAGTTTAAAATTTTTTTTAATCTTTTATTTATTTTTGAGAGAGAGACAGTGTGAGTGGGGGAGGAAGAGAGAGAGAGAGAGGAACACAGAATCCAAATCAGGCTCAAGGCTCGAACTGTCAGCACAGAGCCTGACATGGGGCTCGAACCCATGAACCATGAGATCATGACCTGAGCGAACTTGGATGCTTAACCAACTGAGCCACCCAGGCGCCCCTAAACAACAGTTTTTAAAGGGCACTATTTAACTCAGGTCTTTTGTAGCACTTTTGGCAATATAAAATTTATTTTAGCAAAAATCATTTAGTGAAGGTGAGAGAAAAGTGGTTTTAGTTTGAGGAGAAAAGAAAGTGGCTGTCCCAGGAGTCAGTTCCATTCTGGTGATACATTCCTTTCCTTCATGTGAACTCAGAGATTGTGTAAAATCATTCAGGTTTTTCTGTTTTTCTTTTTTTTTTTCTTTTATTACATTACAGTGGCAATTCTTTTGTGGGAAAAGGGAGAGTTGGCTAGGAACCATTATATGAGCTATTTTTAAATGCTTGGATTTATTTGACTGTGGGTATGTCCTCTTTTTCTGGAAGTTAAAAACCTTAGAACTTAATGAAACATACTATAGGAGAAATCCCACAAATCCTTAGGAGGAATAGCACTATCTGCCAGACAAGGGAAAATGCTGTTCTAAAGAAAACTGTGAAAACCCTTGCTTGCTTTCTACTTTTATCCTTCTCTATGGATTATGAGCATAATTGACTCTTATTTATGGCTTTTCTTTCACTTCTTGGGCTGAAGAAGCTGCATGGCTTAGATAATGATAGAGATAATATGAAAGGACTATAGTAAGCAGAGTTGTCTGTATTTGAAATAAAGAAAGCAAGATTTACATTTTGGCAATGCGAATCATCAACCTAGGTTAATGGCAAAGTGACAGTGTAGGAGTGTAGCAGTGTGTGGTTCCACTCAGCAAAGACCTTGGCAGATCTGGCTAGATGATGGTTGTCCTAAGGTAGGTATATAGTTGTAATGTTAATTCTGTGTAGTTTGTTATTTTATTCCCTGATTCTAAAGGAGCAGAATGTTTTCAGCTAAAAAATCTCTTCCCCCATACATGCAGCAAAAAAAAACCATCATCTCTTCTCCCAGTGATTCATTTTAACAGCTTCCTCCCACCCCCTGACAAGAATTATGCCTATTAATTATGCACATCTTAGAATTAATTCATATCACCTGAACATCTGGAAAGAATAGGTGTGTCCTAGAATGGGAGTTTTTACTAAGGCTGAAGGAAGCCATGAGTGAGGTGGTCAATGTTGGACAGCCAAACGTCAATTTGACAGTGCTGGGTACCTTGGGTGTGGGGTAGAGGGAGTGGTGAGAAGGCAGGAAATAGAAGAGAATTGAGAATAGCAGTTGAAAGGATCCAAAGAAGAACTTTGCAGTTTAGCTTGGTGTTCTGGTGGCAACAGTGGGCCACTGAAAAATGCCTTAGCCTGAATGCAGTAGGGCTGTCTGTGATTAAGTTGAAATTCAAATACACGTTTGGAAATTTTAGCCAAATCCAGCACAGCCTACTGATTTTCCTTCTGTTTCCTTCCTATCTTTTGTGGGAAGAAGGTAGTAGCATAAAAGGAAATACAAGAGACAATGTGTCTCCATTCTCCTTCCCTGTTCGTTTTTGTAAACCTCTGAAACCTGTCTTTAGATGTTTGCTATAATTTTTGAGGCATAGAAAGACAAACATTATAATTTGAAGGAAATCTATCATTATTGGCATCATAGCATTAGAAAGTTAGCAGTTATGATAGGCCAGTACATCTGGCCACACTCATAGAAAACAAAGTATGCTTGGGTTGAGTTTGGTTACATAGTTGAAGCAGATTGTTAATCATTCACTGATCGATGCTCAACAGGTTATTGAATGAATAGTAGTATACCTTGGGGAGACCAGCAGTAAATATATACACAAATACAACATAATTATAAATTATGTTAAATGCTATGAAGTAGGGGTACCTGGGTGGCTCAATTGATTAAATGTCCGACTTCAGCGCTGGTCATGATCTCACAGCTTGTGGGTTCAAGCCCACGTCGGGCTCTGTGCTGACAGCTCAGAGCCTGGAACCTGTTTCAGATTGTGTGGGTGTCTCTCTCTCTCCCGCCCCTCCCCTGCTCGTGCTGTGTCTGTCTCTCTCAAAAATGAAATAAACATTAAAAAAAAATTTAAATGCTATGGAGCAAAACGAATATGGTACTATGATGGAGAATAACTGAGGACAGAGAAGGAAGGGACTCAGTGTTTTTCATATGAACCTTGAAAACCTCTAGTTTTGGCAATTTATAGATGTGTTAAAATATGCATTTTTCACACTTTATAGTACTGTCAAAACTTGATAAGCATCGTGTGTTTTCTCCCATTTGATTTTTTTTTCTTACCATTTATTAGCCATTCAAAACCAAAACTGTGTTATTCTCTGTGTGTGAAATTCAGGGTATATTTTAAAAGACCTAAGTGATGTAATAATAAACATGTATTCACTCACCTTCCTCTTCCAGTGCTACATTTCAGTCAGGTGGAGTGAGTTAATTATTGTGTGTAAGTAGCAAAATATGTTAGAACTACTATAATAATAGGTTTTTCTAGAATTTCCATAAAAATCTTTCAAGAGTTTTAATTTATGATACATTTCCATTTAGTCAAGTTTACCTAAAGTTACCGGGGTAGTAACTTTCACAGAAATCTGGGTTGTTGTTTTTGTTTATTTTTATTAAAAAAAATTTTTTTAATGTTTATTTATTTCTGAGAGAGAGAGAGAGGGAGAGAGAGAGACAGCATGAGCAGGGGAGGGGCAGAGAGAGGGAGGGGAGACACAATCCGAAGCAGGCTCCAGGCTCTCAGCTGTCAGCACAGAGCTCGACGTGGGCTTGAACTCACGAACCATGAGATCATGACCTGAGCTAAAGTCGGAGGCTTACCTGAGCCACCCAGGTGCCCCAGAAATCTGGGGTTTCAATTGTGAAAGTTCCTGGGTCTCCCTTCAAAAGATGAAAAATCCGTATGTTATGTACTCTTTTTTTTGTTGAAAACCTTTATTGTATGTTATGTGACCAGAGACTAACCCAGAGCAAGAATGAGAGGAGTAGAGCAAGTCATAATGTGGTTGTTGATGGAAAGCTTCCCTCTCTCTTAATTGTTGGGGGGCAAAAATCTTGCCTATGTTTATCTGCATTCCATCATGTTAAAGATACTATGGGGAAAAAAATCTTAAACGCTCATTCCTCCCATTCTTGATATTTCACCAAAATCTCATTTATTCATAGTGAAAGAGCTTTTATCAAAAGAAATGATCATAGTAGTACTATTAGGATTTTTAGCTATATACTATCATCTGTGCCTTATACTTCTCAGTTATAAATCTCAGCCCTAAAAATCTATTTCAGGTTTTCTTTTTCTCCTTTTGCAGTTATCGGTATCCTGTCTAGAAGACATTTTGACAGGTGATTAGAATAAAAAATAACAGATGAGGGGCGCCTGGGTGGCTCAGTCGGATAAGCGTCCGACTTCTGCTCAGGTCATGATCTCACAGCTTGTGGGTTCGAGCCCCGTGTTGGACTCTGTGCTGACAGGTCGGAGCCTGGAGTCTGCTTCGGATTCTGTGTCTCCCTCTCTCTCTGACCCTCCCCATTCATGCTCTGTCTCTCTCTGTCTCAAAACTAAATAAACATTAAAAAAAAAAATTAAAAATAACAGATGGATGTCTTTGCTTTTCACCAAGGGAACTAGACATGAGGCCATTCCTTACTGATTACTGGAAAAGAGATATTGATACCAGGATCCTAATATGTGATTTGGAAAGTTCTAGGAATCAGCTGGATTCCATTACTCTTAACTGTGGGCAAGCATTGGGATCCCTTTATGCTACTCACATGGGTGAAAACTGGTATGGAGACTGCGTGTTCCGTGGCAGGAACCCCAGTGGGCCTTCTAAGTATGGGAATCCTCCCTACCAAAAATCTGGTCATGCTTTAGTTTGACTTTCACTTCATTTATTTATTTATTTTTCAATGTTTATTTTTGAGAGTGGGGGGAGAGGCAGAGAGAGAGAGAGAGGGAGGGAGGGAGACACAGAATCCGAAGCAGTCTCCAGGCTCTGAGCTGTCAACCCATTCACCAAAGCAGGGCTCGAACTCACAAACTGTGAGATCATGACCTGGGCCGAAGTGGATGTTTAACTGACTGAGCCACCCAGGCGCCCCTCACTTTATTTTTTTTTTAAGTTTATTTATTTATTTTGAGAGAAAGTGCAAGCGTGAGCAGGGGAGGGGCAGAGAGGAGGGAGAGAGAACCCCAAGCAGGTTCTGTGCTGTCAGTGCAGAGCCAGAGGGACATGGGGCTCAGTCTCACCAACCATGAGATCATGACCTGAGCTGAAATCAGGAGTTGGATGCGCACTGAATGAGCTACTCAGGTGCCTCCATTTTACTTTATTTTCAATGTGTTTTTGCCTTATCTGAAAGTTCACAGTAAGGTAATTTTAAGTGTTTAGGAAAATTATCACTGGGAGGTGGGGGTTGCCAGATTTAGCATGTGTTATGTGCATACACACATTCTTTCAAGACACCCAGTATGTCTGAAAAATTGCATGGGACATACTTATACTAAAAATTGTTGTTTATTCTGAAATGCAAATTTAACTAGACATTCAGTGTTTTTTATCTGGCATACCTACTAGTGTAACTGTATCATTTACCATCCAAACCAGGACACTTTTGAGAGTAAAGTGGAGCACTTTTAATAATTTTGGCCAGGACACAGATATATTGGGACTATCCCAAGAAAACTATAAAAGTATTGTCAGCCTAATTATAAGAGGTTCTGAAAGGATTTTTGATTACTGGTTTAGATTTTCATAAGCAATCACATCTTTATGTCATTAACTTGTATTACTATGAATCTTTATAAATGTAAAGTGTATGCTTTATAATTTTATATTAAGAAATATGACTAAGGCATCTTGACACATGATTGAAGTTCTCTTTTTTGGGAAGGTGTTGGGGGAAGAGTTTGAGAAGAATTGGTTTTATTTATTGAGTGAGTGAATGAGTGAGTGGGAGCAGGGGAGGAAAAGAGAGAGAGAGAGAGAGAGAGAGAGAGGAGAGAGAATCCCAAACAGGCCCTGAGCTGTCAGCACAGAACCAGATATGGGCTCAGACTCACAAAACTGCGAGATCATGACCTGAACCAAAATCAGAATTGGATGCTTAACTGACTTAGCCATCTAGGTGCCCTGGTATTTTTTTAAGTAAACGCTAAACCCAACATGGGGCTCAAAACTCATGACTCCAAGATCAGAGTTGCGTGCTCCACTGTCTGAGCCAGCCAGGCATGACAGAATTGGTATTAAATATGAATTCTAAAGATAAAATTCTCTTACTTTGTGAGTTAAATGAAGCCACCACTAAGTACATGAATTACGGTTTAAGGATATTTAATTACTTCTTTTTATTATATATATGTGTATTTTACTATCAGCAGTTATACTTAAGACAAGAAATTCTGTATGTTTTCTGTCTTGTATTTGACTTAATTCTTCTCTTCTAACCTGTGTACTTCTTGTTTTGGGGGATATAGTAAATAACCTATTATACACATTTAGCTCACCCTTCTTAATTTCATAGCCTTTTATCATCTGCCCTTGCTCAACTAACTACTTCATTTTGCAAATCCACCCATAGATATTTGCTACATGACAACTACTCTGCTGAGTACTACAGTAAATGTGACATGGGAGGAAACTGGTCCTGTCCTCAAGCTGCTGAGAGTGTGCACTTGATGTGGTAGTCTCTCCACAGCTTTGTATATTTCACATTGTTTTTCTCTGTCTTCTTAACCCCGTCTCTTTTGAAGTGTGATGATTAGTATGTCAGAAATAGGCGTAGCATGGTTTTGAATAGGAACTGTATGTTGTCTTATTCCAACATTTGTTCGGCTGATGCACAGGATTTTATTGGAATTTTGTCTACATTAATGAGAGGTGTTCAGGAAACAGCTTAAAACAACTACTAGATAATTTTTTCTGTGCTGTAACTTATGCATCAGAATAAAAATGTATCAAAGTTCAACAGATTTGAACTGCCTGAGGAACCTTTGAGCAATGAGTTGACTCAGATAACAGTTTCCCAGATTGTTTATACCTTTAACAAGATTGCCTGGTTTCTCTAAAGGAAAAATTTTCTTCACAAGTATTTTCTTGCTTTATTGTTTTGATTATCAACAGTTGTTTATATTATAATGTTGGTTAATTATTAAAAATGTAAGTACTTCCCATTGCCCTATTTGTGTTATCTTGAAAAGCTATAAAATTATTTCTACTGTATACTCACATGGTAAAAAGTTTATATGATATAAAAGCATATATAGTGCAGTCATCTCTGTCTCCCAGCCACCCATTCTTTCATAACCAGTTTTTTGTCATATTTATATATCCTTTAAGAGATTACATGTACAGATATTATATATTCTTTTTTCTTTTCACATAGTAACATACCATATGCACTCATGTGTACTTTGCTTTTTTTATGTAACACTGTATCTTAGAGTTTACTCCTTATCAGAACATAAAGAGCTATAGCCCTTTTTTTAACAGCTGCATATTATTCCGTGTTACAAGGCCCCTACTAATCACTTTATTGTTTTCAGTTGCTTGCTGTTATATACAGTGCCTGATGAACAGCTTCATAACATCTCATTTTGCACATGTGCAACTCAATTAACATGAATGTGTATATCATTGCAAGAAGAATTTCTGGGTCAAATTGTATTCACGAATAGTTGAATGTCTTATTGTTTTTATGTCTAATTGTTTTTCTTTAAAGGTAATACATATCTGTGGTAAAACTTAAAACCTTACTGAAAAGAATAAAATGAAAAATAAGTTCTCCAAGCTTCTAGCCCCACTTCCTAGATGTAACACTTTGTTGTCTTTCTTGTGATTATCAACTTGCCTAATACTCATTTTTCTTTTTTTTTCCTTGTCTTTTAAACATAAATGGCTTTATGATATTCCAGTATATGGATATATCATACTTCATCCAGTAAGTTCCTGATTGGTGGACATTTAAGATGTCTCCAGATATTTTTTGATACTAGTGAGGTTACAGTGAAGAACCATGTAGATACATGTATTTGCATACATATCATGTGTTCGTTCTATTGAATAGATTCCTTGAATCAAGGAATACATGCATTTTAAATATTGATTCATTTTATAAACTGCTCTCCAAAAGTTCTACTCGATACGTCCACCAGTATATCCTTGCTAACTCTGGCTAGTAAGATCAAACTTTTTAATCTTTATGTGTTTAGTAAATGGCAAAAACACAATCATATTCTTTTTTTTTTTTAAATTTTTTTTTTTCAACGTTTATTTATTTTTGGGACAGAGAGAGACAGAGCATGAACGGGGAGGGGCAGAGAGAGAGGGAGACACAGAATCGGAAACAGGCTCCAAGGCTCTGAGCCATCAGCCCAGAGCCCGACGCGGGGCTCGAACTCACGGACCGCGAGATCGTGACCTGGCTGAAGTCGGAACGCTTAACCGACTGCGCCACCCAGGCGCCCCAACACAATCATATTTCTATTGAACTTCTTGTATTATGATAAGTTGGTCATTTCTGTTAATTTTCTATGTGTTAATATTTGTGTCCTTTACACATTTTTGTTATGCGTTGTTCACTTTGGTAGTGATTGTAAGTGTAGTCTTCTATTAGGGAGTAGTCTGTGATCATGTATGTTAGAAATAGTTTTTTCTCAGTTTTTCATTTTTTACCATGTTTATGTTCTGTTAAATATACACAGTTTGGACCCTAAAGAGATAAGGGAAAGGTGGAGAGTGCTGGGAATGAATTAGTGGAAGATCCGGAGAAAACTACTAAACACATTTTAAATAAGGAAAATAACATGACAGAAATGATACAGTGTTTTTGTCTCTTTAGAGGAAAGATATAAATAAAAGATTGTGAAGTGTTCAGTTTGTATGAAGTATAACAACACACAGATATATCACTTTTTTTATATTTTTCCCTCCAGAGGTTTTATCAGCTATGATTAGTGTGCTCTTGGTGTATATACTTATGGGATTCCTCCTATATGAAGCTGTCCAAAGAACTATCCATATGAAATATGAAATAAATGGAGATATAATGCTCATCACTGCAGCTGTTGGAGTTGCTGTTAATGTAATGTAAGCTCTATTTTTTTTAATGTAATAGCTTTATTTTTTAGACTAGTTTTAGGTTCACAGCAAAAATTGAGCAGAAGGCATAGAGATTTCCCATATATTCCCCTGCCTTCAAACATGTGTGGCTTCCTCATTATCAGCATCCTTCAGCAGAGTCATGCATGTGTTACAGTTGATGAACCAACATGAGCACATCACCACACGGTGTCCCTAGTTTACATTTGAATTCATTCATTCTTGGTGTTGTATATTCTTTGGGTTTGGACATTATGGTGTCACACACTCTATATTGTTTTCACATCGATATTTTTAAGTACTGTGAACTGAGAGATTTTTATACATGCATTCAGTAATGTGCAGTGGTATTTTTATGTATTTTAAAATTATATATGTTAAATATGTAATTTTTCTTATGTTAATAAAACACTTGGAATTATAAATTCCTCACTAGTTTGCTCAATTATGCTGAAGTTTGACCAACAATGAGGAATTTAAGTGGGACAAAGTTTTTTTAACTTTTATTTTATAATACTTTTGTATTAATAAGATATTTTTAACTACAAACTTTTTTCCCTAAGAATTATGAAATTTTAGGTTTATACTTAATCATTTGGATCAGCAGTCAGCAAACTTTCTTGTAAAGGGCCAGACAGTAAATATTTTAGGCTTTGAGAGCCATGCAGTCTCTTTTGCAGCTGCTCAACTCTGCTGTTACAGAACAAAAGCAGCAACATGTAATATATAAACAAATGAGCATGGCTGTGTCCCAGTAAAACTTTGTGTACAAAACCAGGCATTGGGCCACATACGCTTTACAGACCATGGTTTGCCAATCCCTGCCCTGGCTTCCATTCCTACTTAAAATAAAATCAAAATCCTTACCATCACCTTTTTGATAAGATCCTGTGTACCTCTCTAACTCATATCCTAGCATTCTTGCTCACTTTAGCAACAATGGTTATCTTGCTTTTTTGAAACACGTAGAGCACATTTTCATACAAAGGCCTTTGCCCTGGTATTCCTTCTGCCTAGAACCACCCTTTCACCACCACCTGCTTCTTGACTTGATTCGAGTCTCTGCTGAGAAGGAATCTCAGAGAGACATTGTCTGACCGACCACCCCCTCCCCCCCGACCCTAGCACTCTCCATCCCTCGAAGTGCCTTACTTTTCTTCAGAATAGTTGCATTGCCTGGCAGTATTTTCTGTATTGATTTGTTGAATTCTCTGCCTTCTCTACTAGAACAGAAGCTAGTAGAGCTTCTACTGCTAGCATGGGGATAGGGATAGGTCTATCTGATTCACTGTTTTGACCCTAGCACCTAGAATAGTACCTGCTATGCAATAGGTGCTCAGATATATATTAAATGAATGAGTTCCATGTTGTCTCATTAGTGTCTGATTAGCAATAAATATTTTTATCAATACTGCTAGGAAGAATAATAATGTTTTCTTTTATTTTTGACAGAATGGGGTTTCTATTGAACCAGTCTGGTCACCACGCCCATTCCCACTCTCTGCCTTCGAATTCTCCTACCGTAGGTTCTGGGTGCAGACACAACCATGGGCAGGACAGCCTAGCAGTGAGAGCTGCATTTGTACATGCCTTGGGGGATTTGGTACAGAGTGTTGGTGTACTAATAGCTGCATACATCATACGATTCAAGGTAATAGGATTGCTAATTTTTCTATTTTAAAATATATTTAATTTCAATATTAAAACTAAAGGTAATTGTCTTTTATCAGTATATTGGACACCAAAGCTAGTCTTACTCATTTTGCATTTAGGGAGGCTTAACTGAGCCACCAGTATAGCTCTTTTGCTAACACTAAACACAGTAGTATCATTTCACAGAGTAACAATCTGTAGCTGGCTTCAGTACCACCTTCACTCAAGTTTAAACCTTGTCCCTGAACTGCTAGGTACTGGCATGTGTGCTGGACTAGAAATCCAGAGATTTGTGTTCTAGTCTTGGCTCTGCCATTAATACTTTGAGCAAGTATTGAGCAAGTAAGTCCCTTAACTCTAAACTCTTATTTATTAGGTTTATTTATTTTGAGAGAGTGCACACAGGCACACACATGCACAAGTAGGGGAAGGGCAATAAGAGAGAGAGCAAGTGAGCGAGAAACTCAGTCTCCTCACTCAGCACAGAGCCTGACGCAGGGCACTATCCCATGACCGTGAGATCATGACCTGAGCTAAAATCAAGAGTCAGACACTTAACCAACTGAGCCATCCAGGAGCCCCTCTAGATCAGATAAGTGGCTGCTAAAACTCGTTTGAGCTCTGATATTCTCTGGTTCTGGTTGGAAGATTTAGGGAAGGCACAGAGGAAAGCAGTAGAACAAATGATTAAACCTCTGGAAATAGGTCTTACCAGGAAAGGTATTTAAACAATCCAGGAAAGAGTCACAGTATCTAAATTTAAAGGTATTCTTCAGTCCTGGCAAAGGCAGCTAAAGAATGGGGGACATGGGGACAGAGTATGGCTTGTTTTGCTTTACAGTCTGTTTTATGTCAGCCTGTACTTAATCATACAATTTTGCCCTGTCACCTTTCAGCCAGAATACAAGATTGCCGATCCCATCTGTACATATGTATTTTCATTACTTGTGGCTTTCACAACATTTCGTATCATATGGGACACAATAGTTATAATACTAGAAGGTAAGCTCTCACTAATATCCCCCGTTGTGGGTTTATTACTTCCCTAAATCAGATTGGGGGGTGGGCGGGGCACTCTAGGGTAGGTAGGAGTCCTGTCTTTTCTTTTTACAGATGCTTATAGGTTATAGTAACACCACTTTATGTGTATATAAAATATAAGAATTGATGTGCTCTCCCATCTGTTACCTATTCGATCCTTATAATCACTGAGAAAGGTAGGTAAGGTAGACATTATTATCCCTATTTACCAACAAGGAAATTGAGGTTCAGAGGGGTAACATAACTTGCTTAATTAAGGTAATGCTGCTAATAAATAAACTATGGAGCTAGGACAAAGATGCAACTCTTTTGAGTCTTAATACAATTATGTCTACTGGTTTATTAATTCCTTAATTCCCATTTAACTTGCTATTTTGTTATATTTCCTACATCCCTACTTATATTAAGTATATGCCTATATTTTCAACAGTACGTTCATTATCATTGGATGTTCCCTTTTTTTCATTTTTTTTCTGTCTATCCTGGCTTTTTTTTTTTTCAACGTTTGTTTATTTTTGAGAGAGACAGCGTGAGAGTGCAAGCTGCGGAAGGGCAGAGAGAGAGGGAGACACAGAATCCCAAGCAGGCTCTGTGCTATCAGCAGGGCTCGAACCCATGAACTGTGAGATCATGACCTGAGCCAAAATCAAGAGTCAGACACTTAACTGACTAAACCACCTGGTGCCTCTATCCTAGCTTATTTGTTAAATGAAGTATTCAGGTTTGATATATATATTTTTAAGTTGATTTATTTTGAGAGAGAGAGAGAGTGCATGTGCACGTGTGCCAAGCGCAGGTGGGGGAGGGGCAGAGAGAGAGAGAGAGACAGCACCCAGCCCATCGTGGGGCTCAATCTCATGTGGGATCATAACCTGAGCCAAAATCAAGACTTGGATGCTTAACCAACTGAGCCACCCAGGTGCATCCTTGTCTTAAAGTATT
This sequence comes from Lynx canadensis, assembly GCF_007474595.2. Taxonomy (NCBI): domain Eukaryota; kingdom Metazoa; phylum Chordata; class Mammalia; order Carnivora; family Felidae; genus Lynx; species Lynx canadensis. Next base: position 58,132,437 of record NC_044308.2, read on the forward strand.
AAGATATTTTAAAGTATTCATTTAAACTGAATTTGGTAAAGCCGTTTGAGTTCTTTGGAAAAAAAAATTCTATCAGTTATATATAACTTTTTCCCCCAAATAAACTTTACTTATAAATGATATATTCTAAACTAATAGGTGTACCAAGCCATTTGAATGTAGACTATATCAAAGAAGCCTTGATGAAAATAGAAGATGTATATTCAGTGGAAGATTTAAATATCTGGTCTCTCACTTCAGGAAAACCTACTGCCATAGTACACATACAGCTAAGTATGTTGCTGACGGTAAATCCTGGGGTTGGTGGACTTTGTCTTTGGAATTTAATTTAACATTTTTGCTTTTAAATAAGTAGGAAAATTGTTTCTGCTGGAAAGGTTTGCTTTAAGGGAGGGTTCAGACTTTTCAAAAGGTGAGTTGCAGATCAATAATGGCAGCCGAGCAATAATTTTCAATCTCTTTAAGATGAGACATTACAAATTGATTTTTGCTTTCAGATTAAAGCATGAAGTTTATCTACCATGCTGTATTTCTACATAAGAAAAGCTGGATCTGTTTTATTTCTTTAGGTCATTTCACAGATTGATGCTTTTTATTTATCAAAATAATACATGCATGTGGTTTATTTTTTTTTAAAGTACAGAAGACTTGCAATTGATGTCCAGTATTCTTTCTCTGAGAGTGGACTAGAGGGATTGGAATAATGACAAGCCATCCTTGCTTTTTAAGCTGGTGTGCTTCTCCAAGAGAGGAGCTTCAAGAGGGGAGAAATCAAACTAATAAAAATAGGTTCACTGTATATGAAATTTGTTATTTCCCTGTGTCATTGTAATTTTGTACAATGAATAGTAATGATATTTTCTTGACATTGCAGTTCCTGGAAGTTCATCTAAATGGGAAGAAGTACAGTCCAAAGCAAAGCATATGTTATTGAACACATTTGGCATGTATAAATGTACTATTCAGCTTCAGAGTTACAGGCAAGAAGTGGACAGAACTTGTGCACATTGTCAGAGTTCCAGTTCCTAATTTTATATGTTTTGGGGACCACTGCCTTATTTATCCTGCAGTCACAGACCTGAGAGCAATAAATGTGCACATCTGAAAGAGAAAATGGAATCCCTGACAGCTGTGTCCATATCAAGCACCTGTCTCTCAAAACAATCACTCTAGCCTGAGAGTGCTACTTTCTGTTTAATGGTAAAAGGAGACTTCACCATGGTTTTCAGATGAAGATGTTTCCAAAACACTATTTATAGAATGAGACGTGACTCTACAGATACCTCAAAGAAGACAATCCAAGACCACATTTCACTAACTGTGACAGAGTACATGTCTTAAAGGAAGCATCAAGAATTCAGTATTTGCATTTAAAAATCCTTTTTAAGGACCATTTTTTATCAAGCTAGTGCTGGAAAACTGATTTTTTTTTTTTATTAGGTAATCTTGACAGCCAGCTTCGGGAATTTGACACCCAGTTATGTTTTTACAGAAATTATTTCTCAACAGATTTCAGAGAATACTAGAAATTATCCAGATAGTGGAATAAGCATGTATTCCTAAGTGTTTCAGAAATGTTTTATTTCACAAATAATGTTATAGTTATACTTTATAAACAACTTTTTCCAGATGTTACAGGGTTTTGAATCTCAAAGTTATCATTTTGGTTATTTGTAATCTTAATCAGAACCAAATCTTCACATGTTGTGGTGGTCACTGTCATTAGGAATATTTAGGAAATATTTTCAATACTATTCTAAATGGCAGAAGTTAATCTTAAATTACTATATGGTGATTTAAAATACAGGAGTGAGGATGGAGTGTGGAATGTCAGATTTAAGTCTTCCTGCAGTCACTTTTATTATTCATGGAATTATCTTAAGAATAGCAGGAGACTGCAAAATGTAAACAATGATCCTCTGTCCTTGTAAGAACTGAAAGTGTGCTTGGTACCTTGCTTCCTGCCTCCATACCAGTTAGTCTGTGCCCCTTCAGGGTAAAACTCTGGAGAGCTGTGGTTCAGTTTGTAATGCCTATCTTTCACATGTAGATTAACCACATTCCTTCAGAGACAATTTGTTTGATGATATGGGTTAGGGATTCTCCACGGACTCCAGAAACCCTAAGATATAATTTTGAGGTTTTCCAATAATACCAGAGCAGAAATGCCCATAGAGATAGGGAGAAGACATTTAAAAAGAAAGAAAACATCAAGGGTTTTTGACCTTGTATTTATGTTGTTTGAAACACAGGAATTGGGATGGACATTCAATCTGTGTTGTAGGGAGGCTAAACCTGAAACTTTCCAAACCGAATGCAACCTAATTGGTACCAGTTGTGTTAAAGGGGTAGCTGTGAATAATCAGGTTTCATTTTGCAACTGTTGGTTTTGTGATTATCTTTATGCACTTTAGAAGTCTATTTTCACAGGGACAGTTTCTTAACCAAGAATGGATATGGTTCTTGAGGTTCTCAGAGAATCAGAGTACAATTACTAGGCAAGTTGTGAATTAGAAGCCTAGATAAACATGCAGATGACTTATAATATCAAAGAAGGAGAGGAAACAGATTTCGTGTTTCTACCAAGTACCTCACTGTAAGTAAACCTAAGATAAAACCTGAAGTTCCCTAAAAGATGATTAAGAGTTGATGGTATCCCCCAAAAAAGGGTTGATGAGGGTTAATGGTATCTAGTAAAACCCAGTGTTTATTGAATTGAATTGAAAATTAACCTTATGCGGTTCTTGCTGTGAATCCATTTAAAATGATTTGAATTTTTAAAAAATTTTAGTAGTACATACATAGTTTAAGTCAAAATTCTCTTAAATGTGGAAGGCAAATAAGAATAAATGAGAAGCATTTCAGTGGACATCTGGGCATTACGGACTTTGGGTACCTAGCAAGAGAAAGGAAAAGAACATGCATTGTATGTAATGGCTTTCCCCGTATTTGCAGGTGTTTCCCATGTGTCCACTGAGCTTGTTTCTTGTAAACTTTCCTTTATCCTAAATAGGCGTATCTTACTTTTCATATCGACCTGTTCCTTGAAAAAGTTATGTGATAAAACAGTCTGAAATTCATTTGAGGATTGAAAAGGATTTTTTGTAAAATGCAGAAACAGTGAAAACTTTTGTAAATTTTAGTGAGTGTGCTTTGTTTAAGTGAGGTACACATGAAGTTCCCTGTGCTTTGTCTTTTGTAGCAAGGACTACACATTTTGTACTTGTGCTTTCCTGGGGCTGAGATTGAAAATTGATAGATTTCACTTTTTGTAACTTGACAAAACCCACACAGGACGATGTGAACTTAGCAGATAGGGCCAGGGACTGCACGACGGAAGCCACAGAGCCTTGGGTCTGTCCCTACCCTGCTGAGCTGCAACCCTGAGTCACACCCCTCAGACAGCCCTCACAGGAAGAGTTCTCCACTGTCCTGACACAGGCGCTGGGTAATTTTGGATAAACACTTTGCATTGTTAATTTTGCACTGAGAAAACAGATCACAACCTAAAAACTGGGCAGTTCTTCAGTGTGATGTTTTTTTTGTTTTTTTTTTTAAGTAAGCTCCACAAAGCGTGGAGCCCAGTGCCAGGCTTGAACTCCCATTCCTGAGATCAAGACCTGAGCTGACATCAAGAATTGGACAGTTAATCAACTGATGCACCCAGGTGCCCCCAGTTTGATGTATTTTAATTAACATTTGCAAATAATCAGAGTTACTTGTATATATAAACCTGTCAAAACTCTGGCCAGAGGCAGCATTTTGATTTATTTTAGGAAAAGACCTATTTTTCATTAATGACCATGCTGCCTTACAAACCTAATGTGAGGAATATAGTTGAATAGGGCATCTTTCAGAGAGCTTTGAAATGTAGAACCATTTCAAATAGAATTCCCACATACACTTCCCATTAGCTGTGCCTTGTGTAATATGAGCCCAGATTTTCGCAGCTTGCAGCTCCTGTCAGTATTGTTTGCCAAATCACAGACTCTCTTATTTTACTGTTTTCGTTTCAAGTTTGGGTACTTTATTTCCATTTTCTAAAACTAAGTTTCCTGCTCTTAAAAGTCTCAGTGTTCTGGTTCTGTGTCTTGAACCCAGGTGTCCTCACTGACAGTGTTTGTTTTTAGTAGAATTTTCCCAGAATAGACACAGGCAAGATCAGATACATGAGCTTCCCTTTTGTTTAAATGTGAGGAAAACCATCTTTCAGAAACAAAGCACCACTTATAAACTTTTTCTTCGTGAGGAAGAACCCTTTTTTTAAACAGCTGATTGTTCTTGATCCAGATTTCTCTTGGACACTGAACTTTACAGTATAAGTATGGTAGAAATAGACTACACTATACAACCGTAAGTGAAGATTCTCTCTAATAAGACTGGATTGTGTTTCTTAAACAACTACTCTCACCACTTTAGAAGAGGTAGTCATTCACTTTTGAAACAAGCACAATGAGGTAAATTTATTTTCTTTTTTATGAATTTATGTGAATTGGTTCACCATAATGAATAAGGTGTGTTTTTACAGAATCTGAGCCCCGTTGGAATAAGATTTTAGGCAATTTTCCTGTTGACTCTACCTTACATATAGTAAATTTAAAGTTACAGAATGTGTTAATAGATGTAAGATTAGTTCCTTTGGCTTGGTTTCTTTTTAAACCAAGCTTAGCTCATGAGCCAGTTGAGTATTAGTCCCAAAGAATAGTGACACCTTGCTATATGCTGTGTTGAGGGGAGGTGAGTCTGATTTCCAAATGATTAAGTTTTTTTTGTCTCTAACCAAAACATGATTTGCAAACTCTAACTACAGATCTGCCACGGGAATCTTGCTGGAAAGGACATCAGATTTGTTTTACAGCTCACCAATCAGGGATATTTTTTGTTATGTTCGTAGGAGCCCGCAAATTAGAAGAAACTGTCGTGGGAATTCCTCAGTATTGAATTGTGTATATGCATTCAGGCCATCCGATCCTTGAATTCCTGCTTACAAAGGGTTTACTCTGTTATGTTATTCTTCCGATCGTATTGTAAAGACCAATATTTTCTGATTTTTGGTAAGACTGGAAAACATTTACGGAGACTTTCCCAATTACATCTATGACAGCGTCAATTTAAATATTGCAGTTAAGTATATTCTGAAAAATTGAAATGGCCAGTATGTCAGCTTTGCACCTGGAAGATACCTTATATTTGGAAAGCTTATGCTTCTCTAAAAATATATGTTATTAAGCCATATCACAGTTTAAGAAATTGTATATACTTTTCCATTTGCCCTTTCAGAAACCAGGTATTTTGCATACGATTGATTTTAGGAAGATTTTGAAGCTGGTGTTTCTCCATATAATTTAAGATCAAGGTATAGTATATGTATATGTACTTATTTGCAATTTTCAAATTGTAATTTCCTATACATTTATTAAATAAAGTATTGTTTTGCCGTGTGGTTTATTAAAAAATGAAAATATATAATCCTGAAATTTCTGGGCTGCTTTGTTGAGCAATAGCAGACCTTAAAACATAGTAATAATCTTAAAAAGCATTGGAAAATAGATGATAACCTAGTTTTATAAACTCAGACTGTAATGCCCTGTTTAAGGTGTTTAAGAACTAAACCTGGGAAAAACCTTCCAGATAAAGAAAAAAAGAGCTATTAAAAGAATCTATAACTTTTTCTACAAGTCACTTTTAATATTCCTGCAGGCCCAGCAGCAATGGCAGAAAGGAAAGAGATGCTCCCGTGAAAGTAAGATTGGTGAGGGCCTTTGTGAAGTCTGAGAGGAATGACCTGGTGACCCTCCGATGGTACAGACAGGGGGGGTCAGCACACTGTGCCTCATGGGCCGAGTCTGGCCTGCAGCCCGTTTTGCGTGGCCCATGGAGCTGAAAATGGTTTTTGTATTTTTTAATGGTTAAAAAAAAAAAAATCAGAAGAATGATATGTGAAAATTACGTTGAACTTTAAATTTCAGTGTAAATAAAGTATTCCTCAAACACAGCCACACTCATTTCATCACGTATGGTTACCTGTGGCTGCTTTCGTGCTGCGGTGGCAGAGTTGAGTAGTTGGGACAGATATAAAATATTTACTATCTGACCATTTGTAGGCGAAGTTTGCCCGCCCTTGGTATACACTGTCGTATGGTTTCAAGGCTCTTAACAGCACAGATGGATGCGGCAGGCTTTTCTGGAGCCTGCTCGGAAGTTTCTGTGACTGGCCAGTCTGAAGGCCACCTGCGCTGTCAAAGCTTCTTCCCCTCCCTTACCTTTTTTTCTTTTGTCTGTCTTCCTCGGAAGTTTGAGGCAGAGATAGAGGAGAAGAGGAGCAGGATTTCAAACACCATCTATGTGCCATATACTCTCTAAGTTTACTAGCAAAGCAGTTTTCTACCCCCTAACACCAGGATCATTTCAGAATACTTTTCAATATACAGGTTTACTGGATTTTTTAATTTTCACTTAAGTTATGACAAAAAATAAAGAAAATGTCCAACCTACTGAACCAATTCTCTGAGATGTCCCAATTTCAGTATTATGGTATCTTAAAGATGAGAATGCTTCTCAAACCAAGTATGTAGATCTCAGTGGCTAAAACACTGAATTATATAATATTTCTTAGAACTTTAACAACTATGCATTAAAGTACCCTATGTGTGATGAGTACCCTATGCAGCTTGTGCCAAATGGGCACTCATGAATGAAAAATACCATTTTATCTGCTAAGACGAAAAACGTTAAAAAAAAATTAAAAAATAAATAAATAAAAATAAAAATAACATGTTCTTTAAAGTTTCCCAGTCACCTAGAGAAAGACTGCTCTATTTTTGAAAATAGTACTAAAATATAGTTTTAGGTAAGTTATAGTAGTGAGATGTTAACATATGATTTGATTACTTACCTAGCTGTATATCTATTTTGATGTGTCATTTTTTTCGTCCTTGTCAGATGCCAAAATGAATTCGAATTTACTTTACAATAAATTATAAATTAGACTTACAAACTCTTATGCCAAACTTTCCATTTTATTTTATATATTAGTTGGATAATATTTTGGTTATAATTCCAGCTATGATATAGTATATTTTCTTTAAGCTAGAATATAGCCTAAGCATAAATAGGAAGTATGAAGCCTTCTGACTAAATATCATTTTTACATAAATCATGTGTTTAAGATTAGGAGCTTTAAAACTCCAGCCTCAGTGAAATTTTCAGGCAGAATTCTGGTTTAAGGCTCTATGTGACTTTTACAGAACATGAACTATAAAGTTTGGCCAATAAACATGAAGATGATACTTTGTAAGTTACCAAATTCCTTCTGTGAACTTTTCAAAAATTTGTTCTGGTTTGACTTGAAATTCCTGTTTGTTTTACTTGCCAGCTTCTGCATATTGGTTTGTGGGGTTTTGGTGTGTTTTGGGTTTTGGTGTTTTTTTTTTTTTTTTTTAACACTTTTGTTCACTTTAACAAAATGCTGGCGCCATGGGGAAAATGTGTGTGAGTTGGTTTTTCTACAAAATATACTGAGCTATTTCTTGGGAAGAAAGTAGGATTTTTTTTAATGGAAATTTTCAGCGACCCCATGAACGCAAAGCCAACCTGAAAGCAAGACAGACCACCTCTGTTCCCTTGACTTTCCTAGGATTGAAGATCTGCTCCCACCCTCCCTCATTATTCTTTCTTCTACTTCCTCCCCAGAGGAATCCTAACAACATAAATGGTTACAGGGACACTTGCCTCAGGACAGTGATTGTAGTGGATATCTGGCCTAGTCAAGGAATGAAGAAGTGGGGTGAAGAGGAGAGTTTCCTGGACTTCCATTCGTTAAATCAGTTCCCTGTGAAGGCTACTGGCAAATCCTAGTTCCAACAGGCTCTTAATCACTTTACCGTCTGACTGGAGTTTCAGCAGTATCTGAACACAAGCCTATACCATTGTTGCTTTGCTTTTTTGTGTAAGAATATTTTCCAAAGTCCTGCATATTTGTTAAAATTCTAAGAAATATATAATTCAGTGTTTTAGCCATTGAGATCTACATACTTGGTTTGAGAAGCATTCTCATCTTTAAGATACCATAATACTGAAATTGGGACATCTCAGAGAATTGGTTCAGTAGGTTGGACTTTAATAAGGTATATTGAGACTATCTTCAGATGTCAATTCATTTTACAATCATTTAACCAAGAAATGATCTGTGAAGGCCACCTCCCTACCACTGAATATGTTGTGGACTAGAACAAAAAATTCCTGTGAATTTTTAAAAATTAAACAGGAAATGAAACAATATTATGTTTTTGGAGAGTGTCTTGGGTCATACCCTCACTCCTACAAATAGAAGATCACACTCCCATTATGGATGGCTTGAGAAACTGGCCTGTAGGATAAAGTCCATCCTCTTGGTAACGACGTACAAAATCCTTCTGGTTTGGTGACTGCTCATTTCTCCACCCACAATTCCACCCTTTCTACAACGACTATCCTATCTCCCATGCTTCAGCCATACCAAACCACAGTCCAATTTTGGTTAACGGGGGAAATAATTGCTAACATTTATTGAACCTTTACTGCCTTTCAGACACTGCTATATACTTAATTGTGTAATTCTCATGATGGTATTTTGATAAATATTATAATCTTCACTTTACAAATGAAGAAACTGAGACCAGGAGAAGTTAACTGCCGTGCTGAAAGTCACATAGGTAGTCATGTAGAAAGAGAAGGTCACAGACATCTCTTAAATATAGTTATAACTAGTAAACAATATAAAAGGGATCCAGTGTAGACTACTGTAGTCAAAATCACAACCATTAGACCATAGATGTATACAAATAATGGAAGTATAATAGTTTAGGAAGACACAACTTTCCATAATTTATATACATGCTTAGCAAAAAAGTAGCCAAAAGTTTACTCTATTTCTTAATTGAGTTCTTGTTTTTTGAGGCACCAGGATAGTGCTAAATCAGGTTTCAGCATGTTCTCACTAGCCTTTCCTTTCTTCATTCCTCAGTCCTCATAGCCATGACTGGGAAGGGTTGGGACCCAAGCCACAAGGGCCAGGCTCCTTCTGCCATTTCTTCAATAGCCAGCCACTGCTTTGCTCTCAGGACAATGCACTTCTGTGCCCACAACTGGTCTTGTTTGTGAAGGGGAGGGGCTAGTCCACGTTACAGTCAAGGTACCATGGGACCCCCTGGGCACAACAATCCCCCAAATCTTTTTTTTTTTTTATTTTTTTTTAACGTTTATTTATTCTTGAGACAGAGAGATACAGAGCATGAACGGGGGAGGGGCAGAGAGATGGGCCTCGAGATCGTGACCCGGGCTGAAGTCGGACGCTCAACCGACTGAGCCACCCAGGCGCCCCAACAATCCCCCAAATCTTAAGTCAATGTTTACATTTCTTGGGGGTGGGAGGGGGGGGAGGGAAAGGTGGCTAAAACAAGCAGAAAGGGTTGTGCCCACCACTGAATCCTTACCAAGACAGGGTCGAGACAAAGAAACAGCTCAGAAATATTACATACAGACTGTGAACCCATGGGAAACAAAAAACACAAGCCTCCAGTAATTCATAGATATTTCCAGGAAGTCAATGAACTTCCCACAAGCCATGGAATTATGGGTTAAAGCTGATCTCATCTTGGTTGGGAGTGGGTAAGATGTAGTAGATATCTGGGTTAGTTACTAGGTAGCTCCAAACCAAATAGATGCTTTCATTGTGAGCTCACACAGAGGTATGGACTCAGAGCAGACTGCCTAGGTTTCCATCCTGGCCCTCCCCTCCCTTTCTAACATTGAGATTTGGGGAAACTTTTTGAATTTCTCTGTGCTTGGTTTCTCTGTCCACAAAATAAAAATATTAACTGTTCCTGCCTCATGTGACTTTTATGAGGATTAAATGAGCTACATAAAGAAAGTGCTGGGAACACATCATTATTACTACAAGTTAATTTCTTCACAAAGGCACTGCCTATTATTTTTTTACTTGGCTAATTGAGCAGTGCCAGTCTTATAGCTCCCAGAACGAGGCAAATTTTCTTATCCTCTGCTCCTTTGCCCCTTCTTTATCTGGAAAATCATTTCCCCAGCTTCTTTACCTCATAAAAACCAACTCATCCTTAAAGATTCTCCTCAGGTATCATCTCCTCCAAAAAGCCTTCCTTTCCCTCCCTATGTGAATTAGGAGCCCTTCTTCTGTGCCTACCTCCCTCCCTCATTTGGTCACTGTGGGAGCCACCACTGTCTGATTACCCACAAGCCCTTGGGGGAGGGACCTAGGTGTTTTCTTTGAATTTCTAGTGTTAGAGACACAGAAGGGCTGTGTGAATATTCCCACAGTTAAAAACCATACATACACTAAATATCTTTTTTTTAATGTTTGTTTTTGAGAGATCGAGAGAGTGAGAGAGAGAGAGAGAGTGAGCATGAGTGGGGGAGGGACAGAAGTAGACACAGAATCCGAAGAAGGCTCCAGGCTCCGAGCTGTCAGTGCAGAGCCTGATGTGTGACTCACAAACCGTGAGATCATGACCTGAGCCAGTCAGCTGCGTACCCAACTGAGCCACCCAGGTGCCCCACTAAATATCTATTTTTGCATGGAAATTTTTTAAGGAGCCCTAAGAATCCTCACTGTCAATGCTGTAATCTCTTTTCCATAATGTAATTGAAACCCTATCATAAAATTGCTTCTCTGAAAAAATGTTCCAGATTGGCTATCTCCCAATAACAAAGAACTGGGGTTTTTTATACTTGGGTATGTGTAATTATAGTACAGCTATTCAAGAATTTCTGGTTATTTTCTGTATCTCTTTAAAAAGATTACAACAGAAATTAGACCCATTTCTGAAATATCCCAGACAATTACACAATTAATTGCAACTAAATTGGTAAAAACAGCCAGTAGCTATTATCACTTACAGAACCTGATAATCTCTCCCAGAGCCCCTCCTTAGTAGCACCAAGCTAGTGCTTGTCAATTCCTATCTTGCTGATAACAGCTTGTTTGTTTTACAAAAGACACTTTATTTTTAGAAGATGAATAGTAACTATTTTCAGCTTGAAGCTGGGGGACAGCTTACACTACTTTGAAAGTACTGATGGAGTTGAAATCACTCATTTTTTAAATATATATATTTTTTAATGTTTATTCATTTTTTGAGAGACAGAGACAGAGCACAAGCAGAGCAGGGGCAGAGAGAGAGAGAGGGAGACACAGAATCCGAAGCAGGCTCCAGGCTCTGAGCTGTCAGCACAGGGCTCGAACCCACGAACTGCAAGATCATGACCTGAGCTGAAGTGAGTTGCTTAACCAACTGAGCCACCCAGGTGCCCCAGAGCCCACTTCAGATCCTCTGTCCCCCTCTCTTCTTGCCCCTCCCCTGCTTGCACTCTCTCAAAATAAATAAACCTCAGAGAAAGATTTTATATCTAATGTTTTATTTATTTATTTATTTATTTATTTATTTATTTATTTAGAAAGAGACAGAGTGTAAGCAGGGGAGGGGCAGAGAGAGGGAGACACAGAATCACAAGCAGGCTCCAGGCTCTGAGCTGTCAGCACAGAGCCCGACGCAGGGCTCGAACTCAAATCATGAGATCATGACCTGACCTGAATGAAGTCAGATGCTTAAGTGACTGAGCCACCCAGGCACCCCTAAATCACTCATTTTTTAAAACTAATTAATTTTTTTCTTTTTAATTTACATCCAAGTTAGTTAGTATGTAACTAACTCAGTTATGTGGTGCAATAATGATTTCAGGAGTAGATTCCAGTAACTTATCCCCTACATGTAACACCCAGTGCTCATCCCACCAAGTGTCTTCCTTAATGCCCCTTACCCATTTAGCCCCTCCCCCCAGCCACAACCCCTCCAGCAACCTAATCACCCTTTATTCTCACGGCTAAAACATAATACCAAACAGACAGATGTACCCTGGAGTAGGAGGCAGCAGAACCGATTCTGGTCTCAGCTTTGCTAGGTGTGTCTAATTGGACAAGTTACTCTGTTTTGCCGGGACTCAGCCTGGCTGTCTGCATAGTTAATAATAATAAAACATTGATTGAATGCTTAGCCCTGTACATGCCGAGCAGTGTTCTAAAGGCTTCTCAGGAGGGGCGCCTGGGTGGCCCAGTGGGTTAAGCGTCTGACTCTTGATCTCAGCTCAGGTCTTGATCTCTTGGTTTGTGAGATCAAGCGCCACTTCCGGGCTCTACAATGACAGTGCGGAGCCTGCTTGGGATTCTCTCTCTCTCGGCCCATACCCTGCTCATGCACACGCATGCACATTCTCTCTCTCGTTCTCTCTGAAAGTAAATAAACATTCAAAAAATAATAATTGCCCAACTGGATGGACAGGTTACCTTAACTCTGACCTCATCTCTCCCAGAACTGCCTGAGGCTTACTGACATTTTTTGTCAATAAAGACCCCGAGGGGCTATGCTCTTACAGCCTCTTCTCTTATGTGTTTTGTTGTTGAGACACTAAAGAGAGGCAGTATGATGTGATGAGGAGAAAGTTTGGATCCAACCTGTGAGGGCTCAAATTTGGCTCTATAACTTAATAGCTGGGTGATCTTAGCCTGCAACTAGCCCTCTCAGCTGCACAAGGTAACACCCTGGATGTCACAGGTTTGTTTTAGGGGTGAACTACCACGATGTCCATAAAATGTCTAGTGTGGTGCTTGCCGTTCAATACATTGTCATCTCCTCCTCCCACTCCCCACTCCGTGATTGAGAAATCGCAAGTGTCGCCACTGGACCTATCTACTTAGTATAATTCAGGAAGCCTCTTATACCAAGGAGTAACGGAAGGATGGAAAGAAACTAACATCTGAGATTTTATGTCAAGTCATTTCAAACCTATCAGCTTCTTCTCACTGGGGCAGAAGTGACCCCTAAGTGTATGTTCAGGTTCTGTCGGTATGAACTAAGGTAAATTATTTGACCTCTTTGGGCTCAGTTCTTTCACCGGTAGAATGGGGGTCATAAATGTCACCTGACCCCAGGACTATTGGGAGGATTACACGAGGTGATGCATGCCAAGTGCCTGGTGCATGCCAGGTGCTCCTGAGTGGTGGCTGCAGCTGCCATTATTCCCATTTTGGTTTCCTGAGCTTCCCTGGCCTCACTAGAAGCTTTCCTGACACCCTGAAAAGAACACCAACATCATAACTTAAATACACAATTGAGGGGCAAGACCTGCTCCCCAAATGACTCATTCATAACCACCCCAGCACAGGTCATGCCGTCAGCGCAAAGATGACATCTTACTATGCTTGCACTTCCTTCCACCAACGTCCTGGGCTGGGGGCTGCTTCTGGCAAAGTATCCACAGGCAGAATCTGTGAGTCATGAGCAGAAGGACCTAAAAATTCTTAGGAAGATTCTTGGCTCACTACACCCACAGCCACTAACTCAGGGCCTAAACTAGTTTTTCTCCAGAGGGAAACATAAGTAGAGATGTGTGTATACTGTCACAGTGACCGAGTGAGGGCTTAGACTATGGGGAGTTCCAATGAGCATGTGCCCCCACCACGTGCCTGGGACAGGCACAACTAGTCCTAACACAGCATGTGTCTCCTTCTCCCTCCCCTTCACAGCAAATGTCCCCCCCCCAAAAAAAAACTGCCTGAAACACCAAATTCACCAACTGCACCTCTATTCTCTAAACACACCACCATCTCTGTACCTGGTTCTTATTTTCACAGGTTATATCACTAGGAGAGGGAGAGGCTTCATCCCTCACCCTAAGCCCATACCACTCCTGGGGCCATCCCAACACCTACACAGACTTGAACTACTCTACTTTATAATCGCACTGGATTCGTCCTCTCATTCCCCAGTGGACTTAGTACACCCATAGGCAACCAGACTGAGTCCACTAGAATGTAAGTACCTTAAGGGCGGGGTCCGTATCCATTTTGCCCCATTCCATCCTTAGTGTCTAGCAAAATGAGCAGCACAAAGTGAGTCTCAATAGATCTTCACTGAATGAATGAGGAATGAATATATTCCGAGATTAGAGCAGGAGTGAAAGTCTCTCCCTGGTACAAAATCACTGGAGTAATAAATACATTCTAGAACTGTGCTGCCCAATATGGGAGCCACTAGCTACATTTGGCCATTTAAATTTAATTACTATATTTTTTAACGTTTATTTTGAGAGAGAGAGAGTACACATGTGCGTGAGCATGAGTGGTGGAGGGGCAGAGAGAGAGGAAGAGAGAGAATCCCAAGCAGGGTCTGCACTGTCAGCTCAGATCCAGATTTGGAGCTCAATTTCACAACCCTGGGATCATGACCTAAGCTGAAATCAAGAGTTGGACACTTAACCGACTGAGCCATCCAGGTTCCCCTTTTTAATTAATATTAATTAAAATTTAATTAATATTTTAAAATTAATAATTTTAAAATTTAATTAATATTAATTAAAATTAAATAAAATTAACTCACAAAAATAAACTCAAAATGGATGAAAGACCTAAACGTGAGACAGGAAACCATCAAAACCCTAGAAGAGAAAGCAGGCAACAACCTCTTTGACTTTGGCCACGGCAATTTCTTGTTTGACACATCTCCAAAGGCAAGGGAATTAAAAGCAAAAATGAACTTTTGGGACCTCATCCAGATAAAAAGCTTCTGCACTGCAAAGGAAACAATCAACAAAACTAAAAGGCAACCGATGGAATTGGAAAAGATATTTGCAAATGACATCTTAGACAAAGGGCTAGTATCCAAAATCTATAAAGAACTCACCAAACTCAACACCCAAAAAACAAATAATCCAGTGAAGAAATGGGCAGAAGACGTGAATAGACCCTTTTCCAAAGAAGACATCCAGATGGCCAACAAATGAAATGATGCTCAACATCACTCATCATCAGGGAAACACAAATCACAGCTACACTGAGATACCACCTCACACCAGTCAGAGCGGCTAAAACGAACAACTCAGGAAACTGCAGATGCTAGCGAGGATGCGGAGAAACGGGAACCCTCTTGCACTGTTGGTGGGAATGCAAACTGGTGTAGCCGCTCTGGAAAGCAGTGTGGAGGTTCCTCAAAAAATTAAAAATAGAACTACCCTATGACCCAGCAATAGGACTAGTAGGAATTTATCCAAAGGATCCAGGAGTGCTGATTCATAGCACTTGAATGTTTATAGCAGCACTCTCAACAATAGCCAAATTATGGAACGAGCCTAAATGTCCATCAGTGGATGAATGGATAAAGAAGAAGTGGTTTATACATACAAAAGAATACTATTTGATGATGAGAAAGAACGAAATCATGCCATTTGCAGCAATGTGGATGGAACTGGAAGGTATCATGCTGAGTGAAGTAAGTCAGTCAGAGAAAGACAGGTATCATATGTTTTCATTCATATGTGGATCTTGAGAAACTGAACAGAAGACCATGGGGGAAGGGAAGGGGAAAAAATAGTTACAGAGGAGGGAGGGTTACAGAGGAGGGTTACAGAGGAGGGTTCTCCTTAAATACGGAGAACAAACTGAGGGTGGATGGGAGGGTGGGGGAGAGGGGAAAATAGGTGATTGCGGATAGGCATTGCGGAGAGCACCTGTTGGGATGAACACTGGGTGTTACACGTAAGCGATGACCCATGGGAATCTACCCAAAAAACCAAGAGCACACTTCATACACCGTATGTTAGCCAATTTGACAATAAATTATATTTTTAAAAAATTTTTTTTAACGTGTATTTATTTTTGAGACAGAGAGACAGAGCATGAACGGGGGAGGGTCAGAGAGAGGGAGACACAGAATCTGAAACAGGCTCCAGGCTCTGAGCCATCAGCCCAGAGCCCGACGTGGGGCTCGAACTCACGGACCGCGAAATCATGACCTGAGCCGAAGTCGGACGTCCAACCGACTGAGCCACCCAGGCGCCCCAACAATAAATTATATTTTAAAAAAATTAAATAACACTGTAAAGTTACAACTACCATATATTCCAGCCACAGCATTCCTAGATATATACCTAAGAAAAATGGAAGCATAGATCCACATAGAGATTTGTATAATGATCTTCATAGCAACTTTATGTGTATTGGCTAAAAACTGGAGAAAAGAAGCAAATGTTCATCCACAGATGAAGGGATAAAAACAAATGTGGTATATCCATACAACGAAATACTACTGAGTGACAAAAAGGAATGAACTATTGATACATACAACATGGAGGAATCTCTAAATAACTCTGCTGAGCAAATAACATAGACAAAAAATAATATTGTGTAATTCCACTTGTATAAAATTCAAACTAATCTATAGTGACTGAAATACTGACTGAAAGCAGATCAGTGGTTTTCTGTGTGGGAAGAGGGAAGGGTAAGAGGGAAGGATTACAAAGGCACATGAGGAAACCCTGGGCTGAGAGAGAGGCTCCCTGTCTCAGCTGTGGTGATTGTTGCACAGGTGTATACACATACCAAATATTATTCAGTTGTACTTTTTAAACATGTGCAGAGGACATTGTCAATTATATCTCAATTAAAATCGAGTGTTAAAAAAACTTCAATAAAACTAAAATTCAGTTCCTAAGTCGCTTTGGCCACATTTCAAGCACTCAATAGCTTTATGTGGCTTATGGCTACCTCACTGGACAGCAAAGAGACAGAACTTTCCATGCAGAAAGTCTGTTGCACGGCGCTGCTCTGGAATAAGAAAATCGGATGCACGGGGGCCTCAGAAGCCATCTGCACAACCCGCCACCAGACCATAAAGCTGCTGCAAAATTCCTGGACTGTTCCTGTGGCCTCACAAGTACACAGGGCTCGCCCCACAATGTGCTTAGCCCCAGGGCGGTTCTCACCAAGCTCTTCATTCCATCCACTGTGCTCCACCAGCCTCCTGGCCTTCACCTTCCCTCCCCTGGGATGCCTTCTCTTTCACCCCTTTGCCCTCAGTGAACACCTCACATCTCTCTCCTGAGAAACAAAGTAAGCCCCCTTTTGGATCTTGGCCCCAAGTCTGGCTGCTGTCCTCCTTCCCTCCCTCGCAAGCAAAATCAGGCAAGTGTGGGGAGTCTGTCCCCGCTTCTTCTCCTCCTTTTTGCCCAAACTTATTAGACTTTGGATTTTACTGTCCCCTCTTGACCAAATCTCTCCCCCAAGGTCACCAGTGCTCTTTCAAGTGACATCACCACTGAACATATTTCAGCCTTTTAAGTTACTAGGTTTCAAGCTTTCTCTTTATTTTCAATACATAAACCGGCATATGCTTCAAACATTAAAGCCAGATAGAAAGACACACGGCAAATATCTGTCTCCCCCCAATCAGTAACCACCTGTTTTAGCTCCTTGGGTGTCTTCTTCCAGAACCTACTCCCCGATTTGTCTCCCCACCCTGCAGAGCACACACAGTGCTCTCTGTTCACCGATTTTTCAGGCCGGCAAGCCTAGCACTCCCTCAGGCTTTTGTTTAGCTGACTCTCCACTGAATGGGCAAGGGTTTTTCTTAAGGCTTTATTTTTTCCTAGAGCAGTTTTACGTTCACAGCAAAAGATTTTCCATCTTCCCTAATGCAAATTAAACTGAGGTGAAGTTTTTTCTTCCTAGTGGGTAAAATCTGAATGACTTGGGAGACTGGGGTTTTTTGTTTTGTTTTGTTTTGTTTTGTTTTAGTTTTCAGGCTTCCACCATACCTTGGCCTTTCTCCACCTCTCTTCCTCCTCCAAGAGTCTAAGAATAAGAAGTTAACCATTTTTCATAAATTCACTGTCCATTGGATATCCTTTTTTACTAAGTGCTTCTTTACAAGACTCTTGCTCCTTTTTCTATTGCATTCTTTTTTTTTTCCTTGAGAGAGAGACAGAGAGAGAGAGAGAGAGAGAGACCATGAATGCTAGACGGTAGAGGGGCAGAGGGAGACAGAATCTTAAGCAGGTTCCATGCTCAGCGCTGAGCCAGACACAGGGCTTGATCCCACAACCTTGGGATCATGACCCGAGCAGAAATCAGAGTCAGAGGCTCAACTCACTGAGCACCCAGGCGCCCCTCTATTTATTGCATTCTTTACGTTAACTTTTAAGAGTTCTTTACGGATTCTGACACAAACGCTTTGTTGGTTACACGGGTTGTTGCACACACCTTTTCCATCTTTAAGTTTCAAATCAACTCATTTTTCACCAGTACACACCAGAGGCTCAAGGCAAATTCAATTTTGTCATACTCAGAAGTGACCAGCAGATGGCGCCCGAGTCTCACACCTGAGCCTTCCACCGACTGCCTGAATTTCAGCTAAATCTCCCCAAATTGCATTTTACAAGTAAGCAATATTAAAGAGAGAGAAATGAAAGAGAAAATTTAAGCCACTATGCAGCTACACAGAATACATATGGAACTTTGTTTCTTGGAGGAAACAACACACTAATCTTTTTTGCTCAGAAAAAAGGAATAGAAAAGGTCTTTACCACAAGGCAGAAAGGCAGGGGTGGGGCTGTCCTCAGGCAGGCGGGCACCAAGCAGAATCCATGGAAACACCCTCTGAGAGTAACCTGCAGGCAGATAAAAAAGAGAATAAGTACCAGCACAGGGTCTGAAATGACAGCAGAACAGGGATTTGTCAGGGGGTTATAGGTGTTTTTCCACCTCCTCTTCATTATTCCTTTTTGTTTTGTCTTTTATTAGTTATAGTTTATGATTGCTTAAAACTGACTTGGTGGGTCTCAGAAACCTCGAGGGAAACCAGCCCACCCGCTGTGATGAAAATGGTGTCTAAGAGTGAACATGTTTGAACCCTGAGGCCCCGTTGGTGATGAGCAGCCTGCCCACGCTGCCCCTCTTTGTCCCTCCATTCAGAATGGATGCTCCCCTTGAGCTGGACCCTCACTCAGTCTTGGACAGACCTTCATCCTCCTTCTCGTCCCTAGCCCTGCTCCCCACTGAACGAATGAGAATGAATGAATGAGCGAATGACAAGGTCCCAGCCTTCCTGATCTTAGAAATCAGAGCACATAAACCCCACACCCAAAGGAAGACCCAAGGGAGAATGCAGAAGCCCTACAAGTAGAGGCAGCTCATCTGAGAGGGAGCTAGGAGGAAGCCTGGTGTGATAGGTTGCCTTGGGACGGGCTACGGTTATGGACAAGGGGAAGGCACCTTCCGTTGAGGGACAGACGTGAACCAGGGCCTGAGGCATATTTGGGATGTGGTGGGAAGATGACCTCTTTCCTCCAGCCTTCACAATGGTCATTGACAGGAACACAGGAGCATCAAGCCAGAGACCCAACTCATTTCCTGGGGTAGCCAAGACAAAGTTTTTGCCGCTGTGTGTCACCACCTTTGACATCGCCAAGACCTAGTGCAAACTCTGGCACATTCAGAATGTGTCAAGTAGACTCATCAGTGCTTTTCATTCTCAATGAGCCTGGGTTGAGTTGCAGCCCTGAAGCTCTCCTCTATCCCTTGTTTGTTCACACCCAGCACTATCCCAGTTGCATTGCAGCCCAGAGTAAAGAAATAGAGGCTCTGTCCTCTTTTGTTTTCGTCATTGCTCAGAAAGCAGTCTTGCCCAATCATCCCCAGTGTGGAAGTTCCAACCCTCACAAGATTTCACACATTCAAAGGAGAAGGGCATGGCTCCACTCAAATTTCCTGGCTCCGGGCTGCCAGGGTAGGTGTCCAGAGGCTGGGACCTGGGCAGACACAGGGTCCAGGGATCCAGGCCAGGAAAGCACAAGTCTGCAGGCAGGAGGGGTGCCCAGGGCCGGGCTCTGCTCCTCTGGGTCTTACTGTAAACACGGACGCTGAGGCTCACTGCCCACCTCCTGCCATCCAGACTGACATTGCCCGCAGCCTGGACAGGGAAAGGATGCCAGAGGAGATCCACATCCATGGAAATGTCACCCCCTAGAATTTGGGGTTTGGAGTCTCCCCCTTTTCTCATGGCCCCGGTGGCACTTAGTGGTTGCTGGAGCCAATCTGTACTACTTGCAAAGCTTATTGTTAAACTTTCAAGAATTTGGCAACGTGGTTGTTAGACATTACTTTATTATTTTTAATTTTTTTTAACGTTTATTTATTTTTGAGACAGAGAGAGACAGAGCATGAACGGGGGAGGGTCAGAGAGAGAGAGGGAGACACAGAATCTGAAACAGGCTCCAGGCTCTGAGCTGTCAGCACAGAGCCCGACGCGGGGTTCGAACTCACGGACCGTGAGATCATGACCTGAGCCGAAGCCGGCCGCTCAACCGACTGAGCCACCCAGGCGCCCCTATTATTATTTTTTTTAAGTTTGTTTATTTTGAAAGAGGGCGGTGGGGGGGTGCCTGGGTGGCTCAGTCGGTTGAACGTCCAACTTCGGCTCAGGTCATGATCTCACGGTCTGTGAGTTCGAACCCCGCGTCGGGCTCTGTGCTGACAGCTCAGAGCCTGGAACCTGCTTCAGATTCTGTGTCTCCCTCTCTCTCTGTTCCTCCCACACTCATACTCCGTCTCTCTCTCAAAAATAAAATAAAATATTTTTTTAAAATTTAAGGAGAGAGAGAGAGAGAGAACGAGCAGGGGATGGGCAAAGAGAGGGGAACAGAGGATCCAAAGTGGGCTCTGTGCTGACAGCAGAGAGCCGGACATGGGGCTTG
Organism: Lynx canadensis; assembly: GCF_007474595.2. Lineage (NCBI taxonomy): Eukaryota > Metazoa > Chordata > Mammalia > Carnivora > Felidae > Lynx > Lynx canadensis. Next base: position 58,153,032 of record NC_044308.2, read on the forward strand.
AACTCACAAACCGTGCGATCACCACCTGAGCCGAAGTCAGATGCTGAAACAACTGAGCCACCCAGGCACCCCTAAACAGCCATTATTTTAAAAGTTACATTATAAATACTTACAAGAAAGTAAGTTATACTCTTAAAAAGCAATAAACACTCAAACCTCATCACTTCCTAATTAATTTGCCACCCTTTGTGATCACACACTCTTGAAGCTGTCTACACCTATTGTGTCTGTCCAGCGGGAATGTTACATGAGAGTGTGTTACTTACACGTCTCGTCCCAAGTCTGCATTCGGTGACGTCATGTTGGTAGCTTGAAATTGGTCACAGCGGGAATATTGACACCACAGGAATCAATAGATTCTATCAACCAAGGGCTTTTTGCCCCAGGCGCCTGTCACACATTTGCTGGCTCACCGCTGCACTTGGCCTCCGGCCTGTGGAAGCTGGATATGCAACGGCCGGGCTGGCGGCCAGCCCTGGGACTTCCTTCCCTCGCTGCAGCCAGCTCGGGACCTTCCTCTCAGCCAGACCAGAGGGAGGAGAGGGAAGGGGAGGAAGGAGAAGGAAAGCAGCAAACACCTTTGGCTCCTCGACCAGGGACCAGGACGCAGCAGAGAAGGGCCTGGCTTCCTCCTGGGTGAGCAGGACTAACTCAGGAACTCAGGAGTGTGAGGAGGGTAAGGAGGGGGACAGGCAGGAAGGAAACATGTGACTGAGTGGAAGTGAAAGAGCTCCACCTGCCGGGGCTGCACCCTGTGGAGCTGGGGTCTCTGGAAGGCGCTGCTGCACTGGCACCTCTCCCCGGCTGTAACGATGGGGTAATAATCACGAGGAGGGTGGTGGAGCCCTGAGGAAGTCACAGGACTCCCAGTGCTGGCCCTTCTCCATCCCTAACTCACACCTCTGCCCCCTCCTTAAAATTCCCTTTGTCTGGGGCATTGCAGCCCCCTCCCTCCACTTCCTGCCACCCACTCACCCTACATCCTCCCCCTCACACCTAAGGTTTCCAGAACCTGCCATTGCTGGAGACACCCCAACTTCTGCCTTGAACCGGAAGTCCCACAGGCACCCAAACTCATCACGGACTCCTCCAAACCTGCCGCTCCCCACAGACTCCCATCCCAGGGAGAGGCACGTTGGGCGCTGGCTGCCAAACCTAGGAGGCCTCCTTTGCTCAGCAGTCCTCATGGCTCAGGGGGGCTCTCCCTGCATCTCCCCCGCCATGTCCCTCTTCCTTCCCCAACCCACCTCCCAGGCCTCAGACCACTGCTCCCCAAACTTACAGGACTTCTTCTTTGTGCCCCATGTTTTAAAAGATGCTAGGACATCGCATTTATTAAACAGTAATATCAACCACCCTTAAAGTTGTGCATACAATTTCCAATCACAACTTCATCCATTAAACACCTACTGAGCAGTTACTGCGTACTGGGTGCTGTGCCAGTCAGGCACGAGGGATGCCACCGTGAATAGGGCCAGGCCCTGTCCCTCCAGGGTTCATGGCCTACTGAGGGGAGAGTCACAGAAAGAGATCATAAATTGTAACCATGCCTTGGGGTAAGGCCAGCGATGGGATGTGCACACAGTCCTACAGCACCTCAGTCTCCTTCGCGCATCATGTGCATGTCCCTTTAAACTCTCAGTTTAACTCTTTAACTCTCCAGAAATTGTATGCAGTCCCCTCACCAACACAGCCATGGCTGGAGATTAGGTCACCAGACTCTGCCACTTGGACTCTCTGTCCCCAGCCATTCTCCAGACCAGAGTCAAAAAGGGATTCCCAGAGTACGAAGCTGACTGATTCCCCTATTAAAAACCTTCAGTGGCTCCCTACTGCCACTAGGATAACATGCAAACTCACGAGCACAGCTTCACAACCCTTTCTGATTGAACTCACGTTAACATGAGAATTCTTTCCCTTTAACTTGTTCACTTAATACCAGTTTAACTGAACACTTGCTATGTGCTGGGCATTCTGCTGTGCACGGGAATCCCGCAGAGAATATTAACCCACACCATTCTCTCTCCTGGAGCTTTTGGTCTAGCAGGGGATACAGATATTAAAGAGACATACAGATCATTGAATTGTTACAAGTGCAGGAAAAGGAACATTTCCTTGTCAACAGTCTGCTCCAACCACGGTCAGCATCTCTGGTGCCTGCCTCCCGGCCCCGCCTAGGCTGTTCCCTCTCCTGAAATGCCTCTCTCCTTCAGTTGGCCAAATCTCTCCAGCTGTCTAGGTCTCGGCCCAGGGTCCTCCCCTGGTGGGGAGTCTTCCCTGAACCTCCTAGGTGGTTTCATGAGATCCTGCCCTCAACTCCGCGAGAATGCAGCATACAGACCGGCATGGGATTCAGCACTGTAAACGCTCAGTAAACGCTTGCTGCGTGAATGACTGCCGGGTCCTCTTTAAAAAAGTGGATTAAAAAAAAAAAATCCATCCACTTACAAAAGTCTGTGTGTTTTAAAAATAGTCATCATGAAATTTACCTCGATATCTACCATACATTCAGAAAATGCCCGGGAGGCCCCAGCCCGTGTGGCATGGCAGCCAAGGGGAGGCAGCCCGCTGCCCAGCCCCACGCTGTCCATGCAGGGCCTTCATCTTTCCTCGGGCTCCTGGCCCAGGGGTCCCGCTGACCTTCCACTATCACCCAGCACCCCAGCCCCTGGAGCCCTGTATCTGCTCCTGGGCTCCCCTCCTGTGGGCTACACTTTGCTGAGGGACAGAGGGGCATCTGGGAAAGGAGGGGAACCTCCAGGGGGGCTGGAGCCGCTGGACCCCAGGTGCCTTCTAGCACTTTACTACCTGCGGCAGCCTTACCAGCCTTACCGAGGCGAGGCGTCAGGACTCCTGGCCTGAGCCTGGCGGGGAGCTCCACTTCCTGCCTCCAGTCAGGGCCTGGGGGCTCAGACCAGGTCTCCCAGCAGCAGAGGCCCAGCAGGGAGGTGACCCTGACCCCCACCCACTCTGAAAAGCCTCCGGTCCTCTCTAGAGGAGGCTTTGTTCTGGCTGAAAGCCCCCACCTGCCACAGCTCCTCCTCCAGATCCCCGGCGGCTCCCTTGAGTTTTCTCTTTCCCTGGAGTCAGAGCTGGAAGATCACCTGGCCCACCCACTACCTCTTACAGCTGATGAAACTGGAGGGAATTAAGTGTCCGAGGTACCAGATCTGGTAAGGGCAGAGTTGTGCTTTTAAACAAACAGGGCAGCGCCCTGACTCCCGGGCAGCGGGGGGGCCCCCCTCCGTGACGCCCCGCTGTCGGCCTGGTTCTGGTAGGCCGCCCCAGCTTTGCCAGTTGGTCTGAACCCGAAAGTTAAGCCTACACCAAATGACACTCGAAGGAATCATTGCCACCCCCAGCCTACACCCTCTTCCACACCCACTCTCCTTCCTCCGACCTTCTGACACACAAGTGAGGGCAAAGCCGGACCCAACCTGGCAGGCCTCTCCCAGGCAGGGACCCAGAGGAGGGGCGGCACAGTCACTCAGCCTCAGGAGTCACCTGCATAAGTAGTGGCTGCACAGGTGTGCTCAGTTCACCTTCCTGGCCCACAAGCACGACCCGGGTTCTCACAGCCTGACAGGATAAGGCCCCGTCCTCTTAGCCCGGCCCTCAAGCCTCTGCCACTCCGGCTACAACCTGCCCATCCAGCCTCTTCTCCCACCGCTCCCACCCCAAGCTCTTTCCTGTCACATCAAACCATCCTCAGACCCCACCACACTCTCCAGGCCTCGCTGGCTTTGTAGGTGCTGTTCCTTCTGCCTTTAATGCCCTTCCTTGCTTCTCCATAGAGCAAGCTCCTTCTCAGGAGACCCAGCTCCGAGGTCATCTCCCACCCTCCGTGTAGAAGCCTCCCTCCTCCTCAGTGTGTCTGCAGGGCTTCTGTGCCAACTTTATAGGACAATAAAGAAAATACAAGGTCACGAATCTGTGTCCCCACTGGACTCTCAACTCCTCAATGACAGCAATGTGTCTTTGTCTTCAAATTCTTGGAGCGTGGCACAGAGTAGACACTCGAAAGACAAAACAAAACAAAACAAAGGAATAAATGACTAAACTAAATCAATACGTGGACCCTGCATTTATTCCAGAGCTAAATTAGGAAGCAAGTCTCAATGTGACACAAGAATCCCCTTCCAATTTATTTATTAGGGACGGTTATGTGCAAAGCACTATACAAAGTACTAGAAACTCAGAAGCTGGAGTAGACACAGGAATGGACAATTTGGAGGTACAGACGGGGAGAGAAGAGTACTAGCTGTAGGGAAATGTCTGGACTGACAGACCAGTGCGGGTGTAAGCAGTTTATTGCATGTAATCCGACGTCAGCCCTGGGATGTAGGCACTTTTGTTATTAGTCTCACTTCACAGACGAGGAGACTGAGGCTTTCACAAGTGGAGAGACTTGCTTGTAAGTCATGAGGGCAGGATTTGAACCCAGGCTGTGGTTCCCCCAGACATCACATGCTCAAACAGAAAGGTCTGTTACAAGTGTTTTATTTTCTCAGTCGTGGCCCTCAGCATTGTCTGCATTCTGCAAACACCGGTTGGGGGGGGGGGGGGAAGGGGCTTTAAAAAGACTGGTGCCCACCCTGGTCCAACCCAGAGATGCTGATGTAACTGAGGTGGGGTGCAGCCTGGGCATGGGGGTTCTAATGTGCAGTCAGGGCTGAGTCCCCCCACCTCTGCTGAAATGAGGGAGGCCAGTGTCAAATGTGTAAGGGGAGACCCACCTGCCGCCGAGACACTCCCGCTCGTGTCAGGGTCCTGTTTGTGGAGACACGAGCTGTCCTGTCCTCCTGGGAGGGGCCCCCGGCAGCGTAGGCAGGACCGGCACTTCCTCCCTTACATTCTCTCCGTGTCTCACCAGTCCTGACCTTCCTGTGGCATTGGAGTTGCCAAAGACAACGTGCTGGGGAAATTCCATGGTTTCCATGCAAGGGGGCGTGGGCTCTCCGGGGCGCCGCCCAGCTTTCCGTGTGAAGGAGCCAAGATCTGTGGGTCACAGTGAAGACCGCTGATGTGAGGAGCCTGGGTGGGTGGCTTGTGGGCCGCAGGCAGGCAGGGAGGGCAAAACGCCACCCACTACCACACGTCCCAGTAGGCGGGCTCTGTGGGAGCAGAGTGGGCCCACCATATGACTTTAGCATGCGGCAGCCGCTGGACCCCCTGCTCCCGCAGGCCCTGAGGGGCAGTGAGGCTCCCCAGAGCTAGTGGAGCCTGGCTGTGTGGCTGCAGGCAGCAAGGCTGGGTTTCCCCTTCTCAGGCCCAGGCAGTGACTCAGGGCACAAGTATCGAAAGCAAATGGTGACCTCGGCATACTTGCCCGGTAGGGAGCATGACCCTACCCCAGAACATCTGAGGAGCAGTGAGTCCAGGGCCCAGTGGGATGGAGACTGGCAGCACTGTGCGCGTGTCTGGAGTACCCCGGACACCGTCCTCATTCGCTGGCGAGGACCCTTGAGACCCTGCTCCTCACAGAGGTGCTGTGAGCACAGTTTCATTGGCTCTTCGCCACAGAGCTTGAGGTGCAGCTTTTCAGCGCAGTGGGCATGGGGCTTCCCAGGTCACACGGGCCCTCGGGCAGCAGGGCTGGGCTCCCACCCGGGGGCTCAGGGCGAATGGACTTAGGCCGTCTCCCAGAGGTCCCCCGATGTCAAACTTCTGCCTCTCTAGTTCTAAGTCACGAGTCACGACCGGCTGACTATGAGAAGCCATCGCTTAGGGTGGCCATGTCTGTTCTTGGAATCTTGGGGGTTAGGGTGTGCCTCATGGCTGCACCCCACCGTGACCATACGGGAACTGGCTTTCCGTGCAGGAGAACCACCGGTGAGGCCCCAGAGCAGCCATGGCAGAAGGTGGGTCTCACCCCCAGCCTGCACTCATTAAGGGTAGAGGTCCCGTTTTACGTTTACCTAAGCCCCTTCCTCCCCATATTGCCTGGTACGATACCTGGCATGTGACACACGGTCCTTAAAAGTTTTCTGGATGATGAAGCCCAGTGACGAATCATTTTGCAAAGACTCATGCCATGACGGATCCCTGGCATACGGAATCTTCGGTGTTTGAGGTATGCATTTATTCAACACATAGATGAGTGCCTTCTATGTGCCAGGCACATGCCAGCGGCTAGTGATCCAGCGGCTAGTGATGCAAAAAAAAAAAAAAAAAAAAAATAGCTCCTCGTGGAGCTCCACTTTTGTGGGGGAAGAAATGAATTACTTTCACCAAGGCACATCAAATGACACTACATAATGTTTCTAAGGCAAGAGCCCCAGGACAGCGGGAGTCCAGGGGAGAGGGTCTGTGTGGGGGTCAGAGAAGGCTTCTTTGAGGAAGAGGTCTGCACATCGACCCACCAAACCACCATTATGGACTGTGCTCCAGAGTTTGCTTAGCAAGATGCCGGGCACACGTTGGCTGCTTGGGTGATTTCCGCCCCCCAGGACCCTGAAGGACAAGAGGAAAACCCGAGGCTTCTGACTGCCCCGTCCTTCCTCATGCCACCTCAAGCTTCTGGGGCTAAGTTTTCTGGTCAAGAGGAAAGAGGACTTTTGTTTTTTTATGCAAAGCAGATTAAACTGAAACTGATCTCACCATGGGCGTCTGAGGTTTTTTTCGGTCAGCAAAGAAGGAAGTGAGCCAACTTTCCAGGAACCTTGAGGCCACACCCGGATTGCCCAACAGTGCAGGGCAGCACAGGTCAGACACCTCCCAGGCCCCTTCCCCAGCCACAGGACCCTGGGGGGACATCCTCCTTAGTGCCAGCTCCTCTAGAGCCAAAGGTCCACAGGGGATGACCCCAGACAGAACCTTCTCCAGGGTCAGCACAGGGTGAGATTAAGGGCAGGCCTGGAGGAGTGACCCTCGGACCAGCCAGATGAGACTCAGAAACCAAATAGTGTGTCAACAACCAGGAGATGGATGAGGACTCTGTTCCCTCTGATGCTTTGCCCCTGAACTGCCCTCATGCCTTTTCAGGGCTCGTAGCTCATGCTAATAATCCTACTTGCCCTGGACAGGTGCTCTGTCCACTAGGCTTCTGTCTTTCTCCTCAGCTCTCTCTCTCTCTCTCTCTCTCTCTCTCTCTCTCTCGACTGGCTTTCCTCCATCTCTACTCCCTCAGTAACTTGGGGTGCAAGTGGCCCTATTACAGTTTCTCAGCCCTGACCCTTCTCCCCAGGTTGTGTGCCTCTAACTGTAACTCCTGTCTATCTCTTCCTTTAAGCTCCAGAGAGGGTCTGAGTGGTCTAGTAAGCCTTTGCAAGCCAGGCCTCCTGGGGTCTTTGAGAAGGGGACTGAAAACACAACAGGCCCCCTAAGATCTAAGCTCACCCCCTCTCATTCTCTCTCTTTCCTGCTCATCAAATTGCTTCTCCCTTTGGATGTACAGATGGCTACTGTTCTTCCCGACTCCATGGCTTAGAACATGAGCTCTCCTGCAGCCTGAGCTTTGTCCCTCCCAAGGAACACTCTTTCTCTCTTACCTTATGCTGCATACATACACACCCTGGCTTTCGGGCTATGGTCTCAGCTGTGGATTTTGAAGCTTCTATGCTGAAACTTCCTTGTTCTAGACCAGAGCGTTTCAAACTTTAGCCACATATAATAACCTGAAGAGTTTATGTGTTAAAACACAGAATCCTGAGATTCAGAGTCGGTCGGCCTGGGGCGCCCCCCCCCAGATGCTGCCCACGCTGCCCATCTAACCCAACTGCCCTAGGAGTGGGACAGGGCTCACACCTGATCCCTCACCCTGAGGCAAGGGATGCTCCTGCCTTAAAACCGGAAGGAAGATCAGTGAGGAAGTGAAGCAGGAATGTAATATCTCAGTGAAAACATTTGTAAGTATTAACCCAGCCCACAGGCCTACCCCTGAGATGAATCCCCCTTTGCAAAGCAAGGTTCTGAGAAGTTAGGAAACTTGCCCAGGGCACCCAGCTCCTAACTGACAGATCCTGGAGTCAGGTGCTGGCCTGTCTGCTTGCTCCTGGCCCGCCATGTCAGCTGTGAAGCTGGATTAATGTTTGATTTGATTGTCACAATGGCAGAACCACTGTCATCGGTCCTGATACGGGTGGTCAGCAGTGTCATCTCTGCAGAGAAATGATGTTCACAAATGCAGATGCATTTACGCACATGCCCGATAAATCCACCACTCCTCAGGGTAAGTCACCCGACCAGAGTGACTAAGCAGGCAATCAGGGCAGCCTGCCTGGGAGAGGCGTTCCCGCCCTTGAATCTTCCATGCCTGGCCTGACCCTGCTCTCCTCACAGCGAGAGTTCAACTGGTGGCTAGGGACTGGACTAAGATGTTACTGAGTGGGCAGAATTCCCCACTAATTACCAAATGTTGTAAGGGGCAAAGAGCTTCAGCACCGTGCCCAAAGTGTGGTCCCCCAACCAGCAGCATCAGTCTTACCTGGGAACTTGTTAGAAACCCAGATCCTTGGCTCCCACCCCAGGCACACCAAAGCAGAAATTTTGGGTTTGGGGCCCAGCAATCCACATTTCAATGTGCCTTCCGGGAGATTCTGATGCACGGCTGAAGTCTGAGGACCGCTGTCCTACTGACAGAATTAGATTGCTAGTGGAGGACTTGATCTGGTGCCACGGAGGGCTCCCTGCTCTCTGGGCGAGCTCTGACGTACCCCAGTGGCACAGGAGTTGGTGAAGCATATGCTAGTCCAGCTGTGAAGTCAACTATACCTTCTCCTGCTTCACTTGGTTACAGCCTTGCCCTACAGAGGATTTACTGCCGGGATAGCCTTGTTGCTATGGGGACTCTTGCACTCTGCCTGGGCCCTTCCTCTGCAGGTGGTAATATTTGTATCGCTTAGACACTAGGTAAACCCAGTGTCCACACTTTGCTCCAAGGTCTCTCCACACCACAGCCCAAGGAAGCCTATTTGTTGTCCCTGCAGGGACAGACTGAACTAGGAGCCCTGGTCCAGGTGATCTTGTTAGTGTGTTTCTTACAATCTTCAGCAATGTCCAATTTCCTGTTTTCAGAAAAAAGCAAATAAAATGTAATATATAGGCTAGAGGATTACTTCATATGGAGGGAAAAAATTATGCCAGCCTCTCTTATTTCTGAAGGTAAGAAAGCAAGTAAATGTGGAACAGATTTTTTTTTTTTTTTAGAGAGGGGGGCAATAATTCACATACAATAAAATTCACCCTTTTTACGTCTACAGTTTGGTGGTTTTTAATTTAAAAAGTGTCACAGGAGAACCTTCTGGGGTGATAGAAATGTTCAATAGCTTGTTTTGCATGATACCTTCATGGGTGTATATAATTATCAAAACTCTTATAGGGGTGCCGGGATGGCTCAGTCGGTTAAGCCAACCTCAACTCAGGTCCTGATCTCATGATTTGTGAGTTTGAACCCCGCTTCGGGCTCTGTGCTGACAGCTCAGAGCCTGGAGCCTGCTTCGGATCCTGTGTCCTCTCTCTCTGCCTGTCCTCTTCTGCTCTCGCTCTGTCGCTCTGTCTCTCTCTCTCTCAAAAACAAACATAAAAAAAACAAAACCCTCTTCTAACTGAAGCATTAAGACCGATTCATTTTGTTATATCTAAACTTAATGCACTTGTCTCCAAATAACAAGCAAACTACAGGTCACATTGGTCTTGTGGTACAGATTCATTTCTCATTTATGTTGAAAAGGAAAATTCAGATAAGCAAAGGCATTATGAAATAAGTCAGGCTAACTTTCCTGAGGCAATATATCCTTAACAACCACCAAGGAATAGTACCAACTTCATGATTACACACAACTATGTAAAGGAAAAATCACATACATTACTTGATGTAAATACAAAAAAGTGGAGTGTAATTTTTTAAACAGTATGCCCACTCTCCAAACAAGCAGTATTTTATTATATATGTGTTATAAGTCATACCAGCTGAATGAGAAAGTTGGTTTTAGCATGTCTTCCAGAGTTATAAAATTTGGAGTTTTCCTTCATTTTATTCTAATTTTCATTTTAAAGCTAAGTAACATGCACACAGGCAAATGATGGAATAAAACACCATGAAAACCAAAACAAAAGCTTTAGTTTCTAGAGAAAAATTACATAATTACCTGAGGCAACTTTCTAAGCATGGGGAAAAGATGCTATAAGGGCCAATGACCAGAAAAACTAATTTGATTTCTTTTTTTTAATGTTTATTCTTGAGAGAGAGAGAGAGAGAGAGAGAGCATGAGCAGGGAAGGGGCAGAGAGAGAGGGAGACACAGAATCTGAAGCAGGCTGCAGGCTCTGAGCTGTCAGCACAGAGCCTGATGTGGGGCTCAAACTCAAGAACTGCGAGATCATGACCTGAGCTGAAGTTGGACGCTTAACCAACTGAGCTACCCAGGCAATACCCCCTGCTCCATGTTTTTAAATTTCTATAGCTGTCTTAGGTACATGCGCTCAACTTCACCTGCCTTCCTTGTTCAAACCACATATCATCACTTTTGAATGTGAGAATGTATGTAATGTACTTGTGTCAATATAGTGATTACTAAAATACAGACATTTGTCTCTATGGGGGCATATATGTATATATGTATACATACATATTTTAATTTTAGAGAGAAAGAGAACATGAGTGGGGGGGAGGGGCAGAGGGAGAGAGAGAGAGAGAGAGAGAGAGAGAGAGAGAAGAGAGAGAATCTTAAGCAGGCTTCATGCTGCCAGCACGGGGCTTGACCTCACCACCCTGGGATCATGACCTGAACCGAAATCAAGAGTCAGTCAGATGCTCAACCAACTGAGCCACCCAGGTGCCCCAGGATATGTATATGTATGTATATATATACATATATATTATATATGTATATGTATGTATATATATACATATATATACATATATAATATATAATATATATACATGTGTATACATATATTATATATTATATATTATAAATATATACAAATATTTATATATATAAATATTCATAATATTATATATGTATATATAATAAATGTTTATATTTTTATATATATTTATATATGAATATTTATATTTATAATGTTTATAATATATATTTATATATTTATAATGTATGTTTATAATATTTATATATTTACATATAAATATTTCTAATATTTATATGTATTTATCGATATATAAATATTTTTGTTACTATGTGTTTTCTGGATATGAGCACATCTATGTGGGCATAAATGTAGGGATTCTTATCTCCAGCTAGGTATCTATGTAGATGAGAGCTGAGGTGAGATGTATTTATCTATGGGTGTGTTTGTGCTCTCCCAAAGGTTTATAATTGGGGCGTTGTGCACCCAAAGCGGACCAGTTACTACAGGTAGGTATGTGTGAATTCAAACAGGCAATGTTCCCAGCCACGGAAGAATATACTTTTAAATACATTAAGATCCTTCTACTTTACAGAGATAATTTTTTTTAAAGAAGGGAACACTTTTTGAACAACTAGCCCTGTACATGCAAAACACCTCTTTCAGTATTTTATTGTCTCACCTGATTTTCACAACTAACCTAAGCAGGTACAAATTAACCCAGTTTTATAGATGAGAAATCTGAGGCTTGTCCAAAGCAACACAAGTAGTAAGTGGCAGAACAATCTGATTTCAGAGCCTGTAATTTCACTCTCTACCGGAAAGTCTCAACTAAAATGTGACACAATCTTCCAAAGGGGGAAAATATGATGAATGAGTATTTAACTAGACCCCAGGCCAGTTGTTAGTGATATCGAATGTGATTTTAACGTTTTTATTCAGAAAGCTTATTTATCTAAGCTTCACATCTAATTTTTTATGTAAGAGAAAATAATAGATGTTTGCTTAAGGCTCAAGGCCATAAAGTTGAATGGACTCTGGTTTAATTGCTGGAAAAATCTGACAGGGAAGAGCACTCCTCCCTCTCTGGGCCCCTGGACGCATGTCTCAGTCCTCCTTCCCTGGCCATGACCTCTCAGTCCCCGTCAGGGATCAGATCCTCCTCCTCTACCCACGCCCTTCATGATAACATTCCTCTCTCTTCGGTCTTCATTTCCCTTTGATGCCCTCTGCCCTCTGTAGGCACGTCCTTGGTCTTACCGCCCCTGAACTGCCTCCAGCTCACACCTCCTTGCAGTTCTCCAGAAGCAATCTACCTACATAGCTCACTGGGTTTTCAAAGGCAACAATTCCAAAGTCTAACTCATTTCCCTCATTATCTACCTTTCCCTTGAATATTCCATTTTGTTTCCCTCCTATATTCTCTATCTTGGCACCACCCCCCACCCACTTCCTCAGGTGAGAAACTGGGGAGTCATTTTGGACATCCTCCATCTACCTTCAATGAGCCTTGAAGTCTTCTCATCAATGTCCCTCAAACGTACCCTCTCTTTTTCTATTCTCTCTGCCATTGCTTTAACCAAGGCAAAGGTTATGGCCCTCACTACCTGCACCCTAGACCGTTGGCAGCAGCTGGTCTCTGGCCTCCAACCACAAAGTCCCTTCCAGCGTGCACGCCCTACTTCTACTTGCTGTAGCCAACGCCCCATTAAGTAAAGTGTATTCTCTCCTTCCACAGCTTAAAACCCTTTTCTGGTTCCTTTGTGCCTGCAGGATAATAGCATAAAGGGCCCTACATGTTCCATGTATCCCACTCTACACTCCGATATTAAATTCCACACATTAACCGACTTCAAGTTCCCAGAAGATAGGCTATTTTAGCCCCTCTGTGCCTTGGTAAACATGCCCCTCTACTTCAACTGAACTGCTGACTTCCAATGATTGGTTTTTCAAGAAGCCAGACTGATCAGTCTTTCAGCGATCCGCGTTTTTTGGGAAGCTTTTTTTTGTACCTTATGCTCAGTTCTATCCTTGCTGTGTGGTCACTGTATTGCTTTGATTTGTTCATAAGTGCAAGCCTTTCCTATGCCAGATTCTTGAGGCCAGCACCATGCCTACCACATAGTGGATGCTCAATCACGTGCAATTTCTTAAATTTCTTTAAATTACATGAAAACATTATTATATTTCAAATTTTGAAAATTCAAAGTCCACATCCAGGACTATTTTATCCAGATCAAACTCTATAGAGATAACAGTTCTACAATGCTCCTATGGAGTCATTTTTATGACCACATATTTGTCAAATACTCAGTACAAACGACCTAACAATCATATGCAACAAGCGAATCTTGAGTTGGATTCCAGACATAAAAATACAGCTATTTGGCACAAAAACAGGCACTCAGATCATTGGAACAGAATAGAGAACCCAGAAATGGACCCACAAACACGTGGCCAACTAATCTTTGACAAAGCAGGAAAGAATATCCAATGGAATAAAGACAGTCTCTTCAGCAAGTGGTGCTGGGAAAACTGGACAGCGACATGCAGAAAAATGAACCTGGACCACTTTCTTACACCATACATAAAAATAAGCTCAAAATGGATGAAAGACCTCAATGTAAGACAGGAAGCCATCAAAATCCTCGAGGAGAAAGCAGGCAAAAACCTCTTTAACCTTGGCCATGGCAACTTCTTCCTCAATACATCTCCAGAAGGGAAACAAAAGCAAAAATGAACTCTTGGGACCTCATCAAAATAAAAGGTTTCTCCATGTGAAGGAAACAATCAGCAAAACTAAAAGGCAACCGATGGAATGGGAGAAGATATTTGCAAATGACATGTCAGATAAAGGGTTAGTATCCAAAATCTATAAAGATCTTATCAAACTCAACACCCAAAAAACAAATCATCCAGTGAAGAAATGGGCAGAAGACATGAATAGACACTTCTCCAAAGAAGACATCCAGATAGCAAACAGACATATGAAAAAATGCTCAACATCACTCATCATCGGGGAAATACAAATCAAAACCACAATGAGATACTACCTCACAGCTGTCAGAATGGCTAACATTAACAACTCAGGCAACAACACATGTTGGCGAGGATGTGGACAAAGAGGAACACTTTTGCACTGCTGGTGGGAATGCAAACTGGTGCAGCCACTCTGGAAAACAGTATGGAGGTTCCTCAAAAGGTTAAAAATAGAATTAGCCTACGACCCAGCAATTGCACTACTAGGTATTTACCCAAGGGATACAGATATGCTGTTTCAAAAGGACACGTGCATCCCAATGTTTACAGCAGCACTATCAACAATAGCCAAAGTATGGAAAGAGCACAAATGTCCATTGATGGATGAATGGATAAAGAAGATGTGGTACATATATACAATGGAATATTATGAGATCTTGCCATTTGCAACTACGTGGATAGAACTAGACAGTATTATGCTAAGTGGAATTAGTCAGAGAAAGACAAATATCATATGAATTTACTCATATGAGGACTTTAAGATCTAAAACAGATAAACATAAGGGAAAGGAAGCAAAAATAATACAAAAACAGGGAGGGGGACAAAACATAAGAGACTCTTAAATATAGAGAACAAACAGAGGGTTACTGGAGAAGTTGTGGGATAGGGGATAGGGGGTGATGGTGTGGGTTTAATGGGTAAGGGGCTTAAGGAATCTATTCCTGAAATCATTGTTGCACCATGTGCTAACTAACTTGGATGTAAATTATAAAAAATAAATAAATTATAGGAAAAAAAGACAGAAATAAAATGTTTTCATTTCTCAAAAAAAAATACAGCTATAAAGGACATTACAATTAGAGAAAATAGAAATGGATTGTATGTTGGGTGATACAATTGAATTAGTGTGAATCTTCTTAGGAATGGTAATGGTATTACAGTTACCTATAATGTCTTTCCCTTAGGTATAAGAAGCTTTATGAGGTGTATACTCATTTTCAAAGAGCTCATTTTATTTATTTATATATTTAAATTTCTATTTATTTATTTTGAGAGAGAGAGATCACAGCGGGTAAGAGGCAGAGAGAGGGAAAGAGAGAAGAGCGAATCTCAAGCAGGCCCCACACTGTCCCAGTGTGGGGCTCAATCTCATGAACTATGAGATCATGACCTGAGCCAAAATCAAGAGTTGGACGCTTAACTGCCTGAACCACCCAGGCACTCCTTCAAAGAGTTCATTTTAAAAGAGCATAATAATATGTGGAGAGATACAGCGAATGTGGCAAAATGTTTGATTAAAAGTTGTGAGTATTCCTTGTACTGATTTTCCACCTTTTCCACATATTTGAAAATTTTCAAAATAAAACATTTGGGGCAAATGCTAAGAACACAAGCAAAAATAAAATCAGTCAGTTTTGAAATGTAATTATCAATATTGCTCTTGGGGTTTCTTCCTCCCAAACCTGCCGCCCTCCATTGTCATGTCCATCCCTTAAAGCTACTGCATTTCAATCAGGTTTGTGTTTTAAAGTTGAAAGGTTACCCCTCACAAAACACTCTGCAGTTTGTTCTCCTAGTTGGCCAAACTTCACAAAGTTGTTCATTTTTATTTGCCTAAAGGGTACCATAGTGCACTTTAAAAACTTAAGCAAATAAAATTTTGCTTCCTAATTGGTACAGGTAATACCGTGAGATCAACCACTGGAGATTTTCATCTGGGAAAATGAGGTGATAAAAGAATCACAAAGGTTGGCGGAAGTAGTCTTGTTTTAATCCTTTCAGAATCGCCAAGTCTCTAGCAAGAGCTAGATATTTTTTATTGCCGGGAAGCTAATAGGAATTTAGCCCTTCCCTCAAATTTCTATTATATTCAGATGGAAACTAAAACAATTTTTTTTTAATTATTATTTTTTTTTTGAGAGAGAGAAAGAGCTGCGAGGGATGAAGAGGAGCAGAGGGACAGAGAATCTCAAGCCAGGTCCATGGTCAGCGTGGAGCTTGATAACGGGCCTCAATCCCAAGACAGGATCATGACCTAAGCTGAAATCAAGAGTTGGACGCTCAACTGACCAAGCCACCCAGGTGCTCCTCAGGTGGAATTTTTTTATTAAAAAAATATTTTTTTAACGTGTATTTATTTTTGAGAGACAGAAGGAGACAGAGCAGGAGCAGGGGAGGGACAGAGAGAGGGAGACACAGAATCTGAAGCAGGCTCCAGGCTCTGAGCCATCAGCACAGGGCCCAATGCCAGGCTCAAACCCACGAACCGTGAGACCATGACCTGAGCCAAAGTTCGATGCTTAACTGACTGAGCTACCCAGGAGCCCCTCAGATGGAAAATTTTAAAAGCATGTATCATCTTTATTTAAAAGAGGTGATGAACACCCAAGAGAACTGAAAATGTATGGCTACACAAAAACTTGGACGTGGCTGTTCACAGCAGTATTACTGATGTAACAACCAAAAAGTGCAAACAATCCACATCAACTGATGGATAAACAAAATATGGTACATCCATACAACGGAAAATTAGTCATAAAAAGGAATAAAATACTCACACATGGCACAACAGGGATGAATCTTGAAAACATTATGCTAAGTTAAAAGAGCTAGAGACAGGGGTGCCTGGGTGGCGCAGTCGGTTAAGCGTCCGACTTCAGCCAGGTCACGATCTCGAGGTCCGTGAGTTTGAGCCCCGTGTCGGGCTCTGGGCTGATGGCTCAGAGCCTGGAGCCTGTTTCCGATTCTGTGTCTCCCTCTCTCTCTGCCCCTCCCCTGTTCATGCTCTGTCTCTCTCTGTCCCCAAAAAAATAAATAAACGTTAAAAAAAAAAAAAAGAGCTAGAGACAAAGGCTACATAATGTATGATTTCATTTATGTGAAATGTCCAGCATGGGCAAATCCATAAAGACTAAGTTTATCAGTGTTTGCCTGGGGCTGGGAGCAGAGGGGTCAGGAATAGGGGAATGACTGCTAATGGGTAGAGGGTTCTCTTTAGGGTGATGAAAATATCCTGGAGTCAGATGGTGGAGGTGGTTTTAGAATTTTGTGTGAATACACTAAAAACCAATGAAGTGTGCACTTTACATGGATGAATACTATGGTGTGTTCATAGCTCCTTTTTTTAATAAATTATACCTCCTTTTTTAAAAAATAACTTAATTTGGGGCGCCTGGGTGGCGCAGTCGGTTAAGCGTCCGACTTCAGCCAGGTCACGATCTCGCGGTCCGTGAGTTCGAGCCCCGCGTCGGGCTCTGGGCTGATGGCTCAGAGCCTGGGGCCTGTTTCAGATTCTGTGTCTCCCTCTCTCTCTGCCCCTCCCCCGTTCATGCTCTGTCTCTCTCTGTCCCAAAAATAAAAATAAAACGTTGAAAAAAAAAAATTTAAAAAATAACTTAATGAAAAGCAATTCCTACTTGGTCCCATTTTTTTTTAAGTTTATTTATTTTGAGAGAGAGAGAACAAGCAGGCAAGGGGCAGAGTGAGAATCCCAAGAAGGCTCCATGCTATCAGTGCAAGAGCCCAACTTGGGGTTTGAACTGACTACCTGTGAGATCATGACCTGAGCTGAAACCGAGAGTGAGATACTTAACCAACTGAGCCACCCAGGCGCCCCATACTTGGTCCTGTTTTTAAGAAAAGTCAACGGGGAGCCCAGGAGCATGTGGGTTTGGTTGCACCTTTAGTCTCCAAGTCACCATGGGCCAGAGTCAAGAGTGGCCCTGGACTCTATCATGCATGGGCAAAGCTCTCCATTCTCCCCTCTCCCACCCTCACGGGAGAACCATGTTATCCTTGGCATCTGCAAGGCCGGTTTCGGCGTGCCCCACCTTCCTACGTTGTAATCCCAGCACTTCCTTCCAAGCCCAATTGTCATGCAAGTCTCATCCCCCATATCATCTTCATTTTCCTCATTGTGCTTACCATCTTTTATTCATCTCCTTTCAAAGTTTGGTTTTATTCACTGCTTTATCTCACCTGCACAAGAACAGGGCATAGCTAACAGCAGGGGCTCAATAAATTTCTGGTGAATGAATAAACTTGGAAGAAAAGTTTACACACAAATTTGCACTGTATGTTTTTTAGAAAATGAAGCTCCATGCTTCAAAATAGGTTTTTCTTCCATAAAAAGACTTTCTCCTCTATTTAAATATGTATCTTTAAGAAATCTTGCACAAATAGTATTTTATTATAGACAATCTAGTTCACAAATCTTTACACACTTTAGGAAAATATTCAGGCATCATAAACATAAAAATTTCAATATGCAACATTAAATTTACAACAAGAAAATAAACACAAACTTATTTTTGAACTACGTGGTTATTGCTGCACTACCTTTATAATTCCTATCCAGAGTCCAAAAATGTAGTCAAGCCCTAAAAATGTAGCAGAAGCATTTCCGCACACTGGTATCCATAATCTAGTTTGTGCAGAAATGTTTCCACTAGATTCATAGAGTACTCTTTGGAAGAAAGAAGCAAGAGCTGGTCATTTGGTGGCCCTTCGGACCTTCTGCAACTCTTCAATGGGCTTCCATTGTTGGTTGATTGTTATAAGCTTGAAAAAAAAGAAGGAAAATACAAATGTTTTTCAGGATCTGTCCTTCATCCTCATGTCCCTTTTTAGGGTTTGTCCACACTCCCTTTTGGAAAGAGCATCACCGTAGTATTTGTAGTCAAAGAACCATTTCTTCCCATCTCTAAGAACATGCACAAAACAGTAATATGAGCTCTAAAAAGCCTTTGGGTTCCTGAGTGTTATAGGATCATCAAGAAAGGTCATATACATTTGCCCACTTTCACACAACAGGTTCTAGATTTCTAAGCTTCCTATGGCTTTAGGTGAATTATAAGTTCAAAAAGTGTGTCTGCTCCCGGTGAGTGGATGTAAAATGCTCTAGCACAGGGCTTGGCACACAGTAGGCTCTTAACCAAACTTCCTCATTGTAATTACTCAACAAAGGTACACATGATCTAAGTTATGCAGTAAGGGAAAAGGGATAGAGCTGTGGATAGTCCTTGACTTCCCCAAAACTCAAATTCAGAGGTTCTCATTTATCGTCACAGTTACAGGACATAGGACATACCCCATACATATCATACCCCAGGACACAGGAGATGTAGATAGGTTTTTTTTGTTGTTTCAAAAATTTTTTGGAGGGCGCCTGGGTTGCTCAGTTCGTTGAGCAACCAACTTCAGCTCAGGTCATGATCTCACAGTTCATGAGTTGGAGCCCTGCATCAGGGGCTCTCTGCTGTCAGTGCAGAGCACGCTTTGGATCCTCGGTCTCCCTCTCTCTCTGCCCTTCCCCCACTCTCAAAAATAAATAAACATTAAAAAAATTTTAATTTTAATTTCAGTTATAGTTAACCTACAGTGTTATATTAGTTTCAGTTGTACAATATAGTGATTCAACGTTTCTATACATTACTCAGTGCTCATCATGATAAGTGTGCTCGTAATCCCTATCACCTCCTTTACCCATCCCCCGACCCGCCACCCTTTGGCAACCATCAGTTTGTTCTCTATAGTTAAGAATCTGTTTCTTGGTGTCTCTCTCTCATTTTTCCTTTGCTCATTTGTTTTGTTTCTTAATTCCACATATGAATGAAATCATATGGTACTTGTCTTTCCCTGACTTATTTTGCTTAGAGATGCAGGTAGTTTTAAAGATTCTAAATGTCCCTCACTAGGTCAAACTCTACTATTTGAAAGTTTTGTTTAAAAAAAGCTTTCCTGACAGATCTAAGTAGTGTTGATTCCAACAGACTCAGAAATATAAAAAAGTCTTTGCTATAGTCTTAAAAGAATGAGCGACTGTTAGGTGATTTTGCGTAAAGAGAACGCCACTCCTGTTTTCAGGAGCTCCTGTTATTTATCACAATAGACCTTGTATTAACCTTAGATAAGCAATGGATACAATGAGATAATATATTACAATAATGATGAAAGTTAATATTTAAGTACGTACTATGGGCTAGGCACTATGCTAAAGGGCGTTATGTATTTTACATTCTTTAATCCTCTTAACTCTGAGGTAGAATCCTATTATTGAGCCCAGTTTAGAGATTCTGAGAGCCTCAGAAAGGCCAGGTTGTCCAAAATCACCAGTGAATAATGGAACAAGGATTTGAACTAGATCTCCATAATTCCATAGCACTCCCTTTACCACTACACTCAAAGGCACGCTGAAAGTGAAAGGTATTTTTTAAAGTTATTTATTTATTTAGAGAGGGAGAAAATGAGTGTGGGAGGGGCAGAGAGAGAGAGAATCCAAAGCAGGCTCCACGCTGTCAGCACAGAGCCCAACGAGGGGCTTGAGCTCACTAACCACGAGATTATGACCTGAGCCAAAATCAAGAGTCAGCTGCTTTACTAACTGAACCACCCAGGTGCCCCAAAAGGGAAAGGTATTAAATCCATTTTGCTGACAAGGGTGCTAAAGCTTGGGGTAAATGTAAACCACTTTTTAATTTAGCAATACCTTGCTAGGTACATTAGGATCCACAGTTTCCCAAGGTTCTGGATTTTTTTTCCGATCAATGCTAAAAAGTAAAAGAAATTTGATTAAACAAAGTAAGTAAATTTAAACCAACTCTGACAGTGGGTCTATAAGCATGCTGGGACATCACAGGACAGACCTAGACTGACAAACAGGCATTTATCTGTTAGTTCGCTGAAATTAATGGAAGGTTACTTAAGGGAACTTCACGATTTGGCTCAAACATTAAGGATCGATTCCTCTGCAGGGTGAAAGGTCTGTATTCCTTTTATTGGGCTGAACTGGAGAATGTTCCCATAAGCTGAACAGCAATGGGGGTGGAAATGCCAGGATAAATGCAAGCAAAAACGTTCTTGCCCTGGTTTCTGGGACAGGGAGAGGGGCCGGGCTTGAACTCTGTAGATGGTGAACTCCGAGGTGCAAGGCCCCTGGGCCAGAGCCTGGCATTACCACCCTCTCCAGCCCTGCACTGGGCCAAGATCAGTTTCAAGTTTTTTTCTTCCTCATATTCCAGGATACATGGTATTTTACCTCCCTATATCCAGAGCTGAGGTTAGGTTCACTATAGACAAATGAATCCGTAAAGGCCATTTAAGAACTTTAAATTTCAAAACTTAAGTTAAAAAAAAAAAAATCAAACCTTGCTGAAGAAGAGGAGGGTCAGTGGATGAAAGGATACTTAGATACAAGGAACAAACTTATTCTATTAATATCATAATTCAAGGGTCTTCCGATATCAGGCTGCTTTCTAGTCCCAACTCCAAGTTGACAATTTGGTATTCTTATCCTGGGGGTAAAACTAGGAAACTGACACCATGCATTTCATATGCGGAAGGTCAATCTAGCACTGCTAAAAACGTTTGTATAAATGATGGCTACTTACATCACATCAGTCTTTTGAAGGGAATATACTGCAAAAGCCGAAGCTCCACCCGCTGCTGTGGTCATCATCAGCACCAAAGGAATAAGCTAACAGAGAACAGGTTTGAGGGTGAATATTCCCATGTTTCAGTGTGAAACATGTGACATATAACAGAATAACTATATATCATCTTACATACTTCCTTCAAAATTTGCACCGTCTTTTCATCTTTAAAAATTAATATTTTAAGTCAAGAATTTCAATTGCTTTAAAACTTACTTCCTTCTTTTTCCTCAGGAGTTGGAAGAGGTTCATGATGACTTCAGTGTTGAATGCCAAATCTAGAATTAAAAAAAAATCCAAGATGCTGCTGAAAACTTCAGCCACTAAGGACCCAATCTGGCGGGCTCCAACCGGCCAACGTCCTCCCCAAGGCAGCCTGAGGCAGCTCACCTGGGAGGCGGGGCAGAGCGGCGCGCGGACGAGGAAAACGCCCCGACCCGAACTAGCCCTCTGCGTCCTCACTTTATATACGGACCGCAAATGATGGGCCGGACCAGGGCGCTCAGGTCACGCGGGCCTGGCGGGGGGCGTGCGGAGCCTGACTCGCTTTCCCTTCCCGGCGCCCGGCTTCCGGGCGCCCCCTGCAGGACAGCCAGCTGGAGGACGCGCAGCAGCCGAACGCGGGAGCTGGCGCCCCCTGCCGTCCGGCGTGGTCCTTACTTGCCGCCCAGATTGCTGAGGCTTGGCGTTGATGCTCCAGGTTGCTCCCAGCCGGGCCCAGCGACGCCAAGAGAGCGGCACCGAGAGCAAGCCGAGCTCTGATGGCCAAGGCCTGGATGAAAACCAAGCCCCCTAAAAGGAGGTCTGGAAAAGAAGCCGGAGAACCGGGGTCTAGAGGGATGGAGGGGTGTGTGGCTCCCAGGAACAGGCAGGTAAATTAAAATCCATCCAATCACATTAAAAGCTCTAAAATAAGATGTATCTCCACATATGGAGATAATTATAATTAAATGTAAAATTCACTTCAGAACTCCCATGGTGTCCTGATTTGTTCCTTTAAAAATTTTAATTTCCATCCCCCTCCCCCCCATTTTTTTTTTTTTTTTTTAATGGAAAAAATCAGGTGAGGGAGAAGATACAGAGAGAATCAGGTTTGGAAAGGTTTCCTTCTCGGAGACGACTCAGTCCTTGGCGTCGTCTGGAAGTCTCCTTTTAACTAGCAGTCTCGCCTTGCACAGAGCATGCAGGCAGCTGCAAAACCACGGAAATAATGCTAACAACTCCATTAAAGCAAGCCCATGTGCTAGACTCTGTGCCGGAATCGTCTTCGGCATTTTTACAAGGTGAGTATGTTATATAGAGGCTCAGAGATACTCAAGTCACATAGTAAGAGGCGGAAATGTAATCAGAACCCATGCCTGTCTGACACCCAACACCCCTGTTCTTTCTGCATGGTGGCGCTCTTAGATACTGCAATTAAGCCAAGAACACAAGCGCCGTTATTTAAAAATAGTTATTAAAAACAATTATTTTTAAATTGTTTGAGGTTCAAGCTACCAGTTAACGTTAAAAGGGAAACACCTTCATGTTTCCTGGAAATGATCAGACCCAAGATCTCTTTCAACCCCCTTTTAGTTTAAGGCTCGGGCTTTGCAGTGAAATGGCCCAGAATTCAGAGCCCACCCCTGCTACACTTCATTAGCTGAAGGACTTTGAGGAAATGAAACTTAACCTTTATGAGTCTCAGTTTATATGTCTGTAAAATGGGAACAAACCTAGCAGGGGAGGCAGTTGGAAAAAATGTTAGAATGTATGCAAAGCACATCAATAAACAGTAATTACTATTTGCAAAGATTTGTTTTGTTTTACATAAGGAAGATCACAAATGTAGCATCACACCCACTTATTCTGATAAGGATTCTCCCTATGTAACCCCAGAGATGTAACTGGAGACATTTTCTGGTTGGTTGGGTTCAGTAATCAATACATCAAAGAAAACTCAACATTAATTCTCTGTGGTTTGTATTGAATAGAATCAAACTTCTCCTGTCAGAAGTTTCTTTAAAAAGCGTCATGTGTTTCCAGGAAGGAAGGGAGGAAAAAGGAAGGGAGAGAGAAGGGGAAGGAGGAAGGAAGAAAGAGGAAGAAAGAAATTTTACAAGAATGTATTATGGCCCCCAAATTAAAATTAGAGTGTAGCCCTTGCTCACTGATGTCTGTAAACTGCTTTGCCAATGCCGTTTCTTTTCAAAATGCAGTACTGTTTTGTAGTAATCTAGGCATTAACCTGGGGACAAGGGCACAGTAAATTTAAAAGATTAATAGGATATGAGTCCCTTACTTCAAGGTTCTTACAATTTAGTGCCTGTAAATAACCCCAGGCATGATGTGGCACCAAAGGCAGGTGAATAATTCCACCAAGGCGGTCTTTGAGAAAACTTACAAAAGGTGAAGATGTTTATTTGGCAGCAGTTAAGGAAACCAAATGCAGACCATATATGAAAGAATATTAAAGAAGTATTGTTCATTTTGTTAGGTGTGATAATGATATTATGTTTATGTTAAAAAATACCCCCCCTTTATAGAGATTATATATGAAAATATTTAAGGGGGAAACATCTTTTTAAATCTTTTTAATGTTTAATTTTTGAGAGAGAGAGAGAGAGAGAGAGAGCGTTAGCAGGGAAGGGGCAGAAAGAGAGAGGGAGACACAGAATCCAAAGCAGGATCCAGGCTCTAAGCTGTCAGCACAGAGCCCGATGCAGGCCCAAACTCATGAGCTGTGAGATCATGACCTGAGCCTAAGTCGGCCGCCCAACTCAGGTAGAAAAAAATTTTGGTTTTTTTTGTTTGTTTTGTTTTGTTTTTGGTTTTTTTTGTGTTTTTTTTTTTAAAGTAAGCTCTAGGCCCAACTTGGAGCTTGAACTCACAATCTCAAGAATTGCATGCTCTACCAACTGAGCCAGCCAGGTGCCCCGTAAGGGAGAAATATAATGACTAAGATTTACTTTATTTAGTTTTTAAACGTTTATTTATTGAGAGAGTGCAAGCTGGGGAGGGGCAGAGAGAGGGGGATAGAGGATCCAAATTGGGTCTGCTCTGACAGCAGAAAGCCCAATGTGGGGCTTGAACTCATGAACCATGAGATCATGACCTGAGCTAAAGTCGGAGGCTCAACAGACTGAGCCACCCAGGAACCCTGACTGAGATTTACTTTAAAATATTTCTGCTAAAAAAAAACAAATGAAGCAGGGGCACCCAGATGGCTCATGGCTCAGTCCATTGAGCCTCCGACTCTTGTTTTCAGCTCAGGCGATGATCTCACGCTTCATGGGTTTGACCCCCACATCAGGCTGACAGCATGGAGGCTGCTTGGGATTCTCTCTCTGTCTCTCTCTCTGTCTCTCTCTGCCCCTCCCCCACTTGCACTCTCTTTCTCAAAAATAAACATTTTTAAAAAAACACAAATGGTCAACTTTAGTAAAATATTAATTAGTCTAGGTGGTAAGTATGTGGGAGTTTTTTATACTATGTTTGAAAATGTTCAGAATAAAATGTTTTAAAAATTACAAATTGTATACACAGATATAACGTACCCATTTAACCATTAAGATCTGCTTATTTCTATTTGCGGCAATGAGAATTAGACCCAGACAACCACACTTACCTTCCTTTAAATTAATGCCATTTTACTGACCTTGTGGGAGCTTCAAGGTCAATATGTAGTTTGTTTTTTTCCAGGATTACTTGCAGGCACAGCTCCCACCCTTCAAACTCTGGCAGCTCCCAAAGAACCCACTTAGGACACTCACCAGAATCACTGTCCGCATCTGCTCCAAAGCCTATAATTCCTTCAGGAAGCCTCCCCACCCCACCTTAATTGCCAGTAACTTCTAGAACCTTCTCTAGCTGATGCCCTTTACAGGGGTGTTGAACCATGGCTGCTTGGCTCCCAGTCTAAGAGTTTCAACTTAGATTTTAATCAGCCCAGCTTAGTCTTTATAAGAAAAATATTTTTTGTTGAAATTCTTTCTGCCCATCCTTCAGTGTCTACCTAGTTACCAGGTTTAGTAAAAACTGCATTTGCTTAATTTTGGAATGTCTGGGAGTACACTATATTGTTTATGGCTGTTAATTGTGGCTCAGAAAAGAGTTTGGGCTCAGTGTATAGGGAAAGCTGTTCACACTTCCCAGGTGCTCAGAAGCTGAAGTATTCTTTTCTCACTGATTAAGAACACAGCTTTTACAAGTTTCCCAGAGCCATCTTCAAATCACATTAAAACTGATCCAAAGAAATCCTTGATCTGACTTCATTATTTATCAAGTTTTTCAATGAGAGGAGACACATGGTTTTTGTTCTCAGGGGGCTTCCAAAGTTTTGTTGAGAAGTTACCATTACAATTTAAAAAGACATTTTCAAATCAAAACTCAGTCTCTAAACAATGTACGGGTACTACATTTCCATTCTGGACACTAGAAACTTTTTCTAGGGAAAACAAGGAGTCCATAGCTAGAGTGTGAGTTAAGGGCCAAGATGTCTCAGCACTAGGATGGCGAAGCCTTAATGGCTGCCTTATCCCATAAAATCAGTAGCTGAGAGAGAACATGAATGAATTGTCAGAATTCTAATAGGTTTCTGGGTGTCTTTCCTACTATTCAAAAGGGGTCAGTTTGTTAGAATAATTTTAATTGCATTCTATTTTATGCCTATAAATAAGACTGGTCTTTTAATTATTCCCAAGTAGTGAGGTTTTGCTTAATCAACAGACCTGGTTCCAGTCAGAAATAGGAAACTTTCAGGGCACTTGGGTGGCTCAGTTGGTTGGATGGCTGACTGTGGTTTGGGTCATGAACTCATGGTTTGTGAGTTCAAGCCCTTGCATCAGGCTCTGTGCTGACAGCTCTGAGCTTGCTTCGGATCCTATCTCCCTCCCTCTCTCTCTCAAAAATAACTTAACATTACAAAAAACAAAACAAAACAAAACAGGGGCACCTGGGTGGCTCAGTCGGTTAAGTGTCGACTCTCAATTTCAGTTCAGCACATCATCTCCTGGTTCGTAGTTCAAACCCCAAGCACGGAGCCTGCCTGGGATTCTTTCTCTCTTCTCTCTGCCCCTCCCCTGCTCATGCTCTTTCCCTCTCTCTCAAAATAAATACACATTAAAAATTTAAAAAAAGAAAATAGGAAACTTCCCGACTGTGTAACATTTATAACTCGCATGTGTCACGCACTATGCTCTCCAGTACCCTACACTTGTTTTGAAGCACATCTTCATTGTGCTTAATTCACTGCATGATTTGTCTGAGGTCTGTGCTCACAGCTGGCCTACAGCGGCATGTCCATCTCATCCATTTACACTCCAGCATCTCGTATGGCACCTCCTTGGTGAAGAAAGGCTCAGTAAGATGCTTACCAGACAGACACTGTTAAGTGAGAAAAACAAGTTAAGAGCTATACCATGCATTTTTGGTTTTAAAAAAAAGATCTACACATGCATAAGGGGCTAAAAGGTTAAATATCCAAGTATTTTCTTTGTGTTTATCTGTATTTTCTAACATTCTATTACTTTTGTAGTAAAAGGAAATAAAAACATACGTATCACTAGCTCCTTAAAAATTGTTTAGAATTGCAAAAGGAAAATTACAGCTATACGTGGAGAAATTGGACAATACTGTGAACAAGTGATCAAAATCAACACCAATATGAGTAGACTCACGTGCCTCCAGCTGTGATCTCTGAGAACACAGCACTTATGTAGTGCACCACGGGTGATGCATAGCCTGAATCTAGATGCAAAAGCAGGCAAACACAAATCAGAAGCCAGTGGTTCTATTAAGTAGTTAGTCTGTACTCCTTAAAAAATGTCAAGGTCTAGACTGAGGAACTGTTACAAATCTAAAGAGGTTAAAGATACATGATAACTAAATGCAATGTATGATCTGAGACTGGATCCTGTAACTAGAAAAACATTACTGTGGGGACCATAGATAAAATTTATTAGATTAAAATATTGTATCCATGTTAAATTTCCTGAGCTTGATAAATACACCATGGTTACATAATAAATAACCACATTTGTAATAAATATCCGCTGAAGGGGCGCCTGGCTAGCTCAGTTGGTGGAGCATGAGACTCAATCTCAGGGCTTTGAGTTCGAGCCCCATGTTGGGTGTAGAGATTACTTAAAAATAAAATCCTAAAAAATGTACACTGAAGTATCAAGGGGTAAAGGGGCATGATACATGAAATCTATTCTTAAATAGTTGTGAAAAATACTGTGTTTATGTATATGTATGTATGTATGTATGTATATGTTTATGTATATATAAAAAAGGAGAAAGTAAATACGGCAAAATGTTAAAAATTGGTGAATCTGGTTTAAGAGAACATAAGAGTTCTTTGTACTTTCCTATAAGCAACCAACCCGGGGTGCTTGGGTGGCTCAGTTGGTTGAGATCTGACTCCTGATTTTGGCTTAGGTCACGATCTAAGTGTTTGTGAGTTTGAGCCCTAGGTTGGGCTCTGCACTGGCAGATGGAGCCTGCTTGGGATCCTCTGTCTTCCTTTCTCTTTACCCCTCCCCTGCTCACTCACTCTCTCTCTCTCTCAAAAATAAATAAAACTTAAAAAAAAAAAAAACCAACCCCAAACAAACAAAAGCAACCACCATCCCCATTACAAAAATCAACATACATATACTCTCTTCCCAAATTATGGTATTTTCATATACTTTTTAGAAATAAGATGAACTTTAAGCTTATCAGGTGCTTATCCCTTTTATTTACAGGAAATGATACACACAAACTCTAAAAATGCGAAGTTGCAAATCATAGAGCAAGTTCACAGTTCAATTAATCCTTGAGCAGGGATGTAACGTAATTTTTAAAAATCCTCTAAGTTAGATAATCCTTGTTCCTGAAATAAGTTTTCATATAAAGTCAAGACCGCGCGACTTAAGGACGGTTTTATAGTCTTCAGTGATTTCAGGAAGTGCTCTTGTTTCACTGTGGTTGCGTCTAGTCCATTTTCTTGCAGAGCCAGCAAGGCAGCCTATAAGAGACAAACAATAGGAAGTAATTAATGTGCTTCATTTTTTACAATTTATGGCAATACTTCAAAACCTAAGTGTAAAAACCTCAGTCCCACTTCTCAGAATTCCAACACTCATAACCAAATATTAAAAAGTTAAATATCCTGTTTAAAAGTTGTCTCAATGGATCATCATTTCTTCTACATTAAACTCTAGCCTTAAATGGGAAAAAAGAAAATGCAAGTTGTAATAATAATATATACACTATGAGCCCATAAAAATATTTACAGATGAGAGACTATCTCCCTGACCTCAGAGTAGTTTTTTTTTTTTTTTTTTTTAAGTTTATTTATTTTGAGAGACAGTATGTGCACATGAATGGGGTAGGGGCAGAAAGAGAGAGGGAGACAGAGAATCCCAAGCAGGCTCCACACTGTCAGTGCAGAGCTGATGCAGGGCTCAAACTCACAAACCACGAGATCATGACCTGAGCCAAAATCAAGAGTCAGATGTTTAACTGATTGAGCCACCCAGGTACCCCAGAGTAGGAGTTTTTAAATAGGACACAACACTGATCATAAAGGAAAAGGTCAAACACATACTCTATAACATAGCAATTCTCTCTATAAGTATATACAGACACATACACAAGATTGTTCACAGCAGCACAATTTATAAAAAAAAGTCGTAACCCAAACGTTCAAAAGAATGAACACAGTATATTCATAAACCATAAAGTGATGGGCATGCACAAACTACTGTTATGCACAAAATCACAGATGAATTTCACAAACATAATCCTGAGTTAAAGAAGCAGACATAAAAGTATACAGTAGGGTCCTATCTTTATAAAGTTCAAAAATATGCAAACTAATCTCCAGTGCTGGAAGTCAGAAGAGTACTTCCCTTTTGGGAGAGAGATTGGGAAAGCCCCAAGCGAAGCTTCTGGGGTATTGATAATGTTCTCTTTCTTGGTAGTTACACAGTGTGTTCATTTTATGTTAATTCAGTGAACCATATCCTTATGGTCTGTGCATTTTCCTGAACAGTACATTTAATAAAAGGTTATGGAAAAGGAAACACCTACGATGGCTTCTTTTACTCTCAAAGTCTAAATTCCTTAAAGTGGCTTACAAGGACCTGTGTGATCTGGCCATTGTCCATCTCCTCAATAAAGGCATGTTATCTCTTACTCCAGTCGTCCGCACATTTTCTCCCCTCCCTTAGCCTGGTCAATGGTCTCACCATCCTTCCAATCTCAGTTTACACACGAGAGCCTTCTCTGATGCCCCCAAGTCTGGTTCAGTCCCTGAACTTCCTGATTCACCACATATTTTCAGTTGCCAACTGAGTACTACAATTTGCCTCTCTGCAACTCGCCATGTACCTGTAAGCTCTGGAAGGGCAGGGCAGTGGCGACATCTGTTTCACCTTCCACAGTGCCCACCACATAGCAGTCCTTCAGTAAATGCTACCAAGTGAATGAAGATCTGAATAAATGAAGAAATGTTCTCAACCATATGTTCCTTCACTAATTAACTTACTTCTTTGCAAAGGTTTCCAAGATCAGCACCAGAGAAAAAACAGGTTTCTGCTGCTAGGTTTTCTAAGGAAACATCGGGTCCCATTGGCATGTTTTTGGTACAGACTTTCAAAATAGAAAGCCTGCCCTGGAACAAAATTAAAAGTAATATGTTTATAATCTTATAACATTTATGTGTGACACAAAGCTAGATTAAAATATTTCAAGGGAGTGTTTCCTGTCATACTACAGAGAAAGTGTTATGTATATTTTAATGATTAAACAATAAGAAAGAATCACTTCTGAAGAGATAAGAAAAAGTACTTCATCAATGGCTCATATGACAATGGTAAAAATAATGACATGATAAATTGCTAACACTTTTATAATCATTTTTAAAATAGCTGATTGTAGATATATTTCTTTAAGAGACATGATGAATCCCCTTCTTTTGGGTACAAATAGTGTTATCAGACATGGATTAAGAAGGAAACACATGACTTATCCAGACATAATTTAAAAATAAACAGACATTTAAATATTTATTTATTTATTATTTAGGAAGGGAGGAAAAAATTCATTCTTTGTCATTAGTCTCTCCCTATCGGTGGCTGTGGATGTTAAGGGCAAAAGATTTATTGATTGTTTGACTATGGATAAATTGTGTAATCACTCTAACGTCAGATTTTCCCACTGTAAAATAAGGATACAGATACATATATTCTCCAGACATTTTAGGATTCCTCCATTCTAGTTGTAAAATAATGTTGAGTATACCTAATAAGCTCGATATTTTTTCAGTCTGACACAATAATGAAATAAGGCAACTACTTTTAACTTTTAAGCTTATGTTTCTCTGAAAATATGCCCAGAGTATCCAGCAAAAGCAGATCAAAATTATGACTTTATGAAGGGCCACGAGGCGAGGAAGAATGCAGAGCCCAGTGTAAGACACACACCAGGTACGTATATATCCAGTTTGGGATTCAATGCTGCCAGGCTCCTTACAGCTCCAACACTGATGTATTAAGAATCCTAACATAGAGTAAAACATGTACAATTACCTTTTCATCTGGAGGTGGAATATAAATAATCTTATCTAATCTTCCAGGTCGTAATAAGGCATCATCTAATACATCAGGTCTATTTGTTGCAGCAACAATCATGACATTTCTATTAAAAACTTCTCGCAACTCTAACTGAGGGAAAATACACAACACAAAAGTAATGTCAATAAGTTGTTCGTTATTACATTTTTAAGAAATATAGATAAGAAGGGTTCATTTATTTTTAAATAAGCATATCCTTTTCTTGGGACGGGAATGCTTATACCCCCTTCTCGATCTCAAGGTATGCAAATACAAATTATTAACCAAAGAACTACTTTCTGTGTGTGGTGAAAGAACTGGCCAATCCTGGGGGACATCTCTCCACGTGAGAACCAATGGAAAGCCTACACCACAGCAGAGAACACCTACTGAATGTACCTGAGCCCCAGTGAATGATTGGTAGATGACTTGAAAAGACAAAGCATATGACTAACAGGTAGAGATGTATGGCTATGAAACACCCTGGCTCTAATGTCCTAGAAGATGGAGATCTACTTTACTTTTTATTTATTTTTCTTTCCAGAGGCAGAAATATGACAACATAAGCTGAAGATGGGTAAATCCTAGATGAAGGTAAGAAATACCGAAAAGCAGTCAGGGCAAGGCCTTACACAGGCTAAGCATTCAAAATTGTTTGTTGCGAGTTCAAAAAGTCCAGGACCTGATGGCTTCAAAGGGGAATTCTACCAAACTTTTAAAGAAGAGTTAATACCTGTTCTTCTCAAACTATTCCATAAAATAGAAGAAGGAAAACTTCCAAATTCATTCTTTGAGGCCAGCATTACCCTGATACCAAAACCAGATAAAGATACCACAATAAAAGAGAACTAAAGGCCAGTGTCTCTGATGTACATGAAAGCAAAAATCCTCAACAAAATATTAGCAAACTGAATCCAACAATATATTAAAAAAAATCATTCACCACAATCAAGTGGGATTTATTCCTGGGATGCAAGGGTGGTTCAATATTCTCAGATCAATCAATGTGATACATCAATAGAGAAAGGACAAGAACCATATGATCCTCTCAATAGATGCACAAAAAGCAACTGACAAAGTACAACATCCATTCATGATAAAAACCCTCAACAAAATAGGTTTAGAGGGAACATACCCCAACATAATAAAGTCCATATATGAAAAACCCACAGCTAACATCATACTCAGTGATAAAAAACTGAGAGCTTTCCCCTAAGGTCTCAAGAACAGGACAGAGATGTCCACTCTCAACTACTTTTATTCAACACTGGACTAAAAAAGTCCTAACCACAGCAATCAGACAACAAAAAGAAACAAAGGCACCAAAAATGGCAAGGAGGAAGTAAAACTTTCACTATTTGCAGATGACATGATACTATATTAAGAAAATCCAAAAGACTCCATCGAAAGACTGCTAGAACTGATAAATGAATGCAGTAAGGTTACAGGATACTCAATGTACAGAAATCCATTGCATTTCTATACACTAATAATGAAACAGCAGAAAGAGAAATTTAAAAAACAATCCCATTTACAACTGCACCAAAAATAATAAAATACCGAGGAATTAAATTTAACGAAGGAGGTGAAAGCCCTGTGTACTCTGAAAATTATAAAACACTGATGAAAGAAACTGAAGAATGAAAAGACATCCCATGCTCATGGACTGGAAGAACAAACATTGTTAAAATGTCTATACTACCCAGCAATCTACAGATTTAATGCAATCTCTATCAAAATACCAACAGCACTTGCCATAGAACTAGAACAAGAATGCGAAAATTTGTATGGAACTACAAAAGACCGCAAAGTAACCTTGAAAAAGAAAAACAAAGATGGAAGCCTCATAATCCCAGATTTCAAATTACACTACAAAGCTGCAGTAATCTAAACAGTATGGTACTGATGGTATTGGCACAAAAATAGACACATAGATCAATAAAACAGAATAGAAAGCCCAGAAACAAATTCACAATTATATGGTGCCTTTGCCTCAACAAAGGAGGCAAGAATATGCAATGGGAAAAAGACAGTCTCTTCAACAAATGGTGTTGGGAAAACTGGACAGCTACATGCAAAAGAATGAAACTGGACTACTTTCTTACACCATACAGAAAAATAAACTCAAAATGAATTAAGGACCTAATTGTGAGACCTGAAACCATAAAAATCCTTAAAGAGAGCACAGGCAGTAATTTCTCTGCATCAGCTGTAACAATATTTTTGTCTCCTGAGGCAAGGGAAACAAGCTTTCAGAGACAAAGCACAAGTGGGGAAGAAGCAGAGAGAGAAGGAGACACAGAATCTGAAGCAGGCTCTAGGCTCTGAGCTGTCAGCACAGAGCCTGACACTAGGCTGGAACCCACAAACCATGAGATCATGACCTGAGCCAAAGTTGGACACCTGGGGTGCCTGGGTGGCTCAGTCGATTGAGCGTCCGACTTCGGCTCAGGTCATGATCTCATGGTCCGTGAGTTCGAGCCCTGTGCCGAGCTCTGTGCTGACAGCTCAGAGCCTGGAGCCTGCTTCAGATTCTGTGTCTCCCTCTCTCTGCCTCTCCCCCACTCATGCACTCGCTTTCTCTCTCTCTCTCTCTCTCTCTCTCTCTGTCAAAAATTAATAAACCTTAACAAAAATTAAAAAAAAAAAAAGTTGGACACTTAACCTACTGAGCCACCCAGGCACCCCTACTGTAGAATTATACAATAGCCAAATTACAGAAGCTGCCCAAGTATCCACTGATAGATGAATGGATAAAGAAGATATGGTATATATACAATGGAATATTATTCAGCCATAAAAAAGAATGAAGTCCTGCCATTTGCAACAACATGAATGACTCTAGAGAGTATAATGCTAAGTGAAATAAGCCAGAGAAAGACAAATACCATATGATCTCACTCATATGTGGAATTTAAGAAACAAAACAAATGGACACAGGTTAAAAAAAAAAAAAAAGAGAGAAACAAACAAAAAACAGACTCTTAACTATAGAAAACAGAGGGGAGGGGAGGAGGCAGGGTGGGTGGTGAAACAGGTGATGGGAATTAAAGAGTAATCATGATGAGCACTGAGTAATACATGGAATTGTTGAATCACCAAATTGTATACCTGAAACTAGTATAACACTATATGTTAACTACACTGGAATTAAAACATTTTTTTCTTTTCAATTGAACTGAATAATCAGAGTAGTTCACCATTAATGTGATCTCTCAAAGTAGTGAATTCCCTGTATCTGCAAAATTTTAGCAGAGGTGAGTGAACACCTGTCAGATGCTGTAGAAGGAATTCCTGTGTTACAAGAAAATTTGGTTAGAAAATCTCATGGGCCCCTTCAGATTCTAGTGTCATATATTTCTCAAGAGCTATAAGACTTTCCTGTGGAATGATTTTTCAACTGGGAAACAAGTAAAAACAAGGAAAGAATAAAAGAAAACGGATCTGTTGGGTAATTTAAGGGTATCAAACTCTATCTAGGAAGAGACTCAGAAAGGAAGAAGGGGCTTCTGAAGGTCATTTTAACTTCATTATAAGCAGGGAAACCCATTCCTCAAGAAAATCGGAAGTTGTGAATTACTAAGATCATTGGTAATAACAATGTTTTGTTTTGTTTCATATAAAAACTTTTAGAAAGGGATGAACACTGGTTCTTCAGGATATAAAAATAAGAATAAACCCCTTTTCTATGCAATATGTAACGTTAGGTTTCTAAATCTCAGGAAAAAGAAAATTCACATTCATATATATTTAAGATAACTTATAAAATTTACCTCATCTTTTCTAGCCAAATCACAATTTTTAGCAGCTCTGTAAACATCCAGTCAAACTGAAATTACATAATTCCTTCTATGAGATGAATCCACATAGGGAAAGCTAGTGTATATGCACTGTATTTAATATTGGCTTGGGTTTTGTATATTCTGGCTAATAAATACCTCTTCGTTTTTTCTCAGCTCCTTGTATTTACCCTGTTGATCTGATTTACTTCCTCTTCTCTCTGTAGTCTTCAGTCCTACACCATCTAATTCATTCAGGAGAACAGAAAGAACACGCTCTTGAACATTACATTCTGTTTTGCTGATGGATCGAGAGCCCAAGATTGAATCAATTTCATCCAAAAACACAATTGCTGGAGTATTTGCTCTTGCTTGTCGAAATACCTTTTGTTGGGAAAATAAAATTATTGAAAAGCTATACATTACTCAGTATTCAAGTGAATATATGCTTTATGTATTACTACTTATGATTTTTAAAATGTAAAAAGAAGAGAAAGATGCTACATGTTTAAGAATTGGGAACTGAATAAACAGAACAAGAAAGAATGGAGTATTATGTACAGGTTAAAAATCATATTTTCAAAACATTTAATACTATGGAGTTTTAAAAATGATGATTTTGGGGCGCCTGGGTGGCGCAGTCGGTTAAGCGTCCGACTTCAGCCAGGTCACGATCTCGCGGTCCGGGAGTTCGAGCCCCGCGTCACGCTCTGGGCTGATGGCTCAGAGCCTGGAGCCTGTTTCCGATTCTGTGTCTCCCTCTCTCTCTGCCCCTCCCCTGTTCATGCTCTGTCTCTCTGTCCCAAAAATAAATAAACATTGAAAAAAAAAAATTTTTTTTTAAATGATGATTTTAAAAAATCGTGATAAAGATATATATAATCTGCCCTCAAGTTTAAAACAAAAGCAAAAAAATAAAGGAAATTCACCAAAACATTAACAGTAGGTAGGGATTACAAAGGATTTCTTACCTAACACTTTCCTATATTTCCTAAATTTTCTATAAACAAATATACATAACTTTTCTAGTTGAAAAAAAGGTCAGTAATATTTTTAAAAAAAATTTTTTTTTCAACGTTTATTTATTTTTGGGACAGAGAGAGACAGAGCATGAACGGGCGAGGGGCAGAGAGAGAGGGAGACACAGAATCCGAAACAGGCTCCAGGCTCTGAGCCATCAGCCCAGAGCCTGACGCGGGGCTCGAACTCCGGACCGCGAGATCGTGACCTGGCTGAAGTCGGACGCTTAACCGACTGCGCCACCCAGGCGCCCCAGGGCCAGTAATATTTTTAATAACTAAGGTTTATCCTTAAGGCATATCATGAAAATTCAGAAGGACACTTAACTATATGGGAGAAAATAAACAAACAAACCTGAGACAAGACTTTTTCTGAATCTCCAACAAAAGGAGAAAAGAGATCAGCTCCACTCACTGAAACAAAAGAGCAATGACAGCTTGTGGCCAGGGCCCTCACCAGGGTGGTTTTAGCACATCCAGGGGGACCATACAGGAGAACTCCCTTTGGCTGTGTCAGGCCCATCCTGACAAATTCCCGAGGGAATTTTAGAGGCCACTCAATACTCTGTAAGTACATAAAAAGAGACAATTGTTTTAGTATAATGATAAAACATCATATGATCCAGTAAATTCAAGTGTTCACTCAACAATTCTCAGGTACCTGTTATGAGCTGGAAATGCAGTCCACTCTCCACACAGCAACCAGTGATCTTATAACCTAAGTCAGGTCACATCATTTCCTGCTTCAAATCCTACAGTGACTTCCCATCAGAATTAGAATAAAAGCCACATCTGAACTCCTTCCTACCACTCCTTCCTATTACAAGGCCTTATGCAGCCTCTTTCCCAAACACCCCAGTTTGTTCCCATCTCAGGGCCTTTGTTTGCTATTCTTTCTCTGCCTGAACACTCCTTCAAAATCTGTGTGGCTATCCCTCATCATTCAGTCTCAGCTCAAATGTCATTTCCTTGGAGAGGTCTTCCCTAACTACTTTAATTAAAGCAGACCCCACCCCCATCCCCGCCCGCCAATCTATGCTACTGCCCATCTTTTATTTTGGGAGCACTTACTCATTCACTATCTGAAATTATTATTTTTCCATGTTGGGTTTATCATTCTGCTCGGCTAGAATGTAAATAAAGTTTACCACTTAAATTCCCATACCTAGAATGACACCTTCACAAAGTAAGCATTCTACAAATGTTAACTAAATAGTAAACAAGTCCCCATTACCTCTGAGTATGTGGTTTTATTGTCATCATACTTTTATAGATGCAGAAGCTCAGACTTACAACAGTGAAGTAATTCGCCCAGGTCTTATTTCTAGTGAGGCAGCAGAACTAAGGCTGTCCCCCTCCCCCGCCCCCCACCAGGCAATGTAAATCAGGAAGTGCAAACTCTTAACTACTGATGTACTGTCTTTCTATTAAAAAAGGATAAGATCCCCGTAGCAAGGGAACTCAGATTTTAGTTGGGGAGGCAGGCTTGTAAACTAACAATGAGGCCAGAAAAGGGCATTCCACCGGGAACGAACAATACACACAGAGACACTTGAAACTCTTATTCATCCCAACAGTAAGTAGTAACAGAAAGGAGAATAGGGGAAGCAAGGAGTAATGAAATGAAAGTGGAAGTAGGAGTCAGATTGTGTTAAGCCTTGAAAGTTTTAGTCAGCACTGAGGAAGCAGGATGGAGAATGGACTGGAAAGAAATAAACAGAAGCAGGGCGACCAGTTAGAAGTCTCTTGCAATAATTCTGACTACAAAAATAGTAAGGCTGGATGTGTCACAGGTACTGGAAGGGATAGATTTGAAACATAAAATTAACTCTTTTATGCAGGGACCATATTTCTCTGTCTCTTTTTTTTTTTTTTTTTTTTAATGTTTTTATTTATTTCTGAGAGAGGAGGGAGAAAGAATGTGAGCTGGGGAGGGATAGAGAGAGAGAGGGAGGCACAGAACCTGAGGAGGCTCCAGGCTCCAGGCTCCAAGCTGTCAGCCCAGAGCCCAATGCGGGGCTTGAACTTGCGAACCCTGAGATCATGATCTGAGCCTGAAGTCAGATGCTTAACTGACTGAGCCACTCAGGCGCCCCTGCAGGGACTATGTTCTAAATCCAAAGGGGAACTTACGTGCACGTATGGCACGACCCCTGCATTTAGAAGACAGGTTTCTGACTTAGGAGATGGGTTGCTGGCTTTATTCACAGAGGTAGAGAATCCAGGTGTGAAGGGTGGGTTGATTAGCTGAGCTATGGATGTCCTGAGTTTGAGATTCCTGGAAGTTACCTGGTAGGCAGACAGCTAAGTAGCTCTGATGACCAAAAGAACTATCTGTGTTGGATATAAAGATTTTTGAGTGAACAGTTTTCAGGGGACAGCTAAAGCCCTGGATATTGAGATCATGGACTCACAGAATGCAAAAACAGGATTCCTAGGAGCTTGGAGTACTAACACGTATGGCAACATTAGGGAACGGAATGTTCAGAAAGGCAAGAAAGCTTAACATCTCAAAGCTAAAGAAATAGTGTTCGCAACAGGAAGTGTGGCTGATCTCTCACGCACTTTGTAAAGATTAAATGAGACAATGCATGTAAAAAATTAGGGTATGTTATAAATGCAATGATCCACGGACACAAGGATTCTAGGGTTCACTGTAGATATAGCTTCTAGTTATGATGAATAAATTTTAGTGATACTTATACATCAGTCTTTTGTATGGGGTTAGAGAAATCTAGTTCCTTATGGCAGGATCACCTGAAGGTAAATGAACAAAATTAATTTCTGAAACTGCAATGCCAGTGAGAGGATCTGGAGAGTTGTGCTCCTTAGCATCCACTGTGAGAACCGTAGCCACCCAGGCCATACTGTGTATTATAACTGCTTTTATCAGTCCCAGGGCAAACTCAGGCCTGTAAACTAAAAATCTGTGTTTGTACCACCCACAAACTAAGAACCACTCTTACATTTTTAAATGCTTGAAATGAAAATCAGAAGAATATTTTGTGACGTGTGACAATTATGATTTCAGTGTCCATAAAGTTCCATCAGAACGCAAGTAGTGATTACATATTGTCTTTGGCTGCTCTCATGCCATGAATACCGAGTTGAGTGGTTGCAATAAAGACTGTATGGCCCACCAAACCTAAAATGTTTACTCTCTGGCCCTCTACAGAAAAAGTCTGCTGACTCCATTCTAGGTTATACAGTCTTTAAAGAAAACAACAAACAAGAGAAGGGTGAGGTAGGAAAATATGATGAATGGCATCTGACACCTATAGAAGCCCATTTAAACAAGGACTGAGAAGTAACCCTTGGATTCAGATGTTAGGATGGCATTAGTTTCAGCAAGTGCGGTTTGTCTTCATCACAAAAGTGTTACACTTAAACTCTACCATTCTACTGGCGCAAGCAAACTCTCTCTATCACCTGTTTTAACTTCAGTTTTACATCTTCGAGGCCACCAATCTGCTCCCAGCCAACAGGCTTGATGTCCATCAGTCCAATGACACTTCGAAAGGATGAGGGTTGAATCTTTTTGAAAGCTTCAAGGAAGTCTGCTTCATCAATAGTCGGGTTGTCCTGGTTCTGAAGAAATATGCCCCAAAAAGCAAAATCAGACCAAAAATTACAGGGCCTTTTTGTGATACAGGAGCACAATTACTTCTTCTTCTTTTTTTTTTTTAAATCTTCTTTTGAATTATAAATCTATTTCGCTATCATTATAAAGAATCCTACACACACAATACAAAAAAAAATGAAAAGTCTCCTCTCCTCTCCCAGCTCTCCCCACTAACATCTCTAGAGGAAGTCAACCACTCTCTGTGTATGCCACTAGTATGTTTTATGACGGTAAGGACACATACATCTTTTCAAACAGATATATAAATGGGACCCCACTGTACAAATTAACCTGCACTTTTGTGCCACTTATGTTAGAAATCTTTTCTATCAATTAATATAGTTCAACCTCACTCTTTCTGACACTGTTGTATGAGTGTACCATAATTCAACTGCATCTTTCTGTTGAATGTTAGGTTGTTTCCAGTATTTTGTTATTAAAAACAAAGCTACAGGTGAAAGTGCTTGTGCACATGTTCAAGTATTTTATATAATTTCCTCCAAGTAGAATTACTGGATTTAAGAGTATGCACATTTATGATTTTGACAGGTATTATCACACTGCTCTCAAAGCTGTACCAATAATATAAAGCTGTTCTTCCCATACCTCTCCAGCACTGTAGATCACCAAACTTT
The DNA here is from genome assembly GCF_007474595.2 of Lynx canadensis. Lineage (NCBI taxonomy): Eukaryota > Metazoa > Chordata > Mammalia > Carnivora > Felidae > Lynx > Lynx canadensis. The sequence goes on from NC_044308.2 coordinate 58,192,886, forward strand.
TAAATTTCTGCCAATGTGATAGAGGAAATCGTAACCACTATTGCGTTCATTAAATTTCTTCAATCAAGAGTAAGGTAGAGGGAATGATGGAATTAGAAAGTTAGCTATTTTGCAACCATTTAAAGTAAAGGCTGTTGGGGTAAGAATCATCTATGGGTACAAAAAAGGGGAGGGAAGTATGCCAAGGAGCACGATCTCAAAGGTCTCTTCACAGATTTATTAGTTACAAAGGGAAACACAGCACTATACAGTGGAGAAACTGGACAAAACTTGGACTGGCTAATCACCTCAATCACCGATGAGAGACATCACCAACGAGGGGCACGCAGACATCCTGTGCCTTCATGTGTATTACCCTAAGGACACACTATCACTTATGGAGTATTCCAAATGGGCATGCATAAGCTGAACCTATGAACAAATATTAGACAAACCCAAATTGAAAAGCATTTTATAAAATCACTGACCTAAAATGTCAATGTAAAATGTGTCATTTTAAAAAGCTAAGGGAGTACTGGAGATTAAAAGAAACTAAAAACTAAATGCAATATGTTAACCTGAACAAGATCCTGTACTGGAGGGGAAAAAATGCTAAGATGATTGAAACTACCAAAATAAGAATATGGGCTGTAGATTTGATAACGTTTTGTATCCATGTTAAATTTCATGAATATAATGAGTACACATAATCATATTGTGGTCACGTATAGAGACATACTTGTTCTTAGGAAATAGATAACTAATGGGATATGATGCATGCAACCCATCCTCAATTGATTCAGAAAAAATAAGTAATATGTATACACATATACAATTAGAGACAGAGAAGGAGAGAGAGAATGATAAAGCTAATTTGGCAAAATGTTAAAAATTGGTGAATTTGGATGGAGGGTTTAGCAGGAGTTCTCTATTTTGCAACTTTCCTTCAAGTTTTTAATTATTTCAAAATAAAAAGTTAAAAAATAACTGAAAGAGACTAATTTTTAAAGAAAGTAAAGTTGAGGATTTTTCACATTTATTGGCTGCTTGTAATCCTTTTACTGTCTCCTACCTGTTCATATTTTATTACCCATTTTCTCTTAGATTGTTGGTCTTATTGATCTGTGAGAATTCTTTCTATATCAAGGTAATTTGGTCTTTTTGTCATAGGCCAAAGTATTTTTTCCCAGTCTGTCTTTTGTCTTGTCTTTGTTTATATATTGTTTTGCCATCCCCAAATCATCAAATTAGTAAACCATTTCCTTTTTGGCATTAGGTTTTATGTTATGCTTAGAAAGGCCACCTTCACTTTAAGATTACATTGTGGAGAATCTTTCTTGAAATTTCCTTGATCATTCTAGTGAAACAGATTTTTTGTTACAGTTAAAAACTGCTTATATTTATAATATCTATTTGTAATATCTGTATTATATTTAAGATTTACCCTCATATCAAATTCTGAACACTTAGTTGTCAAAAAAATTCCCATTTTCTTTTTTTTAAAATTTTTTTTAACACTTATTTATTTTTGAGACAGAGAGAGACAGAGCATGAACGGGGGAGGGTCAGAGAGAGAAGGAGACCCAGAAACTGAAACAGGCTCCAGGCTCTGAGCTGTCAGCACAGAGCCCAACGCGGGGCTCGAACCCACAGACCGCGAGATCATGACCTGAGCTGAAGTCGGAGGCTTAACCGACTGAGCCACCCAGGCGCCCCAAAAATTCCCATTTTCAACAAGAAACTATTCTATCCCATTTATATAAGATTATATAAGTACATACATATATAGAAAGAGAGAGAGAGAAAGAGAGCTATTCTGAACAATGTTCCTAAAAATTAGAATCTCTGTGAGGTGAGATTTCATGCAATTTTTACTTTCTTTATAATATTTTTATTTTGTTTAATTTCTCACAAAGAAAGCTATTAAATAATTTTTTTAATGTTTTTTTTTTTTTTCCTAATTGGCTAGGAGTATTAGATATTGGGTACCTTTCTTATTTTTGAAAGAGAGAAAGACACACAGAACGCAAACAGAGGAGGGGCAGAGAGAGAGGGAGACAGAATCTGAAACAGGTTCCAGGCTCTGAGCTGTCAGCACAGAGCCCAACACAGGGCTCAAACCCACGAACTGTGAGATCATGACCTAAGCCACCCAGGCACCCCCTAACTAATTTTTAAGTAACACTAACTAAGATCACTTATATGTATATTATCTCACTTGATTCTAATAACCCTGTTAGGCAGATAAAATTCTTTCCCCTGTGTGTGTATGTATTAAACTCTATTTCAAACCCTTTAATGGGATTACTTCACAAAAAGCTGAACAAACTTCAATGCATCCTTTGTCTGTCCTGGTATAGATGGAGGCAGCAGTAGCCCCTCAGCTGCCAGAGGGGTAAAGAAGAAAAAGGTGAAGCCAGTACCTTCCCAGATGCCTCTGTCCCTTCTTCCTTTTTGCCTTTCTTCCTTCCACTTCCCCTGGTTGTTTATGAACTCAGCCATCACCTGCGGTAGCTATGCCTGGGCAGGCCCCTCCTGAGGTAGCAGCTGGCTGGTCCACCTAAGCCAGGGTGTTTAAGGTCAAACCTGGAACTTCAAAGCAGAGGGAATCCTAAATGTAAATCTCCCTTCCCAAACCCTGGTGCTCTCATCCTCCCTTCAAAAGGCATATATTCTCACACCTCTATGCATGAGAAGTGTCATTAAGTCTTCAAGCAGTTTTGGTTCTAAACCCAGAAGAAGAGAACTTATAAGTTCACATAACTCCTTCCCACCTTCAGAGTACCTGTAAAAATAAATGGAAATGAGGAAGGATGTAAATTATATAGGTAAAAAGGTTTTACAAACCTTGGATGATAAATCATCCTTTTATAATTTAAACAAGCTAAAAACTGGTTTTTAAAAATTACAAGATTAAAGGCAATTTTAATGTTATAATAGTTACAATAGAGATCGAAAACTTTGTCCTAGAATCCTCTGGGTGCTGAAATTAATTTTTTTCTGAAGGGGTTTAGGGATTAATGACTACTTATTACATACAAAGTGAAGAGATTTTCCAATCCATAGTGTTGAAAACTATTATATTTAAAGCTAACATCTTAAATATTTTAAAGAAAAGACAAGTTTAGAGAAAAATTCCAGGTGCCCAATCTTCTCCTGGGTTAGAAAAGTTTACTTTCAAAAAAAGAAAAGTTTATTTTCCCTACAAAATATTTATTAATAAGGAAAAAACAGATGGAATGGGAACACAGTATTTCTGTGACCCTTCTGCCAAAAATGCAAAAACTGAATCCAATCATGAGGAAACATCAGTGAAACCCAAACCAAGGAATACTCTATAGAAAAAATAACCTCTAGTCTTAATAAGTTAGCCATAAAAGACTAAAAATGGTTCTAGGTTAAAGAATATTAAGAAATCAGGATAACTAAATGCAATGTGTAATCTTGGATTACTATTTTTTTTCCTTTTTAAATTTCTGCTAGAAAGGAAATTAATAGGATAGAGTCAAATTTGGATAAGGTCTACAGAGATTATACAAAAGTAGCATGTCAGTGTTAATTTCCTCATGTTGATAATTATACTGTGGTTCAAGTCTTTGTTTTTAGAAAATATATATATACTTAAGATTTTAAGGTTAAAGGGACATCATGGCTGCAGTACATTCTCAAATGTTTCACACACAGACATATATATATCATATATAGGAAGAGAAATATATATGTACGTACACAGTACATATATATTTAAAACACAGAAGAGAGAAGGAAAAAGCAAAACTGGAAAAATGCTACATTTGGAGAATCCAGGTAAAGCACATACAGAAATTGTACTGTTTTTGCAACTTTTCTCTAAGTCTGAAATTGCTTCAAAATAAACAAAACCAAAAATTAAAAAGAAATACATTTGATTCTTCTGGGGGCCACGCTATCTTCCCTAGCTGCTCTGGGCTTCTGCACACTAGGTGGTTCCCTTTGGCAATGAGGGAAAATGTCCTGGTAGACCTGGAAGACTCAGCCCTCTGTCCCCACCTTCAGTCTTATGCTATTCCCATGGAGCGGAGATGTAGAAATACAGGTAAGAAATAACTGTGGAAGGTATCAAAAGTTCCAAAAAAATGTACTTACCACTTGTTTAATCCCAAATTAATTTGCTATATTAATCAAAAGGCCAACATACACAGTCATAAATCAGTGCTTCCTACCTTCTTACTATGAAGGAGAGCATGCAGGGCAGCTTCTCTACAAAGTGCAGTCAAGTCCGCACCAACGTAACCAACTGTCATTTCTGCAAGGAGGCTCAAATCGACTTGACTGGAGATGGGCATCTTTGAGGTAATCACCTGGAGTATCGCCTTTCTTTGTTTAAGTGTGGGAGTCCCAATGACAACCTATATGCAAAGCAAAAAAAGAGAAATTAAAGCTTACACAGCTTAAAACATTGTATAATATTTATATCCTCTCAAAGGTGTATACTTACTGAGCAAATTTGGCACTACAACTATGTACTCTTAAGGATGCCATAGATTCTGAATATATTAAAATCCTAATTTTCCAGAGGAGTAACACTGGCTGGATAGTTGCACAATGAAAATTACATACAGATCTTCCTCACCTTAAGATGGGGTTACATCCCAATAAATGCATCATAAGCTGGAATTACAGTAAGCGGATAATGCATTTAATATACCTAACGTACTGAACATCACAGCTTAATCCAGCCTACTTAAATATGCTCAGAGCACTTACATTATCAGCTGGTGGTTCAGCAAAATCATCTAGCACAAAACCTATTTTACAATAAAGTTTTGAGTATCTCATACAATTTATTGAATACTGTATGAAAGTGAAAAACAGAATGTTTGGATGAGTATAAAACGGTTGTCAACGTGTCAGCTGTTTACCCTCATGATCTCGTGGCTGCCCAGCATCACAAGAGAGCATTTTACAGTATATTGCTAGCTTGGCAAAAGATCAAAATTCAAAATACGTTTCCTACTGAATGACTATGGCATTCACACCACCATAAAATCAGAGGCCCTCTGTATGTCATTTAACAACATTGTTATTTTTTACAACTTCCCAAGTTCTACCAGCCAAGGGTGCAACAGTAAACCAGATAGTCTAGGTCCCTGCCCTTATGGATTTTATTCAGGAGACAAGTACTAGATGATGCAAAAAAGAAACAAATGTGCTCAAGTTATGCACAGATTAAGCTAAAAGTGTGCAATTATCATCTGTCTCTTTAGATTCCTAACACAAAGTTCAAATATCACTTAACCACTATTCAAACTATTTAATCAGGAATCAATTTGGGACTAAAGCTTGTAAAATAGTTCAGCTTTTGAGTACTCAATCTTTCTGGCAACTCAGAGAGCAATTGTGGGTAATTTCTCACTTGTGGGTCAGGATGCTGGTGTCCTGACAAGGAATGAATAAGTCCAGAAGAATTAATGCCTGCTTTGATTTAGATCTTTCCCGACTTCTCCCTTTTTATTTCAACACACTCATTTCTTGAAGCTATCCTAATTTTAATTTTCATTCCAAATCCATAAGAGTTGAATACACTTATAGCTGAACTAGTTCCCTAAACAATTAACATTACTGGTGGTACTCATCTTCAGGACCTGCACAACAAAACTCATCCCTAAAGGCCACCTTGCTTCTCAATTTGACTCGGGAAAAACAGGCCCCGGCTCACAGATCACACAAGGACAGAGAACAGGTTCTCTGCACCACACAAAGCCCCACTCCAGCCTCACCGACTGCCAAACCTAAGTGGCAACCGCCTAGGGGCAGCCAATCAAGGCCAGAAGAGGCCGAGGTTCCAGGAACAAAGGTCAGACTGGCCCCGCCCATTTACCTCTCGGTCAAATCTCCCCGGTCTGCGCAGCGCTGGGTCTAGAGCGTCCGGCCGGTTGGTGGATGCCACGACCACCACCTCGCGGTCCCCACTGATGCCGTCTAGCAGCGTCAACACCTGGGCCACCACGCGGCTCTCGGGGGCTCGGTGTGGGCCGCCCCGCCGGGGACACAGGGCGTCCAACTCGTCCAGGAAGAGGAGGGTGGGTCTGCGGCTGGCCAGCTCCCGCGCGCGCCGGAAGACCTGCCTCACGTTCTCCTCGGTCTCCCCGGGCCGGGCGCCCTGTAGCGCGGGGGCGCTCACTGCCAGCAGCTCCGCGCCCGCTTCCCGGACCACGGCCCGCACTAGCTGAGTCTTGCCCACTCCGGGGGGACCCGCCAGGAGCACCCCGCGAGGCACTGCCAGCCCCAGGGCCGCCAAGGTGCGAGGGTAGCGGAGCGGCAGGCTGAGGAGCTCCCGCAACGAGTCGACCGCCTCCGAAAGGCCCCCCAAGGGCACCTCGGGCCGTGGCTCCGCTTCCGACGGAGGCACCCCGCTGAGACCGATGTGGGTGCGAGGAGTGACTAGCCCGGCCGGATCCGGGCTGGGCGCCCCGCTGACGATGTGCAGCGCGGCTACGGGACCCGGGGCGCCCGGCGGAGCGGTCACCACGTGGCCCCGGGAGACAGGTCGGTTCCTGAGAAGCTCCTGCGCCGCCTCCAGTACCGCGGCTGGATTCGAGGCCCCGGGCGCGCCCGCCCCCTCCCGCAACACCGGCCACACACTGAGGTGCCGCAGCGACGGGCAGGACACCAGGCGGAGGCTGCTTAAGCGGAGATTACCCCGGAACCCTGAAGCCTCCACGGCCGCCCCGGGGCTCGCGCACTGGGGATCCAGTTGAACAAAGCCGTCTGCTCCGTCCCGCCGCAGCCAGGCGGTGCAGACGCAGGAGCCGCCGTCAGGCAGAGAGATCTTCACCGCCGAGCCCAAGTGCGCGCCCAAAGCGCGGAGGGCGGACGGGCCCAAGCGACAGCGCTGAGTGCCCCTGTCCTTAGCGTCTAAGGGTAGCACCTTTAAGAGCGGCTCTTCAGGAAGGGGACCTGAGTCCGGAGCCATTGCCCACAGAGAAACTCAAGCCGAGGAAAGTGAGATAGGAATTCCACCCGGCCTGGGAAAGCGGGAACACCCCGCTCTTCGGCCGGAAACAGGTGACGCGCATGCGTCAGTGATGGCCTTCAGTTGCCAGTCCCTGAGCGGAAGCGGAAAGGGCCAATCGGAACTTAGACTGTGCTGTGGCTGTCGGTGTTGTGGTGTTGGATTTGACAAAACTCAGTGGCCCATTCCAGAACTTTAAGGAAAAGGCTTTAGTTATGGGTGTCTGGGAGGTCGCGTAAGCTAGCTTCAGTAGGCCATTATATATATATATATATATACCGGTGACTTAGGCCCCGCATAGCATGCTCTCCCTGGCTCTTAGAGTCGAGCACCACCACCTGTACTTTTGGGTTATCACCTTAGAGGCTGTATTTTGTGAAAAAACCTTAACTGTCCTGGTGGGCAAAATATTTTGGAGTGCTCTGGTGCTAATATCTAAGGTGACTTAGAGTAGCTGAGAAAAACAGCCTTGGCACCTCTGATGAATGTGGATTCTAACGTGTTCTGAAGATCCAGGCATGCCCCTCCTACGGAAAAGCACCAGGATTGCAAAAGAGAAGCAGAGGGTAGCATTTTAAATCCCCAGGAGAGAGAAAAGAAGGAAAACCAGGCCATCTAACCTATTTGTGGCACACCAATACATTCTGTTCAGATTCCTTACTCCTGTAGGGAGCAAGGGCAGGCCGGGTAAACTGTACCACAATGGCACACTGAATATTTTGAATTAAAGCTACTTGGGACAAGGACACTCAGGCTCTCCTCTGTACCCCTGAAAGCAGGAAATAAACCTCCCATGTGAAAGGTAGTAAGAAGTAAACAGACATCCTTATAACACAGATAGGAACTTAAAAAGTGAGAAAGCTGTAAAAATAAACCTTGTTGCTTTTTTACTAATCTACTACCTCAGCCCAAATTCTACTTAGAATTCATTACTAATTAAAGCTTCCAGGGCGCCTGGATGGCTCAGTCAGTTAAGCATCAGACTCTTGGTTTTGGCTCAGAGCATGATCTCACAATTTGAGTTCAATCCCCACATTGGGCTCCATGCTGACTGCACGGAGCCTGCTTGGGATCTGTCTCCTCTCTGTCCCTCCCTCTTTCCCTCCTCTGCTCATGCTCTACCTCTTTCTTTCAAAATAAATAAATAAAACTTAAAAAAAAAAAAACAAACCTCCCAAGCATTTTTTTAGATCCTGTCAATTCCTCAAAAATTTATTGTCTCTTTGTCTAAGAAGCATAAAAACTGCCTGCATTGGTCATTTCTTTATGTCTCAATTTCATTATTGGGTCTCTGCATACGTAACAATAAAACTTTGGGTTTTCTCCCCTTTTTAATTGGTCTTGTGTAAATTTAATTCTTAGTCTAGCAGAAAGATCTTGAAACGCAGGGAGAGAATGCTCCTTCCTTACACTTCTCTGAATGTTCTTTGACAACAGTTATAACTCTTCTGTTCATGTGTTTATTGTCTTCTTGGTGCACAGCAGTACTAAGGCCTGTATTAGGGATGATGGTGGTCTACATCATTAAGACTGCTGCCTGCTCTTCTCTTCCCACTGTTCTTCTCCCTTCCACATAGGGGATTACTCTTTTTTTTTTAACTTAAAAAATTTTTAGAATTTATTTTAATTCCAGTATATTTAACATACAGTGTTATATTAGTTTCAGGCATACAATATAGTAATGCAAGAATCCTATATATTAGTGCTTATCATTATCAAGATAAGTGTACTCTTGAATCTCCTTCACCTGTTTTATCCATCCTCTCACCCATCTCCCCTCTGATAACCATCTGTTTGTTCTCTATAGTTAAGAGTTTGTTTTGGGGGGGTTGTCTTTTTTTCCCTTCATTTGTTTCTTAAATTCCAATATGAGTGAAATCATATGGTATTTGTCTTTCTCTGACTTATCTTGCTTAGCATTATAGTCTCTAGTTCCATCCATGTTGTTGCAAATGGCAGGGTTTCATTCTTTTTATGGCTGAATATTCCATTGTACATATGTACTGCATCTTCTTTATCCATTTATCAATGGACACTTGGGTTGCTTCCATAATTTAGCTATTATAAATAAGGCTTCAGTATACATAGGGGGTACATATCCTTTCAAATTAGTGTTTTCATATTCTTTGGGTAAATACCCAGTAGAGTCATTACTACCAGTAGAGTCAGAGGGTAGTTCTATTTTTAATTTTTTGAGGAACCGCCACAGTGGCTGCACCAGTTTACATTCCCGCCAACAGTGCATGAAGGTTCCTTTTTCTCCACATCTTCACCAACACTTGTTGTTTATTGTGCTTTTTTTTAATTTTTAATATTTATTTTTGAGAGAGAGACAGAGTGTGAGCAGGGGAGGCACAGAGAGAGAGAGAGAGAGAGAGAGAGAGAGAGAGAGGGAGACACAGAGAGAAAGGGAGACACAGAATCTGAAACAGTCCCCAGGCTCTGAGCTGTCAGCACAGAGCCCAATGTGGGGCTTGAATCAATAACCATGAGATCATGACCTGAGCCAAAGTTGGATGCTTCACCAACTGAGCCACCCAGGCGCCCCTCTTGTGTTTTTTATTTTAGCCATTCTGACAGTTGTGAGGTGATATCTCATTGTGGTTTTGATTTACATTTCCCTGATGATGAGTGATGTTGAGCATCTTTTCATGTGTCGGTTCGTCATCTATAGGTCTTCTTTGATAAAATGTTTATTCATGTCTTTTGCCCATTTTTAATTGGATTATTTGGTTTTTTTTTTTTTTTTTTTTTTTTTTTTTTTTTTTGTTTTTTTTTTTTTTTTTTTTTTTGGTGTTGAGTTGTATAAACTATATATTTTGGATACTAACACTTTATTGGATGTGTCATTTGCAAATATCTTTTCCGATTCAGTAGAGAGTTGCCTTTTAGTTTTGTTGATTGTTTCCTTTGCTGTGCAGAGGCTTTTTATTTTGATGTAGTCCCAATCAAACATAGTTTATTTTTGCGTTTGTTTCCCTTGCTTTAGAGACATATCTAGAAAGATGTTGTTATGTCAGAGAAATTACTGGCTGTGCTCTCTTTAAGAATTTTTATGGTTTCAGGTCTCACATTTAGGTCCTTAATCCATTTGGAGTTTATTTTTGTGTATGGTGTAAGAAAGTGGTCCACTTTCATTCTTTTACATGTAACTGTCCAGTTTTCCCCACACAATTTGTTGAAGACAAAATTTCCCATTGCATATTCTTGCCTCCTTTGTTGAATATTAATCGACCATATAATTATGAATTTGTTTCTGGGTTTTCTATTCTGTTCTGTTGATCTATGTGTCCGTTTTTGTGCCAGTACCATATTTTTTTGATTACCACAGCTTTGTAGTATAACTTAAAATCTGGAATTGTGATACCTCCAGTTTTGTTTTTCTTTGGCTTTGGCCATTCAGGGTCTTTTGTGGTTCCATACAAATTTTAGGATTGTTCTAGTTCTGTGAAAAAGTGCTGTTGGTATTTTGATAGGGACTGCATTAAATGTGTAGATTGTTTTGGGTAGTATGGACATTAGCAGTATTTGTTCTAGAGGATTACTCTTCCTCTGTATCAGCTAGAATACATTTCCTATCCTTTTAAATTCTGCTCAGGAAAAAGGGATCCAGATATTTCAAGGTCAAGAAAATATGCTTTGTTTTTATCTTACTCACATCTATCTACCTCTATTTTTTCCACTTCATTGCACCCCAAACTTATTTTATTTTTTTTTTTAATTTTTTTTCCACGTTTTTTATTTTATTTTTGGGACAGAGAGAGACAGAGCATGAACGGGGGAGGGGCAGAGAGAGAGGGAGACACAGAATCGGAAACAGGCTCCAGGCTCTGAGCCATCAGCCCAGAGCCCGACGCGGGGCTCGAACTCACGGACCGCGAGATCGTGACCTGGCTGAAGTCGGACGCTTAACCGACTGCGCCACCCAGGCGCCCCACCCCAAACTTATTTTATTACAAAACTGAGATTGCAGACAGAGTGCGTAAGTCACTGGGGGCTGGTGGGTTTCTTTCTGCTAATACAAATAATCTATTATGGACTTTCTAGCAATGTCTTCTCAATAGAAAGTACTGTGAGATCTGGGATCTTAAGACCCATGCCAGTTCCCTTTATTCTACTCAAACCTCAGGGCAGACACTATGACTGACTTCTAGAATCCACATTGACGTATTTGGTCTCCTGCTGTATGTTTCCAGATCCAGTGCTGAAACAACTTAAAAGGAATCAGGAAATAGCATACCTAGGAGAGGTTCTGAACTGGATAAGTCACCCATTACATACCATTTACTTCTTTTTCTTAATCTTATTGCCTGTTTGGAGAACAAAGACTCCAAACTCAGACTTGTCAAGAAAAGTTTTGTATTTTCTGAAATAAAAAGCCAGTATTTTCACTGACCCCTGTAGGGGTGAATAAAATGCCCCTCAAGTTATTCTATCACAGATGTTCTTTTATTCTGGTCCCAAGAAGCTTTGAAGATTAAAAAAAAAAAAAAAGGCGGGGGGAGAAGACTTAATGAGAAAATGATAACTGTCTTAAATATGTGAAGGGCTGTCATATAAAAGAGTTGGTAGATGTATATATATCTGCAGTGCAGAATTGTCTAGAAAGTGAAAGGTTAATGGAACGAACATAAGAGTCTTCCTCCTCATATTTTGAGTATGGTTATATGGTTATATGAAGACTTTTTATATGCTACAGCTAAGAGGCATAACCAAAGCCAACATAGGGAGGTAAGTAAAGTTAAATCAATGTTAGAATTTTCTGCATTTGATGTAAAGGAAAATACATGTTGCTTTGGGTTCTCTGACTTGTAGGACCCATAGGCCCAGAAAATATTTACTTTACCCTTCTCCAAAAGTTCCCATGCTCACCTTAGGTTGCAAACAAAAGCATCCAGGAATCCTGTTTCTGGACCTTCGACCCTTATCCACACACTCTCAGCAGAATTATAACCAGCTTTTCCAGTCAGCTGGTGAAATTCACGGTGTCCCTTCCCTTAAGGTCAAACCATTTCCAACACTATTATTTCAACTATCTTAATGTTTACATATATCCTATCAATGATAAAAGACAAGTCTTTTAATAATTAGTGACATAGTTTTCTCCTTGTGGAAAACTATTCTAATAGTAGTCATGTGGTTCTTTTGCTTTATTTTTTTTTTTCTCATTTGTTTTTAATATGACCCCAAATTTGGTGATTCTATGAACTGAAGAGTACCAATTAAAGCACCAAAAGGTTGAACCACTAGAGGGAGTCCAAAACCAAAGCACAAAGGTTATAGGATTGTGGATACTGAGGAATTCTCATCTGTGACTGTTAGATTTCCCAAGACTCACACCCAGGTGTATGAAAGGGTCTTTGGTCTATACAGTTACTTATTTTCACATAATTTCTACATGCTTCAGGCCATGTGGAACTCACTTTCCAAGTTATAGTTTAATTGTTGTATTAAATATCAAAGTGACACTCTCCCCAATCCAAATTTATTCGTGGATCAAAATCCAAACAAAATGAATTTATCTTGCGATAGCCTAGAAATAATTATAGCTCTGAGTTGTTTCAAATATCTTTGCTAAACAAAATCTTTTGTGAGATTTCCCTGAAGAGATGCATTTAACAAATAATTCCTCTTCATTTTAGTTGCTACATTCAAGGTTACAATCTGTTTAATATTAAATTAACTGTAAACATTCTTCATTAGCAATAAGTCTAAAATTCAAAAGAAGTAGTTGGAACCTGTTCATTATTTACTTCTTTCTTTTTAAGGTTTATTTATTTTTGACAGAGAGAGACAGAGCACGAGCAGGGGCGGGGCAGAAAGAGAGAGAGACACAGAATCCAAAACAGGCTCCAGGCTCTGAGCTGTCAGCACAGAGCCTGACGAGGGGCTTAGACTCACTAACCATGAAATCATGACCTGTGCCAAAGTTGGACCCCTAACCGACTGAGCCACCCAGATGCCCCAGAACTGTTTGTTTTTTAGAATAATGACTGTACATTATTGTATGCCTTCAGCATCAATAATATTACATATTAAATAATGTATTTCAGGATGTGAAATACCATAATTGTAAAAAATTTAAAGGAAATGGTTAAGTTAGTCATATGCTAATCTTTCTTATGTTTCCATTTTCATATTATGAACATGTTACATTCAACTCGAATATACTTGAGCAGTAGTAATGATTATGAGCTGTAACAGATAAGTATAGAGAATCATTTAACCACACTTGAAAAGGCATATTTGCAAATGCTCTCATCTCAACATGTTCATGTAGGTGTATCAAATGACTTATTTCCACAGATACTTAATATGCCAAACAGAGTTTCTTATTTTAAAGTATATAATGAAAATCCTCTAAAATAGGACATCATTAAAATTGTTCTTTAAAATTGGACATCTTTAGTCTTTCTCATATATCAAAGCTAGAATTATTCTTTGCAAGATCCAGAGTCAGGAAGTGATTAGAGCCATTAGAAATCTTGGCAGGACTACAAATGACCTGCAGACTATGGTTCACAGAACACCATTTGCAAAGTCTCTTCTTGCAAATTTTTCAGAAACTACTTGTTTCATCATTTTTTAGAAGTTAAGTCTTTATGTCTAATTATCCTCTTTGATGTTGGTTCAAACTATTCAACTAATGAAAGTAACAATATTCATATATTTATTAAACAAATATTTATTGAACACCTACTTTGTGCCACTTACTGTCCCAGAGTCTTAGTGTATGATGGTTAAAAAAAAAAAAAAAAGGTAATTCTTGCCTTCATGAAATTTATACTTTAGTGGGGAAGTCACACATTAAAGGGCTCAATAAGTGAATAAACCAGATAATTAAAAGTGATGAAAATTGCTGTTAAGAAATAAAACAGAAAAGGGTCACTTCACACAGGAGGCAGGGAAGGCCTCTCTGAGGAAGTGACGTTTAAGCTGAAACCTGTAGGAAGAGAAGGAGCCAGGCAGGAGAATTGGGGATGGGAGGCAGGGTGTGCTAGTTAGAGAAAGGGCTATGCCACTGCCCCGAGGGTGGAGCATGATTGCTACACTGGAGAAATTAAAAGGAGGCTAGCTTTTTGTGTTGTGTGTGTGTGTGTGTGTGTGTGCACGCATGTTTTGCTTTTTTTTTTTTAACCATATCTTTGGTACTTACATTCCAATTTTTTCTAAATAGATGAACACTTATTACTCATACTTCTCTTCTGGCTAGATACTTTATTACTACTCTGAGTATACAATAAATTACATAAAGATAGAAACTAACTTTAAAAATATTGGTGGTACACTTTTAAAAATATCTGGTAGTGTGCTGGAATATATTTGTGCTCAGCAAATATTTGTTGAATTGAATTTGACTGAAATTAGAGAACAGAGTCTGGTGACTTGTTGTGTACGTTAGATTTTGTTCTATCCAAACATATCAGACACTATTCAGGGCAGACTCAGGTAGGCCTCAAGGGTAATCTTCAAGAAGGATGTCCTTGCTCCTGTCTGAGGCTACCCCTCCTCCATTTCTATCATTCATCTCTCCCTCTTTTGACATTTTTAAATTTTCAGTTAAACTAATTTTTATAAGAGTCTGTTAAATTTCAGGATTGTTCCCAGAATCCTTGCTAATGTTCAAATATTTGTATCTTAAGGTTGACTGTAATGTGCCAATTGGAACGTCAGTCATGTGCTGCTGACTTATCTAAACATTCATCTTCCTTTTTCTCTTCTACTATCAATAGAAATTCATATCACTTTTTTCCAATTATTACAACAGCTTCCTAGCTAAACTCCACCCTTCCAGTCCCTCCTCACATTGCCATTATATTAATCTAGTCAGGAAACTACTATACTTTGACTGGCTTAGGGGTTATATCTATCTTCATGAATCCTAGATCTTTCAAACACTCAAACTTGTTGAAGAGTGGACTCAAGTTTATGTAAGATCTAATCTTAGAGACTGAGCCAGACGGGGCGCCTGGGTGGCGCAGTCGGTTAAGTGTCCGACTTCAGCCAGGTCACGATCTCGCGGTCTGTGAGTTCGAGCCCCGCGTCAGGCTCTGGGCTGATGGCTTGGAGCCTGGAGCCTGTTTCGGATTCTGTGTCTCCCTCTCTCTCTGCCCCTCCCCCGTTCATGCTCTGTCTCTCTCTGTCCCAGAAATAAATAAACGTTGAAAAAAAAAATTTTTAGAGACTGAGCCAGAAAGAAGTCCTGTATACAGGAATAGGGGAGACACTATCTGAAAATGTTTTCTTCATACTGACTTCAAGGAAAGTTGTAAACTTTGATAAACTTTAGTAAACTTTATTTTAAAATTCTATGTTGGATCACTTTAAAGTTGATAACTTTCCTTGAGGCATTCTCTCCTCTGAGATAAGTGTTTCTGCTGTGGGTTTCCTCAATAGCCTGAGCATACCTCTTAGAGTGATTATCATACTGTATCATAGCTTTGCTCTCTTTGTCTAAACTCTGTAAGGGCAAAAAATAGGTCTAGGTCTTCTCTGGATGCTCTGTGCCTACCACAGAGTCTAATGCATTTACCTGTAAAATAAAACTCTGCTGAGTGAATGAATAAGTAGTAGCAAGGCTGGATTGGTAATATAGGACTCAGTTGTGGAAAGCCTTGAATACCGTTTCATTTGTTCATTTTGCGTGCCAGGCAATGTCTTGAGAAATGGGCAGGAATGAAATACCTAAAGCACTACAAGGGGGCAGAGGACAGAGTTAATGGTATTCCCTCCTGCAAATACATTCTTTACTCCAGTCCATTCATTTATAAATCCTCAATACAAAGCTAACTTCCTCTTCCACATCGAGGTTCAAATTGCTCTTGCCTTAGTCTGAGGTCCTACAGCATTATCCATACATTTATGCATCTAGTTGCATTCTGTTTGTATTTGTTAGGCAATTATTTAACGCAATTTTGTATTCTCTCTCCAGTGAGATCTTCAAGTGATTTGGGATTTTTACCACCCTTTTCGAATATTTTATAATTTTTGCTCCCCACCCCCAACATTGAGCAAAATGTTTGTTGCTTAATAATTAAATATGTATGTTCTTTCCATCACCTAGATATTTGGTTTTAATTTAGCAGAATGAGCTTGAAGAATCTCAGAAAATCTGGTTTGAGTATTACACCTGAGATATACTGGATCTGAGAACTGTAGTCTATCATAATGAATCCTAGAACTTTCACACTCTCAGACTTGTCTAGGAATTAACCTAAGATCTCATCTTGGGGGCTGAGCTGGAAACAAAGCCAGTCTACAGAAAGAGGGAAGACACTATCTGAAAATGGTTTATTCATAGTGACTCACAGATACCTACTTCATTAAAGTTTCCTCTAGTGCTTTGCCACACCCCATCCAAATAGGAGTAAAATCTTTTATTTCTACTTTCTAAGCCACCAAGATCAGGCAGAGGAGAAGGAATCATCTTTGCTGCACCATGATATCTCATTGATTGGCAAGATCTTGCTGGAAGTGTACAAGCCCTGAGAGAGGAGAAAGAGAGACAGAGAG
Organism: Lynx canadensis; assembly: GCF_007474595.2. Taxonomy (NCBI): domain Eukaryota; kingdom Metazoa; phylum Chordata; class Mammalia; order Carnivora; family Felidae; genus Lynx; species Lynx canadensis. Next base: position 58,209,372 of record NC_044308.2, read on the forward strand.
AGAGAGAGAGAGAGAGAGAGAGAGAGAGAGAGAGAGAATATTTCATAACCCTAAGGCCTCAAAATGGTAGGTCTGTCTCCAAAAGAAATTGATCCACTAGGTTCCAAAGTAGCAAAACTAAAGATAAAAGGAAGAAGATACACATTCTGAATCCCTTCAAGCAGATAGGGAACTTTCTTTAGAATAATCACATTGTTCACATTATCCTTGGTACTGAATACTTCATTTGTCCTTAAAATGAAGGTCACTGTTTCCCTCCTACATTCAGAAATGTGTAGGAGTTGCCATGAATGCCCAGGCATTTTTCAAAGTTTTATTTGGGCAACTTCTTTCTCTTGTTGTTCTGTTACTCCCAGACCTTTTCTGCCTTCAAGTAAACCCAATATGTTTCATTACCACAAAACAGCGCCTGACCTGCTTTGCTGCCGTTGGGATGACTTCTAGGCAAACATACTACCTCCAGACAGAATTCATCGATTCTTCTGGCTTTCTTCAGCGTGTAGTGTGCACCCCTTTTAGCACATGGCTGCATTTATCATTAAATGAGCTGGTTGTTTTCCTATCTGCATTCCCTCTAGTCTCTTCTGATTTTAAGAGTTGACACTGTGTGTTAGCCATTTTAAATCTTTCATTGTTTCTTCTCCCAACGGGGGCTACTGATTTGCTGCTGTATGACCTTGGGCAATCCATTTAACCTTTCTGAGCCTGATTCTTGTCATCTATAAAATGGATTATTGTGAAAACTAGATGACATGGTATTATACTAACTGTAATTATTGTTGTCTACTTTTTAAGAACATTATGAGATAATTTATGGAAATTTATTTTGGAAAATAGAAAGCTCTATTGGTGTATATAAGGCTCTACTAAACTCTATACTTTTTTTAATGTTTATTTATTTTTGACAGAGAGAGAGAGAGAGAGCGTGAGCATGAGCAGGGAGGGGCAGAGAGAGAGGGAGACACAGAATCCGAAGCAGACTCCAGGCTCTGAGCTGTCAGCACAGAGCCCGACGCGGGGCTCGAACTCACAGACCGTGAGATCATGACCTGAGCTGAAGTCAGATGCTCAACCGACTGAGCCACCCAGGCGCCCCAAACTCTATACTTTAAAAAAAAAAAATGTTTTGTTTACTTATTTTTGAGAGAGAGAGAGAAAGCACATGAGTAGGGGAGGATCAGAGGGAGAGGGAGACACAGAATCCAATGCAAGCTCCAGGCTCCTAGCTGTCAGGAACTTGAACTGGGGCTTGAACTCACAAATGGTGAGATCATGACCTGAACTGAAGTCGGACACTAAGGCACAGTTCTAAGTGCTCATTTAATCCTCCCAATAACCTTGGCAGGTTGGAATTATTATTTTACTGTACAGTTGAAGGAATTAAAGCACATAAAGGTTAAGTAACTTTCCCAAGGTGACACAGCTAGTAAGTGGCAGAGCTTGGATTCAAGACTAGGTGATCTCGCTGACTCCAAAGTTCCCACTCTGAGCTACCACACTATGCAATGCTATAATCAAATGTGGGCTTTTACAAACTAGGTTCACTTGTTGCTTCATAGTTATGTGACCTTAAGCAAAGCTTAAAATTCTAAACCTACTTTTCATCATTTGTAAAATAGATAAAGGTAATCCCTACCTCAGATTCATTTACTCAGCAGTATTTATTGAGTTCCTACAGTTTGCTACATGCTGGGAAAACTGTAATATCATGATGACTACAGTCACATAAAACAGTTGGCATATTGACAGGCACATAGTAAGTGGTCAATGTTAATTATTATTTCAGTGAGTTGTAAGAAGCCAGTAACTTCTCTGATACATATTTCCTATTACTTGGCTAGAGATTATGTTCTCATTTGAAACATTTTTGTGGCACTGTTCTATAGGATATTACTTGCTATCACAGCAAAAATGAAGCAAAACAAAACATGGTGCAAGAATTTCTCAGCGCTAAATACAGAAAGTGCTTTAAATAGGTACTTTCTGATGCATAGCTAAGGCCAGGCCAGGCATGCAAAATATGCTTACTACCAAGGAATATGAAATACATTTGGTGAATGTGAAGCTATGGAGATGATCAAATATAACGCTTCCAGGAAATGTATGATGAGGTCATCTTGGGAAGTGAAATAGCCCCACATGACATCTCTGCCCAGCACCACCCTCAGACTCTAAACAGAAAGGGAGGGCCTGCTGTGCTCTCCTGTGCTATGCTTTGGTGCTCACACGGTCCATGCTAGGCTTGTCTTACCCACATTCTGAGGGACTCAGCAGTCTTTGCTAGGTTGCATAAGAGACTTTACCTCCCTAGATTGCTGATAATCAAATGATATATGATATGATATATCACTTTGAAGTGCTACACACACACATGCATGCAAATAGTAAAGAATTTTATACAAGAGTGCTGTAGTCACGTACAGAGAATACTTAATGTAGGAGCAGATGTGCAAAGTACTATCTCCCCATTTCTGAAATTGCTCTCAACATCTTTTTGTTTCCTAATGTGAATTCTTGTCCTTACATTCTTGTCCTTGTTCCCCTTCTCCCCATTTCAGTTCCTAATAATAATAGTGATGATGATGATAGCTAATTTGTACTGAGTGGCATTGTAAGTGCTCTACATTTAGCTGGGGTCACATCATGACACACCCACTGTAAGTTGAAAATATCCTAAGTAGAAAATGAACTTTATGTACCTAGCCTACTGAACATCATAGCTTAGACTTCAACAGGCTCAGGACACTTACATTAGCCTACAGTTGGTCAAAATCATATAACAAAAAGCCTATTTTATAATAAAGTGTTGAATACCTCATGTAACTTATTGAATATTGTACTGAAAGTGAAAACCAGAATGGTTGTAAGTGCGTGCGTTGTTGACCCTTGTGATTGTGTGGTGGATGGAGCTGCGGCTCCCTACTGCTGCCCAGAATCATGAGACAGTATCGTACCACATATCACCATCCTGAGAAAAGATCAAAATTCAAAATTCCAAGTGTGGTTTCTACTGAACACATCTAGCTTTCACACCGTCCACCATCATAATGTCGAGAAATCGTAAGTCGAACTATCCTCAGCCAGGAAACACCTGTATTCATTAAATCATCATAACAATTCTATGAGTTAGGTATTAGTATTATGCCTATTACATTCAAGAAAGTTGAGATACAGAGGGTTAGATAACCTCACAAGGTCCTGCAGCCAGGAAGTGGCAGAGTCAGGCTTCAAGCCTAGCAGTACAGCTCTAGAGCACATGCTCTTACTGTATTTCACTCTGCACTAGTGCGTACCATTGTCTTAGATACATATTTACCAAGCCAAAATTCTTCAAGCAGCAGTCAGCATTTTTCCTCTTTATCTTTTATAATCTAGTCAGTGAAACCTGAGTCTTTTTTTTTTAAATCAACTCTAACATAACATTTGTTATGATAAATTCAGAATCTAATCAACAGGCAATAACTCACGCTATAAACTTTTATTTTTATTCATTATCTGAGGAAAAGGATAATTTAGCAATAACTCTGTATAATATTAACTGAATGCTAGCTAGCTCACAACCATAAATATATCTATTCAAGAAATGAGGTCAAAATCTCAGCTATTTTTTCCTCTGATGATTACATGATATCTGATAACATTCAGGCTGCTACTTGTTCAAAGGTTAGGCACAAACTTGGCAGAATCAGCTTTATTAATGGCATTGGGATTAAACAGGGAGAAGCATTGTTCTGTTTTGTTTTTAAATTTTTATTTTTAAGTAATCTCCACACCCAACATGGGGCTTAAACTCACAACCCTGAGATCAAGGTTGAATGCTCTACTGATTGAGCCGGCCAGCTGTGCCCCAACATTGTTTTGAAACGTATGCAAAGTATCTTTCTGAGACATCAGAATGAAGTGGTGAAAAACCAGGACTTGAGAGAAACCTTGAGATTAAGTAGTTAGGCCCGCAGAGGTTAACTGACTTGTCCAAGTAGTTAGTTATTCAAGTGGTTAATGTTTGAGCAGGGGCTAGAAGTCGGGTCTCTATGTCAGCATGCATTTCCTTAGCACTGCTCTTCTGACTAGAACTACTTCAGACAGGCTGCTGTCACACATACAATGATGTGAAAGCCTTCTCATAGTCAAAAAAACCCTACATTCGTTGCCCTAAGGAAGACACTACACTTCACTCAAGAATCACAATTTCATTACATATTTATTTTATTTTTTTTTTAAATTTTTTTTTCAACGTTTATTTTATTTTTGGGACAGAGAGAGACAAAGCATGAACGGGGGAGGGTCAGAGAGAGAGGGAGACACAGAATCGGAAACAGGCTCCAGGCTCCGAGCCATCAGCCCAGAGCCTGACGCGGGGCTCGAACTCACGGACCGCGAGATCGTGACCTGGCTGAAGTCGGACGCTTAACCGACCGCGCCACCCAGGCGCCCCTACATATTTAAATAAGTAAATTTTGTATGTCATGTTAGCTTAATATGAAAGCAACTGAGTGTTTGGCTGGTATGGCTTAGAACTTGAAGGACAGACAAACCTACTTCCTGTTTGTGAGAAAATAGTAGTAGAAACAATCATAGTTTTAAAAATGTGAGTGCCTCACTAAAATCCTCAAGTGCAATTTTAGGGTAAGAAGCCTCAAGTTCTAGGGGCACCTAGGTGGCTCAGTTGATTGAGCATCTGACTCTTGATTTCGGTTCCAGTCACGATCTCATGGTCATGCAATTGAGCCCTGTGTCGGGCTTCCTGCTGTCAGAGCATAGTCTGCTTATGATTCTCTCCCTCCCTCTCTCTCTGCCCCTCCCCTGTGCATGCTCTCTCAAAATAAATAAACTTAAAAAAAAAAAGCCTCAAGTTCTAAAAGTAGAACTTCTCTCCACAAAACTCATCTCTACATAAAGCTAACTTATTGTCTTTTTGATGTAGTCTGGGTACTTCTTTTCAACGTCAAAGGAAACACAGAGTTGAGGAAATGTTTACTTCAAAAGCAGTTTTCGTAAGGAAGACAATTCTTTTTCCTTCCTCTGGCTTGTATTAGAAGATTTCCAGATAACTGTTTATTCCTTTAATCATCAAAAGTCTTTTTAATATACAAATTTGTCCATTCTTAAATGGCTGCCTTTCTAAGATGTATTATAGGCTTTCACCTTCTTGAACAGAATATCCTGAACAGTTTAACCTTTTTACAAAAGTTGATCATTATCCTGAAATTCAGGATAGCGGTGATGGCTGAACTTGATGACCTCTCAAGTTTCTTCCAACCCAAGTTAGTAACTATAAGACAGTATTAATGAAGCTACGTCCCCGAATAACCAAAGACTTCTTGTTTTCAACCTAAGGTTTTTACCTCAGGGTGAGGGTACAGTAATCACAGCCTTACTTCTACATCAGAGATACACAAAAGCATCCAGGATAGCACATAGAAATCACTCAGGGAGGTTGTTAAAAGGAAGATTGATTCAGGCCTGAGATTCTACATTTCTAACAACCTCTCAGGTTTTCCCAGTGCTGCTGGTCCATACATACACAGAGTACTCTTTGGGAATCAAAGACCCAGGGAATCCCACATAGAAACTTCGCAGTCTGGCTGTTGACAGGGCTTTATGAGTTCAGGGAGTTCCCCTGACAGGGCAGAGCTTTTCTCTCATGCTGCGAAGAGCTCTGAATAAATATGGATTATTCACAAAGTACAGTCAAAGCTTTATAGTGGAAGGAGGAGCTAAAATTAACATTTTTATCAGGCAATTAATTCCACAAACATTTATTAAGCGGCAATCACTGTGCTAGGTATAAGGGTTATAAAGCTTGCCCTCCAGAGGTCTCAGTCTGGTGAAAGAGACAGATCTGTAAACAAGCTGTTACAGCCATGTGATTAAGTGTTGTAAAGGAGGCAGTAAGACATGCGCTGGTGCACAGGGAGGAACTGCTTCACTCTGCCTGTGCAGGCTACAGAAGGCGTGGGACCTAACAACTAGGAAGACCATGCAATACTACCATTTGTTCTAACCAGAGTCAGTGAAGAATTGGTCCTATATTAAACATTTATTTTAACTGGCTGGGTATGAAAACGTGGGATCACTGGATTTCCCAGCCATAAATTGGCTGCTTATCAGAAATCGGGTTGCTACAGAGCTGGCCCAGAAAGTCACAAGTGTCTCACATTGCAGATGCACTCTCTTGGGAATGCTGGTCGATATGCATGAAATCTGTCCCCTGAGGTGCTTTAACTGTCACATGAACAACATAACTTTCTAGAAAAGGCTGTGTGTTGGCTGTCATGTTCTGTCATTTCTAAATCAAGCCATCATAATCCATGCCTCTGAGATCATTCTCTTTCCATCTTACAGCTGCACAGGCTTTGCAAGCCTGTCTCAGTACGGGTTTCCCTTGCTCATGTTCTTTTGTTCCAAAAGTACAACGCTCCTATGAAACATTTCGTAAGGTAATGGTGGAGGGAGCGAAGAAAACAATCACCTTTTCCTAAAAGGGAAAAATCCTTTTTGGATTTCTTTCTGTTAACCAAACAGGTACTAACGTAGTAGGTCTTTTGTGAAAGCAGAGTGGTGTGACCCAAACTTTCAGATAGCAGAGGAAGCCTGTATAGAGTTGGGCTTTTAAGTTCTGAACAGCATGGTCGAAACACAAATGTAAGGTTCCTAAGGAAAAGTTTAAAACTGGCTCCTACTTTGACCCCAAGCTTGCAAATTCTGAATTTTCTACCTTGGCAGACCTTTCTTTAGGGAGAACAACATGACTGTGGGGGAAATTTTGTCACTTAAATGGTCTCGAGGGGTGGGGATGGGGGCTTTCTGCTGGAATGCTGCTCAAGCCAAGGAGGACTGCTGCAGAGGGTTACAGAAAACTGGCAAATGTTAGTTCTCTTTTTCCCAGGGCCCAAGTGGAAAAGTGCCTTTTGCTGGGAGTCATAATTCTGGAAAACACTTTATCAGCAACAAGTGAGACAGATAGGAGTGAAATAGCAAGTACAGACCTGAGGGAGACGGGCAAAGTGCACGACAGACAGACAGAAGTGCCTTCCCACGCTAATCTCCCAGTCCTGCCAGATCTCTGCGGGGGTACACATGAGAGGAGCCAGGTGGCTGTGGGAGGTTTTCTCCCAGAACAGTGTCTACAGTTTTCTTGGGGCAGAGCTTCAAGGGAAAACATCTGTGACAATAAGAGACTTCTTTCTGGGCATACACAGGACTCTTTGCTTCTTTAAAAAAAAATTGGCATTTATGTTTTCTTTTTCTGATTATAAAAAGTAATAATGGCTTATAGAGAAAACTGCACAGGTTGCAGAAAAGTACAAGGAAGAATATAAAGAATACCCATCATCTCTCTATCCAAAGAGAGTCGCCACTTAGTGAGTTTCCTTCCAGGATTTTATATGCATGGATATTCAACATGGTTAAGAGATTACTGTGTGGATAATTTCATATTCTATCCTTTTTCTCTTACTATTATGACATAAGAATTGTCCTAGGGGCTCCTGGGTGGCTCAGTCAGTTAAGCATCCAACTTCAGTTCAGGTCATGGACTCACGGTCCGTGAGTTCGAGCCCCAAGTCAGGCTCTGTGCTGACAGCTCAGAACCTGCAGCCTGCTTCAGATTCTGTGTCTCCCTTTCTCTCTCTTCCCCTCCCCTGCTCACACTCTGTGTCTCTCTGTCTCACAATAATAAATAAACTTAAAAAAAATTTTTTTTAAAGAATTGTCCTAGATTGTTAAAACTCTTTGTACACATTCTTGTTAGTAGCTGCATCTTTCATCCTACAATGAAATTTATGTATTCTAAATCCTAAATGTATTCATCATTTAAGAATATTCATTAAGAGGCTCCTGGGTGGCTCAGTCAGTAAGGTGTCCAGATTCTTGATCTCCACTCAGGTCTTGATCGCAGAGTCATGATTTCAGGCCCCGCATTGGGCTCCACACCGGGTGTGGAGCCTATTTTAAAAAAAGAAAGGACATTAAGAAAAATGCATTTATTCACTTAGGGGGTAAATGCCAAATGTGTTGCAATTTCCTTAACCATTCTCTAGTTGTTGGTCATTCAATCTGTTTATTTCATAGTGTTTTGTTTTGTTTTTGTTTGGAGTTTTTTTGGTGTTTTGCCTTTTTTTTTTTTGTGGGTTTTATTTTGTTTTTTGAGAATGTAGGCCAGAAATGAAAATAGGGAGTGACACTGAAGAGGAGGGTTGAAAAAATACTGGGAGAGGAATTTGGGCTGAAATAATGAGATAAGAGAGAGGGTCCAGCGACAGCTGCCTTCCATCCCTCCGCCCACACTAAGGCATCCAAAGCATATTTCCTGCAAAACCAGGAATTTTTCATCAGCAAAGGCATCTTTGTGGCACCCTCACCAAATAACATAATGCTGGTGACTCATTAACTTCTGCATTATTTCTAGAATTCGCCAATATGTGTTTCTCCCTCTTGCGGTGCTGACTGGCTGTGGCTACCCCTGGCCAGCACTACCAGTGCCCCTGGCTATTGGGTTAGGAAAGGGAAGTGTCCAACTTAGGGGGAGAATGCCAACTGAGAGGGAGAGCTGAGGCACAGTTTTTCCAGCAGAGTGAGTAAAGCTATTTTAGCCCCTGCTAAAAGGCTTAAGGTTGGACTCTCAAGTGGGGATGAATAAGTAGCTTATTTCCAGAGCCATCCCAATGGGATAGAGCCTTCTGGAGCATCTTCCCCTTCCTGAGATTTTCCCTTCTTTGACTGCAGAGCAGGAGGCAACAGCTACACTCTGCTAAATACCTTCTCTTGCCTCCAGAGAGGTTCTCAGTAAAGCATCTCAGCTATTTCTGCACTTGTTTAGAGGACTCTTACTATGTTCTGGTCTTTATCGTCAGCATTCAGCTAGAGCTGAACTACAGATGTTCAATTTGTCAAAGACTCATTACCACACAATCTTTATAGGTACAGTGTTATCCTAAGAAGGGCAATTATCTGATAAATGGCTCCCGGAAGAAATACTCAGATATCTTGAAGTACAAATGGGAACATGTGATACAACATAAATCTACAGGAGAGTATGTAATATTGGAAGTAGTTGGGCTACATATATACCTTGTCTTATGGAATAGATATTCTCTGAGAATTGTGAGAAAACTGAGAGGTACAGGCTTTTTTTTTTTTAATGTTTATTTATTTTGAGAGAGACAGAGACAGAGGGACGAGCAGGAGGGGGACAGAGAGAGAGACACACACAAAATCTGAGGCACACTGTAGGCTCTGAGCAGTCACCATAGAACCCAATGTGGGGCTCGAACTCAAGAACCACAAGATCATGACCTAAGCTGAAGTCGGACACTTAACTGACCGAGCCACCCAGGCAAAGAGCATAGGCTTTAGAGTCTTAGAGGCCTGGGTTTGCATTTGGCTCTGTCAGGAACTGGGCAGCTATTTAACTGACTTTGGACAATTTATTTAATTTCTCTAAGGCTCAGAGATTCTTTATCTACAGGAGATTATTGTAAGAATACCTCCTTGTCGATGAGTGATTGAGATAACAGAGATAAAGCTCTTATCGGGCACACAGTAAGCACTCAGTCAATAGTAGCCATGATTGTTAAGTAGAGTGAAGGTGATTTTAAAATTAGTCAACAAATATTAATTGAGTAAAATTAGGGGCAGGACAGTATGACAGATGACCCCACACACTTATGCTTTATTTTTTATGTAAACTTAGTTTTTCTTTCTTTTTTAAAATTAATTAATTTATGTATAGCTTAATTTACATCCAAGTTAGTTAGCATATATTGCAACAGTGATTTCAGGAGTAGATTCCTTAATGCCTCTTACCTTTTTAGCCCATCCCCTCTCCTACAATCCCTCCAGCAACCCTCTGTTCTCCATATTTAAGAGTCTCTTATGTTTTGTGATCCTCCTTGTTTTTATATTATTTTTGCTTCCTTTCCCTTATGTTCATCTGTTTTGTATCTTAAAGTCCTCATATGAGTGAATTCATATGATTTTTGTCTTTCTCTTACTAATTTCACTTAGCATAATACCCTCCAGTTCCATCCACGTAGTTGCAAATGGCAAGATTTCGTGCTTTTTGATTGCTGAGTAATACTCCATTGTATATATATACCACATCTTCTTTTTTTTTAATTTTTTTTTTAACATTTATTTATTTTTGAGACAGAGAGAGACAGAGCATGAATGGAGGAGGGGCAGAGAGAGAGGGAGACAGAATCGGAAGCATGCTCCAGGCTCTGAGCCATCAGCCCAGAGCCCGACGTGGGGCTCGAACTCACGGACCGTGAGATCGTGACCTGAGCCGAAGTTGGACGCTCAGCCGACTGGGCCACCCAGGCACCCCAACACATCTTCTTTATCCATTCATCAGTTGATGGACATTCAGGCTCTTTCCATACTTTGGCTATTGTTGATAGCTCTGCTATAAATATTGGGGTGCATGTGCCCCTTCAAAACAGCATACCTGTATCCCTTGGATAAATACCTGGTAATGCAATTCCTGGGTCATAGGGTAGTTCTGTTTTTAGTTTTTTGAGGAACCTACTGTTTTCCAGAGTGGCTGCACCAGTTTGCATTCCCACCAACAGTGCAAAAGAGATCCTCTTTCTCTGCATCCTCACTAACATCTGTTGTTGCCTGAGTTGTTAACGTTAGCCATTCTGACAGATACGAGGTGGTATCTCATTGTGGTTTTGATTTGTATTTCCCTGATGATGAGTGATGTTGAGCATTTTTTCATGTGTCTGTTCACCATCTGGATATCTTCTTTGGAGAAGTGTCGATTCATGTCTTTTGCCCGTTTCTTCCCTGGATTATTCATTTTTGGGTGTTGAGTTTGATAAGTTCTTTATAGACTTCAGATACTAACCTTTTATCTGATATGTCATTTGCAAATATCTTCTCTTATTCTGTCGGTTGCCTTTTAGTTTTGCTGATTATTTCCTTTGCTGTGCAGAAGCTTTTATCTTGATGAGGTCCCAATAGTTCATTTTGCTTTGGTTTCCCTTGCCTCCGGAGACATGTTGAGTAAGAAGGTACTGTGGCTGAGGTCAGAGAGGTTTTTGCCTGTTTTCTCCTTTAGGATTTAGATGGCTTCCTGTCTTACATTGAGGTCTTTCATACATTTTGAGTTTATTTTTGTGTATGGTGTAAGAAAGTGGTCCAGGTTCATGTTTCTGCATGTCGCTGTCCAGTTTTCCCAGCACCAATTGCTGAAGAGACTGTCTTTATTCCATTGGATATTCTTTCCTGCTTTGTCAAAGATTAGTTGGTCATACATTTGTGGGTCCATTTCTGGGTTTTCTATTCTGTTCCATTGATCTGAGTGTCTGTTTTTGTACCAGTACCATACTGTCTTGATGATTACAGCTTTTTAACGTGTCTTAAAGTCTGGGAATGTGATGCCTTCAGCTTCGGTTTTCTTTTTCAAGATTGCTTTGGCTATTTAGGGTTTTTTCTGGTTCCATACAAATTTTAGGATTGTTGGTTCTAACTCTGTGAAGAATGCTGGTGTTATTTTGATAAGGATTGCTAAACTGAGTTTGTCCACATGGGTTCATTTATATTAAAATAACTTGACCTTTTTCAAAATAGATCTGTTGCATTATCTACTAACTTCTAAGCAAGTCTCAAATGCTCCTCCAAAAGACAGTAATATTGGTGACAATGTCTCTCACAAGCCCAGTGTTTAATTCTTCAGGAGTAAACTGAAGTTACTGTTTATTTATTTATCTACTCTAAAATGAAATTCTCTCTCAATCATTTAGCTCTAAGGTTACCTTTCATGATTTTTTAAAAGATAAAAGGTGTTTTTACCCCAGTCTTAGGCAATGTATTTATTTATTTATTTTTATTTTTTAATGTTTATTTATTTTTGAGAGAGAGAGAGAGAGGCAGAGAGACAGAGCGTGAGCAGGGGAGAGGCAGAGAGAGGGAGACACAGAATCCAGAGTAGGCTCCAGGCTCTGAGCTGTCAGCACAGAGCCCAACGTGGGGCTCAAACTCACAAACTGTGAGATCATGATCTGAGCCAAAGTCAGCCGCCCAAATGACTGAGCCACCCAGGCACCCCTTTAGGCAATGTATTTAAAGAAGTGTTCCCTCTTTGTATTTGTAAAGAACTATTAATTTTGCCTCATTTGAAAGAAGAATGTTAGTTCCTGTAAATGGGCATCACTTCCTCCCTAAATAAAGGTATTTCACTTTTTTCTGTTCTAAGACAGGTGTTCCAAAGAAGATGTACAAATGGACAATAAGCACATAAAAAGATTATCAACATCACTAGTCATTAGAGAAATGCAAATTAAGCCCACAGTGATAAACTACATCACACCCACTAGGATGGATATAATCAAAAAAGTTGGACATGTAAGTGTTGGTGAGGAGAAACTGGAACCCTCCACATATTGCTGCTGGGAATGCAAAACTGGTGTAGCCACCTCAGAAAACAATTTGCTAGTTCCTCAGAGTGTTACATATGGAGTTAGCATATGATGCAGCAATATCCACAAGAAATCAAAACCTACATCCACACAAAACATTTGTACATGAATAACAGCATTATTTGTAGTAGCAAAAAACAGTACAAATGACCATCAACTGATGAGCAGATAAACAAAATGAGGTATATCTATATAATGGAATAGTATCTGGCCTTAAAAAGGAATGAAGTACTGACATGCTACAATATGGATGAACCTTAAAAACATTCTAAGTGAAAGAAGCCAGACACTAGAGACCATATTTGTATGGTTCCATTTATATCAAATGCTCAGAATAGGCAAATCAATAGATAAAAAGTAGCTTAGTGTCTGCCAGGGGGTAGGAGGGGGAAGAAGGAGGAGTGTGTCTGCTTAATGGGGACAGGATTTCTTGCCGGAATCGTGAAACTGTACTTGAATTCGTGGTGACAGATGAACAAGTAAGTATGTGAGTACTTACATTCACATACTGTAAGTATGTAAAAAGCCATTGACCTTGTACTCTTTAAAAGAGTGAACTTGGGGCGCCTGGGTGGCGCAGTCGGTTAAGCGTCCGACTTCAGCCAGGTCATGATCTCGCGGTCCGGGAGTTCGAGCCCCGCGTCAGGCTCTGGGCTGATGGCTCAGAGCCTGGAGCCTGTTTCCGATTCTGTGTCTCCCTCTCTCTCTGCCCCTCCCCCGTTCATGCTCTGTCTCTCTCTGTCCCAAAAATAAATAAACGTTGAAAAAAAAATTTTTAAAGAGTGAACTTTATGCTCTGTGAATTATATCTCAACAAAGTTGTTACTTATTTTTTTATTTTAAAAAAAATACTGGGGTGAGACCGCAAGAGATGCAGCTGTTTTTCCTGCCATATACTCATGGTATCGAGACACGAACAGATGGCGATGACCTTTGCCTTTTAGTTTAAGTTTAGTTAGGACCTAAAAGAGAATAGTGTTTACTGCTTTTAGATTCCAGAAAGGTATCTGAAGATTGACGTGAAAGAAATAATAAGATTCCTTGGAGCAAACTCTTGACGTTCCTTCTTCAATATTCTTAAAGCCGGATGGGTTTGAGTGCTGACTTAAGCTGAGATTATTTTAAATACTTGGAAAGAGCTGGATTTCACTTAGTTGGAGTTACTGTTTTGCAGTTGTCATCTGATGAAAGAATCCACCTCTAAGACATGCTGGCCAGTAATGACCCAGATGTTGCCAATAAAAATCCTAAAAGGCTTTGTAAGAGAACTGGGCAGAAACTGCCTTCATAAGATTTTGCCACTCATTGGGTATGGAGGACTAGATTAGGAGGAGGAAGCAAAGATGTTTAGAGAGTTCCAAGCTTAAATGATTAGAAAAAGGTACAACCCTTTCTAGGAGGAAGGAGGAAGGGCTGGTGTGAGTTCCACTGCAGACAGACTGAGTTTGAGCTGCTGACAAAATCCCAGTGTAGAAATGGCATTTTTAAAGCTGAGATTATCTAGTGACTAGTGACCATTGCCTTTAACTTCAGATGAGAAATCCCAGGCTGAATGAAGAGAAAATTGGTATCAGAGCTCCCAGGCTACCATTCTGACCTGCAGGTACTTGAAAATGTAGGTCAGGTACCCAGGATAGAAAGTGGTGCTAAAACTACTGGAAATCATCTGAATAGTGGGAATAGCTGAGGTTACGTGAGAGGATTTCCAGAGACATAAAGGATGCTGAAGTCAAAGACTGTAAGATAGTTAGCAAAGAGGGAGGTCCGGTTATTCTAGTCCAGGCTTTCTGAGCAGCACCTCCTTCAGTGAAACATTGATTGAGGACCCGTGTTGTGACAGGCACTGTGCTGGGGATATAGTAGTGGATAAAACAGGCTTCCCACCCCGTTGGAGTGAACAGTCCAGCAAAAGACAGACAGCTAAGAAGGCAATTCCAGAGCAGCAGGAGAGGTGCTGTGAGCTAGGAGAACACGGCATTGTGGTAGCAAGCCAGTCCCGCAGAATTTCAGGGGCAGAAACTGGATTCCATCAGTTCACCCAGAGTTGAGCAGGCAGACAGAAAAGGGAGAACATTGAGAAGAGGAATATACTTTGAGAGCAAGGACTGAATCACACCAGACTGTGAAGGATAAGCTAGAATACTGATGTAAAACTTTACAATGAAAGTTCCACCTTCCCAGCTCTGTCTGTCACTTGTGCTCAGCCTGAAGTGTGAACCCTTTCCCCATGTCAAGGTTTCCAGGAATGATAAGGTTGCTTAGTGAACTCAGAAGCTGGAGGAGGTGAATATTCTAGAAGGATATTCCATCAAAACCCATGAAATTATTCTTGTCCTCAATAGGTATCACCTTTTCAGGGACCAGAATATTCTGATTCCATCCTTAGATAGAGCTGGATGAATAGACTCTGACAAACTGTGCACTCTGGCTTCCTTTTTAAAAGCTCCATTTTGACAATCACACCTCTGTAAATGCAGTCTTTGAAATATTTATTTGCTTAATAGGAAATTCATTCAAATGTTCAAAATTAAAAGTACAATAGGGTATGCAGTTAAAAACCTCCTTCTTGTCCCTGTTCCACAGTGACCCAGGCCCTTGCCCTCCACACAATTTCTGTTATCACTGTTTTGTGTATACAGAGACATTTTATTGATGCAGTCCAATTACTACTTTTTTTTAAATAAACAAAAATTTTTTAAAGTAATCTCTACCCCCAATGTGGGGCTCACAACCCCAAGATCAAGAGTCACATGCTCTACCAACTGAGCCAGCCAGGTGTCCCCCAAATAATACTTTAAAAAATTGCATCTTTCTTTTATTACATTCTAGTCATGAGAATACGCTGTAGTCATCTTGTTTGACTTGAGTAATCCTATCTTTTTCTGATTTAATTTGAGAGATATCCTGTCCCCTAAACTATAAGTACAAATATCTCTCAGAAAGGCTGACTTCTGAAGATAGCTAATTTCATCCACCGTGTGTGTGTGTGTGTGTGTGTGTGTGTGTGTGTGTACACCTGTATTACTAGTTTCACAGAGTACCCATATCTCTTAAGTTCTAGGAACATATTATGACTGCTTCCTATGCACAGATTCTGATGTTAACCATGACAATGAAATAATGAATTCTTACAATAGGCTCTTCTGTTGTTCATTGTGTTGACCCAAAGACTGCACTAGCTTTTTGGGTTTTTTTAATCTCAGGACACATTTCTCAAACTCTGTACTTCATTGGCTGGAACCAGGTAGAGCTGGGTATGGTCCACAAAGCAATGGTAATGAAGGAGAAATTGGAAAGCAGAACAATCTGCCATGCTTCTGATGAGTTTCCTATTCCTTGTCCTTTTATCCCTACATGACCCTAAATCATGCCTCTAGATTAACCTACAAAAGTATACTACTATTAGACATGAATATGCATAACCATTAATTATGAGACCACCAAGATCCTAAAATTATTGGTTCAATAAAAATTATTGGTGTTACACTAACCTATTGCCAAAGAAGGAGAAGAAGACAAGAGTTCACGGTCTATTCCATTTCTTCAGAAAAAAAAAAGCAGTATCTAAACACCAAGGAGTTGCCAGGTATCACCATCAATACTTTGGAGAGTTGGACACACAATATAAGATAAACAAACCAGTATGGAAGGCTTATGCTTCCCATTGATCAAATCAATCTAAAAATTGTTACAGAATATTTTCAAAAGCAATGCATATATCCACACATAAGAAAGAAAAAGAGAGTGAGTTAAGTGCTTTGACTTGCTTTTATAGCAATAGGACTGGTTTGGGTGGCTTTATCCACAAACTTTCCCTTGGATTCCAGGGAGATTAGGATATGTTCTGTGGCTATGAGTCTTTCTTTTTTCTTTTCTTTTTTTTTAAGTTTATTTATTTATTTTAAGAGAGAGAGAGAGAGAGAGAGAGAGAGAGAGAGAGAGGAGGGAATCCCAGGCAGGCTCCATACTGTCAGCGCAGAGCCCAACTCAGGGCTTGATTCCATTCACCTGAGCTGAAATCAAGAGTCAGATGCTTAACCTACTGAGCCACCCAGGCGTCCCATGAAGCTTCTTTTATATAAACCTTAATGACATCTTGGCTTCATTATTTCCAGTCATTTCCAATTCTTACATCTGCAAAATTAAAAGTGTCTTTGATGAATGATATGAGGGTGTCCTCAGATCTCAAACAGAAATGGTATACAGTAATGTCAATACCTTCTGTTATATGTACCTACTATACTTCAGCCTCTACTACAAAGCTGTATTCATCAGGACAGTATGGTATTGGCACAAAAACAGAAACATAGACCAATGGAATAGAATAGAGAACCCAGAATTGTACCCACAAATGTATGGCCAACTAATCTTTGACAAAGCAGGAAAGAATATCCAATGGAAAAAAGACAGTCTCTTAAACAAATGGTGCTGGGAGAACTGGACAGCAACATGCAGAAGAATGAAACTAGACCACTTTCTTACACCATACACAAAAATAAACTCAAAATGGATGAAAGAGCATAGGAAACTATCAAAATCCTAGAGGGAAGGGGAAGGCAAAGGAATTAAAAGTAAGAATGAACTATTGGGACATCATCAAGATAAAAAGCTTCTGCACTGCAAAGGAAACAATCAACAAAACTAAAAGGCAACCGACGAAATGGCAAAAGATATTTGCAAATGACATATTGGACAAAGGGCTAGTATCCAAAATCTATAAAGAACTCACCAAACTCCACACCCAAAAAACAGAGAATCCAGTGAAGAAATGGACAGAAGACATGAATAGACACTTCTCTAAAGAAGACATCCTGATGGCCAACAGGCAAATGAAAAGATGCTCAACGTCACTCCTCATCAGGAAAATACAAATCAAAACCATCCACCTCACTCCAGTCAGAGTGGCTAAAATGAACAAATCAGGAGACTATAGATCCTGGAGAGGATGTGGAGAAATGGGAACCCTCCTGCACTGTTGGTGGGAATGCAAACTGGTGCAGCCGCTCTGGAAAACAGTGTGGAGGTTCCTCAAAAAATTAAAAATAGACCTACCCTATAACCCAGCAATAGCACTGCTAGGAATTTATCCAAGGGATACAGGAGTGCTGATGCATAGGGGCACTTGTACCCCAATGTTTATAGCAGCACTTTAAACAATAGCCAAATTATGGAAAAAGCCTAAATGTCCATCAACTGATGAATGGATAAAGAAGATGTGGTTCATATATTCAATGGAATACTACTTGGCAATGAGAAAGAATCAAATCATGCCATTTGCAGCAATGTGGATGGAACTGGAAGGTATTATGCTGAGTGAAATAAGTCAGTCATAGATGGACAGATATCATATGCTTTCACTCATATGTGGATCTTGAGAAACTGAACCGAAAACCATGGGGGAAGGGAAGGGATAAAAAAAAAGTTACAAACAGAGAGGGAGGGAGGCAAACCACAAGAGACTTAAATACAGAGAACAAACTGAGGGTTGATGGGGGGTGGGGGAGAGGGGAAAATGGGTGATGGGCATTGAGGAGGGCGCTTGTTGGGATGAACACTGGGTGTTGTATGTAAGCCAATTTGACAGTAAATTATATTCATAAAAATTAAAAAAAAAATAAATCCCTTATTGAGGAGTACATCTCTGACCATCACAAGTACATTAGAAAATTAGACTTTCTGCATTTAATTCCTGGGAGAGGTACTTTATAAATTTTGAGAAATATTAGAGATTTGCCAAAACCTTCACTAGAAGTGTGATGCCTTCATTAGAAAGGAGAAGGAATTTGGTTCCAGGTCACAAAGCAAGTTAGTAGCAGAGCTAAGATATGGACCTAGACTTACGGACTCCTTTCACCCTATTATCACATTTGGAGGCCTCCTTATTGTTAGAGCTGGTAAAATATTACCTCATATTCATATAGCTCTTAGGGCCACACCACGTTCCACATGCACAATCTCTCCTTTTGGCCCCTTAACAACCCTGTGTACTAGGGACAATAAATGCAAGTGTTCTCCCTTTGAGGATAAGAAGATTGCTACTCAAGAAGACACATAGTAGTCTATTACAGAGTCAGGACGTGAACCCTGTTCTCCCAATTCCCTCTTCAGGGCTCTTTCTCCCCTGCCATCCTGCTTGTCTGGTGCCTTCCATCAGTGAGCTTTGGAAAACAAGTTTGAGACACCAGAGTTAAAAAGACAGCTTACTAAAAATAAATAATTAGATATTTTGTAGGTACAAAACAAAATACTCAAATCTCTCTGATCCCTTTCCTGCTAGGTTACTTAAATGTTAAACTGAGTTCTCTAGTTTGCACTGTTAGGGAACTTTTCTAAAAAACGTATCCTAATCAAATTGAAACAAAAATTTAAATAAATGAAATGGAAGGGAAGACGAGACTGGGAGGACTACCTCCCTTATATCTGGCTCACTTTTGTCTCTGTTTTCATGATTGAGTTTCTCAAGCCAGGGGCACAAGGCCAACGACTATTTGAAACGTCCAGCATTCCCCCAAACACCGAAAACGCTCATTGGTGGAAAGTGCAGCACCCCGGAGAGTGGAGATAACCTGAGTTCCAGATTTACTCTTCTCCAGTCTCAATCCCGGTGTTGCCTTAAGCCACCTAACCTTTAGGTGGCTTCATTCACTGCAAAATGAGGGGACCGAGCAAACGAGGGGACGGAGTCAGTGCATACAGACGAATTTAACCCTGTGACCGTATTTAACGCTTTACATATGTAATCCAACTGGGCACATTTAAGGTACTTTTAAGTTTACTTCGTCAGAAGTCGCGTGCTGCTCCCCTTCCCCGACGCAGTGGTGGGCCTCCTTCGGCGGGCACGGGTGGGGCTCGGTTGCTGAAGCCAGTCGGCCGATTGACAAGCTAAAAAAAAGCAAACACCGGGGGCTTGACCAGGTGCCACCGGCAGTCCCCTAACAGTTCCTAACTCGGGGCGGCCCAGCTCGCGGGCCAGCGCCACCCCACCCCCCCCCCCCCGCCCCGCCACCTGTTCCCAGCAGCCAATGGGGCGCGCGGGAGGTGGAGGGGCGGGGCGAGACTACAAAAGGCAGAGGGCCGCGCGCCCCGACACCTCCTGCTGGCGAGCTCTCGGGAGGCTCGGACCGACGCGGCCGAGCACCGGGAACATTCCGCTCGTGGACCAGCCAGGCGCGGAGCGATGCTGCGGGTGCGGTGTCTGCGCGGCGGGAGCCGCGGCGCCGAGGCGGTGCACTACATCGGTTCTCGGGTGCGTGCGCCGCCCATCTCTGCCGGCGGCCGCGTGCGCGCCTTCCCTCACTTTCCCCAGCCGGCATTGCTTGACAATGGTCCTCTGCTGCCCTTTGAATGCTCAGCTTCGAGAGCCTTTGCTGGCTGCCGGGAGCTGGGCGGTGCCCCTGGGAAAGCGGGACACGTTTTGGGGCCACACCCCGTGGGCACAGTTGCTCTCTGCGCACCTCCGGCCACGGTGGCCGTCAATGCAGGGGGCACCGCCCTCCCACCAGCACTGGGTTCGCTCCAAGGAGCTTCCGGCCCGGGGTGAGGGGCTGGGGGTGACACGTGACTTTTCTTAATACAAGGATCGAGTTATTGGGGTGCAGTGCCGGGGGTGGGCATAGAGTTGGAGAGCCTTCGGGGAAATGCGTGTGATGTGGGTGGGCAGGAGAGGAGGCAAAGTGAGAATCTGGGAAGGAGAGGGAGCAAGCAGGCCCACTCCAAGAGGAACATGGAGTCCTGAGTCGAGAGAGGAGCAAGTTCAGTCTGTAGCCAGACTTTCTGCCGATCCCCCACCCTCTTCTTGCCTGGTATGTAAGCTTGTGCTTGCAGACCCTCCCTGGCTCCTAGGACAGGAATAGCAGGGCAGTTTGGCTCCCTCCCGCAACTGCTTCCAGAACAGCTGTCACTCTCCCTCTTCCTTTGGTCCCCACCCTGGCTCCTCTCCTGCCTCCTTCCTAAGGCATTTAACGGAGTAGGATATAGATGGGAGGTTGGGGTGGGGCGGTGGGGGGGAGGGCAGTTGAAGTTTGCTCACTGGGTAAGGGACTCCCCTGTTCTAGATTTTATAGGCCCTGTATTTTCAAAAGTCTTTTTGAAGTCCTTAGTTCTCCTTTCTTGTTTACATTTGTGCTTGGGTTAATCCTTATCTTGGCTAGGATACTCTGGACCATCTGTAAAATGAAGCAGATGGCACTTGGTCATTGTCAGAATTGAAGTGCCAAAGAGTGTGAAGTGTGTGAGCAATGCAAAATTTTTAGTTGAAGCTGATTATCTGAAAAATAAGGTTGTGTATGCTTCTATATTATAACTTGGGGGGGGGGTTCTAATATTGATGACTTTTAATACTGAAGGGGAAAGGAGGCTACTTCCTCTAGCTGGACTTGGCAGGGAGATATGGAGTAGCTTTCTGTGGCTTTATAGGGATGGGGTGACCCATCATCTGCTGAAGGGTTGCTTAAAGCTTGATTAAAACTTGTTTGCAGAAATCCACTCTGAGATACAAATGGGGGGGGTGATCACTGGGGACAGAATCTTCTGAGTGGCTTTAAAGAGTTATGCCAATTAATATGATAGATAAAAGGATAATGTACAAACAAGAAGGTAAAACTATGACCCCACTAGCCAACTATATACTACCTAACATCTTGGTTTACTTTCTCCTAAAGGGTTTTAAATGTCTATGTTATGTGGGGTTTCATTCCACCTCTACTTCCTCACCCCTCTCACCAAGTACTGTATGGGACTACGTAATAATCTTTTTTTTGTTCTTGGAAGCTTGGAAGAACCTTAACAGGATGGGTGCAGCGAACTTTCCAGAGCACCCAGGCAGCCTGTGCAGCTGACGATAAGGCCACTGATCCTCTGCCCAAGGACTGCCCTGTCTCCTCTTACAATGAATGGGACCCCTTAGAGGAAGTGATCGTGGGCAGAGCTGAAAATGCCTGTGTTCCACCGTTCACCGTGGAAGTGAAGGTAAAGCAAGGATGTTCACATGTCTGAAGGGGGTTCTCTCCTCACCTTGTGCAGGCTGGCTTCTGCTTCCATTCTCCTCTATAACTGCTTTCACTGCAGCCTACTCCACCCCTCTGAAATCCAGCCGTGATTTTAATTATCTTACTTGAAGTCTCTGCAAGTGTTTGGTGCTATTTACACAAATAACCCCTTCCTTCCGATTCTGACAGACCTTATCTGGGGATGTAGTACTTTCACTATGCCTCACATCTTCCTGTCTGTAATGTTGGGTTTGAGCAGGATTTCACTCTGGCCCTCTTCTAGCTGTTCTCACAGCTTTGGCTCCTGCCTCCACTCTGGTCCAGATCTCTCTCCAGGCCAACATGTTAAATTCCTTGCTGGGTATGTCATGGGACCTCAAACCTGGCACATCTTGAGTTCAACTGCCAGCCACTCTGTTAAACTGGACCCTTCTCATTCCTTCCTTTTCATTTTTGGCATTCCTCTTCACTCACGCTGAAACATCAAAGAATCACCTCTGATTTCTCCTTCAGTCAGGTCCTCCACATCCTTTTTCTAAGATCTAACCAGTCTTTTGTCAAAAGCAACCTTGCCTCCATCCCTCTGCTGCTCCCTTTGGTCAGGATCTCATCTACTGCCTATTGCAGTTAACTCTTCATTGGTCTCCCTCATTTGCTTTTCTCTCCAAACCACCTTCCAGCTTCTATAAGAGTGAGTTTTTTAAATTTTCTTATAAGTGAGAGAGAGAGAGAGAGAGAGAGAGAGAGAGCGCATGTGAGCAAGAGAGAGGAGCAGAGAAAGAGAATCTTAAGCAGGCTCCATGCTAAGTGCAGAGCCTGAGGTGGGGCTTGAACCCACGACCCAGGGATCATGACCTGAGCCAAAATCAAGAGTCAGAAGCTCAACCAACTGAGCCACCCAGGCACCCCTCAGGGTGATTTTTTTTAAACCAAAATTCAGTTATGTTGCTCATCCTGCTCCTATCATTCCTCTATTTCCCAATCTTCGACGTGTTCCCTCCCCCCCATACTGCTCCAGATAAAGTTCTCATGGTACTCAAGATCATTCACAATCTGGTTCTTATCTGCCTTTCCAGGACTCTCCATTTGAGTCATTCGTTCATCTTAGAGATGTGTTAGAAAGACAGGTTAGCAGATGCCCATTCCTATTTGGGTTCCTCTCTGCTCTAATATTTCACCCTGGTTTGCAGAAGACTGTAAGATAATGATACAAGCAGCCAAACTACACTGTTCCCCAAACAATCCTCATGCCTTTGCTCTTACTCAGGACTCTTCCACCTATGTGCCTGTACCTCTCTTGTCTACAGCTTTTTTTTCTTTTACTTTTTTTTTCTTTTTTTTTTTCTTTTCGAGAGACAGAGAAAGAGAGATAGTGGGGGGGGGGGGTAGAAAGAGGGAGACACAGAATCTGAAGCAGGGTTGAGGCTGTGAGCTATCAGCAGCACAGAGCCCGATGCGGGGCTGGAACCCACAAACAATGAGATCACGACCTGAGCCAAAGCTGGACACCTAACCGACTGAGACACCCAGATACCCCTTTTGTCTGTAGTTTAAACCTACCCCCCCTCTTACTACCACATAGCTCTGATGGTACCTTCCACAAAGCCTTTCAGTGTTTCCCTGGCAACACGTAATATCTCTCTTTTAAAAACTCCTAGTGTTATCTGTGATATTCCTAAGGCCAGGCCTCTGTGGGTTGGTGTTCAGGTTGCATCCTGAATAAGGGAGTGCCATCCACATTGCAGACACAACTTGAGCTTCTGTTAATAATGGGTTACTGGGGCGCCTGGGTGGCGCAGTCGGTTAAGCGTCCGACTTCAGCCAGGTCACGATCTCGCAGTCCGTGAGTTCGAGCCCCGCGTCAGGCTCTGGGCTGATGGCTCAGAGCCTGGAGCCTGTTTCTGATTCTGTGTCTCCCTCTCTCTCTGCCCCTCCCCCGTTCATGCTCTGTCTCTCTCTGTCCCAAAAATAAATAAACGTTGAAAAAAAAAATTAAAAAAAAAAATAATGGGTTACAAATATATCTTCAATGTACTTAATTCTTCTTGAATATTTACATTTTTATTTATAACATGGATTAAGGAAATAAATTCTGTTACATCATTATCATCATCCTCAGAAATGTTGCTGCGGTATACCAGGGCTCCAGAGGTATCAGCACATAAGAACTTGCTTTCTATTGAGACAGATAAGATGGTCATATAGAAACAAAGATTAAAGCTAAGTATCTTATGCTAACCAACTAACAGTTGAATTGAATGTCAGGAGAGCAACAACCAAATGCTGGATAGTTAGGAAGTCTTCTTGAAGAAAATGATTCTTTAGACCTTGAAGACAGGGTAATAGAAAAAGTAATAACTTCTTCTAATTGTTGTGAAACTACCTTTGGTTCTGATATTTGAAATTTGATGAACAGATTAATTTATGTATCATCCACATATTTTAGAAAGGCGTGATCTTTTTAAGTCTTTTCTTGCAGAGAAGTCCCATCCCTAAACCATTTTACTTGGGTGGAATTAATTTCAAATTCAAGCAATAGTTTACCCTTTTACTTGTCTATGAAATTGTTGACTTCTGTACTATGTGATCTTATGAAAACAGACATGATTCTCAGACATGAGTTTGAGTTCTCTGTCATTTGTGGGACGTGTAGCAGGCTGAAGTCAGGAGACCAAGACTGAATTATGTATTTGATTAAAAAGCTTGATACTAGTCTTGGCTAATCAGCTCTTTGACCTTGCGCAAGATTCCACAAATTTCTGGGCCTCAATAAAGTGAAGATATTAAGAGGTTTGCTATCTACCTAACAAGATTAAACTGAAGGGAAAAGGTTACATGCTAAGTATTTCAAGGGACAAAACCACACTTCATTACTGTTGCATCAATTTAGTTTTACATTACAAAAGTAATGTAAATGTGATGATTGCAGATATTACTAGCTTTAGCAGTATTGATTTTATTCATATGTCTGGTTATTTCTGCTTTATGCCACATACTGAACTAGGCATTGAGGGAGAGAATATTAAAGACATGCATGGCCCCTAGAAAGCAAGGCCTTAAGTAAGAGAGAAAGATGATTCAGATGTATTAATCAGTTTGGGAACAATGAAAGATAAAATTATGTATTAAACTGTTTATAGGCAATTAGAGCATAAGACATATAGAAGACAAAAGGGCTAAAGAAATTTTATGGGAGTAAGGAATGTAGTTGTCAGGGAGCACAGTTTTTAAAAGCTCTGAAGCATTTTATTCTGTAAAATATAATGAATACTTTCCATCAAATATTTAGTTTTTGTTTTGCTTTGTCTTTTTTAAATAAAGCTCTTGAGAAAGAACCTTTTATAAATATAAAGTCATTCAAGGTTAATGTAATATAAGTTTGCACCTGGATACATAAGAAGTTTCTATTGATATTTCTTAGCCTTCCAAAGATGGTATTTAAAATTCATTTGGCAAAACTCCCCGAAGGGTTTTAGGCTCTGAAAACCTATAAAGTTTCTAGGAGTGCAGCCACATCTCTGCAAAGGATTATTAAAACATCACATGCTAAGCATTTAATATAGTGTTTTTATCTTGCAGACACTTGGTAAATGTTGCTAACTCATTTAGCAGGGTTACAAAGGAAGTGTAAATAATTTCCAATTATCTCTTAGAAAATGTAATGCGCCTTGATCATTTGGACTTTGTCCAACCTTAGCCACAGTATTCATTACACAGGAAACTCACACTTGTTCAAATAGCTGTTTTTCCCCAGGAAAGTTTAGTTTATATTTACCAAGGCAAGCTTCATTCTGCACAGTTACACAGAATACTTTGGAATGTGTCTGGCAGGACAACATGGCTATGCGTCTGCTGTGACCCAGTGTTACATTTTTCAAAGGCTTCTTGTCCTTTCGTGGACTGTAAGAGATGTGCCTGGCATGAGAAGGAGAACGTGGTGAATGGATGAGTAGTACCACGATGTGTCTGAGAAGAATATAAAGAGTCATTATTATCCTCTCCTTCTAGTGGCTGCTGCAGGACTTCCTAGGAGAAGAAAACAGTGGAATGCTTTTGTTTTAAAAAGAGTAGATTGATCTTAAAAAGTATGCAAATTAATACTGATAATTTGACACTGATAATATTTTTCACAGGCCAGAAATTGAGCCTGTTGTTTTCCTATAGATCTTCAAAAGTAAAGCAAGTAACTAATCATTTAGACAAGGATTAGCAAACTTTTTCTGTATAAGGCCAGATAGTAAATATTTTAGGCTTTGCAGACCATAGGTTTCTGTCACAACCACTCAACTGTCAACTCTGCCAGTGTAGTACAAAAGCAACCCCAGACAGTATGTAAATGAGTGAGTGTGCCTGTGTTCCCATAGAACTTGTATTTACTTAAAAAAATCTGGCCATGGATTTTAGTTTGTCAACCCTTGTTTTAGAGCCTCACTGGCATGCTCCATGTTTGTTAAAGACATGTTTTTGAGATTCCTTCCTTCTCAAGCAGGCTCAGCTCCAGCCTAACGGATATGAACTTACGTACCCAAACTAACAAGAGGCTGGTCTGCCTCCATATGTGTGATATTTATCAGAC
Organism: Lynx canadensis; assembly: GCF_007474595.2. Lineage (NCBI taxonomy): Eukaryota > Metazoa > Chordata > Mammalia > Carnivora > Felidae > Lynx > Lynx canadensis. The sequence goes on from NC_044308.2 coordinate 58,235,363, forward strand.
TGAGGTGGAAATGGAAGTAGAGACAGAAAATCTGGAAAAGACATCATCTTTGACATTAACGACCTAGACATCTACACACTCTGTCTCATCCAGTTCCCTTCTTCATAGCACTTACCACTATCTGAAATTGTCTGATTTGTGATGGAAACCTTATCTGACATGATCAGGACTGGTAGTTAATCAGTTATATAAGGAAGTATTTTTTAAACTTAAAATATATCGATGTATATCACTTTGCCAATCTTTTGATGAAAGGCCAAGGTTTTTTCTTAGCATATGGATCTTCCGATTGGAATTCTACTTCATCTGTCTTGATAAATTACATCCATATACATCATCTACATTTCCCAATGTATTTCTTTAAATTGGTAACTTTGGCCCATGCACAACAATCTGAATGAAGAATCCTTCTACATTTTTATATTTTTGGAAACCAATATTTTATAGTTGTTATGCTTACCCTAATCATCAGTCATTTTTTTTTATAAATTAAGCCTTTGTAAAGCATTTAACTGTTTTTCATTCAGTTGTCTCTTAAAATGCAATATGACCCTTGGACACTTTCTAAATGTTAAGGATTTTTTTCAGCTGCCACAAGTGTGTGAATTCATTTAGCAGATCACTTTCTTCTATGACAAAAGGGCTTGAAGCAATATGAGAACTGGATAGACTGGGGAGGGGAGAAGTGTGATTGTGGGGGGACATGTCTGCAGGGGAGGATAGGAGTACCAAAAGTAGACTTACACTGCTGCACCATATTGCCAGGTGCTAATTCTGTTGAATGAGAAAATCAATAATGGGTTTTTAAGAGAACAAAGAATGTTTGAGAGCATGTCCCTAATTTTAAGGGGGCAGTGTCCCTATTTTCCCACAAAATATCTTGAAGTGCTGTTTTTCTAGATAGAATTCTGGGATGCATGGATAGCATAATTTTATCAAGTACAAATATACTTTTGTTCTCTTATGCTCTTTTGTTTGTTCTCTGATTTCATTGAGGACTAACAGAGCACCTGGGTCCTGTGCTGTCTCTGAAGCTTATAAAAACTGGTCCAAGAAGATTCCAAGCCATCTGAGGGCAGACATGCTGTGAATGGTAGGGCATGAGATTTCAGGCAAAAGAGAGCAAAAGGTCTCAAAAACATCAAGGAGGGGCGCCTGGGTGGTGCAGTCGGTTTAAGCGTCCGACTTCAGCCAGGTCACGATCTCGCGGTCCGGGAGTTCGAGCCCCGCGTCAGGCCTCTGGGCTGATGCTCAGAGCCTGGAGCCTGTTCTGATTCTGTGTCTCCCTCTCTCTCTGCCCCTCCCCCGTTCATGCTCTGTCTCTCTCTGTCCAAAATAATAAACGTTGAAAAAATAAAAAAAAAAATTAAATTAAATTAAAAAACATCAAGGAAATTTAGAATTTTTTTTTAATTTTAAAAAATGTTTATTTATTTTTGAGAGACAGAGCACAAGCAGGGTAGGGGCAGAGAGAGAGGGAGAGAGAATACCAAGCAAGCTCCATACTTGCCAGCCAGAGCCCAACGTGGGGCTAGAACTCACAAACAGTGAGATCATGACCTAGGCTGAACTCAAGAGTGGCCGCTTAATCAACTGAGCCACCCAGGTGCCCCAGAAATTTAGAATTTTTCATTCAACAAATACTGGGTTTTTTCCTAGAGAGTCAGTGTGCTCAGTACTGGGGATCAACACTAAACAAGACATGGTCTTTGTCTCATTGCCACTAAGTTATACAAATCATGTTCACTGCCTATGCCCCATCATGAGTTGTATTTTTCTCCTAAGTATTACACTTAATTTCTTCTGCTTCTAGGCCAACACATATGAAAAGTACTGGCCATTTTACCAGAAGCACGGAGGCCATTATTTTCCCAAAGATCATTTGAAAAAGGCTGTTACTGAAATTGAAGAGATGTGCAATATTTTAAAATGGAAGGAGTGACAGTGAGGAGGCCTGACCTCATTGACTGGTCGTTGAAGTATAAAACTCCTGATTTTGAGTCTACGGGTAAGTGATGTTGGATACCTAAACTGCTAGTCTTAATTTATAATTTCTTTCCTAATATGTAAGGAGAAAACTCAGATAATTTCTCAGAGATTCCTTTCTTTTAATAATCCTTAGAAACTTTAGAGATTGTTTAGGAACAGATGGTTCTTTTTGATACGATTGAGATGCCCATATTCTAAACTCCATTATAAATCAGAATCTTCTTGAAAGAAGTTTTTCTAAACGCTGTGGTCATTTCCTTTCATAAGAATGGTGGATTCCATTTAATTTTTCCCTCAAGTACAGAAGTTAAGGGGGGGAACAGAAACATTCCCATTTTAGTTTTAACTGGCATTACTACAAGACTGTTCTTGTGCCTGAGTTCAGTGTTCTAATTTACAGTGCTAGAAATGGTCCTTGGCCCAATTTTTATCTTATGGTACTGATATTCCCTGAAGAACTCTGTTTCTGTGTAAGAAAGGAGCTTACAAAAGTGTGAAGACTTGGTGGTTCTAGATCTATGAACAAGGACCTTATTACTCATGCTTTCCTTCTTACTCCCTTCCCTTCCCTTCCTTCCCTTTCTTCCTTCCTCCTTTCCGTCCTTCATTCCTTCTTGCTGGTTTTCTCTTTCTTTCTTTCTTTCTCTTCCTTCCTTCCTTTTTCTTTTTCTCTTTCTTTCTTTCTTTCTTCTCTTTCTTTCTTTTTCTTTCTTTTTTTCTTTCTTTCTTTCCTAGCTTTGCCATCCCCACACAGAATGTTCATGATAGCACTATAGTATATATCACCCATATATTTTTCCACTTGCATAGAACCATACACATACACATGCATATAGGTTTTTTTGTAATTTTTTTTTAACCAAAAACTGGATTCTATTACATAGACTTTTCTGTCTTGCATTACTGGGGTTGTGTGTAACTTTTTGGTCTGATAGGTTTATATGGTGCGATGCCTCGAGATATCCTGATAGTTGTGGGAAATGAGATTATCGAGGCTCCCATGGCATGGCGTGCCCGCTTCTTTGAGTACCGGGCATACCGGTCAATTATCAAAGACTACTTCCACCGTGGCGCCAAGTGGACAACGGCTCCTAAACCAACAATGGCTGATAAGCTTTATGATGAGGTAAGACCCTAATTATAGGTGAGCCTATTAGTAAATTTCTCAATAATCCACAGAAAATGACAGAGATTCTCTGATACCTTGTATTTAGTATTCATTTCAGAAACTGAGAGTATCACCTACATTTTTAAAAAAATGATGATTTTATAATGAAAATAAGATAAATAATATTATGACAATAATAGTAATTGTAATAATAGCTAATACTTATCTGGTGCTTACTGTGTGCTAGGCCTTGAGCTAAGCGCCTTTATACATCCTCAGTCCTATTATTCTTCACAAACCCTCTGAGGGAGTAGCATCAATCATTTCCCTTACCGGGAGGATAACTTGCCTAAAGGCACACAGCTATTCATTGGTGGAAACAAAAGTCAGTATAGTGAACTCCATTCTCTTTTCCAGAAAAACAGTTTGGTTTACAGGCCAAATTCACAGTAAAAGGAAGTATATGTCCCTTGTTAGGTCATTTATTATTTGATCATTTATAGAAGAAAAAAAATTAAAAATTCTGTTTTAAAGACAATAAGTTGTGAATTCATTCCACCACACCAAATCAAATTTGGCAGGGATGCCTGGCATCTCATTTTATGGTATGAGATAGGCTCAGGACCAAATTCCTTTTCTAAAAGAACAGAATGACTTCATCCTGTTGTGTTTCAATATTGTAGATAGCTACATAAATCAATGCATGGGTCACGGAATATTTTCAGAACATTACTACCTCTGTGCCACTTGCTTCTAAGTATCAGGACATTACTGCCATGCCTAGTTTTTGGTTTTATGTCAGTTTGTTTTGATTTAGTTAGCAGGGGCCTACATCTTCCCCATGCATGTTTTAGTCTAAAACAGGGTAGTAGTATTTTGGGGAAATGATGATGTTAATTAATTTTCTTAGTAATGAATGCCCATAAATACTTTCCTATGAGCCAATTCATTGTATGTATTCATTCTTGTTCCAATCAGAATTACCCTATCCATTCTGTAGAAGACAGACACAAATTGGCTGCTCAGGGAAAGTTTGTGACGACTGAGTTTCGAGCCATGCCTTTGATGCTGCTGACTTCATTAGAGCTGGAAGAGATATTTTTGCACAGAGAAGCCAGGTCAATAAAAGCTGCCTCTTAAATTTCACACTTTATTATTCTACCTTTAATTTATTATTTTATTACATTCTTTACTTATAAATTATTGTATTTATTTATTTTATGAAAATATTTCATCTTAAATATTTTTATTTTATCTTTATTAGTTTTTATTTTTTAAAGTTTATTTATTTCGAGAGAGAGAGCATGAGAGTGGGGCTTGATCTCATGAACCATGAGATCATGACCTGAGCCGAAATCAAGAGTCGGACACTTAACTGACTGAGCCACCAGGTGCCCCATCCTAAATATTTTAGTTATCTAAATACAGAACCAAATCTGTATAGATTTAGGTCTTCCTTTTCATTTTTAGGTTACCAACTATCTAGGCATTGAATGGATGCGTAGGCATCTTGCTCCAGACTACAGAGTGCATATCATCTCCCTTTAAAGACCCAATCCAATGCATATTGATGCCACCTTCAATATCATTGGACCTGGTCTTGTGCTTTCCAACCCTGATCCGACCGTTTGTCATCAGGTAAGGACATTCTTAAAACTCTGGAAAAGCAATAATCTAACAACTGACGTAATTACCACTTCTATTTTAAGTATTTCCATAGCTTCTAATTGTTCTAAATAACAAATTCAGCAATGCTCAACATTATGATGATCAAACATTGGATTGCCTATGGTGGATTCACTACAAGATATCCAACACTCACAAATGTACATAGTAGCTATGGTAATTAGCATAGTGTCATCAGACTTTGACTTTACTGCTTGCTGCTTTCAAAGCCTCAAGTTTGTGTGTCTGTGTGTTTTTATTGAACAGTGTATTATCCCTAACTTGCAGCCAAGAGGCCACAGAAGCTAAGTTGCAAACAGAATGGTCCCTGCATGGGCTGGGCAATGCCACGGGGCAGAGGGTGTCTTCCTCCCTCTCCAGTGGGTCAGGACCCCTTTGGCCAGCCCCACCTTGCAGGGAGGAGCAGAGCTGTTGCCCTGCATCTGGTCTGTCCCTGTCACCTGCAGCCTCCTACTTCTACTTGCCCCCTCCTACTTCCAGTTGGGTGGTGAGTGTTATTTGGTAGGTAGGCTGCAGTACACCACTATTTTACCATGTCACTGTTCATTTCTTTTTTTTTTTTTTAAGTTTATTTATTTTAATAGAGAGAGAGAGAGGCAGGAAAGGGGCAGAGAGAGAGAGGGAGAGAGAGAGAATCCTGAGCAGGCTCTATACCAGCACCCCTAGCCCAATGCGGGGTTTAAACTTACACACCATGGGATCATCCATGAGCCAAAACCAAGAGTCGATGCTCAACTGACTGAGCCACCGAGGTGCCCCTCACTGTCATTATATTCCATAGGTTTATATCAATGACCAAGATTATTTACTGTTTCATTTTTAATATAATTTGTTGATGTACTAAGTGAGTATATGACCATAGGGATGACTAGGTTATAATAGGTCACTAAGGATAATTATGGTTTGGAAGTACGTCCATAACATCTGTCTTCATGCCATGGTCATAGATACAAAGTGATGGACTATGGGTTTACCATAGTCACATTTTTGTTTTCTTATAACTAAAGAGTTAGGAAATATTTTCATTTTATTAATGGGAATTTTTCAAGGAAAGTATCTTCAGTATTTTAAGATCTCTGAAACTTGAATAAAGCATGAGAATATTTTTAAAAGCTTTACCATTTCTGTTACTTTTTTTTTTTTTTTTTACCTTTAACCTGGCAATAGGGGGCTTTTATGCACATTTTTAATTGGGCTTCAGACAAAATCATTTCAAATGTTTGAAAATTTAAATTTCTTTATTTTGGCAATTGAAAAGACAGCATCTCAAAAAGAATTATAATCACAAGGGCTATCAGAGATTAAGAATGATAAGAATAGCATATGTGGATTTAAACTTCTTTGGGGTTTATTTTTTGTTTGTTTGTTTTTTTGGTCTTGCAGATTGATCTTTCAAGAAAGCAGGATGGACCATAGTTACTCCTCCAATACCGGTCATCCCAGATGGTATGTTTACTGTTATACACTCACAGACCAACATGAGTACTTCATGACTAAGGACCCTTTCATCTATAGACAGCAGCCCAAATTTTAGCACTTTAGTGAAAATGTTTCCCCAGGAAGGAGCAACTAGCACTTGGGCCTATAGGTACAAGAGAAAGGCTGGGATTTATATTTTCAACTTCTTCCATAGAAACTGAAAGCAAGAAGATGAGAAAAATCAGTAAAACATCACATAAAGCAAGAAATGATTTTTTAAAGAAAACAAGGTGAAATCCAAATGTGTAATGGGTTATAGATTGAATCATAACATTTATAGATAAATTGTCTTAAGATTAAAATAAAACTTCTCAGGGAAGTGAACTACTGAAAGAATGGAGTTCACTTTAATATTCTTTACTTTGGAAATCCTTGCTTTAAACAAAATGGTTAGCAGACATGATTTAACAGTTGTTGCTGTTTTTAGATCACCCACTCTGGATGTCATCCAAATGGCTTTCCATGAATGTCTTAATGCTAGATGAAAACGTGTCATGGTGGATGCCAATGAAGTCCCAATTCAAAAGATGTTTGAAAAGCTGGGTATGTATGGTAAATGAAACATGTTGTCATACATGAAAGTGTTGAACCAGAAGAACGAAGAAATTACATGATAGGTCTGGTTCAATTTCTGTTCCTTTTGGAGGTATCAAGTTATTATTTCACACATGCACGGTATTTTTAACAATCATAATCTTCAAAAGGTTGGAGCTGCATTCCAGTCTTCTCAGACACCCCCTTAGCAATAAGTTTATCAATCTTCTATGATTTATCTAACCTCCTGGTGCCCATGTATGAAGAATTACTCCTTTGAGATGAGCATATAGATTATGAAGTCCTTCTACAACTAAGAGATTGAATCATTAAGGGTCCTTTAAAAGTAATTTAATTGTCATTACATATTTAAAGGACTTATAAGGGTACAGATATAGATGTGATTCATATGTGTGATAAGCACAATGAACAAAGTAATGACATGCAGTAGAGGGTGTCAGTAATCATTCAGCTTTTTTTAAAGAAAGTACTGATGCTTTATTTTATTTTTATTATTATTTATTTATTTATTTTGAGGGGGGAGGGGCAGAGAGAGAGGTAGAGAGAGAACCCTAAGCAGGCTCTGCACTGCCAGCACAGAGCCCGACGGGGGCTCGATCCCGTGAACCGTGAGATCATGACCTGTGCTGAAATCAAGAGTCAGATGCTTAACTGACTGTGCCACCCAGGTGCCCCTTTGAAAATAAGAATCAGTTTTGCTTGGGTGGGAGTTTACCTATCCTGATATTCAAAATTTAAAACAGTTATTCTAACACTATTGAGAAACTGTTGAAAGAAAGGATGTTCATATGGCTATTACATAGAGTACAGAAGTATGTGTTTTTATCACTCTTCACATAAATGATGTATCCTAAGTGTCAAATAAAGCCAGGCAGTATAAATTTTTTTTTTTCAACGTTTATTTATTTTTGGGACAGAGAGAGACAGAGCATGAACGGGGGAGGGGCAGAGAGAGAGGGAGACACAGAATCCGAACAGGCTCCAGGCTCTGAGCTGTCAGCCCAGAGCCTGACGCGGGGCTCGAACTCACGGACCGCGAGATCGTGACCTGGCTGAAGTCAGACGCTTAACCGACTGCGCCATCCAGGCGCCCCAAGCCAGGCAGTATATACTTGTTGAAAGCGAGTCATGTTTTAATTCATGTCTCATATTTCAGGTATACTACTCAGAAGAAAGTATTTGCCCCCTTGACATATCCCTCTTTAATGTGGTATCTGTTCAAAAGGATTGGCCTGTCAATTGTAGATTGATCCCAATCAATGATTTGATGTCTAATGCTATGCCACTTTTTTTTATGGCTTTCATTAAATAGCTCAACTGCTTGGGTTCAGTTTCTTTGTCCATTAAGATTTTATTGTTTCTCAATATAAAATACTATTAAGAACCAAATATATGATTTATAATTTTATTTTATAATTTTAGGCACAGGTAACTTGTTAAAGCAAACTTTATCAAGCAACTGGATCCTCTCCAATTCAGGATGAAAATGGCTCTAGCCATCTGAATAAGACAGATATGTCTGTCCTATCAGGACACATACTTGTGTTTAAAAGCCTACTCCTGGGGCGCCTGGGTGGCGCAGTCGGTTAAGCGTCGACTTCAGCCAGGTCACGATCTCGCGGTCCGTGAGTTCGAGGCCCCGCGTCAGGCACTGGGCTGATGGCTCAGAGCCTGGAGCCTGTTTCCAATTCTGTGTCTCCCTCTCTCTCTGCCCCTCCCCCGTCATGCTCTGTCTCTCTCTGTCCCAAAAATAAATTAAAAAAACGTTGGAAAAAAAAAAAAAAAAGCTACTCCTTACCCAAGCCCACTCCTTACCCCTTCGAAACCCTATTCTTACTCTCCAAAACCCTGCCCAGTCTCACTTTCTTAGGAAAGTCTTTTCTGATGGCTCCTGCTGCCTTCCTTCCCTAAATATACCAGTGGACTCTTTTGTGACTCTATAGCTATCTTTCCCCTCAAAATAATGAGTTTCTTGAGGGAAGAGAGTAGATTTTCTTTTTAAAACCCCATTTACTGAACACAACAGATTTCTTTCTAAATACCACTGGTTGACTAGGCCAATGCACATCATAACCACATCAGTATAAATGGTGCCAGATTAAACTAATTGTCTGAGTGGATTTGGCACCTGTATGACCATACAACCCAGCATATTAAAATACAAGCTCTGTTCTGTTTTCTTAAGGTAGCCTCATAAAGTTAATCCTGTCAGATACATCCACTTATCCAACCTGTTGACTTGTGAATTGTCAATAGAATGAAATAGACTTCACAGTCACTGCTGACTTTGTGGTGAAGATTTTATATTAGCAGTGGAATAGATTAGATGAAATAGAATTGGTGACAATACAGTTGGAAGACTGTTTGGGGTTGGGATAGACGTTGAGGATTAGAGACACAGGATTCCTACCCGTCTTTAGGCTTACTTACTATAGGAGAATCTTCACGGGAGTCCATCTAACTGACCACATGTCTCTCTTTTGATGCAGGTATCAGTACTATCAAGGTTAACATCCGTAATGCCAATTCCCTGGGAGGAGGCTTCCACTGCTGGACCTGCGATGTCCGGCGCCGAGGCACCCTGCAGTCCTACTTTGACTGACCGGGCCTGACAGTGCTTGCGACTTGGCCTCAGATAAATCTAGGAAGCTTAGGGATAAGGTTGATTCTCCCACTTTAAGAAGTGCATGAACTGTAGTGCTTTAAACAATCATATCTTTAACAGGGGTCTTAAGCCTGGTTTATTTTTATTACTTTTCTTTGATATAAGGAAAATAACTTGTGCTAGGTCTTACTCTCTACTCCTAAATTTATTTACAATTTGGCTTCAAGTATAAACATTTGGTGAATGTGTATTAAGACAAAAATTAGTCATTTCAGTAACTTGGCCACTAATATTTAACCATCTACCTCTGTTTTTAATTTTCTTTCCAAAAGGCAGCTTGAAAAGTTGGTCCTAATCTTATTTTTTTTCCTTTTTTCCAGACTTGTGAATGTTTGTATCACTTCTTTTTTCTAAATGAGAGAAAGACTTAGAATGTATACAGATCTAAGCAGAAACAGATAATTGTCTCTTTTTTCTAATAAGGAATTTTTAGTAATTCAAAAATTTTCATCTTTAAAAGATAACCTAGACTATGCAAACATTTTAAGTGAATTTCCCATAAATGTTTTTAATATTCTTATTTCAACATTGGTAATATTTGCTACTAAAAGCATTTTCATAAAACTTACCTCATTTCAAGTGATGTAGTTTAATCCTTTTCTCTGTCCAAATTTTACAGAAATATTTAGTGCAATAGGTTATAACTATCAGTTCCAATTCTAAATTTTGCTATCCAGTATCTAGTGGATACATTGCTTCTTTGATAATCTAAGCTTGGTTTACAGATGTGAAAATTATTTAAAGCACAGACTTTAAAAGCATTAAAATAACTAATGGAGGTAAAACCTACATGCAATGTAAAATAATTTTAATGTTGGGTTGTACATGTATTTTTATTCTAATAAACTTTTATGTTACAGAATTGATTCCATTAGAGTTTAGCATCGGTTTAATTATTTTAAACCTAACTAAATTATAAGAATGTGCCTTTAGGGACATAATTCTAATGCTCTGAAATAACATATTTATCCCCGGTAGATAATTTAAACTTAATACTTGTATTCAGAAATGTTTAGCAGAGTCAGATTTCATTCATTCAAAAATATCTGAATATCTTCTGAATATAAGGGACTAATCCTAGCCCTAAAAGTCTCTGTTCTCAAGATGCTAAATGTCTTGACTCATGACAAATCTGGGGGGGGTGGGAGGGTGGGCAAGATGTACTCTGAAGTGAGTCATAGGTTTCAGCCTTGCTTGGTGCCAACAGCGTAGGCTCCTTTGTGTTTTGCTGTCCTTTTTCATACACCACAGAACACCTATCAGTTCTGTACTTGGACTAAGAAATCCATCTGATCCTGTAGATTGACGCACACCTAGGGTATATATTCCCAGGTCTAAATACCACTCAGCAGTTCTATTCCATACCTCTCCACATTATCCTCCGTGGCTATTCCAGACCTTCACTGTGTTCTCTTATCTGATCTTAATGTTTCATTTCTCATGGAGAAAATAAAAGCTATCAAGTGTCAGTTCCCTCAGCTTTCCTGCCCCAGTCCCCTGCAGATTTATTTGTGATTTGCATTCACTGGTTAAAGTCCTTTCTCTCCTCGCCTTTATGGCTCAACTTCTAAAGGGAAAGGTCAGAACTTCATCTCCTCACTGTCTCTGCTTCTCAACCCTCTACAAAGAGACACTTCTTTCACTGCTGCAGAAAATGAGGTAAACCTTCTGACCAGGTCCAACCTATACGACTATCCTTTGACTGCAGTCTTTCCTTCAGGAATTTGCTTTATCAGTTATCATCATTTATGTAACTCCAGCTTCTCTGTGTGTATGCTTGTTATTTTATCCTCTCAGCAAATAGTCATACTGAAAATAATTTCAAAATAAAAATGATTCCTCTGGCAACTTCAGTTTCTTTAAAGCTAAGCTTCTAGAAAGAATTTATCTACAATCTCTACTTTTTCACCTTTTATTTACCCCTTAATCTCCTGCTGTCTGATTTCTACCTTATCACTGCAATGTACTAATATCCCTGACCTGACCTCTCAAGTGCTATTTCTAGTGGACATCAGTCAGGTCTTACGGACCATTCCTTTAAATGTTTCTCCTCATTTGGAGTTTTGTGATACCTCTCTCTCTCTCTCTCTTCTGATTTTCAAACTCCATCACTGGATTGTCTTTCTTCTACCCTTAAGAGGCCCTGTCCTTGAGCCTTTTCTCCTCTCCCAGGTCCTCCTAGGTGATCTCATCTGCACATAGGCCTTCCCCTCCCACATATCCCCTAATAACCCCCAGGGGCTATGTAGACATGCCTACAATCTCTAGTCTAGACATTAACCTGAACTCTAGGTCCTGTTCTCCGTGGTCTGTGGACATTATCTGAATGTGCAAAGGTTATCGCAGGCACAACACAATTAATCACAACTGACTCAGTTGACCAAGCCTTGACTTCTCCTCATCTTGTCCTTTTCATTGGCTCTTTGCATTGTTATTAAATAAAACAATTATTTCAATAAAGATAGCTCAATTGAGAAGTTTAATAAAATCTCTATTTAGATCCTATGATGCTGCTTGTGGGTGTGCTGTCTTGTCAGGGTTGTGGAGGAAAACAGAAGCAGCCTTGTCTCCATCAGTGCTATCAGATTTCCTTTCTAGCTGCCATCTACCACTCCTGCAACACAGTGGCTTCTCTGTGACCTGTAGCAGGCAGAAGGGCCACCATGTGCTGCTACAGATGTCAGATTTCCAGATCATGCCAACAATTTTGGGATTACCAATCTTCTTGGGGAATCCCAATCCCCTTTCTAATTCACTGTCTAGAGGAACAGCTATGCATATTAGGACAAACCAATTGTCACAAAAAATGAACTTAATTTCAAATACAAAAGATGACGGGAGCCTGGGTGGCTCAGTTGGTTAAGCATCCGACTTCGGCTCAGGTCATGATCTCTTGGTCCGTGAGTTCGAGCCCCACGTCAGGCTCTGGGCTGACAGCTCGGAGCCTGGAGCCTGTTTCGGATTCTGTGTCTCCCTCTCTCTCTGCCCCTCCCCCTTCATCCTCTGTCTCTCTCTGTCTCAAAAATAAATAAACATTTTACAAAAAATTTTTTCAAATACAAAAGTGAATTGACGCTGTAGAGAGGTCTGGTTCCAAATACAAAGCAAGCTATTCCTTTTGGGAATAGCCTTTTTATAATAAAGCTCATGGATTGACAGTTACAGTGTGTTAACTTGTTTCTACACAGGAAACATCACCCAATGGTTCAGGAGAATATAAAAACACACTACCTCAAAATTTTTTGGTCAACTTTTGGGATGCATAGGATCTTTTTTTTCTTTTCTTTTTTTTTTGTGAGAAATTAAAATAATACAAAAATACTCCATTGTCCATCACTTAGCACACTAATAGTAACAATTAAATGCGGTTTGATTGCTAAAGATTCATCAGACTCAAAATTACAATGCTTATAAATCTATGGTTTGTTGCAGGAAAAGGACACAATAGAACAATAGCATTAAAGTAAGGATGTACATCACAGTCAAAGGTTACCTCACAGCAAAGGGTTCAGGGCAGCCAAGCCCAAGTTCCAAGTCTCAACACACTTTCTCTCAGATCAGAAACCAGCAATGTGGACAGGGACCATCTCAGAACCAAGAAGTCCAAGATGGAATCTCAACCTGGGTTTCTCATGTGCTTGTTATGTAACTACTTCCAGTGACAGAACCCTGTGGGTGTCTTAGACCAGGTGCAAATCATCAGTTTTACTATTATCAATAAATAATGCTAACAGCTTGCCCTGAAATTCTTCCCACTCCTGGTTACAAAGCACCACTAATAATCTGTAGATTTATGCCTTGATCAGTGTCCAGTGTCGTGTGAGTACATTTCATGTTTTAGTAAAACAGCTCAGGCCAATTTCAGGACCACAGGAATTAACCCTCACAGTAGAGTCTATCCACCTGATCCATGCTCAAGACTTTTTAAGAACAAAAATAATCACTCACAGTTTGAGAATGATCATTTGCCTTACAATACCCTCATAATCAGACAATGAAAATGTACATAATCCATGTATATGGATTTACCATATACCTGAACCATCCCAAAATAGCAGCATAAACTCTCATATCTTTAAACTAACTTTACAATTTGTTTGTCTACCTGTTCTGTAGTCATCTGTATTTTATGGCATGTATCAGTTGAGAGATTAAGGAACTTTAATTGATCTATTATTGTTCAGGTCAAAATTTTCTTCAGGCCAGTTCTCTTCCACAGGGACAATGTCCCGAGGGACATTTAAATTCATTTAAATTCAATCTCCCAACACATTTGATAGTCAATATCAGTATTATTGTAAGTTTTATTCACTCCTATAATATTAATTTACCTAATTATCTAATGGAAATCTACTTTAATGTCCCTCATGTTAAATTGTAAGACACAAAGCTCTAATTTTGTGGATCAACTCTTCAATCATTTCTTACTCCCTCATTTTTTAGAGTGGATGTTTTAATTGTCTATTCCAATTTTCTATTGTTCCTTTACTTTGAGGGTTAAAAGTAATATGATAAGCCTATTGAATGTGGTTTTTCTGCCCACTGTTTCACTGTACAGGCAATGAAGTGAGTGTTGTGATCTGATCTGATGAAATGTAGCTAGGAGAGCCAAACTGTTACTTCTCCAGAACTGAAAATTCTGCTTTTCCTGTTGGCAAATAAGGCCATTTTTATTATGAGTTTAGCATCAGCAGGAACCAAGTAAGTAAATCCTTCTCAGAAAGCTCCATAGTCAACCCTAAAGGGAAAATGGGTACTTGCTTCTGAATATAAGTTCCTCCCATGAGAACTCACTGTAGCGTGCTCCATTTCCATTGTAGGATGGACCTTCTTTGGGTGTTGTCCTCCTTGTTGGAACACTTTTCTGACATTACCCATGACATACCATGACATGGAGCACTTTTCTGACATTACCCATTCAGGTCTTAAAATAATCTCATATCCTTCAGTTATTGGAGCTATTTCATAAATGACCAATAACAAGCCTGTAACTATCTTTTAGAAGGAGTACACTGGAGGGGCGCCTGGGTGGCGCAGTCGGTTAAGCGTCCGACTTCAGCCAGGTCACGATCTCGCGGTCCGTGAGTTCGAGCCCCGCGTCGGGCTCTGGGCTGATGGCTCGGAGCCTGGAGCCTGTTTCCGATTCTGTGTCTCCCTCTCTCTCTGCCCCTCCCCCGTTCATGCTCTGTCTCTCTCTGTCCCAAAAATAAATAAAAAACGTTGAAAAAAAATTTAAAAAAAAAAAAAAAAAGAAGGAGTACACTGGAGAGTAGCATTTGGTGCTTTTCTGGTTCAAAAGTCCAGAGGGCACCATTGATCAGTGGCTATGGGCTTTTGACAGAGACTCCAGCTGACATGAGTGCAGGCAGAACATTTCTAATTTTATCTCAACATTAGGATCGTATAGTCCTAATGGGATAATTTGAGCTACAGCCTTTTGCAGTTCTAAGAAGCCTTGTTGCTATTCAGAGCCTCAATCAAATACAACCTTTTCCTGGGTAATTTTACAGATTTAAGGTAACAGTATTTATCCCTAAGTGAAGGGTATGATTTTTCCAAAATCCAGATAGGCCCATAAAATGTTGGACTTCTAATTTAGTCTGAGAGCTGGGAAGCAACAACAATTTCTTCCTAGTTGTCTGTGGTATACTACAAGTTGCTCCAGGTCAGACAATCCCCCTGAATTTTACACACTGTGGGGCCCTGGATTTTTTGGAGTTAAATTGATCATCCCCAATCAGTCATATGATTTTCCTCAGTTTCTGAGATAATAACAGTATCACCAAAATAGTGTTTTGAAACATTGTCTGGAGTGCCTGGGTGGCTTAATTGGTTAAGTGACCAACTCTTGATTTTGGCTCAGGTCATGATCATGGTTTGTGCCAACAGCGTGTGGTCTGCTTGGGATTCTCTCTCTCCCTTTCCCTCTCCTGTCTCCAATCCCTCTCGAACAAAACAAAACAAAACAAAACAAAACAAAACAAAACATTGTCTAGTTGTATTAATCTAGGTCCTACCTGACCAGACTGATAGTACATGGGAGAGTTCAATATTCTTGAGGTGATACTGTAAATGTATGTTATAGACCATAACATGTGAATGCAAACTGTTTTTGCCTCTTCATGGAGACTGGTAATAAGAACAACACATTTCTGTGGGGTTCTGTGGGGTGAAATGGCTCACTTCTTATTATCTATCTCTGTAGAAACTAGGGCTCTGCTTCCTGCACTCTGCTATCAAGATCAGATATCACTCCTCTATCAGCTGTCTTGTCTTCTGAAAATGTATGGACAGCTCTCATTCACTATTCTCTCTTGTCCCTTCTTCATCCTTGTGGGTTTCAATCTTGTTATTCTACAACTATCATTTTGGACAGTTTCAGGGGAAGGTGAAGATAAATGTTTATGTTGATTCCATTCCAGGCCATAAGTCTTTAAACCATTAATTCTATATTGCATAGTAAAGGAGAAAATGGAAGAATTACCCTAAAAATCTTTATAATATCTTAAAGGAAGTTGGGGCAACCCAGAGCTTTGTCTCTTCAAACTCCTAGGATGTAAAAATCCCAAGGCTGGGAGTGCAGTGAGGTAAGTGAAGTACTCACCTTGGGCACAAAATGTAGGGGGCTCAAGAACTTACTGATCCACATAAATAATACTTTAATGCAGTATTATTAATTAATTAAACTAATAAATAAAATAATGAAAAGTCGACAATGAACAAAACATCAAATTTTAAAATAAAGACAGGATCAGTATTACTGATGTTTCTTTTGCCTCTGCTCCAGTGTGGCTTGCCATAAGACTGGTTGCACACTAGGAATTAAGGTAAAATGGAAGTAAACCAGGCCTTGCACTGTATTCAGCCTAGTTTCAAAAAATCTGTAGTCCAGAAAGCCCTTCAAATTTTTGTAGCCCAGAGAATCTCTAGCCTGATAATGGATTAAGATGATACTTGATTGCTGGTATTCTGAAGTACATGAAAAAAAGCAATCAAAATTCTTCTTTGAAGAAATATAACATCCATCTAGGCTTCAAATTATTTCTAAAAATAAAATTTCATAGACAAAATCTCACATACAGCCAAAGATAGGTGCAGAAGGAGAAAAGACCCCTTCAGCAAACAACATTCAAGAGAAGTATGTCTGCAAGGACTCCAGATATCAGAATATCAGACACAGACTAAAAGTTCCTCCCCAACAAGAAACCCCATACCCGTTAGCAGTCACTCCCCATTTCTCTTCCAAGCCCCAGGCCATTACTAATCCACTTTCTGTCTCTATAGATTTGGCTATTCTGGACATTTCACATAAATGGAATCATACAATATTGGTCTCTGTGATGGATTCTTTAACTTAGCAAAATGTTTTCAAGATCACACATTTTGTAGCATGTATCACTACTTCATTCCTTTTTATGGCTATGTAAAATTCCACTGTATGGATATTCCACATTTTATTTGTCCATTTATACTTTATGGCAATTATGAATAACGCCGCTATGAACATTTGTGTACAAGTTTTGGTGTGTATATATGCTTTCATTTCTCTTGGGTATAGGATTGGAATTGCTGGGCCACATGATGACTTCAAATGACTTACAGGAAAAAAAATTACATTAAAAAAACTAATAAGAGGCAGTCTCTGGGCCACTGCAACCGCGCAGTGATATAAGCGTTCCCAGCTGGTGATGTAAGGTGATGTAAGGGTTCACCAGCCATTGCTTGGTGAGACCCTTCCACAGAGGGTCCAAGTAGGCCTAAGCCGCAGGGCCCCAAAGAGTGAGGGGTTTGGAAACACAGCCCCATCTGAAATAAAATTTGGGAGAGGGTGCCACCTGGCAGGCTGAAGCTTGGTTGCAGATAATGTAGAAGTAGGGAGTGGAGGGAAGCTGGAGACAAAGGAGGGGTGTCTGATGGCCAGTTGGTGAGAGCACAGATTCTTATACCAGAGACTGGGAAGCTGGGTGATGCCATTTTCACCTCCCATACCTACACATATGAGCAAGTGTGCTACACCAATCCTCCCCCAAAGCTAAGCAACACCACATATTGGAGAATGGAGCCATTACACCAAGCCCCATCCAACTGTGCCAACCAAGCCCTAGAGGATGACCACAAGTCTCCACTTGCTTAGTGTACAAACTATAAAGTGCTTCACAGTTTGACTTCTGAGGGAAACTGGATGTAATTTCATTTGGATTTCATTCTTTTCACTGGCTCACCTATTCATTTTTCTTTTTCTTTTCTTTTCTTTTCTTATTCTTGGATACAGAAAGAGAAAAAAAAATTATTTTTATTTTCCGTTTATATAAATTTTTTTCATTCTGCAAGCTTTTTCTCATATTTGACTTTCATCCTTTCATTTCATTCTATTTTATTGTATTCATTTTTTAAAATTTTTAATGGTGAATGGTGGCTTGCTTTTTCCTTTTTTTATTTCTTTTTTTTTCTTTTCATTCCCTTTTTCTCTATTCTATCAAGCTTCTGTCAACAACCAAACCAAAACACACCTAGGATATAGTTAGCTTTATTTGTTTTCTTGTGTTCTTTTCATTTTTTAATTTTAACTTTTTATCTTATTAATTCTTTTTCTTCCTCCAAAAAAATGAAAAGAAGGAATTCACCCAAAAGAAAGAACAGGAAGAAATGACAGCTAGGGACTTAATCAACACAGATACAAACAAGATGTCTGAACTAGAATTTAGAATCACGGTAATAAGAATATTAGCTGGGGTTGAAAAAAGCATAGAATCCATTTCTGGAGATAAAAGAAGTAAAAGCTTGTCAAGATGAAATAAAAATGTTAACTGAGCTGCAATCTCTAATGAATGCCACGGCGGCAGGGATGGATGAAGTAGAGCAGTGAATTTAACAATATAGAGGACAAACTTATGGAGACCAATGAAGCAGAAAAAAAGAGGGATACTAAGGCAAAAGAGCATGATTTAAGAATTAGAGAACTCAGTGACTCATTAAAAAGGAATAACATTAGAATCATAGGGGTCCCAGAAGGTGAAGAGAGAGAAAAAGGGGTAGAAGGTTTACATGAGCAAATCATAGCAGAAAACTTTCCTAACTGGGGAACAGACATCAAAATCCAGGAAGCACAGAGGACTCCCATTAAATTCAACAATGGGAAACAATGGGAAGGCCTATCAACGATTGTGATTGAAAGCCATTGTTGAATAAAAAAAATAAAAGAAATAGTTTCTCTGATTCTTTCAATGGACTCAGTTTAGAGAAATAGTTAACCCCATGTCTTTCCTTCGGTGTCTAGAATGTTACTGAGGATTAATTTACTAGCATAATAATACATCGAAGAGGCTTGCATTTCATTACAGTAGGGAAAATAAAACTATTAATTTGGAGAGAAAAACTAATTCAGCCTCTGTAGTTAGATTAGAAATCTGTATGATTAGATAGCTGGATACATAATGGCCTCAGGGTGAAAATCTGCAAGTAGAAAATAGACTTAACTTCATGTGTTAATAGCAATGAAGCAGTTTTCCCTGAGCTCATGCAAGTAGCCATCTCTGCACTGGGGAACCTTGGGTAGGATCTGGGAAGGAACCCTTTATAAATAAATTCCAAGGGATTGACTGAAGCCAAAGCAAACTAGTGCCAAGACCAGTAAACTGACCCATTTCATACCAGTGTATAGTTCTAGGGATTAATTTAAGTAAGGAGAATATATTTTTATTGTGTATATTTTGCCCTGGCCACAGTTCTGGGACCTTTAGCAGCTTCATTAAGTACCAAAACCTCTTACTTCTTTCATTGAGATTTTTAACAGTGTTTAGGCTGGTGTCTGTAATTTTGAATAAACTTAGGTGACCTTTCTCAGTATACTTGATATGTCCCTGGATATTCACATTTGTTTACCTTCCTCAGCCGAAGAAGAAATAGAGAATACTCCTTCTTGACTACCTTTGTGATGGTTAATTCTTTGTGTCAACTTGACTAGGCTATGGTGCCCAGTTGTTCGGTCAACATCTATCTAGATGTTGCTGTGAAGGAATTTTTTAGATGTGATCAACATTTAAAACAGTAGACTTTGAGTAAAGCAGTTTACCTTCCATAATGTGGGTGGGCCTCATCTAATCAGTTGAAGATCTTGAAAACAAAGACTGAGGTTTTTTGAAGAAGGAATTTTCCTCAGGACTATAACATAGATACTCAGCCTAAGTTTCCAGCCTACCACCATGCCCTAAAGATTTCAGACTTGTTAGCCTCCATAAGTGTGTGAGCCAAATCCTGAAAATCAATCTCATTCTCTCCCTTGCCTTCCCTTCCCCACCTCTCTCTCTCTGTCTTCTCTCTCTCTCTCTCTCTCACACACACACACACACACACACACACACACCACACCACTCCCCATTGGCCCATTGGTTGTTTCTCTGGAGAACCCTGACTAATAACAACCTTTTTAAAAGAATGTTATTCTTAGTGAAATAAGTTAGAAAATAAGTGTATGATCTCACTTATATGAGGAATCTAAAATAAAGGAACTCATAGAAACAGAACAGATTCTCTAGAGGCAGAGAATGGGTTGGTGATAGGGGAAGTAATGAATGAAGGTGGTCAAAAGGTACAAACTTCTAGTTAATAAATAAGTTCTGCGAATATCATGTATAGCATGGTGACTGTAGTTAACAACACTGTGTTGTACATTGGAAGTTGCTAAGAGAGTAGATCTCAAAAGTTCTTTTTTTTTTTCCTAGTTTTGGGGTGTCTATTTTCTGAGAAAGGGAGTTACTTTTAAATTTTGTTTAATGTTTATTTATTTTTTTTTAAATTTTTTTTTTCAACGTTTATTTATTTTTGGGACAGAGAGAGACAGAGCATGAACGGGGGAGGGGCAGAGAGAGAGGGAGACACAGAATCGGAAACGGGCTCCAGGCTCTGAGCCATCAGCCCAGAGCCTGACGCGGGGCTCGAACTCACGGACCGCGAGATCGTGACCTGAGCTGAAGTCGGACGCTTAACCGACTGCGCCACCCAGGCGCCCCAATGTTTTATTTATTTTTGAGACAGAGAGAGACAGAGCTCATGAACAGGGGAAGGGGCAGGAAAGAGAGGGTGACACAGAATCTGAAACAGGCTCCAGGCTCTGAGCCTGTCAGCACAGAGCCCGACGCGGGGCTCGAACTCACGGACCGTGAGATCATGACCTGAGCCGAAGTCAGATGCTTAATCCGACCAAGCCACCAGGCGCCCCTGGATCTCAAAAGTTCTAATCCACAAGGAAAAATTTTTGTAACTAAGGTGATGGGTGTTAACTAGACTTATTGTGATAATCATTTTGTAATATATACATATAGCAAATTATCTTGTACACCTTAAATTTATTACAATGTTTATGTCAATTATATCTGAATAAAATGGAGGTTTAGGGAGGTGGAAAGTTATTCCTTTATCTTTACTTTAGCAATTTTTTCTTTGAAACTAGGATGACATTTGAGGGTTTTTTAAAATGTTTTTAATTTATTTTTGAGGGGGGGCAGAGAGAGAGGGAGAAAGAGGATCTAAAGCAGGCTTTGAGCTGTCAGCACAGAGCCCAATGTGGGACTCAAACCCACAACCATGAGATCATGACCTGAGCTGATGTCAGACGCATAACCAACTGAGAGCCATCCAGGTGCCCTAGAATTGAGTTTTTAATTTACATCGGTTACTGGCATTTACTTGCAAGCATTTCTTCATGGGTTCATGGGGATTTTTTTAGTAATAGCTCTAACAGATTTCTATTTGGTGCAGCCTTCTTTTTTTTTTTCCAAAGAACTTTATCATTCATCTTTTCCAGAAAAGAACATTTCAAAACTACATTTAATAGAAAGTAAGTTAAAACATGAATAACAAGTGATTTCTTCATACCTCTCTGTCACAATTTTTTTCAAATGGAGCTCGTAAAAATATTTTAAGTCTTTCAGATGTCTATTAGATAATGTCTAGTTCCTTTAGGTCAAAATATAATTCATTATATATGGTGGATTATGGGTGAGGAAGAAATGTATTTGCATGAATTTAAGACCCCAAAGACTACAAGATTGTTATAAAAATGATAATAGAGTACAAGGGCCAATTTGTAAGGAGAAGGCAGAGCTATTAATAGTGATAAGTTGACAATCCTTTTAGAATTTCTCCTAATAAACTGGTAGCATATAGAACACATGTCTGCCCTAAATTCCCTTCTCCTAACCTCCCTTGTTGTCTAAAGCCTCACTGGTGCCCCACTGGAAGAGCAAACTTTCCAAGACTGTCATGAATGCTTCCTTCATTGGGGTTTGTATATCTTTACCTTCTCGTGTGGCAAGTAGGTGCTTCTTTGGGTCTTGATAATACAACACATATTATTAGTCCTTAAAGAATAAAAAGGAACTCACTCAGTTCCCAAGGAGTAGAAAAAGTTCAGAACAATCAGCAACTTTTTTTTTTTTTTTTTTTTTGAGCACCATCAAACATAAAACACCTTACTCAGGGCTGTTTGGTGTGGTCAAAAAAAAAAAAAAAGAGTAGAAAAGATATCTCATATCTTCAGAGAAATGGCAGAGGGGCTGATTTTTAAAAAGCAGAAGAAGGGTGCCTGTATGGCTCAGTCGGTTGAGCATCCTACTTCAGCTCAGGTCATGATCTCGTGGTTCGTGAGCTCGAGACCCGCATTATGCTCTCCGCTGTCAGCACAGAGCCTGCTTTGGATCCTTTGTTTCCCGCACCACCCCCGCCCCCCCCCCCACCTCTCTGCACCTCCCTTGCTCTCTCTCTCTCTCTCTCCAAGATAGATAAACACATAAAAAAAATAAAAAGCAGAAGAGACACCTACTGTTTAAAAACCTCCCAGAGGAACTTAGATTCTACATTCTGCCTCCAAGCAGCAGTTTTCCCCATGACCATAATTTCTTAGGAATCCTTTATGTCCCCAGAGGAGGTAAAGCCAACTCTGTTTCTTTCTCCAATACAGGCACCTGACAGCAGCTATGACAACTATGTGCTCTGCAAAGAACTTTTTCCAGAGGTTGATGTCTCAGAGTTTCCCTTAGCACTTGGTGGGCAAGTTGGCTATTTGAGAGTAGAGAATAAAAGAAACGTGTGAAAGTATTTTGATGTATGTAAGTAGAGTGTATCAGAGGGAATGTGATGGCCAGTCTTGTGTTTTTCATTCCTTCTTCCTACCAGAACTGGTGTGAGTATTTGTTATCCAGTTAGTAGAAGTTTCCTTGTCTGTCCAAAAGGTGATTGTAGCTGGTGATTTCCGGAAAGGAAGAGGCAGCAGCAACCCTTTTGTGGTTTTTTAGCCAGTGGTGAGAATTCTGTACCCTTTGTCTTGAAGCAGTATATTAACACACTTCAGCTTTTTCTTTCAGCATTTTATTCAAAGGCAAGAGAGGAGTCAGGGATGAGTCCAAAGTTTTTACTTGAACCACTGGAAGGATGGAGTTACCTTAACTAAATAAACAGAGGCAGACTCAGGGAAAAGAAAGTTTTGGGGAAAAGATCAGGAGTTCATTTTGGGATATGTGAAAATTGAGATGCCTGTTAGACCATCCCAGTAGAGAATTGAGTAGGCACTTGGGTATAGGAGTGTAGACAAGTCAGGTCTGGAAATGTAAATATGGAAGTCACATACATACACCAAGACTCCCAAGGGAGAAAACATGGATACAGTCTAAGACCAAGAGCCAAGACTGAGCCTAGGAGCACTCCTGTTTTTAGAGTCAGAGAGACAGGAGGAACCAGCCAAGAAGATGGAGGAGTAATGCCACTGAGGGCAATGGGGGCCAGGAGAGGAGGGTATCCTGAAAGTCAGGGGAAGAAAATGTTTCAAGGAAGAAAAAGAAAGTGAGAACACTATTGATGGGCAAGTGAGGATAACGGAGATAGTGTCTTGGATTTTATAATGTGGGAGACATTAGTAACTATAGCAAGGGCAGTTTTATGTGGAGAGGAGGGGGTAAGGGCCTGAGTGAGTGGGTTCAGGAGAGAATAGGAGAAGAATTGCTGCATGAAGGATACATGATTATGTTAAGGAATTTTTCTGCAGAGTGAACAGAAATAGAGCAGTAAGCTAGAGGCAAAAGTGAGGTCAAGATTGTTGATATTGTTGATGTTTAAGTGGAAGAAATATACCATAGTTTTATATTAATGGAAATGTCTAGTAGAAAGGAATGAAATATCGATGCATCGGAGAGAAGGGAGAAATTGCTGAGCAATTCTCAGAATGTCTCACAGAACTGAAGACATTCTAATCTTGTGCCAAAGCCTGTTCTCATTCTACACACAATGAATGCCAACAACTCTGGTTATGGAAATAGTTTCTGCAGGCAGAGAGTGGAAATCTATTTGAAAACCTCCGTCTCTGTATCGTGGAGTCCAAGGACAGGGTGTATGGATAAAAATGCTGACCTTAATGCCTCAGGTCATTGAGCCGAGGATACATACTTTTGGGCACCCACACAAATACCACCCAAACTACCTTTCTGTGCAGCGTAGGTTGTAATAATACCTCACTAAAACAGATTTCATATCATTTGTGATCATCTGAAGGGACAAAATTTAAAATTTCCCTTTTACCTCAGAGATACTATTTTTATAGAAAATTAAATCCATTTACAAAATTATATGGGACGTTTTGCATAATTTTTAAAGGTATCAGACATTATCTTCAATGTAAATGCAAAAAATAAACTTCAATTTAAGTAGCAACTGGCAGTAAGCTCATTCTTCTTGTATCACATCAGTTCATTTTTTCTATTTCACTGAGGTGATCTATTAGTCAATTTTTCTTGGCTTACTTTGAATTATTACACTATAGTATTTTTTAATACTATAGAGTTTAAGATTGCTGTTTATGAAAAAATATTCTATTAGGTCTAATCTTTAAATAACAAAGAAAAATTTCTCCCCATAGATATGCTTTACAGAAATTTTAAAGGCTTGAAATTTTCCTTCCTAAACTTCCTTAGAAAGAGAACCCAGTTCAAAGAGAACTTTTCAGTATTTTCCACCAGTTACCCTTACTAGCAGAAGACAGCAAAGGCATACCTGGGGGGCAATGGGGGTATTGGCCAGTGTGGCCAATAAACTCATAACATTTATTTGGAATCTCCTTTTCAGACATTAAAACCCATTTTATAGTATAATAATACTATGTTTTACAATATAGTAAATTATTTTAAATTATAATTTCGGGGAAAAATGTATTCTACTTGTCTCATTGGCTCAATGAAGAAGCTGCTTGACATAGGTTCTGTCCATGTCAGAGCTCTGGAATGAACTGAGGCTCAGCCAATGCAGATTCATCATCTAGGTACTTTCTCTTCTCTAGCTGCAAGTCTCTAGAACACACACCCACACCCACAAAAATATACTAATAAAATGGCAACCATTTGTTATTGCTTTACGAATTATAAAAGGGTAAATGCTGAGGAAACATTCTTTGAATGCTACTAGAGAGAAAGTTACAGTGCAATATTTTTTGGGTTCCTGTGGTAGAAAATCCTGATGGTTGCATCATTCTGTTTACAGGCCTAATAACCAGTGTCATAACAATCCAGTCGGCCTCTTTAACTGTCTCCATAGAATTCTTGTCAGAGCACTTTCATGTTGAAGAAGAAGACTAGTGATGTTTTCTATTTTGCTAAATTTATAAGCTTCACTACACTTAAATACATCAAGAATCTCAAAATAAGGTAGTCCTTATGATTTTCATCTCTCAATGTTTATTTTTATCACAGAACTTTTGTTGATTACAGAAAAAAAACTAACAGTTTTTGCTCTGCAATTGTTTTCTGAAATTGTTCAGACTTCAAATAAACCAACCAAAGCTGTTAAGTAAGACAACTAAGACTTTATCATTAAGATGAACAATTGAGTCAGACTACCAGGTTTTTGTCTTTTGCTGTCACATCTCTCTTCTTTGTTAATGAAAAGCAAGTCAATCCTGAGTGTGAAACCTTTCCCGGTCCACTTTCCCCATCTCGTATTATTTTGAACCAAATCCTAAATGTCATATGAATTTATCCATAAATATTTCAATATACCAAAACATTTGATTAAGGACAGTTACATCAGGAAATTGAATTTGTTAGCAGGAGCCAGTGGCTTTGCATACAATCCAAATAATCACAAGTGATTTCTAAGGTGACAAACTTTTCTAAGGTAGATAGAAATATCTATTGTACAATAAATATTTCGGCCTTCTTGACTCACTCCGAAGTCACATTTTCTACTTTGACTTCTGTGGTCAAAGCACAGGTTCATTGTGGTCACAAATATCCACAGGATTTGATCTTGCCTCCTATGACATCTTGCAATCACTTGAAGAGACTCCAGGGCTAGTATCATTGGATACCTCAACTACACCAAAAAGGTCAGAGTTCTCAATTGCTCTCTACACATAAAATTTTCTATTCCATAGTATCCATCAAGAAAAACACAAGTTTACTGACATGGAAAAGCAGAATTTTGATTTTACTTGCACATGTGTCATAAAACCCTTCTACAGGGCAAAAATTTAAACAATTTTTCTCCAAAACCTTGACTAAAATTGCACACTAAAATGTGCCATAATTATCCTAGAGCTTTGGTGCTGCTGTCATAGTATATATAAATGTAACATATGTAATCCCAGTTATAATACTGCAAGAATAAGTATGCCCCTGCTTGGGACAGAAGGAATCTGAAGGCCTTGGGTCTGTGTGTACTAGTGAGAGCCAGAAAGGGGCAGGATGCTCTAGGGGTGTGTTATGTGTAAGACCTCAAGCTGACCCCTCTTCATGGTAGCTGCTATCAGGGCATTCATCTCTCAGCTTGGAGAAGAGTGTAATAGATAATTATTTTGGTTTCCCTCTTTCTTTTTTATGTATTTTACTTTTCATTCTTTGATCCAGCTACTGAATTCATCACTCCTTCTGGTTGTTCTCCCCAACTTTGTGTAGTGGAGCCAGGGGGAAAAGAGAAGCTTGTAAAGAAAGGGGTCTTTTTAGGTTTTTTTTTTTTTCCCTTAAAGTCTCTCTGTCCCTGCTCTTGAATAATTGTTGATAATTTTTTTCATTTGTAGGTGCTGATAAAAGTGTAATTATCAGGAATTAATTATGAAAAAATAAGTATACCAGCCCATCTACTGCTGGAAATGCTATATTTATCAGGATAAAATTGTCATGACATTAATCCATAGTCATCCATTCAATAACATCTATGGAGTACACACTAAATGTGAGGGTAGCAGGGAGGAATCTGACGTTAATTAAAAAAAAAATTTTTTTTAATGTTTATTTATTTTTGAGAGAGAGAGAAACAGAGCACAAGTGGGGGAGGAACAGAGAGACAGGAGACACAGAATCTGAAGCAGGCTCCAGGCTCTGAGCTGTCAGCACAGAGCCCGACGCGGGGCTCGAACTCACAAAACCGTGAGATCATGACCTGAGCCAAAGCCGTATGCTCAACCGACTGAGCCACCCAGGCCGCCCCAAGATGTTAATTTTTAAAAATGGTCCCTGACCTCAAGGAGTTTACAAAAGAGAAAAACCTATACATAAAAATTGTAATACAAGGTGGAATGTAGTATGTACTATGTCAGCATCTTTTTAAAATGGTCTGAGACCACCTACTAAATCAATCTCTGGTTGTAGGGCTCAAGAATCTGCATTTTGGGGGCACCTGGTGGCTCAGTCAGTTGAGTGTCCAACTCTTGATTTCAGCTTGGGCCATGATCTCACAGTTCCTGTGCTGGAGCCCAACATCGGGCTCCATGCTAACAGCTTATAGCCTGCTTGAGATTCTGTCTCCATCTCCCTCTCTGCCCCTCCCTCCACTCATGCTCCCTCTCTCTTTCAAAATAAATAAATAAATAAACATTAAAAAAAAAAAAGACAGGACTTCCAGGTAATTCTCATACACAATAAAATGTTTTATATTTTAGACATTTTCTTGGAGAAGATAAGAATAAAGGGGTCAGGGGGCACCTGGGTGCCTCAGTCGGTTAAGCATCTTACTCTCGATTTTGGCTCAGGTCATGATCTCACCATTCCATGAGATCAAACCCTGAATTGGGCTCTATGCTGACAGTGCAGAGCCTGCTTGGGATTCTGTCTCCAGCTGTCTCCCCAACGCCTCTCAAAATAAATAAGTAAACATAAAATAAATAAATAAATAAATAAATAAATAAATAAATAAATAATAAAGGAATC
This sequence comes from Lynx canadensis, assembly GCF_007474595.2. NCBI lineage: Eukaryota > Metazoa > Chordata > Mammalia > Carnivora > Felidae > Lynx > Lynx canadensis. The sequence goes on from NC_044308.2 coordinate 58,263,030, forward strand.
AATTCCAGCATGAAGAGAATCAGGAAACAAAAAACCAATAGAGAAGAAAATCAGGAAAAACTAATTATTTTCTCCAGTAATGATTAAATGATGATTAAACTCTGCTCTTGATAGCTAACTTTTAGTATGTCATTACATTGCAGGTTCATCACTTTTAATTTAAGAAACTCTCGAATTGCACAGTTAAGTGGATTTTGAAATACATACAAATTTCCTTATTCTGTTTTCAAGTTTCAGAAAATGCTTCTGAAACTGTAGATCAAACTCAGAAATATATATGTGGTGTATAAAGCAACTTGATGTGACTTTTTTAATGTTTATTTGAGAGAGAGAGAGAGATAAAGAGTGTGAGCAGGGGAGGGTCAGAGAGAGAGGGAGACACAGAGGTATCAGCCCAGAGACCAACACGGGGTTCAAACTAAAGAACTGTGAGTTCATGACCTGAACCGAAGTTGGACACCCAACCAACTGAGCCACCCCTTGATGTGACTTTTGATTGAAACAACATTGGTTGTCATGGAAGTTACTTTACCATACTATAAGTTTTGCACAAAGCAATGTTTTGGCTTGTATTTTAGGTTGAATTTATTAAGAAACATTATCAAGTCTGCAGTAAAAGTTAATTTCCAAAGCTATTTAGTGTTTGATAATAGCAGTTGAGGGCAGTTCTTCTCTTTGAGAAAAATTTTAGTCTCAGCCTGAGCTCAAAAAATTGCATTAAAAACTTACCATTGCTGAGCCATTGAACTGTTTTGGGGGAGGGTGAGTCAGGATATTCATACAATTTTTCAGTCATTTAATTTTATTTTTATTTTTATTTTTAATTATTTTTTAATTTATATCCAGTTAGTTAGCATATGGTGCAACAATGATTTCAGGAGTAGATTCCTTAATGCCCCTTACATGTTTAGCCCATCTCCCCTCTCACAACCCCTCCAGTAACCCTCTGTTTGTTTTCTATATTTAAGAGTCTCATGTTTTGTCCTCCTCCCTGTTTTTATATTATTTTTGCTTTCCTTGTGTTCATTTGTTCTGTGTCTTAAAATCGTCATATGAGTGAAGTCATAGATATTTGTCTTCTCTGACTAATTTCGCTTAGCATAATACCCTCCAGTTCCATCCAGTAGTTGCAAACAGCAAGATTTCATTGTTTTTGATTCCCGAGTAATACTCCATTGTGTGTGTGTGTGTGTGTGTGTGTGTGTGTGTGTGTGTATATATATACACATATATGTATATATATATATATACATATATACATACATATATACATATATATGTGTGTGTGTGTATATATATATATATACACACACACACCACATTTTCTTTATCCATTCATCCATCGGTTGACATTCTGTACTTTGGCTCTTGTTGATAGTGCTGCTATAAACATTAGGGTGCATGTGCCAGTTTGAAACAGCATAACTGTATCCCTTTGATAAATACCTAGTAATGCAATTGCTGGGTTGTAGGGCAGTTCTATTTTTAATTTTTTGAGGAACCTCCATACTGTTTTCCAGAGTGGCTGCACCAGCTTGCTTTCCCACCAGCAGTGCAAAAGAGTCCTCTGTCTCCGCATCCTTGCCAACATCTGTTGTTGCCTGAGTTGTTAACGTTAGCCATTCTGACAGGTGTGAGGTGGTATCTCATTGTGGTTTTGATTTGTATTTCCCTGATGAGGAGTGACATTGAGCATTTTTTCATGTGTCGGTTGGCCATCTGGATATCTTCCTTGGAGAAGTGTCTTTTCATGTCTTTTGCCCATTTCTTCACTGGATGATTTGTTTTTTGGGTGTTCAGTTTGATAAGTTCTCTATAGATTTTGGATACTAACCCTTTATCTGATATGTCATTTGCAAATATCTTCCCCCATTCTGTCAGTTGCCTTTTAGTTTTGCTGATTGTTTCCTTTGCTATGCAGAAGCTTTTTATTTTGATGAGGTCCCAATAGTTCACTTTTGCTTTCATTTCCCCTTGCCTACAGAGACATGTTGAGTAAGAAGTTGCTGTGGCTAAGGTGAAAGAGGTTTTGCTTGGTTTCTCCTCAAGGATTTTGGTGGCTTCCTGTCTTACATTTAGATTTTTCATCCATTTTGATTTTATTTTTGTGTATGGTGTAAGAAAGTGGTCTAGGTTCATTCTTCTGCATGTCACTATCCAATTTTCCCAACACCATCTGCTGAAGAGACTGTCTTTATTCCATTGGATATTCTTTCCTGCTTTGCCAAAGATTAGTTGGTCATATGTTTTTGGGTCCATTTCTGGGTTCTCTACTCTCTTCCATTGATCTGAGGGTCTGTTTTTGTGCCAGTACCACACTGTCTTGATGATTACAGTTTTTTAATACATCTTGAACTCCGGGATTGTGATGCCTCAGCTTTGGTTTTCTTTTTCAAGATGCTTTGGCTATTTGGAGTCTTTTCTGGTTCATACAAATTTTAGGATTGTTCTAGCTCTGTGAAGAATGCTGGTGTTATTTTAATAGGGATTGCATTGAATATGTAGATTGCTTTGGGTAGTATTGACATTTTAACAATATTTGTTCTTCCTATCCAGGAGCATGGAATATTTTTCCTTTTTTTTTTTTTTTTTGGTCTTCTTTAATTTCTTTTATAAGCTTTCTATAGTTTTCAGTGTATAGATCTTTCACCTCTTTGGTTAGATTTATTCCCAGTTATTTTATGGGTTTTGGTGCAATTGTAAATGGTATTGATTCCTTGATTGCTTTTTTTGTCACTTCATTATTGGTGTATAGGAATTCAACCAATTTCTGTGCATTGATTTTATCTCCTGCAACTTTGCTGAATTCATGGATCTGTTCTAGCAGTTTTTTGGTGGAATATTTTAGGTTTTTCCATATAGAGTATCATGTCATCTGCAAAGAGTGAAAGTTTGACCTCCTCCTGGCTGATTTGGATGCCTTTATTCCTTTGTGTTGTCTGATTAGTGAGGCTAAGACTTCCAATACTATGTTGAATAACAGTGGTGAGAGTGACAACCCTGTCGTGTTCCTGACTTTAGGGGGAAAGTGCTCAGTTTTTCCCCATTGAGAATGATATTAGCAGTGGGTCTTTCATATATGGTTTTTATGATCTTGAGGTATGATCCTTCTATCCCTACTTTCTTGAGGGTTTTTATGAAGAAAGGATGCTGTATTCTGTCAAATGCTTTCTCTGTATCTATGGAGAGGATCATGTGGTTCTTGTCCTTTCTTTTATTGATGTGAGGTATCACATTGATTGTTTTGAGGATATTGAAACAGCCCTGCATCCCAGGGACAAATCCCACTTGGCCATGGTGAATAATTTTTGTAATGTGTTGTTGCATCCGGTTGGCTAGTATCTTGTTGAGGATTTCTGCATCCATGTTCATCAGGGATTGGTCTTTAGTTCTCCTTTTTAGTGGAGTCTTTGGTTTTGGAATCAAGGTAATGGTGGCTTCATGGAATGAGTTTGGAAGTTTCCCTTCCATTTCTATTTTTTTGGAACAGCTTCAAGAGAATAGGTGTTAACACTTCTTTAAATGTTTGGTAGAATTCTCCTGGAAAGCCATATGGCCCTGGACTCTTGTTTTTTGGGAGATTTTTGATTACCAGCTCAATTTCTTTACTGGTTATGGGTTAGTTCAAATTTTCTATATCTTCCTGTTTCACTTTTGGTAGTTTATATTTTCTTCCAGATTGCCCAATTTATTGGCATATAATTTCTCATAATATTGTCTTATTATTGTTTTTATTTCTGCAGTGTTCGTTGTGATCTCTCCTCTTTCATTCTTGATAGTATTTATTTGAGTCCTTTCCTTTTTCTTTTTGATCAAACTGAGTAGGAGTTTATCAAAGAACCAGCTTCTGGTTTCATTGATCTGTTCTACTGGTTTTTTTTTGGTTTCAATAGCATTGGTTTCTGCTCTGATCTTTATTATTTCCTGTCTTCTGCTGATATTGGGTTTTATTTGCTGTTCTTTTCCAGCTCTTTAAGGTATAGGGTTGGGTTGTGTATCTGAGACCTTTCTTCCTTTTTAAGGAAGGCCTGGAATGCTATATACTTCCTTATTATGACTGCCTTTGCTGCATCCCAGAGGTTTTGGGCTGTGGTGTTATCATTTTCATTGGCTTCCATGTACTTTTTAATTTCCTCTTAACTTCTTGGTTAACCTTTTCGTTCTTTAGTAGGATGTTCTTTAATCTCCAAGTATTTGTTGTCTTTCTAAATTTTTCTTGTGGTTGATTTAGAGTTTCATAGCATTGTGGCCTGAAAATATGCACGGTGTAATCTCAATCCTTTTGTACTTGCTGAGGGCTGATTTGTGTCCCAGTATGTGATCTATTCTGAATGTTCCATGTGTACTCGAGAAGAATGTGTATTCCTCTGCTTTAGGATGAAATGTTTTGAATATATATGTTAAGTCCATCTGGTCCAGTGTGTCATTCAACACCATTGTTTCCTTCTTGATTTTCTGTTTAGATGATCTTTCCATTGCTGTAAGTGGGGTATTGAAGTCCCCTACTATTATGGGATTATTATCAATGAGTTTCTTTATGTTTGTGATTAACTGATTTGTACATTTGGGTGTTCCACGTTTGGAGCATGAATGTTTACAATTATTAGATCTTCTTGGGGGATAGACCCCTTAATTTTGACATAATGCCCTTCTTCATCTCTTGTTCTGTCTTTATTTTAAAGTCTAGATTGTCTGGCATAAGTATGGCTACTCTGGCTTTCTTTCGGAGATCATGAGCATGATAGATGGTTCTCCATCCCCTTACTTTCAATCTGAAGGTGTCTTTAGGTCTAAAGTGGGTCTCTTGTAAACAGCATATAGATGGATCTTGTTTTCTTGTCCATTCTCTTACCCTATGTCTTTTGATTGGAGCATTTAGTCCATTGATGTTCAGAGTGAGTACTGAAAGGTATGAACTTATTATCATTATGTTGCCTGTAGAGTTGGAGTTTCTGGTGGTGTCCTCTGGTCCTTTCTAGTCTTTGTTGCTTTTGGTCTTTTTGTTTTTTGTCTTGTTTTTTCATCTTTTCTCCTCTCAGAGAGTCCCCCTTAAAATTTCTTGCAGCACTGGTTTAGTGGTCATGAACTCCTTTAATTTTCATTTGTCTGGGAAACTTTTTATCTCTCCTTCTATTTTGAATGACAGCCTTGCTGGATAAAGAATTCTTGGCTGCATATTTTTCCAATTCAGCACATTAAATATATCCTGCCCTCCTTTCTGGCCTGCCAAGTTTCTGTGAATAGGTCTGCTGTGAACCTGATCTGTCTTCTCTTGTAGGTTAAGGACTTTTTTCCCCTTGCTGCTTTCATGATTCTTTCCTTGCCTGAGTATTTTGTGAATTTGACTATGATATGCCTTATTGATGGTTGGTTTTTGTTGAATCTAATGGGAGTCCTCTGTGCTTCCTGGATTTTGATGTCTGTTTCCCCAGGTTAGGAAAGTTTTCTGCTATGATTTGCTCATGTAAACCTTCTACCCCTTTTTCTCTCTCTTCACCTTCTGGGACCCCTATGATTCTAATGTTATTCCTTTTTAATGAGTCACTGAGTTCTCTAATTCTTAAATCATGCTCTTTTGCCTTAGTATCCCTCTTTTTTTCTGCTTCATTGGTCTCCATAAGTTTGTCCTCTATATTGTTAAATTCACTGCTCTACTTCATCCATCCCTGCCGCCGTGGCATTCATTAGAGATTGCAGCTCAGTTATAACATTTTTTATTTCATCTTGACAAGCTTTTACTTCTTTTATCTCCACAGAAATGGATTCTATGCTTTTTTCAACCCCAGCTAATATTCTTATTACCGTGATTCTAAATTCTAGTTCAGACATCTTGTTTGTATCTGTGTTGATTAAGTCCCTATCTGTCATTTCTTCCTGTTCTTTCATTTGGGGAGAATTCCTTCATTTCATCATTTTTAAGGAAGGAGAGGAATTAATAAAGTAAAAAAAAAAAATTAAAAGCAACACAAAAAAAATTAAATAAGGGATGCTATATCCTAGGTGTGTTTTGGTCTGGTTGCTGAAAGGAGCTTGACAGATTAGAGAAAAAAAGGAAAGATAAGAAAAGAAAAAGCAGAAAAAAGGGGGGAAAAAGGAAAACATTTGAAAATTTGAAAAAATGAATACAATAAAATAGAATAAAACGAAATGATTGATATAAAATAGAATTTTTAAAATTTACAAAAAAGTAAAATACATAGTAGAAAAAAATTAAAGAAAAATCTTTTTAATAAAAATGGAAAATAAAATAAATTTTTTTCTCTTTCTGCTGAGTTCTGTGGTTCAGGTTGTGCAGATTGTTGCGTTAATCCTCAATCAGTGTTTTAGGTGTGCAAGATGGTTTAGTGTTGATCTGGCTGCATTTCAGGGACAAGAGACACAAAAACACTTTCCATGCTGTTCTGCCATCTTGGCTCTTCCCTCTTCACCTGAAACTTTCCATTTTCATATTCCCTTTATCACAGAACAAGGAAATTTTTCCATCTGAAAAGGAGCCTACAATCCCCTAACCACCAATTTCTCTGTCCTGGCTGTAGTTTATGAAAATAATCCGAGGAGCTTTTAAAACCTGTGGGGGCCCCACCTCCAGATATTCTGGTTTAATTATCTAAGATAAGGGCCTGGGCCCCTATGTTCTGAATATGTAGCCAGGGTTGTGAACCACTGACTACCCAACCCCTTCATTCTATAGATGAGGAAATTGGGGTTAATTAAAATTGTACCAATATAGCATATTTAGATTAAAATTTTTTCATAAATAAGTAATGATTTCTAAAACCTGAAACTTGTTGACCAAGTGAAGCTTAACTGTTCAGACAACTGTTTACCATCTTTCTCTTTGTTTTCTTCTTCCTCTTCTTCTTTTTTTTTTTTCCAGAAACTAAAGGTCTTCTTTATCCCTGCATTAGCTCTGTGAACACAGGTTAATGCTTCTAACCTTTCTTTGAAAAAATTATTAGGAAAACATTTACCCATAGAGCTGAAACAGGCAAATTTCAAAAGAATAAAACTTGAAATACCACAGTTGACTCCCACTTTTTAACCTGCTCTCACAGAACTTCAGCATGCATTCACATATGTGAGAAGAGCTATTTTAAGTAGCCCACACAATTAAAAACCAAACAAGGATTAAAATCTGAGAGGTAAATGGGTGCTATGGTAATTTTCAAAAAATGGTGTAACTTCTTTGACATACCTTCCCCCAAGAGTGGGGTTCCCATGACACTGAGAGGCTGTGATGGCTTTAACCAATAGAGCAAGGCTCAGCACACCTTTTCAGTAAAGGGCCAGATAGTTAATATTTTAGGCTTTGCAGGCCTTAAGGTCTCTGTTGCAACTACTCAACTCTAAATTGTAGCATGAAAGTAGCCATAGACAAAATGTAAACAAATGGACATGGCTATGTTCCAATAACACTTTATTTACAATGACAGGTGGCATGCTGAATTTGGCACGAGGTCATAGTTCACTGATCTCTGCAACAGAATAGAAGAAATGCTACGTGACTTCTAAAACTAGGTCATAACAAGCCCTACAGCTTCCACCTGCGTCTCCTGGAACACTCTCAGAAAGCTCCATCTTGGAACTTAGCCAGCACCCTGTGAGAAGCCAAAGCCAGAGAGACAGGCCCTATGTAAGTGATCTGGTCAACAGCCCTGGCTTTGCCCAGCCTTCATGCCTTCCCAGCCTAGGTGTTCACATGTGAGTGAAGAAGCCTCATGATGATTCCACTGCCCATCTGTTCAAGTCACCACTGAACACTGAGTCTTCCTGGCTGAGGCTCTGGACAGAGCGCAACAGAGACAAAACATCCCTACCATGCCCCATCGGAATTCTGTGAGGATAGTAAAACTGTTGTTTTCACATTGCTAGATTTAGAGGTGGCTTGTCATGTAGCAATAGATAACTAGAACAGAGGATGACTAACAAAACCTCTTAATATCACATGTGGAAGGCTAAAAATCTCAGAAGAGAAAGCTGGAGTAACAAACTCATTTGAAAATATTTAATTTAAAAAAAACAACTTATGCTTGTAAGTCATAAATCTAAAGAAACTTGTAATGTTTACATTCTGGAGTAAGGTGTGAAACATAGATGCCCATCAATTTGGGACTGTCCAATAACAATGGCTTTATAACTGTTGAAAAAACACAAATCTGGGACTAGTTACCAACTAATCATTAAATGTTTATTTGGTTGAAAATAGTCAACAATTAGGATCAGCTAACAATTACTCCAACTGGCCAAACCATTTTTTGTGTCTGGATACAATGTTGAATGCTCCGCTATGCTATGGCTCCAGACACCTTGGACATAATACTAAAACAAAATTTGTGAAGCTAGTCAATACTGGAAAAGCTTTGTAACTTTAAGTAATATGATCTATACTATAGTTGCAGGTAAATTATTTAAAAATCTACCCTAATAGATATTCACTAATGCTGAACTTCAGGTATACATGGATTAACAATTTGCTAACAATTTGGTTATAGGTGTTTAAACTTCCCCTGCCCTCAAACCAGCAAGCCCTTGGATATGGTACTGTGTCAGGATTGTCCTAAAAGGCGCAGAGTTTAGGCTGAAGCAAATATGCGACTGTGAGGCACAGATAAAATCAAGTCCAGCACAGAAGAGACAAAACCAAGCATGAAGTAAGGGTACAATCTTAAGCCACCAACATAGAATGAGCATTTATAAGAGAAACTAAAAAAAATCATTACGGATACTTCCAGAGTTTCTGGAACACAGCTGTAGGTACTTTTTCTAGGGAAGAAAAATGGTTCTAAGACCAATTCTGACATGTGTGTGGAGGAGGCTCCCCACCCTGTCCCACACACACCACCACACAATGCTCAGGACACAAAGTAGGTGTTCTATAGAGTTCAACTCAATTCTGAACTGTCTACCCAGAGATAGCATCAGACTCCAAAGGGACAGGGCTCAATCCCAAAAGAATACCCTCCACTTGAGAAGCCATTCACAAGCTCAAGTTAACACCTATGCTTCTGACCAACCACCTATAGACTGGAGGTTCCAAAGATCCACTCCTTGGATTTCAGATGCCAGTTCCAAGTCCAGGTTGTTAGCTGTGCTTCTTCTTAGCAACTGGCTATAAATCAGAGGTTCTCATGACCTGTACCCTTTCAGATTCAACTGATTAGCTAGAGTAGCTCACAGAACTCAGGGAAACACTTACTCACATTTACCAGTTTATTATAAAAGTATATAATAAAGGATACAGGTGGACATCCAGATGGAAGAGATGCACAGGGCAAGGTATATGGCAAGGGGCATGGAGCTTCCATGCCCAGCATAGGTGTGCTACTCTCCCAGCACTTCCAGCTCTCCCAGTTCACCAACCTGGAAGCTGACCAAACTGTCCATTTCTAAATTTTTATGGAGACTTTATTACATAGGCATGATTGATGAAGTCATCAGCCATTGGAAATCTATTCAATCTCCAGCCATTCTCCCCTCCCAAGAGGTATAAGGGTGGGACTGAAAGTCCCAACCCTACAATCCAGCAATCAGCCCAATTCTTAGAAGACCCAGGGGCATTCCAAAATTCACCTCATTAACATGACAAAAGGTACCTTTATCTCTTTCACCACTTAAGAAATTCTAAGCCTTTGGGGCGCCTGGGTGGCGCAGTCGGTTGGGCGTCCGACTTCAGCCAGGTCACGATCTCGCGGTCCGTGGGTTCGAGCCCCGCGTCAGGCTCTGGGCTGATGGCTCAGAGCCTGGAGCCTGTTTCCGATTCTGTGTCTCCCTCTCTCTCTGCCCCTCCCCCGTTCATGCTCTGTCTCTCTCTGTCCCAAAAATAAATAAAAACGTTGAAAAAAAAATTTTTTTTAAAAAATTAAAAAAAAAAAAAAAAAAAAAAAAAAGAAATTCCAAGCCTTTTAGAAGGTCTGCACTAGAAACAGGACAAAGGCCAAATATATATTTCTTATTATAATTCATAATATCACAGGAAGGCAGCTATTAAAAGATGATATTGCTAAAAAGAAAAAAAAAAAGAAATTATGGATTCATTCTTGCACTTACTTGCTGTAGCTGACAGATCTCATGCCCAGTACCCTTATTAGCCTCCCATGGTTAAATTTTTACAACTAGTTTTTATCCAGCAATATTCTATACTTTGCCAGGCTTAACAAACAAAAAGTATATAGGCAAACTACCCATAGGTGGGACAGCAACCACAAGTTGAAGAATCAAACTATTAAGTTAGAACAAGATTTCTTGTAACTTTGGTACTATTGACATTCAGGTGACACTGTTTGACATAATTTTTTGTTGTGGGGTGGTCCTATTCATTGTTAGGATGTTTAGTGGCATCTCTAGCCTCTACCTGCTAGATGCTAGTAGTGTCCCCCAACTCAAGTCATGTCAATCAAAAATGTCTCTAGATGTTGCTAGATGTCCCCAAGGGACAAAGCTGCCCCCAGCTGAAAACCCCTGGATTAGAAATAGAATTTTCCATGTGGTGTTCGTGTTCTCTCTGCTTCCTTTTTTAGAGGACATACTAGGGGATTACTACTGGGGGAGGTCATGGCTATCCTTTTTGGTAATAGACTTAAAGTGTTTCCTATTGGACTGAGATCCTCAGTTCCTCAGGAGCAAATGACCAGAGGCCTCCCTTGGTTTCCTTGCTGCATTGACTTTTTCATGGGGTGGCTCATTAAATTTTTTTTTAATGTTTATTTGTTTTTGACAGAGAGAGAGAGAGAGAGAGAGAGAGACAGAGCATGAGCGGGGAGGGGCAGAGAGAGAGGGAGACACGGAATCCGAAACAGGCTCCAGGCTCTGAGCTGTCAGCACAGAGCCCGATGCAGGGCTCAAACCCACAGACGGTGAGATCATGACCTGAGCAGAAGTTGGGCACTCAACCAAATGAGCCACCCGGCACCCCAAGGGGTGGCTCATTAAAAAGATAGTTGATTTTATCAGAACAAGGAAGCAAGAGAAAAAGAGAAAATGCAAGCAAGACCAAGTCAGTCTTTTGTAACTTAATCTCTGAAGTGATATCCATCAATTTTGCCTATTCTGTTCATTAGAAGTAATGAACTAGGGCCAGCCCATACTCAGGCAGACTCGCTGGGGGCCACTTTAGACGACTGACTACACTGGGGTGCAAGGGAGGTAAAATTTTTTTGAAAGTCTGCATGTCTAAAAAAGGTCTTTTTTCTACTCTCATATTTAATCAATAGTTTAAGCATAGAATTCTAGGTTGAAGGTGATGGGCTGGCTCTCCTCCCCTAACCTACCTGAGGGTGAGCTGCCCTAAGAAGATAGGAAGGGGAGAGCTGGACCTGTAGGGAAGGGACACCTAACTCCTTCACAGCCCCCACTGCACGAGGAAGAGTCAGGCCTGTTCTTCTTCAGGCTCCCCGGGGGGACCTGGCCAGATGCAGAAGTAGCTGAAGATTATAGAAGAGCAGACTTAAAAGATAAAACTTAGAAGAGACAACATTACTGATTATGTGCCAAACACTTGGAGACCCCTACAATCTGCAGAACTAGTCCTTATAGGACAAATTTTTATCGTACAAGTTGTCTGAACAATCTGCATTATAAACATAGAAAGTGAATAAAAGAACTGAGTGAAGATGAAATCAGGACATTGAAACATAAAAACAAAAAAAAAAAAGAGAAAAAAATTGATGAACCTTCTGTCCAGGAACAAAACAATAAAGACATACACAGCTATGCCTAGAACCCCAATGCGGGAGGTAAAGAACTGGATAAAGACATTTTACCTCTAACCCTTGAAGAGAAGGAAAACAATACCTAAAATCTTTATTTGAAATTTTGATTCTTAAGTAAACAAAATCTACCTCTGGAAGGACCTGAAGCTGATGAAATCTCATAAACTCTATATTCCTGTATCTTTCAAGCATTGCTGAAGTGCAGGATAAATTCTAGTGAAGAGGTCTTGAGAAAGCACTTCAAGGCACCAACTAACAAGTTCCATTGAAAAACAGCAAGAGTCAGACATTGGATCTGTGAGTGCTGCACTCAGGAAGAAACCATCAGGCAACTGAGATTCACTTCCCTTTCATGATCACTGGTGGTATGTGGACATAGTAGGGGAACACCCACCTGTTGATGAATCCATACCTGGGAGAAGAATTTGTGGGCTTCCTGCCCTATGAAGATAATGTCTGCCTTAATGAAGATAATTTTGGGTGTGTAATTTCACACTATAATAACCGTGAAGTGGGGACTAAATATGGAGTACTGTCAAGGCCAGGAGTACCATATGTCCAGTAGATTTTCATCAAAAATGAAAACTGCTTCAAGACTTTTAGAGAAATAGTCCTAAGCTCTCTACACACTCTGCTCTTCCTGTGCCTTAAATATGTGGTTGGCAAACCAGTGCCAGTTATGGCAGTATCAGTTGCATTGGGAACGATTGAGGAAGTCTGTTCTTTTACCCATCAATCACCACAACTCATATATGACAATGTAATTTCTGTCTTTTTTCAGAACAATGAAGAAAAGAGTAATAACCTGAAGGAAACTTGTCATTCTCAATTGAGAGACAAGCATGGTGTTTTTGAAATTTTTATAGATTTCCTACAAGCACTTGTTTTATGTTTAGATGGTATAGCGACATAAGTATTAGACGGAATAACTGTAACTGGCCGAGAATCTGTCCCTCTGCCATCAACAGATTTTAATTTTATTTTTGTCATTACTGTTCTTAAAAATAGCCTATCTTGGGGCACCTAGGTGGCTCAGGCAGTTAAGCATCCAACTCTTGGTTTTGGCTCAGGTCATGAAATCATGGTTTCAAGCCCCACAGTGGGCTCTGTGCTGGCAGTGCAGAGCCTGCTTGGGATTCTCTGTCTCCCTCTCTCTCTGCTCTGTGCCCCCTGGCCCCCACTCACGCTGTCTCTCTCTCAAAATAAATAAATACTTAAAAAAAAAAGTCCTATCTTTTACAAGAGTCCTTGGACAAAATCCCCACATGACAAATCTTGGATGTTTTCTTTGCAGCTAGCAGCTTCTCTGCAGTTTTGCATTCACTAATAAGGTGATGGAAAACTCTAAAACTTACCACCGATTTTGGCTTGAGGAAGCCATAAATTTGATAACCAACCTGATATTCAAATGAAACTCCCTAAGAAATTCCACAGAGCTCAGCAAGGTAACTTGGAATCTCAACTAACCTCTGAGAATCACTATAAAAGATCCCTAAGTGTTGCAACAGGACAAGTTATTACTCAGGAACTTAAAGATATATTCTCAGAACAACACCTCAAAGCCTGAAAATGCTTATTTCGGGTATTGTCTGTCATGGGACAGCTCAAATTCAATGTAACAGAGAGCCCCATGCTGACTGACTTGTACAGAAGTGACTTAGCCAATCCTGACACACTCTCAGCCCAGCTTCCCTGTTAGAAAATCACATAGAAACACAGAAGGAAAGAGGTAGAGCTCCCATCCACCACTTAGGAAGCCCTCCATCTGCCTGGCTTCAAGTTTCTTCCTAATGTTTATGCATTGCTGAAAGTCTTGTGTATTCTTCCTGTGATTTGTTTAAGAATGACTGCTGTGAAAACACTCAAAAGCATCTCAAAAGCATTCCTGGGGAACACTTTGACAGAATGAAGGTTAAGGAACTTGGCTTTGCCTAACATAAATGTTTTATATAAAACATTATCTGTATTTAATGGTAGACCCATATATCAATCTCTACACAAACAAGTCAGTGCTACACAAACAAGTCAGAATTGCCTACAGGTAATTGATAAACCATAAAAAAATACCTTTAAAAATGCTTAAAAATAGGTTTTCTCCTATGTTTAAAATTTGAAGGCAAAGTTGTAAGGTATATGTAGGCTGTTTAATCACTGAACATCTTTTTCTATGGGCCTCTTACTGAATATATCAGCCACTTGGTTGGTTTGAGCAACCACTATTTTAATGCTCACACCTTGAAGATATATTTTTCTTCCAGAAGACAGTATTGCAAGTACCATATTTCATTTCTGCATGATCTCCAGTTCTGGCACTCTAGGAATGTTTAAAATCATTTTGGATATAACATTTATTATCACTGAAGATCCAATTGTATTGAGTTATCACTTCTTTGAAGGAATAAATTTTGGGGAGGTGTGGGAGGAAAAAATAGATTTTATAAAATGTTACAAAGAAATTTACAACTGACCTTTGACTAGTTGGGTTTTTAAGTATATTGTTAAAGATTTGTAATGTACAGTTAATGGAATTATCAAGGAAAGGAAAACAGTGAGCTCATTAAACAAGAGTGTTAGTGCAGGTTTTATCTTTGTTAAGTGAACCTAAAGGAACAAGTTACAGTTGAAGTTCAAATGGAAGTGACTGCCATTCTTGTTCCATATCTGGTTGTTGTATTTGTTATTTTATTGAGCGTACACCTTTCTGAGTCTTAAGCTTTTAATCAGGTATATGTTAAACACTTCTGTTTCATGATCAAACAGAATCAGAGGCCATGGATACTGACAATTGGTATATCTATTTTCTTCTGTCTTTTTCTGTGACTGTATCTACTTCCTCATCTTGATCGGGAAAACTTACAAAAATAAGGGGCTTGTGGTTTATCTAGGAATAATGCACAAAATATGGCTATTATTTTTAGTGAGGAAAGTCAATTTTATTTCAATCTAAATAATAAGTGAATTTTAATTTCATCTTATTTCAGTGAAATAAGCTTATTTCAATCTAAATAAAATATGGGTTGTTTTTTTTTTTCAAATTTGTTTTAAAGAAAACATTATTCCCAGATGGGTTCACTGGTGAAATCTACCAAACATTTAAAGAAGAAATCACACCAATTCTCCATAATCTCATCCTAAAAATAGAAGCAGAAGGAACACTTCCTAACTAAGAGGCCAGAATTACCATGATACCAAAACCAAAGACATTACAAGAAAAAGAAACTATAGACAGACTCTCATGAATATAGATGCTAGAATATTTAACAAAATATTAGTAAACCAAATCCAATAATGTATAAAGAGAATTATATGCCGTGAACAAATGGGATTTATCCCAGGTATGCAAAGTTGGTATAAGATTTGAAAATCAATTAATGTAATCCATTACATCAATAGGTTAAAAAACTTACATGATCATATCAATAGATGCAGAAAAAGTATTTGACAAAATCCCACTCCCATTCTTCATAAAATCTATCAGAAAACTAGGAATAGAGGGAAGCTTCCTCAACTTGATAACAACTAACATCATACTTAATGATGAGAACTAGAAGATTTCCCACTAAGATCGGGAACAAGGCAAGGATGTCCCTTTCCACCTTGGCAGGGTGGAACATCACTCTGGAAGTCCTTGCTAATGAAATAGGGCAATAGAAGGTAAACAAATTGGGAAGGAGGAAATAAAACTGTCTTTGTTCACAAATGAAGTCATTGTCTATGTAGCAAATCTGAAAAAATCAACAGAAAAACTCCTGGAACTATTAAGCAATTATAGCAAAGATGCAGGATAAAAGATTAATATACAAAAGCCAATCCCTTCTCAATTTACCAACAATGAAGTGGAATTTGAAATAAAGCAAGGTTCTAAATGGCTACACAATCATCCCAATGTCATTTATTTACTAATTCTTTTCCACATTGATTTCAAATGATGCCTGCATCATACAAAAAACTCCCATATATATTTTCAATTTTTAGACTCTCAAATACTATTTCATTTAAGTGTAGATTTCTGCATAATATACCAAACTGTTTTTACCATTGTAATTTGAAGATTAAATATCTAATTGGGTCAGTGTATTAGTAATTATTCCTGCATAGCAAATTACCCCAAAATGTAGCATCTTAAAACAACATTTATTATTTTGCACAATTTCTAGAGTCCAGGAATCTGGTAGCAGCTTAGCTGAGTAGTTTTGGCTGTCTCTTACAAGACTGCCGTAGAGGTGCTGGCTGGGGCTGCAGTCATTTCAAGGCTTGACTGGGGTTGAAGAACCCACTACTAAGCCCACTGACATTGTTGACAGACATCAGTTCCTCACTTAATGTTGGCCAGAGGTTTTAGTTCCTTGTCATATAGGACTCTCCATAGGGCTGCTCACAACATGGCAACTTGCTTCCTCCAGGGGAGAGACTGGGGAGCGGGAGGATGCCCAAGATGGCAGCCACAGTCTTTTATAACCCAATCTTGAAAATGACATACCATTACTTTTGTCATATGCTACTGGTCAGACCAACCCTGGTTTAATAGGTTTCCAGATTTAACAAATAAAAATATAGTACTCCCAGTTAAACTTGATTTTCAGATAAAAACCAAGACTTTTTAGTATAACTATGTCGCATGCAATATTGAAGATACACTTATACTAAAAAATATGCATTGCTTGTCTGAAACTCAAATTTAGTTGGGCATTCTATATTTTATCTGTTAACCTTACCCTGGTACAGTGTGGGAGGGGACAACATGAGGGTGTGAAAACCAGAAGACAGACAGAGATCATTAGAATCCATCTTGGAGGCTGGCTACCAGAGCTAAGTCTTCCCTTATAAGTCTTTATTTATTTTTTTTTTCTGATCAGTTTCATGTAATTACTCTTCTAGTTGAACTGAAAATTAAGTTACCAAAAAAAAAATGCAGTTATAGTTTTGGGGGGATTTCATTGAATCCATAGATCAAGGCAGTAAAAATAGACATATTTATAGCACGGAGTCTTCTGATCAAGACTTTCTACATCCTTGGGGCACCTCAATGGCTCAGTGGGTTGAGCATCAGACTTCGGCCCCGGTCATGATCTCATGGTTCACAGAGCTTACTTTGGATCCTCTGTCCCTCTCTCTCTCTGCCCCTCCCCAGCTGGTGCTCTCGATCTCAAAAATAAACATTTTTTAAAAAAAGACATTTTACAGGCTCTATTAAGTTTTATATTTTTATTCATCTAGATTCTGTATATTTCCTATTAGGGTTTGCTGGTATTGCTGTTTTGATTTGAGATTGTAATAATTTTACCTATAATATTTTGAACAGGTTGTGGTTTAAATATAAAAATGCTACTGATTGTTACACATTTATTTTCTAAGGTTGCCTTAGCGAATACTCCTCTTATTTCTTCTTTTTAAAGTTTATTTTGAGAAAGAGAGAGAGAAAGAGCGAGCATGCACGGGCGGCAGAGAAAGAGAGAGAGAGACTCACAAGTAGACTCCGCGCTGTCAATTAAGAGCCCAGGCAGGGGCCTGAACTCACAAACTGTGAGATCATGATCTGAGCTGAAATCAAGAGTTGGATGCTCAACCAACTGAGCCACCCAGGTGCCCCAAATACTCTTTAATTCTAATAACTTTTAAGTTGATTCCCTTAGGTTTTCCGGTATATTGTGTCATCTGCAAATAATAATAATTTGCCACCTCCTTTTTAATGTTTAAACCTCTTATTTTGTTCTTTTGATTGATTACACTATAAAGAAGTTATCACTTTTATGAGAAAAATTTAGGACTAGGAAGTCTTCTGAATTGGGTAAAGTAATATATCGGAAAACTATTCTACACATTTTATTATTTAAATTGAGATATAAATGTGCTATGCTGTTTCCAAACTACCTTCCCCAAATGCTTAGAACCAAAAGTTGCGGCATTAAAAGCTTCCCAGAATTTTTGTTTGTTTAAATATCCCATATCTGCATTGCAACAGAGTCTGGCTTCCAGACAGTATCCTGACTTTTTCCTTACTTAACATTTCAGGCAAAATGTTCAAGGAGGACTTGTCACAGTACTTTAGACATGTCACTTCCCAAAGAATTTACTACATAATAAGCTTTGGATCCGAATCACACTTGTAAAGATAAATAAGAGCAGAGTCCTTTGAAAATCCAGAATATAGGCCACAGCACAAAAACAACATAACCTAAGAGGAGAAGGAAAGACAAGGAAATGAGAGACTCAGCTCTCAGGGGAATGCTACATCCTTTGCCAGGCATTGGCTCCCATTCTTTATTTTTGGCTCCCATCTTTAACAAGAGTTGTTAACAATCTCTTGAGCATTGGGAGTGTCAGGTTTCTTTCCCATGAACCACTTAGGAGTAGCAGTCTGGTGGAAAGGGGAAGCTACAGGACTTGTCTTTTTTTTTTTTTTTTTTTTTTAGTGTTTATTTACTTTTGAGAGAGAGAGAGCATGAGCAGGGGGAGGGGGAGGGGCAGAGAGAGAGGGAGACACAGAATCTGAAGCAGGCTCCAGACTCCGAGCTGTCAGCACAGAGCCCTGACGTGGGGCTCGAATTCACGAAAGATGAGATCATGACCTGAGCCAAAGTCGGATGCTTAACCGACTGAGCCACAGGCACCCCACTACAAGACTTGTCCTAACTTTATGTTGCTTCTGCATAGTAAGCACGCTGTTTTTACTTAGATTGCATGCTACACAACGATAAAAATAACATGTTTTCTAAAGATGCTTTTATTTGTAATTCATAAACATTTTTCTTTTTATGTATTAATTATGATTCTGGAGGAGGGTTGCAAGGTTTATGAAAATTGGTGGGGGGAGCTAAAGCTCTCCTAGGCTACTCCTTTGTGTTACCAAGACTATAAAATAGCACTCTTCTTTTTTTTTGTTTGTTTATTTTAAGAGAGAGAGAGAGAGAGCACACACATGAGCAGGGGAAGGGCAGAGAGAAAGGGAGAGAGAGAATATCCCAAGCAGGCTCTATGCTGTCAGCACAGAGTCCAACATGGGGCTTGATCCCACAAACCCTGAGCCAAGAATCAAGAGTTGGACACTTCACCAACTGAGCCATCCACGCGCCCTTATAATAGCACTGTTCTAAACTGTATACAAGTATGAAGCTTAAAAAGACATAATTCTCACTTTCAAAAAAGCACAGTCCAAAGGTGCAAGCAAATAGGTAAAGAGAAAATGCAGAGTGAACAAAGAAGGTGAGTGAGGTAACTGAGGATTATAAGTACAGTACAGAATACTCAACCTCTTAGGTGCAAATGAAAACATTGATGTCGAGATCTAAGATTGATTTTTAAGCTCTGCCTTAACTCTGTGTTGATGATGGCAAAATATTCCTGTGCAGTGGAGGATAAGAAAAAGGAAGGAGATGTGCTTTTTTCTAACATAACCAGTGATACGATCTTAAGCCATGATGAGCCTGGAGAGGCACCCACTCCCACAGTTTATTATGTAACAGCTTTTTGGGAAATAGGTAATAGGAGGTATTTTGAGTCCTATGGAGAGTTCAACTAAGGTCTGAAAACGGGAAAATGATCCAGATGGAGTGGCTTCAATCCAACACGTATTTATTGAGTACATATGTATCAGGCACTATGTTGGGGACAAGAGATGGTCTCTATCTTCCAGTCAAGGGAAGAAGTTTTCACCTCTGTCATCTCAGAATCACACTCAGGATCTTACCTGTACATAGCAACCTGAGAGGATCCATCAAAATAAGTGGTCTTGCATTTCTAGAAGCTTCTTGTCCTTAAGATGTGTCCTCCATCTGAACAGAATACAAAAAACAAAATGTAAAATGTGCTGCCTTGTTCTCCTTAACTCTCAAATACCCAGCCTGGGGTGGGGGCGGGGGGGAGGGGAACACTAAAAATTTAAGCTGATTTTGCTATTGCTCCATAGAAGGAAAGAGTTAACAGCAATTTTTAACTTAATGAATGCCAAGTGTGAACTAATTTAAACCAAAAATGCCAGTCCAAGCCATTCTGTTGGGCAGTAGATTGGAGCAAACTCCATCGTAGCCTGGTTAAGTAACGTCCACCAGAACCCAAATGCCTGGGGAGGAGCAATTTAATTAACATTCTACACTGAACTCTTGATTCTTATCCATCATCCTGTCCTCCAAAACTTCTCTCCCTGCAAGTCTTCACCCAAGAATATGTCAACCTGTGCACCCAGCCACTTGCTCAATCCAGAGATGTTAATGCACCTGCTCTCTGACCTCCCACATCCAAGTCCTATCAATTCTACCTCCAATATATCTTGAATCCATCTACTTTTCTTTCTCCTAACACCAACCTAATCCAAGTCATCTATATCTCCCACCTACAAAACTGGTGTTACTTCCACCTTGACCTCTATCAAATTCCTCCGCTAGAGATGTGATTTGATTTAACTTGTTTTTTGGATATTTCTCCTCTCAGAATGTAAGCTCCATGAAGACAAAGACAATGTCTGATTTTCTCCCCTGGGTTATTGCTAATGCCTAGCATATAGTAGGTGTCAATAAAACTTGTTGAGGGGCACTTGGGTGGCTCAGTCGGTTGAGCATCTGACTCTTGATTTCAGCTCAAGTCATGATCCCAGGGTCATGGAATCAAGCCCCCAATAGGGCTGGGTGCTGAGCGTGGAGCCTGTTTAAGATTCTCTCTCTTTCCTTCTGCCCCTCTTCCCTGATTGTGTGCTCTCGCTCTCTCTCTCAAATAAAAATTTAAAAATAAATAAATAAAAATAAAACTTGTTGAGAGAATGAATGCATGAATGTTTTGTAGAATCCCTTCATGACAGAAGTCCTCTTCTCTAAAACAGTTACAGCTCAGAGTCCATTCTCTTAAAAGTCTTTTTTCCCATCAGAGCCTCATGGAACCAATTCTTCAGAGAACTGAGTCTTTTTTCTTCTTTCAGGCTGATTGTATGGTGACCTTTTAGCAGAGCCTTTTAGGAAGAAATCAGAGTAAGAGCTCTGATAGAGCATGACTAAGGAAATAACCCAGGCTCTTTTCTAAAGCTTTGGAAAGAAGCAGAGAAATTTTATAAAGACAAAAACACCCTCATAGAAATAGAGCCTTTGAGACAATACTGCCATCTGGTGTCAATAATCTTAATCTGCAGGCAGCCAAAAGAACTCTGCCTTTGTCTAAAGTTTTCTGAAATTTTACAACCATGGTTTGTTTTTGTTTTTGTTTTTTTCTGGTGTTTCTCATTTTATTTTATTTTATTTATTTTTTTTCAATATATGAAGTTTATTGTCAAATTGGTTTCCATACAACACCCAGTGCTCATCCCAAAAGGTGCCCTCCTCCATACCCATCACCCACCCTTCCCTCCCTCCCACCCCCCATCAACCCTCAGTTTGTTCTCAGTTTTTAAGAGTCTCTTATGCTTTGGCTCTCTTCCACTCTAACCTCTTTTTTTTTTCCTTCCCCTCCCCCATGGGTTTCTGTTAAGTTTCTCAGGATCCACATAAGAGTGAAACCATATGGTATCTTTCTCTGTATGGCTTATTTCACTTAGCATCACACTCTCCTACAACCATGGTTTTAACCCTGGTATGAATCTCCTTTGATCCATCACAACTTCTGTTCTGGAAATTTATGCCTTAAAGTTCTGGGAAATTTCCTTGAATTATTTCTTTGATGTTTTTCTCCTCACCATTTTCCCTGTTCTTGTTTTGTTTGGAATTCCTGTAACTTGGATATTAAATCTCCAGAATTGATCTTTTTTATATTTCTTATCCTTTTTCTTCCACTTTCCTATGTGTTTTCTTGTAGGTTTTTGTTTCTTTTTTTTCTTTTTTAGTGTTTATTTTTGAGAGAGAGCGAGCAAGAAATAGAGACAGAGCACGAGTGGGTAAGGAGCAGAGAGACAGAGGGAGGCACAGAATCTGAAGGAGGCTCCAGGCTCTGAGCTGTCA
The DNA here is from genome assembly GCF_007474595.2 of Lynx canadensis. NCBI lineage: Eukaryota > Metazoa > Chordata > Mammalia > Carnivora > Felidae > Lynx > Lynx canadensis. Next base: position 58,284,655 of record NC_044308.2, read on the forward strand.
GCACAGAGCCTGATGCAGGGCTCAAACTCACAAGCAGTGAGATCATGACCTGAGCAGAAGTTGGACACTAAACCAACTGAGCCACCCAGGTGCCCCTGTACTACTTTTTAAGAAGTGATGATTTTGGCTCCAAAAAAGTATTGTTGAAAATCCTGTTGATAAAATTAAACTTGAGTTTATTCCTACTGAGGGAGAGCACTAACTGGACAGTCTACTAGTAGCCTCTCAGAGGGGGAAGAGCAAAGTTGAGATATTTGTGAGGTTCCGAAGACTGGTTTAAGGCGGGTCTTTCAACACTACCACTTGATTAGGATTGAACAAAGATCATAGTTAGGGATGGAGGACACAGCAAGGATTTTGAGATGGGATCAGAGTCTTGAGGGATAAACTGTCACCTGATGCTACAGGTTAGCTAACCCATTTGGTGTTCATTTAAATGGGCTTCCTGGGCAAGGAAATTCCCAGAACAAAGTTATTTCTATCTTTATTGCCCTGTGAAAGAGTTTCTTGTAATAGTAAAGTTCTGTTGGCGACAAGATTCAAACAGAAGTTTTATAAATGTAAACAGTAAGTTGTGTTAGCCTAGCCGGTTTCAGTTCTGAGGGGTCTCCTCACCTTGCATTTTCCTTACTTTTTGTTGACTTTTTCGCTGCTACTATATTATTTTCAATTTTACAAACATCCTTTTTTCTTCTGAATGTTCCTTTTGAATATGTTCTTTCCTTTGTGGGACAAGGATATCTACAAGGATAGACAATAGGGTTTCTTAAACAAGTTTTCCTACCAACTTCATTGCCTCTAGTTTCTCTGGGTTCTTTTTTGTTCATTTTGGTCTCTTGCATGCTGCAGGCTTTCCTTGATTGCCTGAGGGTAAGCCTTGGCTATTTAAGAGAGGAAGACCAATAGCAGGGGTGAGGCAGGATAGGAGGTTGGGTTGGTCAGTGTAGGATGATCTTATTAGGATTGCAGGATTTTGCCCTTCCAGGCCTACCAAATTTCCCCAGTGAGAAAATCATCCAATCACCTGTGGACGGAGGCAGGAACGGAGTAAGCCTGGCTGCCAGCACTCTCAGAGCTGAGATGAAGAGGAGACTGATATGTCTCACCATCTAATGCTGACTTCCACGTAATTCCCATTTTCAGTACAGTATCCCTGTCCTCAGCTACCCCTTATTTTTTTTTCTCACTCACACTCCTCCTTTCAGAGGTACCTAGTACCTCTAATGCCTAAGCTGTCCTGTGGGTTCTGAGAATTGGCTTGCTCTGGCTTCCCTACTAATAGCTTAGTGAGTTTCTACTCTGCAAAGTCAGGTCCCACACTTCTTCCTGCTTTACGGCTTCCAAAATGTGGTTGCTGTCATCTGTTCACCAAAAACTTATGCATTTTGAGCTTACTGTCTTTTTAGAGGACTTTGGATAAGCAGCAGAGTTAAATAAATGTGTCATTTGATCACATTTAAGTAGGAGTCTGCATTATATTCCTAAGGCCCCCTCTAATTCTGAATTCTCCTATTTTAAGTGCATTTTCTTTTTTTTTTTTATAAATTTTTTTTCAACGTTTTTTATTTATTTTTGGGACAGAGAGAGACAGAGCATGAACGGGCGAGGGGCAGAGAGAGAGGGAGACACAGAATCTGAAACAGGCTCCAGGCTCCGAGCCATCAGCCCAGAGCCTGACGCGGGGCTCGAACTCACGGACCGCGAGATCGTGACCTGGCTGAAGTCGGACGCTTAACCGACTGCGCCACCCAGGCGCCCCAAGTGCATTTTCATTGAAGCAAGAGTAACATAGTTGGGAATGATAACTGAAACAAGTACCACTCAGGAATCTCATGTTCAAATTGATTAGGAGAAGACAGATAATTTTTCTTTTCAGTAATCAATCTGGGGAGGCTCAAAGGCAAAATTTGAGGAACTATTTATATGATAAGAAATGCACATCTTGGGGTGCCTGGCTGACTCAGTTGGTTAAATGTCTGACTTCAGCTCAGGTCCTGATCTCACAGTTTTGTGAGTTCGAGCCCCGCGTTGGGCTCTGTGCCGACAGCTGAGAGCCTGGAGCCTGCTTCAGATTCTGTGTCTCCCTCTCTCTGCCCTTCTTCCCCTGCTTGCTCTCTCTCTCAAGGATAAACATTAAAAAAATTTTTTTAAATGCACATTTTGACACAGAGTAGATGAAATAATCTTTTAATAACTGAACCTGAAACCTTATTATACATTTTAAGAGCAGCAGGGGTGGAAGAGAAGTTGAGGAGGTCTGCAGCCTCGTTCTTGATCCAGAGTGCAATAGCAACCTACCATCAGGCTTTAGGTAGTGAGATAGTAGGAGAAAGGCAGTGAAGGGAAAGATGTAGGAAACTTTGGTATCAGCTGGAAAGATAACTGAAGGAGGAAGAGACAATACCCAAAAAACAAGGGTTTTTTGTTTTTGTTTTTGTTTTTTAAGAAACAGGAAAGTCAGTCTTCTAAAATTCATTGAGAATAGCATGGAGCCTGATTAGTCAAAACAATACTGAGACACAAGAACAAAGAACAAAGTTGGAGGACTCCCCTCCCAATTTCAAAACTTCCTACATGGCTACAGTAATCTAAAAACTGTGTGGTACTGGCATAAGGACAGACAAAAAGACCAATGAAATGTAACTGAGAATCCAGAGATAAACCCATACATTTATGGCCAGTTGATTTTCAACAAGGATGCCAAGACCATTCAATGAGGAAAGAATAGTTTCCTCAATAAATGGTGCTAGGAAACTAGATATCCATACTGCTACCTCATACAATATACAAAAATTAACTAAAAATGGATCAACAACCTAAATGTAAAACTCTTAGGAAAAAACATATGGGTAAATCTTCACAACTTTGGATTCTGAATGGATTCTTAGATAGGACATCAAAAGCACAAGCAAGAAAAAAAGATAAATTAGACTTCATCAAAATTAAGGACATTATCAGAAAAATGAAAAGATAGGCCCTAATAGATCTAAAGAATCAGGCCTATCTCATGCCTTAAAGACCTACCTTGGAGGCATTGTATCCCATAGGGACATTAGGTCTCCTTCAGGATTTCATTACAAAGTGCATGATTCACCTCTTTACAAAAATAAATAGAAGTACAGAGAGAGAGACAGAGACAGAGACAGAGACAGAGAGAGAAATAAAAGAAAGAGAAAAAGAAAGAAAGAAAGAAAGAAAGAAAGAAAGAAAGAAAGAAAGAAAGAAAGAAAGAATAATGTTAAAAGATGACCTGCAGGATAGGAGAAAAGTATTTGCAAATCACGTATCTGATAAAGGCTCTAGTGTTCAGAATATATTAAGAACTGTTACAACTCAACCACAAAAAGATAAGCAACCAAAAGTAAAAACGTGCCAAGAACTTGAATAAACATTTCTTCAAAGACGTTATACCAATGACCAGCAAGCACAGGAAAAGATGCTCAGCATCTTTGATTATTACAGAAATGCAAATGAAAACCACAATGAAATACCACTCTATGCCCACTAGCGTGACTATTTTTAAAATAGAAAATAAGTGTTGACGAGGATCAGGAGAAATTAGAACCCTTGTGCGCTGCTGGTAGAAATGTAAATAGGGCAACTGCTATAAAAAACACTGAGGGTTCCTCAAAAAGTTAAGCATAGACTTACCATATGACCCAGCAATCCCACTCTTATGTATATACCCAGAAGTGAAAACAGGGGTTCAAACAAGTAGACATACACACATTTTTTCATACTAGCATTACTCACAACAGCCAAAAGGTGGAATCAGTCCAGATGTCCTTTATATACATACATACACATACATATATGGTGGAATTTTACTTGGTCATAAAAAGGAATGAAGTACTGATACATTCTACAACGTGGAGGAACCTCAAAAACACTAGGCTTGGGGCGCCTAGGTGGCTCAGTCAGTTAAGCATCCAACTCTTGATTTCAGCTCGGGTCATGATCTCATGGTCTGTGAGTTCAGACCACATTGGACTCCACGCTAACAGTACAGAACCTGCTTGAGATTCTTTCTTTCTCCTCCACCACTCTCACTCTCTCTCAAAAATAAACAAACATTAAAAAAAAAAACCCACTAGGCTTAGTTACTGAAGAAACCCAACCCTAAATGCCACTTATTATATGATTTTCCTTACATGAAATATCCAGAACAGGTAAATCTATAAAGACAGAAAGTAATTTTGTGATAGCTAGAGACGTGGGATAGGGAAGAGTGAGGAGCAACTATGAGTACAGAGTTTTCTTTGGGGATAACGAAAAGGTTTTGGAACTTGATAGAGATGGTGATTTAACATCATGAATGTTCTAAGTATCACTGAATTATATATTTAAAATGGTTAATTTTGTTATGTGAATCTCATCTCAATTATTTTTTAATGTTTTGTTTATTTTTGAGAGAGAGCATGAGCAGGGGAGGAGCAGAGAGGGGAACAGAAGATCCCAAGTGGGCTCTGTGCTGACAGCAGTCATGAACTGTGAGATCATGACCTGAGCCGAAGTCAGAGACTCAACCAACTGAGCCACCCAGGCCCCCTCTCACCTCAATTTTTTTAAAAATTGAATGGAGATGCTGAAGGACCCATCAAAAAAGCCTTAGGAGCAAGACAAAAAGACCAAAAAACAAACAAAAAAAGTGAAACACATACAAATATAAAGCAAAAACAAAACAAGAAGGCATAAAACAGAATTTCTCCTTGTAAACAATGATGGATGTGAACATTCTTAGCTCAAAAAAAGGGGACAGAGTATACATAATCATAAAAGAAGCAAATGAGAGAATTTTCTAATTAGCAGAGCTCTGGGAATGCTGGTTGGATAGGTGAGATATCTAATCATCATTTTAAGTTCATTAAGATACTAAAGGGCAGTAAACCTAAGTGGGATAGAGACAGGGAAGAACCCCTGCTTTTCTGAGAACTTAAGAATTTGAAGGAGATAGCTCAGATTGGTTTGAAATTGGATACAGAGTAGACTAGAAAAGAAAAACGATTGCACTAAGGATCAGGACTTACAGAGATATAATGTAAGACAGAAAGATAGTGAATACCTAACAGAGACTATTAAAGCTTTAAGAAATACACCATCTAAGTAATTTGAGAGGAAACCTGAATTGTATCACAATTATACATATGTGTATACAATGCACAGCATATACATATACTGTAGTACATGTGTTTTCAAGCTCCAGGAGTTGAACCACAAGAGACAGGAAAATCTGAGGATTAATTAAGCTATAATCTAACATCTTATTCTCAGGAAATAGTATCAAAAGGTTAGGGTAATGAGTGTATAAAGGGATGCATATGAATGTTCATTGCAGCATTGATTATCTTAGCAAAATAACTGATTCAAAGTAAACATTCACTAGTATGGGAATGGATAATTTATGGTAACCATACAATGAAATATTATGAAGACATTAAAAAGGGTGAGGTAGATTTTTATATATTGGTTTAGAAAGAGGTCTAAAACATAATGAAGCGGGGGGAAAGGAGATTGTAAAGCAATATATGGAGGTTTCCATTTTTGTGAAACCAAAGAAAACAAAAAGCCCCAAGGAATAAAATTCTATATATGTCTGTGTTAGCCTAGAAGAAAAATCTAGAAGACTGCACACCCAACTGTAAACAGTAGTTACCTCAGATGGTAATGGCTGGGAGACTGTACTTAACATAAGTAAAGTCCTTAGAACAGTGTCTGGCCCATAGTTGGTGTTCATTATGTGTTAACCACTATCATTTTTCTTTTATATAGTTTGATACTGAATTACTAAAAGGGATTATTTTTGTAATAAAAAAAAATGTTCACAGAATGACAGAAAAACAAATGGTCAAAAACATATGAAAAGATGCCCAGTCTCATTAAGAATCAAGAAAATACAAGTTAAAATAACAGTATCAGGGCACCTGGGTGACTTAGTCATTTAAGCATCCAACTCTTGATTTCAGCTCAGGTCATGATCTCACAGTTTGTGCGATTAAGGCCTGCACTGGACTCTGTGCTGACTATGCAGAACCTGCTTGGGATTCTCTCTCTCTCTCTCTTTCTCTCTCTCTCCTCCCTCCCTCCCCGACTCATGCACGCTCTCTGTCAAAATAAAGAAATAAACATTTAAAAATAACAGTATTGGGGTGCCTGGGTGGCTCAGTTGGTTGAGTGTCCAACTTTGGCTCAGGTCATGATCTCACAGGTCGTGAGTTTGGGCCCTGCATTGGGCTCTGTGCTGACAGGTTAGAGCCTGGAGCCTGCTTCAAATTCTGTGTCTCCCTCTCTTTCTGCCCCTCCCCAGTTCATGCTCATGTGTGTGCGCTCTCTCTCTCAAAAGTAAATAAACATTAAAAAAAGAATAACAGTATCATTTCCTGCCCATCAGATTGGCAAAAAAGGAAAAGGCTTATAACATCCATTTTGGTGAAAATTTGACTAAACCAGCATTATCACACACAAGAATATCAATTTGCATCATACCTACCAAAGTTTAAAATATGTATATCCTGTGATCCAGCAATTTCACTTATAGATATCAAACCTAAAGATATAGTTGCCATACATACAAAGTGATATGCATAAGGATATTCACTGCTTAGCAGTGAAAAACTGTAAATAGGCTACTGTCCACCAGTGAAATGAAGACGAATGGAATTGTCCAATCATTAAAAAAAGATCTCTATGTATCAACATGGAAAATTCCCTAAGAAGTGAAAAAAGTTAGTATCATATCTGTGCCAGTCATCAGTTATTGTCCCTCGACTCCAAATCTATCCTTCATTGCCCTGTTTTGTGATACTAGACAATTACATTTTTCCTTTGCCAGCTGATGGTTTTAAGCTGTATCACTAGGGGGTGCTAGAGGGACACTGCAGGAAGAAGGGATTCTCTTCCTGGTTCCTGGATGCTTTCCTTGTTTTTGTTTTTTCCTTTGTATTAGAAGAACGCCCAGTGATGCTTGCCTACATCAAGTTTCAACAGCACGACAATCAGGCAGCTTCCCAGTGAGTTTCAACAGAATTCTTGTGACTTCGCATTTAATTCTGCCAGCATCCTTGTGAGCAGTTTCCTGGAATCTCAGTGGTTTTCTGGAGAGTTTGTCAGCACTCCAACTCAGCAGTCCAGCCCACAGTTTCCTGCATTCCAGTCTCAATGCGCAGCAATTCATCAAACTTCATCATCCAGTGACATCATTTGTCATACACTCTTCCGTAAAGTCCAATTATTAGTCTTGGAGGAAAGGGGCCTCTTCCAAATTCGTTCCTTCCTTGAGCACATTGCCTCAACCTTAGAAGCCGTGGCTGCTCCCTATATCTGCTACTGTATTGTTTTAGAGTTCTTTTTACACCTTAGTAGTTAATCCCATTACTAGTTAATAATTCTTTATATTAAAATTTCCCTGTTTAACGTGTGGTTTCTGTTTCCTGACTGAGATCCTAGCTGATACAACATCTCATTTATATTTTAAAAAACTGTGTGTGTGTGTGTGTGTGTGTGTACATACTTATGTAAATATATAGATGACACAGAAAATACCAAATTATTATCAGTGATTATTACAGGAAAATGAGTGGAATTATAAGTATAGGATAAAATAAGATTTTCTCGGGGCACCTGGGTGGCTCAGTTGGTTAAGCATCTGACTTCAGCTCAGGTCATGATCTCATGGTTCATGGGTTCGAGCCCCACATGGGCTCTGTGCTGACAGCTCAGAGCCTGGAGCCTGCTTCAGATTCTGTGTCTCCCTCTCTCTCTGCCCCTCCCCTGTTCACACTGTCTCTCTCTGTCTCTCAAATAAATAAATGTAAAAAAATTTTTTTTTGAAAAAAAAAAATAAAAGAGGATTGTCTCATTTACTCTATATACTTCTCATTTTAATTTTTTATAGTAAGCATTAATTCAGGTATTATATAATTCAAAACAACTACATATGTATTTAGTATATAAAATACATATATCATGCCAATTTCTAGGGATTAAAACATGGTATTAGAGGACTGCTTCATGACTGAGGGTTGCTCTTGGAGAGATTAACTATAAACAGAAAAGATGATACATTGGGATGTATGGCTGGCTCAGTCAGTAACGCATGTGACACTTGATCTCGAAGTTGTAGGTCTGAGCTCCATGCTGGGTATAGAGATTGAAAATAAAATCTTTGGGGAAAAAAAGTGACAAATTATAAAAAAGGCAATGACTAGTGTGAAAAAGACAAATTCTAAGTGCTAAGGATTTGAGATTACTGCATAATTTTATGAGATGCCAGAAATTATGGCACTGCTCACAGGGTCAAGGGTTGCACATGCAGGAAAAATGGCAATAGGAAGATAACCAACTCCAGTTTCATGGTATCAGTAAGCAGAAGTTAGTACAGAGAGTCTAAGATGATCATTTATAGGTTTAGAGCTTGCCTAAGCCACTCCTAAAACCTGGAGGCCTGGAGTTTAGGGGAAGGCAATAGAGTAAGCCCTGAAGTGCCAGCAATTGTCATTCCAATGATTTCCAGCTTTATTTCTCAAGTTCTTCCAACCCCTGCCTAATTGCCAATTCCAGAGAAGCCATAGCAAAATCTACTGCCACAGTCAGAGCTGTAAAGTCAGCATTCCCTAACTTAACAGGGAACCCAAAATATAAATTTCTCTTAAGACGGGAGTGTTTTTTTATAGAACCAAAATAAGGGAATGAGCTCAAGATAGTGAAGTAGACTTACGTGCTATTCATATACAGTATAGATAACTGAACTTGCAAAACATATAAAGAGCTTTAGACTTAAAAAATGGAAACTGTAGTGTGATTAAAGAAAAAAAAAAAAAGCATTCAGCCTGAATTGGAATCACAGTCCTAGCACTATCTAGGATTTCTTTTTACTCAATTAGTTAATTGAGTTTTAAAGTCAGATTCCTTGGGATGAAATCCCAGCTCTATCACACATTAGCAGGTTAATCACTCTTAGCCTGTTTTTTTATTTATATAAAGAGGACGAAAGTACCTACACCCTATGTTTTTGAAGAATATATAGAAGATATGCACAGTACCTGGTACTTACTAAGGTCTCAATACTGTCACTTTCACTCACTTTTTGAGTCTCAAGGGTTTTTATTCATTTTACCTAAAAACGAGGGGTCCCTGCTAGATTATCTCAAAAGCCCCATTCCTGCTTTACCACTCTATATAAGTCTACAGATCAAGGATAGGTTTCTTAGGTGGAGGTGGGATGGAGGGAGGTACTACTAGAGAAAACAGTTTAAATGAAAGTTTTATCAGAAAGGTGGCAAATAATTCAGTAGAAACTGTCTTCAGGGAGTTTATGTCAGAGAACACGTCACAGGAGTCAAAGTGCCAGGTATCCTGTAAAGGCAGAGGTAAGAAGAGAGATGCCTTTCTCAAAACTGGAGGATGTGAAGGTGATCTCATAGTAACTCAGAGGATAAATCTGCTGATCTGGTTGTGTAAGCCCAGTCCTTTGAGAAGACTGACAGGCCCACACAGAGGGGCTAAGGATAACTCCCTGTATCAGTCACCTCTTAAAGGGCCAGACATCCTCTCTGCACTCAAATTAATTTGCGTGCCAACTAATACAAAAGGAGTGGCTAACTTGGTGATAGAGGGGCCCAGACAACAGCTGTCTTTCAACACACCTCCAGGCTTTGCTTTACTGCCCCATTCGGGGTGAACCCCTAGGGCATCTCATACTGGGGGGGGGGGGGTCGGCGGGGGGCTATCTTACTCTTCCCCTTACCCGGTGTCCGCCCCGCATTCTCCTTTCCTTGTCCCTAAGTCTGCTCACCGCGCCTCTCCCCCCACCTCCCTCCTTCCTCCTCCCCATTTCTCTGGCCCCTCCCGTGCTCCCACTCTCTTTTTCTCCCCCCCCCCCCCCCCCCATTGCTTCCTATTTCTCATCTCCGACTGTCACATCTCCCCTTTTTCCCGTTTCTATCCCTTTTCCCCCTCCCCGTTGTTGCTGTTTTCCCGCGCTCACCCTTCTCTAGCCGACCGCCGCTCGCGGACCCAAGCGGAAATTTAAAGGCCGAGTAGCCTACAGCGCAGAGGCGGGCCCAAGGTGGGTGGACGTCCCGATTCTCCCGCCCCCTGAAGGCGGATCCCGAGAGCGATTGGTCCCCACGGTACGCCTCCCAGGACGGGCAGCTCTTCCCACCACAGCGTGTGCAGACCATTTCCGCCCCTCACTGGGAAAGGCCCGCTTCCACACCCCACTCTTGCTAACTCGGAGGTCGGGTGCCTGGTGGGGTTTTGCCCGGTTCCGCTGTACCTCTTACAACTTTTCAGTGTATTGTGCAGGCGGCGTTTCTAGGATCTATGGTATTTCTTTACTGCCGCCGAGGTTTTCTTTGAATAGGAGGCAGTCAGAATTAGAAAGCCGGTCCTCCCTCTCTCTCCAGTTTCTTCCGTGTGTTGGCCACATTTGTAAAGCCCAACAAACTGATTCGTAACCGCGGGCTGAGCTCCATGATAATAATAGCAGCTAATACTCCAAACTTACTGTGCGACAGCTACTATTATAGACGTTTTGTAAGAATTGGCTCCTTTCTCTGTAAGGTAGATGTGTATTATCCCCGTTTTACAGATGAGGCAACCAAGTTACAGAGAGGTTAACTATCTTCCTCGAGACCAGCTCTTAATGCAGCTAAAAAGTGGCAGTTAGGATTAGAACCATGTAGACTCCGCTAAGCCAAACCCACTGTAATAACTGCCTCTGGGACCCTAGAATAAATCCTGCTGCAACTCAAGAAGCAACTTTTGAGACTTACCTCTTCCTCTGAATCAGGTCTAGAAAACATGGAGGAGGAAGGGTGAGGATGGGCAAGGCCAAGAGATTCTTTGTTTTGGCTCTATGTTCTCTGAATTGCTTGGTGAATTGGAGGATAAGGTGGATTCATTACGTGGATATACAGTGTATGGATATCCTTTTGAAATCATTCTTTAAAGGTAACTTACTAAAATATTAAGGGGTAAAAACTATTAAATGATCTTTTATTAAAATGGAAAAAACGGGGCGCCTGGGTGGCGCAGTCGGTTAAGCGTCCGACTTCAGCCAGGTCACGATCTCGCGGTCCGTGAGTTCGAGCCCCGCGTCAGGCTCTGGGCTGATGGCTCGGAGCCTGGAGCCTGTTTCCGATTCTGTGTCTCCCTCTCTCTCTGCCCCTCCCCCGTTCATGCTCTGTCTCTCTCTGTCCCAAAAATAAATAAAAACGTTGAAAAAAGAATAATTAAAAAAAATAATAAAATAAAATGGGAAAAACATAGTAAAGAGTTTTAAGGAGCAGGATATTCTTTAGAGGGTTGTAAATAGTATTTTTGTTTCTGTATTAATATTTAAAGAGATATATAGTAGCTGTGCAAATGTTGGGGCAGGGGGGAGGCTTGCCCATTAAGGTTATATGTACCTTTCAAATGATTGAGTAGTCACATAATAGTCACATAAATCTCAGCTCACTTGTCGAAATTCCAGAAGCAGAGCTTTTCTCCACAAGTACTATTACTCATCATACCACATTACATCATATAATTTATAGAATGACTTCCAGGAACAAAAATGTCAAAAATTTATTTGATATGATATTTATCATTTCAAAAATAAGTTCAGGGAAAGTCCATAGACAATTTCAAATATTATTATTCAGTAAGTTTTCCTCATTAAGATACAGTGAACAAGATAAACATTTTTATTAAAGATCTTGGTAAGTTGATTGTAGAGTAGGAATTTAGTTAGCTTTACCAATAAAAAGGTAGTCTGAATAAGGAATGGTGCAGAAATGGATCAGTCTTAGGCACAGTAGTCTACTTAACCACTGAACTCATTTCCACTTAAGGACTAGAAAATGATGGTGATCTTTGGAGAATACTGAAATGAAAAGGCAGAGGAATACATAGCCATTCAATTAATACAGAGCAACAAAACTGTGTCAATGTTATGTAGCCAGAGGGGAAGCCTTTAGCAATGACTGAGTAAAAAATGTATTTTTCCTTTCATACCTCAGGTTACACCAGTAAGGAACTTTGGAAGATGTGTTAGGAGAACTAGTTTCTTTCCTGTCTTCTTCCATGCTTCATGCTTAACTCTGCCGCTGTTGGGAAACTCACTCCTCAAGCTTTGTAGCAATTAGGTTCATGCTTTGCCAAGTAATTTCTTTGTGGGCCTCCATCATAAAAGTTGAGTTAGGTATCCTCAGGTCTCTTTACTTTTGAGGGAGAGAAGATAGAGACTGAGGCTTAATGTCCAGTATTGATGGATTGGGTAAAAGTTCTTCCTTCAGATTCTGAATATTAATGGCCTTCATTATGGAGACATAGGCAAATAGTTAATTCTGGTTCTGAAGGAAGTGATATAGAAACACTGAATTTTTTTAAAGTTTATTTATTTTCAGAGAGAGACAGAGAGCATGCAAGGGAGGGGCAGAGAGAGAGGGAGAGAGAGAATCCCAAGCAGGCTCTGCATTGTCAGTGAGGAATCTAACTCAGGGCTCGAACCCACGAACCACAAGATCATGACCTGAGCTGAAATCAAGAGTCAGATTCTCAACCAACAGCCACCCAGGCTCCCTGAAACACTGCATTTTGTTCATTTGGGCATAATATACATGAACGATGTGACTATAACTCACTGTGAACAAAATGGCTATTTTTATATTATTCTTTTACTACATTTGGCCCTAATTTTGACACAGAGCCACAATAGGATCAACAGAAGAAAAAAAGAAAAAGAAAAAAAAAAAGGGCCAGGTCAAGATTATCCAGCTCAGAATTCTAACAATGGACCAAAAGGACTGAATTGGAGAACTAGATTGCCTTCCCTGATGTTAACTTGGAAATTCAATAGGATAGCATCCTATAACTTTACATGTATAGAGCCAGGATAGTGAACATGATACCTCTATTGTGACTGTCATTTATTTGCTGTTGGCTCAAAAATCTACATCTTCAGCTCTAATTTCCTATCCTGAACTCTAAACTGCAATGGTCTTTATCTCTACCTGGATGTCCTGGGTATCCCACAAGCATCTCCAGTCCCACCTGTCCAAAACTGAATTAACTCATCTCCTCCCTCACCCACCCCAGAACAATGCTTTGGTGAATGAATAGTACCCCTTTAGACTCAAGCCAAAATTAGAGAACATTCCAGATCTTTTCCTCCCTCACCCTTCCTTCTCACTCATCTAATTAGTGGCCAATCATACCTGGTCAATTCTACTTGGTTCAATGTATCAGGCACCTACATCCTTACAAACAATTAATACTGGTTGTCTTAGGTCTGGTTCCCTAGCAGGAGAGTCTAAAAGAGGATTTGGGATGCATGTGATCTTTTGAGGGAATGAGTTTCAAGAAAAACCTACTATAAGGGAGGGATAGAAGCAGACTAGGGAAAGGAAAAGAGCCCGACAAGCAGGTAGTCTCAGGTAAAATCTAGTTTGGCCTGATCCACAGGTAAGGTACTTGAAGCATTAACCACACAGCAGAATTATGCCCCTTAAGGCAAGGGGGCCAATCTCTTATACCCCTCTAGCAGTCATTGACTGAAGGCAGTCGTTGGCAGGGGGTGGACATCATAGTTTGTTTTCTGGGTGAGGTGGCTGCAGTCAGTGGTGGGTAATTCTCTAGAGAAAGGGTCAGCTATGAGTTGTTAGCATCCACAGTCACTGCTGGGGATGGGGGCTCCCACTTGGTGACAGGTGATCCGGGCAGGACACCACATTGTCTACCACACCAGCCCTTATCATCTCTCATTTGAACTACTACAGTAGCCTTCTTGTTGGAATTTCTACTTCTAGACTTAATTATTTTTAATTCACTATCCAACCAAAATGATTTTTCCAAAAAGAAAATCTTATCATGAAGCTATTCAAAAGTATAGAGGAAAAAAAGCAAAACTCATGAACATTTCACATCAACCCTTCGTGTTAAAACCTTATACCACCTTCCTAGTCTTACTTCCTAGAACTCTTCATCCACCTACACTTCATGACTATCTCACACTCGCGCACACACACACACACACATGCAAGTCTTGCACACATGCACACACTAACCTTTGCTCTAGAAATATCAAACGCAAACACTTCATACTTTCCCATGTTACCATGCTTTTACACTGTTGCTTGATCTGTCTAGAAGATCTTTCTCTCCCTATTGCCACTTAGCTACCTGAGAAATTCTGGTTCCTTTCCAGAAATAAGTGTAGCAACACCTATAAATTTATTTCGCCAGACCCAGCCAAAGCTCTCATGGTACCAAATTATGGCATGTGTCTCACTGTACTGTAATTGTGTACTTAAGCACATGTCTTTCCAGTTAAAAATAAGCTCTTCGTTTTACCTCCTGGGACTGGCTTGAGGCTAAGGCTCAATAAATGTCAGTTGTTGATCTTTCAGCTTTATCACCCCTTAAATAACGTGTTTCATTAGTTTAACACTCACTGTTTCATGTGATCCTACCTCACATGCCCCAAACTGTCTTCTTGAGGCTCCATGACATATCCCCTTCTTTTAACATTGTCGAATTTGGTAGGCAAGCCCATGGTCACTCATGATTTTACTAACTTCAATGTCATTTTTCATGAGTCTTCTGCAGTTATAACTAATAATTTATATTTGAGCTGAGTAAGTTTTAAAAACTGAGTACAATTCCTATAGATGAGGAATGAGAAAGTATCCTTCAAGACTTAAGAACCAGCATGGACAAAGGCAAAGGAATGAGAGTACTGGTCAATCAGAGCACTAACTACAGTGTCAGGAGGACAGAGGGGTGTGATGGAGCAGAGACTAGAGACCAGTGGGTGTGGAGCCTTGAATGCCTCCCTGACTGAGATGCAGGGCACAGCTGTGTAGTCAGAGGGTGCTTAAGTCCTGGCTCTGCCACCTCTTAGCTGGTTGATCTTAGGTAAGCATCTTAACCTCTCTGAGCATTGCTTTCCTCGTTTGTAAAATGACAATGCTATGAAAAACTTTAAAAATATGTAAAACCCAATTAAAATTTTCTGACTGAATGCTAGCGGGGGGTGGCTGGCAGAAGGGAAAGAGAGAAAGACCAATTCCAAAGAAGGGGAAGAGCTGGCTGGGACCTGGGAGGATTCTGTCATAGCTGTCCGTGGCCCAGCATGGGCAGATAGAAGCAGAAGGATGGAACTGATTCCTTGGTCAGACTGAAACATCAAAAAATGACCCAAAAGCTGCTGTATACTAAGGCCCAGCTATTGCCCAAGCAGATTAACTTCCTTATTTTTTTGATGTTTATTTTTTGAGAGAGAGAGAGACAGAGAGCGCAAGTGGGGCAGAGAAAGAGGGAGACACAGAATCCGAAGCAGGCTCTAGGCTCTGAGCTGTCACCGATGCAGGGCTCAAACTCTTGAACCATGTGAGCTTGTGACCTGAGCCCAAGTCTGCCACTCAGTGCACTGAGCCACCCAGGCGCCCCAAGTAGATTAACTTCTTAGGAGAAGTTTCCCATGTGGGCTGAGAAATAGAAAAGTGGGGCTTTCCCAACTGGGAATCAGTTTAGGGGAGGTGATCCAGTGGTTCTGACTCTGTACCTGGCACAGAGTTGCTTGCCTGAGAGCTGACAGCACATGCAGATAGTAAATAAGCAGTACCAACCCCAAGAGCATTCACACCCATGGTAAGAATAACACATTGGTCTCTGTGGATGGTAGGACCAGAGAAGAGGAAATCCCAGGCCACTGCATGGCTCAGATGCACACCAAGATAATTGAGGAGCTCCTAGGGCAACCTGCCAACACCTGAAAAACAAGAGTTTCCTCAAAACAAGACTTTTGAGGGATAGTACTTATGTTCAGTCTTTGTGTTTCCAAGTAGAAAGACTTAAACTAGAAAGAGGTTCCCCCTGCTCACTCCTCTTTTGGGGTTTTATATTTGAGATGTGCTAGGCAGACACTCATGTGAATGATGAGTTTGGGAGAAGGGACAGGAAATATAAGGCTCAGCCTCTAACTTCATCCTCTTTGGGACCCAGCCTGATCTCAGTATGCAAATATTTTAGTCTGTAAAGACACTGTTCCTGCAAGGAAAGGCCTGAGGTTGTCCTCAGCTCTTTGCCCTGGGCTGAAAAGTGCTATATGTTCTTCAACTTAGCTTTCCTCAGTTGAAAGAAAGCAAAAAGAAAAGAAAAGTAAAAAAAAGAAAAGAGAGGAAGGAAAGAAAGAAAAGAAAGAAAATAAAAGGAAGGAAAGAAAGAAAGAAGAGAAAGAAAAAGGAAAAAAGCTGACATTCCTTTTAATTTTTTAAATAATTTTTGAAATGGATAAATTACTAACTTTGTTGAAAATAAATTTGATTTTATTTTCAAACTATGAGAATATTTTTAAATATTCCCCTTACCCAGATTTCTAATTGTAAACATCTTATCACATTTGCTCCATAACTGTGTGTGTACATGCAATATAAATTATGTTTATATGTTATATATAATTATATACATGTATAAAATAATTAGCTGTGTTCTGAACCTTTTTTTTTAATTTTTTTTTAACGTTTATTTATTTTTGAGACAGAGAGAGACAGAGCATGAATGGGGGAGGGTCAGAGAGAGAGGGAGACACAGAATCTGAAACAGGCTCCAGGCTCTGAGCTGTCAGCACAGAGCCCGACTCGGGGCTCAAACTCATGGACCGTGAGATCATGACCTGAGCCAAAGTCGGCCACTTAACCGACTGAGCCACCCAGGCGCCCCTGTTCTGAACCTTTTGAGAACAAGTTGTGTCCATGATGCCCTGTCACCCCTAAATACTTCAGTGTGTATTTCCCCAAATCAAGGACACTTTGCTGCTTACCTACCATATAACCCCCCAACATTAATAAAACATCATCATCTAATTCATAGACTTGTATGTCTTCCCCCTCCCCCATTCAAATCTCACCAACTTCCCCAACAACTTTTCTTCCTTTCTGGCACACTGTCCCTTCCAGGAGCACACGCTGCTGTTGTCAAATCTCTTCAGCCTCCTAGTCTGAAACTGTTCTCCCTTTTCCCTGCCTTTCATAGCCTCAGCAGTTTTACCTCTTATGTCTGTGACAGTTTTAAAGAGTACAGGTTGCGGGGCACCTGGGTGGCTCAGTCGGTTAAACATCCGACTTCGGCTCAGGTCATCATCTCACAAGTTTGTGAGTTCGAGCCGCACATCGGGCTCTGTGCTGACAGCTCAGAGCCTGGAGCCTGCTTCGGATTCAGTGTCTCCCTCTCCCTCTCTGCCCCTCCCCCACTCATGCTCTGTCTCTCAGAAATAAACAAACGTTAAAAATAAATAAATATAAATACATAAATACATAAATAAATAAGAACACAGGTCGTATACTCTGGAGAGATGATCCTTAACCTTAGTCAGTTTGATGTTTCCTCACCACCACACTTGGGTCTGGCTTTCTTGGCAGGAATTCCTCAGAAATGATGCCATGTACTTTTTAAGGGTTGAGATGGGGCATGTGTTGTTAATCCATCTCACCACTGGTGGTGTTACTGTGAATCACCTGGTTATGTTGGCATCTGCAGTTTTCCCTTTGTAGCTGACTAGTACTTTGTGAGGATGTGTTGCAAAACTATGCCATCAAATCTCCAATTAACAATCCTAGCCTTCCCGGACAATGAACCGCTACCTCATCTGAATGTTGATCTGAGTGTTCCTGCTACATGCATAACTGCTGCATTTATTTGTTGATAGCCTCCTGTAAAAAGTTTTCTCTCCTCCCCACTTATGCTTTCATTTACTGATATCAGTTTGGAGCCGTGGTTTTCTACTTTATTCACTGGTTATAATAAATTGCTATCATTATTTTCATGCATAAGTTGATCCACGTTGGGCTGATGGGATTTCCATTAAGGGGCTGCTATGATCTTTTGACATGTCTTCATCATTTTGTGAATACTTTCTTGCTTTGTGAAACAAGATATTCCAGGATTTTCTTGTCCAACGTTCCCTTCCCCAGCCCTGGAGTCAACCATTTCACCAAAGAGTCCTGGTATTTTAGAGAAGAATGGTATTTGAAAACAAGATCTGGCTACTAGAAGTGCTCATTGCTACTAGAGTGTCATGGCTTCTTGACTTCTCAGTAGGCAGACTTAGGAAGCGTATATATGTATATACATATCCCTGAATTTAAAGGGTTTTTTTTTTTAATGTTTATTTATTTTTGAGAGACAGAGACAGAGTGCAAGCAGGGGAGGAGCAGAGAGAGAGGGAGACACAGAAGCAGGCTCCAGGCTCCAAGCTGTGAGCACAGAGCCCGACACAGGGCTGAAACTCATGAACTGCGAGATCATGACCTGAGCCGAAGTCAGACGCTTAACTGACTGAGCCACCCACGCGCCACAACATATCCCTGAACTTATACCAATACTTCTAATGCCAGTACATTTCAGAGTTCTTTCAAACGTTGCCTCTTTCCATGTTTTACCTTCTCCAATGGTGAGAAACCTGGCTCTCTAATCCTGAACGTATTTAATTATTTGCTCAATTTTCTTATTTGCTTATTGTAAACAGTCTCCCAACCATGTGGGTTGTCTCCTCTGCCTAACTGCTGTGTACGCCATCTCTTCATTCTTGGGCACCAGTGGGCACGACATCGATGTGCTTCTGTGCAGCTTCTTCCCTTCCACGTCAGTGTGCTGTGTCCTTTGGTGTGAGTGAGCATACTGCCAAATCACCTCCAAGCAGCTCACCACTCCCCACCTCACTACCTCTCTGCCAGGGAGGAAAGAAAATGACATGGAGGAGAAGATGGGAGGAGAAGGGACAACTGAAGGAGAATGGCAGATTTTCTCTCATATGAAAGATATCCATCTGACCAACTCCTTTGTCTTTCAGTTGACTCTGAACTGGGGCAGGGAATGAAGTGTTTTTTATGGACACGCTCCCTTCACTGCATGCAAAAGTCCAACAATGGAATTTAATTCCCTGAGAGGCAAAGATTGATTTATTTTATATTTGGCTATTCCCCCACAGAGACCAGTCGCATTTTCGCAAACTGCTTGAAATTCAATGTAAATTCATTCATTCTGCTGCTGGCTGAAGCTCACTTCCTCACCTTAGAAGGCACTATCTATCCTGATCAAACTACTAGCCAAAGTAGGTCTCTATAACGTGGGAGGGTGCTTGGGTGCTTTAAGTGTTTATTTCAGCTGAAGTGACATCCCTGACAGACAGAATTGGGTTGGTCAAAAGGCCAATGGGAGTTGGAAAACCAGGGAAGGAAGGGGAGAGATGCAAGGGGTGGGCATGGGCAAACAGCAGACAGCCTGGACTAAATCGAAGTGAGGGTGGGTGCAGCTGGGGGTACGGAGTACTGAGATCACCAGCCAGGGCTGTGAATGAAGAGGAAGGCTGAGCCACAGCTAGGAGCTTTGTGCACTGCTGTGATGCTCTGGAAAAGGACCCCCAGGCCTTCACACACAGCACTCAGCTTTCTGTTTAATGTTTGCTTCAGACTATAGCAAACCTGTCCTTGTAAGCTAGTGATGGAGTTCAGTGTCAGAGGTCCACAAAGGCCAGTAGGTACTTTAGGTGGTGGGCCTCTTAGCAGGCCCCGCCACCCACCTCACCTCCTTGATGCTAGAACAGTGCTGCCCTTGTCTCTCCAAGGTAGGGAGTGCTGGTGGAGTCAGCCAGGGAGTTTTGCCACTTGAATTCTTGGTAAGCTGTCCTCCCTCAAGAAGGAGGGTGGGACGAAGCCTTCGCTGGCTCTTTCTAATCCAAGCCTATGGTTATTGGTAGAAGAGATTCTTCTGGATTTTTAGTTTGTAGATGATTCCAACCTTAGTTGTTTTAAAAATATTGTTAAATGTTTATTTTTGAGAGAGGAGGGGGGAGGGGCAGAGAGAGAGGGACACACAGAATCCGATGCAGGCTCCAGGTTCTGAGCTGTCAGCACAAAGCCAGATGTGGGGCAGCTCAAAGCCAGATGTGGGGCTTGAATTCATGAACTGCAAGATCATGACCTGAGCCAAAGTCAGCCGCTTAACCAACTAAGCCAACCCAGGCACCCCTCTCCAACCTTAGTTTTCAGTAGTGACAAATTATTTCCCCCTATATCCATGCTCTATTGATTATTTCAGTGGACTTTCGGGAGGGAATTGAGAGGCTTCCCTACTCTACCACTGTCCTGCTCAGAAGAGTTATACATGAGGAACAGGCAGAAGAGTCTTAGAAGGAGCAGTCAGAGAAGTAAGAGGAAACCAGAAGAGGTCAGTGTCACAGAGTTCAACTTGAAGAGGAGTGCTCAGCAGTTTCAAATACATCAGTAAACAATAGACTGAACCTGGCAATCAGGAGGTGACTGAAGACAGTTGAAAGTACTATTTCAAAAAACTTACTGGAGCATAAGCTGAGTCTTACATGGAGAAATGGAAACAGCAAATGTGACTACCTTTTAAAGACATTTGTCAATAAACAGACAAGGATGGGATACAGGTTGAGAGGGAGTAAGGTGGAGAGAAGGTTTTGTAGGGTTGAGCCGATGGAGGCAGGTGTGGATCCCAGTGTTGGCAAGCACCCGAGGCTCCCTGATCCCAGATCCCCACTGCTGCATAGCACAGTTTGCTTCATTCCTACTTCCAGGTTGCAGAGTAGGACCTGGGAACGCAGGTCACCTAGGAGAGATCACCCTGATGTCCCCTCAAGGCTTTGTGACTTACAAATGTAACCTAGACCACATTGCATCTTGCAAATCATGGCTGGTAGTGCAACTGAGGGCCCAAAGAGTGGCTCTACAGAAGTCCTAGCAACAATGACAACAAACTAACATGTTGAATACATACAGTAGACCTCAACTGTCCTAGGTTTGTATACCTCATCTGTTCCTCACAACCTCTCTTTCATGTGGGGGTATTAGGACTCACATTTTATAGATGAGAAAACTCAGGTTAGGAAAGTTAAATTAGTTGTCCAAGGCATAGGGTTGGTAAGCAAGGAAGCTGAGGTTCAAAATTAGATCTTTCTGATTCCAAAGGCTGTACTTTTTCTCCTTGGGCACCTGAGGCCAAAATACAAGTGACAAGCAACATGAAACCTAAGGACAGACCACGAGTAGCCTAGATTCACAGAGAGTATTGAAATATAGGACCAAATAGAGAGAAGTTAGGGCCAGAGAGGTTTGCCAGATAAAATACAGGATGTCCAGTTAAATTTGAATTTCATATAAACAGCAAATAAATTATTAGTATAATTGCATCCCAAATATCACATGTGATATACTTACACAAAAAAAATTTTTTTATCTAAAACTCAAAATTAAGGGTCCCTGGGTGGCTCAGTCCGTTAAAGCATCTGACTCTTGATTTCGGCTCAGGTCATGATCTCACAGTTCATGAGATGGAGCCCTATATTGGACGCCATGCTGAGGGTACAAAGCCTGCTTGGAATTCTCTCTCCCTGACCCTCCCTTGTGCTCTCTCTCTCTCTCTCTCAAAAATAAATAAACCTTACAAAGTAAATTATTTAAAAAATTAAATAAATTCAAAATTAATTGGGCATCCTGTATTTTTATTTGCTACATCTGGCAACTATGTGGCCAAATGTGAAATTACTAAAGAATTTAGGCTTTATTTCATAGCTAATATAGACCCATTGAGGATTTTGGCACAAAGGAGTGACATTGGTAAAGTCGTACTTAAGACCAGCCAGACAACAATGAAATTCCAAAATATAAGAGTAGGATGGTGGAAGAAGGGAACAAGGCTGATTAAGTATGGACAGATGAAGAATAAGGAGACATCCAGTATGACAGGTTTTTGACCAAAAAAATGACAGCTACTGATGGAAAGAGACATATCTAGAGGAGGAATTGCTTTGAAAATAAGTAAAAATGGACTTTGAGTTGATGCTTATATATCTAAGTGAATTTGACAACAGGAAAAGTAATTAATTTAGCTTTTCTTCAGCACCTTCTTCCAAGTACCGCAGAGATGGGATGTTACTCCTCAACCTCACAGCCACCCCCCCAGGTCCCTATGAGGACCGAAATTTTCTAACAGACAAAACTGGCACCACCAGCAGGTGGCAGCATCAGGATTTGAAGTACCAGGCCTCGTGAATCAAGTCTGGGCTTATTTCCACTACTCCACACTGCCTCGGATTAGAGATCTAGAGCCATCCCCAGGGAAATTGCGGGGGAAGCCATGACTGCTGAGACTTGAGAAGTAGGAGCTGAAAGAGAGGATACATTTGCTAAGAAAACATGGAAGACGGGGGTGGGAGAGAACTTTAGAGCATCTCTGACAGAGGACACAGAATGGGAAATGACTGGGAAGCTTGAGTGAGCCTAGCATTTTGAAAACAGCAGCATAATATGATGTTTCAAGAAAACAGGGAGAATGAGGATGGTGAAGCAGAATACAGGAAAGGCATATAGGTGCCATGTCAGACAGGGCCTTCTGTGCCGCGCCCAGGATCTTAGAATGATCCTATAGGCAACGAAGAGTCACTGAGCATTTTGAGCAAGGGGTCTGCATGACCCCTTTCAGAAGGACCATCCTGGTGGAGGTGGTGTGGGAGGTGGACTAGAGGCCAATTAGGAGGCAGCTGTGACAGTCCAGGGGCAAAAAAGTGAGAAGAAAAGGCAGAGGAAATAGATGTTTGAGACAATCAATAGGACATGGAGAGGAAAGAGATGTGAGGTGACCAAGAGGCCTTTCCCAGGGTGACTGGGAACAGTGATAATATTTATAAAATGTAGAGGGTGCAGGAGGAAGAGCATTTTGGGAAGGAAGTGTGAAGTTATTCATCTTTGTATACCTACAACATAACTTAGAGCTGACAGAGTAGACAAGCATGTTGATTTGAGTTTGATTTTGGACATATTTAGTTTGAGATATCACTGGAACACACAGGTGGAAATGTTTGGCAAACTGTTAGAAATATAGTTTCGGAAGCTTTGAAGAACAATGAAATCCTGTGGATTAGCTTTTTAAAATCAAGATATAAATAATGGAATAAGAAAAGCCCATTGACAAAATCCCTGAAAATACTTAACACATAAAGAGCAAGTGAGGGGAAAAACAAAAACAACCAAATGAAGCAAACAGAGAATAGGCCGCCAGAGAGGTAGATGAACAAGAAAGTTTGGCATAATGGAAACAAACAGATGAATTTCAAGAGGTAGGGGTTTGCACACCCCTGCTCATGGCAGTATTATCCAAAATAGCCAGGTGAAAGCAACCTAAGTGTTCATAGATGGATGAATGGATTAAGAAAACATGGTAAATACATACAATGGAATAATATTCAACCTTAAACAAGAAGGAAATCCTGTTATGTGTTACAATATGGATGTATCTTGAGGACATTATTTATGCTAAGTAAAATAAGCCAGTCACAGAAGGACAAATATTGCATGATTCTACTTATATGAGGTATCTAAAATAGTCAAACTCATAGAAGCAGAAATTAGGATGGTAGTTGCTAGGGTCTGGGGGGAGGAGGAAAGAGGAGTTGTTATCCAGTGGGTAGGAGTTTCAGTTTTGCAAGATGAAAAAGTTCTAGAAAACAGTTTAACAATGAGCATATGGTTAACACTACCATACTGTAAACTTAAAAATAGCTAATTTTTTTTTTCAAATGGGAAGGGGTTGTTTTAGGGGTCTTGCTGCAGAGGTACCTGATGAAATAGGACTAGTAAGTGTGTGTACATTATATCTAACGATGAGGTTATTATTGATCACTTTAGTGGGAGTATTTAATACAGTAGTTTGTGATGACAGTTAAATTGCACTTGGCTGAGGAGCGAATGGAAGGTGAGGAAGTAGAAAGAACAAGTAAACTGTGCTTCTGCAAGTTTGGCCACAGAGGATGTGGATCTTTCCTGGGTAGCACGACATTAAGGGAGGACAGATTCAGGGCTCACCTTGCTTGTACTCATTCTCTCAGGGGTCACAGTCCCTTACTGAGTATTTTCTAATGCCTGAAAACAGTCATTTAAAACATTTTGTCCACTTTCCTAATTGTTTACTGTGGGAGGACATTTCTCATCCCAGTAATGATTTATGGGCAGAAGTGGCACTCTCTTTTATGAATTAAAAAAAATTTTTTTTAATGGAGAGTGATATCAGAAAAAAATCACCTTCCAGATCCTCCCTTTTTCAGTATTTCCCTGGAAATCCCAGAAAGGTGAACTTTATAAGCTCTAGTAGGTAACATTCACATTCTGCATCCTCTAGAAAGGGTCCTGACAGCACCTGCCCAGGCAGTCTAATAATTTGGCATCCTCCAAACAAGTATTTTAAAAATATTTTTGGTGGGTGGGAGGCTCACTTGCGGGGAGGAAGGCAGTGAAGACCACTGCTACTGGGGAACAAGAAGATGCTTGGAGTCCAGGGTTCAGACCACCTACGCCTCCTCCTACAGTGAAGACCACTCTGTCTAGGCGATTCTGCGCACAGGCAAATGGAAACTGAAACCACCCCGCAAGCAGTAGGGACTGCCTTGACAAGACCTCCAGCCAGCCCAGACCACCCAGACCAGTTTGAGTGTGAACCCCAACTCATGCCTGAGAAGATGGACCATGGGGTAACCTCTAGAATGACTGACAACTGCCTTTAATTTATTATAATTCTAAAATCTTCATCCAAGGAGGAGCATAAGCTCCATTTACGTAACATACGATGTACGTATAGACATGTTTCCTAAAGGTGCATACATGGCCTTATGCCCGCCTCTGCTTATGATGACAAGGCTTCCCTATCTAAATATTCATCCTGGTCCTAAATAAAAGGAACCCATTCACCCTTGCTTGGCAAAGTCATGGCTTTGCGAGTTATTCCCTGTGATCCCACTTGCTGCAAATACAGTTTCCTTTGTGCAACAACCTACCTGGCATAGTTTCTATCTGTGACTCACCAAAGAGCGAACTCATATTGGTTCAGTTACACTATGTCATTATCCTTGTTGATTCTTTCTCCAGTTGTGAGCTGGTCTTTTTGTTTAAAAAAAATTTTTTTTTTTTATATTTATTTTTGAGAGAGAGAGACAGAGCGTGAGCAGGAGAGGGGCAGAGAGAAAGGGAGACAGAATCTGAAGCAGGCTCCAGGATCTCTGCTGTCAGCACAGAGCCCGATGTGGAGCTCGAACTCACAGACTGAGATCATGACCTGAGCCGAAGTTGGATGCTTAACTGTCTGTGCCACCCAGGCGCCCCAGTGTGAGCTGGTCTTTAATTGGGCATAACCCTTAACTGTCAAAAGCTTTGTGTCATATCATGTTTATTTCTAGAAATTCTGTATCTTATATAAGAATTTTAATCTCAATTTGCAGGTGATTTGTATTTGCACAGAGACTAAAGTATTAAATTATTGGGAGAGTTAGATATTAGTCTTGAAAGGCCCACTTCCTATAGCCACATAAGTCATGGACTGCAAAACTTCAAGGGATGTCTGGAGAGAGATGCGTGGAAAATGATTTAATTTTATTTGTGGTTGGTTCCTAAGTGATTGCTTTGATGTTATGATTACACATGTTTTCTTACATAAGCATATAAATACAGGGACTCAGATAATCACTAATGGCACCATAAGAAATTGCTTCCTCCATGATTGGTAATGAATAAAAATTGTGGGTTGAATGACTGAAAAAAATAAAAATAAAAATACTTTTAATGTTATGCAGTGAATATAGAAGCTTATTTTCTATTATAAAATTTAATCTTTAGTCTTTATGCTGATAAACCATATGTAAAGTGACCCCCCCCAGCCTTTCTTTTGAGCTTCCTCAAGTGAAACTGCACTTCCAAAAATGCATTTACTAATATGTAAGTGATATAGAAGTACCAGCTTCTGAAGGACACCCTTTATTTGCTCTTTCAGGGATATATGAATGAAAAATCATCAGTCTTACTTTGTCTGAAAATATCGTTAGCTCTCCTTCAGTTTAGCTAGGGATAGCAGTCTCATTTGACCATTATTTTTCTCAGTACTTTGAAGAATTTATCCTATTGTATTTTGGTCTTTAATTATGCTGATGAGAAGTTCATTGTCCAATTGTGTCTTTGTAGTTAATTTGTCTTTTCTCTCTTCTGTTGGAATTTTGTTCTTTGTGTTTGAAGACCTAAAGTTTTACTACAATGTGTCTAGCTATGCATTTATTTTGAGTTATCCTGCTAAGGACCTGAGGACCCATGCCTTTCATCATCTTGATGTTAATCCCAATTATAAGATCTCTTATCCACTACATTCATTGTCTTGTGTATTCGTTTTCTTTTATTTTTAAAAATTTTTTTACATTTATTTATTTTTGAGAGACAGAGACAGAGCACAAGTGGGGGAGGGGCAGAGAGAGAAGGAGACACAGAATCCCAAGCAGGCTCCCGACTCTGAGCTGTCAGCACAGAGCCCAACTCTTGAACTCACAAACTGTGAGATCATGACCTGAGACGAAGTCGGACGCTTAACCAACTGAGCCACCAAGGCACCCCTTGTGTATTAGTTTTCTACTGCTGCCATAACAAATTACCAGCTTAAAATGACTGAATATCCTATAATTCTGTAAATGCAACACAATTCAGAAGTGCATCACATGTCTCACTGGACTAAAAGCAAGGTGTCAGCAGAGCTATCCTCCTTTCTAGTGGCTCTGGAGAGAATCCCTTTCGTTACCTTTTTCAGCTTCTAGAGCACTCCCTATCCCAATTCCTTGGTTCATACCCTCTTCCTCCATCTTCAAAACCAGCAATGCAGAATCTCATTGACGTTTCTGTTGTTACATCTCTTTCTTTATGACCACAGCCAAGAAAGATATGCTTTTAAGGATTTGTGATTACAATGGGCCCACAGGGATACTTCCAGATGATCTCCAAATCCCAAGATTCTTAACCTTAATCACATCTGCAAAGTGCCTTCTTCCTTGTAAAGTAGCATATTCACAGATCCCACGGATTAGAAAATAGATATCTTTGGAGGATCATTATTTGGTTTATCACACCTTTAGCCACTAGCTCCTAATACCACAGTCTCATCCAATTTTTGCTGGTGTTCCCAAGAATATTGAATTCTCTTGCTCCAGCTACCTTGTTGAGAGGCTTGGCTACCATTTCTACTACCAGTGCTGTGAGAATGTCATTCTTCCAGATGCAATAGTCACTGACGGTAACCACTTAGACTTATGATGGTGGTCATCTGGAGCCTTTGGAGTCCCAAAGCTACATGGAGGCGAAGAGAAAGAAAAAAGAAAAATGGCCCGTTCCCTAGCCTTATGGCTCCATTTTCTCCTGCCCACTGAATTTTGGTATATAGTGAATAATCTCAGTCTCTTAAATTTTTTCATGAGTTTATAACTTTTTCTAAAACTAAACCTTCTTGTCATGATCTCATGGTTCATGAGGTTGAGCCCCTCAATGGGTTCTGTGCTGACAGCGTGGAGCCTGCTTGGGATTCTCTCCCCCTCACTCTCTGCCCTTCCCCCACTCTCGCACACACACACTCTCTCTCTCTTTCTCAAAATAAATAAACTTTAAAAAATGAATAAACCTAAACCTTCTTTCCAAAGGCACTCAAAACTAGACCATTGGTTTTAACTGATGGATAAGCCCCATTCTATCCCCCATACTTATTATCTCCTTTTTCTCTTAACTCTATGTCCCTGACACACCTTCCCAAAATGCCTACTAAAATAATGAAAGTCCTTGTGCATATCAGTTCATGCCCACAGCTTACCAAAGTGCTATTACTTTTCCACAGATTCTCTAAACTGCCAATTTCTGAATACATTTGGAGATCAGTTAAGACACCCCTCTATAGAATGATTGAGTTGATGAATCTCCCACCTAAACACCATTCAGTAGGGGATTCACTCCTGGGGTATTTTCCTACAATGTACATTATTCAAAAGAACGTGACATCAGAGATTATCTCAATCTTCTATCCTACCTAGAACCAAAGTCTTTTCAAATCTGGCTCTGCTTCACTTTTGTCAAGTTCCTTCCTGTATTATTCTGATCCCCACATATTCTCAATTGTAATGATTTTGGAATGTAGGTGAATCCCTTCTGCATAGGACCTGTACTTCCCTGCTCAGGCTGTGCAGAGCTCTAACACCAGTTATCAGACTGAAGGCAAAACCGGTGATGGAGGCATGTCTTGAGGAAAACAAGAGTCATCTTGCAATGAATGAATCTATTTCAGGTGAGTTCATATATGGTCTCCAGGCATGGGGAGGTTGTTCTCCTCTGTTAAGAGGAAATGGTCTGCTTCTTTTGGCTAAGAAGATTTAGGGACAATTGGGAGCTCAAAGTTCTGAGGCTCATCCACCCATATATTTCTTGGCCAGGTGTTAAGGTCTCACATTTTTCCTATATGGAAAAGACTTTGACATGGAAGACCTATTGAAACTATGCATTCAATCTCTTTTGCAGCTCTGCCACGCTAGATCTTGAACTTAATTTTCAACAGTGTCCAACTTACTGCTGCAAGAGATGGGAATCTCCTTTACGTTTGCCACAGAAATCCTCTGGCTTTCATAATGTTCTTACATTGGCGATTAGCTGCTTCAAGCTGTTGTTGTTGTTTTGCAAGACTTCTAATGCTATTAAAAGCAACCAGTTTATTCCTCAATTCTTATCATTATCATTTTTCCCATACCAGTCAGGTACAGCATCTACTTGGTACCCCAATGCCTTATCTTCCACCTGCACCTCATCTCACCTTTACTGTAGGTGAAAAGCTTGGTTACAGTAATGCATGCCACTGCATAGCAGGAATTATTATCTCACTTGCCATCAAGAAAACCATTCCTATTGCTTTCAGATAGGTTGGCTGTTCAACTCCTAAATCCCATTTTGAGGGTCTGGTCTTTTTTTTTTTTTTTAACATTTATTCATTTTTTAAAATTTATTTTAACGTTTATTTATTTTTGAGACAGAGAGAGACAGAGCATGAACGGGGGAGGGGCAGAGAGAGGGAGACAAAGAATCTGAAACAGGCTCCAGGCTCTGAGCTGTCAGCACAGAGCCCGACGTGGGGCTCGAACTCACGGGCTGCGAGATCATGACCTGAACCAAAGTCGGCTGCTTAACCGACTGAGCCACCCAGGCGCCCCAACATTTATTCATTTTTGAGAGTGAGAGAGACAGACCATGAGCAGGGTAGGGGCAGAGAGAAAGAGGGAGACACAGAATCTGAAGCAGGCTCCAGGCTCTGAGCTGTCAGCACAGAGCCCGACACAGGGCTTGAACTCACAGACTGTGAGATCATGACCTGAGCTGAAGTCAGACGCTTAACTGACTGAGCCACCGAGGCACCCCTGAGGGTCTGCTCATAAAGACCACTCCTGGTACGAGCATTTTTAACTGAGGTTCTAAGAAAATAAAGCTGGAAACAAAAGATTATGTGCAAATGTTTTATTGATGGATGCAACTCCCCCAGGGAAGTACATGTGAGAGAAAACAGAAGTGAAGTAGTGAAAAAGCAAAAACAAACATAAGGGATGTATTACCAAGATGGACATAGCTTCATTGCAAACAAAGCTGATTGTTTCATCTTACAGGGCATCTCCAGAGAGTACTTACAAAGCTACTGCTTCTCAGAACCATCCACCACACAGGAGGCAGCGTTTACAATGCTGGCTTCTTTCTGTCTCCAATCTCATTGGTTAAGGTTTACCACACCCCCAGACTTTAACTCCTCAACACTTCTGGATTGTTTTACCCAGCCCCATCAGGTAGCTTCTTGGGAAGCTAGAGCCTCTGCAGTCTATTCTGGCCAATTTTCAGGTGCTTTGGTCCCTCCTCCTAGTCAGTTCTACATGTGGGGGCCAGATAGCAGCAGGGGCTATGGCTATGGCTTTATGACAATTGGATGCCTCATAGGGTTTTTGTGAGGACTGTCAGGCAATACCCAGTATAAGTGGCTACCCATAGCTCAGCAAATGTTACTGTTATTATTAATAGTAATTGAGATTTGTGTGTGTGACTAATATGTGATATGACTGTTATGAGCATTTCTCCCACCCTTTCTAAGACTTTATTAAGCACCGCTGGACTCAGTCAGCACTTTGATACAGAGCCAGACACATGTGAGTGGTTCAACAATGCCATGGGCTGTTGTCTACAGCAGTAGGAGACAGCCAAGCAGCCAAATGCATTTACAACAAATTCATAATAATGGTGGCCACCAGCCAGGCGGGATGCAGTTATGCAATGCAGCTGAGCATTTTGCCTTTATAAAAACATGACTATCATAATGCCTTCCATTGTCTAGCTACTCTAAAAAATTATTTTAAACATCTAACTGGTCTCTGAAATCCACTAAGGAAATAAATTGGTATTGTTTTTTGTTCTATAAGTTATAGCCATGTAGCTGAAGGATAATTTCCCCACTCACAGAGTCATAGTTTGCTTCTAAAACCATGAATACAGGAGCCCTCCATTGTAAAATATCTGAAGGATAATATGTTCTTTGGGAAATTTTCTGCATCATCCTGAGTTTGGTTAATCATAAATGAATATCCTTCACTTAATGAATAATTCAAATCAGTCTTGTCACCATGGAAAAGGGGTTACCCTCCTCTAATGTTTCTTTATGAGGCATTCAGTGCCACAGACATAAATGTTTACTTCCCCTGAGGGAATGACAGCTCTTGACAAGTAGAAATATGATTTTGGCAAAGAAATTACTGTTCTCTAAGTTAAAAATGGCTTCAATATTCCTGTTTGGATTCCTGCTTAAAATATATGGAAAGGATTTTTATAGTCAAAGTAAATCTCTGTACTTTTGAATGTGATAAACATGAGCCTTGAGACAGTGAAAAAGTGAATTTGGGGAATTCAAAAATATGCCTTTGCCTTTCTGGAAGCAAGAGTTGAGTTTTTAAAAATAAAAACTGATAGAAGTTACTCAGTCTAATGAAAAATGTAAGCTTCTTATGTCATGTAATTCTTCTAATGTAATTTCTTATGTCATGTTCTTCTTGTTGATGACTAGTGCTTACCATGAGTGTCTCGTATTTGTTTTGAATTCATTTGATGACCTAGTTGTCTCTTTTCCCTGATCTACATCATCCCCATCACCTAAGAACAGATTTGGTTTCATCAGTTCTGATCTTTGGCCTTGTGCCCTAAACATGGCAGGAGGCTCCTGTCTGGATGCTTCAAGCCATCCCGAGCAGCCTCTAGCTACCAGCCTCTAGCCCCTTCTGAGACTATCTTTGGTCCCAGGAAGAGTGGTAGGACTTGCACAGGATATGGAATCAGGTGTCATCAAAGTTGCAGAGAAATATAAGGAATATATGGTAGAATTCTGCAGGAAGTATTGAACTTTAAGTTGGAAGATATTAAAGAGAAAGAAAGCCAGGGAACCAAGGAGAGAACATTCTTTAAACATCTTTATGTTCCAAGTGCTTTAAGGTTAAGACATTTAATCTCCACAACAACACTTTAACAAAGCCATTATTATCTTCATTTGCATAACTGAGAACAGAGGCTCTGAGAGGTTAGGTGACTTTTCCAAAGTCACTTAGGTATAGATTTCTTAGGGAAAGTCAATAGTTCTGTGTGGTGATTGTGTACTTGGACAGGTGGCATGAGACAGTGGTAAGAAGGAGATTGGAAAGCTAGATATCATCCAGAGAGTGAAAAGCCTTAATAAGCCATGTCCTTTTTCACTATACAAGGCTGGCTTAGGTCCTTGTTAGCTTTGTAACCAAAAGCAAGTATTTAACCTCTGGCTGATTGTCCTTGTCTTTAAAATGGAGGGGGTCTGGACCATGACACCGTCACACCTACCACAAAAGGTTTTGTTAATTTCAGTGAGTTAGTGTAAAGAAAAGAAATTCAAACATAGAAAAGTGCCATACAAATTCTACTCATTTCTCGTCATTTCTAGTTGCAAAAATTTACAATCCAGCTGGGGGGACATGACATACATACAACGTACACAGAATAAATAGAGTAACCACAGAAGTGTAACTTTAGGTTTAGCTGTCTTGATGTCCCAAAATTCACCCACTGGAGAATCTCCCATCCTATAAGACTTAATGGAAATGGTTTTGCATCAGCGTCCTAAATGAGAATCTCTGTTGACTGGACTGCCTATACCACACCATCAACACCGCACACCATCTGAATTCTTGAATTCTCCAAAATACCACTGGCAGTGGAATATATAGAGAGTGGACTTTTATTGAAGATTTGAGGGCAAAGTTGTTGGGGTTAAGGCAGGGTAGATATTAGGTACCTTTGTTCTCTCTCTTTTTTTTTTTAATGTGTATTTATTCTAAGAGAGAGAGAAAGACAGCATGAGCAGGGGAGGAGCAGAGAGAGGGAGAGAGAGATTCCCAAGCAAGCTTCATACTGTCACTGCAGAACCCAACGCAGGGCTCAGTCCCATGAACCATGAGATCATGAACTGAGTGGAAACCAAGAGTCAGACACTTAACTAAGTGAGCCATGCAGGTGCCCCGGTATCCTTTTTCTTAAATGCCCTTTGCCCTATCCTGCCTATGAGAAGTCCTCACTGGCCATCTCTTCACAAATAGCCCTAGCCCAGTATCATTTTGCTCTATTTCTTCCTTTTTTTTTTTTTTTTTTTTTGCCTTCCCATTTTCTACCTTTCCACAAACCTATTCATATTAAACTTATGTAGCAATAATAACTAACATGGATTTAAAATCCTATTTTGGGAGTGCCTGGGTGGCTCAGTCAGTTAAGCTTCTAACTCTTGATTTTGGCTCAGATCATGATCTCATGGTTGGCAAGTTCAAGCCCTGTTTCGGGCTCTGAGCTGATAGCACAGAGCTTGCTTGGGATTCTCTCTCCCTCCCTCTCTCTCTGCCCCTCCCCCACTCATGTTCTCAATCTCTCTCTCTCTCTCAAAATAAATAAGTAAACATTTAAAAAATAAAAAATGCTATTTTGTACCAGGAAGTATAAGTGCTTTATCTGTGTTCTTTGATTTGGCAGACATTTCCTCTCCTTTTGTTGTGTCCCAGGTATTCAAGCCCAAACCCTTGGAGTTTCATCTTCTTTGTTCTTCACAAATATTAAACAACTTGTGTGTGTGTGTGTGTGTGTGTGTGTGTGTGTGTGTGTGAGGCACAGTGCTAGCTCCTATGGCTTTGGTAACAAAACAGATTTGCTCTCTGCTCCTATGAAGCTCCACACTCAGCTGATAAAAGCAACTTGTTGCATGAAGACAATTCTGTCTTTGAGGGAATTGCTAGCTTGAATAGGAATCATTTTTTACTTGCTGCAACAGAAGCCAACAGTAAGACAAATAGCAAAATGAGACAAAAATACAAAAGATGCCACACAGCAGGACATGATTGGCACACAAGTAGTTCAGAAAGTATAAATACTTTAGAAACTGATGAGATCATTTGGGTTAAACCTGTGGGCCTGGAATGGAGAAGGAAGGAAGGCAGGAAGGGCTGAGATGCTATAAGAGTGGACATAGTGATTAAGAGTAAGGCCTTTAATTTTTTTTTTAATGTTTATTTATTTTAGAGACAGAGCACAAGTGGGGGAGGGGCAGAGAGAGCTGGAGACAGAATCTGAAGCAGGCTGCAGGCTCTGAGCTGTCAGCACAGAGCACGATGCGGGGGTCAAACCCACAAGCCATGAGATCATGACCTGAGCTGAAGTCGGACACTCAATCGACTGAGCCACCCAGGCGCCCCAAGAGTAAGGGCTTTAGAATCAGTCACACCTGGGCTCAAATCCCAGCTCTGTCACTTACTATGTGACTGTAGGGAGCAAGTTAATTTAATTAATTAAGCAACTTAATTTAAGCCTCTCTTTCCTCCTTTGAAAAGGAGGAAACTCGGAAAAGGGCACCTGGGTGGCTCAGTCAGTTGAATGGCTGACTTTGGCTCAGGTTAAGATCTCGTGGTTTGCGAGTTCAAGCCCCATGTCGGGCTCTCTGCTGTCAGTGCAGAGCCTGCTTCAGATCCTCTGTCCCACTCTCTCTCTCTGTACCTCCCCGACTTATGCTTTCTCTCTCTCTCAAAAATATACAAACATTAAAAAAAGAAAAAGGAAAACTGGGATAATACTAGTACCTTCTTCAAAGGGTTGTTGTATGGATTAAATGGAGGGAAAAGAAAAAAAAATGTAAATCTTGTTAAGCAATGCCAGGAGTGATAAGTGCTAAGCAAATGTTCATGTATAAAGAAGCAAAGCCTCTCTATATAAGGTCCTTACACTTTACTTGTGAAAAGAATATCTGGGGCACCTGGGTGGCTCAGTGGGTTAAGCATCCGGCTTCAGCTCAGGTCATGATCTCACAGTTTGTGGATTCAAGCCCCATGTTGGGCTCTGTGCTGATAGCCCAGATCCTGGAGCCTACTTTGGATTCTGTGTCTTCCTCTCTCTCTGCCCTTCCCCTGCTCTCACTGTCACTGTGTCTTTCAAAAATAAATAAACATTTAAAAAATTTAAAAAAAAGAATATCTTTGGAGCACCTTACCATTTACACAATACGGTTTTTTCACATACATGAATTCAAATTTCTAGCAGCTTGTAAGGTACATATGATTATCATCACATTCAATATGCAGAAATAGAACTAGACTAAGACCACTCACATGGCTGCATAGGGACTCTGGTCAGGACTCCAGATCTTCTGGCTCCTAATCTTTGTATTCCTGTCTTAAAAGGCAATTATTCCCGCAGAGGTGATAGCCCTTTAAATGCTTGACAACCACTAGCTTAGCCAAGGGCTTTCACCAAGAGTAGATCAGGAATCTAAAGGTGAGTCAACAGTGGGAGTCAAACACAAACTTTGCCTACCTCAAGTCTCTAGAAATAACTGGCCAAATATAAGCCAATCTAAATGTCCATTAATAAGGAAACACATACCTTAGCGTACCTCCTTATATGTAATATCATGTAGCCAATAAAATAAACGAGGGAGATCTGTATGTACTGGCCTAGAAAGACGGCCCCACACATAAGCAAAGACGTCAGGCTGTGGAACAATATGCACGAGACGCTTTCCAGTGGTTAGAAATCCGACTCCACCCATTCAGTGACCCAGTCTGCCACTCTCCTCCTTTCCTCAAGCCCAAGGTCTCCTTTCCACACTGATACCCCACATCCCACCAGAGCCCCCCTTCCACAACCCCCACTTCTCCGGTCCTCTTTTCTCTTGCCCGCTCTCCCTTAGCCTCCACCCTTTTCTGCTTGAGAATCCTGTACCTGAGCTGCGGGTGTGGGGCACGGGGAGAGGGTGCGACTTACATGCGGAAACCTGCCGCAGGCGCTCAGGACGCCGAGTGGCATGTTCGCCCCGCCCCCAGGAAGGAGCGCGCCTCCCTGGAAGCACTGGGCCGCCCAGTCTTCTTCTGACCAAATTACTTTAGCCTTCTGAGGGTGCCTCTTAGCCCTAGGAGTCGGCGTAGCATTTGCTGAGATCGAGTTCAGTACCAGATTTTCCTGCTCGCTCCTCCCGCTTGTGAGACTGTTTTTGTAGGTGATGGTGTTGTCAGGCTTCCTGCTATGGCAGTGCGGTCCTATATGTGCGAGAGTTTAGACCAGATTTTCTTTAAATAGGAAACGGAGAATCAGAAAGCAGGCCCTTACCTATGCAAGGAGATATAGAGCTTTCTCCGTCCTGCATTCTTCCCTGTGTGGGCTAAATTGCATACATAACTCAAATTAATAGTCGTGAACTCAGTTCTTTAAGTAGTAACAATAGTAGTTAACCCTTACATTGGGCTTAACAGTGAGCACTGTTTTGATCCCTTTAAAACCTCACCTAGGTAAAACCTTTACC
Source organism: Lynx canadensis (assembly GCF_007474595.2). NCBI lineage: Eukaryota > Metazoa > Chordata > Mammalia > Carnivora > Felidae > Lynx > Lynx canadensis. Next base: position 58,320,370 of record NC_044308.2, read on the forward strand.
TAGAATGCAGGTTCCATTATCCCCATTTTATAGACAAGGATGCCAAAAACACAGGAAGTTAAGGAACTTGCCCAAGATCACCCAGGGGTAAGTGGCAGAGCCCCAGTCAGAACCCGGCCTACTGTCCAGTACCACCCACCACTGCACTGCACTGCCTCTCAGAAAGAAACCAGGCTAGGGTAAAATTGTTATTGTCCAGGTCAAGAAGCAGTTTATCGGGGCTTCGTTTTGTTTTATGTCAAGTTTGGAAAATATGGGAGAAGAGAGAGGAGTGGAGACTGGAAAGAAGACCAGGAGGTTCTGAGCTCAGATAATTGTAAAGGAGAAGAAAGTAGATTAGCTATGGGAACATACAAATACCCATATCCATGTTTAATATATCTATATCTAGATAGATAGATAGATGTGTGTGTGTGTGTGTGTGTGTGTGTGTACTTTATTGAGGAGAAATTCACATACCGTAAAACTATTTTAAAGTGAAAAATAAGTGATATTTAGGGCGTTCACAATATTGTGAATATTGACAACATTTCCACCATCCCAAAGTAAAACTTACATTCTTTGAATAGTCATTCCCTATTCCTCCCTTCCCCCAGTCCTTGGTAACCACCAATCTGTATTCTGTCTCTATGGATTTATCTATTCTGAATATTTCATATAAATGGAATCATACAAAATAGAATCACACAATAATAAGACTAGTGTCTGGCTTCTTTGAATTAACATAACGTTTTCTAGGTTACATCATGTAGCATATATATCAGTACTTCATGCTTTTTTATGGCTGAATAAAATTCTATTGTATGTATATAACACCATTTGTTTATCCATTCAGCAATTGATGGACATTTGGATTGTTTCCACATTTTGACTATTATGAATAGTGCTGCTATGAACGTGCCTGCACATGTACTTGTTTGAATACCTGTTTTCCGTTCTTTTGGGCATATACCTAGGAGTGGAATTGGGGGGCCATGGGATAATTCTATGTTTAACTTTTTTTTTTCAATTTTTTTTTTCAACGTTTATTTTATTTTTGGGACAGAGAGAGACAGAGCATGAACGGGGGAGGGGCAGAGAGAGAGAGAGACACAGAATCGGAAACAGGCTCCAGGCTCCGAGCCATCAGCCCAGAGCCTGACGCGGGGCTCGAACTCCCGGACCGCGAGATCGTGACCTGGCTGAAGTCGGACGCTTAACTGACTGCGCCACCCAGGTGCCCCTTCTATGTTTAACTTTTTAAGGAACCCCTGCATCCTTCTGAAACTCATTCTTAAGGCTATAGTATTACTCATATTATAAATAATATTAGATATATGAAATATATTAAACATTTTAGGGTACCTGGGTGGCGCAGTCGGTTAAGCGTCCGACTTCAGCTCAGGTCACGATCTCACGGTCCGTGAGTTTGAGCCCCGCGTCGGGCTCTGGGCTGATGGCTCAGAGCCTGGAGCCTGCTTCCGATTCTGTGTCTCCCTCTCTCTCTGCCCCTCCCCCGTTCATGCTCTGTCTCTCTCTGTCTCAAAAATAAAAATAAACGTTAAAAAAAATTAAAAAAAAACATTTTAAATCAGAGTATATCAGACTTGGCAATGTTGATATTAAGATCAGAGAATTCTTTGTTGTGGGGACTGACTTGTGCATTTGAGGATGTTTAGCAACAATTCTGGCCTTTACCCAGTAGATGTCAGTAGCATTCCCCCAGTTGTGGCAACTAATAAGGTCTCAAGATATCACCAAATGTCCTCTGTGTGGCAAAATTACCCCCTCTTACCACTGAAACCCATTGTTTTAAAGGATTCTCTGTATACTTGAAGCAAATTTGTCACTAAAACAAAACACTCAAAGTAAAGGCCTTTAAGAAATGGATGTTCCTTGCAAGTTTGCATACAGGAGATATTTTTTGTTTACTGTGTAATAATGTTAAGGAGTTTGCAGGTTTACATACAAATGTGTGACAACCAGAAAATTGTATCATTAAATATTCATGTAACTTTCATATGTACCGTTTGTACCATAAACTCAGCTCATCCACAGAACTCTAAGAAATATAGCTTTTTATCTCAGTATGTTATATACCAAACCACATTTACAGCACACTGTGTCACATAATTTTTAAGTTCTAGGCAATCACCATTCTGCTTTCTGATTCTCTATTGGACTTTTTTTTTTTGTTTTAGATTCCACATATAAATGATATCATGCAGTATTTGTCTTTGTCTAGCTTATTTCACTTAGCATAATTGTTTATCCATGTTGTTACAAACACCAGGATTTTCTTCTTTTATAAGGAAGAATAATATTCCATTGTGTATATATACCACATTTTCTTTATCCATTCATCAGTCAGTGGACATATATGTTATTTGCATACCATGGCTACCGTGAATAATGCTATCATGGCTACCGTGAATAACATGGGAGTACAGATAGTGATTTCATTTCCTTTTAGATGTACACCCAGAAGTGGGATTGCTGGATCATATGATAATTCTATTTTTAATTTCTTCAGCGACCTCCATACTCTTTTCCATAGAGGCTGTACCATTTTACATTACCATCAATAGGGTATGAGGGTTTCCTTTTCTCCACATCCTGGCCAGCATTTGTTACCTCTTGTCTTTTTGATAATAGCCATCCCAGCAGGTATAAGGTGATATCTCATTGTGGTTTTGAGTTTAATTTTCCTGCTAATTAGTGATGTTGAGCACCTTTTCATGTACCTGTTGGTATGTCTTCTTTAGAAAAAATGTCTATTCCTCTGCCCATTTTTTAATTGGATTATGGTTTTTTGCTATTGAGTTGTATTGTTTGCAAATATTTTCTCCCATGCTGTAGGTTGACTTTTCATTTTGTTGATAGTTCTCCTTTGTTATGCAGAAGCTTTTTAATTTTATGTGGTCCCACTCGCTTATTTTTGCTTTTGTTGTTGGTGCTTTTAGCATCATATCAAAAAACTCGTTGCCAAGATCAATGTCAAGGAGCTTAACCCACTATGTTTTTTTCTGAGAATTTTAAGGTTTCAGGTCTCATGTTCAATTCTTTAATCCATTTTGAGTTGATTTTTGTCTATGATGTAAGATAGGAATTCAGTTTCATTCTTTTGCATGTGGATATACAGTTTTTCTGGCACCATTTATTGAAGAGACCATCCTTTCCCCATTGTATGTTCTTCACTCCTTTGTCAAAAATGAATTGACCATACATGCATGGGTTTATATTTCTGGGCTGTCTATTCTGTTCCATTAATCTATGTGTTTGTTTTTATGAGAATCACTATAGTGATTACTACAGATTTGTAATATAGTTTGAAATCAGGAAGTGTGGTGCCTCCAGCTTTGTTTTTTCTCAAGATTGTGTTGGCTAGTTAGGATCTTTTGTGGTTCCACATGAATTTTAGGATTTTTTCTCCATGAAAAAGAAATGCCAGTGGAATTTTGATAGGGATTTCATTAATTTGTAGATCACTTTGGGTGGTATGGACATTTTAACAATATTAATGCTGCTAATCCATGAACACAGAGCATCTTTCCATTTATGTCTTCTTTAATTTCTTTCATCAGTGTTTTATAGTTCTTAGTGTACTGATCTTTCATCTCCCTGGTTAAATTTTTTCCTAAGTATTTTATCATTGATGCCTTTGTAAATGGGATTTTTTTTTATTTTTGTAAATGGGATTTTACAATCCCATTTCTTTTTCCGATAGTTCATTATTAGTGTATAGAAAAACAACTGATTTTTATATATTGATTTTATATCCTGAACTTACTAAATTCATTCATTAGGTCTTAACAGTTTTTTGGTGGAGTCTTTAGGGTTTTCTATACATAAGATCATGTCATTTCTACAAACACAACTGATTTTTATATATTGATTTTATGTCCTTAACTTACTAAATTCATTCATTAGCTCTTAACAGTTTTTTGGTGGAGTCTTTAGGGTTTTCTATACATAAGATCATGTCATTTCTACAAGCAGAGACAATTTTACTTCTTTTCTGATTTAGGTGTTTTTTTTCCCTTGCCTAACTGCTCTGGCCCTGACTTACAGTACTGTGTTGAATGAAAGTGATGAAGGTGGGAATCCTTGTCATATTCCTGATCTTAGAGGAAAAGTGTTCAGCTTTTCACTGTTGAGTATGATGTTAGTTGTTGGTTTGTCATATATGGCTTTTATTATGTTGAGGTACATTCCATTTGTCCCAATTTGTTGGGAGTTTTTATCATGAAAGGATACTGAATTTGTTCAGTGCTTTTTCTGCATCTATTGAGATGATATGATTTTTATCCTTCATTTTGTTAAACTGGTATATCACATTTATTGATTTGTGTATGTTGAACTATCCTTGCATCCCAGAAATATATCCCACTTTATGTGAATGATCCTTTTAATGTCCTGTTGAATTTGGTTTGCTAATATTTTGTTGGGAAATTTTGTATCTATATTCATCAGGAATATTAGCCTATAACTTTCTTTTCTTGTGGTGTCCCTGTCTGGCTTCAGTATCAGGATAATGCTGGCCTCATAAAATGAGTTTGGAAGTGTTCACTCCTCTTATGTTTTTTGGAAGCATTTGAGAAGATGGGTATTAAATCTTTTTTAACTGTTTGATAGAAATCACCAATGAACCCATCTGATCCTGGGCTTTTATTTGTTGGGAGGATTTTGATTACCAATTCAATCTTCTTCCTAGTAATCAATCTTTTTAGAATTTCTGTTTCCTCCTGACTCAGTCATGGTAGGTTGTATGTTTCTAGAAATGTGTCCACTTCTTCTAGGTTATCTAGTATGTTGGAGTATAATTGTTTGTAGCAGTTTGTTATGATCCTTAGTATTTCTGTGTTATCAGGTGTGATATCTCCTCTTTTATTTCTGATTTTGAGTCTTCCCTCTCTCTTTCTTAGCTGAAATTTTGTCCATTTTGTTCATCTTTTTTTTAAAAAAATCCAGCTTTTAGTTTCACTGATCATTTCTATTATCTCTGATCATTTCTATTATCTCTTTTGCCTCTATTTCATTTATTTCTGTTCTGATTTTGTTCTTTCCTTTGAGCTTAGTTTGTTCTTCTTTTCTAGTTCCTTGAAGTGTTAAATATGTTTATTTTGAGATCTTTCCTTTTTAATAATGTATAAACTTTAATGTATAAACTTTATTAATGTATAAAAGCTATAAACTTTCCTCTTAGAACTGCTCTTGCTCCATCTCCTAAATTTTGGTGTGCGGTGTTTCCATTTTCATTTGTCTCAATAGTTTTCTCAAATCTTCACCCATTTTACTTAAATATAATTAACATATAACACTGTATAGATATAAGGTATGCAACATAATACTTTGATGTATGTATATATTGTGAAATGATTACCATGATTAAGTTTAGTTAACATCCATCATCTCACATAGCTACAATTTTGTTTCCTTGTTATGAGTCAAGATATTTTAATTTCTTTTTTGATTTTTTTTGTTTTGACCCACTATTCAGGACTATGTTGTTTAATCTCCACATACTGGGCAGTTTACCAGTTTTTTTCCTTGTTCTTGATTTCTAGTTTCATAGCATTGTGGTCAGAAAAAAAAATGCTTGATATGATTTCAATCTTCTTTAATTTATTAAGATTTGATTTGTGACCTAACATATGATCTATGAGATAATCTCCCTGTATAACTGAGAAGAACATGCATTCTGCTGCTGTTGGGTGGACTGTTCTGTAAATGTCTGTTAGGTCCATCTGATCTAACATGTAGTTTAAATTCCCTGGTGGATTTTCTGTCTGGATGATCTATCCATTGTTGAAAGTAGAGTACTGAAGTCCACTACTATTATTGTATTGCTATTTCTCTCTTCAGATCTGTTAGTATTGGTCTTATATCTTTAGGTGCTCTATGTTAAGTGCATAAATATTTATGATTATTATAGCTGCTTAATGAATTGACCCTTTTATCATTATATAATGTCTCTTGTTACAGTTTTTGGCTTAAAGTCTATTTGTCTATTGTAAGTATAGCTACCTCTGCTTTCTTTCGGTTTCCATTTTCATGGGATATTTTTTCCCATCCCTTCACCTTCAGTCTGTATGTATCTTTGAAGCTGAAGTGAGTCTCTTAGAGATAGCATATAGCTAGGTCTTTTTTTCTTTTTAATCCATTCAGCTACTCTATCTCTTTTGATTAGAAAACTTAGTCCACTTACATTTAAAGTAATTATTGATAGGTATGGACTTACTATTGAAAATTTGTTGTTTTCTGGCTCTATAGTAGTTTCTTTGTTTCCTTCTTCCTCTCTTTCTCTCTTCCTTTATGAATTGATGGTTTTTCTTTTTCTTTTTTTTTAAGTTTACTTATTTATTTTGAGAGAGAGAGAGAGCATGCATGTGAGTGAGGTAGGGATAGAGAGAGAGAGAGAGGAGAGACAGAATCCCAAGCACTGCCAAATCTTTACCTACAACCTATCTATATTCCAGTCACATAAATACAGTACCTTCTTCTCAGGGAAACCACCCTTCCTTACTTCTTCCTCTGGCCCTCCACTTCTCAGTACCCTACCAATACAGGTAAAATCTGTCACTTATGCATACTAGAGCTACTACTGAGGATGCACCTAATGAGAGAAAGGGACACAAATCTAGACTACCACATATACCAGTCTCTTTTTATATACTATATTAGCATCCACATGATTATCAAAACTTTATTTCTCCCCACTCCCAGAAAATTCCTGAGTGGAGAATAGAGTACAAGAGAAGGGAGCAGGAATCCTGGTGCTCACTCAACTCCGAAAGAGGTCTCTGCAGCACACATAGGCCTTGTAGGTGCTACTGGTGAAACCTGTGTTTAGGAAGGAGACACAGTCAGTTTCAGCTCCCTGGGGACATAGAAGATTCCTACATAAGGAAGACAGAATTACTAAGAAAAAGATTTTACACATATTCCTTAAGGCTCTTAATTCTTGGGTGTGAATTGAGAATGTTGTTTAGATGCCTTTTTCTATGCATCTTTGAGATGGATGGTTAAATCAATATTCTCAGAGAGATTTTTTTTTTAGGATCTAGGTAAGGGATTTCTGCCAAGAGACTAAGCTGAGGTGCCTACCTGCCACACAGGCAGCGATAAAGGATACATAGGCCCCTGTGAAGAGGGCACTGACCTCAACCTTGGAAACAAGTCACTCTTCTGGTGGAGTACCATTGATGCTATAGACAGCAAAACACAATAACTTGATCTCTTCCCCACCAGGCAATCAGGTATACCCAGTGAGCACCCACCTAGAAGAATGCAGAGGAACAAACACAGCAGATGAATACGATCCCTACCACTGACCACCAGAAGCCAGCCAATGGTACCCCAACAAGTGTGTTTTATACATTAATCCTGATGGGTCACTAACTCAGAAATTCCCTATGTCAAGGATTTGTATATGACCCTAACTTCATTGCTTCTGTGAACATTCCTAAGATGTATATGGATCAAGCAAAGCTCTTCATTGCTGCAGGCAGGCACAGATCCTTGGGTGTTCACTAGATGAGATCTGCATTCTTAAGCCAGGACCAGAATTAGATGGACTGCTTTGAGCCAGAGGGATAAGGAAGGCAACATTCACCTAAACCTCAGCCACATGATGCATTTCCCACTACTGGATGGCAGTTGCAGTCAGACAGTAACCAGGCATCAGGATTAGAACACAGCCAGTTGTTTAACAGAAAGGAAAAGATAAACTGAAATGAAATTGTTTCACTTTTAACTTGTTCAATCAGCTACCAAATAAATCAATGTAATGGTTCTATTCCAGAATATGAGTGCCATAAAAAATGGACACACTGAAGTGTATTTCTTTTTATACATTATTTCTAACCTGGAACTTCTAAACTCTTAGAATGCTAGTCATTCTCCCTGCTGCTACCCTCAAAGACAATTCCACTTTTCCTCATATCATTTTCTGGCAATCATCACCCACATTCAGCAATATCTTCACTAGCCTAACTGTATCTGTGCCTGCTTTACTACTTACACCTCCTACACCTGATGACCTGTAGCTTTTAATCCAACGCTTCATACCACTTGGACTTCCTGTCTATCTGCCTTATGTGTGCACTGTTTTTATTTGTATTTTGATTCCTTGTGCAACTTCTATTTCTATGAAGGTAGCTGGTGAGTACCCTAATTTCCGAAGGGACTTTTGCTACTGAATAGAACCCCAAATATCTTTACTTATATATCCACTATGCCCATTTAATGGCAAAAGGAAAATGTATCATTACAATCTTCCTCATAGAAAAAAATAAAAATAAAATTGGTCTTTTGGACCTCCAGTCAAAAGGGAAAAAAGTAACAAAAATTAACATTGTAAATCCAGATGGGATCCATGCATAGCCCAGTATCATGGTTGCCTTAACTCCAAATTAACTGCTGCCTGAGAGGGCCCATTTCACATCAGCTTCTCTATCTGGTCTCAAGTTGTACTGAAGTACCAGTAGTGCCCACTGGGATCTGGTTGGCTTATTGGGTAGTTGGGAAAATGAATTAACTCATTCAACCCTCCCAGTATGATTCCTATGGAACTGAGATTAGCAAATCCACAGTGTGAAAATATAATGATTTCAGCTGTCACTTAGGGAAATAAAAATAAATAAGTAAATAAACTCAGTCCCTTGTGTGCACCCATATAATCAGGATAAAAGTTCCAGAGTACTTAGAACCCCAATCTAGTCCACATTACCCTAAAGAATGTGGAAAGGATGCTCAGAAAATAATCAGCTCCTGAGTTGTTACAGGGATAATTACATGGAAACGACCATGGGCCTCTTTGCCCAACACTCTTCTTGTTGAAGCCTGTGAATAAGGAGAAGGCCTAGGAATGATAACGATCAAGAAGGGAAAGACAGAGGGAGAGAGAGAAAAGGAGATCAATTTATGGCAACTTAAACTTATAAATGAAGAAGGGACCTTAGACCATCAGTGTCCACCCTGGACTGCCCCGACTGTGAAGACCCAACAATTAATTACATTACAGAGAGTGGCTGGGTCAGACAGTGTTGGAAGAAGACCTCAGGGAAGCTTGGGTATTGGAGCTAAGTGTAAAGTTATGCTTGCTTTCTGGTTAGGGCTGGGACACTGGGAAGGGATCTGCAGGTATGAAACAAGCTTTTGTTTAACATGTTCTTTCTGCCCACAGACTATTTGTGCTTTTCAGGATTCTCACTTACAGAAATGCACTGTTTCTCTCCCCCAATCCACTCTTCTGCAGAAAGATGTTTGTTCTTATATTGAGACAGTTGCTGACAAGCCACCAACTCATTTGTGAAGAACTTGATCTCCACCATCATACTCACAGAATAGTCTGCCCCACTCTACACCCATCATGAAAACCATGGGCTTTAGTATGTAGGAGCAGTTGACCCGGGTGAAAGAAAGAGATATCCAAGGAAAAGGAGTCCTGGAGCCAAGGACTCTCTCTGGAGCCTTGACTCTGTCTCCTCCACCCTTCTCCTATCCATGTTCTCTCTTAGCTCACTAAGGGGCAGGGTATGTACAGTTCAAAGCACTACTTAACCACAACTAGAGGGATAGCCCAACAAATGTAACCCTTTATCTGGAAAGGGAGTTTCTGAATGTCTACCAATTCCCCTAGCCAGGAGAGGGCAACATTGATGTAGGACAACACGCCCATTAAAAGGCAATGAGGATAGCTGCTACATTACCAAAATGGTCTATGGCATCCATGGTTCATTACTGAGAGCTTCCAGGACATTCTTCTCCTTCCTGTGGTTATTGGGCCTAAGGGAAGAATATGGTGTCTAGAGTAGTCTCAGCCCCTCAGAGAAGAGAAATTCCATGGTCCCTGCAGTCCAGGAACACAGGAGGAGAGGCAAGACCAGCTTAAGAGGTGAAGGGGGTTTGGTGGCAATCAGAGTGAAACAATATCTGACTTAATTGCCATGAAATTATACTGACATCAAGGATAGAGGATAATGGCATGTAGAAGATAGAGGCTGGTGGAAGTATTAAATAAAAGAGGGAAATCAACATGGTTAGCTAGAGGCAGAGGTAGACAAGAGGGGATATGTAATCATTTTATTACTTCTCCAAGAGACTTGAAGCCTCTGCCATCACACCACTCTTGACCCTGCACTTGACCTCACCACCCCCTCAAATTATATGCTTCATTGGACTCATGCACAGGGTGATTTTACCTCCTCCATATTCTTGAACTTGGACTCATCCAAGTTATCAGTTTGACAAGACAAGAGCAGAAGGAGCAGCCATCATAGAGGCAGAAATCAAGCAAGGTTGATGCATCAATCAGTAAGGCCAAATTTAGGAATCAGTATCTGTAGAACCCAGACTAAAGCTCAGCAGGGTGTCATCAGACTATGCCTGCCCCGAAGGATTTGGAGGATCCCAACACAATGCCCAAAATGGTGGCAAACCTTCCAGTCATCACTGCATGGATTTCAGAGGGCATCGTGTCTGCAAGACATAGCAGATAAGCAGGGGTGCCTCTGTCATTAAACAAGGAGAGCTGTGTCAGATTCAGGAGGGTGTGGCTCCCCAGCCCCAGAGTGCCCACCCCATACCCCGGGATACATCCCTCCAGTGTGAGTGCCCTTTCAGCACTCAGCTCTGCTGTCAGACCTTCCCAGTGTCTGTCTCACTCCTTCTGGCACCTACTCATATCCTGGCTGGCATTGTTCTCATGTTTTCACATGAGTTTGTCTCATCAATTTAAATTTTAAAAAGCTATAGAAAGTAAATGGTATCTTTCTTGTGTATGCTCTCAGTGTCTAAAGCCATATACTTAATGAATGACCTTATGGAGTACATATTAGCTGCTTAAAAAGTACTTATTAAATGAATTGCAAATAGATTATTAGAGCCCGGTGTTGATGAAAGAATCAAAAGAAACCATGTTTGTTTTAACACTGTGTGTCAATTATACTTCAATTTAAAAAGATTGTGAAAATGTTGTGAAAGTATGAAGACCTAACTATATGCCTACTGCTGTCCAAGATAATAGGGATATTAATATGACTAAGGCAAAGTTCCTGCTGTTAAGAGTCTAGCAGAAGAAACTAAGCTGATAATGCATAATTGCAGCAAAATGTGAAGTGCTATGGTAGAAGCGTGCAGAAGTACCCTAAGAACATTTCAGAAACAGTTAATTAGCCTAAGCTTTGGGAGACAAAGACCTCAATACTAACTTCATGCCAATTTGACAAGCTATCGTCCCAGGCATTGAGCTGAGCAGTCAATAGCATATGCTGAGCACCTACTCCATAGAGACAAATGTATCAAATAAGTATTATGGGAGAGAGCCTTCATGTTAGCCCTGAGCAAGGTAAGCTATTGCCTCATTAGAGATACTGGAAAACAAGGGTCTCAGAGAGAAACCAGAATATAGGGCAAATATCTGTCATAGTCCCCAAAGAAGGAGAAAAGTTGGACCAGGACATTTCCATGCATTCCTGTGTAAAAAGATGGGTCAGTGGTTAAGGATATCCAGAATAAGGGTGCCCAGATAAGTTTGAAGTATGAAGGCATGAAGTGTGAAAGCAATGAGCAGAGTTCCCTTGGAGCTTCTGAGTTTTCTTTTATCAGTGATTGGCTGCCCATACAGTCCTCATCTATTTGACTTACCAGAAAGCATACTTTCTCTCAATCTGTTTTCTGCTCCACTTTGTGTTCCCCAAAGAAAAGAAGATCAAAATGCCTTCGAGTGCTTACCAACCCCTCAAAGATGTTTCCTGCCACAGCCAGGGTATCTGTGACAAGTGGTACTCATGGTGATTTGCAAAAATCAGGTGACCTAAAGGGATATAAAGACCTCAAGCATTAAAATTAGCAGGAATGTTAGAGAGTCTCCAGCAAAACCCCTCCTCCATTTTATTGGTAAGGAAACTAAGGTCTAGAGAAGTAGAGTGACAAGCTTAAGACCACAAAGCAAGTTACAAACAGAGCCTGGACCAGAACTCAGGACTCGGCTTCCAGAACAAGTAGATTAAAATAAATTAATTATGGGGGCGCCTGGGTGGCGCAGTCGGTTAAGCGTCCGACTTCAGCCAGGTCACGATCTCGCGGTCCGTGAGTTCGAGCCCCGCGTCAGGCTCTGGGCTGATGGCTCAGAGCCTGGAGCCTGTTTCCGATTCTGTGTCTCCCTCTCTCTCTGCCCCTCCCCCGTTCATGCTCTGTCTCTCTCTGTCCCAAAAATAAATAAACGTTGAAAAAAAAATTAAAAAAAAAATAAATTAATTATGAAATAGTAGTCCAGCCTATTTTCTGTCCCTGCTCTGACCCTCAGCCTACATAGGGCCTGGACCTGACCATCTGAAATCAGGTATGCTTGAAAGGGTTTGCCTCTTCACATTGGGTTTACCACTCTACATCCTACATATGAGCATTTTTCCAGAATAAGTGTCAAAAGTGTCATTTCTTTTTTTTTAAGTTTTTTTTTAATGTTTGTTTATTTTTGAGAGAGAGGGACAGATCACAAGTGGGGGAGGGGCAAAAAGAGAGGGAGACACAGAATTCGACACAGGCTCCAGGCTCCAAGCTGTCAGCACAGAGCCCGACGTGGGGCTCAAACCCACAAACCATGAGATCATGACCTGAGCCGAAGTTGGAGTCTTAATTAACTGAGCCACCCAGGTGCCCCAAAAAGTGTCATTTCTTTGCCTCTTGACAGATCACAAGATGAAAGCCCACCCTGAGTGGTATAGGAGATGACTCACCTTCTGTAACACCCAGGTAGTAGAGAATGGGCATCATGCATCCAAAGAAAGGGATGATTGGTAAGGTCCATAATAAGAATGACAGGGCATCTGGTGAGATGTTACACTGAATGTGTTCATGTATGCCATAAGTGAACTTCATTGCAGGCCTCTGAATTAAGCTCTTAGCATCCCAAGGATAGCTGATACAGTGTAGGTACTCAGTAGATATTTAAACACAGGCTATTTCAGGAATACATTTAAATGTACTACAAATCTATTATCCCATCAGTACTAAGCCACAAGGGGTCTTCTGAGCCTTCCTCCCCAACCCCTATTTCATTCCAATTTCCAAATATAATAATCAATGGGCAAGAGATTGATGCTGTTTCCTTTACTGATGGGATCAAATTCTCTTCTTAGAGTCAAACTGACATATATACTGGCTCATCTCTTGGACTCACATTTTCATCCTCTACACCTCCCCCAACACTGACACTCTCATTCCTCCCCATGAAAATTGATATGAGCTGAAAAGCAATGATATTCTTCACTGACATATCAAAATTGGAGCCAGCCACAGTATAGTTCAGGAAAATTTGAAAGAAAAAAAGAAAGAGTAAACAAAAGTGAAGCCAGGAAGGACGCAAGGGAGAGGGGATTGGCCTCATGCATGATTAGGACCTACTGCCGCTACTAAGGTTGGTCTCCCTCGTGGAGGGAGGGCTATGTCCTTATGAGCTGCTCATTTAATGACATAGGACTCAGCTGTTCAGTTCCCTTTATGCATATGGTTAGTTGTACCCCAGTGTACTTTTTACTTTCCCACCAGATCTCCTACTACCATCATTAACAAGACACAGCCCAACCTGCTCATGCTTCCCCTAAATTTCCTTTCTCTAGGGTTATAAAAGAGCAGAACCCTCACATTCAGTCTCTCACACCTGAACCTGGTCTCCCAGCCATTGAAGTGCATTAAATTGAGGATCAGTTCTGATGACCAAAATCCCAAAGGCAAGTTGAAGACCCAGGCCCAAAGCACTGCCCTCCAGGACACCTAGGACCAATTAGAACATTATTCCAATGTGAGTCTTGAATCCTAGTTGTCCATTACCTGGTTGGGGTTTTAAACATGAGTACATGTACTCTGGAACCAACCTAAGATATTAATAGTAAATCTGGGGTGATATAGAGTAGGGAGCAGGGGGAAACAGGTTAGTAATATATAAAGAGCCACATATGTCCATATGTTTTTTTTTTAAACTGTCTACAGGGTAGATGTCACACTTACATACATACAAATAAAAGCATCATAAATAAATACTTTAATATTATTATGTGCAATGTGGATTCTCTATTGTATTCTATTTTCTTTCTTTCCTTCTTTATTTTTTTTGTTTGTTTGTTTGTTCTTTCTTTAACACTGACTGGCCTAGATCCACAAATTGACATCAAGGTTCACTAATGGATCAGAACCTACAGTTTGAAACTAAGTGATCCAAGGCCTCTAAGAACTTTAAAATTTCTCTTAGGAGCAAAACTGTCACAGAAGCAAATTCCACAGGTTGTTAAGAACTTAGTTCTGTGCCTTTGCAATCAATAATTAGTAACACATGGTCCTTGGCTATGTGTTGTTATACTTATCCTGCATACCCAAAACTCTGCACTGTGGTGTTTGGAGGAGGCAGAGGTAAGGATGAACATGCAGATTCCTGCAAAGGAAAGACACAACTGCTCTGTGGGCTGTGTCTAGGGCAAGACATAGGATAGGGCCAACCAAGAAGACTCCTGCAAACACCCTGAAGAGGAAATGCCAAGACTATGTCACCAACTTAGTGAATGGATAACAAATAATTAACTTTACCATTGAAAAATAGAAGTTCACCCCAAGGGTAAGTGAAACAATTCAACAGATCAGACACAGAGACTTACCTTGAGAATTTTCATCTGGTAGTTTTCTGGTTACCATCTCTCTCCCCCGACTCTTACAGAATTAGGACACAAATCACATGACTCTTTTTCCTCAAGTTTTGGTATCAGAAAGATGTAATACAAAGGTTTATTCTGTAAGATTGTTCTAATGAATAATCAAAATATTTTTTAAGGGGGAAAAGTATACTTGGTTCTCCCATGGAACTCCACCCGATATCCAACCACTCCCAGGGCAAGAGCAAAGGCTAAGCCATAGATCAACTACCTTATGGTCCCTTGATGTACCAGATATGTCTGATCAATACACACACTGGTTTCCTCATGTCTGAGTGTTGGACAAGGACAGAGAATTAGAAGAGAGGTCACATATGAAAAGAAAACAAAAAGAGCATGTTGCTCATTAAGATGCCTCAGAAACAACAATGATAAAAGGCATCACAGGTCAACAGAGTTTCATTTCAGAGCTGTTCATGTTGTGAACTCACTGCACTTAAAGTGAATCAAATCTGGCTTCCAGAATCCATCCTCCTAATGAATGCAGTCTTTTTAGCTCTATCTCCTCAGTGCCAAATAAGTCAAGGATACAAAATTTAGGTTGTAGTCTTGGTGTGTTTCTCCAAATTATCACTGTTGCAAACATTCTTAACACCTATTTTCTGTGCATCCATTTGGAGAACAGGCAGAAAAGAGGAACTTGAGAGAGAGAGTCTGAAAGTTACTCTCTCCCCCTAGGCCTGTTACCAGAGGACATGTACATGCTATAGTCAGATAAGCTGTGGCTGCTACAGAATCCAGTTCAGCATACACTGAACAGGAAGTTCGCTCCTTAAACTTTAAGGAATTGTAAAAGACACCAGTGGGTGCAGGAAGTTGGGAGGACAGGAGGGGAAAAAAGCATAAAAAGTATCAGGGAAGTAAAGGGAGACACATATGACCACCAAATCAATTCGATAGCTTAATGCAGCTGCAAGCCTCTTTGTTATGATCACTTTGATGAAAAGGAGTATGGTTTTTCTCATTTCTGACACAAGCCCTGATGATAAACAGACTGAAACTCTTCTCTGAAACATAACCCCTTCTACCCCCTAGCAATGTTGAGACATGAGGCTACAAGAAACTGGACTAAAGTCCAGGGCACAGAAGTTTGTTGCTATTTTGCTCCCTGAGCCTTGGGTTTGTAAGTACAGAGGTGGGGGTTGAGAGACAGCTCAGGAACTGTCCAAGAAGAAAAAGGAAAGAGAACAGAGTTCGGGACAAGTTATAGAAACTGGGATACTGAAATTTTTATCTTTCTCATCATTTCATCCAAAGCTTCCAGCAGGAATTTTTAAAGGGCTTTAGACATCTTGTTAGTTTTTTACCAAAGAATCCTTTTCAAAAAGTGGTGAACCAGGATCAAGAGCAGCAAACAGGTGGGGTGCCTGGGTGGCTGAGTCAGTTAAGTGTACGACTTCGGCTCAGGTCATGATCTCGCAGTTCGTGAGTTCAAGCCCTGCATCAGGCTCTGTGCTGACGGCATGGAGCCTGGAGCCTGCTTCGGATTCTGTGTCTCCCTCTCTGTTTCTACTCTTACCCCACTCATGGTCTCTGTGTGTGTGTGTGTGTGTGTGTGTGTGTGTGTGTATGTGTGTGTCTCAAAAATAAATAAATAAATAAATAAATAAATAAATAAATAAATAAAATAAACATTAAAAAAAGAGCACCAAACAGGTAAGGACAGACAAGGCCAGAGCTCTCTGGAAATCCACAAGGCAGGCTGCCAGGCAATAAGCAACATAAAAGAAAGTACAGAGTAAGGTTCAGCAAACGGGGCTCCTCGGGGGCAAATGAAGCTCTAGTCATGAATGTTGGAAATAAAACAAGAAAAACCCTCCCACGACCTTGCTACCCAGCCCTAATTGTCAGACTGAGCTGTCATTCTCAAGGCCAGGATAGATGGCTGTTTTCTTCTTGAGGATTCCCAGGGAGAGTTCAGCTTAGTTTGAATACTACATTTTTTCACTTACCTCTAGTGAAATCTCACTCTCTTCTAATTTATCTGATATCCTCTTTCTGTCCCCTGGATTTGATCAGTATCTACCACTAGACTCTTCAAAAGTCATCTGTTCTCAAAACTCTATAATCCCAGTCATTTTAACCTTTCCTCTGGAATAAAACCAAGTAAACAAGGCTACTAATAGGAAGTATAGCCATATAGTTCTCACCTCATGGATCCCTGACTCACCCCAAAATAAAAATTTTCTTTTCACTACTCCAGCTCTAACATTGTCATCAAAGTCCCATACATCACCGACAGTATATTTTAAACATGTTTTCTGTCTTTTTCAAATATTTTATATCATTTATCTTATGAATAAACCAGGAAATAAGTAACAAATACTAGGCTTCTCTTGTAAAGCCTATAAGAACCATGCCCTGCATGGTTATCAGATATAGGTAATTGAGAGAAGAAAAAATCATCTTTATCACCATGTAACTGAATCAATTCAAGAGGCTGCTTTAGGATCTCAAGAAACAAAAAAGAGACAAACCCAGATTCTCTCAAATATTTAAGTCTATCAAATAGAAAAGTTTCAAAAAATAGTTGATTCTCAGATTTTACCTATTCCTGGAAGTGCAATTCAATAAATTATGATTCACTTATAAGTAATTAAGATGTATACATCAAATAGCTCTTTAGATCAATTTGTGAATAGAGTTGCTTTCTATCTAGTAATTGTCTTGACACAAGGTCACTTTCCTAAAACAACTGTGTCTCTTGCCCCCATGAATTCTCACCCAAACAGGCCCAGCAGGATCTTCCTGAATAAGCCAGCACGTGTTCTGCAGAAACTTCTTGCCCTGGTGAAAGGTTATGGGTCCCTCCTGATAAGAACCCAAAAATTAAGTTACAAAAGTTACTCCATCCCATTTGCATCAATTCCCAGAACTTGGATTATCTGGCCTGAGAATTTTCTGTTTCTCAATAAGGACAATTATTCAGCCAGAGGACGACTGATAATGTTGTGGCAGTGGCAAAAAAGCCAGATCAAATCTTGCCAAGGAGCAGCAGGTCAGAATAACCCTACCCTGCCTGGACTAGCAGTATTCCCAGTAATCTCTTACCACACAGGTAGACACTAGTTCCATCAGGAGAGACTCTTGGGACTTACTCCTTCCTTGCTCCTCAGGAACAAGGGATTGTTTAGCTTCCAGGTTCAGTAAAGGGCCTATTCTGAAAGGCAGCTTTGACCATTCCTAAAAACCACACAAACCCATAATCCTGAGCAGTCAATCAGATATGCACTGACAGACTAGAAGGAAAACACCGCCACCCTCAAGAATCTCTGGTGGGCAGGGCCTGAGAGAAGATGCCCAGCAAGTAGAGCTATTCAAATGTGATTTAACATTTACAGTGTGCTTTCTATATGTGGGGCTCTTTGTAGGAACTTTACAAGTAGTAAGTCCTCCCAAGAATTCTTGAGGTGATTACTGTTATCTTTTCCATTTTGCAGATGTGGAAACTAGAATACAGAAGTTAAATAACTCTCCCAAGGTCATGGAAGCTATAAGGAGCAGACAGAATGTAAACTCAGGCAGCCTGGCTTCAGAATCTGAGCCCTCAATAATCATCCCATGCTGCATCTCACCTGGCCTCCACACTTACCCGTCTCTGCCATTCCTAAGTATCCTCAGCACACTAAAGTCATGTAAGTAAAAAATCGAATTCTCAAACTCTTGGAAATTTCAAAGAAGGTGAGCCCAGCAAGAAGGCCCCAATTGGCCATTATGCTGAGTCAGAAATGCTTGGCCAGGGCTGGATGGGGCCAGTCACTAAGCTCAAATGCCCAGGGGTCTTGGTTCACAGATTTCCATGACTTTCTCCACTGCTGTCTCTGCCATCTGAGATGTTCCCTCTTCCTATACATAGCCTTTCTTTTCCCTCTTCCCTCCTCCTCCCCTTCCTCCTCATATCCCTTTGGCAGGGAGTCCAACCCTGTTGGACCGAGAAGAGTATATATTATCAGATATAGGTAATCTGAGAGAAGAAAAAATCATCTTTATCACCATGTAACTGAATCAATTCAAGAGGCTGCTTTAGGATCTCAAGAGCTCTTTTGCCTTTCCATGCTTAATAGAGAAAGTGTAAGTAAAAAGGATTGTTTAGAGGTGTCAGTATACCTAAAAGGGCATCATTATCTCCGGAACATCATTCACAAAGTGTGTCAAGGAATTGATTTAATTTTAATCCTAGACTTCTTGTGTGTGTCAGGTCCCTTTGGTTTGCTTCTCCAGACCCACTCTCCACCGTTCTCTATACCCTAGGAGCCTGACCCTGTTGACTCTGTCAATGGGCTCCTATGCCCTTTAGCTCCGCTAGTTGGGTTCTACCAGGGTGACTCAGAAGGAGATCAGAGTATATGAAAAGACTGAAGTCAGTGTATTGAGGAGCTCTTTATCTGACTTTCCTCCTCACTTCTCTTACGTCTTGTCCCTTCAGGCCTAGGAATAGCAAGAGTTCACTGCTTACAGGTTCTTGCACTATCCTTTCTTGTGGCTCCACCACATCTTGCACACATCTTTGTAATGGTCTCTTTGTAAATAAACCCTCCTGTAATTATCTGAATTTAAGTATTCCATCTGTTTCCTATTGGGACCCAAACTGATACACTAGGTGAATCTGATTTAAAATTATACTCGGTCAAATGCCAGTTCAGTAAAGCCACTGCAAAATTAGAGGGGGCGCCCTAGTCTAAAAATAAATATAAACCACATGTCCAGAAATGATTTCTATCATCACTTCGCAAGCACATTCTACCATTTCCTGGGAAAGTTCAGTGGGTACCATGAGAAATCAGTTAAGAACAGTCACTTTAGGGGGCGCCTGGGTGGCCCAGTGGGCTGGGCGTGGGCACGGACTTCAACTCAGGTCATGACCTTAGGATGCATGAGTAGGAGCCCCGCGTCGGGCTCTGTGCTGACAGCCTGAAGCCTGCTTCGGATTGTGTCTCCCTCTCTCTCTGCCCCCTCCCCCCACTTGCATTCTGTCTCTCCCTTAAAATAAAATAAAGACATAAAAAAAATTTTTTAACAGAACAATCACTTTAGTGGTGCCTGGGTGGCTCAGTCAGTTAAGCATCCAACTCTTGATTTCAGCTCAGGTTCATGATCTTGAGGTTTGTGAGTTTCAGCCCCACGTTGGGCCCTGCACTGACAGCACAGAGCCTGACTCTCTCTTTCTATGTCTCTCTCTGTCTCTGTCTCTCTCTCTCTCTCTCTCTCAATAAATAAACTTTAAAATTTTTTTTAAAAATAAAAAAAGGAACAATCACTTTAGCAAAATCCATTAACAACCTGATCCTAGAATATCAAATTGAAACCAGACCTCTGTTGCAAAACATTAAAATTAAAAAACAAGAAAGCCATAAGGGGCATTGCAAAGGAAAGAAAAAACAAACTCTCACACCTTTTAAACCAACTGAGAAGCAGTACGTAGAAGCATGTGAGTTCACTGTCTTGGTATCCTGTTTGGCTTGGGATCTAATACTATCAAGCTCTTTACATAATGGTACAATTTGAGGGTTAGTAACTGTGTTATATCTGGAAGCTGAATTGAGAAAAAAATCTATCTGATAAATGTGGAACATAATAGCTTGGCCATAACTTGCTGTGAAGTATGTACCGTCTGATAACTTCTCCAGGTATGTGTATGGGGGGCTTTTCAGATATGGACTAACAATAATCCTTTCACGTGCCTACTGCCCACAGCTTCAACTGACAAAGCGAGAAGAGAGTAGGGTAAAGATGATAGGTAGTGTTAGCTAAATAGAGCATTAGTGGTCACTACAGGTCAGGCTTAGCACCAAAGGTGTTTGTGCATTTTCTCAATGGCCTTATCTATAGGATGTGGAAACTCCCAACTAAGACAGACAAAGCTATGGAAACTCCCAGGGTCTGGGGTATTTGCATTTAGCAGTTAGGGTGGAAAGCTTAGGACAACTTTCAGAAAATCCATCTCTAGTGACTGTTGACATTGTGGCCGGGTTGATTCTTTCCTGCTCTAGCTTAAAGTAAGAATGACTGAGTCTAAGAAGCAAAAAGGTTATCCATAAGCCACAGTGGAAAGCTAAATAGGAGCTGGAAAATCACAGAAGGCAAAAGAAAGCTCTATCAGATGGAGGCCAGCAAACTTACATTGAAGGAAGAGACTCCATGAACCTGGGGATGACCAGTTCTGAGAGCCATCAGCCCAGGTATAATGAGAAGGGAACCTAAATCAGAACATGGTCAGGTGCTTAACTGCTGAGTTGTGATGGATGTATTACCTTAGAAGAGAACTCTTTCTCCATAGAGCACCCACATCTGTTTCATGTGCCCATTTCAGACAACAGAAAACATCAGACCTTCTTCACACTAATGGTGGAGACCTAACACCAAAGATCCACAAAGACAGTCAAGACCTATGATGTGAAATATCCAAACGGCCCTTCAACCCACCCTCAACTTCTTCCTTATAGAACTCTTACCTCTCTGAGTTAGAGGTAGCACTGGTTCTGATGGGCAGTAAAGTCTTTCCCAGATAAGGTGCTCTCTCTCACTGGGGAGAATCATGACTCTAACTCCAGGGGCCTTTTCAAGCCAAGCCCTACGTTCTGTCGTTAGCAAAAGTTTCTTCTGGTTTCTAGTATAAAGTTAATGCTGATCACTGACTTCCTGTGCTGATGCAATTTGCCCTTGTTTATACATTCTTTTCATGATTTCAGTAGGAATTTGAGGACACAAAAGCTCTAGCTCCTTCAGCTGCAGATAGCAGGCTCAGGCCCTAATGAGAAAAAAAATGGAGGCGGGGAAGGAGCTCCTACCAAGGATGGGCTGCCTAAAATTCTTCACTTAGGATTTGCATTGACATGTAACATAGTCAGGCTGGAGACATTCTTCCAGACCTCCTCCCTGGTAACTTGTCCAGATCATACCCACCCACCTACCTTGCTATCCCCACCCAAGCCTGCCAGGCTTACCACCATTCTCCCAGGAAGTCAGAACAGTTGCTCTGATAGGACAGCCAGAAGAAAAGCAGACAGTAGAATCAGTTGGAGAGCTAGGAGGAAAAGTGAAAAAGAGAGATAATCTGTAAGAAGGAGGAGAGGTCAATGATATTCAGTGATGTATACAATCAGGTAGCATGACAAATGAGAAGATGCTAGATTTGGTAGTGAAGAAGTGACTGGTTCTGTTTGAGAGAGCTGTTTACAGGAGAGCCAAGGACAATACCAAGTACTAATGAGTTTTCAGAGCAACTGTAATTCTCATAAATTGGTGGTGGGAATGATTTACGCAAGAACAGGCAAAAACAAAATACAAAAATTGACGGTGTTTCTATGAAACAAAAAATGAAGTTTAACGAAAGATACTTTAACATATAATTTTAAAAATAGTGTATCTTCAAATATTTTTTGTTTCCCCATCTATCCTCTCTTCTAGGACTCCAGTTATATGTATATTAGGCCATTTGATGATATCCCACAGATCACTATTAGTATTCTCTCTCTCTCTCTCTCTCTCTCTCTCTCTCTCTCTCAGTCTTTTTCCCCTTTCTGTGTTTTATGTTGGGTAGTTTCTATTGCTGTGGCTTCAAATTTACTAATCTTTTCTTCTGCAATGTCTAAGCTGCTATTAATCCCATTCAGGTATTTTCCATTCCAGAAGTTGTATTTTCATTTCTAGAAGTTCAATTTCAAACTTTTTTATAGTTGTTTAAACTGTCTACAGATTAGATTAACACACAAAAGGCCTTCCTGCTCCTGTCTCACCTTCAGAAAGATTCCATTCTCTTCTGTGGTGTCCTCAGCCATCTGTCTAAAGCTTCTATCACAGCCCAGTAATCTAGGTGAAACACACAAACCAACCAAAACACTCATTGCTCATAACTCTAATGCATACTGCTTCCTAGGGCTGTTACACAGAAGGCACTTGATAGATACTTGTTGGATAGTGAATAATGAAGAACAACTCAACACCAAAAATAAAAAATAAAAAAAAGTCCAAATACAAAATGGGGAGAGGACCTGAATACCTTTCCAAAGAAGATATATAGATGGCCAACAAACACATGAAAAGATGCTTAACATGACTAATCCTCAGGAAAATGCAAATCAGACCACAATGAGATATCACCTCACACCTGTCAGAATGGCTAAAATCAAAAAGACAAGAGAGAACAAGTGTTGATGAAGATGTGGAGAAAAAGGAATGCTCATGCATTGTTGGTGGGAATGCAATTGGTGCATCCACTATGGAAAACAGTATGGAGTTTTCTCAAAAACTTAAAAAGGGAAATACCATATGATCCAGTAATTCCGCTACGAGGTATTTACCCAAAGAATACAAAAAACACTAATTCAAAGGGATACGTGCAACCCTATGTTTACTGCAGTATTATTTACAATAGCCATGATATGGAAGTAGCCCAAGTGTCCATCAATAGATGAATGGGTAAAGAAGATGTGTTATACACACACACACACACACACACACACACACACACACACAGGATTATTACTCAACCATAAAAAAAGAATGAGATCTTGCCATTTTCAATAACATGGATGGACCTAGAGGATATTATGTGAAGGGAAATAACTCAGAAAGACAAATACCATATGATTTCACTTATATGTGGAATATACAAAAACAAAACAAATGAACAAACAAAACAGAAACAGACCCATAAATACAGAGTACAAACTGATGGTTGCTAGAGGGGAGGGGAGGGGAAGGGAGGAACGGGTAAAATGGGTGAAGGGGAGTGGAAGGTACAGTCTTCCAGTTGTGGAATGAATAAGTCACAGGGATGAAGGGTACCGATTAAAGAATATCGTCAATGATATTGTAATAGTGCTGTATGGTGACAGGTTGGAGGTACACTTATGGTGAACATAGCATAACACATACAGCGGTCAAATCACTATGTTGTACACCTGAAACTAGCCCTGTGTATCAACTAAGCTTCAATTTAAAAAAAAAAGGAAAAAAATTTTAAAATAATGAAGACAGAAGAAATCATGCTGTAAGGAAAGGAGCTAGATACCTTTGAACATCAGGATCATCCTGGCACTCCTGAAATCTTTCTATGTGGTTAACCCCTTCTTGAGCTCTAACGTTGGGTCTGCCAGTGTTAATGCAGTGCTGAAGTCATTTAGCCACCTCTGGAGAAAATGCTGAAAATTTGTTTAAATGAAGGAGTTATATTAAGAGGAAAGGCAGAGAGCCAAGAGACTGAAAACTCCAACTTTTTAATCAGGAGAATTAAAAATCAGGAGATTTTAATCTCCTCCTGATTTAATTAGGCTGAGCTAATGTTGAGTGGTTATATTATCTTGCTATCAGCTAAGAGAACAGACCTAGAAATTATCCTGCTTCCAAGAGAATGACTGAAGAAATCAAAGTACCAAGAAGGAGTAGTTGGAGGCCCTCCTGTTCCTCAATTCCATTTCTTACTCAATTCCATTTCAATTCCTTGGCGTCAGCCAGAGTCATAAAATAGCTGTTATCTGGGTGTGTCAAACAGATTATCTTGTAGAATTATATACATTTGTAGAGCAAAATGGACCTTTAAGATCTTCCTGCTAACCACAACTACACTGATTGTAGATAATCCAAATCATCAAGTCACATGCAGTTGCCTGCTGGCCATGGCATAAGGACTCTGCTCTGCTGGCTGTGCACTCAGGCCCTCAGTGAACTCACAGCCTATTACACCTCCCACTTCATGGAGAGGACATCCAGTTCCTCTCTCTAACCCTGACCTTAAGAAGTTTCCTTCCACACTCCTGTCTTCCCCAAAACCTGAAGGTTATTTCCACTTAGATGACCCACTGATGTCTCAGCACCAATGTGTTCTACACAAGAACTTTCTGTATCTTCTCAGATACCCTCTACTCCCAGTTCCCCTCTGTTAGGTAAAGCACTCCTTATACTTGCTTCTCTCCTCCTGTGTCCACCTACCCCCATCCCCCACTGGCACTTTCCCTCACTTGGCCTTAAGTTAAGCATGGGTTAGGTTAGATGAGGTCTGAGAGTGGGGCCCTCATGGTGGGATGTGAAGCAAGTATGTGTTAGAGCTAGGGCCTTTGTTCCCTTTCTCCAGAGGGGAAGTTCTTTGAGGGAAGTGTTGGTATTTGGAGTTGAAGCCCTAACCCCCAATATGATGGTATTTGGAACTGAGCTGAATTTAGCCAATGGGAATCAATAGCAACCAATGGCAGGAGACTTGGTATCTTTCAGTCTATTTCATCAACTACCCCAGCACTTGTTCAATGGACTCATAAACAAAGTGGCCATGATAGCAGGGGTGGAAGTTTTGCATAGGCTCTACAACAGGAACTTCTTCTTACCAAGGCTAATCTGGCCTCTGCTGGTGGTGATTGCTGAATCTACCAAGATCAAAGACCAATGCTAAATCTATAGTATGGCATCATTCTTCAGGGACACTAGCCAGTCACCTGGGACAGATTGATTATGTTGTCCCATCATGGATGGGGCAGCAATTCCTCAGTGAATTTAACATTTATTCTGGATATGGTGTCCCTTAATATTTTTATGTCCCACAGTAAAAGTTAAGGGAAGACTTTAGCAATATAGTTCAGGACCACAAATAGTTCACACACCTAAGAGTAAAGGTTTGAGTTATCAGATAAAGAATCAGTAGTTGAAGTACTGGCTGAGGGCATAGGGCATGTGATTTGGGCAGGGGAAGAAGGAGATTATAAATACCAACTACTAAAAAAATTAAATAAACAAACATCAATTACTGTCTTGATTACCAATTAAGAAAAAAAGGTCTTAGTAGCTAGGCATATTTTTTCCTTGGTTTATCCTGTATATATTTACATTTGTTAGTTTCTTTCTTCTCCTTCTTTTTTCCCTTCCTGTACTCTTCCATATAGGATGGAAACTAAATTTTAGTAAAATGGTACATATGGATACTGGGTACCTGAAATAATGAACTGCACCAGCCTGTCTACTGGCAACTCAGCTGTGCTTCTGTACTTCTTTGCTTCCCCAAGAGTTAAGAAGACTAGAAAATATTTCTTAGAATCCCTTTACAGCCATTTTCCATATCAGATTCCACGAATGAGAGGCACTTTTATGAAATTTGAAGAACAGAAAAGAGGCAGCTTCTTCTAGACTATTCAGACTTTAGTACAACATCTATTCATGATTTTTAAAAAAACCCTCTGCAAATTAGGTCTAGAGCAAACATACCTCAACAAAATAAAAGCCTTCTATGAAAAATCCATAGCTAACATTATACTCAATGGTGAAAAACAGAGAGCTTTTCTCCTAAGTCCAAGAAAAAGACAAGGATGTCCACTCTAACCACTTTTATTCAATACAGTACTGGAAGCCCTAGCCACAGCAATCAAACATAAAGAAATAAAAGGCATCCAAATTGGTAAGGAAGAAGTAAAACACTCCCTATTTTCAGGTGAAATAATACTACATATGGAAAACCCTAAAGACTCCACAAAAGCTACTAGAAGTGATAAATGAATTCAGTAACATTGTAGGATACAAAATCAATGTACAGAAATCTGTTGCATTCCTATACATTAATAATGAAGCAGCAGAAAGTGAAACTCAGAAAACAATCCCATTTATAATTGTGCCAAAACAATAAAATATCTAGGAATAAACTTAACCAGAGGTGAAAGACCTATAATCTAAAAACTATAAAACACTGATGAAAGAAACTCAAGATGATGCAAAGAAATGGAAAGACATTCCATGCTCACGGGATGGAAGCACAAATATTGTTAAAATGTCTATACTACCGAAAGCAATCTACAAATTTAATGCAATGCCTATCAAAATACCAACAGCATTCTTCACAGAACTAGAACAAACAATCCTAAAATTTGTATGGAACTACAAAAGGCTTCAAATAGCCAAAGCAATCTTGAAAAAGAAAAACAAAACTTGGAGGTTATCACAATTCCAGACTTCAAATTATATTACAAAATGGTAGTAATTAAAACAGTATGGTACCAGCACAAAAACAGATACATAGATCAATAGAATAAAATAGAAAACCAGAAATAAATCACAATTACACAGTCAATTAATCTTTGACAAAGGAGGAATGAATATACAATGGGAAAAAGAAAGTCTCCTCAACAAATGGTGCTAGAGAAAGCTGAGCAGCTACATGCAAAAAAGAAACTGGACCACTTTCTTACATCATACACAAAAATAAAGTCCAAATGGATTAAGGACCTAAATGTGAGACCTGAAACCATAAAAACCCTTGAAAAGAGCACAGGTAGTAATTTCTCTGACATTGGCTATAGCAACATTTTTCTAGATAAGTCTCCTGAGGCAAGGGAAATAAAAGCAAAAATAAACTATTGGGACTATATCAATTTGTCATCCTTGCACAGGGGTCATACTAATCTCTGTATTGTTCCAATTTTAGTATATGTGCTGCCAAAATGAGCACGTTCTTGGGACTACATCAAAATAAAGTTTCTGAAGAGTGAAGGAAACAACAAAACTAAAAAGCACCCTAATGAGTGGGAGAAGATATTTGCAAATGACATATCCAATAAAAGATTGGTATCCAAAATATATAAAGAACTGATACAACTCAATGTCCAATCTTATTAAATGGGCAGAAGACATGAACAGATATTTCTCCAAAGAAGACATACATATGGCCAACAGACACATAAAACAATGCTCAACATCATTCATCAACAGGGAAATGCAAATCAAAACTACAATGAGATATCACCTAACACCTGTCAGAATGGAGGAAAAAAAAGAAAAAAAAACTCACAAGAAACAAGAAAGGTTGGTAAAGATATATAGAAAAAGGAACCCTGTTCATGATTTGTGGGAATACAAACTGGTGCAGCCACTGTGGAAGACATGATGGAGGTTCTTGAAAATATGAAAAATAGAACTACCCTACAATCTAGTAATCACACTACTCGGTATTTATCCCCAAAATACAAAAACACTGACTCAAAGTGATACATGCACCCCTGTTTATTGCAGCATTACTTACAATAGCCAAACTACAAAAACAGCCAAGTGTGCATCGATAGATAAATGGATAAAGAAGATGTGGTGTGTGTGTGTGTGTGTGTGTGTGTGTGTGATTGAATATTATTCAGCCATAAAACAGAATGAAATCTTGCCACTTGCAACAACATGGATGGAGCTAGAGAGTATAATGTGGCACAAAATAAGTCAGTCAGAGAAAGACAAATACAATATGATTTCACTCGTGGAATTTAAGAAACAAAACAACCAAAGAAAAAAGAGAGAGAGGCAAACCAAAAATTGACTCAACTATAAAGAACAAACTGATGGTTACCAGAAAGGAAGTAGGTGGGAGTGATTGATGAAATAGGTGATGGGGATTAAAGAATCCCCCAAATAGGAAGTTACCACAAAATGCCAGGAACCACTGACCTCCAGGGAAAAGGACTGACTCAACAAGGAGCAACAGAATCATCACAATTTGGCTTCACCCTTACCCTCCCTTCTGATCTTATGTCACAGCTCTGACTTGTCTTTCCCAATGCTACCTGTATGTTCATGCTTCCTTGCCTTTGTTTCTGCCTTTGTCTCTGCCTAGAATACCTTCCCTCCTTTCTGCCAGGAAAATTACTATACATGCCTTGGAACCCAGCTCAAATATCATATCCTGGGGGAATGAGTGATCTAAGCTGTAACGCAGTTCGTATATACTTCTAACATAATTGTAATTGTTTCTTCCCCCTTTTGATTAACCCTGGACTGAAATTATAATCTCAGAGTAATAATGACTCTTATTTACATTTAAATCTCAATGCCTAGCATAGATCATACTAGGACCCACTGTTTGTTGTGTAAGTGGATGGGTGTTGGCTTGGACTACTGACTGACAGAACAGGGACACCTCCCTCTGAGCATTTCTCTGCAGACTCCCTATAAACTGAAGACCATTTCTTCCCGGCCTAATGCTTTGCTCTGTAATGAGCTTTGTACTTTTAGATTTTACTCATTTGTAAAATTGCAAAAATAATTTTGGAGATCAACATAGGCTTGCCAATTTTTAATTTTCCAAGCAAAGACTTAAAAAATGATCAGTTCTCCATCAGGTAATAAAAGCAAAGCCACTTTAACACCTCAAAAGTATGAAGGACATAATCTCAGCCTAGAAGACAGCCTTTTAAATTAAATACATTCAGCCTTTCGAAAAGCTTACCACATTGACCTTATTTTCTCTTATTCCATGATGAAAACTTCATCCCTGTTTATGAGTTCTAGAATAATGTTTGGAAACCACTGATTTAAACCTTTGCTTCTGAGAGGCAGCTCCTGCATTCTTCCTCAGGAATGAGATTTAGGCCTCATGACAGGACTAGTCCTGCTGGATCTACCCATGGGTTTCTTTTTGAGGAAACAGAAGAACCTAGAAACAAGAGACCAACTAAGCATACTGAGCACTTACTGTGTGCAACTTCTGTGCTGGTCACTTGGCATTGTGTATTAGGTGCACCACTCAGTTAAAAACTCAAGAATACAAGCAATGCAACTTTATCTCTTTTTCTTACTGAATTTATTTTTTATTTGAATATGTTCCACTAGGTGACAACTATAATCTTAATTCAGGGTCTCTCTCCCTTTCTTTCCCTGAGGGTTGCATCTTTGATCCACGGGACTGACTTAGTGCACAAGCAGGGCTAGATTAAACCTCCCAAGGTCTTAAGCAGTGAAAAGATTATGATGAGTCATATGTAATTGAAAAAAATTTAAATACTTACAGTTAATTATTTCCTAACAAAGTTCAGTCAGGGTTTTTTTTCCCCCCCTCTCTCCTGAAATTATCACGTCAGTGCTTTTTATTCTTTCAAAAGAACTGTCTTACATTCTTGGGTAGATGCTTTGTTTTCCTGGGGCCCTTGATAAGTTCTTGGCCTACCAGAGGGTTCATCTGGTTTTGTTCATTGGCCCTTAGCATCCACTTGGATGGATTGGATTTTATTGTGGGTCCATGCAGATCACCATGGACTCCTCCTCACCCTGTCCACATAAGACTGCCTCCAATCTGAAGGCTCTTTATGCCACATCTGGGCCACTCAGGGTTAGACTTTATCTCTTCAGTATAAATTTTGATTGATCCCTTTTAAAATGCAACACTTACTATTATCGGTCATCATACTCTGTACAGACAAAGGAACTGAGGGAATAGAAGGGTGGACAATAGGCAGGGAACAGTATCACATTATCTGTATCACATTACTTCCATTGGCTCAAATTCTCCTATTTATTTTTTGTTCAGCTTTCTTTTCTGATGTCTGCACTAGACTACAGTTCTATGAGAACAACACATCTGTCTTATTCATTACTATAACCCCAGAACCTAGAACAGTGTCTGGTACATAGGCCCTCAATAAATATTGTTGCTCTAATGACTGAGAATAAATGAGATAAGAATAACACAAAGAGGTGGAAGGGTGTCAGAGTGAGGGGGCTGGAAGTGCTAAAAATAAACTTCAATTATTTTACAATTATGGTGAAAGTTTATGTCAGCTTTCCCTTGAAAAAGTTTTGTTCCACTGCAGCAAGAAATGCCTCTTCATTCTACCATTTCTTGTGCTGTTTTCTGGTTTTTGTTTCTGGACTTTCTCTTGGCTGGAAAACTAAAGTATTTTGGGTCAAGAGTATCAGTATATACTTTTGGAGCTCCCCAAAGGTATATATCTCTCTTTTAGAGATAAAAGATGCTAGTTTACTGAATGAATGAAGAATGAATGAATAAATGAAACTTGAGTCCCGAATATCCAGAGAATCCCTGAGGAATGGGCTCCCTATTGGGGGTTAAGTCCAAAGTGGTGTCTTCTAGACTGAGTCTTATCCAGCCTCAGCATTCCACATCCACTTCTGGGGTGTAGCACCTCCTAGTGGAAGTCCAGGGGTGCTGCCTCTTCCCAAGCCATCCCTCAATATGGGCCTCTTGGTGACTCCCTCCCAGACCACCATCTTTTCATCCTCAAAACCTTAATGTTACTCCCCTGGATGAGGCCCAGTAGACTCTGGCAGGTCCCCTCTAGTCACCCCAAATACTGACAAGGTGAACAATGAAGGCCTCCATTCCAGCCAAGTGGTTCTAGGCAACAGCAGCACTTCTCAAACTTGAATGTGCAGATGAATCACCTGGGGAGGATCTTATTAAAATGAAGATTCCAATCTAGTGGTTTTGGGTTGTGAACCAAGATTCTGAATTTTTAATCAGAAAATATTCAAAAATTTTTTGCAGGGATCTTTTGCAGAAAATATTTTGCAGGGATCTTGCCTAAAACATTTTTGGAATTGCTGTTGAAGCTTATTGCACCTTTAAAACTCAGTGGTGACATCTTTTTCTTTGAAGGTGAATTTGAAAAGCAGTCAAAAAACATTTCAAAATAAAATGTGATTATAAATATTGAGATGGATTTACTTACATGGCTTATAAATCAGCCCTGAAAGTTATCCCCAAACAACAGTTCCAAAAATATTTGGGGCAGCTGGTTGGAGAAAGGGGAATGTTTACTTTGAAACATTCAGATGCTTAAGTGTCACTGTGTCCATTTTTAAGGAGTTAATTTTATTACTAGTTTATTTAAGTAAAACTTAAATAGGGCTTGATGAGTGGCAGGCACTGTTGCTTTACAAGTATTATCTCATTTAATTCTCATAAGCCTGCTTTTATTCCCATTTTACAAATGAGAAAACTGAGGCACAGAGACAATATGTGGCTTACCTAAAGTCACCCAGCTAATTAATGCAAGAGTCAGGTTCAAACCCTAGGCAGCCTGCTTCCAGGTGTCACGGGATTAATTATTAAGCTATGCTAACTTTAAACAGTGTTAGGAATAGCCTAAAGAAAGAGTGTCAGCTACTTTGGAGTCTATCAGAAGGAAAAGAAAGAAATTAAGTGACTTAGAGTGGAGACTGGAAGCCTACAGAAAATAAATCCATCCCCAAAACAGAAACAGCTGGAGCTGGAATGTGTGACTAGAGAGTTCTTACAGCCTCTATCCCTTTCCTGGTTCTGATGCCTAGAAAAGACCTCAAGATGGAAGAGAAAGCAAGTTCTCAGGTTCACCTTCCACCATTCTATTCTCTCATGGTCTTAGTTGTCCTGTTTTGTAGCTTTAAACTCATCAAATTTAGGGAACTGGGAGCAGGAAGACCCAGGGAAATTGCAGCATGCAGCATTGTCTTGCTTTTTACATGCTGTTCAGTGAGTTTTTGCTGATGGATTGTGAGTAAAGGGAGCACCCCACCGAAATGTCCCAACTCTTCCAGAAATGATTCCTGACTTGCCTTGCCACCCTCAGGTCCCCTGAGAGGAGCTGGAGAGGCCCATTCTTCACTCACGATCTGACCATTAACAGAGGCCAAATGAGGAAAGAGAAAGTACCCCCACAGAACGTCCTAAAACACACAGCGGGCAAGATGGAGAGTGGGCCGATTCGCTAGCACTTCTAGAATTAGAAAGAGGAAGTAAAGTCCCAGAACTTCAATTTCGGCACTAACCTAATATTAAGGAGCAGCGGGGCACAGTCACGGAGTACAATGTGGCTTCCCCAACCTAAAAAGGCGCCCTAGCCGTGCCATTGTTCCCACAATGCCGTGACTCGGATTCGAACCGAGGTTGCTGCGGCCACAACGCAGAGTACTAACCACTATACGATCACGGCGCGCTACCGGAACGCCACAAGAAACCATGCTTCCAGGTATGGATCTTCTAGTCTAGTTGGCCGGCCGCCCTGGCCTTCCGAAGTCGCCCACGGTGTGCCAGGCCCTTCTGGCACTCGCGCTGACCCCTAAGCGGAGTAGGGGCGCCGAGGACTCTCCAGCAGGTCTCAGCCGGTCGTGCGTACGGATCGTAAAAGAAAGAACTCCTATGAGGCCGTTATGCTCACGTCTAGCCTGTACGGACGTGATGCCCCGGGGTCGCCCGAACGGTAGGTCCGTTTCACACCCCCATGCCCTGGCGGTCACGCTATCTGAGTGGACTCCGGCTGGGAACGGGGTTGTCTCTAGAATTGCACAAGAAGGAAATACAGTTCCGACGCACCCGCACAACTTCCTTCGAGGTGCGGGGCGGGGTGGGGGGAGGGAAACCTGGAGCGCAGCCTTCAAACTGGTGAAGCAGTGGGGTCTGACCCCCGGGCGAGTGTGGACAGAAATCAAAAAAGCAGGGAAACGAGGGCGTCGGTGTTCTCACAGCTAGAGGCTAAGTTGGAGATCCGCAGGTACAGACCGTGACGTAACAAGGGGGCGGGGCTTTCAATAGAGAAGAACTCAGGCGAGGAAACCGAAGGCCAAGTCCCCAGTAGCTCGCCGTGATCGTATAGTGGTTAGTACTCTGCGTTGTGGCCGCAGCAACCTCGGTTCGAATCCGAGTCACGGCATTGCGAGAGCAGTGGCACGGCAGGGGATTTGGTTTTTATTGCTGTCCTCCATTTTTATTTCGAGTTTGTAACAACATTCTCGAAAATGGATCCCAGTCCCCTGTGCTAGTTGGAAACGACGTTTACGTCATGCCAGCTCTGGCTAAATTGGACCTCGGAAGAATATAGGCTTCCTGTTACCGCGGCTACGCGCTATACCGTTCACTGGAGACAAAGCACAGAGCACTCACAAGGCTAATAAGTGTTGTCATAGGCATATATATGAATTTCCATAGCAGCGCTGGAAGAGGACTCCCGATAATAATAGGAAGAGAAGTCTTCACAGAGGAGGTGATTTTTGAAGTAGCTCTTAAAGTCAGAAAAGGAATTTTCCGAGCAGCCAGGATAATCTCGTGTGCACAGGTATGATGGAGGTCTCAAAAAGGAACTATGGCAATTACTCTATAAATCCTACCTCTTCCCCACCCTCACTTCTAAAGGACCTGTTGAGTGAATGAATGCGAGTAATTAGGGAATGGGAAGCGACACTGAGGGAGGGCCAAGGATGGGCTGCAAAAGGTGGACGAATTTCCTACAGTCTGTGGGTGGGGGTGAGGGGTGGAGGAGTGAAAGGATTCAGCTTGTATTTAGTAATATCCCTCTGGTGACTCTGCAGGCGGTGAGGGTGATGATTAGAGCAGACAGGTGGCCACCCTGGATTCTCTTGTTAGAACTAGTGGCACGTTCTCAGTTTAGCAAAAATCCTCTGCCTACTGTGGACTCGGCCTGGTTCTAGGCGCGGTGGGGCGGGAACACTGATAGACAAGAAGAAAAATCGCACCGGCCCCTGCTGCTGCCTAGGGCACAACCGAGGTGGCGACCGGTACCGGCGGGAGTACCGCGGAAGAAGTCAGGATCGTTGCGGCAGTAGCAGAAGCTGCAAGGAAGTTGGTGGGGAGCGGGTAGGCAGGGTGAGATGCATTCATTGAGTCCCTTACATGTGTACAGTCAGGCGTGGGGGAGTCCACATCCTCCGCGGCGGCGACATTGGGTCACTCCTGGGGGAATCAGCAGGGACTATAACCCCTTAGGAGCGCCCCCTTCAGATCCGGGGTCGCTGCAAAGATCTCCCAGGCACAGGAGATGGGCATCCTAGGAATGGTGGTTACACAACTTGTGGACACTGAGTTCCGGACGGTCCCGTCCCTGGATGCCCACGTGGTCCCCCTAAACGCCCACCTCATTCACACGGAACCCACCATTCCCCACTCCAACATCAACACTTTCTGTAGCTAATGGACCAAAACCCGAGAGAGCGAGAGCGACTGGCGAGAGCGCACTGCGCCTGCGCATTCCCAGAATCTGTGTTACGCTGGAACTC
This sequence comes from Lynx canadensis, assembly GCF_007474595.2. Taxonomy (NCBI): domain Eukaryota; kingdom Metazoa; phylum Chordata; class Mammalia; order Carnivora; family Felidae; genus Lynx; species Lynx canadensis. Next base: position 58,354,794 of record NC_044308.2, read on the forward strand.
CGCCCTATAGGTGGATCTTTTGGTGACGTGCAGAGCGGGAAGGCCTATGACTGTTGAAGAGGACAATCAGAAGGCGATCCTTACAGGTCCCCGGTAGCTCGCCGTGATCGTATAGTGGTTAGTACTCTGCGTTGTGGCCGCAGCAACCTCGGTTCGAATCCGAGTCACGGCATTGTGGGAACAATGGCACGGCAAGGGGCTTGTCCTTTTAGTTTTTTTTCTTTTTGTGGACAACGTTTTATATTGATCACAACTCGCTTTCTTGAAGTGAATCACCGAGTCTTTCCACCTTGAAAACTGAGCCGGCCCTAAGATCACCACCTCAAGTAATTCTCATTTAATGCTCTGAATACGGTTTCACATGAGTTAGAATCCCTCCCTGCCCGAAAAAATTGGGAATCGGTGTCTAAATCACTCTACAGCAGCAAAACCGCGCCCTTGTGACCTTCCAATTTTTTTTTCCTTTTCATGAATTTTTAAAACTTGAGTTGTATGTTTAAATAGAGAATACATGCGCACAAGTCCAATGAACAGTAAGTCTCCCTATCTTCACCTCACCCACCAATTATTAGTTTCCCTCATCTTTCCATGACAGTCCTTGTATAAACAAATATTTATATATGCATATTTGCATAAAAGTATAACCCCCATCTCTGCTTCTTACATAACACAAATGACCTCTTCCCTTCCTCGCTTTCACCCCCAGAAGTCAGACAGGACTTGAGGTAACAAATATGCAGATAGGCAAACTCCCTTTACAAAGAAGAGTACACATACCAGGAGGGAATATCCACCACGGATCCTGTCCTTTTTCTCCCCAGGTCCTGGATGCTGGCTGGGGCAAGTGAAGGCTGACTGGGTTGGTGAGATATAGGGGAAAGGGATCCCTCATTGTGTTTATAAAAACCATTGGATGGTAGCCTGGGCTCTGCTGAGAAGCAGCCCTATTTCGATTGCATGTTGGAAGGGCAGGGCAGTATCCTAGTTTTGGAGTTGGGAAGAGGGACTTGGTAGTCCATTTGGAGACCCTTCACTTCCATCTCTCTGCTATCTTATCAGGATCAAACTTAAATTACAGACCACTAAAGTTAAAAAATTCAGGTTAATGAAAGGTAAAACTGAATCTTACTATGTGTATATTCCAACCATACAGCATCTCCATAAATATTTGAAGAGAGGTTTCTTATGGAGTCCAAAATTGAGGCAAGTGGCCCAGTTTACTTCATTGCATCTCAGGTTGTATTCTTTCAAAACAAAATCATGTTATTTTCATATCAAATAGAAAACTTGGCCCAAATGAAACTCCCATCTACATCTAGAATCTCAAAGAACAGAGTGCATATCTAAGCATACTAAGATGTTTGTTCTCTCAAGTTTGTGTACAGAGATGGGCCTAAGGCAAGGCTGGAGACAAAAGGCAAGCACCAGTCTTAAAAGACAAAACCCAGAAGGGATCAGAGCTCCGAAGAGGACTGGGCATCCAAGGTCAGACAAACAGAAGGGAGGACACCCCCACTCAGTACCCACTAAGAAAAGTGAGGGCTAAGGACCAGGCCTTGAGACAGGCACAAATTTAGGAGGTTAAAGGAGGAAGAGGGTATAGCCTGAAAGAAAGGAGGAGAATGATAACAGTGTCATTTAAGGAAAGTTTGGGAGAAGGTTTCAGGGATGGAGGTCGGCACATTCAGGTGCTGCAAAGGAGAAAGAGGAATAAGATAAAATCTTTGGGCTTGACACTTAGAAGTCATTGTTGATTTTAAAAACCTTCCATGAGAGCAACTAGGCAATGTTTATCAAGAATCAGAAAAAGAAAAGTACACCTTTGCCCCAATAATTCCATTTCTGGGAAGCTTACTAAAGGAAATAATCCTAAACTTGGAAAAGTTATGTGCATAAAGATGTTTATTACAGGGCTATTTAGAAGGGAAGAGAGTGTAAATAGCCTGACTGCTTAACAAATAAGGTAATATTGAACTAAACTAAAATATGTTCATTTGATGATATATTGAATTGTCATTTTTAAAGTATCAAAAGTACATATATGAAGTATTAAGTCAGCTTTTAAATACCATTTCCAACCAAAAAGAATGAAGTTCCTTTTTAAAAAATGACTGATTACAAGTCTACAGAAGGGGAAGTGTAAGTCTAGAATATTTTCTGTAAGAAAGCAAGTTAACTGCTTAAATATTGAGGGGACCAAGTCAAAAGGACACAGAAGCCTCTTTAAAGAGTTTCTGTTGGCCAAATTTGAGACAATTGGAGCATCAAAGAATAATAACGGTGAGAATGCAATCTGGTGCAGCCATTCTGGAAAACAGTATGGAGGTTCCTCAAAAAACTAAAAATAGAACTACCCTACCACCCAGCAATTGCACTACTAAGCATTTATCCAAGGGATACAGGTGTGCTGTTTCGAAGGGACACATGCACCCCCATGTTTATAGCAGCACTATCAACAATAGCCAAAGTATGGAGACAGCCCAAATGTCCATCGATGGATGAATGGATAAGAAGATGTGATATATATATATATATATATATATATATATATATATATACACACACACAATGGAGTATTACTCGGCAATCAAAAAGAATGAAATCTTGCCATTTGCAACTACGTGGATGGGACTGGAGGGTATTATGCTAAGTGAAATTAGTCAGAGAAAGACAAAAATCATATGACTTCACTCATATGAGGACTTTAAGAGACAAAACACATGAACATAAGGAAAGGGAAACAAAAATAATATAAAAACAGGGAGGGACAAAACATAAAAGACTTAAATATGGAGAACGAACTGAGGGTTACTGGAGGGGTTGTGAGAGGGGGGATGGGCTAAAAAGGTAAGAGGCATTAAGGAATCTACTCCTGAAATCATTGTTGCACTATATGCTAACTAATTTGGATATAAATTTAAAAAAATAAAAAATAAAACAGCTTAAAAAGTTTAAAAAAAGTAATAACAGTAATATTGATAATGGATTATATCACATTTGATAGATGATAGATAGATAGATAGATAGATAGATAGATAGGTAATTTTTGAGATGATGGAGATGAGAGAGAGAAACAGAGACAAAGAGACAGAGATAGGAGCAACAGCAGCTCTTCTTTACAAAAGAATGCCAGATAATAAATGCAGAAGAAATGACAGGGTTAGAGTCACCATTTTTTGCAATCCTCAGTGTAATAACAAATACAAGCAGAGATCATCAATGGAAGTAAAAACCGCTAGGTAAAACATTATTGGGAGCAAATAATCAAAGATCTTAGGCTATCACACCACAGCTTACTTTAAATTGCAAAGGAAAGATCTGATGGACTCCATGTTAACCAAGTGATCTAGCCTAGTTTCACCAATAAAGGGACAAATGTGCATTACTGGCCTGCCAGTGTAACACAGTGGGAAGTACACAACATCCTCTATGTAGTGGTCTTTTCCAAAATGTCTGGACTGAATCTAATAAACTATGGAAAGATCCAGAATGTGGGACATTCTACGTAACAACTGCCCTGACACTTCATAATGATCAATGTCATGAAAAACAAAGTGGCAACAATAAAATGGGGACCTGTTCAAGATTTCGAAAGATTAAAGAAACTTAACAAACAAATGCAATGGAGGGGTCCTGATTAAATCCTGAATCAGGACAAAAATATATATGTAAAAGACATTTTGAGGGAAAAATGGGAAAAATTTAATATGGACTGCATAATAGACAACACTGTTGTGGATGTGTTCATATGGCACTCTAGAAGAATTCTTTATTTTTAGGAAATGAGTGTTGAATTATTTAGAGCGAAAGTGTCATGATATTTGCAAATTGCATCAAACATTTAAGGAAAGAAGAGAAAGGGATAGAGTAAATATGACAAAATGATAAAAAGTAGTGAATCTAGGGAAAGGGCACACAGATTTCCACTGTACTTTCTTTGAACTTGCCTGTAGGTTTGACATTATTTTTTAAAAATGGAAGAAAATAAAGCTTACATAATAAAAATGGGGAAATTATGCAATGTTAAGTGAAAAAAATAAGGACATAAAATTGTGTATACCACAATTATAGCTATATAAAAATAAGAACAAGAGAAATTATCTTTATTCATTTCAACATTTGTTAAGCTCCTGCCACATGACAGGCTCTGCACTAAATGATGAGAGTACCCTGCTCCCCTACAGACTCCTGATTTTATGGTGTAATGCTTAAAATGCAAGACTTTGAATCTGGCAAACCTCACCCAAGCCTCAGAGAGCCTTGCTGTGATGACCTCACCTCCATTTCCTTGGTTCATAGCAAGTTCCTTGGCTTCCACGAGGTGCTCAACAGCCTGCTTCCAGGAGTCCGTACCCTGGTGACGGAAGAAAGTGCATTAACAGATCAATTAAAACAACAGGAACTGCAGGGTGCACAAAAGGTAGTTTTAAAATTATCATTTAAAGGCTACCTTTATCATATCCTCTCCCCTCCTCATCTAGCATTTATTCGCGTTCTTCACCACCATGAATCCTCTCTCTTATGCTGCTTCCTACTCCATCGCCTTTGCTCAGCTCATGCTGACCTCGTAGCTTAGAGTGACCTTTCACTCTTTTGCTTCATCTGTCCAAATCCTACCCAGCTCAGGTCTACCTCCCCCAAGAAGGCTGCATCTTCTGTGTAAACTTGATTGATTCCATTCCCCTGAGCTGTCAGCAGGTTAACTCCATACTTTTTAAACATATGGGCCTTCATGTGACACCTACCATTGTAAGCATTTTTTTACAGGTTTCAGAGCATGTTCATTATCCATCATCTCCCCAATCCTCACACAACAATTATGCCCTTTGCAGATACAAGGAAAATGAGGATCAGTTGCACTGAGTATCTTGCCCAGAAATCTGGCTAGAGCCCACAACTATTGGACTCCTTAGTCAGTGTCTCCCACAGCCAAGTGTGTGTATGTTTGGGGGTGGGGTGTGGAGACCAGCAGCATCTGGATAACCGGTGAGCCTGTTAAAACTACAGTCTAGGACCCCACCCCAGCTAGACTTGCAGAATCAGAAACTGCAGTTTATCAAGTTCCCTAGGTGTTTCACGTTCACATTAAAGTTTGAGAAGCACTGTCCTATAATGCCAACCAGAATATGCACAAAGCAGAAAGCCAGCAAATATTTCCAGACCTGGGCCCTTGGATTCCGAGGGGACTCGCAGGTTTGCCATCACATCCTTTTCTACTACCCCACCTTTGAGCCCCCTTCCCTTTGGGGCCTCATGTGGCTCTTTGCTCCCTCACATGGCAGATGTAAGCCCAAGGGTGAGAGAGAGACTGAGGCAGTGCCAGGGGGGATGGATGATGATGAGGTGAAGCTGCTACCTTCCCAGCAGAACCAAAAGCAAATATTGGTGTTGGCTTCAGGGCTACATTATTTCTGTGCAGAAACTGGCTTTATTTCTAAGACAAAAATGCCTATCACTTGAGCATCCGAGCCTCCAGAGGATAAGGGGTTTGTGATAGACAACATTGGAACTGTTTCTAGACTTGATTTATTGACTTGTCTGTTTCTATTCTGTCACTAATCTGATTGACAATGAAACCCGGGATTTGATTGAAGGGATTTCTGCGTGTGTACGCGTGAGGCCGTCAGGGCCGAGTGGGCCTGCTCCAAGCTGGTGCGCCCGTGGATGGGAGACGTTTGCGTGAGAGCTGTTTGCATGTGAGGAAGGCGTGTGTGGAAACGACACGGGAGAAGTGGGTGTCACTAGGGAGTTGATTATCTATGATGTGAGATGTGTCTGCCTGGATTGGGAAGCAATGCAGTGGGAGCATTCGGATGGGAGGAGGTAGGTGGGGCTCCCATGGTACACAGAAGAGAGGCGGTTGTTAAAGACACATCTTATGGAACAGCCCCTTCTCTCGCCCTCCCTAGCTTTACCTCCTGGGATATTTTCCAGTTAGGAGGCCTTGGGGGAAGGGAGGGGAGGGACGGGAGGCGTCCAAGGGCCAGGACCCCAGGAGTGTGAGACGCCGCTCGTGAGCTGGGAGCTGGGGAGGGGGAACAGATGGAGACAGGTGCGCCCCCACAGGGGCACGTGTGGGGACACGTGGAGGTTTCACCTTCAGTCCAGGATTCGCATCCCCTGCCCTGGGGTCGCCCACTTACTTCTCGTGCGTCCACACCGGCTGGAAACCCGCACCCCCTCTTCTCCTCCCTGGCGAGGGGCGGGGGGGGGGGGTCGACCCCGAGAGCGAACGGAACCCCGCCCCTCCCTTGTTACTGAGGAGCCCCGCCCCCTCCCGCCGCCCGGCGGAGCTCCGCCCCCGCCCCGCTCCGGCCCCCGCCCCCCGCCCGGCCACCAAGCTCCCCTCTCTTAGTCTGGTTGGCCCCATGTTACTGAGCGGAGCTCCTCCCGCGGGCTCCGGCCCGGGGCAGCGGGCGCAGGGGAGCTCGGGGAGCGGCCCGGGGGGGTCGCGCCGAGGCGCCGGGGGAGCGGGAGCCGGCCCAGGAGGGGGCGGCAGTGGCGGAGTGGCCAAGTGGCTCCGGGAGCATCTGGGCTTCCGCGGAGGGGGCGGCGGCGGAGGTGGGGGCAAGCCGGCGCCCCCGGAGCCGGACTACCGTCCCCCCGCACCCTCCCCGGCCGCGCCCCCTGCGCCACCCCCGGACATCCTGGCCGCCTACCGGCTGCAGAGGGAGCGCGACTTCGAAGACCCGTACTCTGGGGGGCCGTCCAGCTCCGCTGCTGCCCCAGCCACCCCCGCCGTCCCCGGCCCCACGCCGCCCCCGCGCCACGGCTCGCCTCCCCACCGCCTTATTCGGGTTGAGACCCCTGGCCCCCCAGCGCCCCCTCCCGAGGAGCGGATCTCTGGACCCCCCGCCAGCAGCGACAGGGTGAGTGCTGCGCCGGGCGGGGGTGGCCGAGAAGAGAGGTGGTAGGAGGTCTGGGGCTTTCAAGAGGGACAAAGGTGGCCTGGCCGGGGCTGGGCCCCTCAGTGTCACAGTTCCTGGTGGACACGATCTGAATCCTTGACCCGGGGGCTTGGAGCCTTCACCCACCTTTGTTCAAATTCTCGACCGACTAATCTGGGACGGGCGCCCCAAACTCTGCTTCTGTCCCTGTTACCGCGCAGGACTAGTGACCCTCTTCATCTCGGGCTCTGCTCTCCTCATCTCAGTCCCCCCGCCTACCCCCCTCGCCCGGGGACCTAATCAGCTAGGTTTTTTCTAACTGGATCTGCGCACACCACTCCCCAGCCCCTTCACCACTTTATGGCCTTTCTGCCCTCCAGGAGCAGCAGCTCCCTGCCCTTTGATCTCTGACCCTCCCCCCCACCCCCCAGGGCAGAAGCAACACAAAGCTCCATTCCTCCTCCTCGGGGAGCCCAAGCATCCTTGCAGGTGCTGAAAGCCCCAGGAAGGTGAGGGCTGGGGGTTCTCCCTGTGGATAGAGCAAGAGCTGGCCTTTGCCTTACCCAATGGTACTGGAGCCAGGTGGACTGTTGTTCTCAGGAAGCCGAACAGGCAGTATGTAGCTCTTCACCGAGGATACTGACCACTGAGGTCCAGCCAGGCAGGCCCACTCCTGCACTCCTTCCCTTGTCCCCCCAGGTATGGGGGCAATCAGTGCTTAGAACTTGTTGCCCAGAAGGGGATGAACAGCGGATCCCACTTCTCCCCTCCTGGCCTCCCCTTTCCTAGGTCCATTCTGAGGGAGGCTAGAGCCTTTAGTGGACCTGCAGGCATGGGATGAAAGGAGAGCTGGGCATTCACTGTTCTAGAGAACATCCACTCTGCGTCAGAGGCCCTCGGTGGAGAAGCCATCCCCTATCTTACCCCATTTTGGCCTTATCCCTCCTTGATAGCTTGAAAGCCATCCCCAGGGCTCTGTAGCTCTAAATTCCATGACAGTGACTCTGGGCTGCCCTGGCTTTGTTGTCCCCTCCTCACACATCCATGGGAGCTCAGCTCTAGGATTTAATCCCTTAGCAGAGAACACAGTTTTATTTGATTGGAGAGCAAAGTTGCTGTCTCAATCTATTGGCTCCAATGTTGAGGCTTTCAGTGGAGAGAGCGACATTCTGCCTGATTCCCTGGATAAGATAGATGTGTCAGGGTCACAGCAGAAGCCTCAGGAATGTGAATTATTTTTCCCCTAGTTCCTGCCATGGGGCATGACTGCCCATCCTGGGCCAGGATCCTTAGCCTGCAGAAAAAGGCAGTGCTTTCATCACATGTCCTTTGGCTCCGCTCCTTCCTTGTCCCCTTCTACTGGGTGATGTGATGGTAGTGGTGGCAGTGAGGCAGAGGGAGCATTAGGCCTTGTTATTACTATTGACCAGTTAGTTTCCTCCCTGACCATTGGCACGTGGGCCTTAGTTGTCCCTGGCCTTCCTCTCTGCAATGTCTTGGAATGTCCTAACAGGCTGCGTCCCAAGCCAGGGGCTCCTCTAGGACAAGGATGGTGTCCTCCTCATATCTATATCTCCCAAGTGCCTGACATACGCTTGGCATAAAAAAGGGTGAATGAGGGGAGCCTGGTTGGCTCAGTCAGGTAAGCAGCCGACTTCGGCTCAGGTCATGATCTCGTGGTTTGTGGGTTTGAGTCCCTTGTCAGGCTCTGTTCTGACAGCTCAGAACATGGAGACTGCTTCAGATTCTGTGTCTCCCTCTCTGCCCCTCCCTGAGTCGCACTCTGTCTCTCTCCGTCTCTCAAAAGTAAATAAATGTTAAAAAAAAAAAGGGGGGGGGCAGAGTGAATGAAATATGTCCATTGAACAGTAACTGTCCATTGCTAGGGTGACCTGAAGGTCAGAGACTCCCTTGACTATAGCTCCCTTTTGTACATTCCCCCCACAGAGACCCCCCAAGGAAGGGGCTGCATCCACACAACAATGTGGAGACCCATAGCCTCTCACTGAGGGCATCCATGCCTCAACCTGGGTCAGCTCTATGATCTGTGGGCTATTCAGACCTTAGGGGCCAAGAGTGTCTGACTCCTTTGTCAACTACAGGGACAGGAATGAAATCCAGCAGGATCTCCCAGGAGCCACACAATCTGTGGTTTCTTTAGTGGGTGTGATGAGAGGGATTCAGGGTGCCATCCAAGCTGGCTCAGGGGCAGGGACATTGCTCTGTGAGCCTTGACCTGGAGCTTCCCACCATTGACAGAGAGCAGCTCCACTCATCTAGGAGCAGACTTTGGGGGATCCTAGAGTCTTACCTTAGGAAGAGTCCAGGCTAGGTACCTGAACTCCTTATCCTAAACCTAAGTGTTCACATAGACCTGCAGAGCTCACACAGAGTTGCTGTCCCTAAATGGTGAGCCTGCCTGTCGAGCTGGAATTTCTGTTCTGTGAGGCTGTTTTCGCCCTATTCTCTGTTCCTCTCCTCTCAGCCATGCAGGTCTTCTTGGCTTGTTGCTTTTGGGTTCCTTCCTGAGGTGAGATGGGGACTATGGACCAGGGTGTGCCTTGGGCTGGTCCATTTTCCTCCTCCTGGAGCCCAGTGGTTGGTGCTGGGTGGGTTAGAACCCTCTGAGAGGGCCTGGGTTGTGAGCTTTGATGAAATGGGTGGAAATGCTTCTGTGATGAGAAGATTGAGGGGGAAATGAGCCCTGTGGGAAGTGACTGTGGGGGCAGGAAATAATGGGGATTTGGACAGAACCCTGAGAGGCCAAGGGGGCTTAGGACCAGTAATGTCTCCCCATGCAGGGTTCTGGCTACTGGCTCTCCCTGAGACCCACCGCTGCATTTGGCAAGGGGGCAAGGGTGGCCATCTGGGTAGGCCTGGCAGGGCAGGTGTGGGAGCAGCAGGAGCCGCACCCTGAAGCAGGCAGGCAGGGCCTTGCCATCTGGCCATAGGAAGAACTCCCTCATGGTGCTGGGCCCTGTCCGGCCTCCAGGCCATGCTCTGTTAGAGGGGTTAGAGAGCTGGGCCTTCCTTACTTTGTTCCGTTTTCTCAGACCTGCAACAGGAGAATCCTGGTCTAATTAGGAAAGGGGGATGGGTATAGGAAAGCTTTGAGCTGCCTGTGACCATCTGCACAGTGTGTCCTTTGCCTTGATCCTGCCAAGATTGTGTGTGTGTGTGACAGAGAGACAGAGAAAGAGATGATGTGAACAATAAGACAGGCACCCTGTAGGAGTTGAAACTAGGGCTCTTGTTCTTAGCTCATGGAGGGGCTTCTGCGGTTCATGAACCTTCCAGAGATTGTGGGCAAATATTTGGGTGCATGAGCATTTTTCTCCCAGATTCTCATAGAGGTTCCTAGGACCCAAAATATTAAGAACTTTTAAAATAGGTATACCTTATACATAGTGTCCACAGGGACTTTGATCCTCCAGGCCCAAACTTGGAAACAAGTGAAAAGACAGGTAGAATGAGGAAAGGGAAGGAGACATCCAGGGGGTCTGAAGTCAAGCAAGACATCCCTGCCCTGGGGTTAGGAAGGCAGGTGGGGCTGCTACTGCAGGACCCTGCTTTAGCCCGTGTTCACTGAGGGCCTGTATATCATTAAGTGACACTGGCCTGGGCGCTGAAAGGGACTCACCACCTAGAAGATCTACCTGGTCCTTGCCTTTTTGGAGTTCATTTGCTTTAATTTTCCTTCTATGAGTTCCACAGAGGCTGGAGTTTGATCTGCTTATGTTGCAAATGTCCTCTGATGGAGGCAGAGGGAGAGAAGAAGGGCCCAGGTGAAGGGACCTTTGTAGACTGGTTAGACCTCTTAACCCTTTGGGGCCTGGGCTGCCCATCTGTGCTGCCATTGGTTTGCTGAGGCCTGTAGCTACCCTGGGATTTTATGGTAGGCCTATCCACTCTTCCCAGTGTCGCCTCCTCACATGGTGACACTCCTTTGGGAAGACACCTGCAGCTTGTTGGCTTGGCCAGTGACTCGGTGACACCTCAGTCAGCCATGGCACTCCACCTGTTGGGAGCTGGGAACAGCTGGGGCCCTGTGGACCATGGGTGGGAGCAGCTGACTGGGGCCTGGGGCTTGGAGGGGTAGCTGCTGCCCTCTCCAATTTGCCCTCCCCACAGAACCACTGTGATGTTATGTGAAAGCAGAGGTGGAGCCCAGTCCCAGCACGCTGCCTGATGCCCAGCCGTGGGGCTTCACAGCACCTCAAGGTGCCACACTCGTTTTGGAGCTTGCTTTGTGGCTGTCACCGTGAGCTCCTGGAGGACCCAGAAATTTGGTCTTTTCGTCTTTAATGATATAATGGCAGATATTTACTGAGTCCTTACCTTGTGCCTGGTACCATTTTGAAGCGGCTGATACATTTGAGACCAGTTGATTCTTACAACGACCTTACGAGAAAATTCTGTTATTATCCCCAGGTTCTATCTAGGGAAACTGAAGCACAGCAATGTTGAGTCACACTTGCATGGTTTCACAGCTAGTAAGGAGAGCCCAGGTTCACAACCAGGCAGCCTGACTACTGACTGGCTACCAATGCCAGGCCCTGGGACCTTGCACCTGAGAGGGGCCCTGCAGACAGGAAGCATTCACTAAGTATTTGTTAATGAACAAGGGGAAGGAGACTCAGAGAAGGAATGAAGAGTGCATTCTGTGCTGAGTTCGCCATTACCTGAATGCTGAAGGCCAGCACTTGCCACCGAATCCAGGGCCACAGATGTTGTCAACATCGATTGTATGTCTGTGACATTTGAATGTTTTACAAGCATGGCATTTCTCTGTAATTAGAAAAAGATGATATAACAAATTCATTGCATGTGAATGAGTTTCCATGGCGGATAAAACCGGGAAGGCTATTCCAAGAAGTGGGAACAGAGGGTGCAAAAAGTTTGATCTTGAGAAAGGTAAATGGTATACCTTTTCCTAAACTGACAGACTTTCAGTGGAAAAAGGACTTCACAGTTAAATACTTTGAAGAAATGCTGAATTAAACAAAATTAGCTGTCATGAGTTTTAAGGTCTTATTTATTTATTTGGGAGAGACAGAGTGAGCGGGGAAAGGGTAGACAGAGAGGGAGAGAGAATCCAAAGCAGGTTCTGTGCTGCCAGAGCAGAGCCTGATGCGGGGCTTGGACCCACAAAAGCGTGAGACCGTGACCTGAGCCAAAACCAAGAGTCTGGTGCTTAACTGCTTGGGCCACACAGGCACTCCCATGCTAAAGTGTATTTTAAATCTACAAGCAGCAGAGAGAAGATGCTACATTTCCTAAATTGTCTGGAAAATCTGCAGCAAGGTACTGAGAGTCAGGACACCTGGGTGTCTCTACTGCTGCAGGCCATGCACCCCACCAAGCACCTAAACTGTGGGCTGTAGTGTCTGAATATAAGAGATCATCATCAGGGCTAACATTTGCTGAACACTGACTCCATTCCAGCTTCTGAACTAAGGATTTCTATATTCATTTTCCTCTTCCCAATCCTCTGACATAGGAACTAATACCATCCCCATTCTACAGGTAAAAAACCAGGGGTTCCCAGACATTAAGTGTCAACAAGAAATGGAGGAAAGGGGCAGTGGTAGACCTTAGGGACCTTGCAGAGCCCAACTCCTGTGACACATGCCCCCCCCCCCCCCGCTCCACTTGGACGCACAAGCTCCATGGACATGGTCAGGAACTCATAGCCAGCTCCAGCTGCAGAGCGGAAGGTCAAGCCAGATGGTGGGCCTAACAGCCACCTCAGGAGAGGCTTAGGCAGGAAGGAGAGTGAAAGCATGACAGCTGCTGTGGGAGGGGCACTGCCCAATTGGAACAGGCACAAGAGCTGGGTCTGGAGGCACCCTGCTGGATGGCAGGAGGGAGGGGATCTGGTTAGCAGGAGGCAAAGGGGGCCCTTTGGGCAGCAGCTACTTGCCTACTAGTTTGGAAGTATTTCAGCATTTCAGTAGCATTCTGTCTACCACAGTGTTTGCCGAAATATTAGCCCTGTTTTTAGATACCTTCCCTGCCAGTTCTTTCACCTCTGCCCTTGAATCAGAGGCTTAGATTCCCTTTCAAATGTCGATTCTCCTGACAGCCTGCTCCTACAGCTGCTACTGGTTGGTCAGAATGGTCAGAGTTGGGGCAATTGGGGATCTGAGAGTCTGTGTCACCCCAGAAGATAGAGTCTGAGGAGAGGGAGGCCTTTCGAGCATCCAGTAAATGTGCATTGAGCACCTACCGTGTGCCAGGCCCTGTGATGGATGTGGTATACAATAGTAAGTACAGCAGAGTCAGGTAAAGGTCCTATAAACAAAATAAATCATGGTAGAGCAAAGGTGTCAGAAGCCCGCAGAGGCAGCTTTTCCCCGCTGAGCAGTTTTGCCTCTGCACATGATCTAGAAGCCACTGGGAAGGCAGGCCTGGCCTCTGACAGGGGTCCTCTGTGCCCAGGATGGGTGTCCATCTTGCCAACCTTTCCAGCAGGAGTTTCTGCCTCTGCTCCTGACTCCCAGCCCTGTGGGTGGCTTCTCTGGGTGACCCGCCCAGGGTGGGGGGCTAGGTTTTCCTGGAGCAGGGTGTGGAGTCAGGGATGGAACAGAGGAGCCATTGAGCTGCCTACAGAGCTGCCACCTGGGTGCCCACAGGCACCGTGGGCTGGCACTGGGGAGGCCCACGCTGGCTGGGAGGGGTCACAGCTCAAGCACCAGCCAGGATTCCAGTGGGAAGGGCACTGGCTTGGGAGGGAAGGGCTAGGGTGCTCTGTAAAGTTGGGGTTGCTGGGCTTGGCCAGGTACTTCTCACTGAGCAGTTTCCCAGGATTCAATGCCCCCCTCCCCAACCAGATTCGTGATTCCTTTCTTTTCCTAATAAACAAGGAAAAGTTGTTCCTTTGTCCATTCTTCCTGTTTTATGAGAACTAATTTAACAAGTATCTACTAAATACTTTCAGGCGCAGGGAATTTAGCAGTAAATGTGTTTCCTACCCTCAGGAAGCTCACAGTCTGTAGGAAGAAGATAAAATAAGTGCTTACGACACAATAATAGCCCAGCACAGAGGCACCTAAGCATACCTGCGAGGAGAATGGAAAGGCTTTCTGAAGAAAGAAAATAATCTAATCCAGGCAGAGGGAAAGTAAGAAACAAAGCATAGAGCTTTCAGGTAACAAAGTAATCTATGGTGGGTAGGGAGAAAGGTAAGAGGAAAATAGAATCTTTAAATCCCTGTAACTTTGGGCTTTTTTTTTTCTCTTTAATAATTATATAATTTTGAGAGAGAGAAAGAGAGAGCATAGGGCAGGGGAGGGGCAGAGAAAGAGGGAGACCCAGAATCCAAAGCAGGCTCTAGGCTCTGAGCTGTCAGCACAGAGCCCAATGCAGGGCTTGAACCCACAAACTACAAGATCATGACCTGAGCCGAAGATGGCTGCTCAACTGACTGAGCCACCCAGGTGCCCCTACTTTGGGCTTTTTCTTGTGGGCATTACACGGTTTAAGGATAACACGTTCATTGATTCAGTTACTAAGTAGCTGCCACATAGAAGCATGAGGCTGGATGCCAACTGCCAACTCCAGAGTCCCCTTTGGTCAGGCGGGTGGGGCTGTGAGTGCTAGTTGGCCTAGGAGGAAGCAGCTTGGGGTGGGAGTGGATTTCTTGTCTCTACTTCACGGAGGAAAGAGGACTAGGGGTAGAGGGCTCCATGGGGAGATAGGCAGTGATCTAGTAGAAACATTTTTCTAGTACCTACTGTGTGCCAGATGCTACAGCTGGAGAGACAGAAACAGGAAAGAACTCTAAGCTAGTGGATGATATGGTGGTGGGGATGGGATGACCTGAGATGGTGGTCTTCTCAGACACAGGTAGAGATTTGAGGGAGGTGAAGTTGCTAGGGGGCTTGGGTGGAACAAGATAGAACAAGGTGGGAGCTGAGGAACCGAAGGAAGAGATGGTAGGAGTTGTTCGGGATGTGCTTCAGAGACCCCTACAGGGCTCGTACAGGGCTCAAGAAGCATGCAGGAGTGGTCTCTGTAGTAGGCAGTTTCCTTTCTCCATCTCTGCCTTGCTAGGATCCTAGATCCACTGACCCAGGGCAGGGGGTCACCCCACAGCGTCCCTGCTCAACTGGCTCCCAGAGTCCTGGTCTGGCCCAGACCCAAAGCCTACACTGAGAATGGGGGAGAGGCAGGATTGGCCCCTCCTTGTGCCGCAGGCCCCAGAGCCACCTCTTGTCAATGCCTGTCAACTCAGTGTGCAGTGCTTCCCCTGAGGTGCTGGCAGCCCTGGGTGGGCTGGGCTCTGTCCCCGCCTCAGCCTCCCCCCTCCCAGAAGCCTGTGCCCAGCTTGGAGAAAGGCTCTATTGTCCTCAGCTGCACCCCGCCCTGAGCACCTTGAGCTCTTACTAAGGGTGTGTGGCTTACAGTTCACTCTGCCTTGACTAGGAGCAGGTACAGAGGGGTAGTCATGAGCCACTTGTAGGGGAGACAGGAGCAGTGTGGGATGTGTGGGCCAAGGCAACACCTTTCCTGTTCCTGTCCTCCAGGAGCCAGGAGATTTCAGAAAAGCCCAAATCCTGGCTTTCCTCAGGGCTGTCCTATAAAGTGGCCTCTCTCCCAGGATGGCCAACTTGCCCACTGGTGGCAGGTTTGCAGCATAATTTTGCACAATCCTGGTTCCTCCACTTAAGAGAAATGGTCTTGGGCATGTTGTTCCCTACCTGCCCTGAGCCTCCATTTCCTTAAAATGAGGATAATAATACCCACATCGCATTGTGATGGATGTTATGAGGATAAACCAACAGATATGTGCCATAAAGTGAGTATTTAGCCTTTCTTTTCTCGATGGTCAGCAAATTTTTCTTTGTTCAGCATCTGGGAATGAACTTCTAGGCATGGACCATGAGTCCGTGGTCCTCTGAGTCACCTGCTGCTCCCTGCTTGTTCTTTGAATTCCCCCACCACCTTTGTAACCAGCTCTCTGATTTAACTCCTTCTGTTGAACCACCTGGTGTTGAACACCTCTGTTGCCCTTCCTGGACCCTGACTGAGGCAGGCCTTAAGGCCCAGAGATTCATCCTGGCAATTTAACCTAAGGAATGGCCCAGGAGCACAAAATTAACAGAAAAGAAAGATCTCCCACTCTGTTGGCAGCCTAGTAGGGGAGCCCTGCAAAGGAAGATCCAAAGCTTGTCCCCATCTAAGCTCAGAGCCTTCCCCTGGATGCCTCAGGCTCTATGTCTAAGACATTCTGCCCAGGAGTCATTCCCACGGACATAGCATCTGGGGAGAAGCAGAGATGTCTCTCAGATGTCTGAAGTCTGCTTTTCTCACTGTCTTCCCACAGTTGGCAATCCTAGAAGACTATGCGGACCCATTTGACGTTCAGGAGACTGCTGAAGGCCCAGCAGGAGCTTCAGGAGCTCCAGAGAAGGTCCCTGAAAATGATGGCTACATGGAGCCCTATGAGGCCCAAAAGATGATGGCTGGTGCGTGATGGAGTCAGGAGTGGGGGATTGCTCCCTGAAGCCTGGGTATTTGTACAACAGGCCCTGGGACCTACAAGTTTAAGGACCGATCCTATGGTCCCTTTACTGGGTCCTTGGGGACCATGGGTCCCCTATGGACCCCCTTGGGTCCTTGGCCACTGCCTTCAAGAGAGTCACTTTGGAGAAGGAGCAGTGACTTGTGATGCCTGATACATGAAGCGGTAGGGAAGGCCACACACCAAAGGTCAGACAGATAGAACTAGGATAGTTAGGAAGGGAAAGATAATGGTGTGGGCTGGGGGTCATGGAACCCAAAAAGAAAATCATTAGGTTTAGGGAAGGTAGTGAGTTTGAGATGATGTGATGTTGATGTGAAACATCTTTATGGCAGTTGGAAACACATGGCTAGAGAAGCAAATGCAATGCACGTGAGACTGGCAAAGCATGTCGAGAAATGGGCACAGGGAGCAATGAATAAGACCTGGCCCTGGGGAACAGAGCAGAAGTCAGGAGACGATCCAGGGAAAGAAATGAATGGGGGTGATCAGAGAGGAGAACAGGGGTGAGTCAGGCCAAGCCAAGGTCCCAAGGCAGGATGAAAGGAAGGTTTGTTCAAGAGCAGATAGTTTTAGTGTTGGGCATACCAGAGAGCCAAGATGAGAGTGGCCAAGAGGGGCAGTGAAGGGCTTCAAAGGCTGGAATGAGGCATTTGGACTTGCTCCAGAAGAGGAGGGGAACCACTGTGGATTCTTAAGCAAGAAAGAAATAGGACAAATATGGCGTGTAAGGGGATTACTGAGGCTTCGGTGTACAGAACAGACTAGAAGAACTGGGCATCAGAAAGATGAGTTAGTAGTTGTAGAAATTGTTGAGGCTTTAAGGGACCAACAACACCACTTTCCTCCTCTCCTGAGCTTGGAAATAATTGAGAAATAAGATTAAGGAAACAGATGAAGATGAGAATGTCAGCTTTATTCCTGATAAAGTAGACTGGAGAACACAACTCAATTCTGTCTCCACAATGAGCTTCTTAATACCTCACAGAATTAAAATGGGGCTTGGGCTTGCTCAGGCTTGTGCCATGCAGGACAGCTGTAGGCCCCTTCACGGGGGCAGGAGGAGAAAGAACCAGAAGGCAGAGCTGAGAAAGAAAGCGAGCATCCACTGGTGATCAGATAAGCTGCTCCCCTCCTTGGGAGAGGGGGGAGGGGTGGAGCTGTCAGCAGTATTATTCCATGGAGCTCATGGAAACGTGAGCCTGTAGCGTAGAGGTTCGCCCTAGTCAGGGGTGAGAGTCATCAGGTACTGGTGGTGAACACATGGGATTTAGAGAGATGAAGGAAGACCAGGACCATGGAGAGCAGTGTAGTGGACAGAAATGAGGAAAGTGGGAGTGGGAGGGTGGCTACCCTATTTAGGTCAGAGAGGTGAGTACCCCTAGGAGGCCCACAAATGCCCTGGTACTGGATGTGAAAATGAGCACATTTTTCTGGGGGAGTAACTCCATGGCTTTTATTCAGTTTTCACTGGGGTCAGTGATCCCAAAAAGAAAATCACAGAACAAACCAGACTAGAAGAACTTCTGGGGAAAGAGGAGAGTTTGAAATGCTGAAATGAAAAATCTTGATGGCAACTGGAAGTGTGTAGGTTGCCATGAAACAGGGCAAGGAGTGAGGGCGGGAAGAGATGAAGACCTGGTTCTGGGGAACAGAGACCAAGAGAGGGTCCAGGGAAAGAGACCTAACGGGTGATCAGAGAGGAGAACCATGAAAATGACTTATCAAAAGAGACAGTTTCAAGGAGGGAGTGATCAGCAGTGTCTGAGCAACAAAGAAGGATTTTCTGATTGTCCAGTGACAGTACTTGGGACACAAAGAAAGAATTGGAGCTGGGTAGCCAAAAGGAGGTGGATTAGGAGAGGACCCTGCTTCAGTTTCCTAACTGTGTCAGCCTCATTTCCCAAGCCCTTGCTGGCCATCAAAAGATCTTTTTTTTCTGTCCTTCACACTGGTGCTTCTCTGCCCCTGCCTCCATTGGATCCCATGCTTTTGGAACCCCAGAGGTGTTTTGAGGGCAAGGGACCCTGGATGTGCGGCCATTGGGCCCCTAGAGCCAATGGCATCTCCTCTGCGGGAGGCATGGTGTGATGCTGAGGGGCACTGCCAGAGGAGCTGAGCCAGGCAGTGGGGGCTGTTCTCACACCTCCCCTCCTGCCTTGCCCTGGCAGAGATCCGGAGCTCCAAGGAGACAGCAGCTCAGCCCCTGCCTCTGTATGACACGCCCTATGAGCCAGAGGAGGAGGGGACCACCCCAGAGGGTGAGGGGACCCCCTGGCCCCGGGAGTCCCGTCTGCCAGAGGATGATGAGAGGCCCCCTGAGGAGTATGACCAGCCCTGGGAATGGAAGAAGGAGCGGATTTCCAAAGCCTTTGCAGGTAAGCCCTGGGTGGAAAGAGTGGGTCTGCTGGGGCCTCTAAACAACTCTCCAGGTTCAGGGGAGTGGGAGGAGTGGACCCCAGGGGCTGGAGGAGGCCCAGGAGCTAGGCTCAGGGGAAGTGTAGTTGAGTCTGCACCACAGAGATTGGTGAATTGGGCAGTGTGGTTGCAGCACCGTGTGCAGGGTCAGGGAATGGGCATGGGGGAAAGATGAAGGTGTCTCCCTACATCACCATCTCTTGGAGGCCAAGAGGCTTAGGCCACTTCTGTTTTTTGAGAGACTGGGTACATTTTATTTATTTTTTTGTTATTTTTCTAAGTTGATTTATTTTGAGAGACAAAAATGCACAAGCAGGGGAGTGCAGAGAAAGAGAGAGAGAGAGAGAGAGAGAGAGAGAGAGAGAGAGAGAATACCAAGCAGGCTCCACGCTGTTAGCACAGAGCCCAATGCAGGGCTCGATTTCACAAACCGTGCAATCATGACCTGAGCCAAAATCAAGAGTTGGACGCTCAACCAACAGAGCCACCCAGGGGCCCCATGGGTATGTTTTAAAATAAAGAAATTCCAAACAAAATGATAAAACTTGTGGCATATATTAAATACTTACACTTAACAAAAGAAGGCATTTAACACTCTAGACAATGAGAACAGCTGTGTGTGTAATCTTTAGAGATACCAGCCCTGAATTAGAGAGCTGCCAGTAGCAAGCTGTGCCAGACCAGGGGTGCATACGCCCCAGGGGGATGTCTGAGAAGCAGGAACCCATAGGGTGAGGGAGGCTATGAGAGATCCCCTTTGCTGAATGAAGATTAGGTGTCTCCTGTACCAAGCACCCTAGTGCCTATCCCAGGCCTGGAGTCCAACACGGGGGTGTGTGTGTTGGTGGTCTGAGTGGGTGGTGCCACAGCCTGGGGAGCCTGGAGAGAGCTTTAGCCCCTGGATCCTTGATTCAGTGAGAACGTAAAGGATTTAAATGCCATGAGACTTCATTCCCACTTTCATGTCCCCCTTACCCCTCCTTGGGCAAGGGGCTCGTCCTGGAGCTGGACTCAGCTATCCTCTGGGTCCTCCCCACCCTGGCAGCCAGACTGGGAAACCACAGGTTTCTGATTTGTTTCCTGTAAAGCGTGCACCATTGAGGATGGCCCGTTTATCTCCAGAAGTCTCCTTGGAGAATCAATACTGTTTGGATTGCTTAATGGGAAAATCTATGCTCCTCATTAGGAAACCTCGTTAGCAGTCCTGCAGCCGCCAGTGGCATCACCCTTCTAATTGTCAAGGCTCAGGATTGAGGGTGTGGGGGGTAACTTTCAATAAATATCTGCCCCCACATCTGAGTATTCCTGACAGCCTGAAGCTGGGCTGTCTTGGTCCTGCTGCCCATGAGTTCCCAGGCTGTGGGGAAAAGGAGGAAGGGACGCAGGTCTGAGGGTGTCAGGAGGCTGTGGGAACCTGGGTGTGGTGCTGGGAGGTGTGGGCAGCTCCTTGTTCCTCTCTTCCTCCTTTCCTGGTCCCTTTGGGCCCTGGAGGCCTGTGAGAGTTCAAATGAAGGGGACCCACACGGCTGGCAGGGCAAGACTCTGCTTCCTGCTGTTTGCTACCTGTGCCTCCCACCCTTTGACTAAGCTAGCCTAGTGTGGGTGCTGTGGCTCCACTCAACCCTCTGAGAGTCCTGTTCCCCCCTCAGAAGCACCCCTGCCTCTGCTCCAACCCTCCTCCTTTCTAGGCTATCCTGTGTCCTGGCTCTGGGTTTTGGTGTCTCAACCTCTGCCTCTTTCTGTCTCTCTCTCTGTCTCTGTCCCTGTCTGTGTCTTTTCTCCCTGCTGCTACTGGCTCCAGTTGACATTAAGGTCATCAAAGACCTACCTTGGCCTCCACCGGTGGGACAGCTGGACAGCAGCCCCTCCCTGCCTGATGGGGACAGGGACATCTCCGGTCCAGCCTCACCCCTCCCTGAGCCCAGCCTGGAGGACGGCAGCGGTGGGTCCTGTGGGGGCTTCTGGCCAGGGTGACATGTCCTCTCACCCTTCAGGCCCTGTGGCGTGGGTTGGAGGAGCTGAAGTGGGGCAGGGTCTGAAGAACCCAGGAAGAATCCCCCATGTCCTGGAGGAAGAAAGAAGGGACAAAGTACACATTCCTCATTCCTCCCAAAGGTGTGGGGAAGGTGTCTCCTAAAGGAGATATTTCCAAATATCTTCCTCACCATGCCACAAAAACCCACCATTTTAAATTCACTTTTCTGTATAGGATTTTGCCTGACTCCTTCCCTGATCCATGAGCAATGCAAGTAACTCTTGAGGTGGGGGTGATGCTAGCACAGGAAGTGTCTGACTCCTTAGAGTAAGGGAATGGTCTGATCCTTGCATCTGGTGACAGACTGTAAGGGCTTAAAAATGCTACAAGGAGAGAAAAAGCCCAAATAGGTAGAAAGGAAGCACTGAACACTTCATCTGTGTTTAGTTTTGTACAGAATGGGCAGCCAAGGGTGTGTGTGAGCACCCGTTTGTATTTGTGCCTGAGTGTGAGGAGTATTTTGTAAATACAGGATGAAGGAGGGTCTCTGTCGCCTGTGCGTGTGTGCCTGTGCCTTTTGTGGCCCACTGACTTCAGTCCTCCCTTGTGCTGGCTCAGTGGTCAGGCCTGCCCTGGTCTGGGAGGACAGAGCCGCCTCAGCTGGGTTTCTCTGGGTGGGGGCAGGGAGCCTGTGGGCAGCAGCCTTCAGGGCGGGGGAGGGGTGGGCTGGCTGGCGGCTTTGGGCAGGATTAGCCTGTCAGGATGGCACCAAGGGGAATCAGATAATTGTTCTCAAATCGATAAGTCATTTCTACAGAATGGCTTGGCAGGGTGATTTGGAGAACGGTAATGAACTCTGAGGAGGAGAACGAAACAATATTATCAGCGCTGAAGCCACTGGAGGGGGAATAGAATAGGGGAAGGCAGGCAGCTGCTCCAGAGGGAGAAGTTTAAGTGGTTTCTCGTGTTGCTCCTCTCCCCTCTCCTGCCACAGCATGGGGACTGGCAGGCCTCATGTGGCATAGGAGGGCTGAGCCCCATCCCAACTGGGGAGTGGATCCAGGATTCTATCCCTAGAGCCAGTCAGGCCCAGGAGCAGATCTTGCCCTTTCAGAACATTCCTTTGACCCCTTTGGGCAGAAAATGGGGGTTGTGCACTGGTTACTCTATAAGGCCCTATGTCTAGGGTTCTCAGAGACTATGACTGGTATATTCCCCACAGCCCAATTTGAAGGATCTGAGAAGAGCTGCCTGTCACCCGGCCGGGAGGAGAAGGGGCGGCTACCTCCCCGACTCTCTGCAGGGAACCCCAAGTCAGCCAAGCCCCTAAACGTGGAACCCAGCAGCCCCCTGGGGGAGTGGACAGACCCAGCACTGCCTCTGGAAAACCAGGTGTGAGTGTCTGTGTCCAGCTGGGGACTCTCTCCCCCTCCCTTCCCCTCCTGCCACCAGCTTGCCTGCAGGGGACACCCAGAATGGGTGGGCCTGGACGGCGAGGGACCCAGCAGAGATGCCCCCCTTCCTCTCTCTCGTCCTCAGCTGGTACCACGGGGCCATCAGTCGAACAGATGCCGAGAACCTGCTCCGCCTGTGCAAAGAGGCCAGCTACCTGGTGCGCAACAGTGAGACCAGCAAGAATGATTTCTCCCTGTCCCTCAAGTGAGTAGAGGTGGGCCAACTAGCAGCTTTAGGCAGGTTTAGCCTGTCAGGATGGTACCAGGGGACTCCATGGGAAGACAACCAGCAGGATAGGAGAAGACTCCCAACATTTCCCCATGCCCAACTAACCTGGGGAGAATTCCATCCTCATGAACATTTGCTGACTCTGGGCCAAGCCCTGGGGATCTGGAGCAGTCTGAGGCTCAGCCCCAAATCTCAGGTAGCTCAGAGTCCATTAGAGGAAACAGCCAAGCTAGCGTCCAGCTCACAAAGGTTCAGCCACTTACTAGCCGTGTAGCCTGGAATCCTCTTAACCTCTCTCAGCCTCAGTTTCCTTAATTATAAAATGGGGAAATAATAACATCTACCTTATGGAGAAGGATCAAATGAAATAATATATGGGAGACACTTAACATGGAGCCAAGTGCTAAATAAATTATCACCATCGTCTTTTTTAATGGAAGCCCAAGATGTTCTTGAAGCACAAGCAAGGAGAGGGGAAGTGTGCCCGAGGGAGTCTATAGGGTGAGGTGGAGGCTGGGTCCTGGGAGGAGGGTAGAGCAGTGGACACAAAGCTATTTTTCACTCTGAAGAAGTGGGCAGGAGGTCTGGGTGCCAGTGGCTGATAACTGAGTTTTAAAGCATCCTGGAAGAGGAGGAGGAGGCAGGGCCCTCCCCTCCCATCAGCCTTCCTTCTAGGGAGAGGATATACACAGGCCAGCATTGGCCTCCCAAGCCTTCCTGGCAGAGCGACCAGTCCTCCCTTTGGCACCCAGGAGTAGTGCCTGGTAGAGCCTGCACTCCGCATGGCAGCCTTTCAGAATCCTGTGTCCATTCACATCCTGCCATCGCTACTGGGACATCTGTACCACATCCTACCACATTTCCTGGGGGCATTAGAGTACATGTATACTCCCTCTTCAAGCAAATATATACAGAGATTTGGGACCACTACACAGTTACATTTGAGGATAATTATTCAACTTCAACTAAAAGATGATGGGGAAAATGCCAGAATATAGTCAAATAACCTGAATTTTATTCTTGGGCTTAATAAAACTAGCTATGTGACCCTAGGCAAATCATGGAGCCTCTCTGGGCCTTGGTTTCTCTCTTTGCAAAATGCATTGATGGATTTAGGTTTCTTGAAGCTCTCATACTCTGGGAATCTGCAAATTATCATAAAGTCAAAGGAGCATTTAGATAATGTTCATCTGTCAAAAATTTGATTTATATAATACTAGGAATGTGTATTGCTTTAATAGTTAAGTTTCATAGAGCATCTACTCTGTGCCTAGCAGCATATACACCCTCTCCAAACCAACTACCAACCTGCAAGATCAATCTCTTTTTTGTAGACAGAAATAAATACAAAGAGGCGTGTGACTTGCTCAAGGCTGCTAGGTAATCAAGTGCCAAAAACAGGATTTGAACCCAGCTGAGTCCGCTACAAGAACCACACTATTTCATTGCATAGCTCCACCCCCTCATTCAGTGTGGTATAGTCCAGGTCTGGGGGAGAG
Source organism: Lynx canadensis (assembly GCF_007474595.2). NCBI lineage: Eukaryota > Metazoa > Chordata > Mammalia > Carnivora > Felidae > Lynx > Lynx canadensis. The sequence goes on from NC_044308.2 coordinate 58,378,782, forward strand.
ACCTCAAAGGTCTGGCTCCTAGAGCAGAGCTGGGCTCTGCCTCAGCCTGGGGAGCAAAAGGGGGAGGGCAGGCCTGGATGCCACTTCAGCTCAGGCTGATCTGGCCCCACCGACTGCCGGCTGCCAGAGCCTCGTTTACATATAAATGGCTTCTCTGAAATACAATTATGGTTTCTCTACTCTCTGTAATGGAAGGGCTTTCACTGGTAATTAAACAGCTTCCTCCAAAAGCCATGTCAGCCCTGGCCCTGCAGCCCAGCTAGTCCCACCCAGGCTCCAGAGGGTTGGGCAAGGGCTCCACTATGTCGTAACAGACCCTTGGGACTTTGCCCCAGGAGGTCTGTTATTCAGATGAATGCTTGTTGCCACTTAGCAGCCCTTTTGGGCCAGATCTGTCCCTCAAGGAGAAGATATAATGCAGTTTTGGGGAGAGGTGATTATCCCAAGTGGACTGTGGGTAGGGGCCTGGCCTCAAACTGTGAGAGGGTGAGGGAAGGCAGGGCCCAAGCTGCTGCCCACAGCCTTGGGCCTGGGCCATGCATAGGGCAGATGGGAAGACTACTCACTGCCTCCCTTCTCTACCGCCCCCAGGGGCTGTACGTTTTCCTCAGGCCCTTAGCTCCTTTACACAGGGCCCTTGTGATCACTGTCAGCTTCAGTCACTATCTCAGGCTTACAGAAGAAGGATGCTCCTGCCCCCATATATGCCCTGCCCCCCGCAGGCTTTAGAGCACTGTATCCTGGGGTGTGAGGGGGTAGATTGGGAGGATGGGTGATAAAGGCCTGTTTTATCCGCCCTCCCATCCTTTCCTCCCTTCAGTCACCCACTTTCCTCTCCCCCACTCATTCACTTGTGGGCCCAGTGAAATGGGTCCAGTCAGAGCCCTCTTTGTACCCAGGCAGGGGAAGGAAAGGAGGTTTGCCAGCCTTACTTCAATATGAGGGTCCTCCCTCACCAGCCCCACCAACCCTACCTCCCATACTAGCTTCTGAGCCTTGTACTTGTCCCCAAGTAGGCTCTGGCCAGGAGAGACAAGTATTCAGGCTTCAGGGCTCCCCTAAGCATTGCTTACCCCTTGCCTGTGGACCAAGCCTGTGGTGGCTTAGGCAAATGTTCTTACTGGGGCCCCACCCCCATGCTCTCTCTCTAAGGCTGAGTGTGTCCGGACCGCTGGGAGCTGGCCAGAGCTCTGAGCGGCAGGGCCCTTGTCTTGTGGGCAGGGCCAGGCACTAATGTTGATTTCCTGGATTATGTCAGGGAGATGAGAGAGGCAGTGGAGCGGTTCCTCTCTGAGGGAGGGAATGGAGCTGCAGCCTTACTGATGATGTCATCCCAGGCTGAAGGGATAGAGGAGCTTGGGGGCTTGGCTCAAAGCCAGTTATCAGGAGGGTAAAGGGATATCCCCAGGACAAGGCAGTTGAGCATTCCTGGATTTGGGAGGGACTTCCAGAGCAGCTCACGCCATCCCCTGGTTTCTGCAAGAGAGACAGAGAGAGAGAGCCTCAACCAAGATTCACTTTTGGTTGTCACATCTGTCCACACGCTGTCCTGCCAAGGATGTTTGTGTCTCCACGTGAGTCACTAGGAGCCCCCCACAGGTATCCTCCTCCACAGCTCAGGGATGGGGAAGGTAAACCAGTCCTGGCTAAACAGGCAGCAGGACACCCGTGCCTGGGTCCCAGGGTTTGTGGTGGGGAGAGCAGTCGCTCCAGTTTCCACTTGCACATGCCCTGTACACTCACTTACACACACATTTTTGGCACACCCGATGCTCTCAACACAAAGCCAGTGCCTCATGTTACCTACTCACAAAATCCCCTCTGCCTCCTCCCTGTTTTTCTGGACTGACCTCCACCTTCCCTCGTCACCTCCGCACACAGCTGGTTTGGAACAGCCACATTTGCTGCAGGACGAGGGGAGAAGAGGGGATGGGGACTGGAGAGGACCCCTACTCACCAGGGTCTCCTCTCCTCTTCCCAGGAGCAGTCAGGGCTTCATGCACATGAAGCTGTCCCGGACCAAGGAACACAAGTACGTGCTGGGCCAGAACAGCCCGCCCTTCAGCAGCGTCCCTGAAATCGTGCACCACTACGCCAGCCGCAAGCTGCCCATTAAGGGGGCCGAGCACATGTCCCTGCTCTACCCTGTGGCCATTCGGACTCTGTAGATGTGAGGGCGGGCACTGTGACAAATCTGGACCCAGCCCTGTGCCCATCCCCTGGCTGAGGGCTGTGGTCCTTCCCAGGGACAAGTTCTGTCAAACCTTTCTTCCCTTCTCCCTGAGATCGAGTGGAAGCTGGAGATTCCTTAATTTATTCTAAAGGGGAAGGCCTACTGGGGCCTTGGAGTAAAAAGGTTGTCGGAGCTGAGGACAGAGGAATCCCTGGGGAGAAAGGATAGCCCCTGGAGGAAGGGGACTTCAGAGCCGCTGGTGTCCTGAGGAGTTTAAGATCTGCAGCTCCCCGCCATTTTCGCCCTTAGGGCACAGATGGAGACCCCCCCCCCCCTTCCCCACCACCTCCTTCCCCCTGGGTCAATGCGGGGTGGGGCAGGACGCGGTCCTGCGGGGCGCCCTGGCCATCTCTCCGCCTCCACCCCCACACCACCGGCGGGCTCCGTCCAGAGTCTGGTGAGGGGCTTGGGGAAGGAAGACCCCTAGGGTGGCGATAGCATTGAAGGTAGGGAAACGAGGGGAAGGGCTCGGGATGGAGGGAACTTGCGCAGTCCCCGAGCCGCCCCGGCTCTCGGCCAGATGCAATAAATAAACCCAGTCCTGCCAGGCACAGCCGCGTCCGCGCCTCCAGCGCCGCTCCCCGGACTGCAGGGGGAGGGAAGAGGCGAAGCGAGCGCAATTCTGTTTATAAATCAGCTCCGGAGCAGACACAGGCCGGCTGTGAAAAGCACTTTAGAAGCATCAAGTTCCTTCCTTTGACTAGATGTCAAAACATCCCCCGCCCGGGCTGGGGGCACCCGGAGCCGGCAGGCTGCGCGGCGCCCCTCCCCGCCGCGCCGACGATCGCGGCTCCCCAAGATCGCTTCCAATTTCCTGCCAACAGCCATTCGTCTGGGAGGAGGGGAGCCGCGGAGAGACAAAGAGGCAGCGCGCCAGGCGGGGGGAGCGGGCGGAGCGGGCGGCTCTGCCACGCGGAAGCCGCGCACCCGCGAAGGCGGGAAAGCTGGCGCGGCCGGCTGCGTTTTCTTTCCAGAGGAAGCGGGGCCTGCCGCGCCTCCCCCATTCTCTGTAAGTCCGGCCCCTGGGAGACTTGCAGCCTGCAGGCCTGGACCCGGATCTGTCTTCGGACTGGGGTTTCGGGCTCGCGGAGGAACCCGGCAGGGCCGTCCGCGCGCGCCCCCTGCTGGCTGTGCCGCGTGCCGTGGGCGCCAGGCCACACCCGCCCACGCCCTGGCGACGCCCCAGCCCCTGCCCGCAGCTAGAATGGCCAAGGCCCGTGGGCCCAGACCCCCGAGAATACCCACTGGGCCGCGGGTCGAAGCTGAGGTCAGCCTACCCCAGGCTCGCCCTCCTGCTTCCAAGGTCGAGATGAACAGAAGCTGCCCTATGGGGCTTAACAAACATCCGCTGCTGTGGGAGCGCACTATGAGAGCTTCTCCTTTCAGAACCTAAACCTTCCAAATGAAGTAAGAGTCATGGGATTTCGGCTTCCCTAATCCCATGGCCATTGTATCGATATCGAGGGTATGTGACCTGACAAATGTTAAGAATTCTGGGGAGACAATTGAAAGGCTTACTTGAAGTTGGGCACTGCTTTAGAAATTCCATCATAGAGGGCTGCCCTATCTTTACACTTGGAGGGTATTCAGTCACTTTGCAGATGAGAAAACAGGCTCAGAGACTTCGGGTGATGTACTCAGCATCCATCTTGCTTTCATCTCTTTACCTGGAAGACCCATGTAGGCACAGGTGCTCAACTCCTGTTGTTCAGAGAAGGGCTGGGAGTAGCAGAGGTCCTGGAGCAAGCCAGGCAAACTCTGGCTCCCTGTAGGTTCCTGCTCTGTCCTGCCACACATATCCCTACTTCGTGCCCCACACACCTTCTCCAGAACTCCTACCCCTTCTCTCTCTGCCCTTCCTGATCAGGCTTCAGAAATCTCACACTAGCCACCCTGAGAGGCCCTTTGTCAGGAAGGGTGCCCCTGAGCTGGGAAAGGAATCTCCAGCTAGAGCACTTGGCCTTGGGCCGGTTCCTTTATTCAGCAGATACTGGCAAATTCAGAGGACTGTCTGCACCAGCCTAGGTTACCTGGCTGGTTGAGTAGCTGCTTCTGCCAGTGCCTACCCCAATCTGGAGCAGAATACTGAAACCCAGAGGGCAGAAATGTGGTTTATTTGTAAAGGAGACTACTTCAGTAGGAAGAAGAGAGAAGGACCGAGAAGCACTACAAAGATAGTGGACTGGGTTCTGACTACGATACATGTTTAAAAACTGGGGAGAGCAGCTCAATTGTGCTGTTAGACTAGGATGCTAAAGGGGTTCCTGTAAATTTCTCTTTGCAGCTCCAGCCTCTATGCCCTCCAAGGCATTTGCCAGCCCTTATGACAGTGGGAAGCCCCAGAGGAGGAGGAGGTTTTGGGGAAGGAGTTCCAAGATGCCAGCATCTGTCTCTTACTTCATCCTTAGGCTCACAGCCCCCTTATACGCATATACACTGCTTGACAGCTCCAGTCTTTTGATGTTTTTTCTTAGTTTGGAAGAAGAGGGGTCACTTTGCCCCAAAGCAATAATAGCTCTCCTACCTCCCAACCTCCGTTTCCCAGACAGTGCCTCCTACTTCTCCAGGCTGAGACATTCTGGACTCATATGGTCTGAATCCATATGGTGTGATTGACCATGACCACCTGGACTGAGGTGGGAGGCAGGAATGGGGGGAGAAGGCTGGGCAAGCCAGAAACAGGAAGTATAGAGTGAGGTGCGGGCCCAAATCTCTGCTCAGCTGTGCAGTGGGCAGAGCTCCTGGGCAGGAGACCTAAAAGTTCTCATAATGATGGGAGAAATGAGTCCGGTCCTGCCTGTTGATGAGCTGACAGGCCTTTTCCACATTCTTGGTCATGCCAGGGGGGCCACAGCTAAACACCCCAATCTTCCGGACCTGTTGGGGGAGGAAAACATGAAGGCTAACTCAGTGTCCAGAGGGAGGGCTGGCTCAGTGTTCATGTTGAAGACCATCAAGAGTCCTTGGTGATGGCTCCTTCCATGTTTCTCATAAAGGTTTGCTTTGTACCATGCGTGGTGAGGGCTGGCTCAGTGTTTTTAAGTCTAGCTCAGTTTTGGTAGACTTGCTTCCTGTGGGACCAACCTCTACCCCCTCCAAGGCATTTGTCAGCTTCAGGTGCAAGATAAGGGGCTGGGTTAATCAATGTTCAAATTAAAGGATAGCTTAGTGTCTCACTGAGCGCTAGCCCAATGTTCATGGTAAAGGTTAGCTCAGTGTCCAGGGTGAGGGTTGGCTCAGTATTAGTGGTAAGAGTAGCTCTGAGTTTATGATAAGGACCAGCTCAGTCACTGAGCTGTTCCTTGTGGATAGGCATCATGGCTTCAGAAGTGGTAAGTCCCTGTCACCTGCCTCCTCCCTTAGCCCCCCAAGTAACCCCTACTTTTCTTCTGTTCAATTACCCCCACTTATCTCCCAGGTGATCAGTTCTCACCAGAAGTCAATTCCTTCCCTCATGGAGCTGGTTTGGAAGGTTTGCTCAGACCTCAGATGATAAAGGCCAGGAGAACCTTGATATGGGGTGGGACTGACCTGTGGGTGGACCTCCTGCAGGGACTTGAAGAAGGGCTCGAAGGGGGGGCGGCCAAAGTGGGTGATGGAGCGCAGGCCCGTGAACAGACTCCGGTTCAGCACCTTCTGGAAGTGCCGCTCACAGATGTACTGGGGGCACAGGGGCAGATCAGGCCAAGGAAAATCAGGGTCACTGCCTAGCTCAAGTCAGCCTGCAGCCCAGGAGACAGGGAGTGGGGTGGGGAGGGATCTGGAGGCTGAGGATCAGGACCAGCATCTCTGTGCTTCCTGCCATCTGAACCTGAGCTGTCCACCCACCTGCTTTGGCCATGTGCCTCACCCTGCCAACCCACATACCCACCTAGCTGCCCTGCCTGGCCGGCCCTGACATACCAGCATGGTGGTCCTGAGGTCAAACTTCTCAGCCAGCTGGGTGATGTAGATGTGCACGGACACCAGATCCTGGCAGTCATTCTCCTCCACCTCCCGGATGATGTCAGCCAGCCACTCAAACTGCCGCTGGGTCCGTGTCACCCAGATGAAGTAGATCTGGGGATACATGGCTAGAGCTTAGGACTTGGCTCATCTCAGGCTCCCTATTTCCCGGGATCCCCATAGCAATAGAATCCTCTGGTCTCAGTCAGCTTGTGCCTTTCCCCAGATAGCCTGGGGAGATGGAGTGTTGTGGGGCCAAAGGATCAGGCTCTGGAGTGGGAGATGGAGTTACCCCAGGTCATGGAGAGGTAGAAGGGAATAATAATCTGGGGTGATGGAAAAGGACACTTGTCAAGTGAGCTGAAGGTCTAATGGGGTGGGAAGCCGCTTTTTCACACTGAGCTGGACCTGCCACTCCCTCCAATGGGCCCTCTTCAGGCTGCTGGGCTCCCAACCAAACCTAGCCCAGAGGGGTATGTCACAGAACAGCCTTACAGAAGACGCTGCTGCCTGGAGCAGATAGGAGTGGGCTCAAAGAGAGACTAGGGGGATGCAAGCTGTCATGGAGGGACCCATCTCCAACTTCTGAAGAGGATGAAGTGAGACTGCGTTGGGTTAAGAAGCAGAGGCAGAGGGATGCCTGGGTGGCTCAGTCAGTTAAGCGTCTTGACTTCAGCTTGGGTCATGATCTCATGGTTTGTGGGTTCAAGCCCTGCACCGGGCTCTTTGCTGTCTGGATCTCCCTGCCCGCCCCCCACCCCTCTCTCAAAAATGAATAAACATTAAACAAACAAACAAAAAAAGAGCCAGAGCTGGCACAATAGAGGAGCAGAGAAGCTACGTATCACCCTCTAAATGCTGACAGCATATGGGCTAGGCCCCTGCCCGCTGCGTTCCTGTGCCCCTGACTCACCTGCCAGGCCCAGAGAGACAAGCAGGAGCCTGCTACCAGGTCCAGGCTGGGGTGAAGGGACCCGGTATGGAGGGGGCCTAAGGGCCTGGGCTGTGTTCCTGGAGCCAACCCAGCCCATCAGCCCAGCCTTGCCACCTCCCCTCCTTTTCCTCTTGAAAGCAGAGCCAGTTTCACTTTTGCCCCACCCTAAGTGTGCCCTTCCTTCTCCTCACCCAACAATGCTTCCTTCAAGTGCTGGCTTCCTCTGTAAGAGGGAATGGGTTTCTTTACCCCTCTCCAACTCTGTTCTTTAGGGTCTGGGGATATTCTGATCCCTGTGGAGCAAGTCAACTTGGCCTTGCCCAGATCAGGCCAAAAACAGAGGCATGAGAGACAGGCAGAGATGGATCCAGTGATTGGGATCAGGGGCCATGGGTTGGCAGGAGGAGGGGGCACTCACCTTCTTACAGAACACTTGGCAGCTGACTGATGACTTGAAGACAAGGTCTTTGAGGATGGAGGCAAAGGGGGTGACCCCAATGCCCCCTCCCACCAGCACGGACACCTCAAACTTATGCCACTCCTGGTGGCCCTCTCCAAATGGTCCATCGAGGTACAGCTGCAAGAGGAGGAGTGGGTTTGAGTTAAGCTCCACCACCACCATAGCTCTGAAGCTGGAAATGGGAGGCAGGAGTGAAGGGAAAGCGGCTACTGTGGCATTACCTGGAAGAACCAGTCTCTGGATTGGGGGAGGGGAGGAACACAGTGGGGAGCCTGGGGTTGCAGGGCCACGGTCTGCTAAGGGGATGTGGGGGCATGTAGCACATCTGGCCTGGGCCTGGTCACCTTCGGGTATTTGGCACAGCCATCTCCCGTTGGAGGTGAATAGATCTCCCTGAGGCGAGTGGTCCAGGGCCCTGCTGCCCGGATGTGCAGGCTGAGCGTGTCCTCGTGGGGCGCAGAAGTCAGTGTGAAGGGGTGGTATTCTGTGGTCCCCAGAGCCAAGCAGGCAATCCGCACCCACTGTCCTGACTTGTATTCAAAGCCTTGGGGCCGCTGGAACTGCAGGTGGGTCACTCCTGAGGAAAAGAAGTGGTTAGGAGGCTGCTGTCCAGGGCCCAGCAACACTGTGGCCTCCAGAGAGTTCCCCACCTGAAGCCCTACCTCTGCTTCTGGAATATGACAAGGAAGGCCTCCCCCACACCGGAAGGCGTTACTCCCCTTGAGCCACGTCCACCCTGAGGAGGAGCTATGCAGCACTGGTGCTGGTGGTCAGCAGGGAAAGGAGCCACCTGGCCTGGGCTCCTCTACTCTCTGCTGCGAGAGAGGCTCAGGTCCTCTGGCAAAGAGCTTCTCTTGCCAGCTCCCTCATCACTTCTGGCTCAAGGGCCCTGCCAACTCCACTGGCCAGGTCAGGAGATTGCAAGGTCCGGGCTCTGCCACCCCCACCCCCACCCTCCACTGGCTTCCTCAGTACCACCCAGCTGGCCCCTTGACAGCCTAAAGGCTGGTACCTGAAGGCAGCAGCTCTGCCTTCACCACGCTGATCTCCACCTTCTTCCGGCTCAGGCTCACCAGTTTGTCCCCCATATAGATTAGTGCCGGGACCAGGAAGAAGATGTGGAAACGGGGCAGCTGGATCAGGCCGAAGCTGCCATGGATGATGAGCTGGAGAGAGTGAAGAATACAGCTCAGACCAAGCCATACCCACAACAGTGTCTCTGGCTAGCTTGGCCCTTAGCCCCTTGCATTCTCCACCCACCCCACACTCCCCAGGGCTCATTCCATCCCCACCTCTCCAAGTACTAGGCTCCCTTCAGGTTCCCAAATCTAACCACTCCCAACCCCAGCCCCATCCTGCAGAGCGTCCATGATGAATGAGACTACTTGCACCTTCCTGGAACTTTGACTCTCACCCACTCTCCTGCAGTAGCCTCCTAACTGGTCTTCTACTAGGGTGCCCTACCATGACGCAGTCCCTTCAAGGCAGCCAGTGTGACATTTTAAAGTTCATTTTATCATTCCATCCCAGCTTAAAAAGCCTTAGTGGACTTCCCATTACACCACAGAACCTTGAGACGCTCTGGGCCTCTGCCTGCCAACATTTCCTCCTCCCTGTTCTTTAAACATGGCAAATCCTTTTTGCTTCATGACCTTTGCACCTGCTGTTCCCTCTCCCATGGCTCCCATGGGAGCCTCCATTTCATTCAGGCCTCAGCAGAAATGCTACCTCCTTGGGCCTTCCCTCAGTCCTCTCTATCTTATCTCCCAGTCAACTCCCTTCAGGGCACTCATCATCATCCACACTACTTTTCTTCCCCTTGCCCCACACCTCCTGCCCGTTCACTCCCTGGACTGTAGAGGAAGGAGGTGTCCTTTTTTTTTTTTTTTTTCCCCATCATACTCTCAGCTGTTGGCAGTTTCTGGCACACAGTAGACACTTAATAACTGCTGATTCAGTAAAAGGAGTTCCTCTAAATTATCCTCTCCCTTTAAAAATATTTTTTTTTTAATGTTTGTTTTTGAAAGAGAGAGAGAAAGCATGACAGGGGAGGGGCAGAAAGAGAGGGAGACACAGAACTCAAAGCAGGCTCCAGGCTTCACACTGTCAGCACAGAGCCTGACACAGGGCTCGAACTCACGAACTGTGAGATCATGACCTAAGCTGAAGTCAGACGCTTAACCAACTGAGCTACCCAGGCACCCCTGTCCTCTCCCTTTAGAGACTAAGAACATCTAACCAGTCCTCCCGTTTCCATGAAATAACTGACAGGTATTGTCCAGCTCTGGTCCTTTCCCCAACAAGCTAGTCTGACAAGGTCAGACACTACTTGCCCCCATTCTTCCCATCTGCTTGCTCCTAAGTCTGGTCAGTTTGGCTCCTGCCTCCACCTCTTCTCAGGCCCTGCTCACTGAGGGCTCACCGGCCCCATGAATGGCCAGACCCCAAGGTCTCCTTTCATCTGCTCCCACCACTGGCAGTCTGTGGCACTAGCAACTACCCCTTCCGTTCCACTTCTGCAACAACGCTGTGCTAGCTCTCTCAGGCCACTCACTTTCCATCTCCTCCACCGGCCCTCTGTTCCTTCTCCCACCCCTGATCCTGCATGCTGCCCAAACCTGGCTTTCTCACTCTGCTCTCCTCTGTGCTCTCCCATGAGGCATGGCCAGTCAGCTGAGCCACAGCCCCTCAGCGGTTCAGTGCAGCCCGCACAGGTCCACCATATCCTGCTACCGCCTAATTCCCTGGGGCCATCCACAGCCAGGGCTGTCCTCTCTATGCCCTGAATATTCCATCATCATTTGCACCTCTGCACCAGCGCTTGTGCCCTTTCTTCTACTTGGAATGCTTTTTGGATTCCGCTCTGCCCTGTCAAATCTCAGCTTACCTCTCCTCAAGGCTTGGCCCAAGACCCATCTTCTCCCCAAAGTCTTCACTAACCAATTTGGTCCAAATGAAACTCCCTTCAGTAAGCTACTGTAACTCACTGAAACACTCAGCTCAGCAATTAATCCTATATTGTCTGCTCATTTTGATCATTTCAAGCGCATGGCACTTATCTCTGCAGCAAATCCTAAGTTCCCAAGGGGTCCACTGGGCCTAGCACCAAACTAGCGCATACTAGTCCTCCGACAGACAGATAACTGTTAAACTGAACTCTAGTTCCTCATTCAGCTCTCTCTTTCCCCAGCTCAGCATTCCTGAATTCCTGGGCCTTCTCCCACAGGACTAACTTAAACCTCTGTGGGCTCTTCTCTGAACTGGCTCTGGTTTCCCCGAGTTCTTCTTTCATTATGGAGACCATGCCCACCCCCAAGGCTTTCTAAGCATCCAGCCAGGCTGAGAACAATGTGAGGGTGACCTCATACTCCTCTGTTTATACACCCCATTTGGTGTTGGCTCTACTTTTAAACCACAAAGCTGCTGCGGACTCATGGTTGGCTGATGAACCAGGAGAGCTGCCGCCAGCTCAGCTTCTGCTGTGCTAGCCGTGCCCTCTTTAGCCTGGAGCAGGAGCCTGGGCATCCTTCTGCAGGGTCTACTCCACACTGGGGCCCTTTACTTGTGACTTCTCTTTCTGCCTGAAGTCAAAATGGTAACTAACATAAGGGATAAATGGGAAGGAAGAAGTTTTGGCCCAGATATCCCCCCAGGTGAGACTCTCCTTAGAGGCCAGGGCTAGGATTGCCCAGCAGAGGGTCCTGCACGTTTCTGAGCTGCTGACTTCCCTGCTGGCAGGAAGGGTGGCTCTAAACCCCAGTGAGCCCCCAAACCCAGGAGTAAATCAGAAAGGGGTCTTGGTCTCAGGGAGCCCCGTCTGGCCTGGCCACTCCTCTGGGTCTCCCATCTAGTTCAAAGAAGCTCCTGCTTCACCAGAAACAAGAACATCATCTCCATCCCTCATAGAAACAATAACCCCAGATGCTAGGGCTCCACCCTAGCAAAGGTGGGGAAGAAGGGATAAATTAGCCTCAGCTTCCAAAGAGGGCAGAGATTTCTTTGGAAATAAACATCATCAGTTCTAGGAAACAACCTAAGCCAAGACTGGGTAGTCATCTTCACAACCATGAAGTGTTGAGCCTCAGGCAGCATGGAAACAGACCTTTCCAATCAGTGAGGACAGGAGGAGGGAGGGCAGCCCACAGACGCCAGCCTGACTCAGGCAATAATGGACTCTCCCTGTGTCTCAGGACAAGGGAGACCCCTGTGTGAAGTTCTGCCTTGAGCCAGGTGACAGATGGCAGCCAGGTGGGCTCTGTGCTTCTTGAATGCTGGCAGCCAAGCTATCATTAGTGGGGACACTGGGGCCTTGGACCTTAGTTTAGCTTCTCAGAGAGACCCTCAGGGTGCCCTTTAGGGAACTGCCCGTGTCCATGAGAAAGTCAGGCCAAGCAGAGCTATGACACAGTCACAGATCACAGTCAGCTCTGGAACTAACCAGCTGACGCAACTGATGACAAAACCAGGGAAGGTAAAGAGAACAGGACAAGAGAAGAGAGGGAATGTGAAGGAAGGGAGGCAAGAGCCCAGGTTAAGGAGAAGGAAAGGGAACAGACAGACTCTTTAAAACCCATTGTATCAACAGCCCAAGTGAAGACATTTGGAGCAAGCTCATTAACTTTACAGGTGGCACTTAGCTGGGTGGGGTGCTAATACTCTAGAAAACAAGATCAGAACAAAAGTGGCAAAACTAAATTCAGATAAGTTTCTCTTAAAAAGGGTGATGCGGGGGCGCCTGGGTGGCGCAGTCGGTTAAGCGTCCGACTTCAGCCAGGTCACGATCTCACGGTCCGTGGGTTCGAGCCCCGCGTCAGGCTCTGGGCTGATGGCTCAGAGCCTGGAGCCTGTTTCAGATTCTTTGTCTCCCTCTCTCTCTGCCCCTCCCCCATTCATGCTCTGTCTCTCTCTGTCCCAAAAATAAATAAACGTTGGAAAAAAAAAAAAAAAAAAGGGTGATGCTCCCTCGAGAGTAGGAAGCCCTCCCAGGAGCCCAAACCAGCCACTGGAACTGGGGAATGAGTGGCTGGGTAGAAATGACATCTGCAAGAAATGTCGACCAGCCTAGTAGGGCTGCTACTGCAAAACCCATGTCAGGGCACCCATCTTCCAAGTGCTGTATATTGGGGTCAGTCTGCTTGACAGCCCCATACTATAACCTCCAGCTTTGAAGTGAGAAGCCAAGAGGAGTCTTGAAATAAGGGGATAGAAAACGGATGTCTCGGTCCTCACTGCCTCCCTGGGATCATCCTGTCAAAACCCTGCTAGCCCTCACCAGCACATAGAGCAGGATGTAGAGGTGGTGGGTCAGCCAGAAGCCCCGGAAGCTGTGGCGGCGGAAGTGGTGGGAGGCAAAGACGTACATGATGGCCAGGACCAGGAGCAGCACGACCCCCGTGAGGCCTGCAAAATGAACACGGGGTGAAGGGCAGAGGAGCAGGGCCATTCTGAGGCTGCCATGGATCAGGTCCCCTTTCCACTCCACTGCTCTGGGTAAGGGCACAGAAGCCCAGGCTTCTCTGTTCTTCTCTCCCCACACTGGTGATCACAGGTGCCTTTTATTTCAACAGACTCTACCCTTCCCTCATAGACCTTGTCACGACTGTTATTTTTCAAGTAACTGTGCCATTTATGTCTGTCACCTCCCTGACTTTCAGGCCTACAAGAACAGGGACCAGGCTGCTAGTTCACCACTGAATCCTAGTGCCTACTGTAGGGCTTGGCACCCTGTGGGGCTTTTATAAATGTGTGCTGAATGAATGAATGAATCCATGGGGCATCTACTTTGGCCTCTAGGTCAGACTTTGGACATTGCAGGCCCTGCCCCCGTGGAGTCAAGGCTTGGCCTACGTCCCTGTAGCATCACACTTGCCTGACACAGCATGAGCAATGGCACCATTAGTGAGTAAGTGTGACCACCAGAGTCCCCTGGGTTCATCCCAGAGTTGGTGGGAGGCACCCCCTTTACAGGGGATCCCAGGCCTGGGGTACACGAGAGGGCAATACAAGATTCAGGATGGAAGTGTGGGGCCAGAGAATGGCCCCTCAAGTGATTAAGGAGGAGAGAGGTAGAAATTAGGAAGATTAGAGCCCTGCAGTATGGAAAAGCAGAGGTTAAGAAGAGATCTAACCAAAGCCTGTAAAGACCTGAACGGAGAGGAGAGCATAAACACAGCCTTATCCACTAAATCCCACTGTGCAGGAATTAGCAAGCACTCTGAAGTTCAAAGCAGATCGTTTTAGGATTAAAAAAAAAAAATGCTGTGTTTCACAGAGGGGAGTGAATATAGAAAATGTGTTACCCCAAAGAGGAAATAGACTGAAGATATAAACAGGTTCAAGAAGCTTTTGAATAGATTCACAGATAATAGTTCTAAAATGGGTGATTATGAAGAGTTAGGAATATTCCCCTAAACAGCCCTTGTCAAGAAGACTACAAGGGACGGGGGGTTCTGCCTAGTTTGACAACAAGCCCGGTCTCTCTGCCATAAGCTGGGCACAGCACTCAAAGCTACTGTCATGGTAGGTTGTGTATGCTGAGGTGGGAGGTGAGGGAGTCCACTCCCATTCTACAGAGGGAGGAACTTCAGAGTGGGGCAGTAGCCCAGCCAAGCTCCCAAGAGAAGGACTGGATAGCAGAGGCTCCTACTGCCCAGGAGAGTCCTTAGGACCAGAGGGCAGAGCCTGGCTCACCGTGAGAGCCAAGTGAGTGCTACTAGGCTGCCTCATGGCAGACAGAACCCAGAGCCCGCACCTCAGAGCCAGACCAGAAATTCAGAACAGGGAGGGCTCTCACCTGGCACAGTCTGGAAGAACCACCAGTAATACTTCTGGGGAAACTCAGACCTGTCAAGAACGGAAAGCAAGGAAGGATGCTGAGAGGAGATGTCTGGGACTTCCAGAAAGAATCCTCCAGAGGAAACACCCCAACCCAGCCACTAGTGTCCCTTTCTGCCCATTTGGGACCAAGGCTCAGGTTGGTCATTGTCTGTCTCTATAATCTGGAAGGTGACACTCTCCTCTCAGCCAAGAGAATTTGCTTCTTTCCATCCATAAAGAATACCCCTACCTTGAGACACACACACACACACACACACACACACACACACACACACACACACGCACATACTCACTCACCTGTCATCATGGAAGAGGCCAGGGAAGAGGCAGGAGAGGACACTGAGTGGGCTGATGGAGAACAGGTACACATTCACCACATGGCCCGCACTGTGTAAGACTAAGGAAGACCAGGAAGGGTGGGAGTGAGCCTGGGAGCAGCCTGGTGGGGGTGTTCAACCCATTCAGCCCAAGATGAAGGACTCCAGCCACCCAGAATTGGGAGCCTGAAGAAGGACCCTAGGGATCTGTACCTCTGATCTCTAATCAACCTCCTGTTCCTCCCCCCAACCCCTGCTCCATATATACCATCCATGAACACAGCCACAAGAGTCTGAAATGATACCATTAGAAATTCTATCTTTTGGTTTCTCTCATAGTGTGTTTTACAACATAAAAACTGGAAGAGATCACACACATGTGCACTTGTTCTGGGGTGTTGGTAACTTGTCAGCTGGAGGCTGATGAGGTGGCTCTGGAAGCATGGGAAGGGGCAGTGAGTGGCCCCTGGGCTTATTTCACACCACTGTGGGGCCAGCTCCACCCTTCTGAGGACTTCCAAGATTTATACTCAAGTCAAGCCCAGAGAGAGAGGAGGTGCTCTCAGAGGAGAGGAAGCCAGCAGGGGGGGCGGGAGGACAGAGACAAGAATCCCTGGGACCCCCAGGTCCTGCCTGTGAGGACGATGGCAGTGGAGGCAATGAGACGATGGAAGTCCACGGCGGCGTCGAAGGGTATGTAGCGGTTGAGGAAGGTCTCGCGCAGGAAGGTGATGAGGTTGCGGCACATGGTGAGCAGGATGTAGGAGAACATGAAGGAGATGCTGGCGGCCGTGCCCCGGGACAGGATGATGCCCACGCGGGTGGTGTCTGTGATGCCCATGTGGTGAGCCCCGAAGGCGTAGTCTGTGGAGGGGCCCAGGTGGATAAGGGGGTCGCAGTGCAGAGGAAAGAGTGCCGCCTGCAGGTGGAGCCTCCCCCACAGCAGCCTTCCTTCAAGCAGGCCGGGCACACTGGCAGGAGCCACACCCCTGGGGCTGCCCGCACTCACAGTAGGCCCGCTCCAGGAAAAGGCCCCCGGTGATGGCATAGAACACGGCCACACAGCCGATGTGGCGCCGATAGTTCTCCACAAAGCGCTTGAACTGCTGCAAGGTCTGGTGGCGACGGCTGCGCTGAAACTTCTCCCGATGAGCCTCTGTGAACAGCAGGGGCTGGAAAGACGTTACCCTGGGAGACACGAAGACTTGGCTCTGGCTGTGGACCTGCCATTAGTGCAGCCCGCCTCCCCAGCAGAGAAAGGGCATGGAGTTGCTCAAACCAAGCAGGGTTCAGACCCCACAGGCTATATACCACACTCTTCAAGCCAACTGTCAGAGTAGGGGCAGCCTTGCAAGAGGTCACTTGGTCAGTTCACCCCAGGAGATACACTCCCTCTACCCCAGTTCCCACTCACTCAGTCCTCTCCCCTCCCAGTCTGTAGCTCCTCACCCTTACCTGCTCTGTTCTCATTTTTTACTGGAAGCTCAGAAGACACACCCTCCAGGAAGCCTTCCTTGACTTCCCAGGTAGAGGTGAGCACTTCCTTGAGCTCTCAAGCCCCTTGCTCTTACCACTCTTACAACATTCTTCAGTGGGACCTTGTAACTGTCAGTGTACCAGACCATCTTGTCAGACTGGGATCTTCTTGGGCATGGACTGCTCATCCTGCCAGCACCCCTGGGCTCAGGACCATGCCTGGCACCCAGTAATCACTGTATGCATGCTGAAGGGATGGATGAACTGCCTGGGCTTAATTAACAGGAGGAGCAGGCGTACTTCTTGCCAAACCTCCGTCGAATCTCCTGGGGAGGGTCTGTGTCCATGGGGCACTGCAGTCTCTGTGGTGTCCACTCCACCTCAGCGTTGCTGTGGGGACAGCGAGCACTCACTCTGGGGGAGGGACTAGGACAGAAATGAGAGAGATAGGACCTTGGCTGCCTGAGCCACTTGGTCCTCTGCTACCCCTGTCTGCCTTCAGACCAACTCTGTTGGGGAAGGGTCAGAACTGTCAGACAGGGGACAGCAAGATTCCCACAGAGACCTAGAGAGAGAATGAGTCAGATCCTGGGGGTCCCAGCCAAGGGTACACATACAAGGGCATCTGACCCTGGCAGCAGGTGAGTGCTGAAATCCACCAGGCTCTCTGCTCTTCCTGGTGCAGGGCTGCGTCCGCCTAGAGTAAGGAGTGTTTTTTTCTAATATGCATGAAGACACTACATAGGCTAGTGGGGCCCCTGATACCAGGCATTCTGGGGAGAGAAAAGGCAACTCCCCAACCCCAGCCTCCCTCCAACATTCCCAGATGAGGGCTCACCAGATCTTTTCCTGGCTGACGTAGGAGGCTCGCCGGCACAGGTCCTTGATGACCTCAGGCACCTCTACCCCTGCAACACAAAGATGGACTAGGGGACGGCTCAGGGCCCAGAGCCCAGGAAGACCTGGTAGCTACCCCACATCCATACTGTAGAGGGCCTCTGGCCAGTATCCTTGCCTTTGGGTGCCCTAGTCTCAGCCTGTGTTCTCTGTGGAAACTAGACCCAGCCATGAGTGGGCAGACAGAAGGCCTGAAACAAAGTTGGCCAGGCAGTGTCCCCTGGACATGTGTCCACCTTTGGCCCCACTCCTAGGACTGTTATCAGGCTGATGGGGTAGAGTTCAGGAACTATATGCAACTTGCCTGCTAGACCATTCTGCCACTAAAACCCTGCTCAACCCTCCAGCCTAAAATCTCCTGAGAGTTAAGTGTAGATCTAGGTGGTGCACATATGGAGATCACCATAAAATTCTTTCCACTTTTCTGTGTTTAAAAACGCTCATAGGGGCACCTGGGTGGCTCAGTCAGTTAAGCATCCAACTCTTGATTTTGACTCAGGTCATGATCTCACAGGTGATGAGTTCGAGCCCCATGTCGGACTGTGCACTGACAGCACAGAGCCTGCTTGGGATTCTCTCTCTCCCTCTCTCTGTGCGTCCCCTCCTCAAATTCTCTCTCTCTCTCAAAATAAATAAATAAATATTAAAAATGTTCATAATAAAATGTTGGGAGAAAAACACTCTCCCACGAGCCACGCATTCCTGTCTGAGCTGCACAGGAGGGGCAGTGAAGGAGTGAGCTGCAAATCCAAATCCTGGGAATATCCAAGTCACTTCTAAGAGCTAAACCAATCTTGAAGATTACCCTGGTCCTACAGCCCAGAGGGCAAATGTGATTAATCTGAATTTAATGTAATCAGAATGTTTAAAACAAAGTATAGATGTTTATCCCTCAAATTTCAGCAAATGGCAAATGTGGCAAAGTGATAACTAAAGGCAAATCTAGGGGAATGGTAAAGGGATGCTCCTTGTGCTACTCTTGTACCTTTTCTGTAGGTACATTTAAAATGTTTCAAAGTAAAATTTGAAGGAAACAACAAGGCACAACAACAATTAAAAGCAAAACAAAACAGTACACAGCATTACTCTTCTACATAACCCTCACTCTCCCAGCCAGTTCGTCTCCTCCACCCCAGGGGCTGGATGTTCCTGGGACTCTGGCCTGGGCTCACTTCCAGACACCTGCCCCTGCTCTGCCCTCAGGCCTACATGCCTACTTCCCTGGCTGCCTGGGAAAGGTGAAAAGCTGATGAATCAGGGGAGCTGGGTGTGCACTCCACCAACTCTCCTCCCACCTTAGGCAGGTGAAGCCTTGACCAGAGTCCCAGCTGTGCCCTGCCTAATTCGCCCCCCTCCCACATGGATCTAGAATTGGGCTGCTCAGCTCCCCCAAGTTCTCATAATCCTGGGAGGGACTGGGTTTGGTCTCAATATGACCCAGTGAGAAACTGTAAAGGTACCATAAGGTCAGAGTAGACCACAGAGTCCTGCTACCTGTCCCTTGCTCTCTCTGGCTGTAGCCCCCACCCACCTGAGTCAGACACAGGTGGGACAGGAAGTAGGGGAAAGGACAACAGAGGTGGGTCTCCATGCACTCAAGCACACATTTCCTGAGCACGCAGACAAGGCATATAAAGGCAAACAAAACCAGAGCACCCCCCTGCCACCAGATACCCCAGCTCAGATGAATATGGCCTGGATAGGGCTGTTACAAGGAGATTCTACAGTCCCCTGTCCTGGGCACCAAGAACAGGGGCCTTTGACAGACAGCTGGGAGAAGCAGAATTCTAGCTGCTGTCCCTCACCCCATCCTGACCCTGCCCACCCCAGAAGCAAAGCTGCATTATGACTCTTGTGGGCTGTAGGCACTATTGCGTTCCTAGGCCCCTTCCTCCATTAAACAAAGAAAAAAAAATATATATATGTATATGTACATATGTGTATATATGTATATATATATATATATGTGTATATATATATATATATATATATACACATATATTTACAAAACATAAACATTTTTTACATTCATGTTGATATAAAGAAGAATATAATCCAGGCTAGACGTATTATCACATACTTATTATTATTATTATATTCATTCTTCTGATTTTAAAAGAAATTAAAACATTTCTGTGGGCTCCTAAAAGTATGTGGGCCCTGGGCACTGTGCCTGCTGTGTCTAATGGATAGGTCAGCCGTAAGGCCAGGCCGCCCCACCTTTGACACAGAGCTGTGTGAAACGGAGCTCGCTGTCATGGTCCCGCAGCATGAAGTGGAAATCCTCCCACGTCAGCTCCTCCTTATCCTGGAAGCCTGACTCCCGGAACATGGACTCCACCACCTCAGTCAGCTGGGCCTTGGACAGGCAGTTGTTGGAGATCTCGATGAAGGACCTGGGGTTGGGGGAGGGAAGCCATCAGGGCCTGAAAAGAGGCCTAAGGCCTAGACATGAGGGCCCAATGGTCAACCCACCAGGCCTTCAGAGCCCACATGGAAGGGCCCCAACTGACCACGTTCCAAGACCCCTCCTAGTTATAACAGTCTTTGGCTCTACGGAGGAGGAGGAAGAGGGGGAGGAAGCCCCTGTTCTTGACCCTTTGGCTCCCACCTTTATATCCCGCTTTTCCCCCCAGCAGTCCCTGCCCTAGCCCACTCTTCTGGCTATCCCACATGACCAACCTCAGCATCCTGATGAACTCGTCCTTGGAAATGAGACCATTCCCATCAAAGTCATACATGCGGAACATAAGACGAGACTTCTCCTCAGGAGAGCCTGGGAGAAGGAGGACCCTGTGAGAGCCCCAACCTACCTGCCTAAGTCCCAGGCATCCCAGAAGGGGACTCACATGAGTGTGACCCACTGCTGGGCACAACGAGGTGTTATTCTGCTTCCTGACATCTACCCAGATGTCTGCCATGGCTGGAGACCTGGTCCCAGCACTTCCCCATCTCTAACAGGTAAGCTACCTTCCAGCCTCAGTTTCCAGCCCCTTCCATCTTCTCCTACCTGGACAATCACTCCCTTTTCCTTTACCTTTCATGAAGACCACCAGGATGTCCAGAAACTCCCGGAAGGACAGGTAGCCATTGCCATCTTTGTCAGCAAGAGAGAACATGGACTCTACAAACATGTCCTGGGGCTTGAGGCCCAGGGACTCGGCAAACTCAGCTCTGCTCAGCTCACAAGTCAGGGCCTCCTGTACCTTCTGTGAGGAATCCAGGGGCAGGGTCCCTGCATCTGCCTGGTCGATGTCCAGCACCTGCACTCGGGCAGTAGCAGAGGGAGAGAGAAGGAGACAAGACTTCCTTGATTTGTAGTTGAGGCTTATAGGAGCCACCTTTTCCAGGCATCTGCCCAGCACCCTGTCCCCTCAGCACTACCCTATGCCCTACAGGTGGTTCCTGGGGCCATTTGTCCTATGGAACCCTGACTCTCTCTGTTAGCTGACTAGACCAGGGATGCAACTTGATCCAAGCAGACAATCTAGGATTGGGACTGAGATGTCTCAGGTCTGTCTTGACCTGAGCACAGGAAAACTTGCAAGTTGTAGACCACCCTGTTCTTCCAAGTGCTCAGAGACACAGACAGAGGGAAGTAAACACACAGAAAATGGAGCAGGCTAAGAGAGAGGAGTGACCTTGTTTGCTGGCAGCTTTCCCTTTCCTAGCCCCTTCCAGGCCAGGTCATAGTCCTCCCTTTAGAATTCCTGAGACATCATCATATCCTCAGAGTCAACTGACCCATTGTCAGTCCTAGCTTACACTGAGTTTTCACTGAGAAAAAGCCTCAGCTAAGTTGAGAAAAAGCTGGGCTTGGGAAAGGAGAATTCCCACCACGGGCTACCTGCAGCCCACCCAGGGGCTGCCCCAGCATCAGAAGAGACGGTGAGGGTAGTAAGCAGGCCACGGGCCACAGCACCTATTTTTCCTGACATCAACTGGGGTCCCCTGGCCCAAGCCTGGCTATGGTTTCATGAGGCAAACCTTGTTGCTTCAAACAACGAGCTTTAGTGAAAAGAGCCTGGGGCTGGTGACAAAAGACCTGGGTTCCTGTCCCAGCTCTACCACCCACTTACTGTGTGACCTCAGGCAAGTCTCTTCACTTGTCTGGCATTCATTTTCCTACTTATCTCACAGGGCTATTGTGAGAATCAACACCAGCCATTGTATGGAAAGTGTTTTGAAACCTGAGAACACTGTGCAGGTAGAAAGGGGTGGCAGCTGCCCCCAGGACACAGTAGCACTCTCTGTCACCCCCGACATAGGAGGTCCTGTGGCCCTGATGGGTCCTGACCTGAGTGGAGGTGCCCAGGTCCTGCCTGGGCCCTGGCAATGTATCACTCCACCTGGAGGTTCTTCCATTCTAGTGCATACTCAAGTTCAACTAGTTTGAGGGGTAAATGACAAACGTCATGTGCCTGGCACATAGTAAACGACCATTAAATGCTCATTTCCCTCATGAATCCTCTCCCCAGCCAGCCAACCCTGCTCCTTCTCCTCAAATATTAATTTTTTTGCCATTTTTCTGGGCACCTCTGCACAGTCCTTCTTGCTCCTTTCCTCTGAGCCCAAAATTTTCCACCTCTTTTTAAGTCCTCACCAAATTTGACCTGAACCATGACCCTCCACTGGCCTGAAGACTTTATACCTTTTCTGACCTCCTAGACTGCTTATCTCCTGGATCAGTTTTGTATCCAGGATTCTTTACCACTTAACCTTCCTTTCTGGGCATGCCCCATCTTCCCAGAGGGATGACAAACTCCTTTAGTGGGAGGGGGATGGGCATGCTCTATAAGCTCTATTTATCTTATCTCTACCAAGCTTCCCTCTCCACCATTCTCCACCCAGGCTGCTTTATTTCTGTGCCCGATACGGATGCCAAGTCTTTGCGTTTCTCTTCCTGACTTGTTTCCCCACAGCCTCTCAGTAATTCTTGGAAGTCTGCAAGGGAAGCACTAGCGCCCTATGGTGGCCTCTGGCAGCTGCACTCTTCCAAAGAGGGGGGACCAAGGGCTTTCAGTGTCCCCACACTGCCTGTCTAGCCCTAGATTTCTGCAGCCTTTTGGTCAGGATGAGTCAAGTAAGGGCAGAAAGCTTGGACAGCCCTGAGGAGAGAGCTGAGTGACACATGCAGAAAAGCTCCTGACATGGCCTCCCTAGAATGGCACGGGTGGACACGGGAGCCTCTCCTTACAGAAAGGCTAGGTGATTGGGCCAAAAACGCAGTAGAACTGATTGTTAGTGTCAGGGCTCCTGACTTTCCCTGGAATCACCCCATGGCCTGTGCAGGTAAGGGAACTACAGGCATACATGCAAGGAGAGATCTGACCCTACATACACACCTGGGAGAAAAGGTGCCTGAAAAAGGTCTCCAGTAGGTGGCTCCTTTGTTCTCGTGTCACAGCTGCCCTCATGAGCTCCTGCTCCCGCAGTTCCCACTCCTGGAACCTCAGCCCACTCTCCTTCAGGGCCCCCCGAAGGTTTTCCACCAGCACCTGCCGCTCTTCCTCCACATTAAACAGCAGCACCTACGGAAGCAGCAACAGGCAGAGCAAGCATTTGTCAGGGCCTCTTGAGGCCAGGAGCTGTACATGAGCTTTGTCAGGGGCCACTGGAAAGAGTGCCCTCGGAAAAGAGATATACTGTTATCTCCTAGACTCCATGTGCTCCGTGGGCTCCATGGCTTGCTTATAGGCACAAAACTAGCATTCAAAGATGCATGTCTGAAGCCACTCTTCCCTCTCTATTCAGCCCTGAAGAGAGGGGAAGGCAGGGGGACAGATAATGGAGGGGACAGAGGACAGACAGTCAGAGCTGAAAATCAGCCTGTGACTGAGTTCCCCTCCAAAATTTCTAACAAGTCACTAGATCCTAAAAACCAGGCAACAGGGAAGAGGGCCTGGCTTCTTCTAAGGACTCCCAACTAAGACCTATTGGGGCACCCTTAGAAAAGGAGGGGGCAAGACTGTGCAAGAAGAAGGGACTGTGGAGATCATGTCACCCAGCAGGCCCAGAGCAGGATGAATGTGTTCAAGTTTATCTCTCTATCAGGTACTACAGCCAGAGACTAGAAACCCAGCCTGATTCTGTGCTCCTTCCCCTCCCCTGGCTGCCTCCCTGGATGTGGACAAGGAACCAGGGACCAGCTGGGCCATACCAGGTCATATTCCTTGGGGATCTTAAGCAGCAGGGTGCGGCATCCTCGGTTGTTGGACACGATGAGGTTGACTTGCTGGGAGGGGCGCAGCTGGATGGTGCGGAGCACAGAGAGCCTGCCGTCCACCACACAGATCTGCCCAGGCTGCAGGTGCACCAGCACAGGCCGGCAGGGTTCCTTGTGGCCCTGCCATTCCAAAGCTGAGGAGAGACAGGGCTGGGTCAGCTGGGGCCAGGAGGAAGGAGGCCAGCTTAGGGCTGGAGTTAGGTCCAGGCCTCCACAGCTCCTTGCTCCTTCTTAGGTACTGAGAGTCGGCCCCTCCTAACAACCCCTTGTACCTCTAGCATATGTAAAGAATAATAAGTACCATTTCCTGTGTGTTTACTATGTGTGCAATGCTGTACCAAGTGCTTTGTGTGAACTAGTTAATTTAATCTTCGTATATCTGTGAGGTGAGTGCTATTATTGGTTCTGTTTTACACATAACAAAAAATAAGTTTAGAGACATTAAAAAATCTGCCTAAGACCCAAAAGTTCAAAGTTGTGGACCAAGATTCCAATCCTCAACGTGATTCTAGACCTTCATTAATTACTTCTCTATTGCCTGAAATTCCACTGTAAGATGCCACAAAGCATCACTTCCCCAGGACTCTAGAGAATCATAGTATGCCTATGAAATGTATGAATGTGACTTCTTCCCATGAGTCTATTACATCTCCTTTATTTGGGACCATTAGGAGAATCTATGGAGGGTGGAGGACTCCGGGTCCAATGTCCACCTAACGCCTCCATGGCTCTTCCCAGCTGGCCTGGCTTGCTTAGAGGCCTAGAAAAGGGAGGCCTTTCCTTAGGCTGCTGAGGTGGGGGAGGGGACTGTAGCCCTGAATCATATCTTCTCCACCACGACCCTGGCCAGCTCCAGGCCTACCTTCCATGCCCCCCACGAGCTTCTCAGACATGACGCTCTGGCGGTCCTGGCCCTGGAGCCTCTTGAAATTTCTCCTCCGGAGCCGGGCAACAATCCAGGCACTGAGCAGACTCACTGAGGGGGCAGAAGCAGTAGGACGCTCAAAGGAAGGTGGGGGTCTGGGGAGAGCAACTGCCCTTTCCTTGGCAAGACCCCCTGCTTTCCCCACCTCCTACCTAGGTCAGCCCATTCAATTGTCTCAAATTGAATTGATGGGGGGTGGGTGGGGAGGGAGCTTTGGGTATCACTTAAGATGCCTGAACAGCCTCCCCTGCTTCCACTGCGCAGGTCCCTTCCCGGGCAGAGACTAGGTCCAGAGTCCTTGTGCCAAAACCTGGACCCACTCTGCCACTCTGCCAGTGGACCTACACACAGACATGCCAAAGACTACCTGTCAAGCCTTTGCCCCAGCTAGTTCTCAACTGGTTCTCATGCAGGGGTTGCCTCTGACAATTTCCCAGGCCCAAGCTCCTGGAAATAACTGTAAATTGTGGCTCCTAATCAATCTGGGCCCTGAAGGGACCCCAGGAGAACAGGAAGGCAATTTTCCCTGGAGCTGACTTATCTGTAGGTCAGATACTTCTCATGTTCCCTCCTGTTGTGATGTTGTCCTCATGTGCCCAGAGGAATAGTACTCTGCATGATCTGTTGTAGATGAAACCACCCCACTCCCACCTCTCAACTTACAAATTTCACCCAACCCCACCCTGCCCATCACTTTTACCCAGAGGGAAGCAGCAGAGAGCTCCAATGGTGACACCAAAGCCAAATCCACTGCCTTCAAAATAGTCCCGCATGATGGAGGGAACACAGGCTGGCAGGCCCTCAGTGCTGAGCTGTCTTGGCTGTGGGCAGGGGTCTCCTGGGGAGACAGAGGAAGCTAGAGTATTGGGGGGGGTTGGTGCTGGGCCAGAGGCTCTGGCACAGAATCACTGAGGAGTTAGGGTGACAGAAAGGGTAGGGTGGGGGACTTTTGAGTCTCAGAGGGCTGGGAGCTGCTTACCCCTGTCATTATACCAGGAATGTGGTGTTTGCCTACTTGGGTAACAAATGGGGTCAAAAATGCACCTCAGCCTCTGTCTCTCACACGTACACATATGTATACACACACATACACACACACACACAGAGTTCACTTGTCACTGCTGTGGGATTAGGATATCCTCATGGCACTGGGCCCTTCTGATGTCACACCCACCCCAGGCTCAGCCCAGCCAGATGGAAGTCTCCTCTCTAGGTCTCTCTGAGTCTCAGTCTTGCCCTCACTTGGGTACCTCCAGGGGTTGTGCCTACACAGCCACATGTGGCCATGTTTTTGCCTAGAGCCAAAGTTCCCAAGGGCAGAAACATTGCTCACTGCCTCCTTGGGGTCTACTGCTCAGCCACATCTGAACCAGGCCCACAGCTGTGGAGGGATGAGGCACCAGACCCCAAATCCCTCCAATCACCTCCTGGTCTCTCACCTGCATGCCAGAAGAAGACATTGGGCTGCAGGGCGCTGGGGCTCGTGTTGGTGACAGCCACTAGAACATCCCGCAGGGATGTGTTTCTGATCTCCGCAATCTCTTCCTCAGAGAACAGCCTGGGGGTGGGAGAGGTGAGGAGCTACTGCAGTGGTAGAGGGAGAGGCCTGAGGAAAGAGGCCTAGAGGGGCTGAGGACTCAGTGGGGTCAGTTGAGAATCCAGCGCCCATGGGGTTGCTTACTTTACACACTGAGGGCCTGGGGCCCAGGCCAATGGGGGGTTGGAGGAAGGGTCCAGAAAGGCCTTACCCATTCCTAGTGTTCTCAAACCAGTAGCGGTCACCATCCCGCAACCGCACAAACTGGTTGAGGACGATGGCACTGAAGAGAGGCCCAGGGTCCCCATGGCTCTCCAGAAGCCCCCCAGGGAGCAGCTCCAGTCGGGACAGGTCCTGGTTATACAGGGCAGCTGTGGCCTCCAGCACCTGAGGCCAAGAAAGGACAGGAGTGAGTGCAAAGACCTGGCACCCACCCTGGGGCAAAGAGCTAGTTCCCAGGTATCAGCCTCAAGGATGATAATAATAAATGACAGTGACATTCACTCACTTATTATGCCCCAAGCACTGCTCTGAGTGCTTTACATAAGTTAACTCATTTATGGGAACTCACAGATTCAGCTGCCTATTTTATAAAGTTGGAATAAAACAGGCAGCCAGTTCCCTATGTAGCTTGCTCTTAAAAAGGTATAAAAGTTGCAATCCCTATCAAAATAACACCAGCATTCTTCACAGAGCTATAACAAACAATCCTCAAATTTGTATGGAACCAGAAAAGACCCCAAATAGCCTAAGCAATCTTGAAAAAGAAAACCAAAGCTGGAGGCATCACAATTTCAGGCTTCAAGATGTATTACAAAGCTGTAATCATCAAGACAGTATGGTACTGACACAAAAACAAACACTCAGATCAGTGGAATAGAATACAGAACCCAGGGGGCACCTGGGTGGTTCAGTCGGTTAGATGTCTGACCTCAGCTCAGGTCATGATGTCACAGTTTTCTCTCTGCCCCTCCTCCACTTGCACTCTGTTTCTATCTTAAAAAAATAAATAAAAACATTAAAAATTTTTAAAAAAGAATAGAGATCCCAGGGGGGAAAAAAAAAGAATAGAGAACCCAGAAATGGACCCACAAACATATGGCCAACTAATCTTTGACAAAGCAGGAAGAATATCCCATGGAATAAAGACAGTCTCTTCAGCAGATGGTGTTGGGAAAACTGGACAGCAACATGCAGAAGACTGGACCTGGATCACTTTCTCACACCATACACAAAAATAAACTCAACATGGATGAAAGACCTAAATGTAAGACAGGAAGTCATCAAAATCCTCAAGGAGAAAGTAGGCTAAACCCTCTTTGACATTGGCCATGGCAATTTACTCAACACGTCTCCAGAAGGGAAACAAAAGCAAAAATGAACTATTTGGGCCTCATCAAAATAAAAGCTTTCTCCACAGTGAAGGAAACAATCAGCAAAATTAAAAGGCAAATGATGGAATGGGAGAAGATATTTGCAAATGGCATATCAGATAAAGGGTTAGTATCCAAAATCTATAAAGATCTTATCAAACTCAATACCCAAAAAAACAAATCATCCAGTGAAGAAATGGGCAGAAGACACGAATAGACACTTTTCCAAAGAAGACATCCAGATGGCCAACTGACACATGAAAAAATGCTCAACATCACTCATCATCAGAGAAATACAAATCAAAACCACAACGAAATACCACCTTACACCTGTCAGAATGGCTAACATTAACAACTCAGGCAACAACAGATGTTGGTAAGGATGCAGAGAAAGAGGATCTCTTTTGCACTGCTGATGGGAATGCAAGCTGGTGCAGCCACTCTGGAAAACAGTATGGAGGTTCCTCAAAAAATTAAAAATAAACTACCCTACCACCCAGCAATTGCACTACTAGGTACCTATCCAAGGGATACAGGTGTGCTGTTTTGAAGGGGCACACTCCCTCCGATGTTTATAGCAGCGCTATTGACAACAAAGTATGGAAAGAGCCCAAATGTCCATCGATGGATGAATGGATAAAGGAAATGTGGTATATATATACAGTGGAGTATTGTTTGGCAATCAAAAAGAATGAAATCTTGCCATTTGCAACTACTTGGATGAAACTATAGGATCTTATGCTAAGCAAAATTAGTCAGAGAAAGACAAATTATCCTATGACTTCACTCATATGAGGAATTTAGATACAAAACAGATGAACATAACGGAAGGGAAGCAAAAATAATACAAAAACAGGGAGGGGGACAAAACATAGGAGACTTTTAAATACGGAGAACAAACAGAAGGTTACTGGAGGGGTTGTGGGAGGGGGGATGGGCTAAATGGGTAAGGGGCATTAAGGAATCTACTCCTAAAATCATTGTTGCACCATGTGCTACCTTGGATATAAATTAAAAAAATAAATTATATAAAAAAAAAAAGGTATGAAAGTTGAGGGTCAAAATCAGTGCAAAAGTTGGAATGGTAGAATTGTTTTTGAAAAGGTTTCTGTTGTTTAGAGCTAAGAAAGTTTTTAAAAAGCAAATTCCTGCCTGTATATTGCCTTTTGGAGACAGACTTCAACATTATTTGAGAAGCATTTTCATTTTCCCTTTTTTTTTTCTTTTTTTGAGCATTTTCTACCTGACCTTTAATTCTTTTTGCCCCACATAAACACATGATCAGCTTAATTCTAATGAGGCCCTGTTAAAGTTTAAGGTTTGTTACTTTTGGTATGCCTGGTGATTCCTATCCTTACATTGATTTTATAAAGTCTACAAGCCCCATGTGCATATTGCTTCTTCATCAGCTTTTTAATTGTCCACTTTCCAACAATCTTGTAAAAAAGTAAGGACAAAAACAATAAAATAAGTATGAAATTATGGAAACATCACTGTGCCAAGATGGTAAGGGAACCCAAACTGGTCTGTTGGCTGGCAGGCAATGCCACTTGTCCAGGTGATAGCTGAGGGTGTGACAATTGACTCCCCGAGGCAGCTTGAGTATCAGTGCATATAAAAATACAGCTTGTTCCTGGATTGAGGACCATCTACACCTGCTCAGATGGTTGTTGGGAAGAGTGAATGAGATAATGCCTATTAAGTGCCTGGCATGCAGTAGATACTCAACAATCATTTGCTAGATCTGAACAGTCACAAAATCGCATGCCAAATCCTGCTGGTTTGGTAACCTCTATTCTGGTTATGACACTGGGAAAAGCCACCTCAGTGAGTCCTGTCCCTCTCATCAGAGACTTGTCTCTAGTGTTGGTGTCTCATTGCCTGCTTTCTGTGTCTTAGGCCAATGTGCCCTGGCCCTCCCACCCTGTCCCCTGGGTCCCCACCCCTCCTTACAGTGTGGTTGGTCTGGGAGAGTGCAGGGTTGATGTCCTGCCATCTGGTAATGGGAGGCAGACCCAGTGCTGTCCTGGCCTTTGTATAAGAGGGCAGGCCCAGATCACGGCCCCTCTGCAGACAGCTGGCCAGGTAGTCTGTGCGGGAAAACTTCAGAGACCCGGGCCAGAAATCTGGGGATGAAATACCAGAGAGTCTGAGAGAGCTCAGGGCCACCACAGCTCCACTAGCCCAGGAGTCAGGCTCCAACCAGCCCCAAGGGGACCAGAATCACACAGAGGGAATGATGGTCAACAGGTCTCTCAGCAGTGAAAGAGTGCAGGATCCCAGCCCCAGGCACTCCTCCCAGCCTGGCTCTGGAGCTCCAGCAGAATCCCCACCCAGGGGCCAGGGGTGTACCACCTTCAGGGACAGCTTCAGGCTCACCTAGCACATCCTCAACCACCACATGGTCCTCTTGCTCAGCGATCTGGGAGGCCATGCCCAGCAGCAGTGCATCCACATCTTCAGCTCTTTGTAGGTTTGGATGCTTTGGGAATGGGGAGAGAATATGGGGCTGAAGGTTGAGCACCAAGGCTCCCTCCACCCCATAGTCCAAGTCCTGGGCCCAGCGAGTGCTGACATTTGCTCTAAAACCAGCAGGCCATTCCCCCTCCATAGGTTGATTCCCCACTCAAGGTGAGTGACATCCCCATCCAAAGCTCATGCTGCTGGAAGACAGGCCTCCACAAATGCAAAGGATCTAAAACTTTACTTCTATTTTAGAAGACTTGACAGTATGGTTGACAAAGGCACTAGAACATCTACGTCTTGGTCCTTGCTCTGTTAGTGAGTAGCTGTGGGCAAGTCACAGGACCTCTCTGAACTCAGTGTCCTTCCCTTAATAAAAAGAGCATTAGGGATACAATACAATACAGTATAATAAAAGCAATTAGGAGGACACAGGTCTCTTTCAACTCAGCTCCATGATTCTGAATTCTGTGCTTTTCTCTTCTCTCTTTTCCTCTTACTTCTTTTCTCCTCTTATGAACACTCTACACAGAATATCAGATTTTGCTTTAAATTATTCATCAATGATCTTCACCCACTCAGGCCTGGTTTGGATGGACAGATTATCCCTGATATCTCTCAGAACCCTTCCTCCTCTTTGCTCCCCTCTCAACATGCCCTGGATGTGTCTAATTGGGACATTTCCTTGGAGGGTGGGATGGCTGGGGTACTCCATGGCCTACAAGGGACCCAGAGCTGTCAAGACAGAAGAAAAACCTATGGGGAAGCAATGAATGTAGAGCCACACCTGCACAGGCCTCACTGTCCCTCACACAGCCCTGAGGTGGGGGTGGAGGACTGACTTTTGACCATGTACAGCTGACTGCTGTGGCTCTACTGCCCACTTTCACCACACACCCTCAGACACAAATACACCCCCCCCACACACACACACTATACACACTACACACATACACCCACCCACATATGTGCCCCCAGTCCTGACCTCTCGGCTCCAGTAGCTGTTGCAGACCCGGAGAGCTCTGGAGATGCTTGAGTTCCTATTGATGACCTCTTGGAAATGACAACTGGCATTTCTGAAATGCAAGGAGCAGGGGAGTGATGACTGAGGCTATGGGGTCCTAAAGTCAGGCATCAGCTCTGGTCTCCAAGGCTATATACAGCCAGGGGCCCAGGTCATTGTAAACCCCCAGAAATGTACCCAAAGCATGTTCATGCCTCCCCTTTCCCCCATCTCTTCCTTTCTCCAACCCTCTCTGTCTATATATATATTACTAAACAGCATGGGGCTCTATTTAGAGTACCTTTCTCTCCCAATTCCCAAAGAAAGAGTTTACATATTATCATGTAATATGTAAACATGGCTATTGTCACACATGTCCAAAAATTGTTCCAGAGTAGGAAAATGTAACCTATGAATTATTTAAATTATAATTCAACTGTAAAAAATAAACTGCCATGCTTTGTTCCATATACATTAAACTAAATATATATATATATTTAGTTTAAAGTTTCCTTTTTATTATTTTGGAATCAAAGTTTTTCTTCAGCTCTCACAAATTTTTTTATAATTCCCTCAAAAGGCTTGCAAGACCCAGGTCCTGTGCTTATAGCTAAAAATGCCCCCAGTGTGGTGTCAGACCTAAGGTTTAGACCAGCAGACTTTGTGACTCACCCTCAGAACCTCAATTAGCCCGTGTTTAATTGGGGAGGTTAATATACACACCAGCTGTAGGAAAACGGATAAAGTGCTTAAAAACCACAATGACGTGTTTTTAAACGATTGTTCATCTTCCCTCTCCAAATTCACTGTTCCCTTGGGGAAATGAGCACACTTCAGACTGATAATCCTGTCCTGAGGGCTCCTGAGGGCAGATTTTTCTGAAATGACACCACCACCCCTTCCAACACACAGACATTTATGCTGGGCCCTCACCTCATGTAGACGCCAGGAGGCACCATGGTGGAGAAGAACTGCTCAGAGGCCGCCAGGAACTCTGGGGAGATGTTGGGGTCCAGGAAAGGGCTGTATCCTGGGGAAAGAGGATACTAAAATTTAACCCTTAAACCACCCAGCCTCCCTCCCCATGGCTCCTGTCCCCCTCGAAAAAACTCCTGCCGGCTCTCCCATTCTTCCTCCCCATCCGTTCACCTGCATACTTCGGGGGTGTTTTCTGCAGGAAGCTGGGCAGCCACTCATACAGAGCGATGTTCTGAGGGACAAGAGAAGGCAAAAGGGAGGCAAGCGCTGGAGCAGCCGCCCTGGGAGGGATCCGAGCCCAAGGAAGGCTTCGGTGGGAGATGAGGGTCAGGCAGGGGCAGTCACGAGGGAGGCAACTCAAACAGGACAGGTGCAGAGGCCCGGCCCCCACAAGGAACCTGGGATGGCAGAGGAGGGCGGCTACATAGGAACCACAGCAAAGGCTCGAGGACCACAGCGCTTTGCCTCCTCATCGTCTCCACGTCCACTCCGAGACGAGACGCTAGCCCCAGTTCTGGGGAGCAGCGTCCTCCTGGAAAAGGGCGTTTCCGGGGGCTGCCCGTCGGAGGATGGAGGGCTCTGCGCAGCAGGCAGGGGCGGGGCGGGGAGGGGGTGCGGACTGACCTGGTAGGTGGCGATGACCCTCTTGCGCGCGTGCTGAAACAGCTCCTCGTCCCCCCACCGCGGGTGCTCGCGGGCCAGCCGCTGCGCCCACACGTTGTGGTAGCGGAACCACAGCAGGCCCAGCGCCTGCAGGAAGGGGTCGCGGTTCCCTCGCTCCGCCCCGAAGGCTGCACGCGACGCCGTGGGGCCGCAGGGGAAGAGACGCGCGGCGGTGTGACCACGGGGAGCGCAACCTCGGCGCCCCCCAGCCCGCCCCGCCGCGCGCCCCGGCCGCCGCAGCCCACCCCGCGGCCTCACCATACAGCCCCCGGGGCCCGCGCTGTCCCGTGGCGGGGTCGGGCGGCGTCCACATGAGCAGGGGGCTTTGCGCGTTGCGGGGGAAGGCGGGGTCGGGCCCCGACGCCAGCTGCCCCCCGGAGAAGCTCCGCAGCGCGTCGCTCCAGGAGTGCGAGGAGCCATAGATGGCGCTGCCGTCCAGCCAGCCCGTCACCTCGTTGGTCTGCGGGGGTACCGGGAGGGTGAGCCCAGGGTGAGCCGCGGGTGGAGTAGCTGAGACGGGTAAGGGGGCGCCAGGGCCAGCCCAGAATCGGTGGCGGAGGGGGAGCGGGGGGACGGAGCCTCTCCCGGCCCGGCCCTGCCAGGCCCCGCCCCCGCGACCCCGCCTGCCGCGTCTCACCAGGTCCCGGGGGTTACTGGGGCTCTGTCCGGTCTCGGGGTCCCAGCGGCTCCTCTGGAAGGGTAGGACCACGTCCCCGCGCTGGTCCGGGTCGAACACCGCGTCCCCGGGCGGGATGTGGATGTTGAGGAACTCGGCTGGGCAGCCAGGTGTCTCCACGCTCACGAGGTCGGACAGCACGTGGTAGCCTGTCCGCAATGGGGGCGTGCTAGGGCCAGCTGAGGGCCTGGCACTCTCCTTTCTGTATCAGGTATCCAGCCCTCCCCTACTCCCCTTGAAGCATCAAAAGACTCCTTAGATTTTGGGGGCAAGTCCAAGTCTTGACCTCCTCCACCCTTCCCAATCCTTTGTTACACCTTGGTCCAGACTGTTTTCATTGCCAGTTTGGTCTTCTCCTTGGTAACTGGGAGGTGCCCGGTGAGTGTGCCTAGGCAATTGGGCTGGGAACACCTGCTGCAACATGCAGCTGGGAGCAGCCTGCCCAGAGGGCCTGCCAGTCTCACTGTGAGGCTAGATACCGGGAATCAAATGTAGCCCCCCCTTCCCACCCCCTGGAGGGCTAGCAGGAGCCAGGCATTCCTGCTGGGGACCAACAACCCACAGACACGGGTCAGACCACCCATTCTAGCGCCCCATTTTGACATCCACCCCCCCTCCCCAGACCTTTTGCCAAAGGCAAAAGACTGAGACTGCCCTGACACTGTCCTAGGAGCCACAGGGGCAAAGAGTGAGAACAGGGTCCCACCAAGAGTCCCTACCAGATTATTTTTGTGCTCCTGCCTCCATCTGTACTCCCAACAACAGCTCAACGTGGGGCAAATTTATACCTCCACCAACCAGACTTTCTCCCTCTAGTTTTTCTTCCCCAGAAAAAGAAATACAAGACATAGCTTTCTCCACTTAAGAAAAATCATTTTAGGCCCTAGACATCTTGTGATTTACGACTACTTGCCCAAAGCATATTCTTGACTTATCTTTGCAGGATTTAAACCCCTTGGAGCACTCAGATACCAGAACAATTAAAGGCAGAGAAGTGATGTCAACCTTTGCGGCCCTTTTGTTTTTCATCAATTAAGACCTGAATTCTGTCTCCCTGAGATGACTTTTGCCTAAATTCTAGGCTGAATTCCCCACTGTACAAGTGCCTTTGTGAATCTGCATGTACCCTTAGCTTAAAACTTCCCAGTTTTGTTGTTTGGGAAGACATTGCTTTGGGAAATAACCCCTACGTTCTCCTTTACTTTTTCCAAGTAAAACTCTTCCCTTTCCTATTCTTGGCTTGGTTGTGTCTTTTGGCTCAAAACCCACCAAAAGCCGAATTCAGTTTCACATAACGTCACCTCCCCCCTCCATCTCTCACCCCCATCTCTGAGACCCTCCATCACTTCTCTCTCTCACTCCCTGACTCCCCGCTCAGACATAGACATGTCCAGCTGACCCTACTGGCCTCCCTCCCCCAGAGGTTGAGGCCCTCACCAAAGAATACTCCCAGCACTGTTCGGTTTCGCAGGGAGGCCTGCCCTGCAGGGCCCCTCATGGCAGTGTTGCTAAGGTCTCTGGGGTTGGGCAGGTGGGGTTCTCTCAAGGGCTGGTACACACCATCTGCATAGCTGGCTGGGACTAGGCGCTGCAGCCGAGAGCCTGCAGTAGGAGAGGTAGAGAGACAAGGGTAAATCCTCAGTGGGGCTTACTTACCTCCTCTCTCCCAGGATTCCCTCCATACCACAGGGAACCCATGAGCCTTTGCTGGTACCTGTCATCCCTTGCCCCTTAGTACCACCCTGACCGTAGGGCTGTCTCCACTTGGCCCTCACCTACCTTTGCTGCCCCATCTGTGCTCCATGAGGTTGTTGTACCACCCATCAAATCGCTGTACCTCCCAGGAAATGGGGTTCTGTGCTCCTGTGTGAGAACAGAGGGAAGGGGCAGCTGGGTAAGTCTGTGCATGGGAGGACAGGCAGGCATGCAGGACATGGGTCTTGGGAGGCTGGCAAGGGGAGCAGCAGAAGTTGGACCCCCAGCACAGTGTAGAAAGTAGGGTGCAGAGGAAAGAACCCAGGACAGAGTGCTATCCAAACTCAAGTTCAGTCTTTAAGCTGCCCCGTGGGGGAAACATGGCAGGGAGCACCTAAGGCAGTATAGTGGGGGGCAGCGTGTTTTGACAACCCCAGAGAGCAAGATGAAGCTGGAGAACAGTGGCAATGTGGAAGGGGATGCAGGAGCCTTCTACTGCTCTCACACCTCAGCTCCCAGAGGGACACTGCAGGACAGAAGCCATTCCCAGCCCTAAGATATCATATGGAGCAAGAGCCAGCCACACCCTAAAAGCCAACCACTCTTCCATCCAGGGAAGGAGAAGTCATTCTATGACCAAGCCCTGGGTAGGGGCAATGTAGAGAGGGGCTTGGCCCTCTCCTGCTGAGCAGAGCTCAGGGCAAGGGTGCGGGCCCTGGGGCTGTGGCTCTGGGACCTGTTGCTACTCTGGTCTCTTTCCCAGTTTCTGGGGTGGGATCAGGAACTGCCTGGTCATGGGATAACCTTGCCTCTTCTGAGGCAACATGTTCCTCATATAATTCCTCTTATTGACCCTATTGTACTTTCCAAAAACTAGAATCTGGGACGGAGCACTCAGTTGTTGAGGGAAGAGTTCAAACAGTGGGGACAGAGGGAAGGGTCTAGAATTACAGGTGGACCTAGAGGTCCTTCTGGTCAGTGGATCAGATAACCAGATTCCTTTCCCCAAACTAGGAGGCTACAGGGCTAAGGTTCCCTCTCTGCTCACTTCAGAGAACAGAACAGAGAAAGAGAAACAGAAGAAAAGGACCCTCATCAGCCATCAAGGGACCCATTCCTCTGACTGTCCTTCCACTCACACCAAGGATAATATCTCAGAGCTATGCCTCACACTCCTGTGTGCATGTGCATGCCCACGCATGCACACTCAGTCACCAGGAGGTCAGAGAGGCAAAATGACTCAGACCCTGATGTTTGAGCAAAGAATCCAAGTAAGGATCCAGGACTTGGGGCAGGAACTAGGGGAGCCACATACACATAATCTCTAAAATAAGATGAACTGGTAGCAGAACAAGAAGAGGGTCTTGGGGGAAGGGTGTAAAGGAGAATGCCTCCCGGGAATAAGTGGCAATAGCTGGGTAGAAAAGGAAAATCCAAGGTCAAGGCAAAGAGAGGCCAGGAAGGAATGGGAATGTGGGCAGCTCCTTCATGGGAGAAGCTGCAGGGGTCTACCACCTCCAGTCAGAGTAGATCATTCCACAGATTTTCTGTGCTTCCTTTTCTTGTCCCTTTTCTTATCCTGCCACACCTGATAGGGCTGATAAGGGGCTTGCTCTTTTTAACTTAACTTGTAGCACCTTAAGCCCGCTTCCCTTCTCAGAGACCCAGACTTCACAAAATGGCCTCAGAGTCTAGCAAACTGATGGTAACAAGATGAAATCTAATGGACCATACAGAGGCAATAGTTGTTTGTTGTTGTTTTCATATTGTTTTAAAACACTGGTGACTTTCCTTCAGCTTTGGGTCCAATCTGACCACAAAATCCTTTATTGTCTTATGTGCCTAATCAGTCTTTTCCCATTTGGGATCAGGGGTCCTTACTTTATGAAGAAAGAGAGAAGAGAGAGGAGAGAGAAAGGGCCTCCAGACTGTAAGGAATGAAATAGGAAATGCTGACACAGCAGGGTTCCTCTGTTCCTAGCTACACTTCTCCTCCAATCTATACTCACCCATGGATGTCCATGACCCAATCAGGAGTGTCCATGCCAGAGCCAGGCAGAAGCCCATGATGAAAGTGATAATAGCGCTTAGGTGTTAGGACACCCTAAAATGGAGACCCTAGGAAAAGAGAACAGGGAGAATGGGTCCCAGAAACTCAGGAGAGTCAGGCCAGGGCCTCTGCAGGCCTCTGTGAATCTAAGTGTGAGCTGGGCCAACACCACAGTGGGGAACAAAGAGCAAGAGACTCACTCACCCCCAAGAGTCTTTCATTCATTCAACAAACACTTGGCACGCATCCACTATTTTTTAGGCGTTTAGATCTAGGAACTGGAAATTAAGTGATGAACAAAGCAGACAGAAATCTCTGCCTCCTTGGACTTACCTTCTAAGATTAACTGAAAACCTTGTTTTGGCCCAGCTTCCCAGTGTGTGTGTTCCTTGGACAGAGCCTGGCTTGAGGGCCAGGACACTGAGCTGCTGCTACAGTGTGGTTTTAGGCAGGTCACTTCTCTGGTCTGGACCTTGATTTCCTCTTCCAGCTATGGGAATAAACATGCCTGAACTGTCTACCTCCTAGCATGGTTGCCAGAATCAGACATGAGATTGAGGTTGAATTCAAAGCAAGAAAAGTGACAGGTGTTATGTAAATGTGATATAGAGAGAGGGTGGGCTGGAGCTTGGCTCTTCTAGGCAGACTCAAAGAATGCAGCACCAGGTGCTCCTGTGTTTGGTGCCAGCTTTCCTCTCTCTCTCCCTCTCTCCAGGCTAACAACTCAATCACCCAGGGACAACAGGGAAATGGGGCAGCAGGGGATTCAGACTGGGACTCCTGAGTGGCACAGGGAGTGCCTAAGGCGAATGAAGACCTTCTAAGGCAGCATATAGACACTGGGGGTGGGGTGGGGCTGGGGAACTATCTAATGGAAGAAAGTGGGAGTTCAGAGAAAGCCTTATCTCAGACTAAACTCTCAGGACTCCTGAACATGTTGTCTAGTCAAATAGGAGGAGCCCTGGAGGGTGATCTCATCCCAACTTGCCAACTCCCATGAAACAAATGAAAAACCCTAGGCCCTGTCATAACTCAAAAGCTCAGCATTCCACCCACTCCATCTGAGACTGCCCAGATGGTGGTCTTTGAGAGTTTGTGAAGAGCAGGGCCCTGAATGGTTGAAGCCATAAGGATGTTGGAGTGGCCACAGTGGTCCTTCCCCGATCTAGGATGCCCTGCCCCTTCCCCCCTACCACTTTGTCTTGTGTTTAGGATCCGGGCCCCAGACACCAATGTACCACTCAACCCATAAAAGCATGCAGTGAGCTTTCAGGCCAGGCTGTGGGGATAACCTGAAGAGGAATGTGGGCATGTTTAACAATCACTCCTTGTGGGTGGGTAGCCTGTGATTTATATAGCAATATTGGTTCAGTAACTTCCTAACAACCTTGAGTGGAAGGCATACCCTTATGACAGAGCAGTGAAGCCCCAGGCAGTGGCAGAACCAGGGAGAGAACACAGGCCTACCTGTTCTTAACCCACATGGCTACTTTTCCAGTCTGAAGTCCTAGAATGGGGACCCTGGGGTGGGGGAAATAAGAGCCAAGGCCATAGGGATTCCAATCTGGTCCCAAGGGAGGGCTGAAGGGGAAGCCTGGACTCTAAAAGCCCAAAGCTCCCTCCCTGGCGTAATGTGCTGGTGCCGGGGAGAGTTCCAGAGAGATCCCCTAGGCCCAAGCAAATTAGGCCACCCAACATTCAAGGTTCTCTAAGAAT
Organism: Lynx canadensis; assembly: GCF_007474595.2. Lineage (NCBI taxonomy): Eukaryota > Metazoa > Chordata > Mammalia > Carnivora > Felidae > Lynx > Lynx canadensis. The sequence goes on from NC_044308.2 coordinate 58,417,186, forward strand.
CAAAAACTTGGGGTGTGTGTGAGGATAGGCCTGAACGGGTTCCCTTTCAGCCTCAGGCTAATAACGGAGGCGCAGGGGGGCCAGGGCTAGAATTCCCCTTCCCTCCAAAAGCGTAGCGGAGCTGGGGCACACTCCGCTGCAGCCACGCCGGTGGCTCTCCCTCCCTCCCGAGCGCCTGGGCCCGCGGGCCTGAGAAACCCTCCTCGGTCTGACCTGTGGCCGCGGCGTCCCTCGACCCCAAAGTGGGTAGCTCCTGGCTCGCCGCGAGGCCCGCGACGCCCGCTCCCGGCCGGCTCCCTCCGCAGCTCTGCGCGGGGAGGGCGGGCGGGGCCGGGGGTGAAGAGGGGCAGGCGCGGCCCAGTTCTAAGGCGGGGCGGGGCGAAGTGGGGCGGGAGGCCAGCCGGAGCGCCCGCGACCCGAAGAGGTGCTCCAAGAGGCCCGAAGCGCGCCAGGTGAGACGGCGCGGGCTCGCGGGGCTCAGGTGGGGGAGCTGTCCCTTCCGTGGCGAGGGCTCGGCTAGTGAGGCTACGGGGACAGAGAAAGGGGCAAGTCTGCTGGGGCTGGGGGGTGGGGAGAAGACCTTGGGGGGGGGGGCAGGGAAGGCGCTCCCCGAAACTCTCCATATCGTCGGATCTGGGCTCCAAGACCAAGAAGATCGGTGAACGCCCGCAGAGCAGGCCAGGCGTCCGAGCAAGGCATTCGTCCTAAGACCCTGAGAGTGTCTGTGGCAACCATCCCCTGGGGTTCCTCGTGAGCTCTCGGGGTCTCAAGCCCTCCAGCCTCGCCCGCGCCCCACCGGTCTCCAGACTGCATCTCTAGGTTTGTGCCGGAGCTGCCCGGGAGTTCTGGGCAAGGGGCAGGAGGAGGAAGGCCGGAGGGGTGGCTGCGCAAGGGACGGCTCTTGTGCACGGTCCCTCCTCTGTCCCAGACCGAGGGCGGGGGGCAGCGCCTCTGATCCTCGGGTGCGGTCTGAGAAGGTTGAGAGCGACTTGGAGTGGCGGGCGGGGAAGCACCCCAAACCCGGTTTGTCCGGTCATAGCCTGGTCCTTAAGTGAATTAGGAGAAGAGGAAGGTTGGAAGCGAGCCCCGCCAAGAGAAAGGGAGCACATTCGGTGATAGAACGTCTGGACCTCGTTCCCGCCCCCAGGAGCGCTGCTTGTGAGGTTCCACAGGGAGGAAGCGAGCGGCGCGGGCTGCCACGCACGCACTGTGTGGAAGGGGCGAAGGTAGGAAGACAGTGGTCCGGGTGTGAATGGCGGGGATGATGAGGCTGCTGGGGTCGCTGTGGTCGGGATGGGTTTTGAAGGGGGCCTTGGAGTGCTGCCCCCATCCAGGCCCCTAGGGGCGCACTTCCAGTGCCCCCCTCCCCCCGCAAGTTCAGATCAAGTGGGAGTTACTCAAAGAGAAAGTTTGGTAAGAAGTTAAGAGGAGAAAAGAAAAACCTCGGAAGACCATATATGCCACAAGGTTTACAGACATGGAATCCTTATCTCGGCCTGCCTGGAGCCTAGATAGTTTATTTGCATGATTCAGCGTCCCTGGGCTCCTTACTTACTTCAGCCCTCAACCCACTTCTCAGATCTTCTGTTTCTCCACTTAATTCTTTCCTTAGTGCAACAACATACACATGCCCACACACCTTCCTGAAGAGAAGAGGCTGGGACAGGAGTTTCTGACAGTTCTCACCAGCCAGAGCTGTCAACTTTAATGGGATCAACCCCAACCAAAGAAACAAAATAATCACATTCTAGTAGCTGTGTATCACCAGTCAGCGCTCTTGGCAACTCCAGCCATGTCACCCATTCCTTCCTGGAGAATTATAGTATCTCTGAGTTCCAGAAGATGTGGGATGTGGGGAGAGGGAGACTGTAAGAGAGGCCACAGAGTACTAAGGAAGTACGTAAGAACTTGGAATGCTGAAGACCAGCTGTATCAGGCTGGATTTTCTTAAAGATTTGTAACTTTGTTTCTTATCCATCCCTTTTAACACACACAGGAACCCCACTTCAACCTGGGATTGGTAAAGATTGGGTAACGTCTGAAATACAACTGAGCATTAGAAATGCTTCAGTAATTTAAGGGAGTTCAGAAAGGGGGAAAAAGTGTCCCTTACTTCTCTAGGCTGGGTGAGAAAGGAGGACCCCAGAGTGTGGGGATTGGCCCACCCCATTGAGAAAGCACCTGCTTTGTCACAGGGGCCTCTGATTGAGGGTTTGTGTACCTAGTTCTCTATGTTACTAAGCAGTACTTTCTTCTTGTGTCTGTATTTCTGTTTACATGAAATTGTAGGTGTATGTCTGACTGTATCTTGCACTTATTTGTATTAAGGTACATTGTGTATATATACGAGTCACGGTGGTGAGCTAGGGGAAAGGGAGTGAAGACTGAAAAGAGATTTTTCTCAGATTGGAAGAAATTCTACTGTCAGACCCTCCTTGGCTTGCCAAGGAGGAAGATGTTCCAGAGGAAAATTATAAGCTTTGTAGGAAAAGCAGGATTGCTGGGTATAGGGACTTTTCATTTAGTCCCACCACTTCATGCAGGAGGCTTGTTAGCTTAATTATTAAAACCAATTTGGGATCAGGGTCATCCAAAATTAGCTTTAGATTAGGCAATGGAGATTAAGGAAAACCTAATTCCTTAAATTAAACAAAAATAATTTTATTCACTGTCTTTTTGCTTTAGTCATCTTTAATAAATATTTTGGTGAATTGGAAATAAGTTAACATTGTCCTTCTGTACTTAAGATACAGAGAGACTTTTCTTAGTGTTTCTTTGAAGCACCACATTAATGGAGGTGAGCCATTCTTGTAAAGTATTTTATAACCTCCCACTAAAATATATGCAGGAATAATGCTGATATGTAACGCTAACCAAAGTACATTACACTATTATTATTTGCTTATATTGCAGCTATTTGTTTTTGAAATTTCAGCATATAACATGTGTTCATAGTATTAGCAAACTTGCTTTATCTTCCCACCTTACTAACCAAGATATTCTACATTTTACAGCCTCTTTAAAAACATAAAGCCTTCCATCACAATTGTAATGGCTTTAGTCTAGGTGTCATAAAGAATAAATTCTTAGACCAATAAGTAAAATAAATATCACTATCACATATTCACAATTCATAGTTACTTAGCTTTAGCTAGAGTTGAAACATATGTTTCAGATTCAATTAAACGTGAACATTCATGCTTTGGACTCCAACTACTAGAAGAGGCTTCCTGAAAATTTTGTGAAAGCACTACAGATTGACAGGGTTGGTCAAATCCCTTCCTGCCCAATCCTTAGGCCTATATTGGTGACACTCAATTAACATTGAATGAGAATAGAATACTCTATAGGACACAGAGGGAGCATAGCTCCCTCTTGTGTGTGAAATAGAGGATGCCACCTACAGAGAGGAAGTCACTCATTCATATATATTCATTCATTCAACCCACAAGCTGATTAGTATATGCTACATGCAGGGGATGCAAAGATGGAGATTAGAAGCTAATAGGGAGACTGATGTTCAAACAATTACAATCCAATGTGATTATTGTGATCGTGGAGATATATTCAAAATGCAATCAGAACATTAGAGGTAGGAACATCTACACTGGCCCAATGGTGTCAAAGAAAATTTCACAGAGAAGGTAACATGAGCTGAGACTTGAAGGGTGAAAAGGAGTTTGCTAAGGAGTAAGAGCATTCCAGGCAGAGGAAATAGCATATACAAAGGCATGAAGAGTTAAAAGAGTATGTCAGATTCAGGGAGAGGCCAATAATTCAGTATTGCTAGAGGTTAGGCTGGGCCAAAGATGGAGGTGCAATGGTAGATGAGATCCAATCATAAAGGACTTTGTATGTGATTGTGAGATTAGGTTTTACCTAGAGCAAAGAAATAAAATGTTTATATTTCCTTGTTAGAAAATAATGTTCTGGCACCAGGCAAGATAGAATGAGACTGAACTAGGGCAGTAGGGAAGGAAATTCATGGATGGTTTCAAGAAATGTTTAGGAGATAAGATGGTCCATCTTTCCGGCTTATTTTATTGATAACAGTGGTGATGTCACCAAAGAGACAAAGAAAACAGAATAAAAAGCAGAGCAGAGACAGTGAATTCAGTTTGGGACCTGTTAAATCTGAGGCATCCATGGGGAAGCCAAGTGAAAATGTCAATGGGACAATTGGCCCAGGTAAGAGGTCTGTCTGGAGACATAGATTTGAGAAGCATCGGCCATGGGAATAGATGAGTTTGCCTACGGAATCATGAAGAGTACTAGAAGAAAAGAGCCAAGGCAGAATCCTGGGAAGCAGAAACATTTCCGAGAGAGGAAGGACTAGCAAAGGAGCCACAAAAGTCATGGCCAAAGGCAGGAGACCCAGGAGAACATGCTGTCATGGAGATTCAAGGAGGACACGTTTGAAGAAAGGGGAAACAGTCCACAATGCCAAATACCACAGAGAGGTTAAGAAAGATGAGAGGTGAAAACTTCCCTTTGGATTTAGCATGTGATAACCTAATGGAGAAGATGGGAATGGAGAGAAGCCAGATTGCAATGGGTTGAGGAAATAAAGCAGTGGAGACACCAGCATAGACTATTCTTCCCAAAAGCCTGGCTATGAAAGGGGGAGAGTGAGATAAGACAGTAGCTGGAGGGGACTGAGAAGTTCAAGGGAGAGGGTCCCTTCTCTTTGTGTTCTTAAGATGGGAGAAATTTAAGCATATCTTTGAGAGAAGGAGCCAGCAGAGAAAGAGAAGCTGACAAGTTGTGTAGAGAATGGGGAATGACTAGGGAAAGGTGGTTGTGAAGGCAGGCAAGGATTGGAGTGAGAGCCCAGGAGAAAAGGAGATACCCATTCCCCTGCAATGGAAGAATTGAAGAGTTAAAAAAAAAGCAAAACTTCATGGGAAAACCGAGGCTCAGAGCTTATGTGTCTTGTCCAAAAGACAGGATTAAAACTGTCTCTCTGTCTTTTTGCCTGACACTATGCTACCCCCCACAGAGATAGCATAGGAGGTGGCCAGCCTAGAAAGAGAGTGAAAGGCTGGGAGCCACAGGGTATTATAGAAGAATCACAGAATTTAGAACTAGAGGGGACATGGAGATCATCATATCTAATTGCAGATGAGGAAACCAAGGACCAACGAGGTTGTCATTTGCCTGCCTAATGTTTTAAAATAAGTGAAGAACTGGTTCCAGCCCAGAGTTCTCTCCAACAAGGATTGGATAAGGAGATAAATGGAGTAGTCAGATGTCCTCTCTTTCCCAATCTTGTAGCTTCTATCTATTCATGTCACTCTGTTTCAGGTATTATTCTTAGCACTTTACACATGCAATCTTGTCTCACACTCTCAATGACCCTGTGAGGTAAACACTGTCATCCTTACTTTTAATAAAACCAGGTATCTGTAGGGGTCAAGTAACTTGCAAGAGGAAGATACAGAATTCAAACACAGAGCTGCTGAACTTCAAACTTATTCTTTCACTATATCACTTAATAAGACACTACCTAGCCAGACTATAAATAATGGAGCCTCCTGGGAAAACCAAGGCCCCAGTACAGATCGCACACAGGGAAATGAGCAGAGGTGGGATCACTGATTGTAAAATAAGGTGAGCTAAGTTGATTTCAATTATTTTAGAGTTTCCAGAGGAGGAGTCAGGGTGCTTGAGAAAGCTAGACAGACCAGTGTGGGCAGTGCCAGGACCGGGAATTAGCCCTCTGATGATATAGTTGGATTATATATTTAGCAAAGCTGTCTGGCCTTTGTTCCTTTGGAGACTGAGAAGGAAAGCCAATCTTTTTGTAATCTGTACCAACTTTCACCCTTATGCCTTCGCTTGATAGCTATGTAGTAAATATAGTTCTTTTTATGTCCTGTGATCTGTCTGATTAGGCTGGAGGCCTGAGAGAGATAAAAGAGAATTATATTTCTTAAGACAGTCCCAGAGGAAGCAGAGAAGCCTCGAGGGTGGTTGTGGCACTGATTTAGGGGACCTACGGGTTAGGAAAGGAGCATGGGGCAACAGAGATGGATTGCCAAGACCCTCATTCTCTCACAGCCAAAACACAGGGAGATGGATGGCAGAGGAGCAATGGAAAGACAGTAGCAGTAGAATCTGGTGAGCTCCAGAGATGAGGGAACTGGTCTGGTTTATTCTTAGCTGTATCTTCAGCACCAAGAATAGTACCTGGCTCATAGACATAAACATCTATTGTCCTACAGCATAAGCCTCCCTGTCACAGCCCCATCAAAATGGCTGCTTTTGGACACACATTCCCCTTCTATACTGGCCTCAAGCCAATCTTCCCAATGGACACCACCTTGGCCGTCATCATTGCCATCTTTCTGACTGCACTGGTCACCTTCATCATCATCCTGCCTGGCATTCGGGGCAAGATGGTGAGAAACAAACCCAGCCCTGGAGACCCCAGCCCCAGAGAGACCTTGGCCTCAAGGTGAGGGGGCCAGACTCTCTGACTACAACCAGACTCAGGAAAGAGACTCCAGTCCTGAAAAAGTGTCACCCACCCCCCAGGAGGGAGCTCCCTACTCATTGATTCAACACATAATTTATTGAGAACCTATTACGTGGCAGACACTCTGATCTCAATTGACCAAATGACCTCAGTTTTAGAACCCCCACCCCCACACACCCAAGTCTGGAAAGAGGAAGGGTGGATTTGGAAGGAGGGTGTTCCTTCCTAAACCCACCCACCCTGTGACTCAGAGGGTGTTCTGGCTGCTGCGGGTGGTGACCAGCTTATTCATCGGGGCTGTGATCCTAGGTGAGTATAATTCTGGGCAACTGCCTCTGTGCCATCTAGTTTGCCCCACAGCCAACCTCCTCTCTCCTGGTTTCCTTACAGCAACTTCTGATTCCAGGGGGTGGGGGGTGGGAGGAGCATAAGCAGAGTGTGATCAAGGAAGTCTTGGATTCTGACCCCTTTATTCATCTTGGGCAAACATATTATTGACAATCTAACCATGAGCTAGACCCTGAGCTAGTTAATAGATATACAATTATGCGCAAAAGAGACCTAGACCCCTTGGAGCTCTCCTTCTGACTCTATCCCAGTAATGCCCAGATTTTCCTGAGTTCCTGTATGTCCAACTCCCCAACTCCAGCTGTGAATTTCAGTTCTGAGTGGTTCGTGGGCCAGGTCAGCACCAACACATCATACAAGGCCTTCAGTTCCAAATGGATCAGTGCTGACGTTGGGCTGCAGGTTGGGCTGGGAGGAGTCAACATTACACTTACAGGTAAGTGATGGTTCTTACCTGTGAGGGAGAAGATTCTGCTGTGTCTTTGGAATCTAATCTGGTGTGGTCTAAAGTTCTACGGGATGGAGGGATGGTAGGAAGGGAAATTTCCAGAGATTAATAGCAGCTTCTGTATACCTGCCCAATGTGATGAGCCCCTACCCAGGCTTGAGTTCCTCCTGAGCACACCTGCCCCATTCCCCCAGGGATTCCAGTGCAGCAGTTGAATGAGACCATCAATTACAATGAGGAATTCACATGGCGCCTGGGTGAAAACTATGCTGAGGAATATGCAAAGGCACTGGAGAAGGGGCTGCCGGACCCTGTGCTCTACCTGGCTGAGAAGTTCACCCCGAACAGCCCATGTGGACTGCATGGCCAGTACCGCCTGGCAGGACACTACACCTCAGCCACACTCTGGTGAGTATGGGATAGAGGCCAGCCTAGACCCAGGGATGGTGTTTCTATCCATCTTTCCTCCACTTATGTGGAAATCCCTAGTGGGACAGGCTGGCACCAGCCCCACAGTGCTTGGTTGGGAAACCTATAGGCAGAAAACTGTGTCTCACATCTCTGGGATATTCTTGGGTGCCTGAGCCTCCATGTGGGCCCTTCCAAATAGAAGTGTCTAGGCCAACCTTCACTAGGTCCTTGGCTCTCCAGGGTGGCATTCCTCTGCTGGCTGCTGGCCAATGTGATGCTGTCCATGCCCGTGCTGGTCTACGGTGGCCACATGCTGCTAGCCACAGGCATCTTCCAGCTGTTGGGACTGCTCTTCTTCTCCACGGCCACATCACTCACACCACCCTGTCCCCTGCGCCTGGGCACTGCTACGCTGCATACTCACCACGGGCCTGCCTTCTGGATCACATTGACCACAGGTGAAGTCCAGCCCTGAAGACAGACACAGGGCTTAGGGCCAGGGAGGGAGGGCCAGGGACCACAATATTGGTGGGGGTTGAGGGTCTGCCTCTGGGGGCCAAGATGCCTTTCCTCCCTTTAAAACCCCATCCCTCTTACATCACTCATCGGGGCTTTTTCTCCCCAGTTCCACTACCCACCCCCATAGGTGCCTACTCCCTGTGTCTTCTGTCTCTGTCATGTTCCTCATCTCCTAACTCTCCCTTCACCCAACTCTTTCCCAAATCTTCCAATCTTCTGTCCATGCCCGCTTCCCCCAAACACTCTTCTCTATGTCCCCCATTCCTAGAACCCTTCTCTTTCCTGCTTCACATGGCTTTAAATTGTCTTACAGGTCTTTCTCCTCTCCTGTTCTCTCATGCCCCTTCTCATGCCTTCTCCTCTGTGCCCTGCCCTTCCCCCAGGGTTCTCTATTTTCAGAGTTCTCTCTCTCTTTCTTCTGACATGTAATTCAAAGAGCACTGGACTTAGAGTCAAAGCTCAGAAAAATAGAGCCACACCAGCCATATGACCCTAAGCTAGTCACTTCTCTGAATCCCAGTTGCTCTGAAACAGGGATGCCAGCATTCTCTGAGAGTTGTTCTGATGCTCTTGCAAGAGTTCCTTGGGAGGGTATTACTATCACCAAGGCAGGACACCTATTGTCTCATCCCCAGGACTGCTTTGTGTGCTGCTGGGCCTGGCCATGGCAGTGGCCCACAGGATGCATCCCCAAAGGCTGAAGGCTTTCTTCACCCAGAGTTCAGGAGAGGATCCTACACTGGAATGGAATCCTGAAGAAGGGGGACTCCTGAGCCCTCGCTACCGGTCCACAGCCGAGAGTCCTGAGGCCCAGGACATTCCCCTGTCAGAGGCTTCCTCTGAGGCATGCTGTAAGAAGGAGCATCCCAGAGAGCCTGACTGTACCCTATAAGGCTCTTCTCCCTGGTGGCCACCCGGACTTCCAGTCTGGTTCCAGATCTCATTGGAGCCTCATAAACCACCAGAAATGACTGCAGGTTGGGTTGTTTCAGCCCCCCAGCTCCAATCTATAGGTGGAGAAGGAAAAAGAGGCTTTTCCTTTTAAAAAGCAAAACAAAAAGCCCTAATATGCTAAACAGAAATTGGAGCCACCCATAAACCCTGTGTCCATGGTAAGACCAAGCAAGTGCTGCCTGTTTATGCACAGCAACCCTGCCTTCCCTTGATGCCTTGCCTCTTTGAGGTGCCATTTATTGAAACTCAGCTTCATCTACATAGTGTGTGTGTGTGTGTGTGTGTGTGTGTGTGTGTGTGTTGGGGAGGTTATAGTGTGATACCTGTATGGTCCCTCTTATCCCTCTTGTTTCCCTTTTTCTGGGTCCCTTTTGTTCTTCTTTTACTTCCCCAACTTGTGTGATCTCTTGGTACAATGAAAGTCCTGGGCCAGAGAAGAAACCAAACTTCTTGTCCCAGGATATCAACCACATGTGCTACATTATCTTTAAGCTTCACTTCTCAAATCTGCCAAATAAGATTGTAGGTCTTGCCAAGGACCTAAAAAATAATCCCAGGATTTATTTTTATGCCTTGCCGACATCTACTTTAGTTAGCCCTCAGATACCACCTCTTAGTGAATAAACTGGAGTTAGTAAATTACCTCAAAAATGCCATTCCCTCCAGGTCCACTCACCTGGGCCAGTGAAGGGGAAACCCATTGGGCCAATGGGATAGTGACCTGCCTGGTCACTGCTACCGACCATCCACCTGGGGCAGTTCAGGAAGATACTGGTTCTGGTGAGTTCCCCTTTGGGCTCACTAGAGGGCGCCTCTCTCCCAGAGCCTTGTGGCAAGGCAGAGAGAATGGACTTGGCTGCTTCCAGCCCAGGAAGTCTGCTGAGGACTCATATTCCCTAAGTCTGGGAAAGCCATGAAATGTAATGGAAACAATTTAAAAAAAAAAAAAAAAAGGAAAAATATTTATTTACAGGTCACTCTGGGAGACTTTTCCCTGGGTGCAGGAGTTGCAGCCCGTCTGAGGCCGCCTGCTTTTCCCCAGTGGCCCCCCCACCCCCACCCCTTCCCGCGCAGTGACTTTCTTTGGACTATCCCGGCCCAGCCCCAGCTGGCATTGCTACCTGGCTTGCAGGGGACCGAGGTGGGGTAGCAGTCTGAGGTTGAGTCCCCCTCAGAGGTTAGTATTGGTCGTTAAGTCCAGGGCTCCAAACTGCTTATGCAGTGGGTTGTTCAGGATGAGAGGCGAGCTCCCTTTCGCCTGGCTACCATAGTCCTTGCCGCTTCGGTCCAAGAAGGTGCGAAGCGCGCTGGGCCAAGAGTAGTGGAGACTCACCACCGCCACTCCCAGCAGGAGGCACAGGATGCCTGCGGCAGCGCAGAAGGAAGGAAACAGGGTAGTCAGGGCTCCAGGCCAGAGTCTGGCCTGCCCCCTCCATCTCCTGGGGGCTACCTCTTGCATTTCCTCCCCCAACACACAGGGCAGGAACACCTCTGATATGGATTACACGATACACAGTTTCATGTGCTAAATGGAGCAAGATACTGAACCCCTCAGAACCCTCTCCCCTCATGTGCAAAACGGGCATAACCACACCTGCCTCCAGGAACTCTTAAGAGGAGATTAGATAATATGTGTGAACTCGTTTTGTCCACTGTAAAGTACACAGCAGTATAAATCCAGTCCCCACCCCAGCCTCCCGGAATCCACCTCCTCAGTCCTCACCGGTGGCCAGAGTGACCCAAAAGGCGGCGCCATAGTGAGTGGTGAGAGTGGCGGAGCCGAGACGGAGCGGGCAGAGCTGCACGCTGGAGATGGAGGCGAAGGCGAAGATAGAGAAGAGCGTGAAGGCACCGGTGGTCAGGAGCGCCAGGCCCCCGTAGAGCGGAACCGGCATGGAGAGCAGCCCGTTGGAGAGGAGCCAGAAGCAGAAAGCCACCCTGCGGAGGGGACCCACTGCGCTGTGAGCGGGGTTACTCTAGCCTCGCTCCCCCTCCGTCCCCCACCCCAGAAGGAAAGCCGGGACTGTGATGGCGTAGGCACAGGGGAGCCTTACAGGGGAGGGGCCGGCTCGCAGCCTCTGCCTGGTCTCTCTGGGTTCCCAGGTCTGTGCGGAGGACCCCGTGACTTTCTTTCTGACCCGAGAGGTGGAAATTCGCACCTCCAGCAGCTATGTGGGGCTGGCTCACACGCCCCCACCGCGACAGTCCCTCCCTCAGTCACGCGTGCTTCCCTCCAGCGCTCACCACAGCGTGGCCGAGGCATAGTGCCCCGCCAGGCGGTACTGGCGGTAGAGCCCGCAGGGGCTGCTCGGGGTGAACTTCTCGGCCAAGTAGAGAACTGGATCCGGCAGCCCCTTCTCAAGCGCCTCCGAGTACTCCTCGGCATAGTTCTCGCCCAGACGCCAGTTGAAGCGCTCGTTGTAGTCTATGGTCTCGTTCAGCTGCTGCACTGGGGTCCCTGCAGAGGGCGGTCGGGCGGTGGAGTCACGGAGCCGCACGCAGCGGGGGACCCCGCAACTAAGCAAACACGGATAGGAAAGTGGAGGTGTGAGAGCGGTTTGGCAGCGGTTGGGGAAAGCACGGCTCCAAAAGGAATAAACACTATTTGAGCCTGTGGGGTCCGAGATTTCCTCCAGCTGTCCCTGCCACACTCCCCCAACCATGGAGTCCGACAACCCAGGAATTCACTTTGCCCCAGCCCCCTCACCTGTGAGTGTAATATTAATTCCCTCCAGGCCGACGTGCAGACCAACATGGGCTCTGACTCGTGCTGCGCTGAAGGCCTTGTAGGATGTGTTGGTGTTCACCCCACCCACTGACCACTGTGCGCTGAAGTGCACGGCTGTGGGGAGAGGCACAGTATGTGGGGAGGGGTACAGAGAGAATTGGGGAGATGGCATGGGGAGGGTGATGATGGCAGGTAGGGTGCAGTGCAGAGAGATGGGGGGTCTAGGGGTCCAATGTGGTATACATGGTAAAGGTGTAAGAGTGGGCACTAGAAAGCTGAAGAATGGGAAGAGGGAGCAGGACACGAACCCCAAATCTCGATTTTCCCAGGTGCCCTCTGCCCACCTCCATCCTCACCCCAGGTCCTCTCACCACCTGCTGCACCACACACTCACCCACAATTTCTGCGCCTATGAAGAGACTGAGAAGAACTCTCACCAGCCAGAACCAGCGCTGCAGGAATAGGTACCTGGGTCAGGCTTGGTAACTGCCCGGCTAGAGTCCCCAAGACCTCCCTTAACCCCATGCCACCTAGATGTTTAGTGCCTCTGAAACTGTCCCCTCTTGCACCACACCCTTTTCCCAGTTCCATTCCTGATGCTTTGAAGCTGAAGTCAGACTTGTTTTTTTGTACAGGTTTCTCTGAGCCATTGCCATTTCTGAAGTTTTCTAGCCATGCACTTCTGAGGCCCCAGTCCCATTTCCCAGTGCACCCTGCAACACGGCTTTCTGTCTGGTGCAGGCCCACCACCTTCACCCACCAGCTATCTGGCTCCTGGCTACTTGAATCACTACTATGGTGAGGCTCAGTGAGTCCAGAAGTGGTAGGCAGGCAGGGGTCATCTACCCCAGGAGAGGGTGGTCCCAGGGTCCTGTCACCAAGTAGACGAGGTGGGAATGCAGCCTCTCAGATATTCCTAGGTGCACCAGTTTCCCAAGGAAACCAACACAGATCAAGACTCAGGGAAGCTAGGAACCCATAGACTTGAAAAACAACTTAGGTTCTAGGAAAAGTGAGGGGGGAGGAGTCCAAGGAAAAGTACCCAGTCTGTTATAACTTCGAATCCTGGGTGGGAGTGTCTGAGCCCTTAGGATGGGAGCACTCATATACATGCATCTCTACGCAGCAGAAACACAGCAGTCTCAGCTGCTGAGACTTTCACACCAGTGAAACACAGAAGTCTCAGCTGCTGGTTTCTGTCCTCTTGGTCTGCCAGTCATTAAGTCATCACCTTAAGGCTGAGACTGGAGTGCAGCCACAGTCTGAGGGAAGGAGACTCCAGCAGCATGTGAAGACTAGAATCAGCCCCAGGATTACTGGCCTGGGCACTCACTGTCTGCATCAGCTTCCTGAATGATCTAAGTGGGGTCGGTTTCCAGGTTGTTTTCTACAGGGCCTCAACCTCCCCCGGTTCTTGGAAAGGCATGCCTGCTGCCCCAGACTTCTGTCTGCTCCACCTATGCTCCTCTGGTTCAGTGTTTCAGTCTGACTATCCATGGAGGCACTTGGAACCACATTACCTGTCCTAGGTCTTCCAGAGACCAGCTGCCCAAGGCCCCCAGGCCCTAGCATCTAGCACCCCCTTACCGAGTGGCCACGAATCCCAGGCAAGATGAGCAGGAAGCTGGCAGCCAAGGCCAAGAACACCAGAATGACGATGAGCAGTGGGACGCTGATGCCAGGGGCATGCCGGGGCTGGGGGTAGAAAGGCAGCTCACCATTCCACAGAGTCATGCTGCAACCCGGCCAAGCTGGGTCTGCTGGAGTGGGAATAACAGGTACCTGGCAGCTGAGCCTGGGTCCCACTTATCTTTATCCGGTCCCCTGCGTTCTTGGACAGGACTCAATGAGATGGTCAAGCCTGAGCTCCTGACTTTTCCCTAAGGAAGTGCAGCAGCCGGCCCGGTTGCCTTCAAGTGCTCTGGATTGGCTGGGGCAGGGTCGGGTAGGTGGGAGAGAGGAATTATTTCTCACTGGTTGTAACCAGTTACGTTCAAGGCTCTGCGGGTTTGCTCTGTGTTTGGAAGTGGTGTGGGATCTGGACCCCTTTTATAGCAGCCTGAGCAGCTTGCTGGGCGGATGTCAGGGCTTGGCAGCTTGGTGTGATTGGGAAGAGAACTTGCAAATAAGGGGCGGAGGTTGCTATGCAAATGAGAAGAGCCCTGACTCCACAGCAAGAGGGCCAGCCTCCCGCCCAGATGCACACTCTTGGCTCTAGTCTGACCTGAGTGGACACCAGGGCAGCTGGCCTTCGAGGATCCAGAGAAGAGGGTGAGAGTGCCATCGGGGAGGCTGGGATCTTCAGAGCTGGGAGGGGAGGGGTGCTGTGTTGGGAAGGTGGAGACAGGGAGGAGAGCAGAGAAGCAAAGATTCCAAGGGAAAAGACTTCTGCCCCAAATGGGGGCCCTAAACCAGAAGTTGGACCGGGGTTTAGGGCATGATCTTCCTATCCCTCCTGTCCTTGCACAGGCACTCACTGCAGAGTATCAAAGGCTGCAGGTCAGGGATTCCCAGCAGTTACTGAGCGGTTGGGGATGAGGATTTGAAGCTGGGCACTGGGCTGGGGAGTAGGGGGGGAGCCCTGGAAGGCTGGAGGTGAAGTTCTGCCTGGGACTGATAAACCCCAGAGGACTAGTGCCCGGTGTGTTCCTTTGGTTGGGGTTAGTTCTTCCACCAGGTGGAAAGCGGGGACTGGCATCAGTGCCTACTAGATGTCCTGACAAGAGCGAGGTGGGATGTGGGTCCTTGGTGATGCTCCTTAAAGCTTTGCTCCAGAAGTGAAAACAGCTGGCACCTCCTCACCCTGTGTGGGCTGTAGACATGAGGGACACTAACTCCTTGTCCCTCACATATCACCTCCCACTTCCCAGGCAGCAGGGTCAGCATGCTCTGCGCAAGGCCAAAGGCGGTGGTGCTCCTGGGAGCTCTACTGACTGCATCCCTGGATCCAGCGGGTAAGTATCCAGTGCCCCTAGCTTAGCGAAGTCGCCCAGTACCTCTTGTGGGTGGAGTACCTCTGCAAGATCGGTCAAATCGCAGCGCAGGTCAGCAGGATGGCAAACTTCCTGGCGCAGCTTCAACGCCGTGCAGTGTCGCCTCTTGGGTAGGATTGGGGGCACTCAGGGAGCGGGAGAAGCAGGGACAGAGGCCGCTGGGTCCTCGAGTGGTCGCAGGAAGGCTAGCGCTGAGGAACCACTCTGCCTCACAGGCGGCCAGGACTCACCTGCACTGTCCTGGGAAGTGCAGCGCTATGACGGCTGGTTCAACAACCTGAGGCATCACGAGCTCGGCGCAGCTGGTATGTCCTGTGGTCCGGGTAGGGATGAGGGGGAGGATGGCTAGTGGAGGGCCGGCCCTGGGAGATGAGACCCGGACAAGAGGAGAGAGCGCGCCACCAGCCACCCGGCTGTCTGCCCAGCGAACTCCTATGCACTCCTGGGCCCAGGAAACCCTGGCGGAAAGGGGTCTAGTCAGTGAGGTAGGCATAGGGAGAGGTTTATGTCCTTGTTGGGGGGACGGAGTGCCCTGACAAAGCCCCGCTCCCTGCTTCCCACAGGCTTCAGACTGCAGCGTCTGGTACCAGCCAATTACGCGGATGGTGTTTATCAGGCTCTGGGGGAGCCGCTGCTGCCCAACCCGCGCCGACTCAGCGACGCCGCCATGCGGGGCACAGCCGGGCAGGCCTCCCGCCGCAACCGCACGGTGCTGGGGGTCTTCTTTGGTGAGAGCAAAGTGGGCGAACACCAGGGTTGACCAGTCACTTGGAGGCTGACCCAACTCCCAGCCATCTCCTCCTCCTCACTAAGCAACACTTCCAGGCGTTCTTTATCTTGGGGGCTTTGGGAGTGTCGGTTTAGGGATATCTGCTTCCCTCATCATTCTCTTACCCGTTACTCCAAATCCAGGAGGATCACTGGACCTCCATTAAAGCCCTTAGGAGCTGAGTCCCCTGCCACCACTCTCCTACTCATATGATTGTATCCTCTTTCCTCCGAAAGAGAAAAGGGGAAAGCAGGATCTGGTGGGAAATGGGAGTTGGTTTGGGGAAGCCCTTATCTTAATTATTATTTGGATTCTCACGCCAATGTTATGAGGTGCGTGGAGAGTGTATTATGTCCCCACTTGAAAATTAGAAGAAAAAAAAAATTAGAAGAAAGACCCAGAGCTGGTGGCAGAGCTTAAACTACAACATGTCTTTTGACTCTTGAGAAACCAAGAGAAACTCCCTGCCCATGGGGAGTGGCGATTCTCAACAGTTTGGCCCCCATTGTGGACAGGCTACCACGTACTGTCCGACCTCGTGAGCGTGGAGACACCTGGCTGCCCAGCCGAGTTCCTCAACATCCACATCCCGCCCGGGGACCCGGTGTTCGACCCGGACCAGAGCGGGGACGTGGTCCTACCCTTCCAGAGGAGCCGCTGGGACCCCGAGACCGGACAGAGCCCCAGTAACCCCCGGGACCTGGTGAGACGCGGCAGGCGGGGTCGCGGGGGCGGGGCCTGGCAGGGCCGGGCCGGGCCGGGAGAGGCTCCGTCCCCCCGCTCCCCCCCCCACCGATGCTGGGCTGGCCCTGGCGCCCCCTTACCCGTCTCAGCTACTCCACCCGCGGCTCACCCTGGGCTCACCCTCCCGGTACCCCCGCAGACCAACGAGGTGACGGGCTGGCTGGACGGCAGCGCCATCTATGGCTCCTCGCACTCCTGGAGCGACGCGCTGCGGAGCTTCTCCGGGGGGCAGCTGGCGTCGGGGCCCGACCCCGCCTTCCCCCGCAACGCGCAAAGCCCCCTGCTCATGTGGACGCCGCCCGACCCCGCCACGGGACAGCGCGGGCCCCGGGGGCTGTATGGTGAGGCCGCGGGGTGGGCTGCGGCGGCCGGGGCGCGCGGCGGGGCGGGCTGGGGGGCGCCGAGGTTGCGCTCCCCGTGGTCACACCGCCGCGCGTCTCTTCCCCTGCGGCCCCACGGCGTCGCGTGCAGCCTTCGGGGCGGAGCGAGGGAACCGCGACCCCTTCCTGCAGGCGCTGGGCCTGCTGTGGTTCCGCTACCACAACGTGTGGGCGCAGCGGCTGGCCCGCGAGCACCCGCGGTGGGGGGACGAGGAGCTGTTTCAGCACGCGCGCAAGAGGGTCATCGCCACCTACCAGGTCAGTCCGCACCCCCTCCCCGCCCCGCCCCTGCCTGCTGCGCAGAGCCCTCCATCCTCCGACGGGCAGCCCCCGGAAACGCCCTTTTCCAGGAGGACGCTGCTCCCCAGAACTGGGGCTAGCGTCTCGTCTCGGAGTGGACGTGGAGACGATGAGGAGGCAAAACGCTGTGATCCTCGAGCCTTTGCTGTGGTTCCTATGTAGCCGCCCTCCTCTGCCATCCCAGGTTCCTTGTGGGGGCCGGGCCTCTGCACCTGTCCTGTTTGAGTTGCCTCCCTCGTGACTGCCCCTGCCTGACCCTCATCTCCCACCGAAGCCTTCCTTGGGCTCGGATCCCTCCCAGGGCGGCTGCTCCAGCGCTTGCCTCCCTTTTTGCCTTCTCTTGTCCCTCAGAACATCGCTCTGTATGAGTGGCTGCCCAGCTTTCTGCAGACAACACCCCCAGAATATACAGGTACAGGAGTTGGGGGGGGGAACACTTGGACTGCGGGGGTGGGGGTGGGGAAGGGAGGGTCAGGATCCGTGGGAGAAAGAAGACAGGTAGATGCATGTGATGGAAGGATGTGATAAGGAGCCTATTTCTCTTATTACCCCTGTTGGGCAGGGTACCGTTCTT
Source organism: Lynx canadensis (assembly GCF_007474595.2). NCBI lineage: Eukaryota > Metazoa > Chordata > Mammalia > Carnivora > Felidae > Lynx > Lynx canadensis. Next base: position 58,434,832 of record NC_044308.2, read on the forward strand.
TCTTGGACCCCAGCATCTCCCCAGAGTTCCTGGCAGCCTCTGAGCAGTTCTTCTCCACCATGGTGCCTCCTGGCGTCTACATGAGGTGAGGGAGGGGCTGGCAGTGGAGGAGGCATAGCACACTGGTAGAGATGAAGAATCAACAGCCTTGGGGGCTTGGGCCTTTTATACAACTCCACAGTAATGGGGGAAGAGAAGCAGAGTTTGGAACCCTGAAATAGGACCCTGGGATAGGAGTTTCAAACTTAACAACTCCTCCTAATGGCTGAACTTTAGCTGCTGAGAGCAGGACTTGTCCAGCAGTTGGGTTATTCTCTTCACTCCTTTCCTTACCACTCTATGGGGACAAAGAGCAACCGATACCTTCAATCCACACACATTGCCAAATCTCTGCTGTGTTCAAAGAAGTTCAGCGCTCCGTCCTGGCCAGACCCCTCTGAGTCCCTCACCCCACTCAACCCCATGTCAGCTTTTCCCTGAGCTCTCATCCCATCCTTGATGCCCCATTTCAGAAATGCCAGCTGTCATTTCCAGATGGTCCTGAACCAGGGTCTTGGCAGCTCCCCAGCTCTCAGAGTCTGCAACAGCTACTGGATTCGGGAGGTCAGCCTGGGGTCTGGGTCAGGGGAAGGTGGGTCAGCGTCAGTCATGACACACAGGCTGGGAAAAGCAACCGTTCCAGTTGCTTTTTTAGGTGTTGCCTCTCCAGGTAGTAGGAGATGAAGGGGAGAATGATCAGAAACTTATCTGGTGGGGCGCCTGGGGGGCTCAGTTGGTTAAGTGTCCTACTGTTGATTTCAGCTCAGTTCATGATCTCAGGAATTCGTGAGTTGGAGGCATTAGGCTCTGTGCTGACAGTGTGGAGCCTGCTTGGGATTCTCTTTCTCCTCCATCCCTCCTTCTCTCTCTGCCCTTCTCTCTCTCTCTCTCTCTCTCTCTCTCTCTCTCTCTCTCAAAATAAATAACTTTGAAAAAAATACTTATAGCTTTGAAAAAAACACTTAAGAAAATTATCTGGAGACAATAGCTCAGGAGTCTAGGACTGGCCAAGGGCTCTTAGTCCTGAGGTGCTGCAGTGGTTCAGGGTGACAGGGACCAGGCTTTGGGGAGAGGCCCAAGAGCCTACTTTAAATGTGTTGTTGTCTATTTCCAGAACGCCAATCTGAACAGTGCCCAGGCGGTGAATCACCTGCTGCTGGGAATGGCCTCCCAGATTTCAGAGATGGAAGACAGGATAGTGGTTGAAGATCTGAGGGGTAAGCTTGGGAGCTAGATGGGATAAGGGTCCAGAAGCCTGGGAGCCTAGGGACCCCTCTGGGTTAATCAACAATTAGACCTTAGGGTACCTACAATGCAGGAACACAGATACACATGCTGTAAATTGCCACTAGAAGAAAAAAGCTTTTAACTTTTTTTTTTTTGCTTCATTTAGGTTTAATGTTGCATTTACTCTAAATTACCTATGTCTGAGTATGTAGGGGGAGAGGTGACACCACAATCTCTTGGTACTTAGGTTTCCAAAAGTTTTCTCCAGTCCTGTCTTGAGGCCAAGGAGGTAAAGGACAGGGACTTTACTATTTGGTGACTAGAACAGTCTTGAGTCTCAGGGGAAGATTCTTGCCAGAAAAATTTCCCCTGATCGTACATGGTCACATTGACCCTACGTGGAAGCAAGGTTGATATGGACACATGGTCACAATGTTGGGAGTTCTGGGGGTGAGTAGTGCCAAGAACCTAATTCAAGACTGCTGAGCAAAGAAGGGTCAGGAGGATTCAGCCTATAGCCTGGTTCTCTCTCCTTCTCAGATTATTGGCCTGGCCCTGGCAAGTTCTCCCGCACAGACTACGTGGCCAGCAGCATCCAACGTGGCCGAGATATGGGGTTGCCCAGCTATACCCAAGCCCTGAAGGCTTTGGGGTTGGAAACCCCAAAGAACTGGAGTGACATCAACCCCAATGTGGACCCCCAGGTGAGAAACAGTAATGATGGCAATAGCAGCTAAAACTTTTTTGTTTTAAGATCTGTGCACAGGTAACTCATTTAATCTACATCAAGAATATTATAGGGTAGATACTATCATTGTCCTTATTTTACCAATGACATGGTTGGTAAGTCAGTCATAGAGATGGGATTTAAACTCAGTCATCTGATTCCAGAGTATGTTTCTCACCACTACATTGTACCATTCCTACAGGGTGGCCTCAGGGTGATCTCTGTATTGGGTGCCATTGTCCTATTCCTGCAGGATCCTTCCTTATGAAATGGGTGACCTTGAAACTGCTAATTATTAGGGCCAGATAGCCTGGGTGGTGGTGGTCACAGGATATGGCCCAAAGGCACCTAGCAGTGGTTTCACCATCGACAGGGACACGTGGGTCCTCCCACCTGTCTTGCCACCACCTGAGGGGGATGGCCTAGGAAAAGTAGGCTCCTTCAGGCCTGAGCAGCAAGCCAGGCAGCTGATGGAGTCCTGTGTTTAAGAATGGAGCCACAGTGGCTGCCCTCCCCAACACACATGTGCACACACACGTGCACACACATATTCCTCACCTCCTGTGGTGCCCAGGTGCTGGAGGCCACAGCTGCCCTGTACAACCATGACCTTTCCCTGCTGGAGCTGCTCCCTGGGGGGTTCTTGGAGAGCCACGGGGACCCAGGGACCCTCTTCAGTGCCATCGTCCTCGACCAGTTTGTGCGGCTGCGGGATGGTGACCGCTACTGGTTTGAGAATACCAGGAATGGGTAAGGCCTACATGAACTTCCGCCTCAGATGCCACTTTGGCTTGGAGCCTCAGGCCCTCTGCCTGTAAGCAGCCCCATGGGTCCTGCATTCCCAACTAGCCTCACCTCCTCTTTAACCCCTCTGTGTCTCTTTCCTCATCTGACTTTCTGGGCCCAATACTGCTGGAGGCTGGCAGCCCTTTCTCATCCCAACCATTCGTGGCTTTCTCCAACTTAGGCTGTTCTCCAGAGAGGAAATTGCAGAAATCAGAAACACCACTCTTTGGGACGTCCTAGTGGCTGTTACCAATGTGGACCCCAGTGCCCTGCAGCCCAATGTCTTTATCTGGCATGATGGTGAGTGGCTATCAGAGAAAGGACCAAGGATGGGGCGAGTCACTTGGTGCTGTCCAGGGAACCAGGTGCCAGGCAGCATTTTCTGTGTGCTGCTGGGAAGCCTGCTTTAGGCTGCCTCCCCCAGTAGGTACTGGACTGGTTTGCAGGCTGCACTCTGTGATCAAACTGGTGTAGGTACTGAGAACAGGATATGGAAAGGGACTTTTTGAGGGGAACCAACTCCAGAGAGGTGGGCCTAGTAAGGAGAAGGGTACCTGGTCCTTTACAGGAGAGAGGGGAAGGGTACCTGGCCAACTAATGAGATCCTCAGACTTTAAGGTCTTTTGTGTCCTCTCCCTCAGGTGCACCCTGCCCTCAGCCTCGGCAGCTCACAACTGAAGGCTTGCCCCGCTGTGTGCCCCTGATGGTGATTGACTACTTCGAGGGCAGTGGTCCTGGTTTTGGCATCACCATTGTGGCTCTCTGCTGTCTTCCATTAGGTGAACTCTTCACACCCTCACCCACTGCTTTCCTCCTGGCTGCACCCCTGCCCACAGAATGTCCTTGCCCCTCATGACCTGCTGGTCTGTGGGACTAGCTCTTTGCTACAGTCAAAGCCAGGCTCAGGGGACCTTGTGAAGGGAGGAGCAACAGGACCCTCAGTGAAGCTGCAGGCAAGAAGCTCCCCTCCCCACTGGCTCTTTCTGATCCTTTTCAGTGAGTCTGCTTATCTCTGGGGTCGTGGCCCATTTCCGGGGCCGAGAGCGCAAGAGACTACAGAAGAAAGGCAAAGAGAGTGTGAAGAGAGAAGCAGCCAAAGATGGGGTGTCAGGTGAGATGGGGCTGAAGGGAGAGAGGGAAATGGGGCCCAGATAGGGGCCCCTGAGAGAAAAAGCAGGTTGCAGATGTGGGGAGGAAGCCAGGCTTTGGGGGTGTCTGCTCAGACTGGTAGAGTGGAATTGGTTTGAGGTCAGGGGCCTGGGTACCTCTGCTGAACGTCTCTGCCCAATTGTCCCTTCCCCAGCAATGGAGTGGCCAGGCCCCAGGGAGAAGAGCTATCCCATCACCATCAAGCTGCTCCCAGACCGACGTCTACAGGTCCTAGACAGGCGGCTGTCTGTGCTCCGCACCGTCCAGCTGCAGCCCACACAGAAGGTCAACCTCATTCTGTCCAGCAACCGCGGGCGCCACACCCTTCTGCTCAAGATCCCCAAGGAGTATGATCTGGTATGGCCAGCCTGCCTCCCCTACCTGGAATGCTCCTATATCTCCCCTCTCAGAGCGAGGCCTGTTAGTTCACACTCTCCTCAGCTACAGAGCTCCCCTGTGAAGATGATGCTGGGGAGAGGCTCTCCTTTCAGCTGTCTCCACACTCCATGTGACCCTCCCTTTGACCTGCTCGAGCCATTCACCTGGTTCCAGCCTGGATGCATTGGGAGGCAGTTTTTCTCATCTTCCCTCAACTCAAGGTCCTCTGAGTGGGGGCTGAACCAGACCTGGAGCTCCAAGCACTGACATGGGCTTCCTCCCACCCAGGTGCTGCTGTTTAACTCTGAGGAGGACCGGGGCACCTTTGTTCAGCATCTGCAGGGCTTCTGTGTGCAGTGGACTCTGGGCCTTGACGTGACTGAGTTGGAAGAGAATGAGCTGTTCAGGAGGGCTGTGACCAAGCAGCAGAGGGCCCGTATCCTGGAGATCTTCTTCAGGAACCTCTTTGCCCAGGTGCCATGAGTGTGTCTTTTGGAGACAGGACCTGGCCCAGGGTTGGAGGGAAGCTGGGCTGGACAGGATCCTGAATGGGGTAAACTAAGTTTCTGGTCTGTGTGCTGGAGACAGCGTTGATTGAATCCTAGCATTGCCACTCACTAGCTGTGTGACTTTAGGCCAGTCACATCATCTCTGCTCTGTATCTCCACTTCCTCATCTATAAAACAGTGATTAAAATAGGATCCACTGGCATTCCCAGGTATCCCCCATATGGAATATAGAATAAATAAAATAAAATAAAATAAAATAAAATAAAATAAAATAAAAGTAATAGGATCCATCACCTTGGGTTGTTGTGAGGATTCAGTGAGATAGTCTACATCAGTGGTTCTCAAAGTGTGGCCTCTGGACCAGCAGCCGCCACCTAACCTGGGAATTTGTTAAAAATATAAATCCCCAGCAGTCTCCACCAAATCCAGCTAATCAGAAGATTGTTTATCTGGCCAGGCCCCTGCCTCCAGGAGACCAAATCAGGCACATGGTAGCCCTGTCTAAATTGACAAGAGAATAAATATATCCCTAGCCTTTTCCTGCCTGTCCACCACTGTCTACTTCATTTCTGTCCCCAGTATAGGGCCTCTCATTTCGCATTTTGAATCCCAAACTTTGTTCCCTCCCATTTCCACCCCCCACCTATAGACCTAGCACCATTCCTAACATATAAAGCTCCTGGATCTTGAGTCCAGGGAAAAAATGGGCTGGCTGCTAGAGATCTGAGTCACTGCCTCAGAGGCCCAGGTCAGAAGTATATCTAAGGATCAGGAGAGCTACAAGGGCTCACTATTTCTGAATTGGACTTTTGGGAGATGTGAAGGGTCACTGGACTGCATTCAGCCCAGGCCTCACCTTCTTCTCTCCTTCCCTCTGCTACTGCCTGAGTGCAGGTGCTGGACATCGACCAGGCGGATGCAGGCACCCTGCCTCTGGACTCATCACAGAAGGTGCGGGAGGCCCTGACTTGTGAGCTGAGCAGAGCTGAGTTTGCCGAGTCCCTGGGCCTCAAGCCCCAGGACATGTTTGTAGAGTCCATGTTCTCTCTTGCTGACAAAGATGGCAATGGCTACCTGTCCTTCCGGGAGTTTCTGGACATCCTGGTGGTCTTCATGAAAGGTAGGGGGAGAGTGGACCACTTCAGGAACCAGCAGTCTTTCAGCACAGAGGTGACCTGAATCCCTCTTTTTCTTCTCAGGCTCCCCAGAGGACAAGTCCCACCTGATGTTCACCATGTATGACCTTGATGCAAATGGCTTCCTCTCCAAGGATGAATTCTTCACCATGATGCGGTATGGAGTGGGCCCTTCCAGTTCTGAGACTCCCTGATATTTGAAACAAAGTCAAATCAGAGGAGGGTAGGTGAGGAGGTTATGTGGCCATCTATTTTGAAAGCCTGGATACTGCATTCTAGATTCTCAGAGCATCCAGCTTCATAAGTTTATCTGGCCAGGCCCCTGCCTCCAGGAGGGTCTATTATCTGCACTGTCTACACGAGCTAGAAAATTCTCCCTCTCTAGTTAAAAACAAACAAACAAACAAACAAACAAACAACCACCAAGCCAGTATGACCAATAGCAAAAGTCTAGTATCCCTTTTGGATGCCTTTGGATCTTTGTAAACTCTTCTACACCATACCTAACACTGGTGCTTTGCGCCGTGAATTAATGGATGGAAGATTAATGACCTTGGTCACTTTTCCTGTATTAATCACTAGGAAATGCAGGAGAAGAAACATGGAAAGTTCCTCTGTATTCCAACCCTTCTTTCTTCTTGCTTCTTAAGTTATTTTTGGTTGTGGTGTGCTGACAAAGACCAGCTTTGAGTGCATAGACTTCTTATTCCTAAAGACACTGTTCTGGTAACAGTGAAAGTCCCCTTCAGCTCCATAAGGACAGGGTTCTTACTTCTCTTTTGTTGCTCACTGAATCCACCTCTTCTGCACTGTGATTGGCACATAGCAGGTATTCAATACATACTTAATGAATCAGATGGAATAAATGAGCAAATGAATAAACCAAATGCATAAAAGAGTACAGAGTCTTTTACCTTTTCTACCTTAAGCCTTTCCATTTCTTTCTGCATTCCCTCTAACTTCCACATCCCTCTTCCATCCCAGACACCACAACTGGACATAGGCTTCTAAAAGGCTGTGGTGAAGCTGATTGCAGTCCATCCCTCACTGGGTGTGCTATTGCAGGCCCAGACCTGGGTGAGGCTCTAGGGATCTCGGAGAGGGTCCCTGTCCACCAGGGCCAAGCATCCACTTTCTCTTCCTATGTTCAGTTGTAGATCTTGCCCAGTCTCACTTGGATGATGTGTTTTTTAATGGGCTTGCTGTGCCAGGCACACACAGGTCTTTTTTTCTGTTGGATTCACACAAACATGCATGGTTGGCTTGTTTTTGTCCCAAAGGACAACCCAAGAAGAGTATGGCCACTCTGGGTGCTATGAGATCGGGTGTGGAGACAATCCTGCCTGTGCCCTGGGGTGTTGGCACAAGGAAGCAGCAGCCATTGTAGCTACATCTCCTCCCCCAGCATCCAGGCTTCTGTGCCCCCACTGGACTGTGAAAGGGGGAGGCCAGTAGCAGTGTGGGATGCATTAACACAAGAGAGTGGGCAGAGACCCTGCCACACAAGAAGCCCATGGTCATCTGGACATGTCCCTACACTAAATGGACATTGATCCCACCTTTCAACGCCCCCTTGTTTGAGGGCTGCTTTCTCTAATTGGTCAAGGTCACTTTCAATTTCAAACCTGTGGCCACCCCACCCAGCTTAACGTCAACTACAGGCTGGATGAACACCTTCTCAATGCCATTTCCCGGGTCACTGGTAACCACATTAGATAATCTGGGGCCCGCCCCACCGTGCACCTGCCTGAACCTGACCTTGCCAGATGACAGACTGGTGTATCTCTCCTCCTCCCCCAGGTCCTTCATCGAGATCTCCAACAACTGCCTGTCCAAGGCCCAGCTGACTGAGGTGGTGGAGTCCATGTACCGGGAGTCGGGCTTCCAGGATAAGGAGGAGCTGACGTGGGAGGATTTCCACTTCATGCTGCGGGACCATGACAGCGAGCTCCAACGCACTCAGCTCTGCGTCAGAGGTGGAGGTGGAAGTACGTGAGTATGTAAGAAATGGTAGGGGGCACCTGGGTGGCTCAGTCAGTTGACTTTCACTCAGGTTATGATCTCACAGTTCGTGAGTTCAAGCCCCACGTCTGGCTTTGTGCTGACAGCTCAGAGCCTGGAGCCTGCTTTGGATTCTGCGTCTCCCTCTCTCTCTACTCCTCCCCATTCATTCTCTCTCTCTCTCTCTTTCTCTCTCTCTCTCTCTCAAAATAAATAAACATTAAAAAATTAAAAAAAAAAAGAAATGGTAGGAGTCAGGGAGGGATGTGTCTTCAAAATGAGAGCTACTGGTGGATAGGAGTCAGGTTTTATTTCTCTTCAAGTCTTTTGTGCCTACTATAGAGCCAGGCACGTGTAGTCAAGGGTATCACATACATGTGCACTGCACAAACATGCCTACTGAGAGGTCAAGGGTGGTCTGAAATCCAGCCTACATGCCACTTACTAAGCTCATGCACATTGGTCTGGGGTGTAGCTAGTCAGAAGAAGAGGTGTTATTTTCTTTATACAAAGGATGCAGGATTGCATCTGCCTGCAGTTTTCTAATTATACCAAGTTACCCCCTTGTTTGCAATGGGTGCCCATTGTGGGCAGTGAGGGGAACAAGGCTGGAACAAGAGATGAGAACATGGCAAAGTCACTGGCAACTGCTGTGGCAGCCTTCCCGGAGAAGAGAGGGGGGCAGTCTACCATTCTTCTACCCTTGTGGGGAAGCCTGTCCAGACTCTTGTTCTTCCCTCCAGGTGTTGGAGACATCTTTAAACCAAACATCAGCTGTCGAGTCTCATTCATCACTCGGACTCCTGGGGAACGGTGAGCAGGAATGGGGGCATTGGCAGGTCCCCTTGTCCAGGTCCCCTGAAGAGAAATGAAGGAAGTAGGGCTGTTTGAATCAGTTCCTGGGACCAGATATTTTTCCTCTGAAAGTAGCTCTTAGTACATAATTGATCCTGGCCCAAATTCCAGCTGCTTCCCTCATGCCATGTGGCTCAGGATCCTAGCTGTCTCCCTGACACTTCAAGACAGAATCCTTCTGTAAGACAGATGACCGCATCATATTCATTCTGCCTTGCCTCTCCTACCTGGCTTCTCTCTGACCAGTTTTATGGGCAGGTTCTGTGGGCAGGGGTGGGTTCCAGGATTCATCCCCATCCTCTGAAGTTCTGACCTGGTGATTCTTCTCCTGGCTGCAAAGACAAGGGGAGAATGAGCCCATTTTTCCTTTCTCAGATCCTGCTCTCAGGAACTAGGGCTCCCTGCCTCAGAAGCCCCAGAGCTGGGAGGTCCAGTGCTGAAGAAGAGGTTTGGCAAAAAGTAAGTATTTTCTAGACCCCCAGGCCCAAGGAAACATGGGGAGAAGTCTCAGAGTCTCTGGGCCCTGCCCACCCTTCCTGGACACACAAGGGACCATCCTGTGTCTCGTTCTATGTGTCTCTGACTGATTGGTGAGCCATAGAGTCAAATAATTTTTCAACATCTTCCAACCTCTGCACCCTAACCTTCAGGAAAGGGCCCTGGCACTCAGATGCAATACCAAGATGGCAGTAAGGGCTCTCCTGGCTCCTGCCTGCTTTGGGCACATCAGTGAGGCCCGTTCAGGGAGCACCAAGAGGGAAGGACAGAACACACAGGAGGAAGATGAGGTGGAGTAGGGGGAAGACAGAAGAGCGGGTGGATGGAGCAAATAAAGATGAGCGCTGAAAGTTGGGGGAGGGTAGGAGTCTACTCCCCAAATGCTGTTTCCTTCATCTGTTCTGGCCCATCCTGACCCCTGCCAGGTTATCAAGTCTCCTTCATGGGGTGGCATTTAGGGGAGGTCAGGGTGCCCTGGTCTCACGGCCAGCTGCCTCCCGTTGCTGCAGGACAGTGGTGCCCCCTCCCCGGCTGTACACGGAGGCACTGAAGGAGAAGATGCAGCGGGGCCCCCTGGCCCAGAAGCTGCGACAGTACAAGCGCTTTGTGGAGAACTACCTGCGGCACATCATGTGCGTGGCGGTCTTCTCTGCCATCTGTGCTGGCCTGTTTGCAGAGCGTGCCTACTGTAAGAGTTTCAGCTTGTGGGCGGTGGGAAGGGGCATGTAGAGCCTTCTGGCTGCTCTTCCCACTGGAGCCCAGGCGTTCTGACCCAGGCCAGGGACCCCAGCCTCTGTGCCATGCTGATCCACCCACACCCCCTCTCCAGATTATGCCTTTGCCTCACCACCCTCGGGCATCGCACAGACCACCTTTGTGGGCATCATCCTGTCCCGGGGCACGGCCGCCAGCATCTCCTTCATGTTCTCCTACATCCTGCTCACCATGTGCCGCAACCTCATCACCTTCCTGCGCGAGACCTTCCTCAACCGCTACATACCCTTCGACGCCGCCGTGGACTTCCATCGCTGGATCGCCATGGCTGCCGTTGTCCTGGCCAGTCAGTGGCTCCTGGGAATCCTCCCCATTGTTGCATTCCCCTGGGTCTAGCTGTGGGGGGAAGAGTGAGGAGATTGGAGCTACATAGACTCCCATCTCTCCTCCCTGTGCCTCCTCTGTTCCTCAGGGTGGGAGGTAGAGTCGGCCCTGGGTGGCATCTCTAACAGAGTCTCTTTCAGTTTTGCACAGTGCTGGCCATGCAGTCAATGTCTTCATCTTCTCAGTCAGCCCCCTCAGCCTGCTGGCCTGTGTCTTTCCCAACGTCTTTGTGAATGATGGGTCAGTTCTGGGGAGGGTTCCCCCATGGGACATTTGGGGCAGGCCAAAGGGTATAATAGAAAAGATATAGATGGCCCTCAATACTCTACTCTCACTGAATGAGAGTGAAGAGCCTGCTGGGGATGCTGAGAGGTGACCTCCTTGCCCTGGAAGGAAGTGGCCATGATTAGCCAGGCAAGATGTTTGGGAGATGAATTAGAGACTGTTTCCCACATGTACCTAACACAGAACTTGGAATCTTAGCCTACCATTCATTCACTGGGCAAACATTCATGGAGTATATCATACATGACCATCCAGGTGCCAGAGAATAGACATGCTAGATTCATGCAGTCATTCAGCAAATACTTGTTGAGTATTTACTACAAGCCTAGCATTGTTTGAGCATAGGGATTAGAACAATGAGCAGAACCACACCCTTGCCCTCATGGAGCTTACAGAATGTGAACCGAGCACCCAAGGAAGCAAATAGCAGTAAGAGAGTTCAAGATAATGCAGAAGGAAGAATTGCCAAGAAAGCAGAGGGTGGAACTGTGGGTGGCTGGGTGCCATGTTCCTTGGATGGATCCCTGGCCATCTGAGTGGAGGCCCAGTAACCTCAGCAGTCAGGGCCAGCAGAAGCAGAATCACATTGTGACAGTGGGGAAGCCAATCCTGCCCCAGCTAGAAGCTCATATACCTTTGCCCTACAGGTCCCAGCTTCCCCAAAAGTTCTACTGGTGGTTCTTCGAGACAGTCCCAGGTAGGGAGTAGGGGTGTATGTGGGGCCTGGGGGTTCTATCTGAGGACCTCTGTTTGTCTTCATCTTCCCATGAATACATACTTGTCTAGTAGTCGTGGTTCCCTTTCTAGTCTCCAGGACAAGCCTCAGCTGCAGCCCCAGCAGACAAGCTGTTCTGTGGGCCAGGGAGATCAGAGAAGGAGGGTAGACTGGGGGATCGCTGTCATATTCTCAGCCCATGCTGAGGTCCCAAAAGTATTCTCTGACCCTGTCCCCGCTGCCCCCAGGCATGACAGGAGTGCTCCTGCTCGTGGTCCTGGCCATCATGTATGTGTTCGCCTCCCACCACTTCCGGCGCCGTAGCTTCCGGGGCTTCTGGCTGACCCACCACCTCTACATCCTGCTCTATGTGTTGGTAAGGGATTCTCTGGGCAGGGCCAGTCCACGGGGGCAGGGATGAGCACTCATAATGGGGGTAGGGAGCAGGCTTAATTGGACCTGAGAGCAGAGACCCCAGCCTCTGAAGTCTATGGTGGCTTTATCCACCCAGCCCAGGCCCAGGGTCCGGGCAAGAAGTGTCTGGGCAAGGGAGGGTGCAGGGAGGGGCCCGGCTGGGCCTGAGCTGTACTAACTGGCCACGTCTCCAGCTCATCATCCACGGCAGCTTCGGCCTGATCCAGCTGCCCCGTTTCCACATCTACTTCCTGGTCCCAGCACTAATCTATGCGGGGGACAAGCTGGTGAGCCTGAGCCGGAAGAAGGTGGAGATCAGCGTGGTGAAGGCGGAGCTGCTGCCTTCAGGTACCAGGCCCAACATGACCCCAGGTGGGGGGCATTGGAAGTCGACTCATGGGACATGTGGAGATAGCTCCACAGGCCTCCAGACCCCCATCAGGCCTTTTAATAATCTGTCGGGGACCCCTGCAGCTTTCCTGATACAAATGGAGCCCAGAAAGGGCTGTGTTGCCCCCAGGAGGACTTGCAAACAATGAGAAGTGACCATGAGAAGAGGCAGCTGAAAGGCATTTAAGGACAACACAGACCCCCTTGTGTGTGGTCTGGGTGCTCCCCAGGGAACTATCTATACCCCTCCCACCCCCTCCTCCTAGAATAACCCCCCTTCAGAGATGGACAATTGGCCCAGATTTCAAGAGTCTATTATTTTTTAGTTGTTTTTTGTTTTTTTGTCTTTTGTGGTTTCTTTTTAGAGTTTATTTATTTAGAGAGAGAGAAAGCATGAGCAGGGGAGGGGCAGAGAGAAAGGGAGAGAGAGAGAATCCCAAGCAGGCTCCTCACTGACCGTGCAGGGCTTGAACCCACGAACCACGAGATCATGACATAAACTGAAACCAAGAGTCAGACACCTAACCAACTGAGCTATCCAGTTGCCCCTGAGAGTCAATTTTTGAGAGTTTATGTTGGCTAAAGTGAGGATTCACACCACTGTAGAGGCTGGCAGGACATGGTTTTAGGTGTTGTGGGAACATCTAATCTTCAGGATTAACATAGTAAGAAAATTAATCTCATTTCAACTTTATGTCCATTGAGATTACTTAAGGACAAAAACCTCAGCATGTTATTAGTATGCTTTTTGCACTTCCCAGTATTTGCAAATCAACTTTTTTTTTTTTTTAAATGAAGAAAGAACAGGCCTGAGGCTCAGCTGTGGTCTGGCACACCACACAGTATCCAGCTAAAATTTGATAAAATACGGTGCCTTCTATTTACAATACATGATACTGGTTTTCCACCTGTCTGAGTGATCTGAAGTTTGTCAAGGTAAATCATATTGAAAAATTAAGTCAATATGAAGAAAAACATTAGATAAACAGTAGTGCAGAGATGCACAGAAATGGCCTATCCAAAGGTAATTCTCATATGGTGGAGGTTTGGTAAACTGTGAGATGGTCCCTGGGGAAATAGGTCCTCTGACCTGTAGGCTGATATTCAGGATAGTAGCATAGGGGCCTGGATGTTTCACAGGAATAAGGAGTGGAGAGGAGAGTAGCTGGAACAAGGAGCAGAGAAATCTAATTCTTGGGTTACCCAGGAAAGAGAGAAGGGGACCCTCTGACTCCTACCTCCAGGAGCTCCACTTGTTCAGACCATAGGTGTAGAGTAGACAAGGTATCTGGGGTATCTGCCAGTCCTCGGGTACTGGAAGCAAGCCTTCTGATCCCTGCCCTTGCCTGCCCATGACTCCCAGGAGTGACTCACCTGCAATTCCAACGGCCCCAAGGCTTTGAGTACAAGTCAGGACAGTGGGTGCGGATTGCCTGTCTGACTCTGGGGACCAACGAGTACCACCCATTTACACTGACTTCTGCGCCCCATGAGGACACGCTCAGCCTTCACATCCGGGCAGCAGGGCCCTGGACCACTCGCCTCAGGGAGATCTACTCACCTCCAATGGGCGACGGCTGTTCCAGATACCCAAAGGTGCCTGCCACCAGGAACCACTTTTTGGTCTCCAGCATTGGCAAAGGGTCCCCACTCTCCCCTACCCTGAGACTAGAAGCTCCAGCCAGCACAAGGCCAGGCTGGGGTGCCTGAGAAGAGGCTCTGTGGTTCCTGTAGCTCTCTTCTCCCTGTCCTATACCCATTTCTAACCTCAGATCTGGGGCCAGACCAAGCTCATCTCTTCTCCCTCTTTGGTTGGCAGCTGTACCTCGATGGGCCATTTGGAGAGGGCCACCAGGAGTGGCATAAATTTGAGGTGTCCGTGCTGGTGGGAGGGGGCATTGGGGTCACCCCCTTTGCCTCAATCCTCAAAGACCTGGTCTTCAAGTCATCGTTGGGCAGCCAAATGCTCTGTAAAAAGGTGAGTGTCTCTCTCCCATTCTTAGAAGGAATGGGACAGACTGCCTGATTGTGTCCCCACATCACAGCAGAGTAATATGAGTAAAAGCCCCTGGCCCCTAGGCACTGAGTCTGCAGGAGCTATTCATACACATGCCCACATGCCCAACATTTGAAGGAGGGTAGGACGTATAGACAGAAGGACCTCTGCTGGGGTCTGCTGGTTAAAAGACTTAGATCAGGCTTGTGGGGCTGCCAGAGATTTGGAGTCTGTGGGTGGTCTGAGGCTTTCCAGCCTCTCAGGTGAAGGCATCTGGGGTGGATGAAACTTGAGCTGAGCTGTCTTGAGCTCCAGCAATGTGTCCCCAGATCTACTTCATCTGGGTGACACGGACCCAGCGGCAGTTTGAGTGGCTGGCTGACATCATCCGGGAGGTGGAAGAGAATGACTGCCAGGACCTGGTGTCCGTGCACATCTACATCACCCAGCTGGCTGAGAAGTTTGACCTCAGGACCACCATGCTGGTATGTCAGGGCCGGTCAGGCAGGGTAGGTATGTGGGCCACCATCTAGACTAAGAGCTGACCCTGGCTCTGTCTGACTGTGACATTCCTCCTCTACTCCCTCTCCCAGTACATCTGTGAGCGACACTTCCAGAAGGTGCTGAACCGGAGTCTGTTCACAGGCCTGCGTTCCATCACGCACTTTGGCCGCCCCCCCTTCGAGCTCTTCTTCAAATCCCTGCAGGAGGTCCACCCACAGGTCAGCCCCACCCCCACCTGTCCTGAAACCCTGGCCTTCCCCTGCCAGGATATCCTGGACTTTAAGCACCCGACAGCTATAATCTGAGTGGAGAACCATCCCATGCTAGCTCCAGGATGGGGTCAGGTGTTGGAGGAAGGCCTCAAACCCTCCCTACCCCCGACTGTCCCTAGCTCAAGCCTCCTCCTCAGAGCCAGAGGTCAATGCTTTAGTCGTTCCAGCAGGCTTGAGAAGCAGCTTCCTCCCAAGGGGTGATAATCTTAAGCCTGCAGGCCTCTCCTCTATGCAATCACTCCCTGCAACACACTTGACAGGTACGGAAGATTGGAGTGTTCAGCTGTGGCCCTCCAGGAATGACCAAGAATGTAGAGAAGGCCTGTCAGCTCATCAACAGGCAGGACCAGGCCCACTTCATGCATCACTATGAGAACTTCTGAGAACCTCTTAGAACTTCCTGGTTCCTGTTTCCCCCTCTGTGGACCAGCCCTGCCAGCAGTTTCTCTGTTAGAATCCACTTCGGGCCTCAGCTAGAAAGCTGGAAGAGTTCCTCCCCCATATCCCCATCTGTCCTATTCTCTGACAAGGTAGAGAAGACCCCTCAAGCTCAAGCAACAGCAGGTTATGGCACACAAAGGAGAGTAGGGACAGCCTCTGCCCTGTGACATCTGTAGAGGTGAAGAGATACAATAGCATTTGCCTCTGATAGGTCCCATGTCCCTATTTTCCTTGCACAAAATCAATGTACTGTTTTGGTATTTTCTTGGCTTAGGCATTTGAGGGATGATGGAGTGGGGATAACTAAGGTGAAGAGAGGGCTAAGTGAAAATCTCCTCAGAGCTCAGTTCATAGAAGCCATGATGCTTAGAATCTGGATGATCGAACTGTCTCTATTCAGTCTCTGGGGTCTTGCTCCTCCAGTTCCACCCCCGACCCCTTCTTGCTCCTAAAGGGTCAGGAACACTGAATAATAACCAGGGAACAAAGATGCCTCCCTAGTCCTGATGTTCCTGCTGTCAACCAGCAATGCCTGCTGCTATGACTTTTCCATGGCCCTTCTCTGAGCCTGTGGAGCAGCACCTGGGCTCTGAGACCAAGGGAATCCAACCTGTCTGCCAGACATCCAAAGCTCCCACCCAGTTCCCCACTTCCACAAGAGTGGGGTGACCAGCCGTCATGGTTTGCCCAGGACTCTCCCAGTTTTTCCAGTGATAGCCTCTTGTCACAGGAAAGCCCTCAATCCCAGGTAAATCAGACAAAGCTGGTCACCTTACATAGGAGGCAACCTGGGATGTCACCTCCATACTAGGCTCTATAAGACACTTCCTTTTCCTTCTGCAACTGTTTCCTAAAAAGCTGAGCTTTAATTATTTTTTTAAATTTAAGTATAATTTTCAGGGGTGCCTGGGTGGCTCAGTCGGTTAAGCATCTGACTTCAGCTCAGGTTATGATCTCACAGTCCGTGAGTTCGAGCCCTGCATGGGGCTCTGTGCTGACAGCTCAGAGCCTGGAGCCTGTTTTGGATTCTGTGTCTCCCTCTCTCCCTGCCCCTCCCCTGCTCATGCTCTGTCTCTCTCTGTCTCAAAAATAAATAAAAACATTTTAAAAACTTAAAATAAAATAAAATTTAAGTATAATTTTCATATGGCAAGGTGTATAAATCTTCAAGTTATATGTACATGTGTTAACACTAACCAAGTCAAGATAGAGAACATTTCAACCACCTTAGAAACTTCCTTTGTACCCCTTCCAGTCAGTCTCCCCCAACCAGTAGAAGCAATCACTGGTGTGATTTCTGTTACTCCAGATTAGTTTTGGTCATACTGAAGGTACCCTTTGGAAACTGGCTTCTTTCAGCACAATGTCATTGTGATTCATCCATGTTGTTGTATGTATCAGTAGTTTATTCATTTTTATTACTGAGTTGTATTTCACTGTAGAGATGTCCCAAATGTTTATCCATTCTCCTATTGATGCACATTGGGTTGTTTCTAGTTTTTGATAATTCTGAATAAATCTTCAATGACCATTCTTGCACTTGTCTTTGTTCATGCACTTTGTAATGCCCTCATTCCTTTTGGGTATATATCTGGACATAATGTACTCATTCCTCTTGGGTATATACTTAGGGTGGAATTGCTGAATCACAGAGTTCTCTAGCCAATAAGACCTGTGGCAGGGAGAGTTTCTGCCCATCTCCACAACCCTACCCCAGGCTCATCTTCTCATTGGTCCTACCCAACCTCTTCTGACAAGCCAAATGCCTTTGGCTCCCAACCCTCTATATTGAAGGAATCTCTGACAGAACTGGAAGAATGCTGGATCAGAGACCCAGATTCTGGTCCCAACTATACTCCTAAGTAGTTACAGAGGAAAATCCCTTAACTTCTCTGAGCCTACTTCCTCATGTATACCTCTATATGGGTATTAGGAAGTCAGATAGCAATAATAGCCCAGAAAGTGATACAGATGAGAAAATGTATGTGTTGTGTGCCAGTCTCAGCCTACTGATAATCAGTGCTGTAGCTGGACCAGCCCTTGTGGGTTTTTCTTATGATTGTAAGACACCCTCAGCAATCCATCAGGAGACTTTGAAAGATATGAGGTTTATTACTTATAAGTGGTGGAAATTATATGGTGTACCTGGGGCCACACAATGAGGTCATGGCTCAGGCTTAGGTTTCTGCTTCTATTGAGGTAGAGGATGGGTGCTTAGGGTTTTGCAGGCTCACTCTTTATTGGTGAGTTTAAAATATAAGAGTGGAGAGGGTGCCTGCCTGGCTGGGTTGGTGGGTGGAGCATGTGACCCTTGATCTCAGGGTTGTGAGTTTGAGACCCATGTTAGGTATAGAGATTACTTACAAATAAAATATTTAAAAAAAACATAAGAGTGGGAATTGAGAATGCAGGAAGACAGGAAACAAGCAGCTCAAATGGTTAGTTACCAAACAAAATCAACCAAGATTTCTAAAACCATGGAGCCTAGAGTGGTGAGGGGATGGGGTGCAGTGCAGCCTGGCTCTTTATCTAGTCATGTGGCTGGCAATGTGTTTATTCCAGATAGCCATTTTTAAGTAAGTGCCTCTTTTTTCCCCCTTATTTATTGAGAAATAATTAGCACATATTACTGTATAAGTTTAAGGAGTATAGCATAATGGTTTGATTTACATATATTGTGAAGCAATTACCACAATAGCTTCAGCCTAACATTCAGCACCTCGTATAACTATGATAAAAAGAAAAGAAGAAAAGAAAAAATAATTTTTTTTTCTCCTGGTGATGCGAACTCTTAGGATTTACTCTCTTCACATCTTTCCTATAGATCATTCATCAGTGTTAGCTACAGTCATGTTGTACCTTATATCCCTAGTACTGACTCATCTTATAACTGGAAGTTTGTACCTTTTGACCACCTTCCTCCAATTCTCCCTCCCCACCCCCACCTCTTTTAATCACATGTCTGATCTCTTTTTCTATGAGTTTGCTTTTTTTGGTATTCCATATGTAGGTGAAATCATACAGTACTTTTCTTTCTCTGTGCGACTTATTTCACTTGGCATAATGCCTTCAAGATCCATTCATGTTATTATCACAAATGGTAGGATTTCCTCATTTTTTATGACTGCATAATATTATATATATACATACATTATATATATATATACACACATAGCACAACTTCTTTATGCACTTATCCATTGATAGACACTTGTGTTGTTTTTATGTCTTGGCTAATGTAAATAATGCTTCTATGAACATGAAAGTGCAGATGCTATATATATATATATTTAATTTTTTTTAACATTTTTTTTTTTTGAGATAGAGCACAAGCCAGGGAGGGGCAGAGAGAGACACAGAATCCCAAGCAGGCTCCAGGCTTGGAGCTGCCAGCACAGAGTCTAACATGGGGCTCGAACCCACAAACTGTGAGATCATGACCTGAGCCGAAGTCGGATGCTTAACCCACTGAGCCACCCAGGCACCCAACAGATACCTTTTCATGTTAGTGTTTTTGTTTCCTTTAGATATATTCCCAGAAGTGGAATAGCAGCATCATATGGTAGTTCTGTGTTTAATTTTTTGAGGATCTTCCATACTGTTTTCCACAGTGGCCGCACCAAATTACAATCCCACCAACAGTGCACAAGGGCTCCCTTTCTCCACAGTCATGCCAGCATTTACTATCTCTTATCTTTTTGATGATGGTCATTCTAACAGGTGTAAGGTTTTAGTGTGCTTTTCCTTAATGACTAGTGATATTGAGCAGCTTTTCATGTACCTATTGATCTTCTGTAGGTCTTCTTTGGTCCTTTGACCATT
Organism: Lynx canadensis; assembly: GCF_007474595.2. Taxonomy (NCBI): domain Eukaryota; kingdom Metazoa; phylum Chordata; class Mammalia; order Carnivora; family Felidae; genus Lynx; species Lynx canadensis. The sequence continues at coordinate 58,454,074 of NC_044308.2, forward strand.
TTTTAATGCCTGAGCAATCAAAAGTTAAGTCAGGAACTTGCATTAAAAAGAAAAAAAAGAAAAGGAAGAAAGGAGGAAGGAAGGAAGGAAGGTGGGAGGGAAGGAAGGAAAGTAGATCAGGGATTGCACTATAATATGAGAAAATATATTTGCAATAGGTGGTGATAATTAATCTACCTATTTATTTTTTATTTTTTTAATGTTTATTTATTTTTGAGACAGAGAGAGACAGAGCATGAGCAGGGAAGGGGCAGAGAGAGAGGGAGACACAGAATGTGAAGCAGGCTCCAGGCTCCGAGCTGTCAGCACAGAGCCCGATGCAGGGCTCGAACTCATGAACTGTGAGATCATGACCTGAGCTGAAGTCGGACTCTTAACCGACTGAGCCACCCAGGCGCCCCTAATCTACCTATTTATTAACAGCATCATGCTTACTGGGCCTCCAGCCCTCCTGCTCCTCACCAGGTGCACAACCAGTTATTAATCCTAAACTCTAGTCCCTTAAGTCTCGACCTTAGCTTATTCCCAAATCTGGCCCATCGGTGCCTGACTTATTTCTTTTTAAAGACTGCTCAAAGTATTTATCTGCCTCATCTTAATTCACCTCTCCTTTCCAAACTAGAGAATGTTGTTGATATGGCTGTCATGATTATCCATAACGCTCTCTATTCAGTCCTACCCTACCTGCCATGCTAGGGTCTGAGGATCTCCTGAAGACTCCATGATCACTCTTGCCCAGACACCAGACCATGCCAAATACATGTCCAGCTGGACAGAGGGATGTGCCTTCATGATCTTGAATAGCCTCAGGTGACACAGCCTGACTCCGGGCTCCAGCCAGGTTCTATATATTAACCCTATGCATAGATTCATGTGACTTGGCTACTCACCTTGCCCAGATTCCCAGAAAGCCATTTGTTGCTGGGATAAGCGTAGGGGCTCCTGGGATAGATAAGCCAGGAATAGGCAGCCACCAGGCAATGTGCCTTTGGGTTGAGAAAAATGAGGTCACTGACTACATAAGTGGGTGTAGGGGAGAGGATAGACTCTGGAAAGTTGTGTAAATGAGAGAGGCCACAAAAATGTCTCAGAAAAAGAGGACTGGGGAAAGGTGACTTAGAGGAAATTCATGGAAACATTAGCACTAACAGTGTGAAAGAGAACAAACCTTCTCTATGTCAGGTCACAGATGTTGATCTCAGGCCGTGGGACAAAGCCCAACCCAGATTCTTCCTTGAAGAGGAGAGGTGAGGATGAAAATGGAACAGGGATAGAGAAGGAATCAGGTAGGTTGGATGGCAATGGGATTGGGGATGGAGAAGATGAGGGTGAGGATGAGATTGGATGGAAGAGATTTGGGGTCAGGTGGGAAGGGAGTGGACAAGATGAGGAGGCGCTGAGGCTGAGCTCTGTAGGAAAGGAATGAAGGCTAGCTCTTTGCCTCTTTTGCCAACTTTCCAGACTGAGCTTCTGCCCCAATTGAGAGAGGAGAAAGTTGACAAGAGGTGGAAAACTTCCTACTCATTTGCTAAGGATTTTCAAGTAAGTGGAGCCAACCTAGCAAAATAGTTAAAAGTAAGGGCTCTTGAGTCAAATTGGGTTTAAGACCCAGCTGGGTGACCTTGAGGGGTGTCTGAGTGGCTCGGTCATTTAAATGTCTGACTTTTGGTTTCAGCTCAGGTCATGATCTCACGGTTTGTGGGTTTGAGCCCTGCATTGGGTTCTGCACTGACAGCATGGAGCTGCTTGGGATTCTCTCCTATTCTCTTTGCCCATCCCCTGCTAGTGCACACGCATGCATTCTCTCTCTCTCTCTCTCTCTCTCTCAAAATAAAAACATTAAAAAAAAAGACCAAGCTGGGTGACCTTAAACAAACAAAGGAAACTTTCAGTGCCTCATTTTGTAGGTTACACGTGTTCAGGCAAAAATAATGTGTGGAAAGCCCTTAACTGTGCCTGACACCTAGTAATATTGCTCCAATTATTACTTTAATTAAGAGAAGTTGAGGATCCAGAAGGCAGAGCTCCATATTTGAGGAGTTTGAGTGTTTAGGTCTTGAGTGATGTCAAGTGCCTTGTTTGTAGTCCAAGCCTTTCCTGTGTGACTGCTCCCCCAACTTTGTATCTCCCTAAGAACAGAGAGGAGGAGGCTTGCCCTACCCTCTAGGGATACCAAGCCCCCAGATCATCTGGAAGTCACCCCATCCTGGCCTTGTCTGAAATGGAACGTGACAAAGTGAGCTGACTACTTCCTTGCTGCCCAGTCTTCAGAATTCTATAAAGGGTGTGAGAATCTCTGCAGCAAGTTTCACGGGAATTCTCCGCCCTGGAAAATGACCTCAGATAAACTGTAACATGAAGGCACTCCCTTTTCTGAGAGTGAGAGATTGACAGTGAGAGTCTAGGAGAGACTGCCCAAAACATTAGATGCTGGAATCAGACCTGGGATCTATTTCCAGCTGTCCTACTAAAACCACTGTGTGACCTTAGGGAAGTTACTGAGTTCTCTGGGCCTCAGTTTCTTCACCAAGTAAATAAAGGGATTAGGCTAAGACCCCTTCCAGACCTAAAATTTCACTATTCCCTTCTACACTCCTCATCCCAAGTGAATGGAAGCCCCTTATTAGGAAAAAGACTTCCTTGGCCTGTCATCCAAAGTTCAATTGGCTAGGGAAAGGGAACTGACTTTTAAGGGTTTATATGTGTTAGATCCTATGTCACATTTACATAAATTTCTTCATTTAATCCTTATAATAGCTTTTTGGACGAGATATTATTGCCCCCATTGTACAGAGGAGGTACCTGAGGCCAGAGAACAAATTGTCCACAGGTATCCAGTAACAGGCAATAACAGGATTTGAACCCAGGTCCCACGAAATCTAGGAATCTTTGCTCTGGCCACCCTGGTGCCTCTAAATGTCTAAAACCAGAAGGCAATCAAGAAGCGATCAAACTATAGCATGGTGCTGTCTATAGTTAACGATACCATATTACATATTTGAAACTTGCTGAGAGTGGATCTTAAAAGTAGTCATCACAAGAAAAAAAATTGTATGAACTATGTATGGTGATGGATGTTAACTACATTAGCTGTGGTGATCATTTCAGAATATACACCATATCAAATCATTAGGTTGCACACCTGAATCTAACATATTACTATATGTTATATGTCAATTGTAACTCAATAAAAAAGGGGCAATCAACATTTTTATAATTTGTGTCTCATCATTAATTGTTCAAAAGGTATTCATTGAGCAACTGCTGCGAGCACAGAGCATATTAGATCACACAGGGACTAAAAGGAATTCAAGACACACTCCTAGCCCCCCAGGAGTGGAAAATCAGCCCAGCTCTTAGGAGGAAGAGCAACATCTCTTGCAAGCACAGAACTTGTGCAATGTCCCTCTTTTCTGTTATGCCGTAAGCAACCAGAGGGTAAGACCTGTGCCTTTGCTGTTCACTGTCATTTCCTCACTGCCTAGCACAGTGCTGGGCACAGAGCAGATTCTCAGAGGGTATTTATTTGGTGAATAAATAACATTGCACAATAAGTGACTGATTAAATGCCCAGATGAGTGGGAGAGCTGTGAGGGCTGGGGGAGTTCAGAAAAGGTCTCTGGAGGAGGCAGACTGTGAGCTGAACTTTGAAGGATAGAAAAGGTCAATTGTATAAACTCATCTCTGGGCTGGAGTCCACTTCTACTGGTCCAGTCTTGAGCTGTTTCCCCTCCACAGCCAGACCTTCCTCAGAAGAAGAGAACATCTCTGAATTTCTATTCCCTTTGGATCTGCTGACACCAGTGTGGTATGGCCACTTTGTCAGTGTCAGTGACTTCTGAAAAAGGGTTGTCATCTTATGGGAAACAAGAGTCTCACCTGGTCTCGGTTCAGGAGAGGCTGACATCTTTGGAAGGCACAGACTTTGGGGGATAAGCTGGAGAGGCCCCCAGATGGGACAGAAGGCAGTTAGGGCCGAGTTTTCTGGGAGACAGGAATACCAATACCTGGAGTGGTGGAAGTAACAGATAGGCAAACAAAGTAAAGGAATTGCCCTCTAAGTCAGGCCCAGGGCTGGGTTCCCTATGCTCTCTTCATTTAATTTTCTCTGCCACCCTGTGAGGCAGCCATAGCACCCAACCGCAAGAGAATAGTTAATTAAGTAAGCTACAGAACCAAACAGAATATTACGTAACCATTTACAATGAAATTTTTTAGATGAATAATCTCATACTCAGGATATTTGGAAAATTATCTCCAGAGTCCTTAGTCTTTTGTCTAATTGTTCAAAAATACAAAATATTTCTAATAAGATGAAAAGAGAAACATTAAAAATGGATTCCAGTACAAACAAAAGTCTTTTTGGAAAACTGTAATTACAAAGATTTTGTAAGCATATAAAAATGGTTAAGATTTATTACTAAGTGAAAATAAATCATATCTGTGTTTTGATGGTGACTATGAAAATATTTATTTATAAATTGTTATCAGTGCTGTTCTCTGGGGGTGGAGTACAACTGAGAATGACTTTCATTTTCTATTTACATATTTCTGTGTTTTTTTAAATACAAAATATGTACTATTTTCATAATCACAAAAATAGAGGTATTTTAGAATTATAACTACATATAAGCAAGGACTGGCAGCACAGAAAAATTCAAAGCTGATATGTTACAGTGACGACTGTTGTCAAGTCAAAATTTGTATTAGAGCTGATTGTGTCAAAAGAAAAATTTTTTCAAAATCAGGGTTTCTGTTTTAACCCATTAAGTGTGTGTTAGTTTTTTTTGTGCCGCAATAGAAAACTATAACATCCTCTAACACATCATCCTGTTTATTTCACTTTCTATAATGTCTCAATCTGCAAGGGTCATACTTATCATCTCTTTCCTTCCAGTCACCACCTTCAATTAAACGTCAACTCCATATCTGTCTTAGCCACTTCTATGAAAGGACTGACATAGACTAAATGCTTGGAAAATTGAAGAAAAAAAAAATCAGTGTTTCACCACCAAAAAAAGAAAAGGTGGTTAAAAGGAAACTAAGAAGGAAAAAACAGTGGGATAAACGCTGAAGAATTACAAATATCCAATTGATTAGCATTTATTCTGAAAGAAAGAAAAGAGGAAAATATTTTTGCCTCCCGAAGGGAGCATATGGGTGATCCTTGAAAATTGCTTTAATATCCTTCAGCATAGAAATCCTACTTCTAAAAATCCTACAGAAATATTTTATGTATTTATACAGAAGGATATATGTACCATAAAATTCACTGTATTTATAAGGGCAACATATTGTAGAAACCTACACACCCACCTACAGGATAATGATAAAAGATACATGATGATATACGGTACATCCATACAATGGAATAATATTAGCATTAAAAAGAATGAATATGGTCTGCATGTACTGTCACAGAAATACATGTAACCAGGATATGATCCCATTTTTGTACAATTACATCTATGTAGATATAAATACACAGATAGAATGTATGTCCAGTGTTTGGGGTATATCTGTGAGGACACACACCAAATTATTAACAATATAGGGTTTTATGAAAATGGGGATTGAGGTAAGGTAGGGACATTTTGTTTTTCAGCTGAGTTAAATCTCTACTATAGAGGAGAGCAAATAGTCAGCAATGCCAAGAATACTAGCATAGAAAGCCTAAATAGAGCCAAATTAAACAATGAGTTGATCATAATGCAAACCACCCCTGCCCCCCCCCCGACTAGTAGCTAAACAGAGACAATAACAAGGTACAAGGGCAACTCTGTGATCAAAAATATCACAAAGAAAATGCAGCATCACTGTGGTTGAGGGAATGGTCACTGGAGCTCAAAGCCCCACGTGCCAATTATCTCCATTCACGTTCCATCACTACACTGAGCCTCATTTTCCTGCTGAATGAGGAAGATGAGCAAGACGAGATAATGTTTGTAAAGCTCAGAGAGCCACGCAATCCTCCATAACATTTCCCTGCATGACTACTTGCCAACTCTGTAAATTCTACGGTGAGATCAGGTAGAATCTCTGTGCTTGGTGCAGTACTTGGTGAATGGTTAGGGGGGTTCTGGGAAGAGGTGTTTTAAGATGCTGGAGTAAGATTTTTTTGAGCCTCACTTTTCAAGCCTGGGAAGAAAAGCCTGAAAGGCTGAAAGAAAAGCCCCACAACATGAAGGAAAAGGAACTCGCAACGTAAGATAAAGATCCCAGGAGATTTTGTCACTTGAGGAGCATATTTCAAGGAATGGAAACCCTGAAAGAATTCACCAACACAGGCCACGGGCTATAGAAGTAATTGATAATGACTGCGGGGACATGAACACAGAAGTGATTTAAAACACCAAGGTCTAATTAAATGGTGCATCAGCTTTGATATCCTGAGAACCGAGTAGGCAAGGGAATAGTGAGGTTCACAGGGTTTTCTAGACAACCATATGATATCAAAGGGTTAGTAAAGCTGGGGAGGAAACTTAAACTCACATTTCTCTAAAGCAAGATTAAAATATGAAATTGGTAGTAGAAAGGATAAAAATATTCCACTAAAGCTTCTTATGCTAAAAACCAGTTTAAAAAAACTAGCAAGATGAGATGATGTTCTCCTCTGACCTAATTTTCAAGGACCTAGAAAACACAAAGTCCTCCACAGAAATAGCATACAGGGAAAAGGAAGCAAACGAAGAAAGCAACCAAAGCGGGCTGGAACACACCATAATCACAGCCATAATGAGTACCCGCTGAGTTCCTCTGACAGAGGAAGGGAAGGGTCATTGATGATTCAAAAACAAAACTCACAGGGAGCCTGGGTGGCTCAGTTGGTTAAGCGTCGGCTTTTGGCTCAGGGCATGATCTCACGGCTCTGGCGGTTCGAGCCCCATCGAGCTCTGTGCTGACAGCTCAGAACCTGGAGCCTGCTTCAGATGCTATGTCTCCCTCTCTCTCTGCCCCTCCCCCAGCCCCTCCTTCACTTGCGCGCGCACGCTCTCTCTCAAAAAAAAAAAACAAACAACAAAAACACCACATTTAAAAAATGTATAAAATAAATAAAAAAACATAAAATTCAGTGCAGTCAAGTCCCAAAACACGTGGCTAAGACCAAAAGTTGCCAGATGCAGATAGGCACCAAGGACTGGCCTGCTGTTGGCAGGCACTCAGCTGGTCATCAGACAAAGAAAACGATTAATTAAAAAGACCAAAAAGTAGCACAAGGGTGCAGCCTCATAGCTGAAACACGCAAACAGCTGACTGCTCAGACCTAGTGGATCCACCCTACAGTCCTTGAGGCCCCTTGAATGACCCTGGGGTGTATGATGTAACAGACCACCTTGCCTAGGCCAGGCCCCAGGGGTCTTCTGGGGGTCAGGGGTGGGGTTGTAACTGTTTGAGATGGGTGGCCCCCTCCTTCTCCCTGCTTCTGGCAACTGGCTATAATCAAAGGCGTTCTGGGAACAGAGAGTGTCTCCTGACTCAGGAGCACATGCCACACCGCTTATGCTCTTCTGCAGTTAAACCTGAAAGCCAGTGAGTAGTGATTCCCTTATTCATTTTCTTAAATCCCAAAAGTGGTACATGATCCTACTTTAAAAAAAAAAATAAATAAATCAATAAAGAAATGTATATGGTTTTATTTGTTTATTTATTTTTGAAATGTATATGTTTTAAAAAAGAAATTCCTCATGTTATCTTCCCTTCAAATAATACAAAAAAACCTCAAGAGTTAGGTGCCGTTAACAGTTTGGTGTCCATCCTTATAGATATTGTTCCCACACATATTCAAACATACGTATGCATGTGGTGGGGGTGAATGGTGCAAATTATTTAACTTCTGTACCTCAGTTTTCTCAGCTTTAAAATGGGTGGAATTGTGCCTGTGTGGCTCAGTCATTTGGGCGTCAGTGCAGGTCATGATCTCAGTTTGAGGGTTTGAGCCCCACATCAGACTCTGTGCTGACAGCTCGGAGCCTGGAGCCTGCTTAGGATTCTGTGTCTCCCTCTCTCTCTGTCCCTTCCCCGTTCGCACTGTCTCTCTCTCTCAAAAATAAATAAACGTTGAAAAAAGATTTTAATGGGGGGAATTATACTAATCCATAGGATTATTTGAGGGTGATATGAGTTAAGACATCTGGCATTCTCAGAAGTGTCTGACCCATAGTAAACCCTTGGGCATTAGCTGTTAGAATGTTCCCTCATTCTTTTTCACAGCAGCTTAGTGTTCTATTGTACAAATGATAATGCTCCTGAGAGGGGTTTTACTGACCCTGCTACAGATGCCCAAGAACACATGCAAATTAAATAGCTCTCCTAAAATTAGTTGGGGTGGAGGGGATGTGCTGGTCCCAGAACCGAGTACTCTGCCTTGGATTCAGTGTTGTTCTTTTTTTTTTTTTATGTTTATTTCTTTATTTTTGAGAGAGAGAGAGAGAGAGAGAGAGCAGGGGAGGGACAGAGAGAGCAGGAAACCCAGAATCCAAAGCAGGCTCCAGGCTCTGAGCTGTCAGCACAGAGCCAACCCAGGGCTTGAACTCATGAACAGTGAAATCATGGCCTGAGCCAAGTTAGACGCTTAACTGACTGAGCTACCTGAGCCCCCCGGATTCAGTGTTGTTCTTACCACACCACAGGGATGCCCACAATCCCTCTTAAAGTCAAAAAGTCTGGCCTGAGCAGCTGGTCCCCATCTTATTTGGACTCCAGTCTGTCTCATGGGTCTTCAGGGCTGGGAGCTCAAGGCTCAGGTGAGCCTTCCTCTTGCTGCAGTCTCCAGACATGCCCCTCCTGGGTCTTTGGGGCTTGACTTCCCCTTCTATGCAGTGAGCCATGCTGAGGGCTCCTGGCCACTCTGGTGTCAGCTCAGGCTGATGGGCAGGATGGCAGTGGCTGGGACCAGACAGTGAGAGGTCTAGCTGCTTATCAGGCTACGGACATTTCCAGAGCTCCTTCTGAGTGTGCCAGATGCTAGCCAGTGAGGGATACTTCCATGACTCCTGGAGTCCCTGTTCCACTGGATGGATTGCTCAGGGCTTCTGGACTCAGGGCCTCCTCTGGGTGGTCTCAGGGGCAGAGCAGGGCAGGCAGGTAAGAGGCAGCTCCTGAGTGTAGTTACCTGGTTCCCGATCCTGCGCTCTGTTGGGCCTCCAGGTCTACTTCTAGTGCCCTTGCCCTGGCGGTTTTATGGAAGAGCTGAGGGTGTTGGGTCACGCCAGGCTGAGGCCTTTTCTGCCACCCTGGGAACTTCTCACAATACTTCCGAGCACCTTTGCAGACTCTAGGCTCAGACCTGGAAAAGTCTTGGGGTCAGCCACCCTGCTCATTTACCACATGAAGAGATAAGGTTTGGTGAGGGAGGAGCAGGGGCACAAGCACTTATTAAGCACAATCATGGCGTCATTCACCAAGTTAAAGACTTCAAAATTGAAGCTCTGTCCGGCGGTTTAGATCCACTTTCATCAGTCCTTACGGTTGCTTATCAGACCCCAGCCACCAAAATGGTGAAGCTGATTGAGAGGAGGTATGCTTTTCAGGAAGCCTCGAACAGTGCAGGAGATAAACTTGTAGTAGTTGACTTCTCAGCCACATGGTGTGGACCTTGCAAAATGATCAAGCGTTTCTTTCATTACCGTTATGAGAAATATTCCAACGTGGTTTCCTTAATGTTAACATGTATGACAGAATGTTGCTTCAGAGCATGAAGCCAAATGTATGACAGCCTTCCAGTTTATTTTTAATGCTTATTTATTTTGAGAGAGAGAGAGAGGGCTCAAGTGCGAGTAGGGGAGGGTCAGAGAGATGGAGAGAGAGAGAGAGAGGGAGAGAATCACAAGCAGGCTCCACACTGCCAGTGCAGAGCCCAACTAGGGGCTTGAACTCAAACCGTGAGATAATGACCTGAGCTGAAATCAAAAGTTGGTCACTTAACCCACTGAGCCATCCAGGCACCCCGTCTAGTTTTTTTTAAAAAGGGACAAAAGGTGAGTGAATTATCTGGAGCTGATAAGGAAAAACTTGAAGGCACCATTAGTGAATTAATCTAATTATGTTTTCTGAAAACATAACCAGTCATTGGCTGTTTAAAACTTGTAATTTTTTTTTATGTACAAAAGACTATATATCCCAACTATCATCTGATTATAAGTGACAATAAAATATTAATTCTACCCTTAAAAAAAGACTTAGAAATCACTTTATTCTGTTTCTATGACAACCTTGAGCTAGGTATTATTTTTCTTGCTTAAAGGATGAAGAACCCGAGGCTTGAAGAATTTTAAGTGAGTTGCTCAAGGTCATAAGGAAATGGAGTAGCCTAACATGTACCTACCTACTTCTGTCTTACTGTAGGGAGGTCATGACATCTAAACACCCCACTACCTTTACCACACTTCCTTTACCACCTCTTCCAAATGCTTGAGAGATTTTCTCCAGGCAGGCCCATAACTAGACATATACTGGATGACAGAAACACCTCCCCAGCCAACCACCCCAACAATGTCTATCTTTCCCTTGGAAACATCATTCCCTTTGGAACCCTATTCTGAGAGAAGGCAGCATGGCTTCAGGGAACCAATGAACAGGGCAACAGTGTTCCTTGGGTTCTAGTTCTGCTGGGTGTGCAGTGAGATGTGGGAATTTCATATGTGGCACCAGGAGAAGCCAAGTCGGTTTGACTCCGGGAAGCTCTGGTTGGAGCCTGTCTGTCTCCGTGCTGTGCCAAAACCCCAGCTGTTCCTCAGAATCAGCAGCCCCAACCTCCAAAAGCCATAGCTGAGTCACCGTCTTCACCCTGCCCTGGATTACTAAATCCTTTGCCTCTTAGCTTTTTCCTCATCCACTCTTTCATAGGTCATGTGTTGTCCTCTTTCTGTTTATTGCTAGCAGTTTTTTCAGAAATTCCTTAGAATCTTAATCCTTGATACTGTCAATGATGTCAGTCCCTTATCATCCCACCCCACAAAGTGGGTGACTCATTTCAGTGTTTTGAAAGCACACAGCACAAATATATAAGCACCCTTGAAAATCTGTATTGTTAAGGTGTATAAGCACAACATTATATACATATTTGATAAGAGATTAAAATAGTAATATGATGATTTTTAAATCCCTCACTCAGCAGACAAGAGTCCTTAAGAGTCCTACAAATTGTCAATTTTTTGGGGGGGTCTGAGAATCCAAAATTTGCATGTTAATAACTATTCCAGTTTATTCTACGCCATGTGGACTTGCATCGACTTAAGAGAGGCCAGAGCCAAAAAGGAACATTCTACACATACCACCCTCACTCCCTCCTGATGACTTAGTAAAGTTTGGTGACTAGTACCCAGAGTCCTCTGGCATTGAGGTCTGGCATGGTGGGAAGAGAGTCTTCCACTGTTCCATAGTAACCCAGCCACAGTTCCCTATGAATTCCATGCCAGCCCTTTACAGGAGCTGTTTGTTGTCATCCTTGCAGTAGTCCCAGAGCTAGAAGGGACCACTGACTATTCTTAAAAAAGAAAGTGAGCCATTTGCAACTACGTGGATGGAACTAGAGGGTGTTACACTAAGCGAAATTAGACAATCAGAGAAGACAAATATCATATGACTTCACTCATGAGGACTTTAAGACACAGAACAGATGAACATAAGGGACAGGAAGCAAAAATAATATAAAAACAGGGAGGGGGACAAAACATAAGAGACTCTTAAATATGGAGAACAAGCAGAGGGTTACTGAAGGGGGTGTGGGAGGGGGGATGAGCTAAATGGGTAAGGGGAACTAAGGAATCTATTCCTGAAATCATTGTTGCACTATATGCTAATTTGGATGTAAGTTAAAAATATTTAAAAATTAAAAAAAAAAAAAGGAAACTGAGGCACAAAGAGGTGGAGACTCATCCAAATTTACAGATGGTGAGGTCCAAGCCTCCTCCCAAGACTGGCCTAAAGCCAGAGAGCCAGTGGCTTCATGGCCCCATCCTCAACAGTTCCTGAAAGCTTCCCTAGACTCCAGAGTTCTCCCACATTGTACATGGCCTGGGGCACCCCAATCTCAGATTCTGTTAGGTAGTTTCAACAGTATTTTGTTTTCCAGTCTAACCATGTCATCTTTAAAATGTGTATGCCCTTGGGGCGCCTGGGTGGCTCAGTTGGTTAAGCGTCCAACTTCAGCTCAGGTCATGATCTCATGGTTCGTGAGTCTGAGCCCCACATCAGGCTCTATGTGGACAGCTCAGAGCCTGGAGCCTGCTTCGGATTCTGTGTCTCCTTCTCTCTCTGCCCCTCCCCTGCTCATGCTCTGTCTGTCCGTCTCTCTCTTAAAAATAAACACTAGGGGCGCCTGGGTGGCTCAGTCGGTTGAGCGTCCGACTTCAGCTCAGGTCATGATCTAACGGCTCGTGAGTTCGAGCCCCGTGTCGGGCTCTGTGCTGACAGCTCAGAGCCTGGAGCCTGCTTCTGCTTCTGTGTCTCCCTCTCTCTCTGCCCCTAACCCACTCACATTCTGTCTCTGTCTCTCTCAAAAATAAATAAACATTTAAAGTAAATAAATAAATAAACACTAAAAAAAAGTGTAGACCCTTTAACCCAGCTATTTTCATTTTAAAACATAACTCTAGAAAGCAACGTATGCACAAGATAATCATTGCAACTTTATTATAAGCCCCAAGCCCTGTAGACTATACAAGTACCGAAAATATTGTGATTTGCTTTGAGTTACAGTACATCCATGCAATGGAATATGGTGATTAAAAATAATGATGTGTTTAATTATTGACATGAAAAGGAATTTAACAATCTGTCAAATGAACATACTTTATTAAATGAAAACAAATGTTAAAACAGTATGTAGAGGACAAATGACCCAGTTTCTTGAACATAATAGTGACATTTAGGGGCGCCTGGGTGGCTCAGTTGGTTAAGTGTCTGACTCTTGATTTTTGTTCAGGTAATGATCTCAGGAACCATGAGATGGAGCCCCGCATGGGGCCCTGCGCTGACAGTATGGAGCCTCCTTGGGATTCTCTCTCTCCCTCTTTCTTTACCCCTCCTCTGCTTGTGTGCACATGCATACACACACACACTCTCTCTCTCTGTCTCTCTCTGTGTCTCTCTCTGTCTCTCTCTGTCTCTCAAAATAAATAAATAAACATTTAAAAAGTGACATTTAAACAAAATGGAGGGGACCTATAATAGATTAAAAGAAACTTAAGGGGGCACTTGGGTGGCTCAGTCAGTTGGGTAACCAACTTTGGCTCAGGTCATGATCTCACAGTGGGTTTGTGAGTTCAAGCCCCACTTTGGGCTCACTGCTGTCAGCCTGATCCACTTCGGATCCTCTGTCCCTCCCTCTCTACCCCTCCCCCACTTGCACGCTCCCCAAAATACATAAATACTTAAAAAAAATTAAGAGACATTAACCACATGTGTTTGGATCCTAGTTCAAGAAAATGACGTGAAAAAAGTCATTTTTCTTTTAGATAATTAGGGAAAGTTGCTCTTGGATTGATGGAGTGTTGGATGGTATAAAGCAATTACTGTTAATTCATCAATTACTGTTACTCATCAATGAGAATTGTGATTGTTTTTGTTTTGTTGTTTTTCCATTTCATTAGATTTATTTGTTCATTTTGTATTTATTTTTTTCAAATTTTTTTTTATATTCTAGTTAGCATACAGTGCAATATTGGGTTCAGGAGTAAAATTCAGTGATTCATCACTTACATGTAACACCCAGTGCTCATCCTAAGTGCCCTCCTTAGTACCTATCACCCATATAGTCCATGCCCTGCCCACCTCCCTCCATTAACCCTGTTTTTTTGTTGTTGTTAAGAGGGAGTTATGGGCGTGCCTGGGTGGCTCAGTTGGTTAAGCGCCCGACTTCGGCTCAGGGCATGATGTCGTGGTTCGTGGGTTTGAGCCCCACGTTGGGTTCTGTGCTGACAGCTCAGAGCCTGGAGCCTGCTTAGGATTCTGTGTCTCCCTCTCTCTCTGTCCTTACCCTGCTTACACTCTCTCTGTCTCTCAAAAATGAATAAATGTTAAAAAAAAAAAAAAGAGGGAATTGTGATTGTTAAATAAAGCGCTAATCTGTTATGGGGGAAAATGGGGGAGGAAAGTAGGTAAAGTACACTCCCATTTCTGATTATAAATGCACGTGCATGCTTTATATGTATAGAGCCACACAGAGGAAAGCTGGAAGGAAGTTCTCCAACTTATTAGTATCCTTGGAGAACAGATTATGCTGATTTTCTCTTCTTTTTACTTATCTGCTTTTACTTTCTTAACAATGCAAACCTGTGTGATAAGGAAAAGTACAGATACCATTATCTCCTGGTGACAAGGGCTCTGCCAAGCAACTGAACAGTTGAGCCACTTGGGATGCCTGCAGGGAGGAGGTGCAGAGGCAGGTCTGTGGGAGAGGCCTCCAGGACCAGGGAGCTGGTGGCCAGCACACAGAGAGCCTGTGAGGTCTGGGCAGGGCACATGTGGCTTTAGCACCTCCTGAAGGCTGGAGCTGGTCCCAAGGGAGCTGCATCCTGACTGTGCCTCCGTGGTGCTGTGCCCAGAATAGGCCCACTTTTGGCCCAGGCCCACCTTCTTCCCACAGCTCTCTCCTCACTCTGGATGGATTGCTGGGGTCCCCCATCCACCTATCCCCCACTGCTAGGCTGTGTTTCTGCCTCCAGTCCTATGCAGAGCACAGAAAGGCCAATCATTGACCACCAGCAGGGAAGTCAGTGATGGAGCCAGACCTCCCAGGGCCCAACTCTGGGCTACACAGTCCCCTTCAGGACTATACATGGGAGCCTGAGGCCAAGCAACAGGACAAGGTGATGGCCAGGATGTAGGTGTTTCCACAGGCAGCTTCCTCACCCCCAGCTTCCTCTCACCTCCCCTCCCTCAGGCGACTTCCTCACACACACAGATGTATACACAGGACTGGCACTGAAACCCAAGAAGGCCCCTCACACTTCCACCCCAAGGACCACCCCCCTAGGTGTCCTCTTTCCTCAGGGCCTTGGGATGATGGGAACCCTGTATAATATCATACTAAACTGATAGGAGTTCACTCCTTGATAAGTCGTAGATAGAAATGCCAGGTGAATTGTTGCGCAATGTAATATTTATTGCAGCAAATAAGGAAACTTAAGGGGAATAACTTCCAAAGCCGTAACTCCCCAAGCAAGGGTGGATGAATTCCTTTTATTTATGGTTAGGATGAATATTTTAAAAGGGGGTCTTTGTCCATCATACGTAGAGACAGGCATAAGGTTGTACATGTGCCTAAGAAACATGCCTATACACATACTGTATGTTATGTAAAGGAGGAGTGAGGTAAAGGTGATTGCCAGTCATTCCAGAGGTCACTCATGGTTCATTTGTGCAGGCTCAAGTGGGGTTCTTTAGCTGAAACTGGTCTGTGTGGTCTGGGCTGGCTGGGTCTTATCAGGGCAGTCTTTATTGCTTGAGTAGTTTTGGCTTCCGTTATAGGATGCTACGGTCTTTTGGCAAAGCTGAGAGATAAACTGGAAAGAGCTTAAGGGAAAATGTAGGACAAAGGTCAGTGAGTACAAGCAGATGGGCCATAAAGATTAGGTCTATGGTGACAATATCAGTGATGATAGAGGCCTTGAGGTCGTCTGGCCCACTCCTCTATTAAAAAGGGAGGAAACCCAGACTCGGATTAGGGAACTGACTGGGAAAATCGCAGTGAGTTTGTGATGCGCTCAGGAGTAGAAAGTGTTGTAGTGTTCCCACACCTAGTGTTGTATGGGAAGTGTTGAATCATGATATTGTACACCTGAAGTTACTATTACACTGTATGCTAAGTAACTGTAATTTAAATAAAAACTAAAAATTAAAAAAAAAGAGAGAAAGTACCCAGGAATCCTGGCATCAAACCCTTTACGAAGTGCTGTCTCTCGTAGGCTTGATGGGTCCAAGACCCTGAAGACAGAGGCTACTCCCCAATCCCACCATGCCCACCGACGATTAAGATCCACCAAGCAATCTCTTGGCAGGAACACCATCAGGCACCTGGAGAAGGAGCTCAGTGCCTGACTCCACCAGGGTTTTACAAGAGGGGTGCTGAGAGTGGGGGTCAGAGACAGTTGGAGCACAGCTTGCAGCTGCGACAAGGCAGCCACTGCACCAGAGAGCACATGCTGCTGTCTTGAAGGTACTTCCTGCAGGTGAGCTCCAAGCCAAGCCACTTCCCTGCCACCCTTTCCTCATGCTGCTCCTCTCTGAACTCTCTGGGATTTGGCTATGTGAGTTGGGGTAGGGGCGGTAGAGATTTGCCTGCTACCCGGGGATGTGGGTCCCTTAGTCGGCCTTCTGTATTCCAAGCTAGGCTGAGATCATGGACAGAGGACAGTTCTGGGAAAACAAATACCTAATAAATCCCATTTGCTTCCAACACTTTGAATTTCTGGTCCAAGCAATTTCCCCACATGCCCCCACTGCTCTCCTAAAGGAAGAAAAATAGGAGCCAAGAAGGAAGAGGCAGGACTGTGTACAGAGAAGTGAGCCTGGGGTGGCTTGAGAACCAGGGATTGGCGGTCCAGAAGTGACTCCACATTAACATACAGTGACTTTACTGTAGCCAAAGGTGGATGTCAAGAGAAGTTGCTGGAGCTGTGTCCACTTTTCTCCTTTAGGGCCCATGGGCTAGCCTCCCCCTTCCACCCTCCAGCCTGCCTTCAGGGTCCTTCTTCACAGCTCTCCACCCACACACCCCACCCTAGTGTTGGGAGTGCCAGCTGGGTGGGGTCCTCTGTTGATTTGAAAGCCAACTAGGTGCCAGGCACTAGTGAGCACAGAGGCTGACAGGGCCATATTCCTGGTTCCGGGACTGATTCACTGAGTTAATCAATATTATTGAGCACTAAGTGAGACGGCTGAAGAATTCAATGCCTGGGCTTCCTGCAATTCCTTCCAAATGGCAATGGGGAACATTTCAACAAAGGCCGCAGAGTGAGGGAGCCAGGCACAGCTCAGTAATACCAGCTTGGGCCCTCTCACCACCCAGAGGACTCACTGAGTGGGCAGCCCACCCACAGCCCCTCCTCTCCTATCACCCTCGCTGCCCCTGCTTGGGAGCTGTGAAACTGTCTAGTGGCTTAAGAGCAGTGAGGGGATTTGGCAATGGGAAGTATTGTCTGAACGGCCACTTTCCATCAGGTCATTCACTTCATCACTGCCCTGGTGGCAGCAGCACGAAGCCCAGCCAACACACCAAGCAACGCTAGACTTAGAAGATCCAGCCAAATCACAATTGTGAGATAGGTCACCCATGCCTTTGTCCTTGGTAGCCCCACCTTCCCAGGGTCCCCTCTGTAGCTCCTAAGTCCTTCTCAGTTTCAGGGGTCTTTTCCCTCCAATAAACCACAATCAAAGGAAAAGTGGCTACTTGTGAACTTAACAGTGAATCCACCTCCCTCAGGAGCATTTCTGTTGGAAGCCTTCCATCTAGAAGGGGAAGGCCTTCTCATTCCTCATTCAAGGAACTCTGGGCACCAGAGCTAGGAGTTAAGAGGAGGCAGCTGGCAAGTCTGCCCCTGGAGCTAAGCGGAACACAGAGAAGAAAGTACAAGTGGGCTCTGTGGCTGCTGAGTGTGCACAGAAGTCTCAAGACTCGCCCCCTTCCTCCAGAGAGAACATGAGACAGGAAAAGCAGTGGGTGACCTTGAGCAAATTCCTTGATGTCTCTTTTTCCTTAGCTGTAAAATAATCTGACGTATCTGGCTTGCTGTGAGGATTAGAGATCATGAACATAAATTTCCAAGTTAATGAAATTATATTTGATGCAGAAAATGTGTCGCTTTCAAAAATCCTGGGTCCTTCCCTTTGTTAAATGGGTAGCCAGAGTCCATTCCTCCCTACAAAGGGGCACAAACAGGTGCAGCAGTCAGGTACCACAAGCACAATTTATTACCCAAAGCAGTTGAGGAATTCCAAGCAGCGATCATGGCCTGCCCCAGTCACAAGAAAGCCAGCACCTCTTCAAACTCACCCTCCACTCCCAGCTGAAGTGAAGGATTAAAAGGCTGCAGCCCAAGTTAGGTCACAGCTACAATATCCTCATTCCTGACCAATAGTCTCAAAGTCACAAATGGGCAAAAAGTGATTTGGACCCAAATCTTACACAAGAAAACCCCATGATCAAAACAAGATCGGAGAGATCATTCAAACAGAAAGATACCAAGAGCTTTATTAACAGGCTGTGAGGAGGAAGGCTTTCTGTTTATAATTACCAGAATTAAATGGAATTGTCTATCATCAGTGAATGTGAAAGGAATGCTAACCCTGTGGGGTGGGAAGACGGGTGCACTGGCCAGACACTTTGGGGGCAAATCCTGTGAGGACCCCTCCCCTGTTGTCTAGTGACAAAGGAGCGCTCAGGGACTGCCCCTGAAAGCAGACAGGTGGGGGTGGGGAGCGCTGGGAAGGTAGTTTAAGTCACAGACAACTCTTAGGAATTCAAGAAAAGGTGATCTTTAAGCAATATTGAGAACTTGCCTGACTCTTTTTTACATTTGGAGAATGCAAGCTGGTTGGACCTCATGAGGGATTTCAGCATTGTTTTGTTTTCTTGATAGATTTAAAAATTATCCTAGATGCAGGAAGGTCAGTCCCTTAAAGTCTTTTATCATCAAACCAAATAGCACTTATGTCTAGAAACACTGTGCTCTAAACTATAAAACTGCTGAGAACGCTTCATCCCAGACCCTGAGCTGAGATTTTCATGAAAATCAATTTCTGGGCCAGTTAAGTCTTGATAAAGTTATTTCTTCATAACTCAGCTCCCATCCCCACCTGGCCAGTTGTGGTGGAACCAGGAACCCAATGGGCAGATTTCTTTCCTTACTCAACTCAGGTGCTCCAGGAAGAAGGGGAGTTCCCAGTACCTACACCAAACTCTGCTCTACTTGCTGAACTTTGCTCTGCATGAACAGGTCATTCTGGCTGCAAATTCCCCCAAACTGTCCCTACTTGTGTTTTTAAGGCACACCAATTCCTCCATGTAAGGCTTTCTGCTTATAATGAATTGTTTTCATTACTCAAAAGAAACTTCTGTATTCAAAGCCCATCCCTGCCTGGAGATACTGGGGGGTGGGGGGTGGGGCGGAAATGGTGAGGGCAGAGCCCAATTAATATTAGGGATTCTGGTCATTGGGGTCACACTTAAGCATGACTTTCAACCCCAATCCCTTTCTGGATGTTTCAAAGGCTTCCAGAGCTTTCTCCAGAGGAAACCTATGGGTGACTAAGGGCTTTACATTCACAGACTTGGATGCAAGCATTGAAATCGCCATCGGCCACCTGTAAAAAGATCACAAGTGTTACATTCAACCTGCAGGAGGAAAGAACTAGGTCCCCAAACTACCAAGCACAAGATCAGCTTGGCCATTTTTATTTATAGCACTGTGGTCCTGGCGAGTCTATTCTACAGCCCAATGATGGTGGAAATGATCTTATGACTTGCAACTTGGGAATCCAGAGTCTGTTCCCAAATGCTTCCACCCCTCTGCAATGTCTGTCACAAAGCTTAGAATTCCTTTGCATGAAGGCATAAGGCATATGGAGGCCACTGTGAAAAGGCAGATTAGCCTCAGAGAAGGAGCTCATGATAACCCAGCCACACCCCTTTGCAGCTTGGCTTGGCAGAGTTCATCAGAAAAGAGCACTCTGCTGAAGGAATGGTCATAGACGGTCATAGACGGACGCTGGTAGGGAAGGTGGTCCTGGGAAAGTTCCCCAGATGGGGAGAGGGCAGAACCACAGAACATGAGGTGGGGTGAACTAAGACCCTCTCACTTCCCAGGGTGGGCCCTGGGGCTCTGGGGTAGAAACCAAGGGGCTTGAGTTCTTGCTGTTCTGTTGTCCCCTTTCTCTCCTTCTTCCCTTTAAAAGAGGACAATGAAGACGTGGCCACTTGAGGAAATGGAAAAGAGAGGGCCTGGGTGATAAGGGGCAGACATCCAAGAAAGAGCATGCTTCAAGATCCCCCTCCTTGCCTCCCGCTGTCCATCCTTCCCTCCGCCATCTCTGTCCTCTTGTTTGATGCTCTGTCTTTGGATCCCTACCATGTTGCATGGCTGTCAGTGTGGTAAGGAAAAGTTCCCTCATGACTAAACAAGAGAGGATCCTGTTTCCAGAGGCCACGCTCGGTCTTGCTGGCCCTTCACTACCCTGGCTCACCCACAACATACTCACGTGTTGCAATATCGAAACACCCTTGATATCCACCTCCCGGTGGCTGCGTGCACGAGGGGCACAGTGGTCATCTCAGAGCCCAGTCCTACGAGCACCAGGGTCCCACCAGCACGAGTGGCCTGAAGAGGAGATAAGACCAAGAAAACTCAGAAGATCAGAAAATGCAGACTTCTTGCACAAATAAATATCTGTTTGCATCAGGTGAGTACCCAAATGTTCCAGAGAATATGATTCTTTCTATACTGGTGAACTCTTCCATATGTTAGCCATACTTAACAGAGCAGCAGAGTTATCTTCTGTGAAGATCAGAGGAGGACCAGGTACACTGGGAGCACCCTCGGCTGTCTACAGCCTCCTAGGAAATAGCCAAGTTCTCCAGACCCCAGTGAGAAATCTCCCCTACCAACAGTTAACCTTCAGGCCCTGAGCATCTTTCAAAGCTTTACTAATTCAGTACAGATGTTGGTTCAGGTACATCCTCATCTCAGCACCTGCCCCTCCTCCAGAATGTCAACCCCATAAAAGACAGCTCTTTGGTCAAACCTCTAAGAAGCACCCTCTTGGTGATAAAACTACCCACCACATACAAACGGGGAGGGCCATTAGAATTCTCTGGCTTAAAGGACTGCCTTACACACACAGGCTGGCTGGCATTTAGAATATTTTTGTTCCAGAGACATTCATCCCAACAGTATCAGCCACATAGGTTTTGTCTTCCTTGAACACCTATCTGCCTTATCAGTTTCCCTCCTTAGAATGGGCCAGAGAATGAAATTTCTCTTGACAATCTCCACTCATTCCACTGATTCCACATGAGTGTTGTGCCTCCACCAGAGATTTTTGGGGATCACTGTGGTCAGTATTGTGAGAGATGGAAAAATAGTTCATTTTCATTATAGTTGGGAGCAGCTAGCACTTACTGGGACCAGTCTAACCAGTGGAGCTGCAAAAAGCCACACATCACAGCCTATGGGGGGAAGGAAATGCCATGAAGAGAAGCCTGCAGAATAGGGGTGACTTTGGACTTTGCACTTTTGAGCTATGGGACCCTCTCAAGCAGCTTCCTCGTGTATACGATCAGGATGATGCCTCCCAGTGGGGCTGTTAGGATAAAAATCACAGTCCTCGCACTAGGATGGGCTCATCGTTCAGCATGTTTTCTGTTTTTATTGAAGCACAGGGCCACTTACAACCACTGTGACTTATGACCACTGTCAGTTTAGGAAAGGCGCTCTCACCACTGGAAAATGTTGCTGTCCCCACTGGAAAAGGTGGGGTGGGGTGGGAGGTGAGTTCAAAGTTGTGAGTGAGCCACAGAAAAACTTTTTGAGTGATAAATTGTTTAGAAGAACTGTTCCCCCATCAGTATTTCCTCTCTACCTAGTGAGAAGGAGGAATACTACCAAGCTGGCCATCCCAAGCTGCCAGGAGGCCAGCTATTTGCAGACCACAGGCAAAGGAATGCTTGGACTACCTGACTATTGTTTTGTGGGTGGGACCCTCTGCACCAAGATGTCATGAACTCTACCCTAAGCATTTGCCATGTTTCTTCCCAGACATTTTCTAGTCACAAACCTGCCAGGAAAGTGACTCTCAGGTGTGTCCATATAAGATGCCTCCACCTAACCTGCCTGTTGGTGGGGTGGCCTGCAGCACCCTATAGCATCTGTCATGCATAATGGCTCTATTCCCCACTCAGGAGAGGTACTGGCTTCAGGCCCAGCTGCCTCAGGTAGCCAAGCACCGGGCCCCCAACGTCGTCAACAGCTGGAGATAGATGCCAACTGTTCCCAATGTTCTCCAGGCAGGGGAGAAGAGAGAGTCTTGCATTATGAAGCCATGGCTTTTACTTGCCTTCCTCTGGAGTGGGGGTCACTGACTGCCAACAACTTGAAGAGGGACACACCTTATTCATCATAGCCCTCAAAGTGCCCAGCACAAAGCCGGAATGCAGCAGGAGCCCAAGACAAGTCACTGGTTGACTAATCACACACAGACCGAAAGGTTTCTCTTTGCCCCTTCCCACATGGCAACTGTCATCTCTGACAGTGGAGCAGAGGGTGGGCCGGCTCCAGCTGGAACTTAGGACAAAGAAAAAGTGGCACCTGTTCCTCCCCGCCCTCCCAACACTTCCTCAGCCCCTGATGCCATGGGTATTCAGGTAGGAAAATAGGTAGGCAGCTCTGCCATCCCCAGAATGTCTTGCAGGTGCAAAGTGCCCTTACGCATGACCAGCTGTGACTCAGAAGGAAGGAGGAAGCCTGTACTGCCGCGAGGAAGCAATGTGGGAGCAGGGGTTTGTGTGCTCAGTGCTGGAGGCTGCTGCCACCACCCTCCTCAGCCCAGTCCCTCCCTGCCAGCATGGTTGCCCATTGGCTCCTGGTCCCCTTCTTCCCTTTTCTCCTAAGCAGTGGACAGAGTAAGAAAAACTCAGGCACTGGGGCAGTGTGTTCAAGGCAAGTCACCAGGCCTCTTGTGGTAAAATGTAGGCAGTGATAACTAATCTTCACGGCTACTGGGCAGATCTGGCATCACATTTATAAAGTACCCAGCAGAAGACGCAGCACATGGTGAGGCTGAAGCCTAGAAGGTATTCTTTCTCCCCTCTTTTCCTCATACTTGGTATCAATGCCGTTCCCCACCCCCATTCCACCAACTTCCCATAAACTACTGGGGGTTGCCGAGGTGCAAATCAGGTGTTGGCAGCTACCTGTTGCCAGGTCTGGGACAGAAGAGTAGTGGCCAACTGTGACCCTAAAAATCACCACACCTTTGTGACTAACTAAATGAATGGCTCTCACTTTGTATCAATGACTCAAAGACTGCAGTTTTCCTCAATTAAAGAAGATAGGGATTCCCACACACAACTAAGGCATGGTTCCCTCTTCCTTCTGTTATCTTTTGACCAATAGCACTGCTTTTATGACCACAGATATGATCATGATAGCAACCCCATTTTAAAGGGGTGTGTCTCTTAACATTTTTCAAGGCCCATATATGCCTGTTACCTTGTTTAGACTTTACACCGACCTAATAAGAGTACTAGACAAGTGAAATTAAAAAAAAGAAAATAAGAAAAACCACCAGGGATAACTAGATTACCTAATTTTGCTTGTGTGTGTGAGGGGGGGGTCACATAACAAGGGTGGAGACACCTGTTCCTAGCACTCCTTACTGCTACCTACCCTGCACTGATTTCCCAGAGCTGCCCACCAGCTTCAGCGACCCACATCCTACTCACATAGATGCCCGCCTGGATGGACAGCTCCACCCCGAGCACTCGATGGTAACTTCTGGCTTGCACCCCAGCAGATCTTCAACTTTACTGGCGATTTCTTTAGGGCTCTCCTTGGATATCTGGAGGACGAAATCAGCCCCAACTTCCTTGGCTTTAGACAACCGAGTGGCAGACAGATCTAAAGTTGAACAAAAGTTTCTTTCAAACTGAGAACTGGATGGCGGATTGGAGAGAAAATGAAGATGGAGGTGTATGTTTTAGTGGTAATAAAACTCTGGTGTAGTGGATGGTGTTACTGAGCCCAAACACTTACTCTCTACACCTTCACACTCTCCCATACACACCACACAGCTGCACACACACACACACACACACACACTCTCCCTTTCCCTTCCCCCATCCCTCTCACTCAGATCATTTCTCAAATATCCACTGTTTTACATCCCCACACCCCCTATACACACCACACAGCTCTACATAGCTTCCCTCTCTCTCTCTCTTAAAGGTACCTGGTCCTCACATATACATTCAGATACCTTCTATACACTGATACCTTCTCCACACACAAAGCACTCACTCTCCTACATCCCTACTCCCCTTATATCCACATACTCCACAATTCTATACACTCACCCAAACCCACACTCTCAGATACCTTACACACACACACACACACACACACACACACACACCCTTCTATACCCTACATGCTTCCACACATACTGTCACAGATAAGCTCTCCTCACACATACACACATCTCTCACCCATACCATACACTGCACACACAAACACCCTCCTATAAACATATCATAGATCCCACTAACTCCACCTCACGCACACACAAGCACACCTTTACCTCCTGGGTTTGGTCAAATGGACCAGGGGCTAAGCGTCTTCTTAGAACTGAGTGAGCGTAGGGGCATCTGGGGTCCACACATAAAGAGCCAGACCTTCTCCGCAGCAGCCACCCTCTGCCCCTGGGTGGGCTTTTCAACCATTGAACCCGGGGGGAGAAAAGAGGAAGAGCCCCTTTAGAAACCCAGCACTCCAGGAAAGGAATAGTTCTCAAGCCCCTGGCCTAAATGGTAGGCCGCTGTTTCCTCTTCAAGAAGATTGAAAAGAAAACCTTCTTACCAGTCACCACCACTTGGGCTGCACCCATTGCCTTGGCCACGATCAAAGTGACCAGTCCAATTGGCCCTAAATAAAGCAGGAAATGGGAGATGTTTGTGAAATATTAAACATCAGCTCACCCCTTGTCCAGGCCATGGACAGGAACCATAGCTTGTGTGCACCTCTAGCATCTACCCTGGTGCCTACCACATAGTGAGGCCTTAACAACTATCTGTTGAATGCATAAGCACATGAATATATGAAGAACTGTTCTGGACATGAAATTTGCTCCTACTGCTGAGTTCCATTTAATTCTCTCAACCTCAAAGCTAGAACCTTTCCGTTTACTCTGCTTGGGGAAAATGGCAAATTAGAAGAGGGCTCGAGAAAATATATTTGTTAAGAGAATAAAATGTCTCAGAAGGCCTGGATACACTGTCCTGTTCTCTCTCTGGCTCCTACCCTCTTAGAACCCATCACATCCCCCCAAGGAGAGACACATCCTTTACAGGTGTCCTCTGAGGACCACCTTGGCTTAAGTGACCTGGCTTCATGGGCTGACCCAGCTGCTCAGGCAGCTCTAGGATGTTCAGGGACTTAAAAATCAGTCCAGAGACCACTTGCTTCCCACAGCATCTGCATGCTGGATGACACGGTTTTAGTACAAAACCAGACCCACAAAATGAGACTGTGCAGATTCTTTGAGGATTTGCTTTTGACACTGCCTTTGAAAATAATTTTGTGAGTTTCCTCCCAAAGTCAAAACACTGGAAGATACTTGAAATGACCAACAAAGAGGTGATTAGCTAAACAAACTACAATGGGGTATTACACAACTATTAAAAATTATGTCATAACTCGTTCATCCAGTGTGATGGAAAGAGGTTCATAATATATCAATTTTTTTTAAAAAGAGTAGGTAAAATAAGGCATGTTTACCATGATCTCATTTTAAAAAACCGAAAGCTTCAGAGCACCTGGGTGGCTCAGTCAGTTAGGCATCCAACTTTGGCTTAGGTTTTGAGTTTGAGCCCCGCATCGGGCTCTGTGCTGACAGCTCAAAGCCTGGAGCCTGCTTCAGATTCTATGTCTCCCTTTCTCTCTGCCCCTCTCCCACTCACACTCTGTCTCTCTCTCAAAAATAAATATACATTTAAAAAAATTAAAAACCTGAAAATTCTACATCAAAATATTCACAGTGGTTCTCTTTCAGGATGATAGGTGATGGGGCTATGGGTGAATTTCTGTGTGTATACACATGTGGTATGCATGACTTCTTTTTCTATGTCAAAAGGAATTACTTATGCAAATTAAGTATACACACACACACACAAACACACACACACACACACACATATGTCACTTGTGGGGCTCCTGGGTGGCTTAGTCAGTTAAGCATCCAACTCTTGATTTCAGCTCAGGTCATGATCTCACAGTTGTGAGACTCAGCCCCTGCATTGAGCTCTGTACTGACAGCATGGAGCCTACTTGGGATTCTCTTCCTCCCCCCTCTCTTTCTCTCTCATAAAAATAAATTTAAAAAAAATAAAAAGCTCTGCACAGCAAAGAAAACCATCAACAAAATGAAAAAGGCAACCTATCAAGTAAGGGAAAACATTTGCAAATCATATATCTGATAAGGGGTTAATACCCAAATATATAAAGAACTCATACAATCAACAGCAAAAAGCCAAGCGATCTGATTTTAAAAGTGGCAGAGGATCTAAGACATTTTCTTCATATATATATATATATATATATATATATATATATATATACATACCCAAAGTGGGCCTTGAACTTACAACCCTGAGATCAAGAGTTGCATGTTCTACTGACTGAGCCAGCCAGGCACCCCTAAACAGACATTTTCCCAAAGAAGACGTACAGGTGGCCAACAGGTACATGGAAAGGTGCATAACATCACTCATCATTAGGGAAATGCAAATCAAGACCACATGAGATATCACCTCACACCTGTCAGAATGGCTACTATTAAAAAGGACATGAAAAAAAAATAAAAATAAAAGACATGAAATAACAAGTGTTGGCAAAGATATGGAGAAAAGGGAACTCTCGTGCACTGTTAGCGGGAATGTAAATTGGTATGGGCACTGTGGAAAACAGTATGGAGTTTCCTCACAAAATAAAAAATAGAACTACCAGATGATCCAGTAAGTCCACTTCTGGGTATTTAATGAAAAACACTAACTCAAAAAGATATCTGTACCCCATGTTCATTGCACCATTATTTACAACAGCCAAGATATGGAAACAACCTAAGTGTCCATCAACAGATGCATATACAAAGAAAATGTGGTTTATATGTACACAGTGGATATTATTCAGCTGTAAAAAAAGAAATCTTGCCATTTGTGACAACATGGATGACTTTGAGGGCATTATGCTGAGTGAAATAAATCAGACAAAGACAAATACTGTAGGATCTCACTTACATGTGGAATCCAAACAAAAGCAAAATGAAACAACAAAACTCACAAATAATAGTAGGAAATGGTTTCCAGAGGGGGCATGGTGAGAGGTGAGTGAAATGAGTGAAGAGGGTCAAAAGGTACAAACCTCCATTTCTAAAGTAAATAAATCATGGGGATATAACATACAGCATGATGATTATAGTCAATAATACCATGTTGCATATTTGACAGTTGCTAAAAGAGTAGATCTTAAAAGTTCTCATCACAAATTTTTGTAACTATGTATAGTGACAGGTGTTAACTGGACTTATGGTGCTGATCATTTGGTAATACGTGCAAATATCAAATCATCACGTGTACCTGAACTAAGGTAATGTTATATGTCAATTATGCCTAAAAGGGTGTGTGAGGAACACCAAATC
The DNA here is from genome assembly GCF_007474595.2 of Lynx canadensis. Lineage (NCBI taxonomy): Eukaryota > Metazoa > Chordata > Mammalia > Carnivora > Felidae > Lynx > Lynx canadensis. The sequence goes on from NC_044308.2 coordinate 58,481,482, forward strand.
ACACCCACAAGGAGTATGAGCATGTTGTCTGTGTCACTAGCATTAGACACCTAGAATGGTTCAGTCTGAGGCTGCTAGGGTTTTGTTCGGGTGGCTGGAAGCAGGGGAGGAGAGAACGCAGCCAGCTGCAACCCCAATGCAAGCCGAGTGCTGGCTCAGGGTGGACTGGACTCCATTCCTTCCACTGGCCGTGGGCAGGACCCACCTCATTCCTGGATGGACCAGGAGACCACTTCTCTGTCATGACTTAAGTTCAGAAAGTCACCTTTCCCTTAACTACCAAAAATATTCCCTGTTAAGTTAAAAAAATCATCCCAAATTACATTCTTTAAATGAACAAAAACAGATATATTGCTTAGGAAATAACATGAAATACTATTATGTCTGCAGATAGTTTATTTAGCAAAGTGCTGGTCACTGAGGGAATGGGACAACCGTAATCCTCTTCCACCCAGAAAGATTCTAGGACCAATTCCAGCCATTGGTGGGGGAATGAGACGGCAGAGGGATCTCCACATTACCCTTTAAGGAATTCATAACCACAGTATCATCTGTTTCTTACCAGCTCCACACACAAAGACCTTGTTCCCCAGGGTGATTCCAGCTCGCCGGCAGGCATGGATCCCCACAGACAGTGGCTCAATCAGGGCCCCTTCCTCGAAGGTGACATTGTCAGGAAGCCTAGGGTGTCATTCAACACACTCAGTTAGTCCCTCTCTGGGTAACAACAATAGCTAATATTTATTGAGCATTTGCTTATGTGCCTAGCAACATGCTGAGCAATTTACATATATTCATTCACACAAACCTTGGAAGAGTTCTAGTGTAGGCACTAATATTCTCATTTACAGACAAAGAAACAGAGCCTTGGAGAATTAAATGACTTGTGCCAAAGGTTCAAACTAGTGAGAGGCTCAAAGGGTTGAAATGGAAACCAGATAGGTCTGATTCCAGAATCCATGCCATGCTGCCCTGTTCTGAAAATGGTTTTTTTTGGACAAATCACTTCAGTGAATGTGCACACATTATGTTTTTTTCAACATGTTACCCAAGAAGAGATATGTTGTGATTACCAGTAATAAATGAGAAGTTCATTTAATAAGAGGTTAATATGACCACACTCCAGCATCTCGTCTGCTTTCTCAAACCTATGTATATAGCCTTTCTGGTTTCACTTCAGCAAACAATCCCAACTATCAGCAGCTTTGCCAAACAGTGATTTAGAAGCTGATGTCACTCTTGTTTGCTGCCCTCCCCCGAATTGTATGTTCCAGAAGAACCACATCTGATGGCAGCAGCTGCCTGGCTGCCCCTGGACTGGTTGTAAAGGGGAAAAGGGCCTCTCTTCCAGGCAGTTGATTAAATGCTGCGTCACCTTCACCGCGGGTTCTTGGTTTTCACTTCCCAGTCCACTGGCATCCTGACCCTATTAACAACCCCGATGATGATGACAGCAAACATTTGCATAAGGCTTTACAGATTAGAGGGCTTTTTCATCCATTATCTCATTTGATCCTCACCATGACCTTGTCAGGCAGGAAGGACAGGCTTTATTTTTACCTTCATTCTACAGAAGAGGAAACTGAAGCTCAATGACATTCAGAGACTTGCCCAAGGTTACAAGGCTAATGAGTGGAAAAGCAAGACCTGAACTCAGGTCTCTGGTTCCACATCCTGCCTGCACCGTATCAGCCGCCTGCTAGTACCAGCAGCAATGTGGTTCACATGTCACTTCTGCTAATTCCTCACTGTCCAGTATTTTTATTCAGGGCCCCCAAACCTCCACATGCTAGAACATGAAAATCCTCAAGTTCCAAAAGGAGGTGTCAGCCAAACCATGTGCTTGTTCCCATGACCTGTCACACTACTCCACAGAATAAGTAATGAGGCTTACAGTTGGCCTCTGCCTGCTGCCCCCCACCATTTCCTCCTCCCTCCCTCTGCGTCTCTCACATTGTCTCCCCTACTTCAATCTTCTCTCCTGCTCAGATTGCCACCATCACCCCTTCCCACCCAATGTGACCCATCAATTCTATAAAAGAGATTTTGAAGTGAAATAATGAAGACTCCCAAACTCTCCAAGGAATCACCAACCATACTGCCTCAGACATGCCTGCCCCTTCACATCTGGGACTTCCCCCAAGGCTTGTGTGGGCTCTGAGCTGAGGTGGTCTTTGGTCAGGAATGGTGTGCTGCTCTTAACCTTCACTCTGATTTCCCCTTAGCAGAACACCCAGGAAAATGGGATTGAGGATGGTGATGATAGAGGATATTGTGGTGAGATTGTTCTACTCATTAGGCAGGTGCTGCCTTAATCACCTAGACAGCCACCACTAGCCACACGGGGAGGGCACCTGGCATGTAGCAGAAGCACCAGGAAGAGTCCTGGGCCCAGGGCCTTTGCCACTGACCTTTGGAGAGTCTCTGGGTCCTCCTCTATGCTCCCACTAACCTGACTTTGTTCAGTGGGAGGGAAGGGGGGATGGGAACACTCTAAGTTTCTTCCCAGCTCTGATCTTTCCTGACTTTATAAACATCAGAGAATAATGCAACTTGGTGGTTTTCACATAGGGTTGAGGGAACAGCAAAAGGATAATCAAGAAGTCAAGGGGGAAGCAGGAAGATAAAAAAGAAAATAGGTGGGTAGGAAAATAAAGAGGCCGTGGCAGTAATAGGAATCCTCACAAACAGAAACCAGAGAAGAGGGTGTGGGTCCAGGGCTGGTGTGGGGACGGAGCAGAAAGCACCCTGGGAGAAAAGGAGAGGTGGGGGGTTGCACGTCCCTAGGGGCCCTCCTCAGCCCTCCCATTAACACTGCCAACAGAATACACCCTCTCCCACCATTGTCTACAAAGGCCCACCCACCTCCATCCCCAGTGCAAGACTTCCTTTCATACCTAATCTGTACTATCCCCCAGACACAAGGCCATATCTATGACATATCATGGCACCATTCATTGAGCACCTACTATGTGCCAGGCCTCATGCTGAGTACTTGATAAACTTTTCTCATGGAATTATGTCAATAAGCTATGCATTTCACCATATTGGTGCTATTATCATCTCCATTTTACGAGCAAAGATATTGAGGTTACAAAGTTTAAGTAACTCGCTGAACGTCACACAGTTGGTCAATGGCAGAGACCAGCGGTTAGTCTTGAAATTTATCATTTTGCTTTTCTGCCTTTCATGAAAACCTCGTTTGGTGCCTTGACTTGGAAAGGGCCCAGAAAAGGGAGGATGGTCGGAAACCACTTGCTGAAAGGTAGACTCTATGCACTAACTTGCTTTCTTCTAGAGCAGTTAGATGTTGACTTAAACGCATCACGAGGTCTGGCCTCTGACTCCTCTCAAGGCTTCCAGTAGGCACTAGAAAACTCAGATCTATCAGACTGCCCCTGTAATGGCACCTGGCCCCTTTCAGACAAGCCCCATCCTGACCAACAGAGCCATAGCTGGGGCCAGGTCGGAATGGGAGGAAAATACACCTGTCAGACAGTCAGAAGGAAAGAGGCACATCAGCACCCCAGAGCTCCATGGGAGCAACACTGCGCTTCTGCAGATACCAATTCTCACCCCAAAACCATTTTGAGAGTTGGGGTAGGGCAGTGAGCACAGGACAGGAATTTAAGACTCTCAGCTGCCCCAGCTTGAGTCCTTGCTCTGCTCTGCAGTCTCTTCCTGGGTCTGCACCCTTGCACAAAACTGCAGTCCTGGTGCCCACCTCACCATTATTCTTATGAAGGTTCAATAAGATGAGGCATGCAAAGCACTTATTAGTAAAAGGCCAGGCATGTGGGAATAATAATTGTGATTTCACACGCATTGCCCTCATTTAATCTTTGGGTGATTAAATGAGACTGAAGCAGAGGAAGGTTAAGTCATTTCCTCAAAGTCACTCACTAGGAGAGAGTGGATCCAGGGTCCCAAAGCTCATGCCCTGGCTCCATGCCATGCCTCGTCTGTAAGCCCCAATTGTTGCTGTTACTGGGGGTCACTGATGTAATAAGTTCTCTTTCCTGGGAGCTGCCTTGGAAACCAGTAATGGAGGATGAACCTCAGCAAGTTATCTGCAGGATGGCTGGAGAGGAGTGAGTGATTTTGGCAACAATTTTCTATTGTTGCTCTAGGAAACGGGAACTTCAGCCCAAAGACTAAAACCAAGTACTGTGAGTCAGTCTTAGCCCTAGTCAAGCTGCCTTCCCTCAGTGCCCCCAGAAGGGCCTGTGGAGAGGATGCTTCGTGTCTGAAATTATAAGCTGAAAAGAACAAAGAAATGACCGCAGGAAACTAGGAGAAAGAACCCCAACCAAAAAGGAGGGGGAGAGAGGTCCCAGGTGGCCAGGCCAGGCCTTGGGCACTAACTTGTAGCAGAAGTCAGCGTTGTGCTTATAGAACCGGCAGAGGTTCCCGTCATCAGGGGGCGTGGCACAGAAGAAGATGGATGGCGACAGATTGTATCGGCCAATCTTGCAGAATTCATCCATTTCTCGCAGAGCACCTGGCTCGATGGCAACACGATCCCCTGGAGAGGAAAACGTGAGCAGGGGCAGAGCTGCTGTGAAGGGGCACATGCTCCTGGGGAGATGCCAGCAGGGGGAGACACCCACCTCCCCGGGATCCAGGGCCCCCTAGACAAGCTCAACCCATTAGTGCTTCCACAGAAAACTCAGGATGCTACACAGAACATGACCAGCACACTTCTCCAGACTGGTTTGGCCTGCCCTTTTACCAACCATGGAACAAGCCAATCCACCCCTCAGCTCCACAACCACTTCCCAGCTTGGGAAACACAGAACCAGTCCCATCTCTAAGGCAAGCCAGGTCCAGGATTCATCTCAAACCGCTGCATGGAGTTTGCAGACATTTTTTTTTCTTCACCTGCTTTGAAAATATGGGCCAAGGCCTTGACAAACACAGGAGCCACAATTATGGCATGCCTATGTTCAGTCTGGTTGCATTTTGACAATAACTAGGAGTTAGGTGATCCCCAGTTTGCAGACCTGCTCAGGCAAATGACCACAGAGGTCTCGGGCTCTGGCAGAGCAGAGAGTAACTTCCAGGCTTGTGAACTAGTGTACGTCTCCTCTGCCTCACTATGCTTGCTTGGAAACCCAGGCCTAGAATTGGTCTTCTATCTTTTCATTATGAAAATTTTCAAACTGGGGCGTTTGGGTGGCTTTGTCGGTTAAGCATCCGACTTGGGCTCAGGTCATGATCTCGCGGTCCGTGAGTTGGAGGCCCGCGTCGGGCTCTGTGCTGACAGCTCAGAGCCTGGAGCCTGTTTCAGATTCTGTGTCTCCCTCTCTCTCTGCCCCTCCCCTGTTCATGCTCTGTCTCTCTCTGTCTCAAAAATAAATAAACATTAAAAAAAATTTTTTTCAAACATACACTGAAGTTGGAAGAACTGTACAGTGAACACCCAGATGTCCTGCACCTCGATTCTTCAATTAACATGTAGCTAATTCTCTTTATCACATAGCTGCCCATCCATCCAATCTATCTATCTCTCCTCTATCCATTGAGCTGATGCATTTCAATGTAGCTTGTAGCCATTAGTACACTCCATGCTTAAATACTTCAGCCTGCCTATCGTTAACTAGAGTTCAAACTTGTTTGAGGTTCTTTTTTAAGGTAAAATTTAAATATAGAAAATGCACAATCTTACATGGATCACTAGATGAATTTTGAAAAATGCATTCACCTGTGTAATATAAGCCCCTATCAAGATACAGGATATTACCACTACCTTGGAAACTTCCTTCCTTTGTGTCCCTTCCCAGTCAGTCCCCAGCCCCACCCGCACAGGGGTGGAACAGTGGAGCTAGGGCCCTCCTTAGCCTGAGGAGTGTCACCCGTGGGAGGTTTTCCCTTTACTAAATAGGCACACCTTAAGTTATTTTTATGCCTTTGCATTAAAACTACCTACAGAATAACACAGGGTCCTGGGATGTAGTTAGCGCTCATTAAAAGTAGTGGTGGCAATGATAATAATAGTAGCAATATAAGTAGTATTAACTATTTGCATTGTATTTATCATTATTATAATTATCTGAGCTGGTGTTATTTTACAGGAAATTCAAACTATAAGATAGATAGCCAGATTGTATTTAAATTAAGAATTTTTCCATGCCTGGGGCGCCTGGGTGGCGCAGTCGGTTAAGCGTCCGACTTCAGCCAGGTCACGATCTCGCGGTCCGTGAGTTCGAGCCCCGCGTCGGGCTCTGGGCTGATGGCTCAGAGCCTGGAGCCTGTTTCCGATTCTGTGTCTCCCTCTCTCTCTGCCCCTCCCCCGTTCATGCTCTGTCTCTGTCTGTCCCAAAAATAAAAAATAAAAACGTTGAAAAAAAAAATTTAAATAAAAAAAATAATAAAAAAGAATTTTTCCATGCCTTATATTTATTGATTCTTTAAGATTTGTGTGAAAACTTTATCAACAAATGTTAAGAACTACTCTGAGTGTGTTCCTTCTTTCTAGACTAGTTGATTAGAATTTTCAGTCCAAATTAGCATATGAAACACTTAAATAAAAATTTTGTCTTCTCAAAGAAAAAAAAAAGGATCCACAGAAATGCAACCATATTTATGCAACCATAAAATATATTCCCCTAACCTGTGTGTGTCCCTTCCTTCTATCCCTCTCTACTTTCCCCTTGGCCCACTGAACTTTCTCCAAATTATGGTCTACCATTGACGATAACTTCTGCAATCTAGCATTCAAGGGTCTCCATAATCAGGTGGAGTTTTATATTACTCAGTTTTGTCTTCCAATTATTACATTGTAATAATATAATAATAACAACTCACAGCTGTACAGTGCTTTTTAAAGAGGGACTTGTATATAGATTATGCATTTTTATCGTCTCCACTAACTCCCCAACACAGAACCTCTACTCTGAGCACCATAGATTTATTAGCGACCCAGATATATTATGCTCATCTCTGTGGTTTTACTACTCTGTTCCTTTAACTAGAATATTAGCTTCAGACCCCTTCACTAACTCAAATACAAAACCGTTTCAAGTCTCCAGATGCTGGGCAAGCCAATGGTTCTGAGCACTTGCTTTAGAGTCAGAAAGACCAAGACAGGCGTCCCAGCTTGAGACTCACTAGTGTATGACTCTGCCTAATCACCATGCTTTACTTCTTCATCTGTTAAGGAAGAAAATAATGCCTACCTTATACAGTTGTTTCAGTAATGACATACATAATTATACATGTAAATATTAAAATGGAGGCTAACAGTAAAGCAATGAATATTAGCTACTTTCTTCCTACAATTATTATTGCTAAATATCCAGCCCAAGATGTATCTCCTCCATGAACCTTCATTTAAGACCTCTGCCCATCACAAATGCCCTTTCTTTGAACTGCGAGAGCCAATTCTTTCTCATACCTTATAGTACCTAATGGTCTTATTCTCTAATTATTGGTATTTATGTCCTGATGTCTGGTCTTCCCAGCTAGATGAAAGTATCCAGGTATCATATCTTCTCAATTCTCTGTATCCCTCAAAGCACAAGGTTGGACTCATTGTGGATTGCACTCAGCACTTATTATAACTGAAATTTAAAGAACCCCCACACTCTTATTATGACTAGTATTTAGATATCTGGACCCACAGGTAAGAACCACTCAGGAGCTGTTGGAAACTATGAATCTTCCCCTTTGGGATAGCCCCACAAAATTCTCAGGGGCTTTCTCAACTTCCACTCATGATGAATGGAGAGCCTGACAACATTCTTAAGTGAGACACAAGTCTAGCTTCTTCAGGGCCAGAAAGTTCCTCTTCATGTAGCTGTGCTCAGAGAGCCTTATAACTGGAGAAATGGTATCTCCTGCCAACCTTCTCCTTCCCTCAAATGATCTGATGTCGTTTCCAGGCTGTACAGTGGCCTCATCAGCAAAGGAAGAATAAAGCCAAACAGTTGGCTGTGTCACACAGCTCGAATTTAATTCACTTATTGGGGAACATCACAGGATGCCATAGCTGAGATTCCTCCTTCAAGAGAATGAATTAAGCAAATCTAGAAAAATATTGACAGTTTTCCAGTCGTCCAATAAGATCTGCGACTGTACCAAAGACCCTGGTTCTCAGCATGTGGAGACAGTTTATGGTTCCTATGCCTGGAATGTTTCCCCCACCCCTTTAACTGGTTTATTCCTTAGTTGCCTTCAGGTGTTGGATTAACTGTTCCTCCCTTCAAGGAGCCAGGGATCTGGTTAGAACACCCTGGTCACCTTTTCTTCTCTGTTGCTCTCAACACAACTGTACTTAAGGAACTGTATGTGTGTCCCAGGCCCGTCTTCCTCTGTGGAAGGTAAGATCCATGTGTGTAGAAATTGAAGACTGTCTTATTCACTGCTGTAACCCCAGGGTTTAACAGAGGGCCTGGCCCCAAGAAAGTGCACACGAATATTTATTTATGTTGAGGGATAAATAAAACAGTGAGTTGAAGGGTTTTGCTGACCTGGCTTTAGGTGGCTTACCATGATCCCACTTTTACAACTGTTCCTGAAGCTTCATGCCCCAGCACCATTGGCTTCTTCACAATAAAATCCCCAATTCGACCATGCTGCCAGTAGTGGACATCTGAGCCGCAGATTCCAACGGAATGCATCCTCAGCAGCACTTCTGATAAAAGGAAGGAGAAAACAAGTGAGGGAATGAACCATCCTCCCTGCAGCCTGAGGCACCACCATACTTCCCCTCTGGACTGGAAGAGGGTTTGGTTTCAAAGGCCAGATACAACCACAGAGGGAAACAAGCTAAAACAGCAACACTAATGAAGGCTACAATCCAGGAAAAGCTTCCACAGAGCAAAATAACTGCTTTTGAGGGTTAATGCTATGTGTCAGCTCAGCAAGCTGTGGTGCCCAGCTGTTTGGTCAAACAGAAGATGTTGCCGTGAGGCTATTTTTTAGATGTAATTAACATTGGAGTCTACTGACTCAATAAGTAAATTGTAAAAAGTAAAGCAGATTACTCCACCTAATGTGGGTGGTCCTCATCCAATCAGTTGAGGGCCCTAGGAGAAGATTGAGATTTCCCGAAGAAGGAATTCCCCAAGACTGAAACATCAACTTTGACCTGAATTTTCAGCATGCTGGTCAGCCCTACAAATTTCAGATTTGCCAGTCCTCACAATCACATGAGCCAATGAAGATAAATCTCTTCCAGCCCTCTCTCCACATACAATATATAATAAACCTATATAAAACAAATCTATATGCTCAATCTCTCTTTCTCCTCTCTCTTCTTGGTTCTGCTTCTCTGGAGAACTCTAATCCACTGCACAAATAAGATATTATTAATGGAAGAAATGTTATCAACCATGTAAGGGAAAAACTGTTTTCTAGGAGAGAGCTGTTTCCAGACAATATGCTACGCCTGAATCTTACCAATTCCTGAGAGGAAGGCTGGCAAAATCTAGGCTTGGCAACACTTTGTGAGCTATCTGGCTGCGTTCTGCATGCCTGTTGTTCTGTTTAAAAGTGCAGATTTAATTTAAACCACCCAGAGATTTCAACTGGTATTTCCCCTTCGCATGTTTGAATAAAGTGAGATGTGTTGGTATTGTTGTTGTCAGTTTTCCAAATTGAAAATAATGATGCTACTGAGCCCCTCTGCAAAACAAACACGAAAGGATTACTGGCCCAGTCTGACTAAGGTGAGCACGTTGCAAGTATCTCCCTGAGAAAAAGCTCTGCCTTAGAAAGACAAAGAGACCTAAAGCTCTGCTATGCATGCAGGTGTTGCACACCCTGCCCTTGCCACACATCACGGGTGATCCACAGGTGTGGTTCTGTAGAATCTTCTCTGTCCTTGGCCTTGGTGACAGAGTAAGAAATGGCAGGGTGAATACTGAGATCAAAGGTAGAGAAAATGATCTCAGAGTTTCCTCTCTACCAATTTATAATAAGAGATTAAATTTCACTTGCTAGAAATGCTAGCTGAAATTTGCTATTATTTCCCCATCCATCAGGGCAGCAAGAGACGAGAAAGAAAAAGCAGAATGTTGTATCAGAGAAACAGTACCAGGTCCTTTGGGTCAAGACAGCCCTTGTTTGGCTGCTTCTAGAATCCATACTAACTTTTCAGGACACAGTGAGGTGCTCTTTCATGTCTCTGAAACACCATATCTTGGTGAAAACACTTAAGCCCTAAATATACATTACGTGTTAAACACTGATAGAAACAGCTATTGTCTATATTCTTATCACTATAAATCAACAATGCAGCTGACCTTTGAGTAGCAAAGCTCTTGAGATTCCAGGAAAGTTGCCTTCAATCTGATGTTGACACGGAAGCTACAGCTCCGGGGAAAGGTGGGAAAGCACATCCCCAACTCAAGGACAGAAAGGAGACCTGAGTGGCTGGGTGCTGAGATGAGCTATCTATAGACACTCTCCCCCTTGCTCTCAGCCTCACCACAGAGTCCTGCACATTATGAAGTGGGACTCAGGGGACGAGAGGGATTGAAAAACTGTCAGCAAGTATCTTGCCCACGCCAACAGGGCGGCATGACTTCCCCAGGTACAGACACCACTCAAGGAAATGTGCATGTCAGCTGGCCTCACAGGCTCACCTGGTGAGAGGCCGGAAGACTGGAACAAAGGTGGCAGGAACCCTGCCCAGAGTACTCACCCGCTGTCTGTGCTTTGACCGTGGGGTGTTGCTCCATACAGCCCCTCCCACCCCACTGGACAGAAAGTCCTAGTCTTCTTCCAATGACGCTCTCTTTTCTAACTAAGAGATTAAGTTCTGTGGACTTCCTCATTTTCCAAACTTGGGTAAGGGTTAGGGTTAGGGACAAGATTTGGCCCACCCAAACGGCAGCTTATATAGAGAGAGTAACTAACCTACCTCTGTGTTAGGTCAAACAAGGAACAATTCTGCCTTTTCGTCCAGAAATTGAAGACATTTAATGTCAAAAACTCTGGACAAGTCAGCACGTCTGATGTGGTAACTCTTCTGGGTCTATCACCTGTTTTTATTTCATGTAGGAGTCAAGTTGAACCTATCCAGTCATGCTGTGAATAACAGGACTGGGTTTACAGCCTAACAAACAACACAGTTTTTTAATTGGAGGTAAAGTAATAAACAGAAGGAAAAGGGGGGTAAGGGAGCAATGCACAGGTGTCTCCAGGGTAAATAATAAGAAGTAAGTCAAGTGTCCCAAGGACCTACCATTTGGTCCTGGTTCAGGGATCGGATAGTTCTCCTAAAGGAAATAAAATAGAAAACTATTTAGTATGCACAATAACTTTCCCTTATGAACATTTTCAAACTTTTTTTTTAAGTAGGCTTCACACTCACTGCAGAGCCCAACATGAGGCTTGAACTCATGACTCTGAGATCAAGACCTGAACCGAAATCAAGAGTTGGACACTTAACTGGCTGAGCCACCCAGGTGCCCCTCAACTATTTAATTAATGTGGAGTTTCATTCAAATGCTTCTTCTTAGAATTAACACAGGTTCAGACCACACTGCTACCGGGTGAATGCCTGAGGGGACACACTAGATAGTGCTGACTCTAACTGCTGACCTCACCCCACCCACGGATGCAATTTACCCTGGACTAATAAAAAGTATATATGCTCCCCTAGGCAGAAAGGATGTTTGGGCTGTCTTCCTATCAGATCCTGCCCTCCTCAAAACCACATTCTTAAGATACAGATTGTTTGGTCTGGGAAACTCTTATAGGGAAAGGATAGGGTATGTGGTAATTCTATGTGAGGGTTTTGATCTCTACTCATACCTTTACATCAGCACACGGACCATTGCTTGGTCCTCTCTTCTGAAACCTCCCATGTGGACTTTCAGATGCCCTTTGGGAACACACAGGACCTGCATTTTGACTACTCTCCAGGTTCAACAAGCAATCTAGGGCATCTGGGTGGCTCAGTTGCTTGAGCATTTGATTTCGGCTCAGGTCACGGTCTCATGGTTTGTGAGTTGGAGCCCTGAATTAGGTGAGCTTGTGCCCTGCCTCTGGTGAGCCTAGCTTCTCTCTCCGTCTCCCTCTCTGCGCCTCACTCATCTGCACTCTCTCTCTCTCTCAAAAACAAACAAAACAAAAAAAACAAAAAACAAAAAACAAAACCAATCTGAGCTATTCTGGCATTCACAGCTATTATTATTATTATTATTATTATTATTATTATTAACATTAACCAACATTTCTTCCCATTGCTAACTAGCTAGGAAATTCCTGGTGACAAGAAGGAAGGACAATGAGTGGCTAAATCCAAGTGTTTCATTTTATGAATTCTTTGAAGGCAGCCAAGAAGAGGAAGGAATGTAAAATGTTCACTGTAAACAACTATGTGCCAGACAACATTCTGGCTTCACACACATCATGGCACATGGCCCCACAGTTTGCAGATGAGAAACCTGAGGCTGGGAAGTTAAATAACTTGGCCAAGCCATACCACACAGAGTGGATAAACCAGGACTAACCTGATTCCCCAACTGCCTCACTGCATCCCACACTGCACTCCAGGGGTAGAAGATGCCTTTTCTCCTTCCAGGGTGATGCAAGAAGCAGCCAGACAGGTGATGACAATGTTGGGGCTGGGGGGCCCCATGCACAGTGCTCTGTCCTGGGAGGGGCACTGCTCAAAGCTTGCCCCCTTCAGAAAGCCTCCCCCCAGATGCTTTAATAGGGTAGCAGTAAATGACACCCGAGCTATTTTGCTAACAAAATAACCTCGATGCCAAAGACCATGCCTTCAATCTCTTCAGTCACCAGGGTACAGTGTACTGCCTCAAACATGGAGGAAGGGAGAGAGGTTTGTTCTTGTTATTAACCACTGTCAATGACGGACACCAAGGAAGGTCTGTGGTTCTCACTCAACTCAGATTACCAACCTTTCTGTTGAAATAGCTTGATGCTATTTGAATTCCTAGGTCCCCAGTGGAACCAAGTCTAAAGAGACAATTGCTAATGCTGATTAGCTAACATTGACCAACTTTTTCTACCAGGTCTCCTGTGCTAAGTGCTGCACATGCATCACCTCGGTTCATCCTCACAGTGATGTGCCCATGGCAGCACTATGATAAAATTGGTGGAACTATATCCAAAGCAGCTTGATGTGGGGAAAACACTTCTCAAGGCAGTTTTTCATCTCTTGATAACTTAAACTGGCTACCTGTGAAAGGAAGGAAGGAAGGAGGGTGGGGAGAGGGAGTCCATCTAAAAATGGGCAACTCAGGATAGCTGGCTGTCACCAAAACCTCTCAGAGTTGCAAGTCCCATCTCTGACATTATACATCAGGGATTGCCACATAAAGTTCTGTTTCTCTTATACTGGGTGAGATTTTAAACTGCAGGTTAATTGAAACTAAAGAGTAAGGCCTTTATTTCAAACATGGAACAGAACCCCATCCTCCCCGGTAAAGGCACTGTTAGGCAACTTCTCAAGAAACAAGAGATAAATCCACAGCATATTCTTCATATCCTTACCTCCAACCAGGCCAGCCCTGAATACCCATTTAGGGGTGGAGAGGGGTAAGAATCAAGCTCAAAGCCAACAGTTGGCCCTGAGTCACTAGAGATTACCACTGTAAACATATGCTGGAGGTTAACAGAGCTGACCAACTTTGGCCGTCCCACCCCCACAGAGCTGCAGTGACTTTCAGAGACACTAGAGGGCGCTGTGCTGACAGCCCGGTTTTTCCTTGGTAGCAGATCACACATTGTGGAGAACTTAAATACCTCTCCTTGCAAACCAACTTTTTTTTCCATTCTCATTCATGCTGACTCTAACCACTCTTACAATTCAGCTTGACTCCTGACTCCCCTCTCTGCAGGAGACATGCCACAGAAGCACAAGACCATGTTAAGATCAGTCCCTAAGTCTGTAAATGTTATCCTAAGCATGGCTGCAGAGCTCGTGTTGTAGAAAGTTATCACAACGGGATCACTGAAAAAACTTTGCTTTTCGTTTGTGGTTCCTTGGTATGACGCTGGCCACAGTCCTCTGTTTACTTAATCTCCTTTTTCTGTCTCAGATTTCGGTGAAGATATTCTTTTGTTCACCCATTTCTTAGCCCGTCTGAGATCCCTCAACTTCCCCTTTTATCCTCATCACCCTTCCATTCCCCCAAAGTTTTGTTATCATGCATATTCAAGCTTTCCTAAACAGTATGTCTTACCTTTCTGGGAGTAACAGTAAACAAAGGGATAAGGAGGAGTTAACTGTTTTTTCCAGCATTTTTCACAAATCAGAAATGCATCACAGACATCCTTCCATCCCCTCCAGGTCTCCTCCCACCTCCTGGAATAAGTCATGGAAGTACTTCATGAAGAACTCTGTGCGGGAGCGCCGGGGTGGCTCAGTTGCTTCACCCTCCTTTGGCTCAGGTCATGATCTCACCGTTCATGAGTCCAAGCCCCATGTGGGGCTCTGTGCTGACAGCTCAGACCCTGGAGCCTGCCTCTCTCTCTCTCTCTCTGTCCCTTCCCCCACCCCCCGCACTCACACTCTGTGTGTGTGTGTGTGTCTCTCTCTCTCTCTCAAAAATAAATATTTAAAAATAGAAAAAAAAAAAAAAAAGAACTCTGTGGGAACATGGAATCCTCCCAGGTGTCTCTGTATCCTAAATGCTATCTTGTATTTCCTAAATATACTTTCTCAAGTTAGCCTAAATATTTCTCTCCCAAATATATCCTCATAGCCCCTTATCTTCTACTTCCACCTGCACATCTGAGTTCATATACCCTCAGTACATCTTGCTTGGGTTGCAGAAACAGCCCTCGACATGAGGGAGAAATCAAGGGAAGTTGCCTTCTCTCTCCGGCAGCTGACCTGTTGGAGCAGGGGTGAGCACTCAGACTCTGGAACAACATGTCTGTGTGCAAACTGAGGCTCCCTCCACCAGCTGCATGACCTCGGGGCAGTTACATAACCTCTTTGTGCCTTCAATTTCCTCCTCTGTATAATGAGGATATTCAGAAAATAGAGTGCCCGGCTCATAGTAAATAAGTTAGGTCTTATTACAAAAGAAATAGAATCAAGTTATTTTTTTTCTATAATTAATTCACAGTATGTTGAACCAGCTCTGGACAGCCTTGTCCTTTTCCTTCTGAAAAGGGTTACTTCTTAAATTTGTTTTGGGGAGAAGTTGTTATTTCCCTTGTTTGTCACATCAGTATTAAGAGACTTGAACTGCTTTTCTTAAAAGGCTGGAATTTGGGAGAAAGTGATATAGGATTCCAGCCTAGTGTTTTAAGCCTGATTCTACCAGTTGTGGGAAGGTGTTGGCCAACCTCCCTGCCTTAGACTGAGGGCTTAGAGGCTGGCCTCACCCCAGGTCCTCAAAGCCCACGTTCGCCTCCCACCCCCATCTGTACCCAGACACCTGTTGTCTGGCTGCCCTGCACAGAGCAGGAGACAGCAGAAGACCTATTTTGGCTTCCCTCCCTCCTCAATTTTCCTCTTCCCTTGAGCATGTTTTGAGCGTGGGAGGAAAATCCAAACATTTCCTAATTAGGCATTTTGTCATAAACGGCTTTGTTCTAGGGGCGCCTGGGTGGCTCAGTCAGTTAAGCAGATCAGGTCATGAATTCACGGTTCATGAGTTCGAGCCCTGCGCCCGGCTCTGTGCTGCCAGCTCAGGGCCTGGAGCCTGCTTCAAATTCTGTATCTCCCTCTTTCTCTGCCCCTCCCCTGTTTGCGCTCTGTCTCTCAAAAATAAACATTAAAAAAAAAAAAAAAGACTTTGTTCTAGCTGCATTAGGCCTGGCAAACTTGGGGTCAAAGTAGAAGGGTTGAACACTCTCCCAAAGTCCACTGAGCCACTCTCCGGCCCAAGCCCTCAGGTCTCCAACCAGCCTTCTTCTGCTAACAACCTTTATAAAATGCAAATCAATTTAAGTGCCAGTGGCCCTGTAAAATCCTAAACTCTCTATGTTCTGGCCACCATGTTCTCAGCAAGCCTCTGCAATTCCCAGCACACCCTTGCAGCAGAGCCTGCTTTGCATCCTGTCCTCCCTCTCTCTCTGCCCCTCCCCAACTCTTGCACACATGGTCTCTCCAAAAATAAGCATTACAAAAATAATAAAAAACACTGAAAAAAATAACATTAAGCTGAATATCACTTCACAAAATCTGAACATTTTTCCTCCAGTAATTAGTGTTCTTAATGTCAATCTGATTGAGAAAACTGCCAGCTTTAAACAGCCACACTAAAAGATCAAGTGGATGCCAATACTGTGAGTACATATTTCTCCTCCTTAATTTTTGTCATGCAATTTTGAAAGATAAATTTCCCCCCATACCCATAATTCTAGCTTTTCCCTTCAGAATAGGGCTACTTTTACTACCTCTCTTAGTAGTACTAGGACTTATTACATAAATGTTCTGATCCTATTTGTGGTATTGTTGACTGCTCCTGTGCTTGTAGGGGAATGTGTTAGCTTTGTGCCTCTGGACCTCCTGCAGACAAAGGCACTGTCCTTCCCTAGCGGTTGGCAGAGATGGCCGGATTTGCTGGATTTAATTTCCTGTTGTTTATTGGTTTGGGTCTTGTTTTATTGTTAAAATAAATATTAAAATATTAATAATATTTAATATTAAATTATGATATCATTTATTAATTTAAATAATATTGTTTAATAATATTAAAATAAATATTAATTAAAATATTAAATAAGGGAAGAGGTATTTCTTTGGGCTATTTGCTATACCTGATTTTCCCTTTTTCAGAAGGAGTTTTAGACTATTTTCAGTGCCTCTGACTGATAAATCTAGCTCAGGTGTTAAAGGGTTAAGTAGCCAGCATTTCCCCACTCAGAGTAAACTCCCAGTGTAATCCAGCTGATACTTGAAGCCTATCGGGGCCCTTTAAAGTGATCTTATAGATAACTAGCCCTGTCAGCTGATGGCAAAAATAACCAGGGAAAAGACATTGTGCTCAGGACCACTAGAGGTGCCAGTGTTGATGCCCCCACATTAAATAATCCCCTTGTCCTTACCCACAAATCTTAACAGTAAAGTACATATGCAAGGATGGGATATTTTCAATGTGTTATATTACAGACACAGAATTATTTTACTTTAAAAATAATTATTACAGGGGTGCTGGGGTCAGTTAAGCAGTAGACTCTCAATTTTGGCTCATAATTTCACAGTGTGAGATTGAGCCCCATATTGGGATCCCCACTGGGCATGCAGTGGGCTTAAAAGTCTCTCTCAAAAAAAAAAAAAGTCTCTCTCTCTCTCCCTCTCCTCCTGTCCCACCTCATAAATAAATAATAAATAGTAAGTAAATAAATAAAATTTGTACAGATTCAAATCAAATCTTTTGATCTAGGGTATAACACATTTCCTCAAAGTGCAAAAACTCATCTTCATGGGGCCTGATTAATGTTTAATTAAGCTCCATGCTGGTACATTTCCTCTGCCCTTTATAATTAAACATCAACCCATCATTCTAAAATGACTATTTTCCCTTTAACTTGTTCTTTCCTCCAGAGGAAAATGTCATCCCAAAATTTATCTCTTTGGAATAAGAATTATTTTAGGCTGATTATTCTTAACAAACAGCTGAATAGGAAAATATCTGAAAACTATGTAAATTTTGTAAGAGATTTATGCTGACAAGGAAAATCTCCATTTGTAAGGGTGTCTCCCTCTCTGTTCCAGGAAAAGGATAACTATCTCTCTAGATAGTTTTCAAGGAAGAAGGCACAAATTTAAATTTGCATAACAACCTTACCCTTGTTTACTGTGCTTTTTCCTGAAACCTCCCATAACTGGTTTCCCTCGCTCTAGGACCTTTTGCCTTTAGCTGGAAATGGTATTTAAGATGGTGGCTTAGGCCATTTCTGGAAATTATTCAGTTTTCCTGATATCTCCCATGCATATAGGAGGTACAGTTATAAAATTTGTTTACTGGGGCACCTGAGTGGCTCAGTCGGTTGAGCGTCTGACTTTGGCTCAGGTCATGATCTCACAGCTCACGGGTTCGAGCCCCTGGTCGGGCTCTGTGCTGACAGCCTGGAGCCTGCTTTGGATTCTGTTTGTCTCTCTCTCTGCCCCTAACCCCCTCGCATTCTGTCTCTGCCTCTCTCAAAAATAAATAATCATTAAAAAAATTTTTTTAAAAACAACTTGTTTAGTTTTCTCTTGTTAGTCTGTCTTTTAGAGGCGCCTGGGTGACTTAGTTGGTTAGCATCTTGGCTTGCGGACTTTGGCTCAGGTCTTGATCCGTGAGCTCGAGTCCTGCATCAGATGCTCTGCAGTCAGCCCAGAGCCTGCTTTGGATCCGGCCTAACCTCTCTGCCCCTCCCCCACTCTCGTGTGTGTGTGTGTGTGTGTGTGTGTGTGTGTGTGCGCGCGCGCTTAAAAATGAATAAACTTAAAAATAATACATTTAAAAAAATCTGTCTTTTATTACAAGGGGTCTCGGCCAATAACCTAGAAGCACAGGAAGAAAATTACTTTTCCTCCCCTACATGGTAAAACAAAAATCTGACTATCCCCTATCCCAAACCCACTGTTCAGCTTCCTGGATGTGGGGGCTGGGTTGTTCCCATTCTCCCTGGCCAGATGCTGGTGCCTGAAATCTGGCAGAGCTGTCAGGAGGAAGGCAGATAAAGTGGACGCGAAGTGGACTACTCCTGATGCAATACGGACCTAGTACTACATCTATTATTGATGCAACACCTACAGAAACTGATGGGAGAATTTACAAATATTTACAACATTTGACATTGCCGCAACATCAAAATGCAGCAATACAAGCATATCAGTTCATGGCTAAAAATATAAAATTGGTGCTTTATTCGGGATAGTTTGTGAAGCAATGCATGAAAGCACCCAGTGTATGCCTGGGATATAGTAGGCACTCAACATGCTCTCTCTTTGTTTCCCTTACCTTTCAAGTGAAACCTAGAGCATTAAAAAAAAAAAAAAAAAAAAAAAAAAAAAAAAAAAGCCTCCCTCCTCCCCCCACCAAAAACAGCTTCTGTGGAAAAAAACTAATCTGTTTTATATCTCAACTTCATGAACTAGTAACTCAAAGAGAATTCATTTCCCAATCACAAGTAACTTCTGGATTTCTCAAGACTGACCAGAGGGACACAAAGTAATTTGGTAAATACAGATGGATATAAGATTATCTCCTGGGCCCACATGTATTATAATTTGGCTAAAAATTGTCCACATAGCACAAAAAGAAAAAAAGATTGTCCGTGCATTTGTAGGTGTTGGTCTCATCTCTTTTTATGCTGAGATGTGTAGGGCATCTGATGCAGGACTCGAGCTCCATAAGGCTGGGTCTTTTACAGCACCATCCCACTGTAATGGTCCTGCCCCAAGGTGGGCCATTTTGGCATATGTGGGATTATTTTGAGCTGAAGGGAATTGAGATCCTGTGGGCTCAGGAGAAACGTTTGCCCCTCTCTTAACTACAAAGAACAATCTAAATTGGAGACTCTTGGGTGCCTGGGTGGCTCAGTTGGTTGAGCATCAGACTTTGGCTCAGATCATGATCTCAGGGTTCGTGGATTCGATCCCTGCTCTCTGCTGTCAATGAGGAGCATCCTCTGTCCCCCCTCTCTGCCCCTCCCCAGCTCGAGCTCTCTCAAAAATAAACATTAAAATAAATAAATAAATAAATAAATAAATAAATAAATAAATAAATTAGAGGGTCTTTACAGAGTAAGGGCTATCTACTACCAGAGATAAACTTTATCTGAGTTATCTATCTGTAGGGCAGGGCAAACATTTATTTACCAAACATTTACTTTTTCATTTTTCTGTGAATTACATTCATTCCCTTTGAAGTCCCAAGCCCCTATCCCCTTTCTCCTTGGTTCAGAATGACACATATACCTCATTTTGCCTGACTGTCTTTGGAGTTTCCATTGTCTGTATGGATTCTCTGGACACATGCTATTAAATTTTATTTTCTCCTGTTAATCTGTCTTGTGTCAATTTGATTCTTAGTCCAGCTAGGACCTTTGAGGAGACAAGAATTCTTGCTCCCTGACATCATCTAGTCCCCACACACCCCAGAGATGAGAACTACTGTCATCCCCATTATACAGATGGGAAACTGAAGCAGAAAGTAATTTGGCGAGTCACACAACTATAAACAGCAGAGCTGGCACTAAATCCCACTCTGGGCCTCAACCTGGCTCGTGACCTTATTACTGTTTCCTTTTTAAGAGGACCTCAGTGAGCTGACACTTTTTGCTGACAGGCTGTTTGCCTCTTTATGCATCAGCTTGGCTGCCTCTCCCCTTGCTCCCTTCTCTATTTAAAATAGGGAGGGAAAAGTCAGTCTTTTTTTGTTACCTCACATTTTTGTTTTTCTCATAATAAATGAAAACCACCAGTCAGTGTATATGTGTGTGTGCCTGTGTGTGTGTGTGTGTGTGTGTTTAGGTACACATACTCTCTCTCTCTCTGATTTACCACGCAACTTACAAAATGCCTGGAGCCCAGGCATCATGGAGGCCTGAATCCCCAGGTCAGGGAAATCCCCAGGTCAGGGAGCACTGAAGCTGCCTTGGCCTTTCCCTTGCTGTGGTTGAGGTCATCACTAGCTACATAACAGGCAAGGAATTTAATTTTTCCTTCCCTGGGGCCACAGCATCAAGAAAGAAAAGGGAATCCAGCCCTCTCCATAAGCAGGAAAATGGCTAAGTGTTCTGTTTCCTTCCCAGCAGGTGGAAGATGGCAGGAGTTTCAAGTGGCCCAGGTTAAATTTCCCCCACAGAAGCCCAGCCATGGCTGCTGGCTGGTCTCTGGGCTGTCCTGAAGTGGGATGGCAGCACTGGGAAGGGTCAAGCCCTTGCTTCCTGCTTCAGAACCCTTCCAAATCCTGCTACAGATTTTAGAAATTGGCCTCCCCCCAGACAGCTCCCTTCACATGAGTTCCTGAGGCACAGCCCTTTCTATCAGTGGACCCTGAGCCTGGTCGGACAAAATGGCCACAGCTTGCTCTGCCCAAGAACTCTTGGATTTCATTTTGGTTCTCCCACAGAAAGAAAAACTGGTGTTCCCTCCCAAGGTGCCCCAGGACTGTTCCTCCTTGTTGCTTTCTGGTTTACTAACAGTACCAATCCCCAGTCCCAATCTACTTACGTATTCACCTTACAGAAGGGGGTGGAAGAGTAAAGATAGTCTATGGAAGTAGGGGAAGGGGGTCCTTCTCTGGAGGGAGTGGTGAGGGGCCAGGAAGGTCTGTGTTGCATTGCAGGTATCTGAGGCAGCATAGGCATCCCTGGTCAGTCTTCTCAGCTGACAACTTTCTGCCTTTTCCCCTGAGTGTGAGGCTCTCTCCAGGGTAGTGTCCTCCATTTGCTGCTTTCTCACTCTACATGTCCTACTCAGCCTAGGCAAGTTCATCCAGCTACAATTTCCCACTAGGGTGCTACTTTGGGCAAGGCAATAATATTTTGTTGAGCAGGACAGTGCTATATTTGAGAATGAGGGAACTTCGGGTCCCCCTACTTCTCCACCATGTTGACTCCTCCAACAGGACAGTGCCGTTAACTCTATGAAGTCTGCCCCTCAGTTACTGTGACAAACCCTCTCCCCATTCCCAAATGCCTTGTGGGGAGGAGGTGAAGTACTGCCCAGTAGAGAAGCAAATGACTCCTGAACTTACATTTCCAGCCCAAAAAAAATCAACCCTGCACCCCCGATCCCTAAAACCAAGGTAATTTCTCAAAGACACCTTGGTGTTGTGTCCTAGAGACATCTTACACTCAAACCTGACCTCAATATTTTACTCTACTCTTTTGTCTAGTAAATGATCCCACCACATCCTACTCTCAAACAAACCTGAGGCCCTCATGAATCCACCCTGAACCATTTTAGTGTAACCACAGGCTACATTCTTTAGCCCATCATGCATTTTCTAGAGCCTTTAGGATATACCCACCCCAACTCATCCCTAATCAAGAGTAGATTCTAAGGCAAAGCTGATTAAAAAAATTTTAATTAAAAATGATTTTTTTTTTTTAAATTTTACAGAGAAAGAGTGCACATGAACAGGGGAGAGGGGTAGAGGGAGAGAAAGAATCTCAAGCAGGCTCCACACTCAGCACGTAGTCAGACATGGGGCTCCATCCCAGGACCCTGGGATCCTGACCTGAGCTGAAATCAAAAGTCAGATGCTGGGGCACCTGAATGGCTCAGTCGGTTAAGTGTCCTTGGTTAAGTGTCCGACTTCAGCTCAGGTCATGATCTCATGGTCACGTGAGTTTGAACCCCGTATTAAACTCTGTGCTGACAGCTCAGAGCCTGGAGCCTGCTTCAGATTTTGTGTCTCCCTTTCTCTGTGTCCCTCCCCCACCCACGCCATCTCTTTCTCAAAAATAAATAAACATTAAAAAAAATTAAAGAGGGGCGCCTGGGTGGCTCCGGTCATGATCTCATGGTTCGTATGTTCAAGCCCCACATTGGGCTCTCTGCCGTAGATGTAGAGCCTGCTTGGGATCCTGTCCCCCTTTCTCTCTGCCCCTCCCCCGCTTGGTCTCTGTCTCTCTCTCTCTCTCTCAAAAATAAATAAAATTTTTTTTTAAATTTTAAAGAAAAAAAGTAGGATGCTCAACCGACTGAGCCATCAGTCACTCCTAAGTTTTTAAAAAAATTATTTTTTTTTATAAAATCAATTTTAAGGTTGGCTTCCCGCTCCCTCCAATCTTCAAGGCTTTGTTCTAGACAGCCTTGACAGAAAGAGGCTGAGTTTAAGAGTTAAGGCAAAGCAGATCCTGGGGTTGCAATTCTAGTTCTGCTACTTATTAGGTCCAGGACTTAAAGCAGGCCCTGAGCAGATGGAGAATCAGGTCCTGTCCACCTCTCCAGCTTTACCACCCTCCAGTCAGTACATCACACTATTTGCAGGGCCGGTAAACAGAACCTGTAATCTTGTACTCCACATATCTTGGCACTTGCTCTTGCATTTATTTGCCTGAATGACTCCTACTCATCCTTCAAGAACCAGGTCAAGTAGCATCTATCTCCTCTGGGACCTCTCCCCTAGGTCCTAGGTTAAGGACCCCTCCCTGTGAGGTCTTTACTCCGTGCAGCCTCCAGCAAAGCCCTCACGTTGTCTTACTATTAATTTCATCTGGTGTTATAGCAATAAACACTAACAGTGTCACTTTAATTCAAGACCTTGGGTGAGACTCCACAGTGAGTGCAGAGAGCACTGGAATGGGAGTCAACCTCTGAGCTCTCATCTGGGCAAGTCTGTCATCCTAGGGACAGTTTTTTTTTTTTTTTTAATGTTTATTTGTTTTTCAGAGAGCACAAGTGGGAAGGGGCAGAGAGAGGGGGAGACACAGAATCCAAAGCAGCTCCCAGCTCTGAGCTGTCAGCAGAGCCCGACAAAGGGCTCTTACTCATGGACAAGAGATCATGACCTGAGCCGAAGTTGGACGCTTAACCAACTGAGCCACCCAGGCACCGCAGGAATCACACTTTTCTTCAACTGAGAAAATAGGAGAATTGGCTCAGGGCAGGAGTCCTTGGTCTGGGGTCCACAAACCTCTAAAGGTCGATGGAGGGACTTAAAGGAAGTCCATAAAATCTCTGAACTTGCTGCTAAACTCAGTCTATTTGCATTCTGTGAGGAGAGAGACCACAGATTCATAAGTAGTCAAGAACTGTTAATCTGGATAATCTCCTGAGTCCCTCCCATCTAGATTGGGTGCATAGTCTCTTGAGGAAGGAGGTGCCAGGGAGCAGTAGAGATGGCTGGCACCCGTCCCACACACCCACTGCCATCCCAGGCCCATCTGAGATGGACTTTGTCAAGGGACCCCTGGCATGACCACAGGACTGATCCTGCAGCTCCCTTAACTTTGGCCCCATGAACCAGGGAGCAGAGGTAGAAGTATGGTGGACATACACTTAACGCTCTTAAAGAAACATGGGAGCCGGATCAAAGAGGAAAATGGCTGGAAAGTGAACCAAATGGGGACTAAGGGAGGCAAGGAGGAAAGAACCTTTAGAGACATGGACACTATTCAGATACAGAAGTCTGGCACAGGCACAGGCAACACCATGAGTCCTGGTGACGGAGACCTGTGCTGGAAGGAAAAGGGACAGAAACTGGCACTTTCTGAGTCCCTAGTTAGTGCGGGGTACTCTTGTGATCGTAATAATCCTGCAAAGGATGTGTAATCAGCCCCAGACAAGAGAGATTAAATATGAGTTCCACATCTTTTAAATGCGGCCCTCCTTTCTGCCCTGCACTGTGTGCTCAGAGAAATTCAGAGCATATCCTACATCAGGCAGCCTCCTGGTACCTCTTTTTAAAAGTGCAATGATTAGAGACTAGACTGCGAATCTGCAGCTGGCAAAGGAGGGAGAAGGCTTCAATCAGTTTGCAACTTTTCTAGGCTCTGGCCACGTGCCGGCCACGGGGCTGGGTTCCGGGAGGCACTGGACAAGAACCTTCCTCTTAGCACCTTACAAACCAGCCATCCCCTCCCCCCAACATGGTAACCAGCTCTGATCTGGGCGGCCAGGGCACAGAGGTGCAGGCCCAGCGCAGCGCTGGAACTGGCGAGCTGGGACGGCGGCTTGGCCGAGTTCGGAGGCCAGCAGGGCAGGGTCCGGCTAGGCTTCCCACTCCCCTTTCCGTTTTACCAGGCGCAGGTCTCCGGGTCCGTGCACCACCAGAGAGAGGTTCTCGGGCTTGGCCGCCGCCATGTCGCTGTCTCCCTCCCGGGTCGAGGCTGCAGTCTGCAGGACGCGTGGTGATTCTGGTGACAGCCCCGCGAGGGTTGGGGGTAAGGGTTGGGAGGCCCTGGTTGTCAGAAAAGGCGCACGCCCGGCCGGGGCGGGGCTTCCTCGTCTCTGACAACCTGGGCGGGGCTAGAGTGAGGGGGCGGGGCCTTCCTGCTTCCCTCAGGCGCTACCCCGGGGCGCTGGGGGAGGGGGGCCTAAGGAGGGGCCAGAGGAGGGGGTAGGGGAGAGGCGAAGCCGGTCCTCCACAGTCGTCTGCAGGCGCTGCTGTTTATGTCGGCGTCATATCCAAGGGAACATTGCTGTCCTGAAAGTAACCTGCAGAGGCGTCAGCCACCAGACCAATGTCCTCAGACTTGAGCTGCAGAAGAAGGGGGTTCTGCAATGTGGAGCAGATTCTGAAGGCTAGCACTGAGATTCTGATAAGGTGTGTCTCCGTCTTACCTAGAGGTGAGGCCTAGGGGTCTGTATTTGTATTAGCATTGGAAATCTTGAAGCTGCAGATAGGGCATGGTCTACACTTTGAGAAACAGGAACTACACTGATGCAACCTTCATGTGGGCCCTGTATCCCCAGCACCCAGCAAAGTGCCCGGTACAAATAAGAATGAACGAATGCGTCAGTCGGTACAAGTAAGAATGAACCAATGGCTCAGTCGGTTAAGCGTCCCACTTCGGCTCAGGTCATGATCTTACGGTTCATGAGTTTGAGCCCTGCCTCGGGCTCTGGGCTGACAGCTCAGAGCCTGGAGCCCGCTTCAGATTCTATGTCTTCCTCTGTCTGCCCCTCCGCTGCTTGCACTCTGTCTCTCGCATTGTCTCAAAAATAAATAAACATTAAAAAAATGAATGAATGAATGAATGAATTGACATACCATCTCATGGGCTCCATGCATCAGAGTGAAGAAGCTATGAAATGGAATCTGCAAACCCTTTTTCTCTTAACTGGCTCTGCTTCTTGTAATAGAAACCGGACTTCTGGGTGCATTCTTCCTTCAGGCTTCTTTTTCCTCAGAAACAATGAAAGTTTACTCCAAGGGGAGAGCTGCCCTCAGGCCTGGCTTAAGTCCGTAAAGGCCCTTCCCTCCTTTGAGAGTAGTGTTCAGGATTTCATTCCCTACAGCCTCTCCCCACACCCAGACATTCTGCTGGATCATTTTATCCCCCCTGGGAGACTTTCCCCAGCACACAGCCCTTGGAGATAACCCTGTGGCACTCACTGCACTCTCCACAGATGGGTCACAACCTGTACTTTCCTTCCCCAACCTGTAATCATCCCTTCCCCAAATGCTCTGGAAGGTCACTGAGGGCAAGGCTTCATTTCTTAAAAAAAAAAAAAAAAAAAAAAAAAGTCTAGCCATATTGAGCTCCAGTTGGAAGAGGCGAGTCCGGTCTCAAAATGGAGGTAAAACCACCGCCTGGTTGCCCCCAGCCGGACTCTGTCTCCCCCGCGCGGGGCGGGGGGCATGATCCAAAGGAAACAGAGCAGATGAGAAAGCTGTTTATTGGTGGTTTGAGCTTTGAAACTACAAATGATAGTTTATGAGAACGTTTTGAAAAATGGGACACACAGATTGTGTGGTGATGAGAGACCCCCAAACAAAACGTTCCAGGGGTTTTGGTTTTGTGACTTACTCTTGCGTGGAAGAGGTGGATGCAGCCATGTGTGCTCGACCACACAAGGGTGATGGACGTGTAGTGGAACCAAAGAGAGCTGTTTCTGGAGAGGATTCTGCAAAGCCCATCTAACTATGAAGAAAAATTTCGTTGGTGGTATTAAAGAAGATACAGAAGAATACAATTTGAGACTGCTTTGAAACGTATGGCAAGATGGAAACCATAGAAGTTATGGAGGACAGGCAGAGTGGAAAAAAGAGAGGATTTGCTTTCGTAACTTTTTTTTTTTTAATTTTTTTTTTTCAACGTTTATTTATTTTTGGGACAGAGAGAGACAGAGCATGAACGGGGGAGGGGCAGAGAGAGAGGGAGACACAGAATCGGAAGCAGGCTCCAGGCTCTGAGCCATCAGCCCAGAGCCTGACGCGGGGCTCGAACTCACGGACCGCGAGATCGTGACCTGGCTGAAGTTGGACGCTTAACCGACTGCGCCACCCAGGCGCCCCTACTTTCATAACTTTTGATGATCATGATACTGTTAATAAAATTGTTCAGAAATACCATCACTATTAATGGGCGTAATTGTGAAGTGGAAAAGGCCCTTTCCAAACAAGAAATGCAGTCTGCTGGATCACAAAGAGGTCGTGGAGGTGGATCTGGCAACTTTATGGGTCGCGGAGGAAACTTTGGTGGAAGAGGAGGCTACGGTGGAGGTGGTGGCAGCAGAGGTAGATATGGAGGAGGTGATGATGGATACAATGGATTTGGAGGTGATGGTGGCAACTGTGGTGGTGGTCCTGGTTATAGTAGCAGAGGAGGCTATGGTGGTGGTGGACCAGGATATGGAAACCAAGGCAGTGGGTACAGTGGTGGTGGTGGAGGATATGATGGTTACAATGAAGGAGGAAATTTTGGAGGTGGTAACTATGGTGGCCGTGGGAACTATAATGATTTTGGAAATTATAGTGGACAACAGCAACCAAGCTGAGGACCCATGAAAGGGGGCAGTTTTGGTGGAAGAAGCTCGGGCAGTCCCTATGGTGGTGGTTATGGATCTGGTGGTGGAAGTGGTAGATATGGTAGCAGGAGGTTCTAAAAATTTTCAGAAGAAAAGGGCTACAGTTCTTAGCAGGAGAGCGAGCAAGGTGTTGTCAGGAAAGCTGACAGGTTACTTTGAGACAGTCGTCCCCAGTGCATTAGAGGAACTGCAAAAATCTGCCACAGAAGGAATGATGCTCCATAATCAGAAAAGTTCCTGCAGCTTAAACAGGAACCCCTTCTTGTTCAGGACTGTCATAGCCACAGTTGGCAAAAAGTGCAGCTATTGATGAAGGCAATGTGTCAATTAGATGTGCATTCCTGAGGTCTTTTATCTGTTGTAGCTTTTTCTTTTTCTTTTCATTACATCAGGTATATTGTCCTGTAAATTGTGGTAGTGGTACCAGGAATAAAAAATGAAGGAATTTTTAACTTTTCAAAAACAAAAATCTATTAAGTGTCTTACTTTTTAAAAAATTTTTAAATAGCTTTATTGAAGTATAATTGACATACTGTAAATAGCCAATATTTAAAGTACATACTACAGTAAGTTTTGATATATGTATACATCATGAAGCCATCACCATATTCAAGATAATGAGCATAATGTATCCCCCTCAAAAGTCCTCTCCCCATCCTAAGCAACCATTGTTCTTCTTTCTTCACTACACATTAGTTTGCATTTTCTAGAATTTTATATAAATAGTATAAAAAGTGGGTATTTTTTAGCCTTTTTTTTTTTTAATGTTTCTTTATTTTTGAGAGGTGGGGGAGGGGTAGAGACAGCAGGGCCACAGAGGATCCCAAGCGAGCTCTGTGCTGACAGCAGCAAGCCCAACACAGGACTCCATCTCACAAACCATGAGATCATGACCCGAGTTGAAGTCACTCAACTGACTGAGCTACCCAGGCACCCCAAGCTTTTTAGACTTATCACAATTGTTTTGAGATTCATCCAAGTTGTTGGATATATCCAAGTTGCATATATCAATAGTTCATTCCTTTTTATTGGTGATGTGCCACAATGTGTTTATCCATTTACATACTGATGGACATTTGGGTTGTTTCTAGTTTTTTATGATTACAAATATGGTTCCTATGAACATTCATGTACAAGTTTTGATACGGACATATGCTTTCATTTCTTCTAGGTTATCAGGTCATTGTTACTCTATGATTAGCCATTTGAGGAACGTCTAAACTGTTTTCCAAAGTGATTGAACCACTTTAATTCCCAGCAGCTGTGCAACTGGAGCTGGGAGTCCCAGTTTTTCCAAATCCTCACTAACAGTTGGTGTAGTCAATTTCTAAAAAATTTTAGATGTTCTAATAGGTGTGTAGTGCATCTCATTGTTTTTTTTTTTTTAATTGAAGTATAATTAGCATAACATAGTGTTATATTAGTTTCAAGTGTATAGTATAATAATTCAATGATTCTATACATTTCTCAGTGCTCATCGCAATAAATGTACTCTTAATCCCCTTCACCTATTTCACCCATCCCCTCCCCCACCTCCCCTCTGGCAACTACTGATTTGTTCTCTATATTTAAGAGTGGTTTTTTTTTAAATCTCTTTTCTTAAAGTCCACCATAAGAGTGAAACCATATGGTATTTGTCTTTGACTGACTTCTTTCACTTAGCATTATACCCTCTAGGCCCATCCATGTGGTTCCAAATGGCAAGATCTCTTTCTTTTTTATGACTGAGTAATATCCATTGTGTGTATATATTTCATATATATATATATATATATATACACACACACATATATATATGTGTGTGTGTATATATATATATATGCCACTTCTTTATCCATTCATCTGTTGATGGACATTTGGGTTGCTTCCATAATTTAATTTAGCTTTTGTAAATAATGCTGCAATAAACATAGGGGTGCCTATATCTTCTCAAATTAATGTTTTTGTTTTCTTTGGATAAGTACCCAGTAGTGGGATTATTGGATCATATGATAATTCTATTTTTAAAATTTTTGAGGAACTTCCATACTGTTTACCACAGTGGCTACACTAACTTGTATTCCCACCAACTGTGCCTGAGGGTTCTTTTTCTGTACATCCTCAGCAATTGTTTTTTCCTCCAGAATACTTACCAAGACCTCATTTTAAAAAACAGAATCTGGTAAAATGTTTTGGACAGTGTAGGAGCTAAAAAAAAAAAAAAAAAAAAAAGATTTGATGATAAATGTAGACCAATCTCTGGAACCCCAATAATGATAAAAATGGAAGTATGTGTCAGGGTTGGGGGGGGGGATGGGTAAGGTGTGGCAAAACAATGGGATGGATTTTTGCAAGGGACTGGTAGAGTCACGTTCATTGCTTTGAGACCTATCCCATAAGGCTAGGCTATACTTGACCAGTCCCTCCAGCACTTCCTGCACACAGCTTCTAAGCAGGCTTTGCTTGGAGAGACAGACTAACTCGGGGTTGCCTGACTTCACTCGTGAAGCTGAACTTTAAACTAAGCTTTCTCTTCTTGGCTTGTGGAGTTCCTTCAGTCTCCCAAACATGGCTCTCCAGTGGGTGAAGCTGACAATGGAGAAAGCCCTAATGGTTTAATAGCTGAGAGCCACTTGAAGTAGACTCTTACTGACTTTTATTATTTTTTTTTTAATTTTTTTTCAACGTTTATTTATTTTTGGGACAGAGAGAGACAGAGCATGAACGGGCGAGGGGCAGAGAGAGAGGGAGACACAGAATCGGAAACAGGCTCCAGGCTCTGAGCCATCAGCCCAGAGCCTGACGCGGGGCTCGAACTCACAGACTGCGAGATCGTGACCTGGCTGAAGTCGGACGCTTAACCGACTGCGCCACCCAGGCGCCCCTCTTACTGACTTTTAAATTAAGTAAACAGAATACCAGAACCAAGGCAGAGGTCTGACAGTAAAATATGACACAATGACCACACTTTGGAGAGGTATTTGTTTTCTTATGAGCAATAACACTTTGCAACTGTCTTGAAGGTTATTGCCTGGAGGTAAAGAGATTTGGAAAGGCAGGAGACAAATTTAGAAATATATTCTAAGACTAAGGCTCTCTATAGAAAACATAAAACAGTGAGTTGATAAAGATTCTTAAGAAACTGGCATTTTTAAAGTAAAAAAGCAAGTTGTTATTATGGCATTTAAACAATTTGGTGTGACATTTCTACATAATTTCCTAACAGAGACTAGCATTCATGATGGTAAGCAATAGACTTTTCTAGGCATTTTAGTGAATAGGGATAAAGTGCTGGCTTTGCCTTTGCTGGTGGCCTGCTTGGCACAGCTTCTCTGGGTCTCTGCCTAACTTTCCCAAACACTTTGAGGGACTCTCTCCCCTGAATACAACTACAACAAGTTGTTGATAAATTTCTGCCGTGAAAACCTATTTAGAATTCTAAAACAAAATCATAGGATGCATATCCTCCAGGATTGCATATTTAGAAAAAGGGAGACTTTAGTCCAGGCAGCATCTATTCTATCAAAAATACTGGGTTACTTCAGGTGTAGATAATGCAATATACTAACAAGAAAAATCTGTGTGCCATTGGACTTTAGTTTTCAGAAGGTCAGAACAGTTGTAAAATTCTGATTTCCCGATTTCTCCATTTGGTCAACTATTCAGTTACTCAAACCTGGTTATTTACAACAAAAGAAAGAATAACAAAAACAAAACAAAACAAAAGAAAGAGACAAGAAAGAAGGAAAGGAAGGAAGGAAGGAAGGAAGGAAGGAAGGAAGGAAGGAAGGAAGGAAGGAAGACATGAAATATCTTGCAGACCTTGGAAATAAGGTTACCAATGAGAGTTAAACTAGTAAAATCCATATGCAATGAATAAGATTAATGAGCTTCCCTGAGGAACTAGTAACATACCTGCCATTAACAAATTTCAGGGAAGATTAGGAAAAGAAGGAGAGCAGGAATTTTAGTCTAGAACTATCCAGGGGAGAGAGGTGCTTGGTGATAGTGGTGGCAATGTTGCTGGCACAGAAGAGTGGAAGCAAGGGGACCCGCTAAAGGTTACTGCTACATGCCAGCTGAGGATGGTGACTGAGATAAATCTTGGAAGTGGAGATGGAGTGAAGCAGGTAGGTCCAAGATTTATTTTGGAGCTAGGCAAGGGACTTGGTAAGGATTGGTTTATAGGAGTTGAGGAGAAGGTAGCTAGAAGATTTACTCTCAGATTTCTGACATGATTACTGGATGGATGAAGGCTATTATCTGATATGGGCAGTACTGAGGGAGGAGGAACAGATTTGGGGGAAAGATCAGGCAGGTAATTTTGGGTAGGCTAAGTTTGAGATATCTGTGAGACATCTAGGAGAAATAAACCAGGTCTGGGAAAGTCTCGGTTTGAAAAGTCTATACTAAACTTGGAAACCATTGGCAATAGACTGTATTTAAAGGAATAAAAGAGAAGGAGGTAATGTGGGGAGAGTATAGAATGAAAAAAGATACACTTCAGGTCCAAACATTCAGCATCCAACAATGAGGGAGCAGGAAAAGGAAAAACGAACCAGCAAAGAATCCTGAGAATAAGGAGAATCATATTAGGGAAAGGCAGTGTTTTAAGAAGGAAGCAGCCAGCTGTTAAATA
The DNA here is from genome assembly GCF_007474595.2 of Lynx canadensis. Lineage (NCBI taxonomy): Eukaryota > Metazoa > Chordata > Mammalia > Carnivora > Felidae > Lynx > Lynx canadensis. The sequence continues at coordinate 58,513,455 of NC_044308.2, forward strand.
CCAATGAGAGGTCAAGATGGAAATCAAAAAGTATGGAGTTAGTGGAGTTAGCCATAAGGAGATCATGGGTGTTCATGGCAAAGTGTTTTGGTATGAAGATAGGAGCAGGAGCCACACTGGTTTGGGATCATTCATATATTCATTTAGTAAACACATAGTAAGTAATTTATAACATGTCAGGTATAAAATATTGGGGATACAATAAACAAGACAGAAACAATCCCCATTCAGGGAGGGGAATCCATTAAATAAATGACCACAGAAGTATTGAGTCTATCATACTTAAGGTAAGGGCTATGAAGAAAAAGGAAAGGATACCATGAAAATGTATAACAGAAAAACCCAGTCCAGCTTGAAAGCAAGGGAAGATTGCCCCCAAGGAAGTGATGTATTAGCTGTAATTGAAAGACTTAGGTAGTCACAAGAGTGAGGCAAAGGAGAGAGAGGGTGTGTTCCAGGCAACACACACATAGAGTCCTAGAGGGGGAAGAGGTCACTGTTGAAAGTCAGCAGTGTGGCAGGGCCATGGTGAGCAAGGGGACCCAACCCAGGGGTGTACATAGGTCTTCCAGTATTTCATGTTGCTGAAATGCAGGAGTACAAGAAGAAATGTGTCAAGAATAAAGATCTTAGGGGGAAAGCTGGAAAATCACACTGCTTGAAGGTGAGGAGTTCCTTCTGAGGTACAAAGTCCATTTTTGTAACAAGGACAGGGAGTGTAGCTGGGAGCATAGAACCTCCCAGAATTAGTTTGATTCTGAGAATCAGAGAAGATAGAGTTGAATAGGGAATCCTATTGACAAGTCTTACTTGCAGGAGACAATGGGGAGGAGCTGGCAGACACTGTTATAAACAACCTGAAAGCTGTCTGTCTGTGGCTGGGAGAAGTAGGAGATAAAAGAGTTCTTATAGGGGTACCTGGGTGGTTCAGTCCATTGAGTATCCAACTCTTGATTTCGGCTCAGGTCATGATCCCAGGGTCGTGGGATCGAGCCCTGTGTAGGGATTTTCTTGGGATTCTCTCTCTCTCAACCTCTGCCCCTCTCTCCCACTCACACACTCTCTCTCTCAAAAAAAAAAGGAAAAGAAAAAGAAAAAGCTCTTACAGACAACCTGGGTTATTGAGGAATTTCCCATTAGCCTTGTCCTCTTCTCTTCATGTCATGTCTATAAATAACTGGTCCAAAGTGATTCACTTCATTCATTAGTTATCAATAAAGTTCCACAATAGGAACTGTATAAACATGATAAAGGAATAAAGGGAAGTGAAAAGAAATAAAGAATATTCACCAGAAAAAAAATATTGCTGAGGAACAAATGAAAGTTTTGATAGAACAGTTTGCCATAAAACTGAAGAGGGCATCCAATGTGGAGACACTCCACATTGGAGGTAAGGTGGGGGGAGGGGGCAAAGTAGGGGTGGGGGAAGGGCAACACAGGTACAGAACCTGAATGGGATGAGAAGGGCATCTTCACAGGGAAGTGGTATTAACATGGGGTGTCAAAGCCCTAAAAGGGTGAGGAAGAGAACACATGTGTTTAGCACAGCTCAGTGTGAGGTGAGGGAGACTGGGGATGATAAAGAGGATGACTATAGCTAAAGGCTAGTGTTGGATATAGGAGCCTGAATATGTTGGGGACAGCATTTGCTCAGGTGAGGAGGGAGCCACAGAGATAAGAGATTGGTACACAGTGAGGGATTGAAAAAATAAGTACTACATTAAGGATGATGGGAGCAAGGTTTCTCGCTATTGGAGAAGAGAGGTATACATATGGAAGGAAAAAAACAGAATGAACCCTGTGTGATGTTAGATAAAATTGGAGGGATCAGTGTGAGCTCATGATTTGCAATAGACAGAAATAAATAGAAGTATAAATATATGTGTGTACACACACACACACATAATTCTCCATAGCTCTGTCTACAGAAAGAGCTTGGGTTGGGAACAGTGACACCTGATAGCAAAGAGTATATCTAGCACCCAAATCTTGGTTACCATACTTGAAGAAATGACTTAATCTAGGGCTGGAACAAGAAAAGTACAAGATGAACCTGGAACATCTTGTTGTGCCAGAAAGTAAGGAAATATTCCATGAATGATGGGACATATCAAAGGACACAGAAGCCAGCTTGAATTAACTACTACTGAACAAATCACAGGAAATTTGAGCATAAAAATAAATTATAGTAATAACATATCATAACCCATTGAGTAAAATAAGAACAGTGAGTCCATACTGACAAAAATCAATTAATAAATTGAAAGTTTGACAAAATATGTGTAGTTACATAACCCAAAGTACCTCCCTACAAAATATCTATTACATAGGGGAAAAGAGTAACTTTACAGTGGAGAAGCATGGTTATACCACCTTAATCAAGTGATCAGAATTACTATCATTATCAATGAGACATACTGAAATCATGTACCACTTGAAAGGATGTGATGAGAAGAAAACAGTTGAGATATTCATGCAAAAAAAATGCATAAGCTGAATCTAATCATGAGAAAATATTAGACAAGCTCAATTTGAGGAATATCCTGCAATAATTTTTCTGTAATCTTTAAATGAGTCATTGTCATGGGAGTCAAAGAAAGCCTGAAGAAATGTTTCAGATTGAAGGAAACTAAAAAGACAAGACAACTAAATCCAACACATGATTCTGAATTGTATCCATTTGCATAAAGGACATTATTAGGTCAATTGGTAAAAATTTACCAGGGTCTGAAGATTATCTGATAGTAATACCATGTATCACTGAGTTTGTTAATTTCATGAGTTTGATGGGGCAAAATGTTAACAATTGGGTTAGGAAATAAAGTTCTTTGTTGTTTTTTTTTTATTTAAAAAAAATTTTTTTTTAACGTGTATTTATTTTTGAGACAGAGAGAGACAGAGCATGAACGGGGGAGGGTCAGAGAGAGGGAGACACAGAATCTGAAACAGGCTCCAGGCTCCAAGCTGTCAGCACAGAGCCCGACGCGGGGCCCGAACTCTCGGACGGCGAGATCATGACCTGAGCCGAAGTCGGCTGCTTAACCGACTGAGCCACCCAGGCGCCCCGGAAATAAAGTTCTTTGTATTGGATGGGAATGCAAGCTGGTGCAGCCACTCTAGAAAACAGTATGGAGGTTCCTCAAAAAACTAAAAATAGAACTACCCTATGACCCAGCAGTTGCACTACTAGGCATTTATCCAAGGGATACAGGTATGCTGTTTCGAAGGGACACATACACCCCCATGTTTATAGCAGCATTATCAACAATAGCCAAAGTATGGAAAGAGCCCAAATGTCCATCGATGGATGAATGGATAAAGAAGATGTGGTATATATATGATGGAGTATTACTCAGCGATCAAAAAGAATGAAATCTTGCCAGTTGCAACTACGTGGATGGAACTGGCGGGTATTATGCTAAGTGAAATCAGTCAGAGAAAGACAAAAATCGTATGACTTCACTCATATGAGGACTCTAAGAGACAAAACAGGTGAACATAAGAGAAAGGAAGCAAAAATAATATAAAAACAGGGAGGGGGACAAAACATAAGGAACTCATAAATATGGAGAAAAAAATGAGAGTTACTGAAAGGGTGGTGGGAGGGGGGATGGGCTAAATGGATATGGGTCACTAAGGAATCTACTCCTGAAATCATTGTTGCACTATATGCTAACTAATTTGGATATAAATTTTAAAAAATAAAAATAAAACAAGTTAAAAAAAAACAATGAAATAACATAGGATGCTAAATAGCCACATGCTCAGGATTAGAAATAGAGTGTAATACATGGGATGTTCATAAAATTTTAGGGATGAATGAAAATTTAAACATTTTGAGCATGGAGAAATGGCCCAGTATTATTTGCCTAATGTTTATATAGTATGTAAACATACTGGAAGAAACTTACAAAACTAAATGGTGTATATTCAAAACATTATTTTGTGTAATTAAAATTTTCAAAGAAAAAAGTTCTTTGTAGTGGACTTGCAACTCTTCTATAAATAAAATTTACAAAATTAATATGTATGAAAGAAAATTCAATAATTTTGAATTTGTATTTGTGTTGTATTTGCCTTTGTAAGACAATAGCATAAAGCAGAGATGAAAAAGAGAAGCAATAGTGAAATATTAGAAAGAAATGAGGGGCACCTGGGTGGCTCAGTCAGTTAAGTGTCCGACTTTGGCTCAGGTCATGATCTCACAGTTCATGGGTTCGAGTCCCATGTCGGGCTCTGTGCTGACACCTCAGAGCCTGGAGCCTGCTTCAGATTCTGTGTCTCTTTCTCTCTCTGTCTCTCTCAAAAAAATGAATAAACGATAAAAATATTAAAAAAGAAAGAAAGAAATGAAATGTGAGCTGGAAGACCTCAGGAAGGAAAGTGGAATAAAACAAAATCATCCAAAAAAAAAAAAAAAAAAACATGAAAGCAAAACTGGAAGTATCTCAAAGGAGTAGGCACTGCTAAAACCAGTTAAGAGACATAGAGGACAAGATTGAGGAAAGTGAGCAAAATGAAATGGAAACAAACAAGTTTAAAAGGATTAGAGAAAAAATGATAGATATGGAAGATAGGCAAAAGAGATCCAATATTTGCATAATAGATTTCCTGATGAAGATATCCAAAATAATAGGATAAAAATAATTTCAATATATAATTCAAGAGAAGTTTCCAAAAATTAAAGAATAATTGAATCTCCCAACTGAAAGTTCATACAATGTGCAAGGAAATATTAATGTGGAATCTGAGAAAAGGTTACTTGATTACCAAGATAAATAAAGAATCCTTTGGGGAGCTAGGCAAATAATCAAGTCACTTAGAAGGGTGGAAAAATTCAGGCTTAGCTTAGACTTCTCCATAGCAACATTCATTGCTAGAAACAATACCTAAGAAGTCCTCAAGGAAAGTGTCACCCATATATTTTATACACAAACTGTGGTTTATGTAAGAAGGCACAGTGAGACATATTTGAATATGCAAGTGCTCAAATATTGTTTCCATGAGCCTTCCTTGAAGCAACTACTAGAAAATAAACTTAAGCCAACCATGTGATGAATGAAAAACCTATGCCAAAAAAGAGAAGAGCTATTGACGGCAGGATAAGGAGAAGAAAAATATACTAATTTCAATATTTGTTCATATTAGGGGATTGATAAGTAATGCCTAAGTAGTGAGAGTTAGGTATATGAGTTACACACTAAAACAAAAGTATAAGCCTTCTAATTTCTCAGAAAAAATAAAAACAAATGCATGTTACATTTCGAGAGTTTTCAAAGAATCTGTAAAGAAATAGAAGACATCACATAAAATAATGTGAGAATTGGGGCGCCTGGGTGGCGCAGTCGGTTAAGCGTCCGACTTCAGCCAGGTCACGATCTCGCGGTCCGTGAGTTCGAGCCCCGCGTCAGGCTCTGGGCTGATGGCTCAGAGCCTGGAGCCTGTTTCCGATTCTTTGTCTCCCTCTCTCTCTGCCCCTCCCCCGTTTATGCTCTGTCTCTCTCTGTCCCAAAAAATAAAATAAAAAACGTTGAAAAAAAAATTAAAAAAAAAATAATAATAATGTGAGAACTAAGATCAAATATACATCAGTTTGATAAGTATAAGTAGGCCAAACTAATTTATTAACATAAAAGAAATTCAGTTTGAATCATAAAGCAAAATCCAACTCTGCAGTATACAAGAGACCCAAAACAATAATTCAGAAATCTTTACAATTACAAACAAGAAGAGAACAGGGGTTGTAATTGAAATCAGGCAGAATTAATACCGGGACAAACAAGTGTTAAAGGTGACAAAGAGTAGTCATTTATAATGATAAAGAATGCAATTTACAATGAATTTACAAACTTATGAATATGTACCAAACAACATAGCATCAATATTAATATTAATAAATAAAACCACAGGACATGCAAGGAAAAATAGAAATACAGTGGTAGGAGCCTTATAGGTCTAAATTGCATAATTGATAACATAGATAAAAGTTGGCATTCTGAGAAGAGAATATTTTTTTTTTAAATAGCCATGAGTAATTCACAAAAACTGCCATATACTAGGCTAAAAGGAAAATCTCAGTAAAGTGCAAATGGTACAAATAAACAGGTAACATTTTCTAAACATAAGACAATCAAAAGATAGATAAGACGAGTGCCTGGGTGGCTCAGTCGGTTAAGTGTCCGACTTCTGCTCAGGTCATGATATCGTGGTTTGAGTTCAGGCCCACCGCGGGCTGTGTGCTGACAGCTCAGAGCCTGGAGCCTGCTTCAGATTCTGTGTCACCCTCTCTCTCTGTCCCTCCCCTGCTTGCACCCTGTCTCGCTCTCTCTCAAAAATAAATAAATATTTAAAAAAAAAATAGACAAGACTTCTAACTGGTTTTATGATGCAAGCATAACCTAATACCCAAACCAGACAAGGACATTACAAGAAAGGAATGTTGCAAAAGAAAAATAAAAGGAATATTGCCAGTAATCTGTCTCATCAATGTAGATGCAAAAATCCTAAACAAGACATTATCATGTCTAACTGCAGTAATACATTAAAAGCATGTATGGTTTTTAAAAGCTCAATAACATGATTAGATATGTAGTCAGGTTCGAACCACTGTTGTGCATAGTATAAGATGTCATCATCCATCACCAGGGAACATAATAGTAAATTCCCAATTGAGATGTCAGTTTGGAAGCGTGATTTTTCATAGTAATTTCAGTATTATGTAAGATGAGGCTGCACTTTGAAATCAGACTGATCTTAGATGAAGTCATAATTCTATAATTTATCAAGCTATGTGATTTGGACAAGTTTGGGCAAGTCTTAGTGTCAGTTTTTTCAGCTTTAAAATGAAAATGGCACCAGTTACCCCATAATATTAATTTATAGAATTAATGAGACAGTATTTATATGGGCGATGTGTTGGACTGACACCCCAAAGTATCCTCAAACTTAGAATAAAATCAGTGAGACCCAAATGAAAGGAATGAGATCGGACACCAGCAGAAATGATATAGCCAAAGGGATTATTTGTAAACGTGAAATAGATGAATCTCAGGGACATCCAGATCAAATTAAAGTGTCTTGGGAAAATGTAGACTGGATGGGACTAGATTAGGTTAGGCTTAAACCTAATCAATTACATAATAATGTGGGAAGAAAAAAATTCCTAGCAGAAGGGGTTTTTGGTCTCCCAAACCGTCCCGGAGAGACAGTTCTTTGACCTGAGGATGTGAGGAGCCAGTCCTCACGACAGCGACTTCCTGATAATATCTGTGGAAGCATCAGGCCACCCAAGCAGGGTGGCATCAGTCACTGCAAACATCTAGGCTTTCTAGTGACACTTTGACTTCCACACAGATTTGTTCACAGGAAAGGAAGATGAACCAATAGCATATCCGTTCAATCCTCTTAGAGCTGTATGTGTGGAAATCCAAAAGCCCTAAGACCGGGACGTTGGCCACCTTACTTCTCCTAGTGCCTGGCAGATGCAAGTAAGGATACTCCATTACTTATTGTAGTTTCCATCTTTTTCTCCCATCCCAGCCTAGTCTGGTCATGTGTCCATAAGGAGGGAAAAAGGAGGCTTTGGTGATTCAGGTTTCTAGGGTGGCTGTTACATGATTCACCAAAGACAATGTTGTGATGATAATTTGTCAGATGTCCCAAACACCAGCTAGAACTTACCCCCTCTGAAGAAAAACAGGTCTGTTATGGGATGGCTCAATTTTTATATGGCCGCTGCTGGTTCTTTATCTCATGTTTTAGAGACAATCTTAATCAAATTCCCTCCCCTTCTCCTTGCCTAATTCTAAGCCTTTCTTTTCTCGTTCTCTTTCATCGTGTTTCATTATCTCTCAGAAATGCAGTATTCCTATCACATACTTCTATCGCTTTTCCTTTATACTGTGCTTTTCTCTGCTATCAGCCTGCCGGAATGCTTATCATTTTGACCTCATAAATTACTCTTTCTTCATAGTTTGTTTGCTGATTTGATCTTCTGTTGAATGATGCCCATATCCTACCCTTCCCGTAATAAGCTGAATTTAACCACAGTCCCATCATGCCAGGAAGACTAGAACACACCGCTTTAACAAAACACCATTTTTTCTTTGTGGAACAAAATGAGACGTTTTCCTGAAGAAAAGTTATCATCTCTGCATGTCCCAGATGAATAGACTGACCGACCTTTAGAAGCTAAAACTAAACTCTGTTTCAAGTCACCCTTCTCACTATGTCAGCCTCTAAGGGTTGGCAAAAGAAGGATGTGGATTTTGTTCTGTCCACAGAGCAAAATTGATCAATTTGTCCACATTGATCAATTTGATCTGTATTGTTTGCACTTAATTCTTGATGGTCTCCAGCTGTGACAGTTAAATCAACAACATTGATTTCATTTTCAGTCTGTACAGAACACAAAGCCACAAGGGAAAGTGCATGACAGACTCCCAGTCTGTGGGGAAGGACCTCTCCTCCCCAAGAAAACATGCATCCACTCAAATGACTGAAATAGAAAAGTAGGGTGGAGCTTCACATTTACTGTAAGGAGAGAGTAATAAGGGTGGTCCCCAAAGCCAGGCTGTGATAGTGGCTAAGAACATGGGCTCTGGGCTTAGTGTCTTGACTTGGAATTCCACTTGCCATCTGATTTTAGGCAACTGCTAAAGCTTTCAAGCCTCTTTTCTGTAAGATAGGGATATAGTCTCTACCTCATAGGGGTGTGGTGAGGATCAAATGAGATAATACACATGAAGTACTTAGCACAGGAATAATAATAGCTAATGTTTCTTAAGCATTTTCCTTACACCAATGTGGTAAGCTAAATAATGGCCCCAAAGACATCCAGGTGCTAATCCCTGGAACCTACAAATGTTACCTTATGTAGCAAAAGGGACTTTGCAGATGTAATTAAGGATCTTGAAATGAGGAAATTATACTGGTTGAACATGTTGTCCTTATAAGAGGGAGTCAAAGGAATATTTTACTACAGAAGAAGGCCATGTGATGCCTGAAAGCAAGACTCTACATGGCTGGCTTTCCAGATGGAGGAAAGTGCCACCAAAGAATGTGGCTCTAGATGCTGGAAAAGACAAGGAAACAGGTTTTTCACTATGCCTTGGGAGGGTGTGTGGCCTTGCAGATATCTTGATTTCAGCCCACTGAAACAAATTTCAGACTTTTGACCTCCAGAACTGTAAATGTATGGTGGTGGGGTGCCTGGGTCGCTCAGTCTGCTGAGAGTCTGATTCTTGATTTCAGCTCAGGTCATGACCCCAAGGTCGTGGGATTGAGCCCTGTGTCAGGCTCTTGCTGAGTGTGGACGCTGCTTAAGATTTTCTCTCTCCCTCTGCCCCTGTCTGCCACTCACTCTCTCTCTCTTTCTCTCTCTCTCTCTCTATCTCTCTCAAAAAAAATGTGGTGGTGGTGTTTTTCAAGCTTTATGGAGATATCATTGACATAACATTGTATAAGTTTAAGGTGTACAATGTGATGATTTGACATACATATATACTGGGAGATGTTTACTCCAATTGGGTTGGTTACATCCTTCAGCTCACATAATTACTATTTTGTTGCTGTTATGGGGAGAACATTAAAGCTGTGTTTTCATAGCAACTTTCAAATACACAATACAGTATTGTTAACTATAATCACCATGCTGTACACTAGATCCCTAGAACATATTCATTTTTAACTGAAAGTTGTACCCTCGGACTATCCTCCCATAACTCCCAACCCTCAGCCTCTGGCAACCACCATTCTACTCTGCTTCTGTGAGTTCGATGTTTTTAGACTCCACATATAAGCAACGTCATATGGTATTTGTCTTTCTCTGTCTGACTTATTTCACTCAGCAAAATGTCCTTAAGGTCCATGGAACTTGTTCTCGCAAATGGAAGAATTTTCTTCTTTCTCATGGCTGAATGACATATGTTCCTTCTATATCCAATTTGTTGAGTGTTTTTATCATGAAAGGATGCTGAATTCTGTCAAAATCTTTTTCTGCAACTATTGAGACAATCATATGATTTTTATCTTTCGTTCTATTGATGTGGTATGTCATATTTGTTGATTTGCATGTGTTGAACCATGTTTGCATTCAGGGATAAATCCCACTTGATCATGGTGTATGATCCTTTTAGTGCTGTTGAATTTGCTTTGCTAGTATTTTGATGTCTGTACTTATCAGGAATATTGGCCTGTAGTTTTCATTTCATGTCATGTTATTTTTTAGGAGTTTTTAAAACCTTATTTTAAAATATTTAAAAATGTTAATTCCAGTGTAGTTAACACAGAGCGTTATGTTAGTTTCAGGTGTGCAATATAATGACTTAACAATTCCATATGTTACTCAGTGCTCATAAAGATACGTGTACTCTGATGTCATGTGGTGTTCTCACCTAGCGTTAGAATCAGGGTAATGCAGGCCTCATAAAATGGGTTTGAGAGTGTTTCCTCTTCAAAGTTTGGAAGCATTTGAGACGAATTGGTATCAATTCTTTAAATGTTGGGTAGAATTCACTAGTGAAACCATCCATTCCTGAACTTTCCTTTGTTGGGAGGTTTTCATTACTGATTCAGTCTTCTCACTTGTTATCGGTCGATTCAGATTTTCTTTTTTTTTTTTAATTTTTTAAATGTTTATTTATTTTTGAGAGAGAGAGAGAGAGAGAGAGAGAGCAGGGGAGGGGCAAAGAGAGAGAGGGAGACACAGAATCCCAATCAGGCTCCAGGCTCCCAGCTGTCTGCACAGAGCCGAATGTGGGGCTCGAACATGCAAACTGTCAGATCATGATCTGAGCTGAAGTCAGACGCTTAGCCCACTGAGCCACCCAGGTGCCCCAGGGCTATTCAGATTTTCTATTTCTTCATGATTCAGACTTGGTAGGTTGTATGTTTCTAAAAATTTATCCATTTCTTCTAGGTTGTTCAATTTGTTGGTGTACAATTGCTCATAGAAATCTCTTATCATCCTTTGTATTTCTATGGTATCAGCTGTAATATCTCCTTTTTCATTTATAATTTTATTTATTTGAGTCTACTCTCCTTTTCTTGGTAAATGTAGCTAAAATGTCAATTTTGCTTATCTTTTCAAAAAACTAGCTCTTATTTTTGGTGCTCTTTTCTACTATCTTTCCATTCTCTATTTCATTCATTTCTGCTCTGATATTTATTATCTCTTTCCTTCTGATAAATTTGGGCTTAGTTTGTTCTTCTGTTTCTAGTTCCTTAATGTGTGAAGTTAGCCTTTTTCTTTCTTTCTTTCTTTCTTTCTTTCTTTCTTTCTTTCTTTCTGTTGGCATATAGTGCAACAATGATTTCAGGAGTAGATTCCTTAATGCCCCTTATCCATTTAGCCCATCCCCCCTTCCACAATCCCTCCAGCAACCCTCTGTTTGTTCTGTATGTTTAGGAGTCCCATATGTTTTCTCCCCCTCCCTCTTTTTATATTATTGTTGCTTCCCTTCCCTTATGTTCATCTGTTTTATATCCTAAAGTCCTCATATGAGTGAAGTCATATGATATTTGTTTTTCTCTGACTAATTTTGCTTAGCCTAATACCCTCTAGTTCCATCCACATAGTTACAAATGGCAAGATTTCATTCTTTTTGATTGCCAAATAATACTCCATTGTATACATATATACCACATCTTCTTTATCCATTCATCCATTGATGGACATTTGGGCTCTTCCCATACTTTGGCTATTGTTGGTAGTGCTACTATAAACATTGGGGTGTATGAGCCCCTTTCAAAACAGCACACCTGTATCCCTTGGATAAATACGTAGTAGTGAAATTGCTGGGTCACAGGGTAGTTCTATTTCTAATTTTTTGAGGAACCTCCATACTGTTTTCCAGAGTGGCTGCACCAGTTTGCATTCCCACCAGCAGTGCAAAAGAAATCCTCTTTCTCTGCATCCTCGCCAAAATCTGTTGGTGCCTGACTTGTTAGCCATTCTGACAGGTGTGAGGTGGTATCTCATTGTGGTTTTGAATTGTATTTCCCTGATGATGAGTGATGTTGAGCATTTTTTCCTGTGTCGGTTGGCCATCTGGATGTGTTCTTTGGAGACGTGTCTATTCATGTCTTTTGCCCATTTCTTCACTGGATTATTTCTTTTTTGGGTGTTGAGTTTGATAAATTCTTTATAGATTTTGGATACTAACCCTTTATCTGATATGTCATTTGCAAATATCTTCTCCCATTCCACAGGTTGCCTTTTAGTTTTGCTGATTGTTTCCTTTGCTGTTTAGAAGCCTTTTATTTTGATGAGGTCCCAATAGTTTATTTTGCTTTTGTGTCCCTTGCCTCCAGAGACATGTTGAGTAAGAAGTTGCTGTGGCCAAGGTCAAAGAGGATTTTGTCTGCTTTCTTCTTGAGGATTTTGATGGCTTCCTGTCTTACATTGAGGTCTTTCATCCATTTTGAGTTTATTTTTGTGTACGGTGTAAGAAAGTGGTCCAGGTTCATTCTTCCGCATGTCGCCGTCCAGTTTTCCCAGCACCACTTGCTGAAGAGACTGTCTTTATTCCATTGGATATTCTTTCCTACTTTGTCAAAGATTAGTTGGCTATACATTTGTGTGTCCATTTCTGGGTTCTCTATTCTGTTCCATTGATCTGAGTGTCTGTTCTTGTGCCAGTACCATACTGTCTTGATGATTACAGCTTTGTGATACAGCTTGAAGTCCGGGATTGTGATGCCTCCAGCTTTGGTTTTCTTTTTCAAGATTGCTTTGGCAATTCTGGGTCTTTTCTGATTCCATACAAATTTTAGAATTGTTTGTTCTAGCTCTGTGAAGAATGCTGGTGTTATTTTGATAGGGATTGCAGCTTATTTATTTCAGTTTTTTTTTTTTTCTTAATGTAGGCATTTCTGGCTGTAAACTTCTCTCTTAGCATTGCATTTGCTGCATCCTGTAAGTTTTGGTATGTTGTGTTCCCATTGTAATTGCTTTCAGTATACTTTTTTAATTTCCCTTTTGATTTCATCTTTGTTTGTAAAGGAGTGTGCCACTTCATTTCCACATTATTTGTGAATTTTCCAGTTTTCCTACTGTTATTAATTTTTAATTTCATACTATTGTGATTGGAAAAGATACTTGATTGAGTATTGGCTCAGGTCATGATATCATAGTTCCTGAGATCAAGCCCTACAATGGGCTCTCTACTATCAGTACAGATCCAGCTTTGGATCCTCTTTCTCCCATTCTTTCTGCCTCATCCCCACTCTCTCTCCCTCTCCTAAAAATAAACATTAAAAAAATTATTACGGGTGCCTGGGTGGCTCGGTCGGTTAAGCATCTGACTTTGGCTCAGGTTATGATCTCATGGTTTGTGGTTTTGAGCCCTTGTGGGGCTCTGACAGCTCTGACAGCTCAGAGTCTGGAGCTTGCTTCAGATTCTGTGTCTCCCTCTCTCTCTCTGCCCCTCCCCTGCTCACGCTGTCTGTCTCTCTCAAAAATAAACAAACATTAAAAAAAAAATTAAAGGGGATCTGGGTAGCTGAGTTTTAAGCACCTGACTTCAGCTCAGGTCATGATCTCACAGTTTGTGAGTTTAAGCCCTGCTTCAGGTGAGCATGAGCCCCACTTTGGGCAAAACAGGAGCCCCAGGTGAGCCCTGCTTTCTCTCTCTCTCTTTCTTTGCCCCTTGTGGGATTCCTTCTCTCTCTTTGTCTTTCTACCCCTCACTCACTTATGCCCTCTCTTTCTCTAAATAAATAAATAAATAAATAAATAAATAAATAAATAAATATTTTAAAAAAGGAAAAGATACTTGCTACAGTTTCAATATTTTTTTTAATTTGCTGAGACTTGTTTTGTGACTTATGATCTATCTTGGAGAATGTTCTAGGTGTGTTTGAGATGAATCTGTATTCTGCTGCTATTGCTTGAATTGTTCTCTGTATGTTTGTTAGGTCCACTTGGCCTAAAGAATAGCCAAGTCCAATGTTTCCTTATTGATTTTCTGTCTGGATGATCTATCCATTATTGAAAATGGGGAATTGAAGTCCCCTATTATTGTTGTATTATTGTCTATTACTCCTTTCAGATTTGATATTTGTTTAATATATTTAGGTAGTCCACTGTTGGGTACATATATATTTACAATTGTTATATCCTCTTGATGAACTGACCCATTCAGCATTATATAATGACATCCTTTGTCTCTTGTTAGTTTTTGACTTAAAATCTATTTTGTCTGATGTAAGTAGAGCTACCTCTGCTGTCTTTTCATTTCTACTTGCGTGAAATATATATCCTCTTCTACCCTTCACTTTGAGTCTATGTGTGTCCTTGAAGCTGAAGTGAATTTTTTATTGGCAGCGTATAGTTGAGTCTTGTTTCTTCATCTATTCAGCCACTCTATGCCTTTTGATTGGAACGTTTAATCCGCTTACATTTAAAGTAATTATTGATAGATAAGGGCTTACTGTTGCCATCTTGTCCACTGGTTTCTGGTTGTTTTGTAATACCTTTCTTCCTTCTGTTCTCTCTTGCTTTCTTCTTTTGTGAACTGATGATTTTCCATAGTGGTATACTTCTTTCCCCTTCTTTTTATCTTGTATGTATCTACTATAGGTTTTTGTTTTGTGGTTACCCTGAGGTTCACTTGAAACATCTTATAGATATTATAATCTATTTCAAAATGATAACAACTTCAACTATATATAAAATTCTCCCCTTTTAGTCCACCCCTGCCACATTTTGTTTCATGCTTTACATCTTTTTATATTGTGTTTATATTGTGTATAATTAATAATAAATTATTGTAGTTATAGCAGTTTCTAATACTTTTGTTCCTCAAGCTTTATATTAGAGGTAAGTGGTAAACACACCACTATATTACATTAGTAGAGTCTTCTCAATCTGACTGTATACTTGCCTTACCAGTACGTTGTTTTCACATGTTTTTACATTACTAAGTAGCATCCTCTTGTTTCAGCTTGAAGAACTCTTTTCAGCATTTTTTGTAAAGTAAGTCTAGTGAGGATGAAGAGCCTTTGGTGGCACCAGGTCTGGGGGTCATAGTAACTTGTCAGCTCAAGCTGTTGGGGTCTACTACATCGACAACTACGTGGTCCTCATCAGGTGCTGGTTGCTCACCTGCTCTTCCTTTCCTGGTGAGGGGAGCTCTTTCTAACTTGGGAGTTCCCTCTTGGTGCTGAGCAATGCTAGCTGTGTGGGATGGGTTGATGCAGCAGAACAAAGCTATTCTTCCTTCCCTTTTTGTGCGGTTATTCTTAAGGTTTTTAACTGCATTGCTGACATTTATTAAGTGGATTACAGAGCTGTTTTTATTTGTGTATAACTGTCTAATGGTTGATCTTCATGAGGAGACGGAGGGGTGTCCTACTCTGCCATCTTGGTAATGTCACTCCCAAATGTGTATTGTTTTAAGCTACTGAGTTTGTGGTAATTTATTATAGCAACCTTGGTAAATGAGCTAGACATTATTCTAAAGACGTCCCTTATATTACTTCATTCAACTCTCACCTTTTCCCATCTCCTCATTAATCATGGAGAAGTGTGTTAGTAAGCAGATACTTACTAATCTACCATCCTCAGTTGGTGCCACCACACCCACCCTGTGCCCACATGTAAGAATCTTCCTCACCTACTTTATTTTTGAACAGGGAGGATTTCCTAGTGATTTCCCTCAAACCACTCCCACACAAATCCCATAACTCAGGGTCCAGAGTAAGATGGAAAGAAATTGCAACAGGGCAAAAAATAATTACATTTTCATTGGCTTGTTTTGTAAATCTGGCTTTTTGTATTAGGTTAGGATGATGCATCTGTATTTACCTTAAGGTGAATTACAGTACAAGATGCATCTGTCTTTGGCTTCATCTATCAGGCTCTATTCTAAGTATTGTCCTTGGTTTGATTCCACAGGACAGTCACACACACACACACACACACACACACACACACACACATTCACACTCATAAACCATAGGTGAGTTCTCCTAGGAGAACCTGTCCTTTCTGCAGTTGTAGGAGGAATGGAGAGCAGCAGCAGTGTTGTCTGACTGCTGACACCTCTCTACTTCTGACACCTCTATTCCTGGTAGTTTTATTTCAAGACAATGCACTTAACATGCTCCATTGGGGCGACTGTGTGGTGATTTCTGATGGTAGATTTAGGGCTGTATGCTGGCTTTGCATGGCTTTGCCTTGAGTAACCTCCCCATTCCCCAGTTTCTTCACCTATAGAAAATAGGATGATATCTATTTGTAGGGTTGTTATAAGGACTAAAATGATACAAGTGAAAGTGTCCTGGACATGGCAGTCATGGTGACTGGCATGCTCACCGCCCTTGCTGAAAGAGAACTTGAGCAGCCACCTTGGTCCACAGTTGATTGCACCGTGTGTGGATATCTGATACCCCCAAGTCAGGCAGATCCACAGGCTGACCAGATACTAACGATGCAGTTTAATGGAGAAAGTTCTGTCTAAAAAGTAGGATAACAGCAGGTGGCTCTCTAAAACCTGAAATAGAAAATAAAGAGGGAATCGGGCAATTAGGGACAAGAACTGAAGCTAAAAAAATTGTAAAGAAGGAAGAGGCAGGGCCAGAAGCAAGTTGTAATTGTGACAATTAATAAAAAGGAAACCTCATGTAGAAGGGATTCGAGAGGCCAGCAGAAGGGGCTCTCACACCCTACTACTTGTGAATTGCAGACCCTACTGGAAGAGAAAGATGTTGCAGACCAGTATTTCTTTACTATCCCAGCAGGAGGGAGAAAGTTTTTCCTCCTCCCCTGGCAACATCCTAGCCAGTGAGACTGTCACAACTTCAACCAAGAAGAAGCTACTTCGAACTTTCAATTTACTGCAATGGACTTTTTGTTTATAAAAGCCCTTCCAACTTCCCCCTTTCCTCTATACAAGAGGCTTCTTCCTCTTTGTCTGGTCTTGCCTATGGTTTTGCTGTAGCTTGCTTGTCCCGGATTGCAATTCTCTACTATTCCCAAATAAACCCATTTTTACTGGTAAAATAACTGGAGTTTTATTTTTAAGGTTAATGTAGTTTTTGAGGAGGGCTGAGTTACTGAGGAAACAGAAACTAGGAGTATGCAAAAGTAGTGAGGTGAGAAAAGACATAGAATGGATGCTAAGGAAGCCAAAAGTGGAGAACTCTCCCAATAAGCAAAGTCTCAGTAGCTGAGTCACATAAATGGCAGAACAGTAGAGTGAAGATTCATTAACTTCTGCCACTGAGATTCCTAGTGCCATCTTGGATTCAGAAGAGTTCCTGATGTTGGATTTCCATCATTTGCCTATCTTCCTTATTGCCACATACCATCTTAAAATGAATTCCTATTACTTGAATTTGTCTATTGATCCTTATTTCTTGCAAAAGAGGTTAATTAAAACAAAAAGAATCCAAGTGGTAGTTCTGTGTCATTTTTTAAAATGGATCTTGAAACAGTGGGGCCTGAGGGAAGCAGAATATTCCCGGCAAAAGAAATATTCAGGAGTCAGGTTTGGAGGTGAGAGAATATTAAAGATGTTGGTGGGTAGGCAGAATCTCAGAAAAATAGTCAGGGGATTGTGATCTCTCACAAAGGTAAGGGTAGTAGTGTAGAGTAGGGTAGTTGGGAACCTAGTTGCCCAAAATGGACAACTTTACTATGTTGTCAGAAGCTGGAGCTCCTCTGCCAAAGGCTCTATGATTCTCACACCCTCAGGGTTTTATTTTATTAATACGTATCATTTTTAACATCTTAAAGATCAGTCAACAATTTGTTATAAATTCTCTCAGGCAAGAAGTGTAGGAACTTGATTAATGACCAAAAACCTAGTTGTTATTATGGAAGATTCAGCCAGACCTGTCCCTTATCTTTGCTATTCAAAAGCTGTTTGTGTCTTCAAGGAAGCTGCTTGAAAGAAACACAGAAAACAAACAAACTCCCTGTCACATTTATCCCTGTGGGCTGAGTCACAGGGAAATGCAGACAGGATAGAAACAAGTTTCCTATCTGTGGACTGACTCTGCCCCAGCCCAGACTTTAGTGATGACTGAAGTCCCTGGGAGTTTAGATACAGGCCAGGACTGGTAAATACCATTGGTCCTGGGTCCTGATACAGTATCAAAATCTGTTTCCCTCAAGTGTTTTCCAAAATTTTTAGGCACTCTGAAGCTGAGAAACAGACTTTAGAACAGTGTTGCTCAATAGTAGTATAATACAAGCTTATATCTAATTTTATTATTTTAAAAAATTTAATGTTTATCTTATTTTTGAGAGAGAGAGAGAGAGAGAGAGAGAGAGAGAGAGCATGGAGGAGGGGCACAGAGAAAGGGAGACACAGAATCCGAAGCAGGCTCCAGGCTCTGAGCCCAATGCAGGGCTCAAACCCATGAACCACGAGATTATGACCTGAGCCGAAGTTGGAGGCTTAACCTACTGAGACACCCAGGTGCTCCTGGTATGGTCTATTTTAATGAATATTCCATGTGCACTTGAAAAGAACTTGTATTCTACAGTTGTTGGCTATAGTGTTCTATAAATGTCAACTGAGTTTTTAATCATGTTACACAAACCATCTCTCTCTCTATATATATCCTTACTAATTTTAATCTGCATGCTCAATTTGATATGAGAATGGTTATGGAGATGTTAACATCACCTATGATCATGTACTTGTCTATTTTTTCTTTTAGTTCTAGAAAATTTTGCCTTATATATTTTGGGGCTATATAATTACATGAGTATAATTTTTATTTTCCTGCTGAACCTGAATCCTTTTATCATTATGAAGTGTTACTCTTTTTATCTAATAATACTTCTTGTGTTAAATTCTACTTTTTCTGGTATTAGGTAAAGCTACACCAACTTTGATTAGTGTTTTGATGGTGTATTTTTTCCATACCTTTATTTTCAACCTTGCTGTGTCCTTATTATCTTATAATTGAAGTATTTAATCCATTTACATTTAATGTTATTACTGAGTTATTTGAATTTGAATTTAAATCTGCTATTTTAATATTTGTTTCCTGGGGCACCTGGGTGGCTCAGTGAGTTGAGTGTCTGACTTTTTTTTTTTTAATTTACATCCAAGTTAGTTAACATATAGTGTAATAATGATTTCAAGAATAGAATTTAGTGATTCATCACTTATATATAACACCCAGTGCTCGTCCCAAGTGTCCTCCTTAATGCCCCTCACTTGTTTAGCCCATCCCCCACCCAAAACCCTTCCAGCAACCCTCGGTCGTTCTCTGTGTTTAAGAGTCTGTTATGGTTTTTATATTGTTTTTTTATATTTTATATTTCTCTGATTTTATATTATTATTGCTTCCCTTCCTTTATGTTCATCTGTTTTGTATCTTAAATTTCACATATGAGTGAAGTCATATGATATTTGTCTTTCTCTGACTTATTTTGCTTAGCATAATATACTCTAGTTCCATCCACATTGTTGCAAATTACAAGATTTCATTCTTTTTCATCATCAAGTAATATTCCAGTGTGTGTGTGTGTGTGTGTGTGTGTGTGTGTGTGTGTGTATTATAAATACACACACACATATTCCATTGTGTATATTTTTATATACATATATATACATACCACATCTTCTTTATCCATTCATCAGTCAGTGGACATTTGGGTTCCTTTTGGCTATTGTTGCTAGCACTATTATAAACATGGGGGTGCATGTGCCCCTTTGAAGCAACACTCCTGTATCCTTTGAATAAATACCTAGTAATGAAATTCTATTTTTAATTTTTTAGTTCTATTTTTAATTTTTTTAGGAACCTCCATACTGTTTTCTAGAGTGGCTGCACTAGTTTGCATTCCCACCAGCAGTGCAAAAGGGTTCCTCTTTCTCCGCATCTTTTCCAACATCTATTGTTGCCTGAGTTGTTAATTTTAGCCATTTTGACAGGTGTGAGGTGGTATCTCATTGTGGTTTTGAGTTGTATTTCCCTGATGATGAGTGATGTTGAGCATTTCTGTTAGCCATTTAGATGTCTTCTTTGGAAAAGTGTCTATTCCTGTCTTTTGCCCATTTCTTCACTGCATTATTTGTTTTTTAGGTGTTGAGTTTGATAACTTCTTTATAGATTTTGGACACTAACCCTTTATCTGTCATTTGCAAATATCTTCTCCCATTCTGTTGGTTGACCTTTAGTTTTGCTGATTGTTTCCTTCACTGTGCAGACATTTTTCATCTTGATGAGGTCCCAATCATTTATTTTTGCTTTTGTTTCCCTTGTCTCTGGAGACATGTCAAGTAAGAAGTTGCTGTGGCCGAGGTCAAAGAGGTTTTTGCCTGCTTTCTCCTTGAGGATTTTGATGGCTTCCTGTCTTACATTGAGGTCTTTCATCCATTTTGAGTTTTTGTGTATGGTGTAATAAAGTGGCCCAGGTTCATTCTTCTGCATGTTGTTGTCCAGTTTTCCCAGCACCACTTGCTGAAGAGACTGTCTTTTTTTCCATTAGATATTCTTTCCTGCTTTGTCAAAGACTAGTTGGCTGTATGTTTCTGGGTTCTCTATTCTGTTCTATTGATCTATGTGTCTGTTTTTGTGCCAGTGCCATACTGTATTGATGATTACAGCTTTGTAATACATCTCGTAGTCTGGGATTGTGAGGCTTCTAGCTTTGGTTTTCTTTTTCAGGATTGCTTTGGCTACTCAGGGTCGTTTCTAGTTCCACACAAATTTTAGGCTTGTTTGTTCTAGCTCTGTGAAGAATGCTGGTGTTATTTTCATAGGGAGCCCTATATCTAATTTTAACTTGTCAAATAGTCATGTGACAAAAGTAAAAGGACAGGGGTGAAACTTATTTTTATAATGTGTTTTATTTAACCCATTATATCCCTAATGATTTGGTTTGCTTTCTATGAATTTCTGAGAGAGATATATTAACAATCTCTCGGGGCACCTGGGTGGCTCAGTCAGTTAAGCGTCTGACTCTTGATTTCAGCTCAGGTCATGATCCCAGAGCCATGGAATCAAGCCCTATGGTGGGCTCTGCACTGAGCATGGAGCCTGCTTGGGATTCTCTCTCTCTCTCTCTCTCTCACTCTGTCCCTCCCCCACCCGCTCACTCTCTCTCTCTCTAAAAAAAATTAAAAATTAAAAAATAATCTCTTGCTATAATTTCTGTATTTGCCTATTTCTCCTCTTATTTGAGGCTAAGTTACTGGGTCGTTGTGTCTTACAGAGCTCCCCAAGTCTACTTAATTCCTCCATATCCACAAAGTTGAGTTTAGAAAGTACTAATTTGGTGGGGTGCCTGGGTGGCTCAGTTGGTTGAGCATCCAACTTCAGCTCAGGTCATGATCTCACAGCTCATGAGTTTGAGCCCAGTGTCAGACTCTGTGCTGATAGCTTGGAGCCTGGAGCCTGCTTCAGATTCTGTGTCTCTCTCTCTCTCTCAAAAATAAATAAAGACTTTTTTATAAAGTACTAATTTAGTGATCTTTCCTCATCTGTTTTATTACAGGAACTAGAATATGCTAGTAATAATAGTAATGCAACTATATAACTTTTTCACTGAGCACCTACTAAGTACCTGGTGTTGTACTAGGTACTTTACATGTATTACTTCCTTGATCCTCACAATTTCCCTATAATTTTGGCATTATGATCCCCATTTACCACAGACATATTAAATAACTGGTCTAAGATCACTCAACTAGATATGCACTATATTGGAATTTAAGCCAAGACGGTTTGACTCTATGCTCTTAGCTACTCCTTTCTACTGCTACTGAGATGTGCCGCCCTTTCTAAGGCAGAAGATGTGAGTCCAGGTGTCATTTATGAGCATGTTTGCTTTGACATACTGCAGAATGCAAAGTGAATAGAAAAACACCAGATAAGGTACTCCAGGAAAGGTCTGTATATGTTAATAAATTATTAATAGCTTCAAGTGGGTTCTTCTGGTATACAGTAGTAACAGGATGATAGATATGTCACTGGGTCACTAGGCCTTTCATTTGAGTATTTCAGGGAATCATTCATACTAAATAGGAATTTGTGCTAAATAGTATTTCTGGGAATAATTTGTACCTGGTAAAGTATTATAGACTCATAGGTCTGGAAGGTCCCTCAGGGATCAATTATTCCAGAACACTTATTTATAGTACTAACAGCCATTATCTCTGAAGGTGGCATTTTAAGGGACTTTTACCTTTTATATTATTTATTTCTATGCTGTTTATTTTTTATAAGAACACACCACACATAATCAGAAAAATAAAATGGTTATTCCTGCTAAGACAATTTAATAGGGAAAAGAATAGTCTTTTCAAGAAAAGGTGTTGGATCAACTGGATATCCATATGAAAAAAGAATGAAATTGTACCCTTACCTCATACCGTACACAAAAATTAACTCAAAATGAATCACAGAACTACATGTAGGAATTAAAACTATAAAAGTCTTAGAAGAAAACATAGCTTAAATGTTCATGATCTTGGGTTAGGCAAAGATTTCTTAGATACAAAACCAGAAGAAAAATATAAATATTGGACTTCATCAAAATTAAAAACTTTTGTGCTGCAAACAATGCCATCAAGACAGTTAAAGACAACCCGTAGAATGGGAGAAAATACTTATAAATCATATATATGATAAGGAACTTATATCCAAAATGTATTTTAAAAACTATTATAGCTCAATGATAAAAAGACAACCCAAATTAAAAACGGGCAAAGAACTTGAATAGATGTTGATTTGCGAACTCAGGAGCTTTGCAAGTGAAAACTTTAAATGGCCTCAATTACAGAGGGCAAGGAAAAGAGTAAGGAAAAGGCAAAGAAAGAGTAAGACCACTCCAGATTGGTAGGGGGCAGATTTAATAAGCAAGGGAACTTACATACAAGGCTTGTCTTAGGCAGCTGAAAGATGAGTAGATCCCTGCACCTGCCTGCCAGAATCTTAAAAATTTATATAGAGGCTTTAACTGATGTCAGTACATATATTGACCAGATGATCTTAACACCACATTACTCTCTCAAGTCTGCATCCTTGAAAATGGCTCTCACTGTGGGAACAGTGGGCAGAAAACACATTTCAGGGACATGGGAAATGATGAGGAGGCTTCAATTGCCCGGGTGAGGTTGTGGGTCAATCAGTGGTCACATCCTTTCCATAACTTCCTCTGACAATTAGACATTCCTCCAAAGAAGATATAAAAATAGCCAATAAGTGTGTGAAAAAAATGTTCGTCATTAGCCACAGGGAAATGCAAATCAAAATCACGAGATACAATTTCACACCAAGATGGCCATATTAAAAAAAAAAAACAGATAATAACAAGTGTTGGTGAGGATGTGGAGAAATTGGAACCCACATACATTGCTGGTGAATATGTAAATGATGCAGTCACTTTGGAAAGCAGTTTGGCAGTCCTCAAAATGTTAAACATAGCTACCATGTGATCCAGCAATTCCACTCTTCTATACGAAAGAGAAACAGAAGCATACATTCACAGAAAAACTTGTACCTGAAATGTTCATAGCAGCATTATTCATAATAGCCAAAAAGTAGAAACAACCCAAGTGTCTATCAATTGATGAATAAAGTGCAGTATTTTCCATACAATGGAATACTACTTGGCAATAAGAAGGAATGATATAACATGGATGAACTCGGAATACATTATGCTAAGTGAAAGAAGCTTGTCACAAAAGGGCATTTTATATGATTCCATAGATACATTCATTCCATCCATACATTCCAGAATGGGCAAATCTATGGAGACAGAAAGATTAATGGCTGCCTAAGGCTGGAAGTGGGGATGGGGAGGTGGGACATGGGCGATGACTACAATGGGTAAAGGGTTTCTTTTTGGGGTGGTGACCATGTTCTAAATCAGATTATGGTGGTAGTTGCCCATCTCTGTCATGATACTGAAAGCCATTGACTTGTACCCATTAAATGTGTGAACTGTACAGCATGTGATTATATCTTAATAAAGCTGTTAGGAATGAAAAATGGCTATTCCATTAAATTGATGCAATATGATTTAAGGGGACATTCTATTCATTCATTATTAAGCAGTGAGATTATTTTCAGTTTTTCACATTGCTAACTAATGGTGTAACCAAATACTCCATTTGAAAGAAATATTTTTTACCAAAACTGCTAAAATCTAAACAATATGTGGGGCACCTGGTGGCTCAGTCGGTTGAATGTCTGACTTCAGGTCAGGTCATTATCTCACAGTTCATGAGTTCGAGCCCCGCGGCAGGCTCTGTGCTGACCCCTCAGAGCCTGGAGCCTGCTTCGGATTCTGTGTCTCCCTCTCTCTCTGCCCCTTCCCCGCTCATGCTCTGTCTCTCTCTGTCTCTCAAAGATGAATTAACGTTAAAAAAAATTTTTTTAAGTAAAAATTTTTAAAAACTGAAAGATCACCCATAGATTTTCAACATCACAAATCTGTCAAGAGTTTACAGGTGTAAAGAATTAGTATCTTCCACACAGTTCTCTCCCATAGGATGAGGTCAGTGGCCTGTCCTTAAGCCTAACTTATGAATAGCTTAGCAGTAAGAGACACAAAATATAGTGCCTTAAACAAAACAGAAGTTTGTCTGTCACATAAAAGTCTAGAGATAGGCAACCCTATCTCTAAGACATCTGCTAAGATGGCAGATGTCTCCACAATGTCCTCAGGATCCCAGGATCCCGCTCTAGGCCCCAGGCTCAGTCTCTTGCTCTGTCAACAATGGGGTATAGTTCTTGCTATTATGGTTTAAATGATAGCTATCACACCCCCATTCCAAGCAACAAGATGAAAGAAACCAAATGAGTGGGGGAGGAAGGAAAGGGGACAAAGTGTATATGTCAGAGGACTTTAAGAAAAGCTCCCAGATGCCCTTTCTGCTGTGCATCCATCCAGTGACCAAAACATTGTGACATAGCCATACTTTACTTCAAGTGAGACTGTCAATATGGTCTTTATTCTAGGTAGCACGTGTCCAGATAGAAATTAGGGGTTCTATCATCATGAAAGAAAAGGACACATACATTCAGAAATAACAAGCAGACTCTGCCAATAACTCATAATTTATCTAATGTCATAAGACCCTACAAAAGCTAGAGAGAAAAATGGTCTGGTTACAAAGGATAAAAGAAATAAGATGAACTAAGAACTACACACTAAATTAAGCAGTATGAGGAAAGACTATGCCTAATAGTGAAAAGCATTAGAGGAGACATGTTTGCAAAAGCATAGAGAAATAACCAAAAGTACTAAAGTGGGGAGAGCATTTTTATAAGATGTGAGCCAAGGCAATATCCATCAGATACACTAGGCACATAAAAAGAAACAGCTTAAATGAGCAATAAGTAAAATCATACTGCCTTTCACTTCCCATTAAGACAGTAGACTTAACAAAACAGTTTATTGTTGCCTACTTTATTTGTTCATATGTTTCTAATTCCTGAAAGGCTCATGTTATCAACTGATTTTATTGCTTCTGGTAGTATGTCAAGCATATACATTGCATCTGGCCTTTTCCATATACTCCTAAAGATATAATTACTTTTGTTTGGAAATCATTTTGGTTGTAGTTTTTTCTCTACTATGTTAACACATGCATACTACATATATCAGAAAAAATACTTGAACACTCCCAAGAAATCCCAATGTACACAACTTAGTGTAAATTTTCTTAATCCTTGTAATAAGTAATTTAAGATGCATAGACAGGCTTGGTTTCTATGCAAGAAATATTCAACTGAATGTGACTGAGATAAAATGTTCAAGAGCAATAATATTTAATATGCTTCAGGAAAAGGTCATTAACATTTAGTTTAGATTTTTTTTTTAATTTACAAGTTCAGAAGAGTTTAACCACAAATACAAATATAAATATAAATAAGGAGAAGTTACCATATGGGAAAAACAGAACTTTCAAATGCTAATGCTGAGATTAATGTTAAAATTTTGTATTATAAAATTTGAGTCATGAAGAAAGACCAGGGCCCACATATACCCAAATGATCCAAACACTTAAAAAAAGCGCATTTTCTTTAGTTAATTGTACAGTTGATATACACTTCCTAGGTGAAAGTATAGTTTTATTTTATTTTATTTTTTTCAAGTTTGGACTGCTTTATAGAGAGAATCCCAAGCAGGCTCTGTGCTGTCAGTACAGAGCCCAATGTGGGGCTCAATCTCACGAACTATGGGATCATGACCTGAGTTGAGATCAAGAGTCAGACACTCAGCTGACTGAGCCACCCAGGTGCCCTGGAGAAAGTACAGTTTTAAAAAGATGATAGCTTCACAAAAAATATATATCATTTACAAATCTTCGAAAAGTACTAAACCCAACAGATTCGACACAGTATGACCATATGAATAAAGATAAGAAGTTGCTATCTTGAAATCATTATATCTCATTACTATTTTAGCTTTTTTAGAAAACAAGCCAAGCATGTTGGCTTGTTTCTGGGTTCTCTTTGCAGATCTACTGTCACTTATATCTGTCATAGACTACAGCATATACCATTGTGAAACAGTGGGAAAGCCCTGGCTTGGAAAATCAAGACAGTTGTGTTCTAGTCCTGTTTTGGCAACCAGCTAGTCACCCTAGACAAGACATCCTCTCAAGGCCTTCACTTCCTCATTGTTCTCCAAGGTCCTTTCCAGCACTGTCATTCTAAGGTGACTTGAGGATTCATTTCAGAGGATACAACACTCATTTACATTAAATTCCTACTGGTACATGTTATCAGGAACTGTCCACACATGAAGTCTGAATCATTAAAGTGCTTTACTTTGTATTTTTCAAGCCAGAAACAGTAATTCAGAACTCAACAGTAACATTCTAATTTTTTAATTAAAATAAGATGACCAGAATCATAAAACTTAACATTGAATCTAGAAAAACATATATAATTAATTGAATGTTAAAGCCAAAAGAGCATCTGGCAGAGAGGGAGAGAGAGAAAGACTGAGACTTCTTATAAAGTGGTTTTATGACATTTACTCTATAACAACTGTGTACTCAGGATTTGTGGACATAACATTACAAACTGGGGAGAAAATCCAGCCCAAATGTCAAAACACAGAGCCAAAATGATTCTGAATTTCCTTAAAAACACATTTTGATAAAGAAAGAGAAAAATTCTTCCCCATTTCCTCAATCCCCTTGTCCCAAGGGGAGAGTGTAAAATTATGTACATCTTTGCTAATATTTTATAAAAAACAAATAACTAGATATAAGTACAATTTAACTTATTATTTTCTCTTCAATTTGCTTTTTATAGCTGACATGTTAATTTCATTTTGAACATGGTATGCCAAATATCCTGAGCTTCCAGGAATAAAGTCACGTAGCTCCCCAAGGAATTTCTTCATGGAATCAATTGATATATAACCTACAAAATTAAAAATATATATACATTTGAAATCCTATCGTACTATTACACTATTTGTTTTTCAATGTCTTTGATTTATTAGAATTAAGATTTTTAAATAATGTTTTTAGAAAGAAGTAAAAAGAAGAAATAATACCAGTGAGAAGATTCTCCATGAAACTTGATAATTATTAGGGAACACCTTTCTTCCCAACTCCCCACTCCGTCCAACCTTCTACCTCCTTTTATTTTATTTTAAATGTTTATGTATTATTGAGAGACAGAGAGACACAGAGCGTGAGCAGGGGAGGGGTGGAGAGAGGGGGAGACACAGAATCTGAAGTAGGCTCCAGGCTCCGAGCTGTCAGCACAGGACATGGGGCTCAAACTCACAAACTGCAAGATCATGACCTGAGTCCAAGTTGGTCACCCAAACAACTGAGCCACTCAGGCGCCTCTACCTCCTTTTAAAACACAAATATTTCGGGGTGCCTGGGTGGTTCAGTAGGTTAAATGTACAACTTTGACTCATGTCATGATCTTGCAGTTCGTGGGCTCAAGCCCTGCATTGGGCTCTGTGCCAACAGCTGAGAGCCTGGAGCCTGCTTTGGATTCTGCATCTCCCTCTCTCTCTGCCCCTCCCCTGCTCACACTCTGTCTCTCTCTGTCTCTCAAAAATGAATAAATGTAAAAATATTTTTTTAAATAATAAATAAAACACAAATTTTGATTACCCACTTTAACTACTGAGAGTGTAATGTCCAGGTTGGGGATAAAACATAAAGTACTTAGACTAAAATAACTGGGAAATGTGTCTGGCTTAGAGTGTAATCACTCAGAACTATCTATCCAACTAGCTACTAACAGCATCAACAGCTCATCTTCACCAGCAAAGCTGGGAACACTTTCCTGCATGGCTAACACTGGGATAACATTGTTTAATAAGAAGTTAAGGAAAGCCAGTATTACTGCTTAGTCAACAAGGGTTTGGGTGTGAGTAATTTTGATGTCATTAATAATCTGAAACTGATAAGAGTATCAAAAAACACCCACCTAGAATGCAGAGAGCTTAAGGACTCAATAACACTAAGCAATATTACCTTGATAGCAACTGCTTATCTGAGTGATTACAAGTGTATTGTGTTTGTAGTTTATATTAAAACTGAAACTTAGTTTAAAAGTAAATACTGTATGAGAAAAACTCTGATAGAGCTCAAAGATGATTGAGTTTAAAACACCACCATCAACATGTGGTACATATGCATATAATTTGATTGCTTCTAATAATAGATAATAAATTCACAGCTAATAAATTAACTATGAATTCAATAATATAAAACTGAGTAGTGCCTTTAAAGATATTTTAATCATAATCATTTACTTCAGAAAATCTCTTGAAGTACTATTACTACACTCTACGTGGTTCATGATTTTTGCCTAATGACTAGGTTCTGTATAAAATAAACTAGTGCAGAAAAATATTAACATTTAGTTAACTGCACATATACACAGTATGTGAAGTTTCTAAAGATATGTATGAGGATAGGAGTTTTAAAAATAATTATTACATTGATAAAAAATATTCCTATAATTATAAGAAGGACATTTATGCATCAGAAATAGATTATTGTGGCAGTTTTGAAGTAATTATGACTTTTGGCTGAAGTCAACTGACGGCCAATTTATACTAGCTTAAACAAAAAGGGAGTGTACTAGAAAGACATTGCCAGATCAACCAAGCTTGTGAAGAAGGCAGACATGTTGCTGGGCCTCAGAAGTAACTAGCTCTCATTGTTGTCTCTTACTGGTATCCAGTTTTTCTCTACATGTTAATTTCATTTTCTTTTCTTGAGGCAAGTTGGCTTTAGTAGAAAACATGGGCCCCCATTGCTCCCAAGTTTTGTATCTTAGAGCTATGGTTACCTGAATGAGAATGATTTGACTGGCTGCATTCCATGTCAAAAAATCTAGAGAAAAGCTGTGACTGGCCCAACTTAAATCAGGTAATCGTTCCCAAAGCAACTGTTAGAGGCGAAGAGCAAGCTCATGTTTTAGAAAATGACTGTTTCTGTGTAACCCAGATGAACTGGGGGGCGGGGCGGGGGGGGCGAGAAAAAAGAGTTCCTAGGAAAGGTATTCTTGGTGGAGGATTCCATAAGTGTCTGTGGTAACCAGCCTCCCAAATGGCCCTAAATGATCCCTATCTCTTAGTATTCACAAGTTTCTGTAGTCTCTGGAAGGAGATTCTGTATTTGGGTTGGTCTTTGTGACCAATAGCACATGGCCGAAGTGATGGTTTGTCACTTCTAAGAGTAGGATATAAAAAGCACAGTGGCTTCTGTCTTGGGTAGGCTCTTTTCCCTCTTGCAGTTCTCTCTCTGAGGAAAGCAAGCTACCATGATGTGAACAGCCCTTATGGATAGGCCCACTTGATGAGGACTAGGGCCTTGAGCCGAAAATCAGCAAAGACCCAAGCCTGTCAACAACCACATGAGTGAGCTTTGAAATGTATTTCCCAGTTCTAGTTGTGCCTTGGAGTAACTGTAGCCTGGCTAACAACTTGACTGTAACCTTGTGAAAGACTCTGAGATGGAAATATCTAAGATGCTCCTGGATTCTTGGCCCTCAGAAACTATCAAGTAATAAATGTTCATTGTTTTAAACTGCTAACTTTTAGAGCAATTTGTTACACAGTAATAGATAACTAATAAAGTACCTATGATAGGTTCCCAAACTTTTATTTTTATTTTTTTTTATATATATGAAATTTATTGACAAATTGGTTTCCATACAACACCCAGTGCTCATCCCAAAAGGTGCCCTCCTCAATACCCATCACCCACCCTCCCCTCCCTCCCACCCCCCATCAACCCTCAGTTTGTTCTCAGTTTTTAAGAGTCTCTTATGCTTTGGCTCTCTCCCACTCTAACCTCTTTTTTTTTTTTTTTTTCCTTCCCCTCCCCCATGGGTTCCTGTTAAGTTTCTCAGGATCCACATAAGAGTGAAACCATGTGGTATCTGTCTTTCTCTGTATGGCTTATTTCACTTAGCATTACACTCTCCAGTTCCATCCACGTTGCTACAAAAGGCCATATTTCATTTTTTCTTATTGCCACATAGTACTCCATTGTGTATATATACCACAATTTCTTTATCCTTTCATCAGTTGATGGACATTTAGGCTCTTTCCATAATTTGGCTATTGTTGAGAGTGCTGCTATGAACATTGGGGTACAAGTGCCCCTATGCATCAGTACTCCTGTATCCCTTGGATAAATTCCTAGCAGTGCTATTGCTGGGTCATAGGGTAGGTCTATTTTTAATTTTCTGAGGAACCTCCACACTGCTTTCCAGAGCGGCTGCACCAATTTGCATTCCCACCAACAGTGCAAGAGGGTTCCCGTTTCTCCACATCCTCTCCAGCATCTATAGTCTCCTGATTTGTTCATTTTGGCCACTCTGACTGGCGTGAGGTGATACCTGAGTGTGGTTTTGATTTGTATTTCCCTGATAAGGAGCGACGCTGAACATCTTTTCATGTGCCTGTTGGCCATCTGGATGTCTTCTTTAGAGAAGTGTCTATTTATGTTTTCTGCCCATTTCTTCACTGGGTTATTTGTTTTTCGGGTGTGGAGTTTGGTGAGCTCTTTATAGATTTTAGATACTAGCCCTTTGTCCGATATGTCATTTGCAAATATCTTTTCCCATTCCGTTGGTTGCCTTTTAGTTTTGTTGGTTGTTTCCTTTGCTGTGCAGAAGCTTTTGATCTTCATAAGGTCCCAGTAATTCACTTTCGCTTTTAATTCCCTTGCCTTTGGGGATGTGTCGAGTAAGAGATTGCTACGGCTGAGGTCAGAGAGGTCTTTTCCTGCTTTCTCCTCTAAGGTTTTGATGGTTTCCTGTCTCACATTTAGGTCCTTTATCCATTTTGAGTTTATTTTTGTAAATGGTGTGAGAAAGTGGTCTAGTTTCAACCTTCTGCATGTTGCTGTCCAGTTCTCCCAGCACCATTTGTTAAAGAGGCTGTCTTTTTTCCATTGGATGTTCTTTCCTGCTTTGTCAAAGATGAGTTGGCCGTACGTTTGTGGGTCTAGTTCTGGGATTTCTATTCTATTCCATTGGTCTGTGTGTCTGTTTTTGTGCCACCCAAACTTTTAATTATCAGAACTTTTTGGTTTGAAAATTTTGCCTGCAAGATATTTACTAATTTTTTTATTAATAATACATGTAGCTATCAATCAGAACTTCTTCTGATAACCAGTGATATCAGACTGAAAGAATTTAATTCCAGTCAAAAGCAAAAACCAAACAAAAAACAGACCAAAAAACAAAATCCCTTGATATTTTATAGGACATTTGGCACTATCTGAAGACATTTTTCGTTGTCACAATTTGGGGCCACTGGGTTCTAGGGCATAGCTCCAATTTGTATTTTCTGCAACCTAACATCTAATTAGTTCTATTTTAAGAGATTTAACATTCATTGAGCTAAATCTAACCCGTTTTGAGGAAGAGACAATTAAGTTATAGTCACAGAAATTACTACCACTGCCTAAATTAGAACTGTCATTCACTACATTCCAACAAGTTATTCCTTCCTGTACAAGCAGATGGGCATGATTTTAAAAAAGGAAGTACTTGTCATTTTATATCAAAATTAAAGACAAATGAATTATCTCTAAAAATTGAAACTTTCTTCCAAGAAAGTGCTATAAAATTTTAACGTAGGGGCGCCTAGATGGCTCTATTGGAAAAGCATGTGACTCTTGATCTTGGGGTCATGAATTTGAGCCCCATGATGGGTGTAAAGATTACTTAAGATAAATAAATAAATTTTTTTGTAATTTTTATTTAATTTATTTTTTTAATTTACATCCAATTTAGTTTGCATATAGTGCAACAATGATTTCATGAGTAGATTCCTTAATGCCCCTTACCCCTTTAGCCCATCCCCCTCCCACAACCCCTCCAGCAACCCTCTGTTTGTTCTCCATATTTATGAGTCTCTTGTTTTCATTCCCTTCCTTGTTTTTATATTATTTTTACTTCACTTCCCTTGTGTTCATCTGTTTTGTATCTTAAAGTCCTCATATGAGTGAAGTCATATGATATTTGTCTTTTTCTGACTGACTACCCTCTAGTTCCATCCACATAGTTGCAAATGGCAACATTTCATTCTTTTTGATTGCCGAGTAATACTCCATTGTATATGTATATACCACATCTTCTTTATCCATTCATCCATCGATGGACATTTGGGCTCTTCCCATACTTTGGCTATTGTTGGTAGTGCTACTATAAACATTGGGGTGTATGAGCCCCTTTCAAAACAGCACACCTGTATCCCTTGGATAAATACATATTAGTGCTATTGATGGGTATAGGGTAGTTCTATTTTTAATTTTTTTGAGGAACCTCCATACTGTTTTCCAGAGTGGCTGCACCAGTTTGCATTCCCACCAGCAGTGCTAAAGAAATCCTCTTTCTCTGCATCCTCGCCAAAATCTGTTGGTGCCTGACTTATTAGCCATTCTGACAGGTGTGAGGTGGTATCTCATTGTGGTTTTGAGTTGTATTTCCCTGATGATGAGTGATGTTGAGCATTTTTTCCTGTGTCGGTTGGCCATCTGGATGTGTTCTTTGGTGAAGTGTCTACTCATGTCTTTTGCCCATTTCTTCACTGGATTATTTGTTTCTGGGTGTTGAGTTTGATAAGTTCTTTATAGATTTTGGATACTAACCCTTTATCTGATATGTCATTTGCAAATATCTTCTTCCATTCCACAGGTTGCCTTTTAGTTTTGCTGATTGTTTCCTTTGCTGTTTAGAAGCCTTTTATTTTGATGAGGTCCCAATAGTTTATTTTGCTTTTGTGTCCCTTGCCTCCAGAGACGTGTTGAGTAAGAAGTTGCTGTGGCCAAGGTCAAAGAGGATTTTGTCTGCTTTCTTCTTGAGGATTTTGATGGCTTCCTGTCTTACATTGAGGTCTTTCATCCATTTTGAGTTTATTTTTGTGTACGGTGTAAGAAAGTGGTCCAGGTTCATTCTTCTGCATGTCACCGTCCAGTTTTCCCAGCACCACTTGCTGAAGAGACTGTCTTTATTCCATTGGATATTCTTTCCTGCTTTGTCAAAGATAGTTGGCCATACATTTGTGTGTCCATTTCTGGGTTCTCTATTCTGTTCCATTGATCTGAGTGTCTGTTCTTGTGCCAGTACCATACTGTCTTGATGATTACAGCTTTGTGATACAGCTTGAAGTCCAGGATTGTGAAACCAGCTTTGGTTTTCTTTTTCAAGATTGCTTTGACTATTCTGGGTCTTTTCTGATTCCATACAAATTTTAGAATTGTTTGTTCTAGCTCTGTGAAGAATGCTGGTATTATTTTGATAGGGATTGCATTGAATATGTAGATTGCTTTGGGTAGTATTGACATTTTAAAAATATTTGTTCTTCCTATCCAGGAGCATGGAATCTTTTTCCATTTTTTTGTGTGTGTCTTCTTCAATTTCTTTCATAAGCTTTCTATAGTTTTTGGTGTATAGATTTTTCACCTCTTTGGTTAGATTTATTCCTAGGTATTTTATGGTTTTTGGTGCAATTGTAAATGGGATCGATTCCTTGATTTCTCTTTATGTTTCTTCATTGTTGGTGTATAGGAATGCAACCAATTTCTGTGCATTGATTTTATATTCTGCCTTTTGCTGAATTCATGGATCAGTTCTAGCAGTTTTTTGGTGGAATCTTTTGGGTTCTCCATATAGAGTACCATGTCATCTGCGAAGAGTGAAAGTTTCACCTCCTCCTGGCCGATTTGGATGCCTTTTATTTGTTTTTATTTCTCAATCATGTCTGATTGCTGAGGCTAAGACTTCCAATACTATGTTGAATAACAGTGCTGAGAGTGGACGTCCCTGTCTTGTCCTTGACCTTGGGGGGAAAGTTCTCAGTTTTTCCCCATTGGGGATGACATTAGGGGTGAGTCTTTCATATATGGCTGTTATGATCTTGAGGTATAATCCTTCTATCCCTACTTCCTTACAAGTTTTTATCAAGACGGGATGCTGTATTTGGTCAAATGCTTTCTCTGCATCTATTGAGAGGCTCGTGTGGTTCTTGTCCTTTCTTTTATTAATGTGATGAACCACATTGTTTTGTGGATATTGAACCAGCCCTGCAACCCTGGTATAAATCCCACTTGGTCGTGGTGAATAATTTTTTAAATATATTATTGGATCTGGTTGGCTAATATCTTGAGTATTTTTGCATCCATGTTCATCAAGGTAATTGGTCTATAGTTCTCCTTTTTAGTGGGGTCTTTGGTTTTGGAATCAAGGTAATGCTAGCTTCATAGAAAGAGTTTAGAAGTTTTTCTTCCATTTCTATTTTTTGGAACAGCTTCAAGAGAATAGGTGTTAACTCCTTAAATGTTTGGTAAAATGCCCCTGGAGAGCCATCTGGCTCTGGACTCTTGTTTTTTGGGAGATTTTTGATTACTAATTTGATTTCTTTACTGGTTATGGGTCTGTTCAAATTTTCTATTTCTTCCTGTTTCAGTTTTGATAGTGTATATGTTTCTAGGAATTCGTCCATTTCTTCCAGATTGCCCATTTTATTGGCGTATAATTGCTTATAATATTCTCTTATAATTGTTTTTATTTCTGCTGTGTTGGTTGTGATCTCTCCCTTTCATTCTTGATTTTATTTATTTGGGTCCTTTCCTTTTTCTTTTTGATCAAACTGGCTAGTGGTTTATCAATTTTGTTAATTCTTTCAAAGAACCAGCTTCTGGTTTCATTGATCTGTTCTCCTGGGTTTTTTTGTTTCGATAGCATTGATTTCTGCTGTAATCTTTATTTCCTGTCTTCTGCTGGTTTGAGGTTTTTTTTTTTTTTTTTCTTTTTCTGTTCTTTTTCTAGCTCTTTAAGGTGCAAGGTTAGGTTGTGTATCTGTGACCTTTTTTCCTTCTTTAGGAAGGCCTGGATTGCTATATACTTCCCTCTTATGACCGCCTTTGCTGCGTCCCAGAGGTTTTGGGCTGTAGTGTTATCATTTTCATTGGCTTCCATGTACTTTTTAATTTCCTCTTTAACTTCTTGGTTAGCCAATTCGTTCTTTAGTAGGATGCTCTTTAGTCTCCAAGTATTTGCTATCTTTCCAAATGTTTAGTGTTTCATAGTGTTGTGGTCTGAAAATACGCATGGCATGATCTTGATCTTTTTGTACTTGTTGAGGGCAATAAATAAATAAATTTTTAAAAATAAAATTTTAATGTAGAAATTTAAAGAAAGAAAATAATTAGTAAGAAAATTTTTAAAAATCAGAAAATTTTACTATTGTTCTACCTATAAAATTAAAAAAAGACTATCACAAGTTAAAATTTTACTTTAAAAATTCTGGCTAATGATTATTTTTTATATTTTTTTATTTTATTTTTATTTTTTATTTTAGAGAGAGAGGCGGGGGGTGGGGAGAGGGACAGAGGGAGGAGAGAGACAGAGAGAGAAAGAGAATCCCGAGCAGGCACTGCACTCAGTGCATAG
Organism: Lynx canadensis; assembly: GCF_007474595.2. Taxonomy (NCBI): domain Eukaryota; kingdom Metazoa; phylum Chordata; class Mammalia; order Carnivora; family Felidae; genus Lynx; species Lynx canadensis. The sequence continues at coordinate 58,549,332 of NC_044308.2, forward strand.
TCTGACACAGGAGTCAATCCCATGACCCTGGGATCACAGCCTGAGCTGAAGTCAAGAGTCAGATGTTCAACTGACTGAACCACCCAGGCACCCTGACTAATGATTATTTCTACAGTTCTTTTTCAGTTTGTTTTTAATATAACACTATCATGTCTTTTGAATAGTCAGACAGCAATGAAATATAGAGCAGCATTGTTACGTGTCCAAATCTAAGCATTTGTCTTTATTGTGCTGATTTTAACATTTATCATTGATTTTTTTAAAATGTTATCAAATGTTTGATATGTCCAAATGAACATGGGACATTTAGTAACTGGTGGTAGAGTTGCCTGAAAAAAAAATCAATACCAGTAACATGCCACAACCATGGTTTAAGGGGTACTTGCATTTTATCTGAATGTTTAGGTATAGGGATAAGTCAGGGTAGCAGTCACTATTCCCAATATTAGAACTTAAGTACTTCTACATAGTTCATTGTCCTTTGCAGTCCACATTTACTCCTCAAAGTCCCAGAACTGACTTCTCCGCTATCAAAGCTGGGTAGCAGTTTTCTTTGATGTCCCTAAGATTCAGTCTCAACCTACACATTAAAAGTTCTTTTTCAAAGTGCTTTTCTAAAGGCCAATTTATTACTCAGACGAACAGGAGGGAAAAAAAATGAAACAAATGGCTAGACAAAATGGTAAGAAGGAATAATACTATGAAAGAAGACATCTAGGAATCTGTGGACTACTTGCAAGAGGTAGTTTTGACACTCGTAAAGAAAGTGTGAGAAAAATACAAATGATTTTTAAAATGAAATTTCAAAAACCTGTATTTTTTAAGTTGCTGTATTTTAAAGACAATTTTTTTTTAAATCTCTATTTTAAAAAAAAGATCAATGACATTACTGAATACCACCCAGATCAAAGTATCTAACTATCCACCTCATTTAGCACTATCTAAGTCCCAGAGGCCACTTTTCAACTGGTTCCCTAAGTTCCATCCTCTCACATCAGCCTTAGTAAGCCATTTTTTCTTTACATCGGGCACTAGAAAAACCAAATATGGAGTCCACGGACACCTGAGAACCTCTCTAAATTATATGTGAAGTTTGTGTATTATGTTTGTGTGTGTGTGTGTATGCTAGGGAAAGGGGTCTATGTTTCATCAGATTCTCAAAGGAAACTATGATTAGAGTGGTCCATATAATTTATCTTCCAAATTGGTATGCCTGAGAGTAAAAAACTGATGCCAGGACAACAGGCATAAACTGGGACTGTCTTATGTAAAAACATGGATGTATATTCACACTACCAATAGACCAGTGTTTTAACAGAAAATATGGGGCCTATCTTTGGGTCAATTCTACAGATTTATTTAATGTAAATGATATCTCTTCTATTAGTATATGTAACAGAAGGGACTCTACTTGCCAGGCTAGTACAACAGCAGCTTTATTGTACAAAATATTCTTTTGTTTCTTCCCTACTTGGGTTTCCTCTAAATTTTATTTTAAATTACCTGTTACCATGTTGTTCACTGGATAATTCTGAAGAGGGAAGTACATCTGCTTTTCCATAACTGGAGTCCTTATAAAATGCTTTTCTGTGCTATAAAACGAAACATACAGAAAGTCATATTTATATTTGGGTTTTTTTTCCTGAAAAATTATTCCAGGCAATATGTAATCTATTTGCTCTTTTTTTAAAAAAATGTTTTAAATTTTATGCAAGGGAGGGGCAAGGGAGGGACAGAAAGAGAGGGAGAGAAAGAGAATCCTAAGCAGGCTCTGCAATGTCAGTGAGGAGCCTGATGCGGGGCTCGAGCCCACAAACCATGAGATCATGACCTGAGCCGAAATCAAGAGTCAGATGATCAACTGACTGAACTGCCCTGGCACCCCAATAATCTATTTGCTCTTGATCAGATTTCAGTTTTATTGGGTGTAAATGTTAAATGTGAACTTTTGTGCTTCTAAGTAATACAAGGGCCCATTCAGTTTTCCTGGCCACTTGACAAAGAAAGCAAATTTTTAATGTAGAAATCTAAGTCTTTTTTTTCAATATTCTGAAAAGCATAATAATTCAATAATACTTTATAATTAGATAAAATACATATATACATATGTAATCTTAAATATGCTAAAAAAAGCAGAGTGGGTTCTATTTTAAATAATCACAGCATTTTTGTTATTCAGTGTTTAAATAACTGAAACTCTGTCAACTAGTACTTCAATACTGTAATAAATAAAAAATGATATCTGGGAAAATCATGAGGTATACTAAGATTCTGAAGTAACTTCTGAGTTAAAAAGAAAAAAAGTTAAATTATTCCGAGTGTGGTTGTATAGTATAATTAATTACATTCTAACTTTTAAGAGCTAAGTAGTTTTCAACTAAAAGATCTTATTTTTTAACTATGCCAAATAACAATGTTTGCTATATTTAGCCTGTATATAATTAATAGCTAATATAATTATGAAAACAAAAACCTCAATAATGAAAAATTGGGGTCATCCTTTATTATTTTCCTTTAAAAATCTAAAATTACAGTTAGTATAGTAAAAACTTTATTTTCAATTTGTTTAAAAATTAGATTTCATCTGAAGTCTTCTTCTTCTTCTTCTTTTTTTTTCATCTGAACTCTTCTAAAAGAAACTACGGCTCACTTAGGATAAAGTTCTTCAAATAAAGCAAAATAATATTCCCAAAAGAATCAGAAACTGAAAAGGGATAACCTTTATTATTATTTATCAAGGCTCTAAAATTTTTGGCTAAGCAATGAGATGGAGGAGGAGAGGGAAAGAAATGGAAGACATATCTACTTAAAAGGAAGAAGCAATCTTTCATATTAACAAATTACCCTGAAAAGCCAAGAGAATCAACTGAAATATTTCTAGAATCTTAAAGATTCCAAGTGGGTAGTTATAAGACAAATACTGCCAAATCAATCACTTTACTTTATAATAGTAATAACTAATAAAAAATAAAATGAAAAAAAAAACTGATCCAATCCACAGAAGCAGCAAAATTCATAAAAATCTATAATAACCAACACAAGAAATATATGATTCTATATGTAGGAAAGTAGGAAACTTTACTCAGATATAGAAAAGAAAAGTAGGGGTGCCTGGGTGGCTCAGTTGGCTAAGCGTCCCACTTTGGCTCAGGTCATGACCTCGCTGCTGGTGAGTTCAAGCCCTGTATTGGACTCTGTGGTGACAACTGGCAGCATGGAGCCTGCTTCAGATTCTGTGTCTCCTGCTCTGTCTGCCCCCCGCTCATGCTCTGTTGCTTTCTGTCAAAAGTAAATAAACATTAAAAAAAATTTTTTTTAAATAAAGAAAAATAAAGAAAAACAGAAAACATTCTCCTGGATAGGAATACTGAAAATTATAAAGGCCTAGGGATTCTCAGATTTAAGTTTAACACAATTCTCAATAAAATCCCAAAGGGATTTTAGAGGTTAAGAAAAAATAATTCTAAAATTTACCTGAACAACAACATATTAGAAAATCAAATAGGAGGCAGACTGAATGTATAATAGAATGAAAAAAAAAATACCTAGCAATAATCTTAAAAGACATACAAGATTTGTATGAAAAAAATATGAAAATGTTCCTTAAGGGCCAAAAAGAAAATTTAAACAAGTGGGGGAAAAATACCATTTTCTTTTTTTTTTTTTTAATTTTTTTTTTTTTTCAACGTTTATTTATTTTTTTGGGGACAGAGAGAGACAGAGCATGAACAGGGGAGGGGCAGAGAGAGAGGGAGACACAGAATCAGAAACAGGCTCCAGGCTCCGAGCCATCAGCCCAGAGCCTGACGCGGGGCTCGAACTCCCGGACCGCGAGATCGTGACCTGGCTGAAGTCGGACGCTTAACCGACTGCGCCACCCAGGCGCCCCTTTTTTTTTTTTTTTTTTTTTTTTAATTTTTTTTTTTTTTTTTTTTTTTTTTTTTTACCATTTTCTTAGATAGAAAGATTTGGTATCAAAGATAGTCTCCTTAAGTTAATCTATAATTTTTTTTTGTAATGTCACTAAAAATAATAATTTTTAAAAATATTAACAAGGTGGTTCTAAAATTCAAATAGAAAAATAAACCAGAAAGAATAGCTAAGCATTAGGTAAAAACTAAGTAAGTAAAAAATAAACTATGGATTTAATTAATTATAAAAAATAAAATAAAAATAAAAGTCTTCTGTAAAAACAAAAAGAATAGCTAAGAAAATCTGAAAAAGAGTAAAGAAGAGAAACTAGCATTAGATATTAAATCATATTATAACTAACTAAAACAGAGTGGTGCTGTTGTATGACAAATGAATGGAATATAAAAATATAAAATCCAGAAATAGACCCAAATACTTACAGGGAACTAACCTATAATAAAAGTGGCATTTTAAGACAGTGAGGGAAAAGATGAATTATTGAATCAATAGCCACAAGTAGGGTAGCTATCTGCAGGAAAATAAGAAAAAGAAAGTACATCCCCACCTCATATCTTATGTCAAGATATACTCCAAATGTGTCACAGATTTAAATTGGAAGATAAAGTCATCATTAAGAAGAAACCATAGCAAAAAATAATGATGATAATAATCTTTTTTTAAATTTTTTAAATGATTATTTATTTTTGAGAGAGAGACAGAGCGTGAGCAGGGGAGGGGCAGAGAGAGAGGGAGACGCAGATTTTGAAGCAGGCTCCAGGCTCTGAGCTGTCAGCACAGAACCCAATGCAGGGCTTGAACTCACAAGCTGTGAGATCATGACCTGAGCCGAAGCTGGACACTTAACGGACTGAGCCACCCAGGCACTCCACTGATGATAATAATCTTAAGAGTAGGAAGACTTTCCTAAGTACAATACAAAACCCAGAAAGCCATTAAAGAAAATGTTAATAAGTATGAATGTATACAGTAAAACATTTCTGCATGACAAAACCTAACTTTTTTTTAATGTTTATATTTGAGAGAGAGAGAGGGAGCAGGGGAGAGGCAGAGAGAGAGAGAGGAAGACAGAAGATAGGAAGTGGGCTCTGTGCTGACAGCAGAGATCCCAGTGCAGGGCTTGAACCCACAAACCATGAGACCATGTCCTGAGCTGAAGCTGGACGCTTAACCAATTGAGCCACCCAGGCACCCTCAAAATTTAACATTTTTAAAGTCAAAGACGGGGACGCCTGAGTGGCTCAGTCGTTTAAGTGTCCAGCTCTTGGTTTTAGCTCAGGTCATGATCTCACAGCTTTGTGTGTTGACCTCACAGCTTTGTGGGTTCTAGCCCCAAGTTGGTCTCTGCGCTGTGTGGAGCCTGCTTGGGATTCTCGCTCTCCCTCTCTCTCTGCCCCTCCCCAACTTGCACTGTCTCTGTCTCTCTCAAATAAATAAATACATAAAAAATAAAGTCAAAAGACAATAGGCTAGGAATTATTAATTGTAATTTATTTCACAAAGAAGTAATTCTCCTAAAAGGTAAAGGGTTCTTATCAAAAAATAAAAATAAAAATAAAACTCAATCGAAAGGAAAATGTGCAAAGGATATGAACAAACAGTTCACAGAAAAGGAGATACAAGTGATTCTCAAACATCTGAAGACACTCAGCCTCATTCATAATAATAGCAATTCAAACAAAACTAGAGTGAGATACCATTTTATACCTATTAGATTGGCAAAGACCAAAATATATGATAGCACACTGTATTGGAGAAGGTGCAGGTGAAAGAAGGGTGACTAACTATCCCAGTTTACCCTGGATTTAGGGGTTGCTCAGGAGACAGAGCTTTTCAGTGTTAAAACCAAGACAATCCTTAGCAAACCTGGATGTTTGTTGGTAAACAAACCTGAGAAAGGCACTTTTAAATATAACCAGTAGGAGCATAAATTGGTTTTACCTATATGGAAAGTGATTTGATAAGACCTATCAAGGATACAAATCTGCATACCTTTTAACCTAGCAATTCACCTCGTAAGAATTACCCCACAGATACTTGCACACATACAAAATGACATTACATGATCATCCACTGAAGCACCACTTTTAATAGCAAACTAGAAATGACCTAACAGTCCACTGAAATAAGGGACTAGGTAAATAAATTATGACAAATTCATACCGTGGAATACTATACAGTACAAAAATGAAAAAGCTCTTTATGTAATAATATGTCATGATCTCTAAGGTAAAATGATTGAGTGAAAGAAGGCAAGGGACTGAATAGGGCTTATAGTCTATCACTATTTGTGAGAAAAAGGAGAAATGAAAATACTTATATTAATTTGCTAGTATATGCACATATAAGAAACTAGTAATAATGGTTGCTTCTGAGAGAGCAATTGGCTTGCTAGGGACCAGTATTTTCACAGTGTCCCCTTTTGTATATATTAGATTTTGATAATTAAAATTTGAAAATAGAATAATATGTAGGCATGAAGAACTGAGGAAAAGATTTTTAAAAGGAGAATAATCAGTTTGGGACTTGCCTTGTCAGGTATTAAGATACATAAATAAAGTTATATAATTTAAAAGAATATTATATTGAGAGAGAAATAGATCCACAGATTAATGGAATAAAACAGTCTAAAAATAGATCTCCATATATGTAAAAACAACCTATGACAAAGGGAAATTACCCATCAATTAGAAATAGATTTATTATTCAAAAAACCCCGTGGAAATTCCTTATTTGTAAAATAAAATCAATTTTGATCTCCTACTACCATAAACCAAAATAAATATCTGCAGAATTTAAAACTGATTTTACATTTGAATGGGCAAGAACTTTTCCAAGTATAAAAGCAATAGAAGAAATTATAAAGGAAAAGTGATCAGTTTAATGGTACAAAAATTTAAACTTGTATCTCTAAAATAGTATAAGCCAGACAACAAACTGAGGATAAAATGTGACAAACTGGCAAAAGGATAATATAGCTATTATATAAAGTTGTCAGACAAGTTGATAAGAAAAACAATGAGACCCCACACACACAAAAAAAGGGGGAAAGAATAAAAACTAACCACAGAAAAGGAAATATAAAATGCTAATAAACAAATTCAAAAAGGCTCAAAGCCATTAGTAATCAAAGAAAAATAAAAATTAAAACAAAATGTATTCGTATAAAATAGCAAGAAATGTACTAATGTTAGTGGTTATCTCCAAGTGTTGCGGTTGTTTATAATTTAAATTTTCTTTATTTTATTTTCTATTTTGACAAATCACACGCATTAAGTTTCCAACAGAATAATTAAATTCATGCAATTTTCAGAAGATTTTGGGAACATATTGAGAAGTGAAAATAGCATAGTGATTAAGAGTTTGGATTCTGGATCAGCTAGACTTAGCTTCAAATTCAGTTTCACTATGTAAGTAATGTTGGGTGACAGCTCTCTGAACCTGTTTCCTCAAATGTAAAATGAGGCTAATAGTATTTATCTGTCTTATAAGGTTATGAGAATCAAATGAACTAATTAGCTCACAGGTGTCTTGTATTTAGCAAGTGTTTAATAACAGGTTCATCACTTAGTATTCAGTATCACTAGTAGTATGCCAACAAAATATATGCTGAGTAGGTTCAAAGTATTTTATCTATGTTCACACTGCACCCTCTGGTGGTTCCACAAAGAAAAGGCTCTAGATTAGATACCTACCTAAGGTATCTATTCATATCCTTTGTCTATTGTTATTGTTTTTAGATTGGACATATTTTCCCCAGATTTGTAAGCCTCCTTTGTATTTATTTTTTTCAACATTTATTTATTTTTTTTGGGACAGAGAGAGACAGAGCATGAACGGGGGAGGGGCAGAGAGAGAGAGAGACACAGAATCGGAAACAGGCTCCAGGCTCTGAGCCATCAGCCCAGAGCCCGACGCGGGGCTCGAACTCACGGACCGCGAGATCGTGACCTGGCTGAAGTCGGACGCTTAACCGACTGCGCCACCCAGGCGCCCCACCTCCTTTGTATTTTTTAAAGAAACTAGTTTTTGGCCACCCAGGCGCCCCACCTCCTTTGTATTTTTTAAAGAAACTAGTTTTTGGCCACCCAGGCGCCCCACCTCCTTTGTATTTTTTAAAGAAACTAGTTTTTGGTGCCTGGGTGGCGCAGTCGGTTAAGCGTCCGACTTCAGCCAGGTCACGATCTCGCGGTCCGTGAGTTCGAGCCCCGCGTCGGGCTCTGGGCTGATGGCTCAGAGCCTGGAGCCTGTTTCCGATTCTGTGTCTCTCTCTCTCTCTGCCCCTCCCCCGTTCATGCTCTGTCTCTCTCTGTCCCAAAAAAAATAAATAAACGTTAAAGAAACTAGTTTTTGTCAGATGTTTTTCCCCAGTGTATATTTTTCTTTTGACTTGATGTATGGTATTTTTATTGCCACATACAAGTTTAAAATATCTGTGGTAGTCAAACTTAATCTTTTCCTCTATGGCTTCTGCGTTTTGCAGGACAACCATTTCTTGAAGAATTTATGTATCTGATATCTTTTCTAGTCAAGTGAATCACTGGGAGTTACCTTTTATTTTCGATTTCCCAGCCTTCTCTTACAAGGCCCTTAAGAATATCTTCATGGTCTTACCTCCTCTATTTTTATTTTTCTGCCTCTTTTTACCAGTTTCTTGTCTCAAAAAGCATAACAAGTAAATTCAAAGGAGTGCTATACATAGATATCCCAAGCCTTAAAATATTGATTCTCAGACTTAAGTGGTAGAATATCTAGAAGTCGACCATGAAACAATGTTTTACTAAACTTAATTAAATACAAAACTTTGGGTAAATTAGATAACAACTAACTTTAAATTATAACAAATCAAATAGTAGGTACAAAAGGTATAAGAAAAAATTATGGAAGAAAAACTTAAAATTGAAAAAACTATATAAAGTAAACCCGTTTTTATATTGAAGAGAGACAGCTACTATTGGATCATTTTTATTTCAGCAATCAAATACCAGACCTTTGAAAAGCCAGTACTCTCTGTGAGTATTTGAAAGCCATGGAACTGGAAAATACAGAATTAGGACTAGATTACAAATAAGACTGAAACAAAGGGGGCCTCTCATAGATTGGCTCTAACACAATGGCAAGTCCATGATTGTCTTTTTAATTTCTTGAACCAAAGTGACTACATCACAAACAATTTAGAAAGGAAGGGGGAAAATCACTTAGAATTTCCAATCCTAATAAAATTACTGCTAATATATAGTATATTTCCCTATTTAGAAAATATTTAAAAAGTAATATAACAGCACTACTCATACATAAATTCTTGTTTCTTTTCTGCAAGAATAGTCTAGCATAGTGGTTGGCTCTGGAATTAGACTGACCCAGTTCAAATCCAACTTTTCCCCACTTAATAATAAAAGTTTATATGGCTTTGGGCAAATTAATCTATCTAACTATAGATTTATTTTTCTGTAAAATGGCAATGGTAATAATTATAGTATCAATCTTGTAAGAAGATGGTGAAAATTAGAGGCGCTTGGGTGGCTCAGTCAGTTAAGCGTTCCATTTTGTCTCAGGTCATGATCTCCCAGATCGTGGATTCAAGCCCTGAATCAGGCTCTGTGCTGACAGCTCTGAGCCTGGAGCCTGCTGCAGATTCTGTGTCTCCCTCTCTCTCTGCCCCTACCCGACCCATGCTCTGTCTCTCTGTCTTTCAAAAATTAACGTTAAAAAAAATTTTTTAAAGAAAAGAAGACAGTGAAAATTAAATGAGATAAACACAGTTAGTGCTCCAAGATGCCTCCATTGAATTGAATATCAATGAAGTAGATGAATTCAATACCTTTTGGATAGTTCTTTTTTGTGATCTATTGCTAGTTCACTGCTTTCCTTAAGGTCCTCAATTTCCTTTGGTGTTACTTCATCATGCTGTGGATAGCAAAAGAAATCACATTTTTAAAAATCACATCAATGATGCAATCAAATGTTTTTTCAGAAAGCAAAAAAGTAAATTAGCAATATATACCGAGAGTCTTAAAATTTTTATACATTTAAGTACATTCAATCTAGTTTGGTGTCAAAAACTTACAAAATTTTGTACACACACACAATTATACTATTTGTTTTTAGGGATATGTGATGAAGACCAGAATTGTTAAAATATCAGCTGTGGTTGTAGTAGATAGTAAAATGTGAACTAATTTTATTCTCCTATCAACTTTGGAAATTTTCCCTAATGTGGCCATATTACTTTTTAGTTTAGTGCCTGGGTGGCTCATTCGGTTAAGTGTCAGACTCTTGATTTCAGCTCAGATCATGATATGGTTCATGAGTTTAAGCCTCGCTTTTGCACTGTTAGTGCAGAACATGCATGGGATTCTGTTTTCCTCTCTCTCTGCCCACCCACCCCCACACATGTTCTCTCTCTCTCTCAAAAATAAATATTTAAAAGATAAGGAAAAAATTTATTAATTTAAACTTAAAATTCTTGACTTGAAGATTCCTAGGCTTCTTATAAATTATAGATCAAAACTCTGAAGTAAGCTGAACAAATTGTATTTCCCCTTCAAAATTAAAATGGAGTATTTAGCATGGAGTTATGAAAGAATCAAACATGTATTAAGTTTTTCAAAAAGATTATGTGAAAGTGACTCAGATACTGGTACCTATCACATAATATATTTACTTAATATGCCTTTGGGAAATATCTGTTTATGTCACAAATGTCCAAACAATAACATAACACTCCTCAAATTACTTACCAGATTTATGCATGTTGTTGCCATTTGATGAAGTACCTTCTACTTATATATTCTACGGTTACATTATTATAATTGCCTAATATTCAATATCAATCAATATCTTGAAAGAACAAGTCACTTATCATAAAATCATATAATTTCTAGAGCCAGTCATCAATACAGGCATGTTCTACTAATTTTTTCATAGAAAAAATATTGGATTGGGTTGGAGCAGAGAAAATTTGGTTCCATTTTGCTAATATCTAGTATGTGAACTAAAACAGGTTTTTACCTTCTCTTTACCTCAGGTCTCTCATTTCTAAAACTGAATGATTAAATTAATGAGCTTTAAGGAACTTTTAGCTCTAAAGTTCTGGCTTACTCAATAATAACTGTCAAATAACAACCATTCTATCACCACTCGCGTCCCTGAAAACAATATGACAAGCCAAGGATTGGATATTTTGATCCTTAATACAACATAGCCAAAGACACTAAAATAACAGTTATTTTCAGATGATGACAACTTGGGGGAAAAAAACAATTTAATAAAAGGAATACAAAACATATAACTTAATTGCTTGGCTCCAGAAATATAAAGATTTCTGAAAAATTCCAAACACTGAAAAGTTAAATAATACAGTAAGTAATATATACCTTTCACCTAGATTCACAAAGTATTAACATTTTTATCACTCTGCTGGTCCATTTGAAAATACTTGCAGATAATATGACATTTCACTCCTTAATCTTTAACTTGTGTTGTTGGGTTTTTTAAATTTTTATTTATTTTTGAGAGAGAGAGAGAGAGTGGAAGCATGGGAGGGGCAGAGAGAAGGGGACAGGATCCGAAGTGGGCTCTGTGCTGACAGAAGTAAGCCCAATGCATGGCTTGAACTTATGAACTGTGAGATCATGACCTGAGCCAAAGTCTGACAACTGACCCAAAGTCTGACAACTGAACCACTAGGTGCCCCTAGCTTGCCTTGGCTTTAAAAAGCATTCTTTTATTTTTATAATGCCACCATCACAATTAAGACAATTAACATTAATTAAATATTACCTACTAGTCCATCTTTAAATTTTTCTGATTGTTCTCAAAATGTCTTTTTTACTTTTTATTTTAAAAATATCCAGAATCGGGGTGCCTGGGTGGCTCAGTTGGTTAAGCTTACAACTCTTGATTTCACCTCAGGTCATGATCCAGAGGTTCATCAGTTCGAGCCCTGCATCAGGCTCTGTGCTGATAGTGCAAAGCCTGCTTGGGATTCTCTCTCTCCATCTCTCTCTGCTCCTCCCCTGCTCGTGTTCACTCTCTCTCAAAATAAATAAATATTAATTTTTTAAAATATCCAGAATCCAATCAAGGTTTATACATCACACTTGGCTGTATATCTCTTGATCTAGAACAGTGTTCCTGCTTTTTTATTTTTTATGGCATTGTTTTAAAGAGTCTAGGCCAGTTAGTTATTTTGTGATATGTCTCACTTTCTGGAATTCTCTGAGTGTTTACTCATAATTGGATTAAGGTTAATTAGTTAAACATTTTGAATAAGAACACTTTATAGAAAATATTGTATACTTTTATTATATCACCTCAAGCTGAATATAATGAGAGGTTATTCCAATATTGGTGATGCTAAATTTGACCAGTTGTTTAAGGTGGTATCTGCCAGATCTCTCCATTGTGAAGGCATATCGCTTACCTTTGTAACTACTAAGTAATCTGTGGGGTGATAATTTGAGATCATGGTTTTAACATCCATTAATGACCCTGCCTAAATCAACTATTTTACTGGGGGTGGTAAAATGGGGATTTTATATTCTACCAATGTTTCTATATTTAAATTTTTTTAAGTTTTTTTTTTTTTTTTTTTTTGGGTTTTTTTTTTTTTTTTTTTTTTTTGTTTTTTTTTTTTTTTTTTTTTTTTTTTTTTGAGAGAGACAGAGACAGTACAAGCAAGGGAAGGGCAAAGAGAGAGGGAGAGAGAGAATCCCAAACAGGCTCTGTGCTGCCAGCGAGGAGCCAGACATTAGGCTCAAAGCCATGAACCATGAGATCATGATCTGAACCAAAACCAATAGTCAGACACTCAACCAACTGAGTCGCCCAGGCGTCCGTGTATTTATTAGTTGCTATTTCATAAAGAAGTTTGTCTTATTCCATGTTTTCTTTCCTTCCTTCCATCACTCCTTCCTTCCTTCCTTCATTCCTCTTCCCACCTCATTTCCTCTCTTCCTTCTGTTCTTATTTTCCTTTCTTTATTCCTTTGGAGCATCACTACTGAATCATGGATTCTTTTAAATTTAATTCATTCCTGTCATTCTTTTTGATGCTCAAATTACCCCAAATTTGGCTATTGCATAAAAATTTTGAAGTCAAAAGCATAGGCAAATTTGAAGCAGAATAGCAAAAGCTATAAAACAATCAATTTTCAGTTTTGTACACATTTATTGTCAGGTGTTATTGAAGATATTTAAGAAATGACACAACAGAGGGATTAGTAAATCAGAATCTATGCTGGCAGTAAGGGTGCCTAGATGGTTCAGTCAGTGGAGTGTACCACTCTTGATCTTGGGGTTGTGAGTTCAAGCCGTGTGTTGGGTGTAGAGATTACTTAATAAAATAAAATAAAATCTTAAAAAAAATTAAAAGGAAGAATTATCTATTCTGGCCATAAAAAACTGGGTAAATACTGTGCACCTATTACTCCTTTAACATTAGCGATAGAAGCAAATTTTCAAATTTTTTACGTGAATAATACAATAAAAATATCTCAATTTCATCAATGTGCCAGTGTAAAAACAATGTCAGACTAGATTATATTCAATAAAAGCATGTCCTTTAAATTCTATAATGTGGATCATTGACATTAATATGTCACAAGTAAACATTTTTAAGATTACATTGCTTTCAAAAATTTTTGAAACTGTAGATTCTAACCAAATACCTTTATTTACTCTTACCTTTTCTATCTGAAAATGTTGATCTTGTTCCCAAATAAAATTACCAAGTTTTCTTCTTATTTCTGTGGTAAGAAAAAAAAAATCCAATACTATTTTTTAAAGTAACTTTGTAGAACTTTCTGAAATTTACCTGAAGTCTGAAATTTCTAAGCCAGCATTATTCCACTTGCATCAAACTCACCTAAGATAGTTGTTTAAAATGCAGATTCCTATTGAATCAGATGAATGAGGGGGAGCTCAGGAATTTGCATTTCTAACAAACTCCCCAGATGGTTCCAAAGCATTATAAGAATCATTATTGTAAACTTTTTCTGCTGGAGTATAGGTCTTCATTAGATGTTTGTATCTTTAGGCCAACCATTAATAAAGAAGACAATCTACAGTCAAAATAAAAGGTATAAAATTCCTAAATTTGTAGAGTAGAGGTCCTCAAGAATTCAATAATTTGGTAAAAGAGGAGTGGAAGAGAAACATGTCTAGTGGGCATAGTAGTGTGTGTGTGTGTGTGTGTGTGTGTGTGTGTGTGTTTTAAAAGTTTATTTATTTTGAGGGGGGAGGGGCAGAGAGAGAGGAACAGAGAGACAAGCTCAAGCAGGCTCTGCACTGTCAACGCAGAGCCCAACACGGGGCTCAAACCCACAAACCATGAGATCATGACATGAGTCAAAGCCAAGAGTTGGATGCTTAACCAACTGAGCCACTCAAGTGCCCCTAGGTCACATTCTTAATGATCTCAACAGTTTCCATAGTAGCCCACTTGCAGACAAAAAGGTAACATCCCTCTAGACCTATGTCGTCCAATATAGTTGCCACTGTACTAGCTATATATCGCTACCATATTGAAATGTATGGCTAGTCCAGATTGAGATGTACTAAAAGTGTAAAATAAAGTCTGGATTTCAAAGATTTAGCATCAAAAAAAGAATGTAAATATCCCAATGATTTTTTATTTGTTATATATTGAAATAATATTTTAGATACATTAGGTTAAATAAATATATTAAAATTAATTTCACCTATTAATGTCATCTATTTTTATTCACTGACTTCTTATTTATACTAGAGAATTTAAAATCAATATGTGGCTCACATTTGCATCTCACACTTCTACTAGACAATACTGGGCTAGGTAGATAATAATGTATACTTTTCAATCTTAAAAAGGAGCATGTTTTCACTGAAAACAGATTTCTTTAATTTAAATACATTTTAATGTAAGATGCTAAACTCAAAGACAGGAGTAATAATTTAAAATCAGGTCAGATAGTCATTCTATAATATAAGCCCCGTGAAGGTGGATATTCACTGATTTGCACAGTTTTTGAGTAAATTAGTTCGCCTATCCAGTCATTAATTTATTTGTATAAATAAATTATTTTGGAACAATATATTGTTATAACCAGCTCTCACAAGGACATCAACTTTGGAAGGAATCCAATCTTTGGGGTTTCTAAAGCTCTTCTATAGAAATCTTTTTCAAGTTGTTTTGTTTCGTTTTGTGCTTTGTTTTAAATAGACTGCTTACTGGGACTTTGTTCTAGCTTCAGTCTGTCTTTCTAAGGACAGACACACATATATCAAGAACTGGGTAATAATGCAAGACCTAAAATGGAATATTTAAGGTTACCCCACAAAAGATAGGGAAATGATGTTCCAAGCAGGGAGTACTAAAAGAACCAATCTCAGAAGCAGTTTATTAACTTGCCCTTTATAGGATTGCTGAAATAATTAACATGAAAGTACTTTTATTTTTTTTATTTTTTTTAAATGTTTATTTATTTTTGAGACAGAGAAAGACAGAGCATGAATGTGGGAGGGTCAGAGAGAGAGGGAGACACAGAATCTGAAACAGGCTCTGGACTCTGAGCTGTCAGCACAGAGCCCGACGTGGGGCTGGAACTCACGGACCGCGAGATCATGACCTGGGCCAAAGTTGGACGCTTAACCGACTGAGCCACCCAGGCGCTCCAGTACTTTTAAAAGTGTAAAGAACAGGGGCACCTAGGTGGCTCAGTCGCTTAAGCGTCCGATTCTTGGCTTTGGTGCAGGTCATGATTTCGTGGTTCGTGAGTTGGAACTTGTTGAAATTCACAAAACTAGTAAGTAATGGATCCTAGCCAGTAGGCACTGTGAGGGCAAGATCTGCTTTTTGTCATATTCTGCACTGAATCCCCAGTATCTGGGTTGAAACCGGACACACAGTAGGAGTTTAGTGAATGTGTGAATGAACAATAAACAAAGCTAGAATATACACCCAAGGAAATGTGATCCCAAGTCCCTTTCCACTTATATTAAATGATACAAAACACAAAAATCTCTGAGAACAAAGCTCAGTAAAGTTGGGTGACCTGGCTGGATTTGGCTAACAGAGATTGGATGACTGATCTTTGCTAACCTTTTTGCAGGCATGCAGGAGGAAGAATGAAGTGACCTAAAGCCACCGAATTTTTTAGTTCAGCATTAGCTACTGCAGAGAGATAGTAGGCATGAAAAACTGTAGCATTATCTTCTATGTAATCAAGGCTCTGATATATCCTAGGAGAAAGAAAGGGAGATATTTTAGGTTATAAAATAAAGAAGAATTGGGGCGCCTGGGTGGCTCAGTCGGTTAAGCGGCCGACTTCAGCTCAGGTCACGATCTCACGGTCCGTAGGTCACGATCTCACGGTCCGTGAGTTCGAGCCCCGCGTCGGGCTCTGGGCTGATGGCTCAGAGCCTGGAGCCTGCTTCCGATTCTGTGTCTCCCTCTCTCTCTGCCCCTCCCCCGTTCATGCTCTGTCTCTCTCTGTCTCAAAAATAAATAAAAAAACGTTTAAAAAAAATTAACAAAAAAAGAAGAATGTATTCAACCTTTCAAAAGAAAGAATAAATGAGTGAAAGTAGGGATAATTATGTGTGGGCAATTAGGACACTGGGGAATAAGAGAGTGGGGTGGGGGGCAGCCAGGGGAGTGACCAGACTTCTGCTTTGTAAACATAATGGAACAGCAATGTGAAGGGGGGTCGTAGGTGGGCAGATTGGAAGCAGAGCAACCTGTCTGAAAGCTACTGTTACATTCCGTGCCAGAGGTAATGAGGGCGTGTGCGAAGGTGGTTGCAATGAGTACGAAGAACTTTTACAGGGTAGGTGACCACAGGGTACGTGTTTGGCCACTGACCGATTAATGGGGTGGAGTTGTTATTTCCAAGAAACTCCTATGGTTTTCAGTTTGAGAGCACAGGACTTGGTGCAGGTGTGAGGGGACAATCAGGAGATTTGGTTTAAACATATTGAATGTGATGGGCCTTCAAGGCACCACGTAAACTTGTGGGAGAGACAGCTGGAAACGTAACCCTGGAACTTGGGCGGACTCGTGAACCAAGTAGGAGGCCATGTCGATGTGTCGGAAAGAAGAGAAAGGTCATTTATATCCCTCCCCGCTTCCCATCTAGGGCTGAAAACTTGCTCATTTCCAGTCTATTCCTGTGATCGATATTTATTAGGGGCCTGCAACTTCCAACGCCAGCTGCTGACTCATCGTGACCCAACAGGCACTGCCAGGTGGCCTTC
Organism: Lynx canadensis; assembly: GCF_007474595.2. Lineage (NCBI taxonomy): Eukaryota > Metazoa > Chordata > Mammalia > Carnivora > Felidae > Lynx > Lynx canadensis. The sequence continues at coordinate 58,566,497 of NC_044308.2, forward strand.
AGGTACCTCAGCGTGTCTGGGTGGGAGGCATCACAGCTGAACAGGAAGTCGGCGGCCCTCGGGTCACTGATGGAGCCCCCTTCGGCCACTGTGGAGGTAAGAGCACAAGGTGAGCCTAGCAACTCTCCTGGGACCAAAGCACCAGAGCGAGAAGGGATGCTCAGTTCACCACCTCACCCACCCCTTCCGCCCAGCTGCCTACCCCAGAACTGCCTCAGTTCTCCGCCGACGCTGCGGCAGAACCAACCCCGCTGCCCCTGAAACATGGCGTCCGGCTGCTTTCGGGGATGTGGGGGCGGGGCCTACCGGGAATCGCTGATTGGTCCGAGATACAAAGCCACGCTCAATGATTGGTTCTCAGAGTAATGGGCGGGAAAAGCCTGCGGCAAGAAGGTGAGGCGTCTGGCTGGCACTGCTGGAGAGCTGACCGGCTCTGAGGCTGTGGAGAGACCGTTCAGCTTTCCCCTGACATTGCGGAGAGCGCCTAGTCACGTTGGTGAGTTTTAAACCCTCAGTATTCAAGTTATTGTGCTATTGTTACAGGCATGGGCACAGGTTCTGTGGCATCAAGCATTATTTTGCAGCAAAACTCATTGTATCATTTCATTTATAAGTGTTTCAGTTACAATCTCTAAAGATAAGGAGTTTCAAAAAAGCAAAACCACAATACCATTATCACACTTAAAAATAGTAATTCTTTAATATTGTCAAATTTCACCGGTGCCGAAATTTCCGGTTTTTTTCAAAATTATGTTTTTCTTTTACAGTTTCCACCACCACCACACTTTGCTTCCTTGCATCACTTTTGATAAAGTCTATTTTCCTGGTGTTGGGTCCATTAAATCGAAACTCTCAAAAATACTGATATAAAGCCTATAAAACATTTTACTATCTTTTTTAATGCCTGCAGGTTCTGTAACAATGGTTCCTTATTCATTTCTGTTATTAGCTATTTGTGCCTTTTTATTTCTTAGTCTCACCAGAAGTTTGTCAATTTTATTAGCCTTTTCAAAGAACAAACTTGTGGCTCTTTGTTGATACTCTTTTATGTGTTTCTTCTCTATGCCATTAATTTGTTTTTATAATTTCTTTGGTTTTAAATTGCTGTTCTATTAATTTCTTGAAAGAGGAGTGATTTTAATTCTTTTATTTCCTAATATGTGCAGATAAGGCTATAAATTTCCTTGAAACTGTGTGCCGTGCCACAGTTTTCAAGATGTCATTTTTTATTGTTCAATTAAACATATTTTCAGCCTTCTAATAAGTTATCTGATCCATGGGTTATTTAAAATACTTTAAAGTTTCCAAATACGTGATTATTTATTTAGTTAGCTATTGTTAATGATTTCTGGTTTAAATGCATTAAGATAAAAGAATATGGCCTATATGCTTATAATTCTTGAAATTTGTTGAAATTTCCTTTATGATTGAAGTGTATGGTCAGTGTTATGTTTGTGTTTGCAAAGAATATTCTATCTGAGTGTTGGGTACAGCATTCTACATATGTTCATTGGGTCAAGTTTATTCATCATATTGTCACATTTTTCTGCCAATTACTAAATGGAGCATATTAAAATCTCCTTTGTGGATTTATGGATTTCTTGTTAATTTTTTCTTTATATATATTGAAATCATGGTGTTAGGCACATGGTAATGTTTACTTGGTACTTTCTAGTTGACTGAACTATTAAGCACTTAAATAGGAAAGGCAAAACTTTTTAAAACATATGAATAAAACAGGGGAGAATATATCTTGGTCCTCTGAGTAGAGAATAATTTTTTTTTTTGAGAATAATTTTTTAACAGACACAAGTATTAACCATTAGAAGATATTTGCAGTATAATGGGGTGGCTGGGTGGCCTAGTCGGTTAAGCATCTGGCTTCAGCTCAGGTCACGATCTCGTGGTTTGTGAGTTCGGGCCCCGCGTCAGGCTCTGTGCTGACAGCTCAGAGCCTGGAGCCTGCTTCGGATTCTGTGTCTCCCTCTCTCTCTGCCCCTCCTCCACTCGTGCTCTCTCTCAAATACACATTTAAAAAAATTACAACAAATAAAAAGAAGATATTTGCAGTATGAGTAACCAACAAAGGATGGGTATCTAGAACACAAACATAACCCTATGAATCAATAAGAGAGAAATAGCACAATGAAAAATATGGGCAAACACCTGAATAGACATTTCATAGAAGAAAATTAAGTGGCCAGTAAACTTAGAAAAATATTCTCAACCACGGGGATAATTAGGGAAATGCAAACTAAAACTACAAGATACCATTATGTACCCACTTTACTGATAAAAATTGAGTTAGCAAAGACATATAGTAATGGGAACTCCCACTTGGAGTGGGAATGTAAATTGGCAGTCACTTTGACCAACAATTCAGCACTCCTTACTTGAAGATTTGCATACCCTATGTTAGCATTTATTAGATATATACCTTGAGAAACTCTTGTTGCTGTTTACCCTTATACTTTGTACAATGTTTATGGTGACATTGTTACTAAAGTAACAGCAACAACCAAAAACAAAACTAGAAACAACCACTTATTTATCAACAGTAGCTAGGGTATTTAAACTGTTGTAGTTTCATAAAATGGAATACAACATAATTTTGAATTTTGAAAAAGATAAGGAATACATACAACATGATTCCATTCACTTAAAGTACAAAAATAGGCATATGAAACTTCCTTTTTAGGGATACATATATATGTAGTATATAGAAAGAACTAAATAGTACATTTGTTGAAAATATAGCTATGAATTATTTTCAAAAAGTAAAAAACCAGATACAAAATGTAGGATAATGATTACCCCAGAGCCAAGAGAGGCACACAGGGGGCCTTAAAAGGTTTTGATGCTATTCTATTTCCAAACTAGATGGTCAATTAGTGGGAGTTTTTTTTTATTATTATTCTCTAAATTACGCATATGTTAATACACTCTCTTGTGTGTATTTTATAATTTAATTTTTAAAATAAGAAAGTAGTCAACTTAGGAGGATTTTTTTTTTTAACGGTTTATTTATTTTTGAGACAGAGAGAGACAGAGCATGAAAGGGAGAGGTCAGAGAGAGGGAGACACAGAATCTGAAACAGGCTCCAGGCTCTGAGCTGTCAGCACAGAGCCCGACGCACGGCTCGAACTCCCGGACCGCGAGGATCATGACCCGAGCCGAAGTCGGCCGCTTAACCAACTGAGCCACCCAGGCGCCCCAGGAGGATTTATCTAAAGTAGTTAAACAGATACTTGGCATTAAGTAAATCACATTTACTCATCTGAAAAATAAGTTTGTCCAGAGCATCTTTTCCTTGGAAATACTTGGTAATCCAGTATTACTAACTTTTTCTTCTCCTGTATCATAGCTACATTATACAACTGTGCAATGATATCACCACTGCTATTTTAAAAGTCAGTTAGTCACAGAAAAGTGCAAGGTGTTCTCCTTTTAAGGTTCTCACCTCAGTGAATCCTAACATACTGACTTTACCTTCTACTTTACCTTCTACTTCATATTTGTTACTAGCAGTCTCATTTGTAGCCTGGGAAAACAATATAGCCCTAATCACACTTTTCAGTGAATAACATTCAGAATCTCTTTCTAGCAGGGAAGTCTCATATTGGTGTTTTATGATTCATACTCATAGAAGGTTTTAATTATAATCTGAGTTCTACATAGAAGGATTGTTCAAATTATTCAGTACAGAATAACCAATTATTTGGGGAAACTGGGAAAATAAATTTGTGTTATCTATGTTAAGATAAATGCTGGAGAGGTGAGGTAGTATGTTAGAAAAAGTATTAAAGTGAATACTTACAGATAGTGGAAAATATGTACACACCTGTGGTCTATCCTTTGAAAAAAAATATTCATTTTTTTCTTTCTCTTTTTTAAAAAACAGCTTTATTTTATTGTGGTATAATATACATTCCATAAAATTTGCCCATTATTAGTGTACTGTTCACTAATTTCTAGTATATTTATATAACTCTGCCACCATCACCACAAAAAAAACATTTTTAGCAAATATATTTTCCAAATTCAGATTAGAATTTTAATTCATTCCTAGTCATCTTTTATTATCTCCAACGTAAATGTAACTTTTCTTTAGAATTTTCTTCTTCTATTTTGGTAAATATTGACCTTCCCTTTCTCCGAATTCTATAGTACTTGTCTATCCCCAAGGACAGACTTCAGATACCAATGATCTAGAACTCTATATATGACTTAATGGATAGGAGCTACGCCCCATTTTATCCCTCAAACTCTTGTCATACTAATTGAAATTCTCTACCACTGTGTCTAAAATCCTATCATTAGAAAACTTTACTTCTTGGGCACCTGGGTGGCCCAGTCAGTTAAGCATCAGACTCTTGATTGCAGCTCAGGTCATGATCTCATGGTTTGTGAGTTGGAACCCTAAGTCAGGCTCTGTTCGGACAGCATGGAGCCTGTTTGGGATTCTTCCTCCCTCCCTTCCTCTCTAAATAAATAAATAAATAAATAAATAAATAAATAAATAAAAACATTTAAAAAAAGAATTACTTTTTAAAAAAGGAAATATTGGGGCGCCTGGGTGGCGCAGTCGGTTAAGCGTCTGACTTCAGCCAGGTCACGATCTCGCGGTCCGTGAGTTCGAGCCCCGCGTCAGGCTCCGGGCTGATGGCTCGGAGCCTGGAGCCTGTTTCCGATTCTGTGTCTCCCTCTCTCTCTGCTCCTCCTGCTCATGCTCTGTCTCTCTCTGTCTCAAAAATAAATAAACGTTAAAAAAAAAATTAAAAAAAAAAAAAGGAAATATTTACTTCTTGAATATGGACATATATATAGTAAGTAGTACCAGGTCAATGTTAAATTTTCTGAATATGATAATTTAGTACTGTGTTTATGTAAAAGAGTACCTTGGGGGCACCTGGCTGTCTTAGTTAGAGTATGTGACTCTTGGTCTCGGGATTTTGAGTTCACGCCCCACATTGGGCAAAGAGCTTACTTTAAAAAAAAAAAAAAAGAGAGTGTCTTGGTTTGTAGGAGATACTTGCTGAAGTATTTAGGAATAAGAGTCCTAATGCCTGTAACTTAATCTGAAGTTGCTCAGCAATAATAACATTAGCCATACTATACACTATACACCCAAAATCATATGGGATGGATGTGAGGGAGAGTGAATAAGAAAATGTGGCAAAATACTAATAATTGATAAATCTGGGTGGAGAATATAGGAGAGTTTATCATACAAATGTGCAGTTTTTCTATAAGTTTGAATTTTTCTTTTTTTAAAATTTTTTTAACGTTTATTTTTGAGAGAGAGAGAGAGAGAGAGAGAGAGAGTGTGTGTGTGTGCAAGTGGGGGAGGGGCAGAAAGAGAGGGGGACAGAGGATCCAAAGTGGACTCCATACTGACAGCAGGAGCCTAATGTGGGGCTCGAACTCACAAACTGTGAGATCATGATCTGAGCCGAAGTCAGACATTCAACCAACTGAACCACCCAGGTGCCCCCCATGAATTTTTCTTTTAAAAAATTTTTTTAATTTATTTTTTTTTGACACAGAGAGAGAGAGAGAGAGACAGAGCATGAGCGGGGGAGGGGCAGAGAAGAGGGAGACACAGAATCCAAAGCAGGCCTCCAGTCTCTGAGCTGTCAGCACAGAGCCTGACGCGGGCTGGAACCCACAGACCACGAGATCATGACCTGAGCCAAAGTTGGACGCTCAACCGACTGAGCCACCCAGGCGCCCCCCACCACTCGCCATGAATTTTTCTAAATAAAGATGAAAAAAAGTTTCGTTAGTTCAATAGTTCTCTGTCCTAGCTGACATTAAAATCACCTGAGAGCTTTTATTTTATTTACTTTTTTTTAAACTTTTTTTTTTTAACATTTTTTATTTTTGAGACAGACAGAGACAGAGCATGAGCAGGGGAGGGTCAGAGAGAGAGGGAGACACAGAATCCGAAACGGGCTCCAGGCTTTGAGCTGTCAGCCCAGAGCCCGATGCAGGGCCCGAACTCACCGACCGCGAGATCATGACCTGACCCAAAGTCAGACGCCCAACCAACTGAGCCATCCAGGCGCCCCTTTATTTACATTTTTAAAAGATTTTATCTTTAAGTAATCTCTACAGCCAATGTGGGTCTTGAACTTACAACCCTGAAATCAAGAGTCATACACTCCATTCAGCTGAGCCAGCCAGGTGCTCTTTATCTGAGATCTTTTAGACCTATAAATGCCCAGACTCCACCTGCTAGAGATTTTGATTTAGTTGGTCTTGGGTGGGGTCCAAGCTTCTGAATTTAAGTCTCCTTAAATGAATTTTTTTTTTTTTAATTTAAATTCAAGTTAGTTAACATACAGTATAGTCTTAGCTTCAGGGATAGAACCCAGCGATGTATCTCTTACATAGGACACCCAGTGCTCATCCCCAAAAGTGCCCTCCTTAATGCCCATCACACATTCAACCCATCCCTCCATCCACCTCCCCTCTATCAACCCTCAGTTTGTTCTCTGTATTTGAGAGTCTCTTATGGTTTGCCTCCCTGTTTTTATCTTATTTTTCCTTCCCTTCCCCTATATTCATCTGTTGATTTCTCAAATTCCACATATGAGTGAAATATATGATATCTGTCTTTCTCTGACTATTTTGCTTAGCATAATACCCTCTGGTCCCATCCATGTTGTTGCAAATGGCAAGATTTCATTTTTTTCATCACTGAGTACTATTCCATTGTGTGTGTCTGTGTGTGTATTTATCACATCTGCTTTATCCATTCATCAGTTAAGGGACATTTGGGCTCTTTCCATAATTTGGCTATTGTTGATAGCACTGCTATAAACATTGGGGTTCATGCTTCAAAAAATCTAGTGAGGTTTCAGGCACAAAACAAGTCCTTATTACATTCTGATTGAAAGGGACTTATTTTTTTTAAGTAATTTCTTAAAAATAACCATCATAATGTCATGACTGTTTACCCAAATCAGCAGCTATAATATGATTATATTGTATATGTATTGCCAACACTGCAGGAATATTACCTATGGCATGTGTGTGTCCTTCCCAATGTGATTGATAAGACAGGGGGCTTTTACCCTGCCAAAGAGCTGTGCTAATTGTAATTTTAAAGGGCCAGTACTGCAGGTCCTAAATAACCTCCCTCCCCCCCAAAAAAAGCCTTTTAGATATAGAGGATGGAGCCCAGTTAGATGGGACTTCAAAGGAAAAGAAGGGATGGTTCATCAAGAGTACTGCTGAGATGAGTGATGCTAAGAGCTTTAGACTTAGAAGGAACACACTGGAGGATGAATATACTAGAGAGAATAAGATAAAAAGTATTAATATTTAAATTATAGGCAGGAATGATGAGGGGAGTCTGGCGGGTTCAGTCATTTGAGCGTCCAACTCTTGATTTTGGCTCTGGTCATGATCTCGTGGTTTGTGGGATCAGACCCTGCATCGGGATCCATGCTGTTAATGCAGAGCCTGATTAGGATTCATCCTTAGATGAACCTCTTTTTTTCTCTCTCCTCTCTTTCTGCTCCTTCTCCCACTTGCTCTCTCTCAAAATAAGTAAATAAACATTAAAAAATCATAATAAATAAATAAATTATAGGCAGGAATGATGAAAAGGACATAGTCAAAAGTACTCTGAAATACTTAAATGTATTTGAGTATGGAACAAGTACTCCCGAAGGTAGATTAAAGCAAGAAAAAGAGACCAAGAGAGTCAGGCTCATTGGACCAAAAACTATCTTGAGAGAATTCGAGACAAGATTATAAACTAGCCCAGACCATTTCCTATTTTTTCTATAAATTTCTGGAGCAGTTTTTTAAAAACTACGGTAACAAGTTCTAGAAAAGAACTGTATTGCAAATTGTATATTAAAAGATAATTAAATAGGAAGAAGAGTACACATCTGAAAATTTATCTACTAAGAGTCTTGTGCTGATAATAATGACAACATAATAGAATTTCTGGGCATGTTTGAAAAGGGTTCCCAAGCATCAAAACTCAAGTTGCGATTTGCTCCAGTAACAATAGTGTGATGACCATTCTCGTGAAGAGTGGCTCCTGTCATAGAAGACCCCAGAGAATTAGAATGACATCTTGAAAAGCTCCAGTGAAATCCACTTAAGACACTGAGAATGGAATTTAGTTTGTGAATCTTTCCTTCATTTTTCCAGAGTTCCCCATAAATTGGGAAGAGAAACCAGTGAGACTGGTAAACTATTTCACTACCTCTTTAATAACGCTCTGAATTTACACAATAGTATGAGTAATTACTGTGGATGTAAGATATGCAATGGTTCTTTATTCTCTCCACCATCATTAAGGCAAGGACAGAAGTAGGGATAAAGTTTCTCCATGAAAGTGCTACTGAAGGTGTAAATGTGGGTCATGGTTTTAGCATTGTAGAAGGACACCTGTCCTCCTTCATAATCCAGGTATATTCCCACCTTGTTGAGGTTGTTAGTCAGTTTCAGACTGCATGAAGGCAAATCTAGAGCCTTTAGATCAGTTTGGTTCCTTAGTCTTAAAAGCCAGAATCCTTGCTCAGGAGTTAGAGGACAGCTGCCCTTCCGAATGATGGATTCTCTGACGACTCCAACTGTCCACTTTGTCTTCTTTGACACATCCACTTCCCAGTACCACTTCCCAGATGTGAAGCCTTTTGAGCCCAGCACAGCTACACTTGAGTCAAACCTCTCTGGATCATCAGGCATTACCTGCTTAATGTCATCATGCCACACACTGGTTTGATTTTTGGAGAGCATCAGATTTGGGTGAGCTGTTTTAGGGTCCAGAGTTAATGGAGATAGGCCTAGTAAGAAAATAAAGCAGGGATAGGGAGAAAATGGATGAATATAAATTCCCCAAGTAAAAGACAGTATTTACACAGACACCAGTAATTTATCTTCCCATGTACATATACTCGTAGGCAGGTAATCACTTAAATACTTTTTATTGTTTTATACCCATGTGGCTGTATTCTAGATATCTTTTAATTGTGTTAAAAATAAAAATCTGACTTTACTCTGAACCAATTTATGCTGTAACAAAGAAACAATACAAATAATATTAATATGTTCGACCAAATGTAAGAAAATACAAATGCTGATGGGATAAAAATTAGGTAAGTTTGTCCTGGGAGAACTTTGTAAGGACAAAAAACATTTCAGTTATGATATAACATCTGTGAGATGTATTCTGGATGCATTGAGTAAACAAAGGCAAGAAAGGAATAAAAACAGTAGCTTATGTGGGAGGGAAGGTAAGGGCTTGCCTGTTACAGGCAGGTAAGTCTGAGCTAACTGGTAAGGGTTTAGAGGACAGTGGTGAGAAGTTTACATTTGGCTTAATAGATAATGGGACTTTTGAGATGTGGAGTGGTTTATGTCACTGCTATTCAGAGTGTTTGGTTACCAGTCTGGGACAAAATAGTACAGAAATTAAGAGTTAAGCTCTTTGGGGCGCCTGGGTGGTGCCGCCGGTTAAGCGTCCGACTTCAGCCAGGTCACGATCTCGCGGTCCGTGAGTTCGAGCCCCGCGTCAGGCTCTGGGCTGATGGCTCAGAGCCTGGAGCCTGTTTCCGATTCTGTGTCTCCCTCTCTCTCTGCCCCCTCCCCCATTCATGTTCTGTCTCTCTCTGTCCCAAAAATAAATAACGTTGAAAAAAAAAATAAAAAAAAAAAGAGTTAAGCTCTTAGAAATTTTCATAGCAATCTGACAGTAATTTTATGTCAGTTGAATCTAATAATTAAACAACCAGTCTTGTACTTCGTAATTTTCTTAAATTCCACTTTTTCAGGTAATTAATTTATAATCTGTCCCACAAACACATCAGTCTATGACAGGTTGAGATTTTAAAACCTGGTCCTTGGGGCACCTGGGGCACCTGGCTCAATCGATTGAGTTTCCAACTTCGGCTAAGGCTGTGATCTGGCATTTTGTGATTTTGAGCCCTGGACTCGTTGCTGTCAGTGCTGAAGCTGTCAGCGCAGAGCCCACTTCAGATCCTCTGTTCCCCATCCTCGTGGTCCCTCCTCCACTTGCTCTCTCTCTCTCTCTCTCTCTCTCTCTCAAAAATAAATAACATTAAAAAACTGGTCCTCATCACAGGCCATTTGATAAGCATTGGTTTAGACAAGTAAGTGGACAGCAGTATAAAAAGGAATTTCTAAATGAAGAGATGTTGGAAGCATGTCAGCAAGAAAACACAAATTTTAGTTGTAAGATAATCAAACCTTGGCATAAAATTTGATAAAGGAAACATAACGACAATATGTTCACATAAAGGACACAGATACATACATGCATACATTTGTTGTTAATGGATTTATTTATCCTTGGAAGTGAGATCAATCCAGTCCAGCTCTCTCTTCCCAGAAAAGCCAGAGTCTTATTTTTTATCATCCCAAGGATTTCTCTTCCAACAAGGGACTTTGTAGAATCCTGACTTTTTTCATATAGGCTGAATCTTCCCTCCCTCCCATATCCCCATTTACCTTAAGTTGTTGCTCTTTCCAATGCAAGGACTGGATTTCTTTGGAAGTATCATCCAGACTTCTTACCAACCTTTTTAGAACCTAGTCTGCTTTTGTCATCAAGCCTCTGACACCTCCAGCTAACTCAACCTGCCATAGCTCTGAAGATTCCTAGGAGTCAGCTTTGCCTTCCCTCTTTTCTTCTCATACCATATTCAACCAAACAGTAAATTCTGTGTCAGCTCCACCTTTAAAATGTAATCTGAGCCTACTCATAATATAGAGACAGATGATTTCTTAAATACTGCTGGCCTGGAACTATTTGCAATAGCTTTTTAACTGTCCTGTCTCCACTCTTGCCCATCCGCAACCTATTCTGCCATAATATGAATGAGATCATCCAGTTCTCCTACTCAACTCTTACACTTTCCATCACTCCCAAGATAAAATCCAGAGTCCTTACAGAGCAAATAGGACCTACATGATTTACCTACCTCTGTGACCTCATCTCCTAATACACATCTCCCTTATTTACTTTGATCCAATCACTTTTGCTTTTGACTGTTCCTTGAATGTATCAAACTCATTCAGATTTTAGGGCCTTTACACTTTCTTTCCTTGTCCTAAAACACTCTTTCCCCATGTGGTTCACTCCTTCACCTTATTCCAGCCTTTGTTAATGCAAGTTCAGTAAGATGTTAGTGATAGAATCTAGGTAGGTATAGTGATGTTCACTATAAAATTCTTTAAGCTTTTCTGTATGTTTGGAAATCTCCACAGTGAAACATAGGGAGGGGGAGTTACTTTCTTCAAAGAGGTTTTTTTTCTGGCCCTTCTGTCTAAAATAGCATGTTCATCTATTCATCACTGTCTGTACCCTATCTTACTTTTTGCTCATAAATACTTACTGAATGTACCTTACTTGACTTTCTTGACAATGGTTATCACTGTGTGACATTACTTACTGTTACCATTGTCCATTTCCTCCATTAGACTGTAATCTCTGACAGGATGGGACTTCATCTGTTTTATTTCCTTACATACCTTCAAAATTGGGAACTGTTCCTGGGTATTCAAGTAACTATTTGTTAAATAAATAAACAAACTTCAAAGTTCCATTTGAATCCTTGACATTAACTAATTCCGCCACGTTTCATATTCCTGTTATCCTTGGCCAAAACCCATAATGTGGACCCATCCAATGATTTACCCTCCATGTACTCTTATCCCCATTATTCTGTTCTTTGCTTCCTGTACCTTCACCCATCCTCCCATTGCTCCTACCAAACCCTTTCCACTCTGCCCTTCAGAACTCCCTCCCTAAGTAACTCTCCAGTATCCTCACTCTACAGAATTCTCTTATCACCTCCTTACTTTAACAGAAACCTATTTCTTCTCCAAAAAATACAACTTGAAAAGTCCATGAAACTATTAGTTTTCTAAATTCAGAGCCAGAGATCCCGGAGCCACCACCCCCACTTCTAGACCCTTACTCTAATCCTTATCCTCATGTAAAAATCACTCTTCTTTTGAGGCTCTTGTCATTACATCTCATGTTACTCTCTATCTCTATTTGATGTTGTTATGTACAGACTTCCTGATTATATTCTCTGCGCTTTGGATTAACTGTACACCACTATCCCAACTCCAGCTCATCATCTCAAGGGATTTCACTATCCTTTGGATATAGCCATTTTTCCATTCTTGTACATCCTTGGCTTTACTGCTAGTGATTTCTGACTCCATTCTCTAAAATCTTAAACTCAGATATCCCATTCTCTTATATTTTATTATCTCACTCTCATCTCCCCCTACAACCATTACTTGACTTCATTAACAACTCTAGTGCCTCATTTCTCCTTACTATCCTGATCTGTCTGCCTTCTGGCTTAAAATCCTTCCCTAAACTGCGTAGTATTGGCAGCTTTATTGCCAATAACCTTATCATTTTTAACCTTGTATCTGCAGCATTTGTCATGTAACTCTCCAACTCTGGATCTATCCAGCTGTCAAAATTCAAATGCCAATTCCTGACCACTGCTGGAGGAAAATCACAAAATTGTACACGTGTAGATATTATTACAGATTCATTATTTCCACTCTGTGCTCGACCATCACCCCTACTGTATTTCCTAAATCAAACTCTCTCCAGTTTCTCACAGCAATTTCAGACTTTTGGCTCTCTCCTCAAACATCTGTTCCTTTTTCACTGCCAGCAGATGACTTCTTCTCCTGCTTCATAGAGAAATTATAGTACATCTTATAGGAATCCCTCATTTCGTCCCATGTCTACTGCAAGTTCCATCTGATGAAAATTGTTTGCCTTTACTATTTTATCTCCTCTCCATTTTCAGAGGAAACTGAGGAAAGTCAGTACTTCTCTTTCTAGATCTCACTCACTCTTCCCTACTACCACCAGTTATCCATAGTCTTATACCATTGGTTTCTGCCTTTCTTTAGGCTGTTTTCCCTCAGTCTGTTTTAGAAAGCCCTCTTTTGGGGTGCCTGGGTGGCTCAGTCGGTTAAGCCTCCAGCTTTGGCTCAGGTCATGATCTCACAGTTGGTGGGTTCAAGCCCCATGTTGGGCTCTGTGCTGATAGCCCAGTGCCTGGAGCCTGCTTTAGATTCTGTGTCTCCCTCTCTCTCTGCCCCTCCCCCTGCTTCACTCTGTTACTGTGTCTCTCAAAAATAAATAAACATTAAAAAAATTTTTTTATAAATGTCCTCTTTTGGGGTGCCTGGCTGATTCAGTCAGAAGAGCATGCAACTCTTGATCTCAGGGTCATGGGTTCAAGCCTCACGTTGGGTGTAGAGATTACTTAAAATAAATAATTTTTTTTAAGTCCTCTTTTAACTCTGCTGCCATGTTCACGTCCTCCCTTCTTAGTGAACCTTTGCAAGTGAGTGATCTATTCCCTTCACTACTGCCTCATTCCAAATCCCTCCTGAACCCTTCACAGTATAACTTCTACCCATTCCACCCTTTTATTTACTTATTTTTTTAAGTTTCAGGTTATTTCTTTTTCTTTCTTCCTTTTTTTTTTTTTGTTTTTGTTGTGTTTATTTCTTTTTGAGAGAGAGAGAGAGAGCACGTGCATAAGTTGGGGAAGGGCAGAGAAAGAGGAGACAGAGAATCCCAAGCAGGCTCCCCGCTGTCAGTGCAGAGCCCAATGCAGGGCTCAAATTCATGAACCATGAGATCATGACCTAAGCCAAAGTCAAGAGTCAGAGGCTTAACTGACTGAGCCACCCAGGCACCCCCGCTCCAAATTCCACTCATTTAAAATTGCCCTTATTGGAAGATAACAACACACACCAGTAAACTTACAGTCCCAGCAGCCAAACCTTGTAACTGGCAGTACAGAGAATGCCCTGTCAATCAGTGTGTCTATAGCCCCAGAAGACATCTAGCCTGACTACAGGCCCCACCCACCAACAAAAGCCTCTCAGGGGACACGGCAGGGAGAGCACCCTAAAATTCAGTGCAACCACAGCCCTGGCAAACAGGCTGAAGGCAGGCATCTGATCTGACTACTGACACTGCCCAACTACAAGCCCATGATGGCCCCAGACTGGCCTCTTAACATCACAGGGGCCAAACCCAGCCCACAATGGGCAAAGTGGGCCTATGAAGACAACTGAACTGAAAGCAAATGAGGCTCAGCCACAATAATGGGGTGCACCCCCATAGGAGACACCCCTGAAGCTCCTGCTTCTGGTAAACAGGGGATATTGTGCTACAGCCACCACAGGACTTCTAAGAAGAAGACCTCTACTTTCAAGATCAGGAGACATAACTGACTTTACTAATACATAGAAACAAACACAGAAAGTTAGACAAAATGAGGAGACAGAGGAATGTGTCCCAAATGAAAGAATAGGACAGGGGTGCCTGGCTGGCTCATTCAGAAGAATGTACAATTCTTCATCTTGGAGTCATGAGCTCAAGCTCTGTGTTGGGTGTGGAGATTACTTAAATAAATAAAACTTAAAAAGAAAAAAAGAAGAAGAAGAAAGAACAGGACAAAATCACCACAAAAGAGCTAAATTAAATGGAGATAAACAATATGCCTGGCAAAGAATTCAAAGTAATGGTCATAAGATACTCATTGGACTTAAGAGTGGAGAATCTCGGTGAGACTTTCAACAAAGACATAGAAAATATAAAAAATCAGAGATGAAGAACTCAATAACTGAAATTTAAAAATACACCAGTGGGGAGACGCCTGGGTGGCTCAGTCAGTTAAGCATCTGACTTCAGTTCAGGTCATCATCTCATGGTTTGTGGGTTGGGGCCCCACATTGGGCTCTGTGCTGACAGGGAGGAGCCTGCTTGGAATTTTCTCTCTCTCTCTCCCTTTGGGCTCTGTTTTGCAGTGCAGAGCCTGCTTGGGATTCTTTCTCCTCCTCTCTCTCTATCCCTCCCCCACTCACACTGTCTCTGTCTCTCTGAAAAATAAACTTAAAAAATACAAAACATAAAGATAAATAAACAAATTAACCCGCATTTACCTTTGAAAACCTTCATGGCTGGTGTGAGGGAAACAAGGGGAGGGTTATTGTGTAGGACGACTTTCACTATCACTAACAGAATCACTGCTATCTATTGGCTCAATGGAGTCTTTCCTTTCGTGCAACTTTAACAAGGAACCTATCCAATAACACTTGCTTTTGCCTCCTTTTGAGGATTTCATGGAAATGTGGCATTGCACTGACAATTGCTCACAATCCCACAGAGAGAGAGAGACACAGGAGAGGGAGAGAAACCATTGGTTTAGTTATGATCATGTGACATTTGGTGTCACGTACTACTCATATTGCAAGACATCACTTGTTTATCAAGTTAAAATTTGTTTGAAATGTTTGCTTGTCTTGCAGAATACTCACTGAACAAGTTACTTGCAATCCAAGGTTTTACTGTACTAATTAGGGCCACAGAAGAGTTCCCACAGAAGAAACAGAGATTAGGAGACCCAGGAACCAATAGCTATGACCCTCTGATACCTGGAGAGAGAGAGGATTGCATTTCCCTCCACATCATGTACTGGATGGGACCTTTGTACAGGCCTGGGTTCAACTTTCTGGAGATAAGCTCTCTGGGTATCAGCACCTTTGTTCCTTGTTCCAAGCTGCAGGGGACATAAATCACTTATTCTTAGACATCCTCCAGGAACTGGAGGAAGGATATTAATACCATATAGAAACACTTACCTATCCAAGAGAGATGTGATATCCTAGAAGAGAAAAGGAGCAATAAAGAAATTAGATGCTGCTTATCAACTCCAGAAATTTCTTTGGTGATACTGGCCACCACCAGAATTTTATCATCAATACTGAGATTCTGTGCAGATGTTGCCATTCCAATTCATTCCAACCTCCATATATCTTTTCTGATCGGTATCCTTCATCTAACCCAGAATAAACTGGCCTTATCTTATTCTGATTTTCTAGTGTTGCCTTTTACATGAAACAAGGGGAGAAATTAATAGCTAGGCTATTTCTACCTATACTGCCAAATGGTCTCAGGAGAAAAATAGTGTAGGTTTTCCAGACCCAAAGCCACTTTCTCTTACTCTGGCTAAGTAAACTTCTGAGTGCTAAGGTGATAATCAATGACACTTCGGAGGTGAAGCTTCAGATAGTAAATATTGGCAAACACCTTTCAAACAGGTCAATTGAAAGCCAATCTAAGTTTCAACATTCTTATTTCTGAGAAACAAATCTTCAAAATTCTTTATGAAGAAACATTAAAATATTAATAGATACCATTACTAAGGGCACTTATTATCTTTTTTTAGGAGGGTGAAGGCAAAGCTTTCTACTGAGTGTAAGGCAAAAGTAGCCTTCTGCATTTCTCCCAGAAAATCTTAAAAGCACTACAGCAGTTCTTTTTTTTCCCCTCCTGGTGGGGAAAAGCTGCTTCTATGTCTTTTCCAACCCTCTTTCCCCTAACTGGTGTACCCATAATTATGTTAATATGGAGTCTTACTTTGAGAAAGTCGAAGGGATCCTGCTGTTCCATCCGTGCCTGGATGCTCACCAACATCTCCTTGGCTAGGAGACACTGTTCCTGAAGCTGGTTCAGATTCAGCTCCATATCCTCGTTCAAGGCTTTCCCCTCTTCTCGGAGCTCATTTAAAATGTTCTTTTCTTTGCTGTGCAGGAACTGATGTAGCTTTAGAAACTCCAAGGAGATGTGTTGCTGCAGATGTAGCTTGTTTTCCTGGAAACCTCCATGATCATCACCATGGTAATTACTGAGACTAGCTCTTGGGGATGGGGGCCCACACCATCAATACTCACACAATGCGGGAAATACCATAACAGGAAAATGCATAAAAATGACTCTTGAGTATCATCACTTAACCATACTAATAAGAATCCTTTGGGAGATTTACTTTGTTTTTCTGTCAGTTTAATAGTTTAGGAAGGAAATCATCAAAAGTGGTCTTTAGGTTCCTATTACAGTACTGAGGTGGTAACCAATGCCATATAAGGCTGTGGGGTTAATTAATTAGTTAAACATCCTGCAATGAATGATAGTACTTTCCTACCCAGAAGTACAAACCAGTGTCTACCAAGTGATGCTGTCAGACTGGGGCCATAACGAGGCTGAAAGAACTATTCTTATCTAGAAATCAGAGCTGGGGGGAGGGTGGATGCCACTTCTGCTACCAAGACAACATAGAAGAAGCAGGAGATGGACAATGTCTGAAGCACTGAAATTGATAACTGGTACACTTAACACCCTTTTTCTCAGGTAACTGCAACATCCTGAGCGGTGAACCTTCTGACATCCAGGCTTCTCAGATCCTTATCCTCATCATTTCTAGTGATCTCCCCTGTATCTACTCATTCTTTTAATCACACAGGACTTTATCATTCCCAGCCATTTCACTACCTCCAAAATTAACTCTTTAAAAAAAAATTTTTTTTTAAGTTTATTTATTTATTTTGAGAGAGAAAGCGTGTGCACGATCACAAGCAGGGGAAGGGACAGAGAGAGAGGAGAGAGAGAATTCCAAGCAGGCTCCACATGCTGGCAGCACAAAGCCTAATGTGGGGCTTCAGTTCACAAACCATGAGGTCATGACCTGAGGCAAAATCAAGAGTAGATGCTTAACCAACTGAGATACCCAGGAACCCCAAAATTAACTTATTATGCTCACTTAGTCAGATACCTCTATAGAAACAATTATTGGGTATCATTGAAACCTCTTATTCATTGATCCCCTCCATTTCTGTTCATCTTCTCTGTCTCCATGTCCCCTTTTGTCCAGGTTGGATTCTATGGTCCATCATTATAATGGCACACTTAAAATTCACTCTATCCTCTAGCTCACACATCTCCAGTCTTCCTTTTGCCTATTTCACTACTATTCTCAGTCTTATTTGTTGGTTTTGTATCCTCTAACCAAGCTCTGAATATTAGAGTTATTTGATTTTTTTTCCTGGGCTCTTTCCCCTTCTCATTCTACATTCTCTTTCTAGGTAATCTCCTCTTCTCACACAGATTTAAATCAGTCTGTATGCTGACTTCTTATTTCCATCCTAGACCAACTTCCAAGGTCTAGATTCCTGTATCCAACTACCTATTTGACATTTCCACTCACCCCTCACATCTAATCAGTCACCACATCCAGGTTTTGTTTTTTTTTTTTTTTCAATCTCCAAAGTATATGCCAAAGCTGTTTATTTCTATCTCCACTGCTTCTCTTGTCCAAGCCACTCTCACTATTCTCTGGGATTACTGCAGTAGCCTTCTAACCATTATCCTGTCATTGTCTCTCTTCTCACAGCCACTGGACTGATATTTTCAAAATAAGATGAAATCATGTCCTATCTAAACCCTTTAATGCCTTCTCATTATTCATAGGATGAAGTTCAAAATTCCTCATTTATCTCCAAGGGCTCACATAATTGGGCCCATATCCGCCTCTTCAATCTCATTTTGCTTACCATGATCTAATTTTATTAGCTTCTCTCTATTTAATATAGCAACTAGTTTCCTATCAGGACTTTTCCATATGTTCTTTGCTCTTCATAGAACATTCTTCTCCAGGCCACTTCCTTCATATTCCTCTCAATCAGTTCCCTTGGCTAAGTTACTTATCCTTCAGTTCTCAATTAAAAAAATTTTTTAATGTTCATTTATTATTGAGAGACAGAGAAAGACAGAGCATGAGCATGGGAGGGGCAGAGAGAGGGGGAGACACAGAATCTGAAGGAGGCTCCAGGCTCTGAGCTGTCAGCACAGAGCCCAATGTGGGGCTCAAACTCACAAATAGTGAGCTCATGACCTGAGCTGAAGTCGGACACTTAACTGACTGAGCCACCCAGGTGCCCCTGGTTCTCAGTTTTTAATAGGTGATTTCTTCAGAGAACACCCTTTCCCTAGCCTAAATTAGTTCTTCATGTATATGCTCTTGTAGCACGCTTTACCTTCATTCATAGTAATTATCACAGTTGTCATTTTATTGCTATTGATGGGATCACTCAATCCCATTAATCTGTTTCCCACCCTAGTGTAATATAGTATCTAGTATAATGCCTTACCCACTCAATAATTTTTTTTTTTAATGAATGAATGTTGACTGTAATAGCTGAACTAGGAACTCTTACAACAGAAACAACATTCTCTGGAGACATTATTTCCATCTATCCTTCTTCTTTCTCTCATTGTGCATATTTCTGTACAATGCCAAATGCCAGAGAATACCCTCCTCCATAGAATAATTAATGAAGAAACAGAACTCCCAGTTTAGCCCCATAACCCGGGGACTGCTTTGCCAAGTTTCTAACTATTAATTGTCCTAGATCCCCTGTATATATAAAACAGCAATGGTTTATTTATTTAGTTTGAGGGGAGCTAGGAAAGATGAAATCAGATGATAAAAACCAGCAATCCAGGAGACCTTCAATCAGAGGTAGCCTGACTGTAAACTCAAAAGAAAGGTATTTCTTTGGACATAGCAATCCTTAGTGCATTTTTCTGATAAATTCCTTATTTTGCCATATATAAAGGGAAAGACCAGACACATCACAAACCCAGAACAATCACCTAGTGATGGGGACATAAGAAGGATCAGCATATAATGGGAAAGTTCAGTGTGTTCTCTCTGTTGAAGAACCATTGAGAACTTACTTCACTGCTGTATTTCCTTCCATACTACAGTGTCCATTTTCTAATGCTATAGCCCAGGTGCCATTTAGTGTATCCTTTACACTCACATGGCTGAAGTTACAAGGAAAGTGTTCCAGGTCTATCTCATAGCCCCTCTGCCCTGCTTCTCACCTTGTAAGCAGCAATAGCATCTTTCTGCATATTCTTCAGAGACTGAAGTTCCTTCAGTGTTGTCTCCAGTTGGCCCTGGTGGATGGTGAGCTCCTCCTGGGAATACCACACAGACTTAATCCACACTAACTTGGGAGATGAAGGACCATAGGGACATCTCTCCTAAAGCCCCAGAGTGTGAGAAGAAAAAAAAAAAAAAAAAAAAAAAAGCAAGCTCTTGCTGCAAAAATCTTTCCTTTACCCTGAACTACAATTCCTGTCTCTTCTAAGAATTGTGAAGAATATAACAAGCAGCAGAAAAATTTAGTTTTATGCTCTTATTAGCTTACTGTAGGGGGTTGAAGAAGGTAATAGAACTCTACATCTTCTACTCTAGTTACACTGTTCTCACTGTCTCTACTTTTACTTACATTATTATCACTTAGAGCACTCATTTCCCATTTCTGCCCATTAAAATGCAAATGATTTCCCAATTCAAGCTTTCCTTCACCACACATCCCCTATTTCAGTTTTCTCTAATCTTCTCTGAAATTCTAAATATTTACGAATATTACAAATGTGATGAAATTTAGCTCTCAATAGTAGAATATCTTCTGTTGTTTTATTCATTTTGAACTTGCCTAAATTTCAAGACTTTTATAACAAGAGCAATATCTTGTACATCCACATTCTACCCAGTGTCTAGTAGAGTGCTGTCATTGCAGAGTGTAAGTAAATATTTGATTGGGGGAGGGGGGAGTAGGCTTAGAGCTACTCCACTGTTCTTTCCTATCATCAGCAACTCTAGAGAAAGTACGTTGCAAGATATGTTGTATTTTCTAAGCTTACTAATAATCATCTGAATAGAGGGGTGGGGCTGAAAGAAAGAAGAAAACCTACAAAAGATTTTTCCCAGCTCTCCTAAGGCATTATTCAAGGCCCAGGGCTCACCCACCATGAAGAAAGCGACAGCATCAGAGATCTGCAGGAAATCTTTAGACTGCCCCACAGACAACCGAGCATCTTTGCATTGAAAGCAGATCAGTTTCCCATCTGGCTTACTGAATAGTTTCAGGTTCTCTCCATGCTCTGGGCACTGTGGATGGCCCTTGAGTAAGGGTAGCTTCTTAATCTTCTCTACCAGCTTCTCTAGCACAAGGTTGAATGTACAGTTGCTATATTGACATAGCATCTTACACTCAGGACAGATGTTTCCTGTGCTTGCTGCTTCAAAAGTTTGGATACAGCCTGGCAGAAGTGTGGCCACAGCTTAGCATCAATGGATGCCACGAACCAATCATTACACAGTGGGGCAGTGTAGCTCCTTAGTACTATCTTGTATCTGCACTTGAGAGGGTATCTGGTGATCAGATCATGCACTTCACCATAGTTGCCTGGTCAATGTTGGAGGAGGGGCTGGAAGATACCTTTGGAAAAAAAAAAAACAGCTAAATGAATTATCTTTCTTGCTTGCCATTTCAGCACTCCAGGACAGTGGGCTCCATTCCTTTTTTTTTTTTTTTTAAATGTTTATTTTTGGAGATAGACAGAGTGTAGTGGGGGAGGGGCAGAGAGAGAGAGGAGACACAGAATCTGAAACAGGCTCCAGCTTTGAGCTGTCTGCAGAGCCCAATGACGGATGGAACCCACTTGCTGAGCGTGAGATCATGACCTGAGCCTAAGTCAAACGCTTAACCAACTGAGCCACCCCACGTACCCCTAGTGGGCTTAACCAACTGAGCCACCCACGTACCCCTAGTGGGCTGTAATCCTAAAGGAGCTGAGAATTGGTGCAGCCAGAATAAAAGCACCAGCCTCCTCTTTGAAAGTGATCTGAATACATTCCTTGGTTTCAAACATTATCATTTATTCCTACTCCCGCTCTATTTAAAATATAATAGAGAACTAAGGCAGAAAATCAGAGTATTCAACCAAAGAATGTTTCTACTTGTATACCCTTCCACCCACTTTCCCCATGTGTTGTTTAAAGTTTTACTTTCAATTTCCATTCTACTAGTTACTTCCTTTTTGTTTTGTTTTGTTTTGTTTTGTTTTTACAAGTCATGTACAGAGAATTGGAAGGTCAATCAGATTCCTCAGTGACATAATATCATCAACCATAATATCATCCAGGCCTTCCCCGCCTTTTAAAGAACACATTATAGAAATAACATATATACAGAAAAATGCAGAATCATGCATAAAACTCAGTGACTTTTCACAAAATGAGCACATCTGTGTAATCATGGCCCTGATCAGGAAACAGAAAACTACCACCATTTCAGAAGTCCCCCAGAGGCCTGCTTCAAGTACTATCCCTCATCAAGGTTGACCCCTGTCTTGATTTCCAACACTATTCATTAGTTTTTCCTGTTTTTGAATTTTATACAAATACAACCATGTACTATGTACTCTTTCGTTGTTGACTTCTTTTGTCACCTTACATTGTGAGATTTATACGTATTGTTCTATGTAATTGTAGTCCATCCTTCCTCATGGCTGTATAGTACTACATTGTATGAATATACCATAATTTATTCCTCCATTCTACTATTGATAGACCTTTGGGTAGTTACCAGTTTGAGGCTATTATAAACAGTGTTGCTGAGAAACATTACTGCTCATATGTAAATATACATATATAGATATATAGATATATAGATATATATAGATATATATACATATATTTTTTCTTGTTATATACCTAAGAGTGGGAGGGGTCATAGGATTGGCATACATTCACCTTAGTAGATACTGCCACACTGTTTTCCTAAGTGGCAGTATCGATTTACACGGCCACCAGTGCTGTGAAGACTTAGCATATTCACTTTAGCCATTCTGGTGGGTATGTACCTGTATTACACTGTGGCTTTAATCTATATTTGCCTTATGACTATGGATATTGGGCCCATTTTCAAATGTTAATTGTCCATTTTCATCTCCCCTTTTGGTGAAGTGTGTATTTAGTGTCTTTTTTATTTATTCATAAGAGTTCTTCACATATAAATATGAATTCCTCATTAGATACATACATCACACATATCTGTTTCCACTCTGTGGCTTGCCTTTTCACTTTCTTTCTTTCTTCTTAAAGGATTTTTTTTATTGTTTATTTATTTTGAGAGAGAGAGTACAAGTTAGGGAGGGGTAAGAGAGAGAGAGAGAGACAGAGAATCCCATGCAGGCTCCACACTGTCAGTGCAGTGCAAAGCCCAACGTGTGGCTTGATCCCACAAACCATGAGATCATGACCTGAGCCAAAACCAAGAGTTGGATGTTTAATCTACTGAGACACCCAAGCACCCCACCTTTTCACTTTCTTAATGATATCTTTTAATGAGCAAAATTTCTTAATTTTTTAAAACTTAAAAAGTTTTTAAGCATAACATACAGAAAGCAGCATGAAATAAATGTATAGCATATTGATTTAATAGATGAAGAGCCATGAAAGGAGAACCTTGCCAGCTACCCCAGAAATCATCTATATACATACACTCTACCACCTATATGCCCCTCCCGATATTCCTGAGATGATTACTATCCTGAATTTTGTGTTAATCATTTCCTTTGTGGCCTATCTTGATGTTTATATGAACAAAATTATATTTTATGTATTTATGACTTGCTTTCTTTGGTCAGCATAATTTTTGAGATTCATCTGTGTTGATACACAGAACTAAAGATCATTTGTTTTAACTTCTGTATAATATTCTATTGATGAAAATTTATTTACCCATTTTACTATTGATAGCCAATTGGACTGTTTTGGTGTTTTGCCATACAACCAATGCTACTATGAACATTCTTTCACATGTTTCCTAGTACACACGTGCAAGGATTTTTCTAGGTTATTTAATGTTAAACCAACCTTCTTTTCCTGCAACTAATCCATCTTGATCATGATATATTAATTATGTACTGCTAGATTTGGTTTGGTAATATTTTATTTAGGATTCAACATCTATGTTCATGACTGAGATTGCTTTTCTTTTTTTTTTTTTTTCCCTTAAGCTATCCTTGTCTGGTTTTCTTATTTAAGTAATACTAACTGCATAAAATTAATTGGGGAGTGTGCCTTCTTTATCTCTTCTCTGAGACTGTGAAAAAATAATAGAATTATCTGTTCCTTGAGTAATTTGGTGAAACTCACCAGTGTACCTTCTAGAATTGATGCTTTATTTTCTGATTTTGTATTATCTGGAAGTACTGATTTACTTCTTGAATAGTTATATGATCATTTAGTTTCCTAAAAGAAATGAGAATCAAACTGGCATTGGATTTCTCTTCTGCAACACTAAATGCAAATAATAGAAAATGTCCATAAAGTACTGAGAGGAAAATGTTTGGAACCTAAAATTTGAAGTCTACACAAACTTTTATTCAAATGTCAGGACAAAATAGGGCCATTATTCCTGGAAGTGAAATTATTCCAATGGAATATACTCCCTATTCAGCCTTTCTTTTAGAAAAAATGCTTAAAGATATACTCTAAGTTCCATTTCTGGCAATACTGTGAACCATTTATCCTGGAAAACCCACCACTATAAAACACAGAAATGCCAATTAAGATGTAACAGACATCCTTTGAAATGCATACCTGAGTGTACAAGAAAGTAAAGAGAAATGCCTAAGTCAAAAAAAAGAATATAGAACAGAAAAGCATTGAGGTAGGTTAGAGTTACTGAGACTCAGGAAAACTCAGATTTAACAATCCTTAGACCTGCACCAACGTAAGGAGTTGGACCTGAGACTTTTCAATAAAGTTGGGGTATTTGAAGAACTACAATTTCAGTGAAGGAGTGGCAAGGAAGACAATAAAGAATGCTAACTACCTTGGTCTGGGGTCTGAGTGAAAAATAAGCCTGAATTGGTCCATCTTTGCCAATCTCTCAATTGATACTCAACTGACCTTTCTTTAGCCTCATTCTTCTGTGAGTATAAGTGACTTTAAATTAGAGTCATTACAGAATTTGTCAAGACTGAACACTTCAGCAATCTTCTGTTTTTCTACTGTTGCACTATAGATTTTTCAGCTGTTTGGTTTCTATACCACTAAATCCCATTTTCTTTATTATCATGCAAAATTCCCTAATGTTTTTGGTCCACTGCTAGCTATTCCCTATGTTATAGCCCAGTTATGGATTTATTCTTGGTATATACTTTATGAAAATTGTTTTAATGTTTATATATTTCTGAGAGAAACAGAGTGCGAGTGGGGGAGGGGCAGAGAGAGAGGAGGGCAGAGGATCCGAAGCAGGCTTGCATTGACAGTACAGAGCCCGATGCGGGGCTCGAACTCATGAACTGTGAGATCGTGACCTGAGCCAAGGTCAGACACTTAACTGACTGAGCCACCCAGGCACCCATTTTATAAATTAGGATTTGACAAGGTGGACAAGTAGGTGCAGCCTGCATTTTGAGCTGGTAGCCCAAGTAATACATTAAAACATGTTTTTTTAATTGGAATATAATTGACATACATATTATATTAGGTTCAGGTATACAACATAGTGATTCAATATTTGTATACATTGTAAAGTGATCATGGTAAATCTGGCTACCATCTGTCACCATACAAAGTTGTTACATACTATTAACTGTATTTCCTGTGCTGTACATTGCATCCCATATCTTATTTATTTTATAATTGGAAGTTTGTACCTTTAATCCCTTCCTCTATTTTACCCATCCCTTCATCTTTCTCCCCTCTGGCAACCACCAGATGATTTTCTGTATCTATAAGTCTGTTTCTATTTTGTTTTGTTTTGTTCGGGGTTTTTTTTTCTTTTTTAAATATTTTAAAGAGAAAGAGTGCACACAATAGGGGAGAGCAGGGTAGAAGGAGACAGAGAGAACCTTAAGCAGGGCTCCACAGTTTAGTGTGGCCGGAGACAGGGCTCACTCCCAGAACTCTGGGATCATGACCTGAGGTGAAATCAAGAGTTGGACTTTCAACCACTGAGCCACCCAAGCACCCCTGTTTGTTCATTTAATTTTTAGATTCCACATATAAGTGAAATCATACATTATTTGTCTTTCTCTGTCTGATTTTTCATTTAGCATAATACCCTCTAAGTTCATTCATGTTGTCACAGATGGCAAGATTTCAGTCATTTTTATTCCATAGTGTATGTATGTATATACACATAAATAGATATAGATATAGATATAGATATAGATATAGATATAGATATAGATATAGATATAGATATAGATAGATATCACATCTTCTTTATCCATTAATCTATTAATGGACTCTTAGGTTGCTTCCATATCTTGGCTTTTGTAAGTAATGCTCCAATGAACATAAGAGTGAACATATCTTTTTAATAAAATTAATCTTTTTGTGGGGTGCCTGGGTGGCTCAGTCAGTTAAGCATCCGACTCTTGGTTTCAGGTCAGGTCATGATATCTGAGTTCATGAGTTTGGCCCCGCAGCAGGCTCCATGCTAACAGTACAAGGCCTGCTTAGGATTCTCTCTCTCTCCCTCTCTCTTTGCCCCTCCCCTGCTTGTGCATGCTCTCTCCTCTCTCAAAACAATAATAATGTTTAGTGTTTTTGTTTTTGTTTGGGGTAAATGCTCAAAAGTGGAATTGCTGGATCATGTGGTGTTTCTATTTTCAATATTTTAAAGAACCTCCATACTGGTGTTGCTGCGCCAATTCACATTATCACCAGTAGTGCATGAGGGTTTCCTTTTATCCACTTCTTCACCAACACTTGTTATTTCTTGGCTTTTTGTACTAGTCATTCTGACAGGTGTGGAGGTGATATCTCATTGGAGGTTTTTGATTTGGATTCCTCTGGTGATTAATGATATTGGGCATCTTTTTTAAAGATTTAATGTTTATTTATTTTTGAAGAGAGAGAGAGCATGAGCAGGGAAGGGGCAGAGAGAGAGGGAGACACAGAATCCTAAGCAGGCTTCAGGCTCCAAGCAGTCAGCACAGAGCCTGATGCAGGGCTTAAACTCATGAACCGTGAATCATGACCTGAGCGCAGTCAGATGCCCAACCAACTGAGCCACCCAAGTGCCCCAGTGATATGAGCATCTCTTCATGTGTCTGTAGTCCATCTGTATGTCTTCTTTGGAAGAACGTCTATTCAGCTTCTATGTCCATTTTTTAATTCGATTACTTGTTTTTTCTTTTTTCTTTTGGTGTTGAGTTATATGAGTTCTTCATATATTTTGGATAGTAACCTCGTATCATTTGCAAATATCTTCTCCCATTTAACAGGTTTTGTTTCATTTTCGTGATGGTTTCCTTCACTGTGAAGCTTTTTTAGTTGGATATAGTCCCAATTGTTTATTTTTGCTTTTATTGCCCTTGCCTGAGAAGACAGATAAAAAAAAATATATTGCTAAGACTGATGTTCAAGAGTTTACTGCCTATGTTTTGTTTGAGGAGTTTTATGGTTTCAGGTATTACATTTAGGTCTTTAATCCATTTTGACCTTATCTGTGTATGGTATAGCCCAGTTTCAGTCTTTTGCATGTTAGCTGTCTAGTTTTCCCAGCACCATTTATTGAAGAGACTATCTTTTCTCCATTGTATATGCTTGCCTTCAATTAATCATCATAGATTAATTGACCATATATGCCAGGGTTTATCTCTGGACTCTCTATTCTGTTCCATTGATCTATATGTCTATTTTCTGTGCCAGTATCATACTGTTTTGATTAATGTAGCTTTGTAGTATAGTTTGAAAACTGGGATTGTGATACCTCCAGCTTTGTTCTTTCTCAAGATTTCTTTGGCTATTCAGGATCTTTTGTAGTTCCATACAAATTTTAGGATTATTTGTTCTAGTTCTATAAAAAATGCTATTGGTATTTTGATAGATATTGCATTGAATCTATAGATTGCTTTGGGTAGTATGGATATTTTAACAATATTAATTCTTTGAATTATGAGCACAATATATCTTTCCATTTGTGTCATCTTCAATTTCTTTCATCGGTGTCTTATAATTTTCAGAGGATAGGTATTTCACCTCCTTGGTTAAACTTATTCCTAGGTATTTTATATTTTATTCTTTTTGGTGCAGTTGTAAATGGGATTGTTTTCTAAATTTATCTTTCTGCTACTTCATTATTAGTGTATAGAAACACAATAGATTTCTGTATATAATTTTGTAGCCTGTAACTTTACTGAATTCATTTATTAGTTCTCATAGTTTTTGGAGGGGTCTTTCAGGTTTTCTATGCATAGTATTATATCATATGCAAATAGACAGTTTTAGTACTTCCTTATCAATTTGGATGCTTTTTCTTTCTTTTTCTTCTCTGATTGCTCTGGCTAGGACTTCTAGTACTATGTTGAATAAAAGTGGTCAGAGTGGGCATTCTTGTCTTTTTCCTGATCTTAGAGGAAAGCTTTCAGCTTTTCACCATTAAGTATGATGTTACCTGTGGGGTTGTCATATATGGCTTTATTATGTTGAGTTATGTTCCCTCAATACTTGTTTTGTTGAGAGTTTTTATGGGGAATGGATGTTGAATTTTGTCAAATGCTTTTTCTGCACTTGTTGAGATGATCATATGATTTTTATCCTTCACTTTATTAATGTGAAGTATCACATTGATTGGTTGGTGGATATTCTTGCATCCCTGAAATAAAACACACTTGATCTTGGTGAATGATCCTTTTAATGTATTATTGAATTTGGTTTGCTACCATTTTGTTGAGTATTTTTGCGTTTATGTTCATCAGGAATGTTGGCTTGTAATTTTCTTTTACATAACATCCTTATCTGGTTTTGGTATGAGAGTAATGTTGGCCTCATGTAATGAATTTGAAAGCATTTCTTCCTCTTCAATTTTTTGGAATAGTTTGAGGATAGGTATTAACTCTTTAAATGTTTGGTAGCATTTATCTATGAAGCTACATAGTTCTGGATTTTTGTTTGTTGGATGTTTTCTGTTTTGTTTTTATTCAGTTTGAGTACTAGTAAACAGCTCAGTCAGATTTTCAACTTCTTCCTGATTCAGTCTTAGAAGATTGTGTGTTTCTAGCAATTTATCTATATCTCTTATAGGTTGTTCAGTTTGTTGGCATATAATTTTTCTAGTAGTCTCATAATCCTTTGTGTTTCTGTGATGTTGGTTGTTACTTCTCCTTCACTTCTGATTTTAGTTATTTGAGTTTTCTGTTCATTTCTTGATGAGCCTGGCTAAAGGTTTATCAATTTTGTTTATCTTTTCAAAGAACCAGCTTTTAATTTGATGTATCTTTTCTATTATTATTTTTAGTTTCTATTTCATTTATTTCCACTCGTATCTTTTATTATTTCCTTCCTTCTACTAACTTTGGACTTTGTTTATTGTTCTTTTCTAGTTCCTTTAGGTGTAAGGTTAGATTGTTTATTTGAGGCTTTTCTTGTTTCCTGAGGGAGACCTGTGTCACTATAAAAATCGCTCTTAAAACTGTTTTGCTACATCCCAAAGGTTTTGGAATGTTGGGTTTACATTTTCATTTGTGTCAAAGTATTTTTTAATTTAGCTTTGATTTCTTTGTTGACCCATTGGTTGCTTAGTAGCAGGTTGTTTAGCCTCCAAGTCTTTGTGTTTTTTCCAGGTTTTCTTATAACTATTTCTAGTTTCATACTGTTATAGTAAAGAAAGACACTTGATATGATTTCACTCTTCTTAAACTTATTGAGATTTGTTTTGTAGCCCAATATATGAGCTGTCTTGGAGAATGTTCCATGTGCACTTGAAAATAATGTGTATTCTGCTATTTTGGGGTGGAATATTCTATACATATCTGTTAAGTCCATCTGGTCTGTTATTCAAGCCATTGTTTCCTTATTGCTTTTCTGCCTGGATGATCTATGTATTGATGTGAGTGGGATGTTAAAGTCCCCTACTGTTATTGTATTACTGTCAACCTTTCCCTTTATGTCTGTTAATTTTTGCTTTATATATTTAGTTACCCCTGAATATATATATTGGGGAATAGATATTACAATTGTTATATCTTCTTATTGGATTGATCACTTTATCATTATGTATTTCCCTTTTTGTCTCTTGTTACAGTTCTGTTTTAAAGTCTACTTTGTCTGACATATGTATTGCTACCCCAGCTTTTTTTTTTTTTTCCATTTGCATGGAATATATTTTTCTGTTCCTTCATTTTCAGTCTGTGTGTATCTTTAGGTCTAAAGTGAGTATCTTGTAGGCAGCATATAGTTGGGTCCTGTTCTTTATCTATTCAGTCACTCTATATCTTTTGATTGCAGCATTTAGCCCATTTGTATTTAAGTAATTATTGATAGATATGTATGTATTGCCATTTTGTTAATTGTTTTCTGATGTTGTTATAGGTCTTCTCTGTTCCTTTCTTCTCTTGCTCTCTTCCCTTATGAATTGATGACTTTTTTTTAGTTTTATGCTTGGATTCCTTTCTCTTTATTTTTTTGTGTATACATGTCCATTATAGGTTTTTGGTTTGTAATTACCATAAGGTTCATATATAATACCCTATGTACACAGCAATCTATTTTAAGTTGATGGTCACTTAAATTTGAACACATTCTAAAAGCACTACATTTTTACTCCACTTCCTCCATGTTTTATGTGTTTGATGTCATATTTGACATCTTTTTTACTTTCTATATCCCTTAACTAAGTACTGTAGATATACTTGATTTTACATTTTTTTCTTTTAATCTTCATACTAGCTTTATCAGTGATTGATCTACTACCTTTATTGTATGTTTTCTCTCACCAGTGAAATTTTTTCTTTCATAATTTTCTTACTTCTAGTTATGGCCTATTCTTTTCTACTTAAAGAAGTCCCTTTAAGGCCAGTTTAGTGGTAGGATGAACTCCTTTAAATTTTGTCCAGGAAACTTTTTATTTCTCCTTCAAATCTGTATGATAACCTTGCTGGGATACAGTGTTATTGGTTGTAGGTTTTTTTTTTTTTCTTTCTTTCAGCACTCTGAGTGTATCAAGACACTCCCTTCTGAGCTGCAAAGTTTCTGTGAAAAATCAGCTATTAGTTTTACGGGTGCTTCTTTGTATGTAACTAATTGCTTTTCTATTGCTACTTTTAAGATGATCTCTTTAGCTGTAATTTTTGACATATTAATTATTATGTCTGTCTATAGACTGCTTTGGGTTCATCTTGTTTAGTGCTCTGTGATTCCTAGTCCTGGATGTCTGTTTCCTTCCCCAGTTTAGGGAAGGAATTGTTTTCAGCAATTGTTTAAGTAAGTTATCTGCCCCTTTCTCTCTCTTCTTTCTCTTCTGGTACCCCTAGAATATGTTAGTACACTTGATGTTGTCCCAGAGGTCTCTTAACCTATCCCAATTTTTAAAAAATTTTTTTTTCTTTGGGGCTCCTGGGTGGCTCAGTCAGTTAAGTGTCTGACTTCATCTCAGGTCATAATCTCATGGTTCGTGGGTTCAAGCCTCACATCAGGCTCTGTGCTGACAGCTGAGAGCCTGGAGCCTGCTTCAGATTCTGTGTCTCCCTCTCTCCCTGCCCCTCGCCTGCTCGTGCTCTGTCTCTCTCAAAAGTGAATAAACATTAAAAATTTGTTTTTAATGTTTTTTCCCTTTTTTGTTCAGTCTCGGTGTTTTCCACTGATCACCTTTTCCTCCTGATCACTGATTCATTTTGCAACTTCCAATTTGCTGTTGCTTCTCTCTGGTGTATTTTCATTTCAGTTATTGTATTCTTTTTGTGTGTGAAGGGTTTTTGTTAGTTTAATACATCTGAAAAGAATGCATATACAAAGAATTGAGACATGTGAAAGCATTGGCTCAACAGAATCTATAAGAATTAGGATTTGGGAAAGGTGGAGAAGATTACCTAAACATTTTTAAAAATTGGGAACTGCAACCAAAATAAGCAGATAAAATCCCTATTAACACTTATGAAGAGGGGCGTCTGGGTGGCTCAGTCGGTTAAGCGTCCGACTTCAGCTCAGGTGACAATCTCATGGTCCGTGGGTTCAAGCCCCGCGTCGGGCTCTGGGCTGATGGCTCAGAGCCTGGAGCCTGCTTCTGATTCTGTGTCTCCCTCTCTCTCTGCCCCTCCCCCGTTCATGCTCTGTCTCTCTCTGTCTCAAAAATAAATAAACATTAAAAAAAATTAAAAAAAATACTTATGAAGAGTCTTCATAAGACTCCATGATTTTTTTTTTTTAATTAAACTAGAGAGCCTTACCTAGCTACTCTAGGGTTCTTCATACGCAAAACAGAAATAAGGGGATTTCTCTGACTGGTCCCATGTTGTTAAATGTTCTCCCCACCTCCACTCCCACCCCTAGTTTCTTTAAGCAGGTCTTCATCCTCCCAACTTGAAAGAGGATGTGCATCATTCCATAGACATCTGTCTTCTAGCACCACCACTCACATTTCCTCAATTTACTAGGTCTTTGATTGTGTTCTAGGAACACCTTGTCATATGCTATTAAGCTGGACATCTATGCTAAGCATATAAGACAGTGACAGGGAAAAAAAATGTTTTTTAATTACATAATCCACTGGGTGTATTTCAAAAGGTGTAATACTTTTCTTCATTTATCAGTGAAAGAAGTTAGAAATTAATTTCAAAAAAAAAATCAGAAAATGACAGACAAATTTCCCTGAAAGTCACAGTCACA
Organism: Lynx canadensis; assembly: GCF_007474595.2. Lineage (NCBI taxonomy): Eukaryota > Metazoa > Chordata > Mammalia > Carnivora > Felidae > Lynx > Lynx canadensis. Next base: position 58,598,864 of record NC_044308.2, read on the forward strand.
TATAGAGTGCATCCTAGAAAAGAGGAGGGGTAAGACAGGTTCCACCCGCTTTCATGAGTTTCATCAAGTACTGGACCTACTCAAGGGTGGAGAGAGAGATGGTGGAAGATGGCGGCATAGGAGGATGCTGGGCTCACCTCATCCTGCTGATCACTTAGATTCCATCCACATCTGTCTAAATAACCCAGAAAACCACCAGAAGACTAGCAGAACAGACTGTCCGCAGCCAAGCATAGACAAGAGGCCCACGGAAGAGGATAGGAAGGGCGGAGAGGTGGTGTGCAATACACAGACTGGCGGGAGGGAGCCAGGGCGGTGGAGGGGCAACCTGCCTGGCATGGCAGAGCCCCTGAAGTCTGGCTTGCAAAAGCGAAGGGGCCAGACTCCGTGAGTTCTGACAGCCAGCGGGACTTAATATCTGGAATGTTAAAAGTCAATAGCCCTGCTCTCGGAGAGCGGGGAGGGCAAGAGGACACCGGAAAGGAGAGTTGTTGAGCCCTGGAAGGCAGAGCTCAGCTCGGCAGGGAACAAACACACTGGCAAGCTCCATTTCCCTCTCCCATCCCCCAGCCGAAATTCCAAAGAGAACCAGCTCCCCTCACCGAACTTGATTGCACCGCACAAATGCCCGATGCTGTTTTCTGTGGATCCATCCCTCCAATGGGCCTGCCTTCCTCCCAGTGCTACAGGGCCCCTCCTGCAGGGGACCACGTACAGCAAAGTGAGCTAAGCCTGCCCCTCCCATTCCTGTGCACCTTGTGGATCCACCCCACCTAATATTCCCTTGGCCAGATCCCATCGAAGCAGCACCACAAGCCTGGCAGTGAGCAAGTAGCCCAGACAGGGCTACACCACTCCACAGTGAGTCCTGCCCCTGGGAGAGAGGAAGATAAGGTACACACCAGTCTGACTGTGGCCCCAGTGGTAAACTGGGGGCAGACATTGGGTCTGACTGTGGTCCTGCCCACCAACACAAGTTATTCCGGATGGCACAGGGGAAGTGTCCTGCAGTTTGGAGCTACCACAGGGACTACCTAAAATGACAAAACAGAAGAATTCTCCTCAAAAGAAACCCCAGGAAGTAGTGACAGCTAATGAATCGATCAAAAATGATTTAAGCAATATAATGGAACAAGAATTTAGACTAATAGTCATAAAATTAATCGCTGGGCTTGAAAAAAGCATAGAAGACAGCAGAGAATCTATTGCTACAGAGATCAAGGGACTAAGAAATAGTCATGAGGAACTAAAAAATGCTATAAATGAGGTGCAAAATAAAATGGAGGCAGCCATAGCAGAGATTGAAGAGGCAAAAGAGAGAATAGGTGAATTAGAAGATATAATTATGGAAAATGTCAAAAAAGAAGATAAAATTAAAGAAAAAAATTATAGAAAAAAACGATAAAAATTATAGAAAAAAAAGCTGAGAAAAAGAGAGATAAAAAATCCAGGAGTATGAGGGGAGAATTAGAGAACTAAGTGATACAATCAAACAGAACAATATCAGTATCATAGGTATTCCAGAAGAAGAAGAGAGAGAGAAAGGGACTGAAGGTGTACTTGAACGAATCATAGCTGAGAACTTCCCTGATCTGGGGAAGGAAAAAGGCATTAAAATCCAAGAGGCACAGAGACCTCCCTTCAGATGTAACTTGAATCGATTTTCTGCATGACATATCATAGTGAAACTGGCAAAATACAAGGATAAAGAGAAAATTCTGAAAGTAGCTAGGGATAAACAGGCTTTAACTTACAAAGGTAGACACATAAGAGTATCTAGTATACTATCTACTATAGTATACTATAGTATACTATCTACAGACCTATCTGCTGAAACTTGGCAGGCCAGAAAGGAATGGCAGGAAATCTTCAATGTGATAAACAGAAAAATATGCAGCCGATAATCCTTTATCCAGCAAATCTGTCATTCAGAATAGAAGGAGAGATAAAGGTTTTCCCAAACAAACAAAAAACTGAAGGAATTCATCACCACTAAACCAGCCCTACAAGAGATCCTAAGGGGGATTCTGTGAGTGAAATGTTGCAAGGACCACAAAGTACCAGAGACGTCACTACAAGAATGAAACCTAAAGACATCACAATGACTCTAAACCCATATATTTCAATAATAGCACTGAATGTAAATGGACTAAATGCTCCAACCAAAAGACATAGGGTATCAGAATGGGTAAAAAACAAAACAAAAAACAAAAAAACAAGACCCATCTATTTGCTGTCTACAAGAGACTCATTTTAGACCTCAGGACACCTTCAGATTGAAAGTGAGTGGATGGAGAACTATCTATCATGCTACTGGAAGTCAATATCACACAAACTAGACTTTAAATTAAAGGCTGTAACAAGAGATGAAGAAGGGCATTATATAATAATTACAGGGTCTATCCATCAGGAAGAGCTAACAATTGTAAATGTCTATGCACCAAATACGGAAGCCCCCAAATATATAAAACAATTACTCACACACATAAGCAACCTTATTGATAAGAATGTAGTAATTGTAGAAGACTTTAACACCCCACTTACAGCAATGGATAGATCATCTAGACACAGGATCAATAAAGAAACAAGGGCCCTGAATGATACATTGGATCAGATGGACTTGGCAGATATATTTAGAACTCTGCATCCCAAGGCAATGGAATATACTTTCTTCTCAAGTGCACATGGAACATTCTCCAAGATAGATCATATACTGGGTCACAAAACAGCCCTTCATAAGTATAAAAGAATTGAGATCATACCATGCACACTTTCAAACCACAATGCTATGAAACTTGAAATCAACCACAGGAAAAAGTCTGGAAAACCTCCAAAGCAGGGAGGTTAAAGAACACCCTACTAAAGAATGAATGGGTCAACCAGACAATTAGAGAAGAAATTAAAAAATATATGAAACAAATTAAAATGAAAATACAACAATCCAAATGCTTTGGGATCCAGCAAAGGCAATCCTGAGAGGAAAATACATTGCAATCCAGGCCTATCTCAAGAAATAAGAAAAATCCCAAATACAAATCTAACAGAACACCTAAAGGAACTAGAAGCAGGACAGCAAAGACACCCCAAAGCGAGCAGAAGAAGAAAAATAATAAAGATCAGAGCAGAAATAAACAATATGGAGTCTAAAGGAAACTGGTAGAGCACATCAATGAAACCAAGAGTGGTGCTTTTGAGAAAATACACAAAATGGATAAACGTCTAGCCTGGCTTCTCAAAAAGAAAAAGGAGATGACCCAAATAGATAAAATCATGAATGAAAATGTAATTATTACAACCCGTCCTTCAGAAACACAAGCCATTATCAGGGAATACTATGAAAAATTATATGCCAACAAACTGGACAACCTCGAAGAAATGGACAAATTCCTAAGCACCCACACACTTCCAAAACTCAAACAGGAAGAAATAGAAAGCTTGAACAGACCCATAACCAGCGAATAAATTGAATCAGTTATCAAAAATCTCCCAACAAAACAAACAAACAAACAAACAAAAATCTCCCAACAAATAAGAGTCCAGGACCAGATGGCTTCCCTGGGGAATTCTACCAGACATTTAAAACATAGATAATACCTATCATTCTCAAGCTGTTCCAAAAAATAGAAAGGGAAGAAAAACTTCCAGACTCATTCTATGAAGCCAGCCTTACTTTGATTCCCAAACCAGACAGAGACCCAGCAAAAAAAAGAGAACTACAGGCCAATATCCCTGATGAATATGGATGCAAAAATTCTCAACAAGATACTAGCAAATCCAATTCAACAGCATATAAAAAGAATTATTCACCATGATCAAGTGGGATTCATTCCTGGGCAGCAGGGCTGGTTCAACATTCGCAAATCAATAAGTGTGATACATCACATTAATAAAAGAAAAGAACCATATGATCCTGTCAATCAATGCAGAAAAAGCATTTGACAAAATTCAACATCCTTTCTCAATAAAAACCCTCAAGAAAGTCGGGATAGAAGGAACATACTTAAACATCATAAAAGCTATTTATGAAAAGCCCATAGCTAATATCATCCTTGATGGGGGAAAACTGAGAGCTTTCCCCCTGAGATCAGGAACATGACAGGGATGTCCACTCTCACCCCTGTTGCTTAACATAGGGTTGGAAGTTCTAGCATCAACTATCAGACAATAAAAGGAAATCAAAAGCATCAAAATTGGCAAAGAGAAGTCAAGCTTTCACTTTTTGTAGATGACATAATATTATACATGGAAAACCCGATAGACTCCACCAAAAGTCCGCTAGAACAGATACATGAATTCAGCAAAGTCGCAGGATACAAAATCAATGTACAGAAATCAGTTGCATTCTTATACACTAATAATGAAACAACAGAAAGACAAATATAGAAACTGATCCCATTCACAATTGCACCAAGAATCATAAAATACCTAGGAATAAACCTAACCAAAGATGTAAAAGATGTGTATGCTGAAAACTATAGAAAGCTTATGAAGGAAATTGAAGAAGATACAAAGAAATGGAAAAACATTCCGTGTTCATGGATTTGTAGAATAAATATTGTTAAAATGTCAATACTACCCAAAGCAATCTACACATTCAATGCAATCCCAACCAAAACTGCACCAGCATTCTTCTCGAAGCTAGAACAAGCAATCCTAAAATTCATATGGAACCACAAAAGACCCCAAATAACCAAAGTAATATTGAAGAAGAAGACCAAAGTGGGAGGCATCACAATCCCAGACTTTAGCCTCTACTACAAAGCTGTAATCATCAAGACAGCATGGTATGGTTTGGGCACAAAAACAGACACATAGACCAATGGAATAGAATAGAGACTCCAGAATTGGTCCCACAAAAGTATAGCCAACTCATCTTTGACAAAGCAGGAAAGAATATCCAATGGAAAAAAGACAGTCTCTTTAACAAATGGTGCTGGGAGAACTGAACAGCAACATGCAGAAGAATGAAACTAGACCACTTTCTTACACCATACACAAAAATAAACTCAAAATGGATGAAGAACCTGAATGTGAGACAGGAAACCATCAAAACCCTAGAGGAGAAGCAGGAAAAAACCTCTCTGACCTCAGCCGCAGCAATTTCTTACTTGACACATCTCCAAAGGCAAGGGAATTAAAAGCAAGAATGAACTATTGGGACCCCATGAAGATAAAAAGCTTCTGCACTGCAAAGGAAACAATCAACAAAACTAAAAGGCAACCGACGGAATGGGAAAAGATATTTGCAAATGACATATGGGACAAAGGGCTAGTATCCAAAATCTATAAAGAGCTCACCAAACTCCACACCCAAAAAACAAAGAATCCAGTGAAGAAATGGGCAGAAGATATAAATAGACACTTCTCTAAAGAAGACATCCATATGGCCAACAGGCACATGAAAAGATGCTCAATGTCACTCCTCATCAGGGAAATACAAATCAAAACCACACTGAGCTATCACCTCACACCAGTCAGAGTGGCCAAAATGAACCAATCAGGAGACTATAGATGCTGGAAAGGATGTGGAGAAACGGGAACCCTCTTTCACTATTGGTAGGAATGCAAACTGGTGCAGCCTCTCTGGAAAACAGTGTGGAGGTTCCTCAAAAAATTAAAAATAGATCTACCCTATGACCCAGCAATAGCACTGCTAGGAATTTACCCAAGGGATACAGGAGTGCTGATGCATAGGGGCACTTGTACCCTAATGTTTATAGCAGCACTTTCAACAATAGCCAAATTATGGTAAGAGCCTAAATGTCCATCAACTGATGAATGGATAAAGAAATTGTGGTTTATATACACAATGGAATACTACTCGGCAATGAGAAAGAATGAAATATGGCCTTTTGTAGCAACGTGGATGGAACTGGAGAGCATTATACTAAGTGAAATAAGTCATACAGAGAAAGACAGATACCATGTATTTTCACTCTTGTGTGGATCCTGAGAAACTTAACAGAAGACCATGGGGGAGGGGAAGGGAAAAAAAAAAAAAGTTAGAGAGGGAGAGAGCCAAACCATAAGAGACTATTAAAAACTGAGAATAAACTGAGGGTTGATGGGGGGTGGGAGAGAGGGGAGGGTGGGTGATGGGTATTGAGGAGGGCACCTCTTGGGATGAGCACTGGGTGTTGTATCGAAACCAATTTGACAATAAACTTCATATTAAAAAAAAAGAAGATAAGGGAAAAGAGTAATGAAAAATGTTATAACAAATTCAAGTACTGATAAACAGTATTATAGTCTCCACTTCAATGTTACTAACACATCACAAATTATACGGATATATAGAATAAGAATTTCATCATAAGTTAGTGTCAAATAAGAATCAATGTACAAGTATGTGTCCATATAACATTTAATAAACTAGCTTACCTGCCCTTAAAAAAAAAGGGTAGAGAGAAAAGGAAACTTTCAAAAAGGAGTATGTTATTAAATGAGTTATTTACTATACTCCTTCCTAAGAGCACCAGGTGGGGGACAAGTGTTCTAAACTAGATCTAGGAAGTGGAATGTGGAGTCATTCTGTCCTCTTCCCCTTAAGGGCTGTAAAATGGTTACTGAATTTAAAAAACATGACTAAATGAAAACAAACCCCACACATACTCCCCCCCCCCCAAAACAAAAACAAAAAAACCCTAAATGTCCCAGATTATTCTGCAGAGTGGATGGAGCCCTGGAAGCAGCTCCCAACAACCAAATTAGTCTTTTACAGAGTCATCACAAGCATGCCTTGCTTTTAAACAAAAAAAACAAAAAAATTTTTTTTGAAACAACAAAACAAAAACTAGTACTAACCACTTTTCTAACAATACACAATTATTCAAATTAACTAGTACTGAGAGGGGGAAGGGGACCATACCTATGGGCCTTGTCTCACATGAGTGCATGTGGGTAGGTGCAGGGCATTTGTCATTATTGCAAAAACGAATTTTAATTTTTAATCTTTAGTTTGATTTAACATTGCTTTTAGTACAATGCTGACACCAGCTGCGTGGAAAGGGCTCTGGAGATGTTCATAGGAGCACACACATGTGGGTCTCCTTCGGTTCTGGAGGCTCCAGTGTAGCCAATATTGTTTCATCAAATACATTCTTTAGGCCTTTCTGTGTGAGTGCAGAACACTGCACATACTTGACCGCCTTCAGGTCACAGGCCAGCTTTTCAGCAGTCTCTGGAGTGGTAGGCTTCTGTTTGCTTTTGACAAGTTTCTCAATTGAAGAGGGGTCATCTCAGAGATCAATTTGGGTCCCAACAAGCAAGAAAGGAGCCTTCGGACAGTGGTGAGTTATCTTAGGCACCCAATTCTCCTTCACATTTTCAGATGAGGATGGAGAGACCCCTGAAAAACAGACTAGAAATACATCTGTTTGTGGATAACTCAGCGGTCGTAATCTGTCATAATCCTCTTGCCCTATAGTATCAAAAAGCCCGAGAGTATATGGCTCTCCACCAATCATAACTGTGATTGCATAGTTCTCAAAAACTGTCGGTACATACTCTGATGGTAATTTGCTGTGTAGGATATCAGGAGACATGTTTTAGCAAAGGCACCATTGCCCACAACGACACACTTAATTGTCTGCATTGCTGAAACAGTTTTGTATCCACTTTAAATATTTCAAATTCAATTTTGTATCCACTTTAAATATTTCAAATTCAATTTTGTATCCACTTTAAATATTTCAAATTCAGTAATGACCTCTGCTTCTCCTCCAGGGTGTTGGCAGCACTCTCATTTATTGTATTCTTTAGCTCTGATTCGTTCTATCTATCTTTGATATTTTCCATCTCTTTGTTGAAGTTCTTACAGAGTTCATCCACTCTTCTTCTAAGTTCATTGAACATCTTTATGACCATCACTTTGAACTCTTTATCAGGTAGATTGCTTATCTCCATTTTGTTTAGTTCTCTTTCTGAGGTTTTATCTTGTTCTTTCATTGGAACATATTTCTTTGTCTTCTCATTTTGTCTGTCTGTTATCAGCTATACTTCCTATTCTTGAAGGTAGTAGTCTTATATAGAAGTCATCTTGTGGGGCCCAGAAATGCAGTCCCTACTGGTCATCAGAATCAGGCACTGCAGGGGTATTTCCTGTGTGGGCTGCATGTGCCTTCCTGTTGCTTGGGCTGCAACTGCTTTGAGCATGCTGGTGAGTGTGGCTGGTCCTGGGTGTAGCTGGCTGCAAGGCCTGGCTGTGACCATTGCAGGTGTGTTGGTGGGCAGGGCTGGCCCCCCTGCCTCCCAGGAGAGGAGTCACTTTTCAAGGCACCAGTCCCAGCTGAGGCTGCCTGCTTGGTGTGGTGATTGAGGGTGCAGCCACTTGGGGGGAACACCTGGTGAGGCAGATTGGGCATTGTAGCTCTGCGGGGGAACACAGGGACAGGCAATTTGTACTAGCAAGGTAGATGGAGAGTGTCAGAACTGGCACCTGCCAGCATCAAGCCAACTAGGCTGAAGGAGGGCAAGAAAAATGGTACCTTCTGTGCTTCTTTTCCTGGACAAGGTTGCTACAGATCCTTGCCCTGTGAGCACACACCTAAAATTAATCAATAAATATCCTTCACGTACACGCTACATGATTTTCAAACAGCTATCTCTGTGCTGGGTCTTGGAGCAAGAGAGATTGTTTGTGGGCCCTTTAAGAGTGGAGTTTCAGTTTCCTATAACCCTCCAACTCTCCCAGAGTTAAGCCCCACTTACTTTCAAAGCCAGATGTTATGGGGACTTATCTCCCCAGTGCAGATTCACAGGGTGCCCGATATGGGACTTGAACCCCTCACTTCTCTGGAAGGACTTCAGTGCCTGTGTTATCCTTCTTCCTTGCAGGTCACCACACCAACGTTTGGTTTCCAACCAGACTGCATCACTTTCCCTCCTGCCCTTCTCAGTGTGGCTCTTTAATTACATTTTTGGCTGCTAGTCTCCAGGTCATTCTCTGAGAGAGTTGCTCTATATGTGCTTGCAGCCTTGATATGTCCATGGAAGTTGGTGGGCTCAGGATTTTCCTACTCTGTGATCTTCCCCTCCAATCCCAAAGTAATACATTAAATTTTTTTTAACATTCACTCATTTTTGAGAGACGGGGAGAGACAGAGTACAAGCTGAGGAGGGGCAGAGAGAAAGGGAGACACAGAATCCAAAGCAGGCTCCAGGCTCTGAGCTGTCAGCACAGAGCCTGATGCAGGGCTCAAACCCACAAACCACAAGGTCATGACCTGAGCCAAAGTTGGATGCCTAACCAACTGAGCCACCCAGGCAGCCCCAAAGTAATACATCTTAAATCACAGAATTTCAGACTTGTGTATGCAAAATTTCTTTTACATGTTGCTTTCCTGGCTCTGCTCTAATCATATCACCTACGTGACCACCTCTGTCTATGTATGACTATGTACCCAAAAGGAAGTTGTAAAAAACAAACAGAAAAAAAAAAAGAAGTGAGAAGGTTAGGAAAGATTATTTTCCAAAAGAGAAGCAATTGTAGAGAAGCAACACATCATTTCTGAATGATTTCCATAATCCATTCTTTTTATAACCAAGCAGACATCTCAAGCCAGCAAATCTACTCTTATTTATTCTAGATAGACTTGAGTGTCCAAGTTGGAACTCAATGAACCGAGCAGGTGCTATAATTACCTAGTATTTCCCACCTTTCATTTTGAGAAGAGTACTCAAGAAAAAAATTCTTTTTTTCTCTGTAGTTCTAAACACTTTTGGGATTTTGCTTTTGGGACTCAGTAGAGGCTCTAGATAAGACTTTAAGAACATCAATCAGAATGGGGTACCTGAGTGGCTCAATTGGTTAAGTGTCCAGCTTTAGCTGGGTCATGATCTCACAGTTCATGAGTTCAAGCCCTGCATCGGGCTCTCTGAGGTCAGCGTGGAGCCTGCTTTGGATCCTCTGTCTCCCTCTCTCTCTGCCCCTCCCCTGCATGCTCTCTCTCTCTCTCTCTCTCTCAAAAAATAAGTAAACATTAAAAAAAAAATCAGTGAAACAGGAGTAGTCAGGAAAAGGATTAAACTGGAAAAGGAGCCCAACCCTTTCTATTGACTGAAATGGTAACCATCACACACTTTTCTACAGAGTAACGTTGCAGTGAGCCCTTAGCAGCTGCTAGATTCATTTTATTTTCTCACCTACACCAAATGTGTTAATCCCCAACTTTTAATTTTAAGTACTAAATTGAGTTTAGTACTTAAAATTGAAAAAAATTGAATTCAGGACTGACGTCACTAAGTTCTCCAGGGAGAACTCCACAAACAACTATTGAACTTGCAAAACTGTTCAAGCCCCATATCAGGCTCTGTGCTGACAGCTTGCTCAGAGCCTGGAGCCTGTTTCAGATTCTTTGTCTCCTTCTTTCTTTGCCCCTCCCACACTCATGCTCTGTCTCTGTGTCTCAAAAATAAATAAATGTTAAAAACAATTTTTAAAAATATTTTGGAACTAGATGGAGGCAATAGTTACAGAATATTGTGAATATGCTAAATGTCACTCACTGAATTGTACACTTTCAAATGGTTAATTTTGTCATGTAAATTTTTCCTCAATTTAAAAAAATTGAAGCCATAACTGATTCCAGAGCCAAAATTTTTATACTGAACAGTATCCTATCTTGTTGAATGCTATATTATAACTACTATTTCATGTGTAACCACCAGAAATGCCTTCGATCTCAATTCCTAAGAGTCTGATGAGGTAAGTATTCTATAATGCTAGCTCTGTCCTAATACCCATACTTGCTAGGGCATTAAAATGCGTAAACTAGAGAGAGGCTCTGCCCATAAGCTGCTCATGTCTGGGTCTCCACTAACATTTATAGGTGAGGATAAAGTACAACTAGAAGCCCCTGGCCCATTCTTCTTTTCACTTCTCAGGGAACCCCTTACCCTGTCCCATATACCTCATAATCACATGTGTGGAAAGCCCAGTCCACACAACCAAGCTTCACACACACACACACACACACACACACACACACCAACACACAGGTGCCCTTTGGGCACACAGCTGCCTGTGGGAGCTATGGAGGCCCTAGAAGTGGGCTCAGAATCTTTTGGGCAGAGAATTTTGGAGTCCTGGATACACAGTATGTGATTCAAAGTAGGAGAGGGCATAAGCTCCTTAGTCTCATGGGCTCCTTGTCTTGTGAAGAGGAACATTGCTGGAGAAGGCTCAGACTAGGAGCCTCAAAGTAAGGCCCAGGAAAGGACCAGTACTGCCCAGGTCTAGGTGGGTACTGTTTTTCTGTTCCATTCCACTCATCTATATCCTATCTTACCAGCCATGGGTTGGGCCTGTCGGTGCAAGGAGGGGCTATAGTTTCATCTCACAGGCCACATCTTTACCAGAATTGAATTCCTGGGGTCTCAGGTGCCCAGTGGGGCTTGTCTGACTAACTGTGGGAGGACATAGTTACAACTATTGACTGCTCAGATCTCAGAATTCTGGGCTCTGCTTCCTATGAAGTTTTCTACCAGAAGTCCTAAAATGACCTTGCCGACCCCAGACTTTCAAATACAAGCACCCATTGCTCCCAGCATGTACCATGGCCAGCTCTGTGTATTCTTACTCTTTCCTAAATAAATGCTAAAGCTGACAGGCTATGATTCAGGATTAAAATGGGGACTGAGATGAGACCTCCTCAATGTAGGATGATAATGTGCATGATGAAGATAAGAATGTTTTAGGGGAGCATAATGGATGGGTCCCTGGCACTTGACTAGGGGGTTGGTCAAGGGAAACATCTAGGATCTCTAAGATGGGACTTGAAAGATTATACCTTAGACAGACAAAAGTGAGGAAGATTATTATGGGAGAAAAAAATGTTAAATGTATATATACTATTTTTCAACTTGTATATTATGTCCTCTGAAGGATGAAAAACTTAAATATAGACAGAAGATTTTATCTGAGGCAGAATCCCTGAGGACTGGCCCATGGGTTACATCTCATGCTCTTGAAAGGGAAACTAGAACTCAGAACTTGCTGTGATACTCAAGTTAGTGGTAGAATCAAAGGAATCCAAAGAATTCTAGAACCAGAGTTCTCTCCATCTGCTGTACACCCCCTCGAAAATTTGAGTATCCAGAACTGCTTTCTCATTTTTAGCCCCCCATTCCCAGTTAGAAGTTTGTATTTACTTTTATCTGTGGATTTAGTTTCACTCATATTCATATCTATTCTTGTCAGGGGAACATGGGTAAAAATTATTTAACTCATCATCAAATTCCATTCATTGATGACTCTTTCTGTTGCTCTCTTCCCATACCTAGATTTTCACCTCTTTCGGTCCAAGTGCTTTGGCTTATGTTCCTAGGCCTTTGTTCCCTAGCTTCACACTCCACCTATGTTCCCTATCCCTGACACTTGATCTCTCCAAACTTGGATCTTGCCTGCTTGGATCTAATATAACCATTTTCTCTTTGAATATTAGCTCTCCACCATTCTCTCCAGTCTCTTTTTCTGAAACTTCTATCAGACAAACATTGGAGCTTCTTACTCAGCCTCCATTCCTCTTAATTTCCTTTTCTTACTTTCCAATGACATTTTCTAGCTCTCTGTGCTTTGCTCTGGACATTTTCTCCCATTCTTTTTTATAGGTGCTGTTTATTTTTTGTTTCTTTAAACATCTTTGAATAAGGTGAGTTTTTCCAAAATCAGCTATTTATATGAAATTTGCAAGAGGTTGGGGACAGGGCCATATTTGAGGCTATTTTCTTTATGAAACAATGTGTGTATGAGTTTGTATAGCCCTCACTTTCCCCCACCATCAGCACTGCAGAGTTGCTTACAATGCAGTCTGTCCCCTCCACTCTTCCTCACCAACAGACTGCTTTCCATAAATATGGCTTATTTGTCCTTGTTCAATTTCACCTTCCTATATTTCCTGACAAAAGGGTATTTAAAAGCTCCTGCTTTAGCCTGCTTGCCTGTTCTCATTGTTCCCTACAAGTGCTTGTGGATCTTGGCACTTCCTTTGGAGAGCTGTATCGCTCTTGTTTTGTACAAAATCTACATTCCTAAGCATCCATTATCACATGCTTGGTAACAAAGTCAGTGAACAGCCACAAGCCAAATTGCCTCTGAAAAAGGAAGCAAAAACTTTGGCTCCTGGAAAAGTTATTGCTAAAAAAATATCAAAACTTCAAAGCACCTGAGCCTGTGTCTGTACCTGTGCCCCAACCAGAGCCAGAACATGAGCCTGTTAAAGAAGAAAAACTTTCTCCGGAGCCTATTTTGGTTGATACTCCATCTCCAAGCCCAGTGGAAACATCTGGATGTGCTCCTGCAGAAGAATATCTGTGTCAGGCTCTCTCTGATGTAATTCTTACAGTGAATGATGTGGATGCAGAAAATGGAGCTGATCCAAACCTTTGTAGTGAATATGTGAAAGATATTTATGCTTATCTGAGACAACTTGAGGAAGAGCAAGCAGTAAGACCAAAATACCTACTGGGTCGTGAAGTCACTGGAAACATGAGAGCCATCCTAATTGACTGGCTAGTGCAGGTTCAAATGAAATTCAGGTTACTGCAGGAGACCATGTACATGACTGTTTCCCTTATTGATCGGCTCATGCAGAATAATTGTGTACCCAAGAAGATGATGTAGCTGGTTGGTGTCACTGCCATGTTTATTGCAAGTAAATACGAAGAAATGTACCCTCCAGAAATTGGTAACTTTGCCTTTGTGACTGACGACTCTTACACCAAGCACCAAATCAGACAGATGGAAATGAAGATTCTAAGATCTTTACATTTTGGTCTGGGCCGCCCTCTACCCCTGCACTTCCTTCGGAGAGCATCTAAGATTGGAGAGGTTGGTGTTGAGCAACATACTTTGGCCAAATACCTGATGGAACTAACTATGCTGGATTACGATATGGTACACTTTCCTCCTTCTCAGATTGCGGCAGGAACTTTTTGCCTGGCACTAAAAATTCTCGACAATGGTGAATGGACACCAACTTGACAGCATTACCTGTCATACACTGAAGAATCCCTTCTAAATATTATGCAACACCTGGCTAAGAATATAGTCATGGTGAATCGTGGGCTTACAAAGCACATGACTATCAAGAACAAGTATGCCACATCTAAGCATGCTAAGATCAGCACTCTAGCACAACTAAATTCTGCACTAGTTCAAGATTTAGCCAAGGCTGTGACAAAGGTTTAACTTGTAAACATGAGTTGGAGTACTATAATAACTACAAATAAAATTGGCACCATGTGCCATCTGTACATATTATATGTTATGTTTATTTACTTTTAATAAAGTTTGTGGTATTTTTTATTTCTTATACCTTAACTCATTTGAATGTGGCTACTTCCTACTCAAAGGTAACAAAAAAAGGTGTGTTAAAGATATGATGGGGAATATAAAAAGTGCTTTCAGTTTATTGGGACCCAGCACATATATATAATTGTTACTTGTGTGGTTTTCGTTTTATGTACCTGGCTTTGCATTCTTGTATTTACTGTGGTCATAGAGGCATTTAAAGCTGTTCTCTAGGCATACTGCATGTAAGCCCAATTATCTTGGAGAATATGCTGCCTTATTCTGTCAAAGGTCTGCCACCTTACCCCTAGTCCTCCTGTTTTCTGTTTCTTCTGGGAAAAAAAAAGGAAGCATACTTCCTCAAAGGGTTGTGGTCTAGGCTTACAGATGTCTCTAGTTGTATTGCAAATAGAGTTGGTCTAGTTTTCATTCTCCTTGTAGTTTTGAGTTAAAGAAGGATGAGTTTCTGAGCAAAAAAGAAATAAAACCACTATTTTTATTCTACCATTTGAAAACCTAAGCTTAAATTGTTTTTGGCACTTTAACCAACATTTCTATGTATTTGGTTGGGGGAGGGGAGATAGAGATATTTCAGTATGTCCTTCATACACCACCTTGACCAGTGGTAATCAGTGCACATGTCTGTCCCCAAAGATTACAAGTTGAATTTCTCTCCAGCCCACAGGAATGGAGACTCAAAGTCAATATTAAGCAGTGTTATGGAAAGGGTTATGCACTATTCTTTGCATACTTGGATTTTTAAACCAAGATGCATCCCCAATACCTACTAGATGTGTTAATTGTAGTTGCTGACATTCCTATAGTCCATGCTAAAGGTCAAGACTACATTCATCATGTGGCCTTTACTCTCTCTCCCAAGCCACAGGTAAATAAAATACAGGTAGTATTCTGACCCATTTCATAGGCTGTTCAACAACCCAAGGTGTGACCTAATGGAAAAGATGATCTGGGCAAAATAGAACCTCTTGCGAATTTAACTTTGGAAATAAAATCAGGAAATTGGCAGTTGAAGCAAATCCTAAAAATTGGAAACATGAAAGGTCATGGCATGAAGACTCATAAAGGAAACAGAATCTAGGAGCTAAATTTTATTTACTTATTTTAAGTTTACTTATTTTGAGAGAGACAGCATGAGCAGGGGAGGGGCAGAGAGAAAGAATCCAAGTAGCTGTTGTCAGCATGGGGCCCGACATGGGGCTCAATCTCCCAAACTATGAGATCATGACCTGAGCCAAAATCAAGAGCCAGACCCTCAACCATCTGAGCCACCCAGGTGCCCCAGGAGCTAAATTTTAAATAGAAGACATGGAGAGATGTAGGGTGGAGTCAGTAAGCTCTTAGAGACAAGAATTATAGAGAGAAACAAATGTGGAGAGTAACTGTGTTACATTAACCACAGCACTGTTATAGGACTCTTCTTGGATTCGTATGCCTACACAATGCCTTGCTATAGTAGGGGCTCAGCAAAAGAGTTGGAGTCATGGATGTTTACCCTCATGGTCAGTGTGGTTACCTCTTGGTTACCTCTTACTTAAAATAACTTGTCTGAATCTCTGCTCTTGTAACAAACTCTCTACCCCAGCATGCTATAAAAACTGTTTTCTGAAAGCTTGCCATGGAGTTTGCTAAACACTCATTTAATGACCTACTCTCAATCTTCATCCTTCTTAACTTACTGGGTTAAGAAATTAACCCAGTTAAAATTCTGTGATATGATTCTGTTCTAATTCTTCTTTCTCTGACCACTCCTCCGCCTTGGTTGGTTTCTCTTCCTCTTTCCACTTTCTTAAGTGTAAACAATCACTATGGTCTATCTTCAGCTCTCTTCTAGCTCTGTACTCTCTTCTTCCCAAGGAAGCCATTCATTCCAAACTTTGTGTACAACTGCTATAAAGGTGAGCCCCCCAAATCTGTATCTCTGAGCCCATATCTTTGAGCTCACAACAGGGTCCCTGAAACTAAATAAGCCTGAAACATAACTCCTCTTTCTCCCTAATCAGTTCCTGCTCTTGGCTTCCCTATTTCTGTTGCACCACCAATATCCCAGTTTTGAAATATGAGTCATCTTTGGGTGTTCTCTTTTTTCCCCCATCATCTAATCAATTATAAAGTCTAGTTAATAATAATAGAACTAATAATAATTGCTAACCCTTCCCTGCCTCAAATATCTTCTTTTGCTTTCCATAGCATACCAAAATAAGTTATGTGGTGTTTTTATTTTTATTAAAAAGGCAGATTTCAGAATTCTCTACATGTTGCAAACTCATATTTCTAGTCTTATCTCCCATGGTTTTGTTGTACAGTAAAATTTTTTAATTTACCATCCTTTCATATATTAATGATTCATTTAAGTTCCATTAACCATTAGATAACAAAAAAAAGTTTTTAAGTTTATTCCCTTTTTTTGTACTAGACTGAGTGGGCAATTCTATGGAAATAAAGAGGAAAAAATCTGTTATTCTCCACCCTCTCAGTATGTGCTTAGAAGACAAAACTCATAAAAATATGCCCCTCAGGGAATATGCAAGCAAAAACAACATTGCATTTTAAGCTAATCAGTCTGTCTGGAAAACTTAAAATTAGATGCATTCTGAATATGATAGAACTTGTGGGAGAACCTGGCCAGTTGGCAATTTAAGAGAAAGATTGTCTCTACCAGAGCTAGTTTTTAATCCTAGTGAATGCAGTATCTTTTGGAAATGGATGCCATTTAGGAATTTTTATTCCATGTGTTTTAAAAATACATTTAAAGTAGACTAGTGGTTTCCAGGGCTAGGACAAGGTGGGGAATGAAGAGTGATTGCTAATGGGTATGGAATTTCTTTATGTGGTGACGAAAATATTCTAGAATTAGATAGTGGTGATGGTTGTACAACTTTGTGACTGTGAGAAAACACTGAATCGTAAACTTTAGAAGGGTGAATTTTATGATATGAAAATATATATTTAATGTTATTGTTGACATTATATGATTTTTTTGTTATTTTATTATTATTATTTTAATTACTTTAATGTCTTATTTTACTTTTGAGAGACAGAGCATGAGCAGGGGAGGGGTAGAGAGAGAGGGAGACACAGAATCCAAAGCAGGCTCCAGGCTCTGAGCTGTCAACACAGAGCCCTACGTGGGGCTCAAACTCACAGACCACGAGATCATGACCTGAACCGAAATCAGATGCTTAACCAACTGAGCCATCTACACGACCCTGTTATTTTATTATTAATATCTTTCCAATTGATGTTTTGCCAATTACTCTGACTTTCAAGAATATAGCCTCTGCTATAAAATAAGGTTATTTTAATCATATTAACTAATATTTACTGACCATTTGCTGTGTGAAATGCTTTATGCACATTATTTCATTTAATCCTCATAACAACCATATGAGATCAGTATTATTCTTCCATTTTTAAGGAAATTGAAACTTAGAGAGGTTAAATAACTTGCCAAGATCACACAGTAATTAAGTGGTGGAGCCTGGATTTGAACTGATTATCTGACCCCAAAGCCCATTTTCCTAATCATTGAGTCAGCAGAGGGCAAATCAATGTTTTGTGCAATTTAATTCATTAAGTGGATCAAACCTGTGAGGCAAAACAGCTGGAACAATTTCCCACTGCTCTAGAGGGAAAAATAGAATTGAAAAACAAAGGAGATTCTGAAATTTCTCTACCTGGAAACCTTAGGAAATCACACCTACTGCCAGCTCCTTAGAGGAAGCCTAACCTTAAGGCAGAAGGAAAGAAATTCAAGTCCAGGATAAGAATTCATCCTTAGAAAGCTCCTGGATGGCAGCAATCACTTTTAAGAAAGCATATCCACCTCCTTCTACTCATTTTGCATATTCTTATAAGGAGAGAAAAGGCAAGGACGAAGTAGAGCAGTGAAATTACTGGAAACTTGCAGAAAAAAATGCTTAATTTTTCACAGGTTTTTTTTTTTCTTCCTGAAAAGTTTTAGATTGTGAACTTTTGAAATCAGGATCAGCAAAATATTTAAAGGGATTTGTTGCCTTTTTTAAAGGGCATTAGTTGCTTTTCAGCTTTCATTTCTTCAAAGTAATTTTCAAAAACTCTGATGGGCAGATTGCTGAAAAATTAGCAGAGCAGAGAATTCAGAGCAGAGAAATATAATTCATCTAAAACAAACTATGTGGCACAAACAGCTCAAGCACCAGAGCAAAATATATGCATGCTTCGTGTGCCCTGTCACTTTCACATAAGAAAGAAAGATTATGAACTTGTTCATTTAACCAGTTTGTCAGGGTTGAAAGAGATCATAAGTCATTTAATTAACTCCTTTCTAGCTACTCCCTGAACATTTGAAATCATGGGAAGCTCACTATTACACAAATTTTTAACTGTTATGAAAAAGTGTCTACTTTTACTAACTTCCCCTTAATAAGAATGTGGTGGGAAGAGACAATAGTAATAAGAGTATAGTAGGAGTAGACGGTATTGTTTACTTTTCCCTCTAGAAATTATAAACAAAATAGGTATAACTCTGTTTCAACAGCTAAGAACAGATAAGACTAAGAGCAAACCTAAAGGTTCCATAACTGAGGAATCTTATCTTAATGCTTAATATATGTTTAATTAAACTTTGTAAGAAGTAGAAGCTGATAGATATGATATATCAGAACATGATTCAGGTGTCAAAATTTCTTGTTGATGAATTTCAGTGAGTTTTTTTCAGCTTTCTTTCTGTAAATACACATTTTCTTTTGTCTGTCAGGAAAACACATGGTTCAAATGAATATAACGTCCTTAATTTTAGCTCTGAAGAGATCTTAAAGGAATTCAATTAAAAATGTTTAACTCCTCAACAAAATTAAAACACAACCTACTGAATAGGAGAGGATATTTGCAAATGATATATCCAATAAAGGGTTAATATCCAAAATATATAAAGAACTTACACAACTCCACACCAAAACACCAAATAGTCCAATTTAAAGTGAGAAGTCATGAATAGACATTTCCCCAAAGAAGATACGCAGATGGCCAATAGACACATGAAAGATGCTCAACATCATTCATCAATAGGGAAATACAAATCAAAACTACAATGAGATATCACCTCACACCTGTCAGAATGACTAAAATAAAAAACACAAGTGTTGGTGAGGATATAGAGAAAAAGGAACCCTGTGCACTGTTGGTGGGAATGCAAACTGGTGCAGCCACTGTGGAAAACAGTATGGAGGCTCCTCAAAAAATTAAAAATAGAACTACCATATATAATCCAGTAATTCTACTACTGGATATTTACTTAAAGAAAATAAAAACACTGATTTGAAAAGATACATGCACCGTTATGTTTATTGCAGTGTTATTTACAATAGCCAAATTATGGAAACAGCCCAAGTGTTCATCGACAGATGAATGGATAAAGAAGATGTAGTATGTATAATATATGCAGTGGGTTATTATTTAGCTATAAAACAGAATGAAATCTTGCCATTTGCAACAACATGGATGGGATCTAGAGGGTACAATGCTGAGCGAAATAAGTCAGTCAGAGAAAGACAAATACCATATGATTTCACTCATATGTGGAATTTAAGAAACTAAATAAATTAACAAAGAAAAAGGAGACAAACTAAAAACCAGACTCTTAACTACAGAGAATAAACTGGTGGTTACCAGAGAGGAGGTGGATTCGGGGATGGGGGGAAAAAAGGCAAAGGGGGTTGAGAGTACACTTTTTTTTTTAATGTTTATTTATTTTTGAGATAGAGAGAGACAGAGCATGAACGGGGGAGGGTCAGAGAGAGAGGGAGACAAAGAATCTGAAACAGGCTCCAGGCTCTGAGCTGTCAGCACAGAGCCCGACGCGGGGCTTGAACTCACGGACCACGAAATCATAACCTGAGCCGAAGTCTGACGCTCAACCGATTGAGCCACCCAGGCGCCCCAGAGAGTACACTTATTGTGACAAGCACCGAGTAATGTACAGAATTGGCATATCACCATATTGTACACCTGAAACCAATATAACACTGTATGTTAACTATACTGGAATTAAAAATTTTTTAAATGATATTGTAGCTAATGCTAATTCCGTTTATAACTTTTCAGAATTCTAATAGGCATAAATAACTCCAGACCTCGCTATAGTGAAAAAAAAAAAAGATTTAATTCATCAATTTTGGAAGATGCAGCTAGAGCTAAAATAAAATAACTGGAAGACAAAAAAGAAAATGTTTAATCCCTGTGAGAATCAGTTTGATTCTAAATATAAAATACCACATGTAATAGTATAACTAGCAAACCAAGTTATACATAATAAATTTTTTCAATCTAAAATAAAGTGATTAGGGGTGCCTGAGTGGCTCAATTGGTTAAGCATCTGACTGTTGATTTCGGCTCGGTTCATTTCAGCTCAGGTCATGATATCATGGTTTGTGAGTTCGAGACCCACATTGTAGTACAGAGCCTGATTGCGATTCTTGCTCCCCTATCTCTCTGCCCCCCCTCAATAAATAAATAAACAAAATAAAATAAAACAAAATAAAATAAAAGTGATTAGTATGAGTGAAATAGGTAAAGGAAATTAACAATACACATATCTTGATAAGCACTGAGTAACATAGAATTATTGAATCACTATATTGCACACCTGAAGCTAATATAACACTGTATGTTGACTATACCAGAATTAAAACTTAAAAGGAAAAGGATGGAACAGATCCATGCATACTGAAATAAAACAATCTTTAGACTATAAAAAAAATGAATGAATTAAATTAAGGGATTAGTTAATAAAGAAAGTAAATTTTTGTATAGCATTTATTTTAATTTTTCTCAAAAGTTTATGTAGGTGTCATTACTTGCCTACCAAGTAGAGTAAACCTGAAGAGAGTATAGCAGCTATAAGCTGTCATAAATTAAATAGTTCCCTGAATTTCCTTTCATGCTGTAAGATCCATACCCCCTTCTGTGATCTTGTTTTCCACACTATGCCTAGAAAATTTGCTGAGTTAAGGTAGGGTCACTCACCTCCATTAAGCTCTATCATTGGGCCACCAGGGAACAGAGGCAGGCACTTGAATCAAACCACAACAGGACGAGGGTAGCTGCAGACCAGGAATCAGGTGCCTGGTAGTTTGCTAAGAATGGGCTCAGAGCATGACAGAAGGAAGAAAAGTTCAGCAGCTGGGGATAGGGCAAGGCCAGAGTGAGTTCTAGCAGATTCCGTGGCAGTTTGTCAGTTGCTTTGATCATCATTAGCTTAAGAGAGAGAGAAAGCCTGATTGGAATGGCCTACCCACTCACCCCCATTTTTTGTGGGGGGAGGGGAGAGGGAAGGCAACCCAATTAGATTCAAGGTGGCAGTCTAATCTTAAGGTTCACATATTCCCATTTCTGGACTGGGATTCTCTATGAAAGAGGAAATAAATAAACATCATCATCTGCCTATAAGCATAATGCATGAGAAATAACCACATCATCTCTTCTCGTGATCCCAGTATTGAGACCCCACCTGAGTGGCTTTAATAGAGACCTATCCCACCTCTCAGAGTTCACATTCCATTGAAACAGCCCCAACTCTATTTCTGAGAAAGTAACAAATGCCTGGAAAACCCTAGGACCTAAGGAAGCAAGATGAGAAAAGCCTTATTTCAAACAGCTTTCTTGGGCAGTTTTAGTTCACAGAGATCTGTACCTAGATTGTGCTCTTGAGTGACCAACATATAAAGAGCCATCACGGAACCAGATTTTCTCTAACTCAATAGATTTCATTGAATGTCTAGCTCCTATGGAATGCCTGCTGTCCAGTCTTAATGCCCACAACAATTCCTCTGGTGTTTGGGATTGCCCAAATATGCCAATATGTGGCTTTGCACATGTCCCTTCTGCTGGGGATCCTCTCTCCCAACCCCAATCATTATCTCTTTAGTAAACTCTTCCATAACCAACCCCCTAAGCTTTACTCTCCTCCCCCATCCCTTGTAGAATATATTTTGCTGGCTCTATACTGGAGTTTCTCAACGTAAGCCCTGTGGACATTTTGAGCTAGCTAAGTTTTTCTTATGGGAGGCTGTCCTGTGAATTTTAGGACAGTGAGCAGCATTTCTGGCCTCAGCTCTCCAAATGCTGGTAGCACCCTCTCCCCTAGTTGTGACAGTCAAAATTGTCTCCAGACATTGCCAAATGTCTGCTAGGTGTATGGGGGTGGAACTAACTCCCAGTTGAGAATCAGTGCTTTACACCTTTCTATAACTCTCTAGATCTTTGTACATACCTGTTCATAGTTATTTTGTTTGATTTCATGTCTGCCCCTTGTTTACTAAATTGTAAACAACTACGGGTAGTGCTATCTTGTTCACCATGACAGTACATGGCATTTGTGGGATAAAGCACCTTATCAACTAATCAGCTATGAAATTCTGATGTTGAGCTAGGAACTGTGTTCCTAACTTTAAAAAATTAATTTTGTTTCATCTTGAATATTTTTTTAACATTTTTTATTTGTTTTTGAGAGACAGAGACAGAGCACGAGCAGGGGAGGGGCAGAGAGACAGAGAGGGAGACACAGAATCTGAAGCAGGCTCCAGGCTCTGAGCTGTCAGCACAGAGCCCTATACAGGGCTCAAATTCACAAGCTGTGAGATCATGTCCTGAGCTGATGTCAGATGCTTAACCAACTGAGCCACCCAGGTGCCTCCATCTTGAATATTTTTGGTGTTGGCTGAAATGTTTAACAGCATTTAGTAAAGATGATTGTACTAAATCCTAGAGTTTGCACATCCTTGAGCCTGTAGCTTTGGGGCAGTAATACTTACTGGCCTAGAAGACAAAAGCCTTTTCTCCCAGTAAAGAACCCAGAGAACTGAATAACAGCTGAAATGTTGAACTCCTCTGGGTATCAGTTCCTCCTATAAAATGTGACTTCCTAAGACTCCCCTTCTGCCTCTAAAGTTTGTGATGCCAAAACCTATATTGCGTGAGGTCCCAAATCTCACAAAGGGGCACTTCAGGTTTTTATTTCACTATTTAAAAAAAATTTTTTTTTTTAAATATTAAATTTTGAATTCTTTTTTTTTTTTTTCCTCAACGTTTTTATTTATTTTTGGGACAGAGAGAGACAGAGCATGAACGGGGAGGGGCAGAGAGAGAGGGAGACACAGAATCGGAAACAGGCTCCAGGCTCCGAGCCATCAGCCCAGAGCCTGACGCGGGGCTCGAACTCACGGACCGCGAGATCGTGACCTGGCTGAAGTCGGACGCTTAACCGACTGCGCCACCCAGGCGCCCCCCAAAAAAAATTTTTTTTAACGTTTATTTATTTTTGAGACAGAGAGAGACAGAGCATGAACGGGGGAGGGTCAGAGAGAGAGAGACACAGAATCTGAAACAGGCTCCAGGCTCTGAGCTGTCAGCACAGAGCCCGACGCGGGGCTCTAACTCAGGGACCGCGAGATCATGACCTGAGCCGAAGTCGGACACTTAACCGACCGAGCCACCCAGGCGCCCCTATTCACTATTTTAAAAACAAAGTTGGGGTTAGGCAGCGGGCGGTGATATCTAAGAAACTACACATACCAGATTTTACCATGTAGGGGAAAGAGTAAAACAAAAACAAAGTTATAAAGCAAAGTTACTTGTCTTTTTCCAAGCCTCAATCTTAACATATATAAAAGAGATGATAATACTTACCTCATAGGATTGTTGTGAGGATTAAATGAGATGACGTATGTAATGGGCTTAACAGCACCTGGCACATGGGAAGCACCCAATAAATGGCACTAGCTATTATTATTGTCATTGTACTGACACTGGTATAGTAAATTGTTTACAAATCCTCTCCCTCAAATTAACTTTCTGTCTTGAAATGTAACAAGAGATATAAGTAGATATTAATCTTCAGGGACTCCAACAAAGCTGAATACAAATCAAAAATTCAATTTTCTATCTTCTAGACTCCAAGGAAGTTACTGATAAGTCAGAGTTATATCTGCTTTTATGCTTCAGCTAGGACCTGGCAGATATTTCTATCATAGCTTTTATTACACTGCATTATTTCTTTCATTGTATTATAAATATTTTTCACATCTATTCTCCACTAGCTGTGAGCTACTTGGAGGAAAGGACTCTTAAAAAGATGAATATCTTTTTAACCACATAGGCCTACCACGCTATCAAAATTTAATAAATACCAGGTAAGTGAGCAGATGAATGAATGAATTAATGAATGGCCCATGCCCAGCAATGCAGTGAACCTTCTCTCTTCTGGTTGGAGAATAGAACAGCTGTTGTCTCTGTAGGTTGGGCTTGTTCAGAGGAAAGGCAGAGAGAAGTTCAGTCTCTGAAGGCACTTTCATCAACAAGGGAGCCAAGTGGTATGAGTAACTACCACCTCTATCCTGTCACACCACACTAGCAGCCCCTCTGTCCTCCCTTTAGAGTGTGGGTGCTTGTGGCGGAGCCACATCTGAGGCCATATGCCTTTTCATGCCACACCACAGGAAAAGGGACTATGCCCTGTAGGATCTTTTTGCCTGCTGACCGCTAAGGGGGTAAGGGAAGGGCCCATATCAAATGTTACCCTCATTAATGTCTCCCATACAGTGAGAGTGATCATGCTAGAACTGTCAGTGAATAGTCACTGGATAGTGAAACAGAAAAAAGATTTTCTTGAAGTCAGAAACCTACCTGCATAATACCATGAAATTGAACTATGGAATTGGAGATAGAAGAAAACCGTGTGTTTTACTTCTAATACTATGTATTAAAAATGTCCAAAACTATTTTTTTTAATATTTTTAAATATATTTTCTTAGTGTTTATTTATTTTTGAGAGAGAGAGCGAGAGAGAGAGAGAGAGCATGCTCAGGGTAAGGGCAGAGAGAGAGGTAGACAAAGGATCTGAAGCAGGCTCCGTGCGGTCAGCACAGAGCCCAGTGTGGGGCTCGAACTCACGAGCTGTGAAATCATGACCTGAGCTGAAGTCAGACGCTCAACCAACTGAGCCACCCAGGTGCCCCTAAAACTATTTATAAATAAGGCTGGCAGAATAGCCTGCTGTCCCTAACCATGAATTACCCAGTAGGGCCCAACTTTGTCTGTTAGCCTCAGATCTCAACACAGCCAGGGGATACTGGATAGGGCACTAGGATAGCAGGGCCCACAGACAAAGGTCTGTACCTCCCTGAGACTTTTGTCAGTTCTAAGTACCCATGAGGCTGTCAGGAAAGCCCAAGGAGGCCAGTAGGTAAGAAACCTTAGGAGTTTGTGTGCATTTGTTCAAGTGTTGGCTGCTGTTGCGCCCTGGCTCTTGCTACAGGGAGACTACTATTTTAGAGATAGACACTGAGTTAATGATGTCATTGAAACCTATTTTACTTTATTAATACTCCCTGGGATAGTCATCCCAGTACACAGATTTTAATGGCATATCAGTGGGATCTAGTTGATGTAACTAAGGAAAGAACCTAAAAGTTTATCCTTTGTAACAATTTTAGGTTCTTGGAGAGTAACTTGTTTCTCTTGGCAGGTGTATTTAATATTTACAATAGGGATGAATTCAGTGTGGACTAGAGAATTGGAAAACACTGGACCTTGCTGAAACTTGAGTCTGACTTCTCTCCTCTGTCTCTCTTAACCCCTTTCTTGAATAGTTCAATTTCAATCTGTGGTTGATGAAATCCAGCTGTATTACAGCTCAAGAAATGTGGTTTTCATTCTCTGCTATAACTTCAGTGAACATCGGGAAATGATGGATGTACATTGCCAGATTATCTCACTGTGGGGCTAACTTGGTCTAAAGCTAGATCAAGCTTGAAGTGAGTAAATTTGAATGTCCATCTCTCCTAATTCCATTTCCACTCTGGCCAAATGAGCTTCTACTTTTCCAAAAAGGTACCTGAAAGCTAAATCCAAACTTCCACAGCTACTCCCCTGGAGTCCTATCATTGCCACCTTTGAACAAACACCATCTCCTAGGAGTTGCCACAGCTCAAAAGGTTTGCATAGCTCTGCTGGCTGTTCTAAAATGGAACTGCTAGACATCCGAGGGCAGGAGAGTACAGTGGACTACCAAATTCCTCAGACCGAGATTACTTCATCCTTTTCTTATACACTTCATGAAATTCACTTCTATTTTGAGAGGAAAGTCAACAGCAGGATCTTCCCTTCCTAATTCCACTACCATATTTTCCCCTCAACTTTTAAACAGCATCTTCCGCCTTCACTGAAGATCATGCTGAATCCTTAAGAATCTTTCTCTGGAGGCTTTTTTCCAGGCCTTTTAAGGGCTCCTTAGCACCTGTAAAATAAACTCTAAACTCCATAACACAGCAAACAATGCTCTATGCATAATGTGGCCTTAATTCTTCTTTTCTTTATTTCTCACTTCTTTCCACAGCTATGTACAATAGTCAGCCAAATTATTCAAGTTAGTATGCCCTGTGGCACCTCCATTCAGCTTCTGCTCTTACATCCTATTGGGTTCCTGCTCTTGCCTAGGTTTATGCATTGACTGCCTGTGATGTGTGAAGTGCCTAGTACTATGCCTGGAACACAGCTATTACTTAATGAATGGCAGGTGTCATTATCAATGACACTTTCTTCCTTCTATTTTTTGCATTCAATTAATGCTTATTAATAGTTGCTGTACACTTAACTGTCCACACAAAAGGCTTTTCTTCTTTTTTGTTTTGTTTTGAACTAACATTTTATTTTATTTTATTCAAGTTCTTATTTAAATTCCAGTTAGTTAACATACAGTGTAATATAATTTCAGGCATAGAGTTTAGTGATTCATCACTTACATACAACACCCAGTGTGCATCCCTACAAGTGCCCTCCTTAACCCAGCACCCATCTAGCTCATCCCCAACCTACCTCCATCCACTAACCCTGTTTGTTCTTTATCATTAACAGTCTGTTTCCTGGTTTGCCTCTCTATTTTTGAATAAATATGTTCATCTGTTTTGTTCCTTAAATTCCACATGAGTAAAATCATATGGTATTTGTCTTTCTCTGACTGACTTATTTCTTGCTTCAATTCTTAAAAGAGGTAATATTAGTCATGCTCCCACTAAAACAAATATTTGATCCCTGCCTATTGCTTATACTCCAAATCCCTATCATATTTTCCTTGATGATGACGTGAACTAGACAATGAAGTAATAAAAGTCAGTGTTCCCAAGCATGTATTTGGTGACAGTAATCAGAACAGTGGTTGTTGGGGGGGTGGGGGAGTGGGGGTTGGAGGGGGTGGGGGGGTGGGGGGGATTGACTAGAAGGAGATATAAGGGAACTTTCTGGAATGACAGAATTGTTCTGTATTTTGATTGGGGTGTTGGTCATTATGAATGTATATATTTGCCCAAACTCATCTAATTATGCACTTAAGATCAATGCATTTTGATAGGCGCACTTGTACCCCAATGTTTATAGCAGCACTCTCAACAATAGCCAAATTGTGGAAAGAGCCTAAATGTCCATCAACTGATGAATGGATAAAGAAATTGTGGTTTATATACACAATGGAATACTACGTGGCAATGAGAAAGAATGAAATATGGCCTTTTGTAGCAACGTGGATGGAACTGGAGAGTGTGATGCTAAGTGAAATAAGCCATACAGAGAAAGACAGATACCATATGGTTTCACTCTTATGTGGATCTTGAGAAACCCATGGGGGAGGGGAAGGGAAAAAAAAAAAAAAAAGAGGTTAGAGTGGGAGAGAGCCAAAGCATAAGAGACTGTTAAAAACTGAGAATAGGGGCGCCTGGGTGGCGCAGTCGGTTAAGCGTCCAACTTCAGCCAGGTCACGATCTCACGGTCCGTGAGTTCGAGCCCCGCGTCAGGCTCTGGGCTGACGGCTCAGAGCCTGGACCCTGTTTCCGATTCTGTGTCTCCCTCTCTCTCTGCCCCTCCCCCGTTCATGCTCTGTCTCTCTCTGTCCCAAAAATAAATAAACGTTGAAAAAAAAAATTAAAAAAAAAAAAAAAACTGAGAACAAACTGAGGGTTGATAGGGGGTGGGAGGGGGGGGTGGGTGATGGGTATTGAGGAGGGCACCTTTTGGGATGAGCACTGGGTGTTGTATGGAAACCAATTTGACAATAAATTTCATATATTGAAAAAAAAAGATCAATGCATTTTGTTGTCTATAAAATTTATCTTGATTTTTTTTTTGAAAAATTCAGAATCTCCTCTATTTTTTCCTCTGAAAGCAGAGCCAAAAACCCAAATGTCTACAAGAGCTTGGCAGGTAAGGGAAATGTGTAGTGGGCTAGGCAGGATACGATAGGGAGGGTTGAGGGCTGCTGACAAGCTGGAGAGACTCTGCTCTTTATCCTGATCACATGGACAAGATGTATAAAAGCAGAATCTGCATTTAATAGGCACCTCAGATGTTTCAGTCATTAGCCGGTTTTCTGATACACTGTGTGC
The DNA here is from genome assembly GCF_007474595.2 of Lynx canadensis. Taxonomy (NCBI): domain Eukaryota; kingdom Metazoa; phylum Chordata; class Mammalia; order Carnivora; family Felidae; genus Lynx; species Lynx canadensis. The sequence continues at coordinate 58,627,583 of NC_044308.2, forward strand.
TAGATCACAGAGCAATTAATAGTTTCCAAAGTGGGGTACATAAAATGATCTATTGAAATGTAGGAAGATAATATTTAGAACTTTTTTCAATTTTTTTTCATTTTTCTGTTCTTTTTCTTCCTCTTTTCACGTTAGAACATACAAAGGAACACACAGAAGAGAGTATACCACATTTATCTTGCATATCCTGTGCCATGTCAAGCAACTGAAGCCTGGGGTATGGAACATTTCAGAGAATGCATTGTGTAGACAGACATGACACAGGGATGGGCACTGTTCCATCAGCACAACCGAGCCTCCATGGAGGAGAGCAGCACTGCTACAGCCATAGTAAGTAAGGAACAAACTTTACTGCCCATTTCATTCTGAGGAAAAAGGAGGGAGCACTGTAGAAATCTCATTCTCTCCAGTTCTAAAGTGCAGTCTGAACTGTGAGTGCTATATGATCCTCTGCAAAAGAAAAAAGAACTAGTCTGTGTTTGGCTGGGAGGTAGAGGGTGGGCAGTGGCCCTGGAGCAGCTGGGATGGTGGTGCAGTGATGTGTTTGTTGACAGAGAAGCGCGCCAACTTGTTGATTAGCTGACCAGTGTGGTGGACACAGCCACACCTGTAAAGCCAGGGTGACGGCATCTCCTCTGTGTTCTGGCAGGTCAGAAAGCACAGAACCACAACTCTAGATTCCCATGTGCCTAGGCAACTCCTCCAACTGGCCTCAAAGGCCAGCAGGAGTCTCAGAGGACATGGTGCCTGCCCATGTACCCACCTCTGCCCTGCTGGGTGGAGAAGTGGTCAGAAAGGACTGACTTCCTTCCACTCCAATGGAATCAGGAAATCCAGAGAAACCCAGAGACAGCACCCTACCTGGTCCATTAATTAAAGTTTCCATTGCTCTAAATAAGACCTAGTATATGGTTGCTTAAATAAGAATAAAGTTTATATGTCTCTCAAGTATAAGTCCAAATTTGTATGGTGGCTCTGACCTGCAAAGTTGTCAGTCTCCCAGTCTCTTTCCATCTACTTGCTCCACCATCTCTAGGATGTTGCCCTTGTTTACATGATCCAAAATGCCCATATGTGGTCAATTAAAAAGTGATTACTATGAGAAAAAAAAGAAAAATTGCTTTGAGGACAACCACTAGTCTTCTGGCATATTATGACAACCAAAGTCCAGCCTTAAAGCATGAAATGAAAGGAATCAAAAAGTAGTCTCATAGTGTGTGAGAAATTAAAAAGTTTTTTATATACTCCAGAAAATAATTTTTTACATTTTTATTTATTTATTTTGAGAAAGGCAGAGAGAGAGAATTCCAAGCAGGCTGTGCACTGTCAGCACAGAGCCCAATGCAAGGCTTGAACTCACCAACTGTGAGATCATGACCTGAACCAAAACCAAGAGCCAGACGCTAACTGACTAAGCCACCCAGGCACCCCAGAAAACAATTTTTAAAGCAGCCTTTTTGAGTCCAGTGTATAGGATGCCAACAACCTGCAGTTTCTGCATGAGGACATGGAAAAATCCACCCAAGTTTTGTCTGTCCTGAATGATACGGTATACCTCATATATAAATACGGTGGTACTGATGACAGCTGATTTTTTTCAAACAAACTGGGCAATTTTTACTATATTTAAGGGAAGTGCAGAGGCAGCAACTACAGAAGATGTGGCCACATTCTGTAGAGTAAACATGTCGCCTACTCAGTTCAATCTCCGAGTACCCGTCCATACAAATTCGACACCGGATATAACCAGGTAGTGTGCAACTTAAAACTTCTTCTTCCAGGGCATTATGGGAGGTCCTGTTGGTCACATACACATCTCTGTTTCTCCTCAGCTCCTCCTTATCACTGCTCACCACAGAGTTGCCAGTTTGCCTTTGGAGTGACCTTTTGTTTCCTCTTGGCCTCCTCCTTTCTTCAGTAATCACAACAGAGTCGTGGCAAGTTAGGTCAATCACTGCAGGTTCTAGGGATTCACAGGTGAGGTCAACTATTTCATCACTTTCCCTGAGATCTATCAGTTCTGTTTCTAAGACCATCTCAGGAGTAGGGCCTCCTTCCCCAGCTGTACGGAATTCTCGGGTTTGTCTGGAATTCACCATGCTACTGCAGCACATTCTTGTATTCATTGTGTTTGTTGGATCCAGTCTTCAGAGAAATAAGTGATCTGTCCCAAAGTTTACAGTGAATGGTAAAGTCCCCAGCTGTTGGTCAGTCACTCTCCGACTTACATAAGAATTTAGAGCCCAGATTTTCTGGTGTATTTGAACTCTGATTCTGGTTCCAGTCCTGTCTCCACCTCCACAAGTGCTGTGTTCCCACGTGGGTGGGTGGGTTTGTGAGGCTTCTGGGAGCCACTTTTAAGACAACTCAATCTTAATTTTTAACTAAAAAAAAAAAGAGAAATTAAGTTTTGGTAATATCTAAATAAGATTGATAGTGTAAAATGGATAGATATCTAAAGAAAAAAATGTGCTTTCAAAATACTTCAGTAGTTATGCATTTAAACAAGGTTTCAACTTTGTATCTTTCCTTATTCCATGTCCTAATGGGAAGCAGGAGAAGCCCAAGGGGCACTTACATGAAGAGAAGCACAGAAGTGCTGCATACCAAGAAAGGGTCACTATTTCATCCAAGATGCAGTGTCAGAATCTCAAGGAACGCTTATTTTTTACAAAGTAAAAATGGAGACCAATAAGTTCTTTGCACATTTAGGTCTTTCTTTCTTTCTTTCTTTCTTTCTTTCTTTCTTTCTTTCATTTTTTTTTAATGTTCACTTATTTTTGAGAGAGACAGAATGTGAGCAGGGGAGGGGCAGAAAAAGAGGGAGACACAGAATCCGAAGCAGGCTCCAGGCCCTGAGCTGTCAGCACAGAGACTGACATGGGGCTCGAATCCACGAACTGTAAGATCATGACCTGAGCTGAAGTCAGACGCTCAACCGACTGAGCCACCCAGGCACCCCCTTTCTTTCTTTTTTTTAATGTTCATTTATTTTGAGAGTGAGAGAGAAAGAGCATGGAGGAGGGGCAGAGAGAGAGGGAGAGAGGGAATCCCAAGCAGGCTCTGCCCCGTCAGCACAGAGCCTGATGTGGGGTTCCATCTCATGAACTCTGAGATCATGACCTGAACCCAAACCAAGAGCTGGATGCTTAACTGACTGAGCCACCCAGGTACCCTGCACATTTGTGTTTCTAACAGCAAATAAGAAATGAACCAGTTAGTCCATACAGAGGTTCATCAGGCCCAGTGTTCCCTTTCTAACAGAGACAGCGAGAGGAGTTTTCTTGAAGCATTTCATCCCAGATTCTGTTTTAGGGAAGAAAGGATAGAGTTCAAGCATTTGCATAGGGAGACTTGGTTTGAGTCTAGGCTCTGTGACACTGGGCACACAACGTAGACAGTTAAAGTTCTCAAAACCTCAACATGTAAATCCTTTCTAAAAATTATTTTGTAATTTAAAAGTAATGCATCCTCAGTCATCATTAGGAAAATGCAAATTAAAGCCATAATGAGATACCATTTCACACTCACGAGGATGACTAAGATTTAAAAATAAATAATAAAAAGTGTTGGTGAGGATGTAGAAAAATTGGGATTCTCATATAGTGCTGGTGGAAATGTAAAATGGTGCAGCAGCTTTAGAAAACAGTCTGGCAGTTCCTCAAAAGATTAAAAATAGAGTTGCCATATGGCTCAGCAACTCCACTCCTAGGTATATACTCAAGAGAATTGAAAACTTATGTCCAAATAAAAAATTTATACATGAATGTTGATAAAATTATTCATAATAGCCCCAAAGTGGAAACAAGCCAAATGCCCATTAACTGATGAATGGATAAACAAAATGTGGTATATCCATACAATGGAGTATTTATTATTAAGCAATAAAAAAGAGTAAGGTACAGATACTTGCTATAATATGGATAATCTTTGAAAACATATTAAGCAGTAGAAGCCAATCACAAAAGACCACAAACTGTATGATTCCATTTATATGAAATGTCAAGAATAGGCAAATCTAAAAAGACAGAAAGATGAGTGGATCGTTAGGCGTGGGGTGTTGAGGAGAAATAGGAAGTGGCTGCTAATGGGTGCAGGGTTTCTTTTGAGCATAATATTCTAAAATTGAGGTGATGTTTGCACAACTCTGTGAATATACTAAAACCCACCGAATTGTATACTTTAAATTGATGAATTGTATGGTTTGTGAATAATTTTTCAATAAAGCTTTTACCAAGACAAACACCTAAGCTGCCATAGGAATGTTACACAAAACAATGTGATACAATCTGGATTTAGACACAAGCCCTAGAACCTGGTGGGAAAGTGTGGAACCCGAAAGGAAAATGGAAAGAGGGCACCCTGAGGAAGGCACAGTGCTCAGGTCTCCACCGGAAGCGCTGACCTGCTTACCCAGGCAATTGTTCTCTTAGACCCCACAGACACCTGCTTTCCGCCAGATCACCACCCTCAAGTGTTTGCCTTTCACAACGGGCCTGCCCACCACCACTGACCCCACCCACGTATCCCATTAATGATTTAGCTATTTTGTCCTGTCCAGCCCAGTCCTGCTGAGGCAGCTCTCCTGGGAGAATATAACAGGAAGAGTGAGTTCCAGCCGCGCGCTGGACTTTCCAGCCTCTGGGCTGCTTCCCTGTGGCGTCTGGACTGAGTCTGGGCGAGCCGAACCCGGGTGCCTGGCTACACTGGGCTGGGAAGAAGCACCCAGAGGCCGCAGGGCCAGGGAGAGCCAGTGGATAAGGAGAAGCAGAGGGAGGGGACATCACGGGACGGGGTGCTCACCTTGAACTTGCACCGGCAGGTGGTGGCATTCGGCGAACACACCCAAGGTCACAAGCAAGGGGTCTCCGCGCGCGAGTTATCCACAGGACGGCGGAAAGCACTGGGGTTTTCCCTCCTTTTAAGCTGCTGTTTTAGTTTCTCAACTGCCCAATCAAAACCCGAGCCCACGGTAGCTTGTCACCAGTCTCTAGGTGGAAAGCTGGTGTTCCAGGTTAGAAAAGGGGACTTTCCTGTCCTTATCATCTTTCTCCAGGCTCCTGTTTACTGATAAAAAGGAGGCACCGGATTGTTGTTTCCCTTTTATCTCCTCTTATTGTTAGATCAGCAACTTCCCACCCTCTAGAAAAGTGGTTCTCAGTAGAGGCAGTAGCCTCTCTAAAAGTTTTGGAAATTTACAAGGCTGTTTTTAGTGGTCGCTATAGGCATATAGGGGTAGAGGGCAAGGGGCCCCGGCACCACCACCCCCCCTCCCACACGCACACATTGTATCTATCTATCTCTCAATATATGAAAAATCTGCTTTATAATCTGGGCTTTACAAGCACATGTAAAAATGTGTTTTATTTTTCAATTATTTCTTGGTATATATTGACTATTTACTATGACAGAACAGTTACTGAACCAAAGTGGGCCCAGTTCTTGCTGAGTTACAGACAGCAACTACACCAAATGGAGTTGCCTCACAAGGTAAACTTTATTTGTACAAACAAGGAGGTCATGGGGAATCATTTCCAAAGCTGTGTCTCCCTGAACCAGGGAAAGCAGGCTCCTTTAATTTAAGTGTGGGATAAATATCCAGAAGGGGATTTTAACATTGTAATGAGGCTGAGGTAACAGCTAGGCGCTTTCTGAATCATCTGGGTAGGCATCTTCCTCAAATGTTTCTTTTTCAGTACTAGCAGTTTGTTAGTTTGTTTCTAAAAGGTAAGATTGACAGCTAGACAGAAGCTTCTAGGAGTTTAGTTCCTATAAGGTAAAATTGACAACTGAACAGAAGTTTCTACCAGAGATTTTCTGAGTTCAGGGGATTAGGTCAAGACTATATACACTGAATTGTCCAGGAATGCAAACTACCAGACAACTAGAAGAAAGATGTGTTTCAGGTTTTTTGTTTTGTTTTGTTCTTATACTTGGAATTTTACCTACATATTCTAACCATTTTAGAGGATCACACCACAGCCAGCAATACCATTGTTGCATCCACATGACTCCTGAAGCAGAATGCTATGGGCACCAGTGACAGTCACAACAAAGTTTATTACAATCAGAGGCAAGGCCGACGGATCGGGACCAACACTCTTGATAAGAGTGCGGCCCTGAACAGCCGGGGCACAGAGTTTTTAAAGCCGATCACATCGTTTTATCATTACCTGGGAACAGAACAGAGAAACAGTCCCCAGATGAGTTAGAAACAGTTGCCAGATGAGTTAGAAACAGTTGCCGAATGAGGTGATTATTTTAGACTTTCTGCCGCTAAGTTGCAACCAGTGGATCTCCTAGACCTTGCCTCTGATGCTCTTTGAGCTTTTGTTTCCTTCATTGGTAAAGCCTGATTTACAAGAGTACCAAGCGTGATTTACAAGAGTAAAGCAAGGCTGTTATCTCTTGACCTTCAGTGTCAGAACAAAGCTGTTATTTTTCAAGCTACTCCTTAGCCCTACACTACAATTTAACCCTTACACCATATCTGAATCTGAGCCATCAGATTCAGTTATAGTGTAACTCTCAGTCTTCTATGTCACAGTTTACAGAGACCCTAGGCCAAGTTACAAGCATCCGGCACCTCTTACAGCAGCCAGTACAGCCAGGTTAGAGTATTCAATAACTAAATTGCTTAACCTTCATAATCAAATTACTAAAGGGTAACAGTAAAGAGTTATAAAAAGGAGGTGTTGGATCTGATTGGAGTTAAAACTTCTCGTCTGCAGTGGAGTCCTGGGCCTGTACTCACCTCAGTCTACCAAGCCTTAGCTTGAGTACTGACTCCCCACCATAGAAATATAGCAAATAAGGTTCCAGTATATTCAAGTGACCTGCTTACTGTGCTAACACGTTAGTGGCAGAACCCTTCATTTTACAGGTAAGAAAATTGAGGCCAGGAAAAATTAAAAGATTTGAAAGAGAGTGAACTGTGACAGAGGCAGGGCTAGAAGCTCCTGAGAATTCAGTCTGTAAATTCTCCAAGCAAGATCATTTCCAGAAATCCTGAGAGTGCCAGAAGAGAGCAAGTTTCCCTTTGTGGGGCACTGTCCAGAATGAGTGAAGACGTTTACCTAAAACCCTTTGTGGAAAGGAGTAGAGGCATACTTTCTTTTTTTCACCAGCTCAGAGCCAAAAAGTTTTCCCTTTTATCTCTTTGCTATGGTTTTAGGTAATTTTACTTGCTCTTGTAAGCTATGAAAGTAACCACTGCAAGTAAAAGCAATCGCCTGAAGCTTTACATTTACAGAGTTCTTACCACCATTTCCTGAGAACAACCCTTGAACAGTGTCTGGTATGGGGTAAATACTCCATATTTATTGAATGAATGATCGATCAAATAAGTGAATAAACTTTATAAGAATAATTATCTCATTTTATGGATTTGGTGACAAAGAGTCAAGCTGGGGGGTGGGGGGGGGGGCACCTGGGTGACTCACTCGGTTAAGATTCCAATCCTTGATTTCAGCTCAGGTCATGATCTTATGGTTCCTGAGATCAAATTCCACATTTGACTAACTCCAGGCAGACAGCCAGAGCCTGCTTGGGAATCTCTGTCTCTCCCTCTCTCTTTGTCACTCCCTGCTCACATGTGTGCTCACTTTCTCTCTCCCTCTCTCTCAAAAAAACAAAAAACAAAAAACAAAACAAAAACAAAACAAAAACAAAACAAAACAAAAAACGAAAAAAACATTTAAAAAAAAAGTCAAGCCAGTAATAATGATTTCTCCAATTTCTTTTGTGGAATTAGGATTCAAACTCAGGTCTGATTTCAATGGCATTCACACTTTTTTTTTTTTTTTTTTTTTTTTTTTTTTTTTGAGAGAGAGAGCATGAGCCAGGGAGAAGGAGAGAGGGAGGGAGAGAGAGAGAGAGAGAGAGAGAGAGAGAGAGAGAATGAAAATCTTAAGCAGACTCCTTGCTCACCCTGGAGCCTGATAAAAAGGCTGATCCCAAGACCCTGGGATCATGACCTGAGCTGAAATCAAGAATTGGACGCTCAACCAACTGAGCCACCTAGGCACCCCGAAACTTTGAACTTTGCAAAAAATAGTTATTTTCGGGAGAGCACAAGGTGGGGAGGGGCAGAGCGATGGGGACAGAGGATCTGAAGTGGGCTCTGCTGTGACAGGCTGACAGCAGTGAGCCCAAAGGAGGCTCAAATGTCATGAACCATGAGATCATGACCTGAGCCAAAGTTGGACACTCAACCAACTGAGCCACCCAGGTACCCCAAAGCTTTGAACTTTTAATGAAAGTTTGGGACTGCATGCCTTATGGGCCCTGTAGAGAAACCTAACAGGAAACACGCAGTAGCAGACTGATGCCTCACCCAGACTCAATGAGTCCATACCCAGCTTTTTCATATTTTGCTGCTAACAGCTAGCACCTGCACGTTATCCCAGCCCTGCAGATTACCCTCAGGCACTGGAGTGAGCTGGAAGTACCTGGGAGTTTAATGTTTCATCCAACTACACACTCTGTAGCTTATAGCCAGAGACAGGCTCCTGTGAGGTACCAAAGCCCAGCTCCTTTGCTTCAAGACAGAACTAACTTTGAGGGGTATTCTTTTGTTCTAGAGCTCCCATGGGACCAGGCTGAGTGTGGGATTTCTGAAATCACCCCTTCACTTGGCTTCTTCCCGTTCCCTATTCTTCATCCTCCCTTCCCCCCTGCCCCACTCCTTTTTTGCTTATTGGTTTCTCCTGGAAGCCCTTTCTTTATAAGTCATAGCATCCAAATTCTGGATTCGCGGCATCTTCTGCAAGAACTCAACCCAACATGCTCACTGACTCTGCAGATGATGAAAATTGCATGCACACTTTCAGACAGTAAGGATACCTAGAAAACCCTTTCAGATAGCACGATAGCATTGTGTAGCAGCAAGAGTCCTCTGGTTTTTTTCTACGTGAAAACAATAAAAAGAGGAAGTGGCCCATGGGGGTGGGGAAATCTCACATTACTGCAGCCTTCAGTTAGGCCTGTGCTATAAAGATAGAAATATCTCCTTCCTTTCATAGACTTTTAAATCATCTGTGTTTTAGAGGACCAAAGAGAACAAATAATTCTGAATCCAAGTAATGAGAGATGTATGAAATTTAGTGCATAGTAAGTGCTTGATACATGACTGAACATTTTTTTTAATTCTATTTACCAGGGTTGTTCTTTTTTTTTTTCTATCAGTCCTTCTTATAGCTTTCCAAAGCATCAAGATTGTTTTTAATGCATGAAACTTCCAATCAAAATATTCACAGATACTTTATTTCTCTTAAAATATCTAGGATCCAAATTGGTTACCCTTTGATTTTTTTCTAAAAGCCTATAGTCCAAGGAGACAATTTTGTGCCAAGCTTGACAAAGGGTGGGGAATCCCAGGATGGTGAGCCAGCTCAGAGGTGTTTACAGCGCTGTCACGGTTCTTCCCCTAAACTGCATTGTCGCTGTGTCCCAGAACAAGGGCATCTGCAAGAACGGGGGCGTGCTGTAGCCCCCGCTCAGGAATGAATTCAAGTACACTATTTCCCAAGAATGACCACATCTTCCTCATAGAATGTAAGCAAACTTTAGTGATTATGGGTAGGAAGACATGGTTCTCTATTCCCAAGAAGAATCAGCCTTTAAAGGAAAAGAATTAATTTAGTTCTCAGTTGAGACCTTAAAGAACCTCCCCAAGAAGCTCATTTTTCTTGCCAAAAGTCTGGTCAATGCCTTAAAAGTTATTGAGCAATTGGAATTAGCAAATAAAGTGGACATGGTTTGGATAGTGGGAGGCAGTTCTGTTTATAAGGAAACCACGAAGAAACCAGGCCACCTTAGACTATTTGTGACAAGGATTATGCAGAAATTTGAAAATGACACACTTTTTCCAGACTTTGATTTGGAGAAATATAAACTTCCCCCAGTATACCCAGGTATTCTTTCTGATGTCCAGGAGGAGAAAGGCATTGAGTACAAATTTGAAGTATATGCAAAGAATGATTAATGTGGAGGTGTTTTCTAATTTATTTCAAGTTGTTCCCCCTCCCCTCCAAACAATTACATGTTTTCATATTAGAAAAAAAAGACTTTTATTGACTTTACGTCAATGGATAATTATTTCTAAGCAATGAATTTTTATTAATTAATCTTAATTAGACTATAGTTAAGATCAGTCTTAACTAGACCATATCAGATACGATTTGTGAAGCATTTCTTGCTATAACTGTAGGACGCCCATCAAGGTCCAGCACCCTGCCTAAGGTAGCATATCTACCAAGAGCCAAACTGAGAAAGTCCCCTGACAGCATGAGTTTAAAGCAGGACCTAAAGAGGGGACTGGAGAGATTTGTCCAAAGGTCAGAAATGAATTATAAACAGAAGAGCAAGAACTCAGATATTAAAAGACAATTAGATCAAAATAGGGACTATGAATTCTCGATGCGTATCACAATTCTGAAAAAAGTTCTGTTCACTCAGAAAGGGAACCAGCAAGTTGAGAACTCCAGTATATTCTATAGGGATAGTAAAGAGGCCAGTAGGACACTACCTTTTTGAAGGTTAAAAGAGAAGGTCTGAGACCTCTAAAATTTCTGTTTCTGATCTTCAGTGAGATTCCATGGGATATTATGATGCTAGAAGACTAGGCTGTTCTTTACCAAAAAGTAAACCTAATAACAAGCATTTGGCTAAAATTAGAAAAAAGGTAATGAATTGAAAGTGGATAATGCTAGAAACCAAAATTATGAAGTTGGAAACTAAACTTCAATGAATTAGAAAATGAAAATTAAAAAACAAAAACAAAAAACAAAAAACCTAGAAGCCAAGAGTCCAAGGAGAGATAACGCAAATTTTTGCCCCTAAAACCTTAATGGCTATATCACAGACAAAATATTTATTATATTAAGGAAAGACCTTGAATTTTTCCTCAAGAGCTTAGGGTATAAGAAATAAAGTAAAAAGCAACAGCCCAAAGATATTGGGAGAGTGACAGAAGACAAAAACTAGCAAAGACAACATTTACCAGTTCCTATATTGTTTCCATTTATGCCATGTTTTCATTAGGGATAGTGGGAAAAAAATGAGATATAACATATAAATAAAAATGAGATATAACATATAAATTTCTTAAAATAAACATCATAATAATAACAATGACCATTTCCTAATGTTTTATTTCTTTTAATGTTGTCAAAATATAATTTGAAAAACCTGGACATTAAATTAAATAATATTTTTCCAAAGCGATGTTCTTGGGAAGATGTACACCCAGTGCAATGCTGCTTCTCTTTGTCTGTTTGTTTTTAAATTCCAGTGTAATTAACACACAATGTTATATTAGTTTCAGGTGTACAGTATAGTGATTTGACAATTCTATACATTACTCAGTGCTCATCACAATACATGTAGTCTTAATTCCCTTCACCTATTTTACCCACCTCCCCACCCACCAGTTTGTTCTCTCTAGTTAAGAGTCTTTTTTGTTTGTCTTATTTTTCTTTGTTCATTTGTTTTGTTTCTTAAATTCTACATATGAGTGAAATCATATGGTATTCGTCTTTCTCTGACTTCTTTTACTTAGCTTTATACCCTTTAGATCCATCTATGTTGTTGCAAATGGCAAGATTTCATTCTATTTTATGGCTAAGTAATATTCTATTGTATATATAACACATCTTCTTTATCCATTCATCTTATGAATATGTGGTCTGCTTCCATAATTTGGCTATTGTAAATCAACATAGGGACACATGTATCCCTCCAAATTAGTGTTTTTATATTCTTTCAGAAAATACCCAGTACTGGAATTACTGGATTATACAATAATTCTGTTTTTAACTTTTTGAAGAACTTCCATACTGTTTTCCATAGTGGCTGCACCAGCTTGTATTCCCACCAACAGTACACAAATGTCCCTTTTTCTTCACATCCTGGCCAACAACGTTTGTTCTTGCATTTTTGATGTTAGCCATTCTGATAGGTGTGAAGTGATATCTCATTGTGGTTTTGATTTGCATTTCCCTGATGATGAGTGATGTTGAGCATCTTTTCATGTCTTTTGGCCATTGTATATCTTCTTTGAAGAAATGTTTGTTCATGTCTCCTGCCCATTTTTAATTGGATTATTTGTTTTTTTGTGTGTGATGAGTTGTATAAATTCTTGGATATTAACTCTTTATCGGATATTTCATTTGCAAATATCTTCTCCCTTTCAGTAGGCTATCTTTTAGTTTTGTTGGTTGTTTCCATTGCTGTGCAGAAGCTTTTGGTTTTGATGTAGTCCCAAAAGTTTATTTTTGTTTTTGTTTCCCTTGCCTCAGGAGACGTATGAAGAAAGATGTTATGGCTGATGTCAGACAAATTACTGCTTATGCTCTCTTTTAGGATTTTTATAGTTTCACATTTAGGTCCTTAATCTGTTTTGAGTTTATTTTTGTGTATGGTGTAAGAAAATGATCCAGTCATTTTCTTTTCATGGGGCTGTCCGGTTTTCCCAACACCATTTGTTGAAGACACTTTTTCCCATTGCATATTCTTGCTTTCCTTGCCATAGATTAATTGACCATGTCAATGTGGGTTTATTTCTGGGTTCTGTATTCAGTTCCATTGAAATATATGCCTATTTTTGTGCCAGTACCATACAATTTTGATTACTACAGCTTTGCAGTATATCTTGAAATCTGGGATTGTGATACCTCCAATTCTGTTCTTCTTTCTCAAGATTTCTCTGACTATTTGGGGTCTTTCATTGCTCCATACAAATTTTAGGACAATTTGTTCTAGTTCTATGGAAAATGCTTTTGGCATTGTGATAGGAATTACAGTAAATCTGTAGATTGCTTTTGATGGTATGGACATTTCAACAATATTGTTTCTCCCAATCCACCATGAACATGGACTATCTTTCTATTTATTTGTGTCATCTTCAGTTTCAACAATGACTTTTTTTCTTTTAATAAAAATCTCCTGAAAAGCTAACCATGCCACATTGAACAGTCATAAGTGATCATCTCTGAGTGGTGAGACTAACAAGATTTTTTTTTTCTTTTCTGCCTGTATAAACATCTTACTTTTTAAAAACAATGAGCTATGCTCAAATAATAAAAGCTGTAAAAATTCGAATCATACAGCAGTATGCAGAATGATATATTTTTTAAAAAGTCTACTTTCAATTGTTCTGGACTTTTGGGAAAGATGGCTAAGTAGGAGGACCCTAAACTCACCTTGTCCCATGGACACAACTATAGATAACACTCACATCAGTGTAAAACCAAGAAAAATACCTGAAGACTGGCAAAACAAACCCTACAACGAAATGTACAGAAGCCACAATGAAGAGGGTAGGAAGGGCAGAGATGAGCTGGGGAGCTAGACCCCGAATGTCTGGTTGCTGGAGGGAGAGAGTTGTGGGTGTGTAAGGGGAGAAAAATAGACTATCACACCGGGTAGCCTGCATGAGGAAGAGGAATCCTCATAACATTTGGCTTTGAAAAACAGAGGCGCTGAATTTTGTGAGTTCTTACAACCAGCAGGACTTAAAGCCTAGAACTTTAAAAATCAGCAGCCCTTAGGAGAGCAATAGGAAACTGAGTCTGTGTCCTTAAAGAGATAGCACAACAAATAGCCCATAGAGATAAGGCATAGAAGCAGCTGTCAAAAAACCTCCTGGGGCATATGCGAGGGAGAATTATTTACTAAATCTCTTAAGTTTGGTGAAGGACTTCTCCAGGAAGTCCCTCCCCCACCCCCCAGCATAAACACAGGGCCACCTGCGGAAACCAGCACAGCTGTTGGTTTTCGCTACCTAACTGCTCATGCCACACCCTGTGCCCTCCAGCTGGGCCTGCCTCAGTCTTAGAGTTGTAGGTCCCCTCCCCTGGAAGACTGGTGCAAACCTTGCCAACCCTGTGTATCCAGACTGTGCACTCTGTGGGACCTTATTCCTGGCAGTGACAGTGGCAGGTCACCTCCCACGGAGGACACACGCACCTTATTAAAACTGCTTGCCTCAGCTGGCCCCAGTCTTGGTAGCAGCTGTGCATCTCCTGTGGAAAAGGACGAGTGCGAACAATTTGTGGGCACTGTGGCCCCCACCTACTTGTGCTTTGTGGAGCAGCCCCAACCAGCCCTGGTCTCTGTGGCAGCTGCTTATCCCCTGTGGAAAAGGATTGGCATCACCTTGTTGAAAGTAGTGGGCAGGGCACACAGAAACAGACACAGAGAGTTAGACAAAATGAGACAGATGAATATGTCACAAATGAAAGAACAGGACAAAATTACAGCAAAAGACCTAAACGAAATGGAGATAGGTAATATGCTTGATAGAGAATTTAAAATAATGAGCATAAAGATACTCACTAGACTTGAAAAAAGACTGGAGGACAGCCTGAGACCCTTAACAAACAGATAAAAAAGAACCAATCAAAGATAAATAACACAATAATTGAAATAAAAAATATACTAGGGTCACTTGAGTGGCTCAGTCAATTAAGTATCTGACTCTTGATTTCAGCTCAGGTCATGATCTCAGAGTTTGTGAGTTTGAGCCCCACATGCAGTTCTGTGCTGACATCACAGAGCCTGCTTGGGATTCTGTTTCCCTCTCTCTCTGCCTCTCCCCCACTAACTCTCTATCTGTCTCTCAAAATAAATAAATAAATAAACATTAAAAAAAATTTAAATACACTAGATGGAATAAATAACAGGTTAGAAGAAGCAGAAGAATGAATCACCAATCTGGAGGACAGAGTATTGGGAAGTAATTAAGCTGAGCAAGTGAGAGAAGAAAAATTATGCGAAATTAGAATAGACTCGGGGAACTCAGTGACTCCATCAACTGTAATAACATTCACATTAGGGATCCCAGAGAAGAATAAGAGAGAGAAAAGGGAGAAGAAAATTTATTTGAAGAAATAAGGGCTAAAAACTTTGCAAATTTGCGGCAGGAAACAGAAATGTAGATCCAGTAGGCACAGAGCTCTCCCAACAAAATCAACCAAGGAGGTCCACAGAAGACATATACTAATTGAAATGTCAAAAAGCAGTGATAAAGAATCTTAAAAGCAGCAAGAGGAAAGAAAACACATACAATGGAAATGCCAGAAGTCTATCAGCAGATTATTCAACAGAAACTTAGCCTGTCAGAAGTAAGTGGGCATAATATCTTTAAAGTGCTGAATGGGAAAAATCCACAGTTCAAGTGTCCACTGATAGACGAATGGATAAAGAGGGGTATATGTACATATACAATGGAATATTATTCAGCCAAAAAAAAAAAAAGGATAAAATCTTGCCATTTGTAACAACATGGATGGCTCTAGAAGAGTACAATGCTAAGGTAAATAAGCCAACCAGACAAAGACAAATACCATATGATTTCACTCATATGTTGAACTTAGAGACAAAACAAATAAAGAAAAAAGAGACAAACCAAAAACAGACTTTTAACTACAGAGAGCAAACTCTGGTTACCAGAGGGAAGAAGAGGATGGGTGAGATAGGTGAAGGTTATTAAAAGTACAGTTATCAGGGCACCTGGGTGACTCAGTTGGTTGAGCGTCTGACTTCAGCTCAAGTCATGATCTCATGGTTCATGAGTTTGAGCCCCACGTCAGGCTCTGTGCTGTCAGCTCAGAGCCTGGAGCCCGCTTCGGATTCTGTGTCTCCCTCTCTCTCTCTCTGCTCTTCCCTGCTTGTGCTCTGTCTCTGTCTCTGTCTCTCAAAACTAAACATTAAAAAAAATTTTTTTAATAAATAAAAGTAGTTATCTTGTTGAGCCCTGACTTAATATATGGAATTGTTGAATCTCTAAATTGTATACCTGAAATGAATATAACACTGTGTGTTAACCACACTGAAATTAAAATTTTTAAAAAATAAAAGTAAAAAGTCTACTTTTATCTTACTCCTGCCATTTTAGGGCCTGCCTGTTGTTAAGAGGCTATTGAATACATTTCTGGACCTTTTTCTGTGGGTGTATCTGCTTAAAGAGGTTGAGAAAAAAATTTTAAGGCCATTTCAAAATATATAAAATGGGAGCACCTGGGTCTGATAAGCATCTGCCTTTGGCTCAGGTTATGATCTCACAGTTCATGAGTTCAAGCCCTACATCGGGCTCTCTACTTTCCACACAGAACCTGCTTCAGATCCTCTGTCTCCCCACCTTCTCTGTCCCTTCCCCGCTCACACGTGTGTGCTTGCTCACTCTCTGGCTCTCTCTCTCAGAAATACATAAATAAATAACTTAAAAATATATATATATATAGAGAGAGAGAGAGAGAGAGAGAGAGACAGAGAGATCAGAAGTACCAGCTCAGCTTGGAACACCTGAGATAGGCAAATGCTGATGCTCTGAACAAGGGGTGAGCAGGATTTCTGCCATAGCTGCCAAGCTCTGATCACCATTCTTAAGGAATATTACACACAAACCACTAAGCTACAGTCACAGCCTTGTCTCGATGTTCCTTGTAGGTCTTTGGGTCAACAGAGAAGTTCCAGGTTAAAATTGCTGAATTCTGATTCAAATTTCTGTATTCCTTTGGATTCTCTCTTCCAGATGTTTTTCCCTACATGACCTTGATGAATTGCCTTAGTCCATGGCTCCCACCTGAGAGCTTTTTCTCACTGTCACTTGCTTTCGTCATTTAAGGTATGGGATCCTCTTGGGCCTGCAGGTCTAGACCCTGCAGGTCTAGAACCTGCATCATATCATATACTGTCTTTTTCTGGTTTCTTGGGCCCTTCTAAATTTTTCTCAAAGGGAGAATTATAAGAAAATTCAAGAGAACTATTTAATAAAAACTAAAAATTTTAAAAAGCCATTACATGAATTGGAGAGTGATGGTTACACACTGAGAGAACCCAGTGGGGTCCAAAATGTAGTAATCTCTGTCATAAGAGATTGCAGCGGGGAGCCTGGGTGGTTGTCGGTTGAGCGTCTGACTTCAGCTCAGTTCATGGGTTCATCTCACAGTTCGTGGGTTCGAGCCCTGCGTCGGGCCCTGTGTGGACAGCTCAGAGCCTGGAGCCTGCTTCAGATTCTGTGTCTCCCTCTCGCTCTGCCCCTCCCCCACTCACACTCTGTCTCTGAAAAATGAATGTTAAAAAAAAATTAAAAAAAAAAAGGAACAGAACACTGGCTAAAAGACAGAGGCATGTTTTTTATGCCAGCAGAGCACTGTGTCACCCTAAGTCATTTAATTTGCCTGGGATCCCATTCCTCATCTGTACAATGCAGATCACTGAGGCCCTGTCCACTGTGAGTTAAGCCCTATATAACAGTGGTTTACACTCTTCTCCGAGTGACTCTTGAAGACTGTTTTCCTGTTTTATAATTTTTTTAATGTTTATTTATTTATTTATTTATTTTTTCAACGTTTATTTATTTTTGGGACAGAGAGAGACAGAGCATGAACGGGGGAGGGGCAGAGAGAGAGGGAGACACAGAATCTGAAACAGGCTCCAGGCTCCGAGCCATCAGCCCAGAGCCTGACGCGGGGCTCGAACTCACGGACCGCGAGATCGTGACCTGGCTGAAGTTGGACGCTTAACCGACTGCGCCACCCAGGCGCCCCAATGTTTATTTATTTTTGAGAGAGAGAGCAAGAGACAGAGCATGAGCAGTGGAGGGGCAGAGAGAAAGAGAGGGAGACACAGAATCAGAAGCAGGCTCCAGGCTCTGAGCTGTCAGCACAGAGCCCAACGCGGGGCTCAAACTCACAAACTGTGAGATCGTGACCTGAGCTGAAGTCGGACACTCAACCAACTGAGCCACCCAGGCGCCCCCTGTTTTCCTGTTTTAAAACAAAGGGGTAACAGAGGGAGTAAAATATAAGAAACTGAACACATCAAGTTTTTACCATTGTTTTAATTAGTAAAACAAAATCAACAGAAGTCAAATTATATGCAACAATGGCTCTAACATGCAAGAAGTCAATAGGAATTTTATGTAGGAAATGCCTTATGAACTATAACAGTTTACCAATAATTTGACAGCTATCTTTCAAAACATTTCCCAATTCCCAGCAGAGTATGCAAATTGGAAGTTAATTCTAAACATGCATAGCTATATTCTTATTGAGTTTTGTGTGAAGAGACTGGAGAGTTCATATCTGGCAAAGATACTAATGGTGAACATGAGGATGCTCTCCTCCCTACCCCACCTCTAAGCTTCCAGCCCTGAAACGTACATCTATATGCCCAGACAGGTCAAATATGCCAGACAGTGCCCATTAGAGAATTATCAAGTAGATTATACTTGTATTATCATCAATATAACTTTATGATTTGTATAATGGAACATAAAAGGCTAACAGCATTAAAAAGAATGCAGGATTTGGGAATAGTCCAATTTAAATGCACCATCTTCAAACCTGAAAAAAAAAGAAAAAAGGCTTGTTAGCAAATGCATTTATTTTATTTTATTTGGATTACAGATCACATCAACACACTTGTCTAACTTCTGCTGTGTAAGTCACTGTTTGTAAAAGAAATAGCTGCAGACAATTATCCAAACCCATTACCAAGAGCATATCCCATTAATTTATCCCATTGGTTTTCCTATAACCTTAGAGGAAAGAATGCTGGTATTAGAGGTAGGGTCCTGGCTCTCCCATTTAGTAACTGTGTGACTCTGGGCAGGTCACCCAAACTCTCTGATGCTCTCTCAAATCGATTTCCTTGTGCTAGAACATAATGGGAAATTTGAATAGGTTTTCGCTATGATGGTACCCTATGAAGTAGAATTTCACTGAAAAGCTGTATTTTCTACCTCTGTATTCCAACCAACAATGCAGAGAAGTCCAATTCCTCCCTCTCTCACACTGCTAGAAGTTTCTGTAGATACATATATTATAGTATCTTTACATTGCATCATAACAATGTTTCCATTTCTTGTATTTAAAAAAAATTTTTTTTGAGAGAGAGAGAGCAAGACACAGACAGTGAGCAGAGAGGGGCAGAGAGAAAGACAGGGAGACACAGAATCTGAAGCAGGCTCCAGCCTCTGAGCTGTCAGCACAGAGCCTGATGCAGGGCTCAAACCCATGAACCGTGAGATCATGACCTGAGCCAAAGTCGGACACTTAACCAACCGAGCCACCCAGGCGCCCCTCCATTTCTCTCCTCTATTGGACTGGAGCCTCTAGAAGGCAAACACAGTGCCCACACACTAAGGCTGAACAAGAGACTGAAGGAACAGGATGTCTGCAGAATCATGTCACTCCTCTCTTCCGGCTGAATAACAAAGCAACTGCTATGCAAAGGAAGAGAACAGTTCATTTCTGAAGGCCCAGAGATGCACACTGTAGAAGTGGAAGAAGAAAGATCAAACCTTCGCAGGAAATGTAGGTAAACTGGCTGTCCCTATCCTGTTACACCACTCCAACAGCTCCTCTGACTTTGTTTAGAGGGCTAGGGACGCCGGCAGCATTAGACTAGGGCTACATACCTTTCTCATGCCACTCCACAGGAAAAGAAAATGTATTCCGTGTAGGATTATTTCTTGCCTGCTGAAATGCTATCCTGATTAATATATTTCCTATAATGAGGGTTATCCTATTAGAGTTGTCTTTAGTCCCCAGGACAGTGAAACAAGAAAGTATTTTCACCTACCTCCATGATGCTGGTTACTTATCTCGCTCTACAAAAAAAGAAAATGGAGAAAGACAGTAAGTTTTACTTTTAAAATACCATATGCTAACAAATGTCTAAAACTGTTACAAATGAGGCTGTTAGAATAGCCTGCTGTCCCTAACCATGAATACTCAGTAGGGCCCAACCTTGCCTACTAGGCTCAGATCCCAACCCATCAAGGGAGTACTGGATAAGGAACTAGGATAGCAGGTCTCACAAAGGCCTGTGCCTCCCTGAGACTTTTGATGGTTCTACATATCCACGAGGCTGTCAGGAAAGCCCAAAGAAGCTAGCCGGTAAGAAACATTAGGAGTTTGTGTGCATTTGTGCAACTGCTGGTTACTGCTGCTCCCTGTTTTTGCTACAGGGAAACTACTGTTTTAGGGATCATGCTGTGCAGAGGTCTCTCAAGGTGCCACTAATCAGAGCTTTACAATGTTCCCTGTCAATTGCAGTATGCAGATTTTTTTATATCAAAGCGTCTTTAAGCTGTGCCTATTCTCAGATACAACTGTCAGTAGCTAAGGAAAGAACTTAAAAACTTACCCCACATAACGACCTTGGGCTCACTGAGAGTAGTATGATTCACCTGGCAGCTATACTCATCTTCGACAGTGGGAGTAAATTCGGTGTGGACCAGAAGATAGAAAGTCCAGTCCCTGTTGAAGGACAGATCTGTCTGTTCCGCTTCCATCTTCTTTCCATTCTTCATCAAGGTGATATCAATTTGTGGTGGGTGGAACCCCGAAACGTAGCAGTTCAGAAAATTTGGCTTTCCATTCTCTGCTGGGTGACGGGAGTAAACCTGAACCTTTGGAGAATCTGAGGGACATCAAGGAAAGACAAATGAAAGTTGCACGGTATTTCACTTGGGGCCACCTTGGTCTAAAGCTAGATTGGGCAACAAATGTTTATTTTTTTTTATTAATTTTTTTTTCAACGTTTATTTATTTTTTTTGGGACAGAGAGAGACAGAGCATGAACGGGGGAGGGGCAGAGAGAGAGGGAGACACAGAATCGGAAACAGGCTCCAGGCTCTGAGCCATCAGCCCAGAGCCCGACGCGGGGCTCGAACTCACGGACCGCGAGATCGTGACCTGGCTGAAGTCGGACGCTTAACCGACTGCGCCACCCAGGCGCCCCTGGGCAACAAATGTTTAAATTTGATCACTGATTTCTCCCAATTCCATTTCCACTCTGTCTACTTTTCCAAAAAGCTACCCATTTTGAGGGATAAACCATGATTTAGTATCTTTTTCACATACTTTCTCTACTCGTGGCTTTTTGGTTTTTTTCTACAGATTTCTAATAGTATTGTCTTCTGTCACCAGAGTTTGTGCCAAATCTTTAAGACCTTTATGTGGAGACTCTCAAGAACTTTTGATGGCTTCTCAGCACCCATATAATTCCTCAACACATGTCTCAAGAGTCCTCATGATTTGGCCCCACCCTCCTTTTCAAACTTCATTTCTCATTTCATACACTCTCCATAATAGCCACATCAAAAAACTCATGTTGGGGCGCCTGGGTGGCTCGGTCGGTTGGGCATCCGACTTTGGCTCAGGTCATGATCTCACAGTCCGTGAGTTCGAGCCCCGCGTCGGGCTCTGTGCTGACCGCTCAGAGCCTAGAGCCTGTTTTGGATTCTGTGTCTCCCTCTCTCTCTGACCCTCCCCCATTCATGCTCTGTCTCTCTCTGTCTCAAAAATAAATAAACGTTAAAAAAATTTAAAAAAAATTAAAAAAAAACCTCATGTTACTGTACTTTGTTTCAGCCTATCTTTTTTTTTTTTTTTTTAATGTTTACTACTTTCTTTTTTGGTTCATGCTCCTGCCTAGACCCACACCCATCTGACTTCTCAATATGTATTAAGTGTCTAGAATAGTGCCTGGCACATACCAATTGCTCTGTAAGTAGCACATGTTGTTATTAGTATTACCTCAAACAAAACTTAAATGCCTACAGAAGTCAGAAGATACCATAAATGAGTGATATGGGCTTGGTAAGAACATTATGGAAGGGTGAAGACCGTGGCAAAAGGGAAAGAACATATTCTCCATTTTGACTAAGTGGAGTAATGTGTATAAGAGTGGGATTTGCATTTTTAATTAGAACCCTCAAGTGATTGCTACAACTAGCCATGTTGGAAATACATTGCTGCTATAGAATGTTTTTCCAAAATGAGATGCATAACTAGATCTACCCTGGGGATATGGAAAGAAACTATCAAAAACTCTACTTCCATATTTTTCATCCAATGAAGTATTACTGCTACTAAGCACACAGACTGACACTAATTCATGTGTATAATTCACTTTTAAATACACACACATGCAGGGTACAAGATCACTAAAAGGCAACTCCTCCATGTCCAGGATGTGATAGGGAGGAGTGCCAGGATATTCTGACCAAATATATCTGTCTACAAACACCCCATCATCAAAGGAAAGATCACCAGCCCCAATAGGAGCTACACTGGGGATCCCAATGAAGCTTTGATTTTTTTTCATTAAGTTAAAGTGAGGACAAATCAGAAAGCTTTTTATATTGGAGCTTCTAATAATTAGAACATAATAAATACCACAAGAATCAGAGCACAAGTTCATCAGGCCTAGAATTCTCTCTATGAGGGAGCCAGGCAGGGTTCTGCAAGAACATCACAATAATCTCTTCTGAGAGGAAGATGAGTATCAGATAAGCCTTGGTTTGTTTCTGGGCTCAACCACTTACTGCTCTGTGACTTTTGGACAGCTCTTCTGAAGCTTAATTGAAAAATCAACTTATGTGCACAGTGAAACAAAACCCACACAGGGACAGAGCAAAAAATAGACCTCCCCCACAACAGCAATCATCGTTACCCATTTCTTATGTATCTTCTAGAAGTGATCTATTCATGGCATGTATTATCCTAGAAATTTTCAAAGTAAGATTTTTCTTTTAATGTCAGCTTATTTTTTTTAAGATTTCTATAGTTGCCAGCAAATATCAATAATAGTAATTGTGCTTTACTTTGTAAACAGATTATAAATACCTTTATCTCATGATCAAGAGATCCAGCTTCACAGAGGCTTTTGTGAGGGGAAAATGTGAGAGGGTCTGGTATATTGAAAGGTATTTAGACCGTGCTCAGGATCTAGAGTGTCCATGACAGACAACCTGGCCAACCAGGTTGATTATCCTTATCACTGGTTTTACAATCTCCCTGACTTGTAAACCTTCGCTTTTTCAAAACAGAAAGTAGAGGCTTAGTTTTTATTGGAAAGAACCAGGCAAAGAGCCGAAGAGGAAGCCCTCTGTGAAGAAAAGGCAACAAGGCCCGAATGCTCTCCAGCTTGCTAGCAAGAATCTCACACCCGAAGGTCCCCGGCACGCTCCTTACCATTAACTAGTAGCTCTTATGATTATTCAAAGCGACATGTAATGGCAACAAGTGAATTAAATGATGTGAAAGCGCTTTGTAACACCTCAAAGCAGTCTACAAATGCCACGTGCGGATCCCTCCCCTGTTTGTTGGGCGGGTGAACCCGCCGGGCGTGCCGGAGAAATCCGCGATCCGAGTGGAGTAGAGTTGCAGGGACCGAAGTACCTGCGCGGTGCCTCCCGCAAACCCAGTCGGATGTCTCCACCCATTCACAGCCTGGGATCCCGCGTCCTTAGGACCCGCCTTCCAGCCCTCCCAGGCAGCTGCCCTCGGGAAGCTAGAGGTTACGCGGAAGAGAAACCCTCCCCCACCTCGGTCGTTCCGAAGTCTGTCATCACCCCGAAACTTTGTCCTGACCCACCTGGCACGGGCACGCCGAAGGCGTCCCCCGTCCCTCTCTCCCGAAGAAGAAAAAGGAGACTTGTGTCCTGGGCTCACACCCCTCCCCACTGCCCGGCCACCCCACCGCTACCCGGCCCGGAGACCAAGCCCGCGGCTAGTCCCCAGGGAGGAGAAGGAGTGGGTGACTTACAGAGTTAAAGCTGAGAGAGCCAAACAGATCGGGGTACAGAAGAGGAAGGGCTAAAACAAGAGGGGACACTCACGCTGGACGGCATCCAGGTGGGACAGATAGAGCAGTCCGAGCAGGACCAAGACCACAAAACGCGCCATTGCTAGCAGAGCAGCGCCAGAAGTAGGACTGGCCAGCCCGCCCTGCGCCTCTACTTATATGCCACGCGCGCACAGCCAATCAGAGCGCTTACTGCAGGGGCCGTCACTTGTCTCCTAGCGCGCGGTGCCGGGCCAGGTTAGAGAGGGGGACTTCCCCGTTTTCAGTTTCATTTTCCTATAAAGTCCCTTGATGCTTAGAAAGGCTTGGGCTGGGCCGAGTAGTTTTGCTGTCTATAAACCCGCGCCCTTCGATTTGGGGTGCACGCCAGAGCTTGTGCGGAGGGCCTCCTATCCTAGAACTTCGGGCTGGAAGTACTCTGGTCCAGCCCCTCTCTGAGAACCAGCCAGCCTCAGAGTGACTTGCTTACCATGTCCCTAGCAGGACCTGAGGACATGTGGTTTTCATTCAAGATAACTGAAGCCCAGAAAGATTAAGAGCATGGACAAAGAATGAATGGTGCAGGGCAGAATAAGAACTTCGATTAATAACTATGGCCCCGGAAATATAATGTAGGGTTACGGGTTCTCTGAGTAAGAAAAACAGTCCCCAAGCCTCGCGGTCTCCTGAGGACAGCTCAGAGAACTGTCCAGAATGGACAAGGACCATATTGCTTCCTGAATTCCTTCAGGTCAGAGTTTGCTTTTGTAAAGCCCTGTGCCAAGAAAATTTTCCCTGTATCTTCCTGCTGTTGTTTAGGTAATTTTCTTAGTTTTGTTGATTTGTGAGAAAACAACCACTGCCAAAGCAGTAACTGCCTAGAGCTTTAGAGTTTACAGACCCCTTTAGGTACATCATTCCCTTGGAATTACCACACTGGAATGGCGCCTGATACATAGCAGGTATTCCGTAAGTGGAATGAATGAATGAATGAATGAATGAATGAATGAACAAACCGGTAAATATGTGAATAAACAGTAGGAAATAGGAATCACCCCATTAATTTTTATGAATAAGGGATAACAAAAGCTGAGACTAGGATTCAAACTTGCCTGATGCTATTGCCATTCATGCGTTAGACTCTTGGAAAATAAGGGCTCTGAAATTTTAGTGAGAATTTGGATTGCATGGGCCATAGGTCCAGCCAAAGAAGTCAAACCTACTGACTGTAAGAGCTTAACAATGTCGGACAGACCCACTAAAAAAACTTACACTCCAGACATACCATAAAAAAGATGCTGACATCACATGACAACTCAGTCCAGCAGTCTTTTCTCAACCATGGGGGCGGGAGAGACGGAGATCTTGGAAATCACCATGGTTTTCAGTTAAAGGGAGTTGGGTTGTGATTCCCCAAAAAGCCAACAAATATGTTATGTTATAGATTTCTTTTATGTATTTTTAGACCCCGTAATAACCCCTAATGTGGAAGCCACGTCTGAACTAGAAAAAGAATACTCTCCACAGATCTAATGAAATGAGATGATGCACAGAGAGCCTCACACAGTTCCTAGCGGAGTGTTTTATAATGCTTAACAAATGTACTATGATTATTGTTGTTACATACCTAGTTTTCCTACCAGCTCAATCTATAACTCTCTTGTGGTATAAGAATAATTGTCATGCATAAAGTTACAAGTAAACCAATTCTTGCTTCTCCCATTTGTGTGTGTGTGTGTGTGTGTGTGTGTGTGTGTGTGTGTTTAACTCATTAAGGCTCTTAAGGCCTGAAATGTTAGTGTTGAAGTGTTTTCTAGTGCCCTGAGAGTATAGGAAGACTCATGGCTATTTTTTACCTCTAAATTCCCTGTTTACTACATCATAGAGAAATACTATACTTAAAATTCATTATAGATAGATTCTGACGTATTCACTTAGAAAACCAATTTAAAAAGCAATTTTAAAATGCAGCAAAGACAAAAAGATAACAATTAAAAAAAATAAAATGCAGTAAAGACAGAAAAGTATATCTTCCAGTTTTCTGTTTGGGGAACTCCTGTATTTTCCTTGAATTTCCATTTATGACATGCTTTGAGTAGTGAGAATGAAAATGAGATATAAAGTTTGTTTTATTGAGACCATTTGTCTAGGAGGGTAAGCTTGTAGAAATCACAAACATGGCAATTTAATAGTGTTATTTCCCAGTCGTGGGTATAGCAGATGTACTTTTTTTTTTTTTTTTGCCTATAGGATTCTCCTAAAAATTTTTTACAATGAATATTAATTCAAAATAGTAAATATTTTGGGGCACCTGGGTAGCTCACTTCATTAAGTGTCCAACCTTGGTTCTGGTCACGATCTCATGGTTTGTGAGTTCAAGCCTCTCATTAGACTGTATGCTGTCAGCACACAGCCTGCTTCGGATCCTCTGTCACCCCCTCTCTTTCTCTCTGCCCCTCCCCCACTCACACTTTCTCTCAAAAATAAACAACATTAAAAAAATTCAAAACAGTAAATATTTTCAAGAATGTGCAAGAACTGGAACTCTCATGTCCTCATGGTGGGAATGTTAAAATGATATAATTATTTTGGAAAACAATTTGAGTGCCTGGGTGGGCTCAGTCAGTTTAGAGTCAGACTTCGGCTTGGGTCATGATCTCATGGTTCGTGAGTTCAAGCCCCGCATCGGGCTCTGTGCTGACAGCTCAGAGCCTGGAGCCTGCTTCAGATTCTGTGTCTCCTTCTATCTCTGCATTTCCCCCATTCGTGCTCTGTCCTGTTCTCTCAAAAATAAATAAACATTAAAATATTTTTTAAAAAAAGAAAAACAATTTGACAATTTTTTAAAAAAGTTAAACATGTACTGTCCAGGCACTCTAAGTATCTACCCAAGAGAAAACAAAAGCATTTGTCTATACAAAGACCTGTACACAAATATTCATAGCAGCTTTATTTGTAATAGCCAAAAGCTAAAAGCAATTCGAATGTCAACAGGTGACTGGATAAACAAATTGTGGAATATATCCATAGAGTGGAATACCATCAGCAATAAGCAAGGAATGAAGGACCGGTGCACACAACAACATAGATGAAATAATTATGCTGAGTGAAAGAAGCCAGACAAGAAAGAGTATATACTGTACAATTCTGTTTATATAAAACTCTAGAAAGGGCAAACTAATCTATGCAACAGAAAGTAGATGAGTGGTTTGGGGTGGGGGGGTTGGTTTGAGAGGGGAGAGTCAGGAACATAAGGAAACTTTGGGGTTGATGGATATTAGTTTATTTTGAATTTGACAATGATTTCATAGATATATACATATATTACAATTTATTAAATTGTATACTTTAAATGTAATTTATTGTATGTCAATTATACCTCAATAAAGCTGTTAGAAAAAAAAAGCACCTGTATTTTTGTTAGACAAAAGAAGAATGGAGTGCTTGAACAGAAAGAAAAAGAATGATAACTGAAGTGGGGAGAAAATAGGAATAGCTTAAAATGCAAATAGGTTGGGTTGCACGTGAGTGGATCTCAGTCAGCAGTTTTCTGAGATGGGCCATCCAAACAGCTAGAAAAGCCAGGCCCACTCAAGCGGAGAGGAATAAGCATAGGACTTTTGTGCCTGGGCCTTTTCAAATGTTATGTCATTAATCCCTCCGTTGTAATTGAAAGGGTGGTCTGTACATCACTGGCATCAGCAACACCTAGGAATTCTTAGAAATGCAGACTTTGGGGGGCACCTGGGTGGCTCAGTCGGTTAAGCTCAGGTCATGATCTCATGGTCTGTGAGTTCGAGCCCCTTGTTGAGCTCTGTGCTGACAGCTCAGAGCCTGGAGCCTGCTTTGGATTCAGTGCCTCCCTCTCCCTCTGCCCCTCCCCCATTCACGCTCTGGCTCTCTGTGTCTCAAAAATAAATAAACATTAAAAAAAAAGAAAGAAATGCAGATTCTTGGGCCCAACCCAGACCTACTAAACCAGAGTCTGCGTTTTAACAACACCCCAGGTGATCCATATACAAATTAAAGTTTGTGAAGCTGTTGACCCAAACTACACAACAATCTAGAACGGAGGTGTTACTTTCATTTGCAGATAAGGAGAGAGAGAGGTAAGATACTTGCCCACATTCATACTGAGCTGAAATTCAGACACTGGACCATCTGATTCCAAAGGCCCCATAATTTCCACTAGAAAATCACTTTCTGAGAAAGGGTTCATGGGAACAATTCATTGCCTGGCTTAGAGATCAGGGCAAGGATTAAAAGCATATGAGAAGATAAGGGGAAGTAGATAAACAGGAACCAGCACCAACATGTGTAGGATTATTTTTTTAACTGACACTTTTTTTCTCTCCGCAAAAGTAATATATGCACATGACAGAAAATTGGAACATACTAAAAACTATAAAGAATATTAAAACAGGCAGTCCTCCAACCCAAAGATGCGTATTGTTAAATGGTTTAATATGAGGAGGCTGAAGATTGTTGCCTGCTCAAAAGTACAGCCTGGTTAGTCTGTCTGGGGAATTGGAAATCCTCAGTCTTTTGTGTTAAATTCCACTAAATTGAGCAAATGTCAGTTGACTGCAGGCTTTGTGGAAAATGTAAGTACTGTAACAATAAAGCAGAAGGGGATAACAGACTCTGCCAACCAGGAGATTCCAATCTGGAGTTAAAATCAGTACAATGATTAATTTATTAGCACCCTCCTAAGGTGTCTGGGCTGATTGAATCCTCAGATTTGAAAGCTATTACACAATGGGCAACAGGCCCAAAGCAAATGGAGCACAGAGTGAGGTCTTTTTCTTATTGATAGTTACCAAGTCAGACACCATTCATAGGAGGGGGGAAAAACCTGACAAAATCCATACATCGTAAGTACTATGATATCTGTTTGAGGGAGACTACATGAGAAAATTCAAGATGAGAGAGTGGAGATATCTGGTTGGTGGGGAATCGGCCTCAGGTTTGTGTGTAACCACCATGCTCTCTCAATTGCCAATTTGTTTTTACTGGGAAAGCCATACAAATTTGGTATTGAAAACATCAAGCAGGGGCACCTGGGTGGCTTAGTCTGTTAAGTGTCGCACTTCGGCTCAGGTCATGATCCCGTGGTTTGTGAGTTCTAGCTCTGCATGGGGCTTTGTGCTAACAGCTCAGAGCCAGAGCCTGGAGCCTGCTTCAGATTCTCTGTTTCCCACTCTCTCTGCCCCTCCCCTGACCAGACTCTGTCTTTCTATCCCTCTCAAAAATAAACTTTAAAAATTAAAAAAAAAAACCCATAGTACAGACCTATGAAATTCCAATTTCTCTCAATTCCTCTTCCCAGTAGTAAGCACGGTATTTAAGGGACTTTTTATTTTAAATTACAAGCCCAACACATGAATGTATGCACATTGGAAAAATACAAACAATTAGAGTGAAAGTGAAAGTTCCCTTGTCTGCCTCTCATCTCATTTTCCTCCCCTAAGAAACCGTGGTTAAAGTTTAGTGTTTATCCTTTCATGGCTATATATTGTACACAGTTTGGAAAGTGAGGAATTTTAAAATAATGACTACAAAGACTATTATAGTTTGGAACACAGCACCCACTATAAAAGGGATTAGAGGCATCATTAGTTGTCAACTTGGATGGAGAGAAGGGTTAAGGGTTAAGTAAATGCAGAAGTCAAAACCCCCTAACAGTGTGGGGGCAACAGGACAACCTCAGGAGCCAAGAATTGGGCACCATCCCTAGGGATATTACACCCAGAAACTAACTTACGGGCATAGTCTCTTTTCATCAGTGATTTCCCCTCATAGATCCTTGGGTCTGCATCTCAGTTTCTGGTTTAAAACTATAGAATTCTAACTTGGATTTTCCATCCTGCCTTAGATTCCATGCAGCACTATTAAAAATCAAGACTCTCGGGGCACATGGGTGGTTCAGTTCATTAAATGTCCAACTCTTGATCTCAGCTTGGGTTTTGATCTCAGGGTCATGAGTTCAGGCTCCGCACTGGGCGTGAAGCCCCCTTAAAAAAGTCAGGAGTCTCCTTCAAATGCCCTTTTTCCCTTTTGGCAAGTTTTTCTAAACCCCAGCTTCCCACTTTCCAGCTTGCTTAGCTGATACTTGCCTCTGGCCAGTTAGTGTATGTGGTCCCTTCTGGCTGTCCCCTGCTATGTGGGACCTGCATTTGACTATATGCTGTCTACACTCTGGTTCCTTAGACTTTTCTAAACTCTTCTCCTAAAAGAGAACTGCAAAGAAACCAGGAAGAAATTTTTAGTAAAGAATCAGTAATTCAAAACAAAAAGAATATAAAAAGGTGAAGGAGCCACCATATGCATACACACCATAGAAGCAGTCAAGGTACAAAGGAGGAAGTCAGAAAATTAAAGGTTTGTGTTTGTGATATTTTTCTTTATTTCATTACTTTCGTTATCCTTGTTACTGTTATTGTTTTAACTGTAGATCACCTTGCCACAAATGGTTTGCCAAAAGACAGTTTACCATTTGTAAAGCTAGCCAAAAATCTATTTATTCAATGACTGATGACATCAAAACCTGAGGTGGGACTAGCCTATCTGGCCACTCGATGCCCTGAGGGTGTGAGTGGATGAGATGGGCTCCACCATCTACCCCAAAAAACCAGGCCATGACAGGTGGAAGGAGGTTCATTGAGCTTACACTCAGAGTTTAGTGAGAGGAAGTAGGGGAGGTTCCACAAAATTTGGATCATTCTATACATATTAACTGGGCTTGATTATTTTCATTTAATAATATAGCTATTTTCTATGTCATTATATACAGAACTGGTTTCTTATTACTAACAATTTTATACTTTTCTCCATATCACACCTTGTGGTAGGGAGAATAACGCCCTACTCTTCCATCCACTCAGATGTTCACATCCTAATCAATGTGAATGGTATAAGGGACTTTGCAGGTGTAATGATTAAGGACCTTGCCATGGGGAGATTATCAGGGAATACAGATTCTCCTCTAGAGCCTCTAGAAAGGAAAGTAGCCTTGCCTTAATGTTAACCCCCTGAAACTCAGGTTAGATTTCTGACTTACAGAACTGTTAGATGATAAACTGTATTGTTTTAAGCCACCAAGTGAGTGGTAATTTGTCACAGCAACAAGAAAAAACCAATCCTATGCCCCTTTTTCAGAATCGTGGATATTTGGAGCCTAGTTCAGTAAAAATATTTGCCTTTCAAAGTCAAGTTTACCTGTTAGTTAACCAGATTCTGGTCAAATAGAGCATTTTTGGTATACTCATGTTTGAGGGAGGGCTATTGTCAGTTCAACAGCTGATGGGGTAGAAGTTGTACTGAAACTTGCATTGGTCAGGAGCTTTGGCTCTTCTTCCCCTTCCCATCATCACCCTC
This sequence comes from Lynx canadensis, assembly GCF_007474595.2. Lineage (NCBI taxonomy): Eukaryota > Metazoa > Chordata > Mammalia > Carnivora > Felidae > Lynx > Lynx canadensis. The sequence continues at coordinate 58,658,543 of NC_044308.2, forward strand.
ACCGACTTGGCTCAGCCCCAGCTGTCACTTTTCTGGACTATTTCGCAGACACCACACACCAAATGGGCCAAACCACTTCTGCCCTACCTGCTGTTGCCGGTGTTAAACAGAAAATGAGAGGAACAGGAAGAGCCTTCTAGTCCCCAGGACAAAGGTCTCCCAAAGCTTTGCCTTCTTTTTTCTCAGCCTGGCTCCAATCTATCCATCAGGTCTCAGTGTGCATCGCCATCCTTCAGTCATTCAACTAACCTTTACTGAGCACCTTGCTAGGTGCTAGGCACTGGATTGGCACTGGGGGAACATCTTTCCTCAAAGGCTCAGAGACTCTGGTTTATAGGTGTGTGAATAAATTATAATCCAAGAAAGCAGTTTAACTCCACCTGGAGGGGTTAAAGAGCCTGCAGAGGACTTTGGTGCCAAGGAAAGAATGTGGACTTTATCCCTTAGATCATGACACAGATGCTGTGAAGCTGTTTTTTGTTTTTGTTTTTTTAACTTGTCTGTGAGGCTTTTTTTTTCTTTGATATTTTAAAAGCTTTTCTACATAGCTTCATGTTTTTTCTACTTATAAACTTCATATTCATTATGAAACGTTCAGCCATGGGGTGCCTGGGTAGCCCAGTCAATTGAGGTTCCGACTTCGGCTCAGGTCACGATCTTGCCGTTCAGTTTGTGAGTTGGAACCTCGTGCAGGGCTCGCTGCTGTCAGCCTATTAGCATAGAGCCCGGTTCAGATCCTCTGTCCCCCTCTGTCTGCCCCTCCCCCACTTGTGCTTTCCCGAAAATAAATAAATGTTTAAAAAAAAATAAAAAGAAAAGTTCAGACAATATAGGTAAGAATAAAGAAAAACATTTAAATTCTCTGTTAACCTACCACCCAAAGATAACTATTGCTAATGAATTGATGTTTGTTCCCAGACTTTGTCTATTCATATACAGATATACATATGGATATACATGTTTACAAAGATGTAATTATTCTGCATATATTTCTTTGCAAATAGCTTTTTTTAATTTAACTATATATCATGGATAATATATCCATTTCTATCATAATAGAGATCTATGTAGGTTTTTCATGCTTTCATAGTACAATTGACCCTTACACAGCCCCACCCTGTCTGCAGCTGAAAATCTGCATGTAACTTTTGATTCTTCAAAAGGTTAACCACTAATAGCCTTTTGCTGACTAGTAGCCTTACCAATACTATAAACAGACGATTAACACATATTTTGTATGTTATATGTATTATATACTGTATTCTTACAATAAAGTTAAGAGAAAAGAAAATGTTAAAAACATCATAAGGAAAACACATTTACAGTACTGTACTATATTTATGGGGGAAAAAATCCACCTATACCTGAACCCACACAGTTCAAACCCATATTGTTCAAGGGTTAACTGTATTTCATTATATGAATATACCATACTTTTTTACCCAACCCTGGACTGGGGACATTTCCAGTTTTTCCCTATTCTAACACATGCTATACACTGTGAAATTGCCCTCTAGAGACTTTGTATGAGGTTACCTTCAACTGCCCAATAAAAAGAGTGCTCATCTTCCCACATCCTTCCCTAAGCAGGTTATTATCATTGAAAAATTGCATCTCCTTGTTTGACCTAATTTTTTTAAAAAAGGGTTTTAATTTTTTTTTTTAATTTTTTTTAACGTTTATTTATTTTTGAGACAGAGAGACAGAGCATGAACGGGGGAGGGGCAGAGAGAGAGGGAGACACAGAATCCGAAACAGGCTCCAGGCTCGGAGCTGTCAGCACAGAGCCTGACGCGGGGCTCGAACTCACAGACCGTGAGATCGTGACCTGAGCCGAAGACGGACGCTCAACCGACTGAGCCACCCAGGCGCCCCTTAAAAAAAGTTTTTAATGTTTATTTATTTTTTGAGAGAGAGAGATTGAGAGTATGAGTGGAGGAGGAGCAGAGACACAGAATCTGAAACAGGCTCCAGGCTCTGAGAAAGCAGTCAGCACAGAGCCCGATATGGGACTCGAACCTACAAACTGTGAGATCATGACCTGAGCCGAAATCGGATGCTTAATTGACTAAGCCACCCAGGGGCCCCGACTTCATATTTTTAAAAGGCAGTCAGGGGGCGCCTGGGTGGCGCAGTCGGTTAAGCGTCCGACTTCAGCCAGGTCACGATCTCGCGGTCCGTGAGTTCGAGCCCCGCGTCAGGCTCTGGGCTGATGGCTCGGAGCCTGGAGCCTATTTCCGATTCTGTGTCTCCCTCTCTCTCTGCCCCTCCCCCATTCATGCTCTGTCTCTCTCTGTCCCAAAAATAAATAAACGTTGAAAAAAAAAATTTAAAAGGCAGTTAGGTTGAACAGTTTTTCACATGTTTACTTACTATTTGTGTTCCTTGTTCTATGAGTTTCCTATTCATGATTCTGTCAGCCAAAATCCTCAGTCACTGGGAACAAACACTGCCTGATGGAACAGAGGAGTTTGTTTAAAGAATATTTATTAGGCAAATGTTACCAACTGCTAGGTGAAGGATACACAGAAGATAATTTATCATCATCTGGACTTTGTGTGTGGGATTGAAGTTTTCTCAAAATAAAATGTTAGAAGGAAGAGAGCCCTGAGGGGGAAAAGGCAGAGGGTTTGAGAAGTAACCACAGTCGGTCCTAGATCCCTCTCTTTCTCAGACTCTGCTCCCTGCTCTGAGGACAGTTGCCACTGCCACCTGGAGATTCTCAGCCATCTTGAATGAGTGAGTCTATCTCTTTCAGCCCCACGTCATAGGTGACAAGAGCCAGGTAGCTCTTTGGCCAGCCTCAGCCCTCCAGGACAGCGACTTCCACCAGACCATATCCCTGATGGCCTTACTAGAAATCAACTAACAAGTTTCAGACAAAGTAGGATACTGACTTTCATCTTGCCTCTACAGGAAGTAAAACCTCAGTTCTTGAACAGAAAAAAACCAGGTGAAGTACACACGATGGAGACTGAAGTCGGTGACTCTATATTCAGCACCCTTTCTAACAGATGACTTTTTTGGAATTAATCCTGGAGAACAGGGCCAAGAATAAGAGGATATATATTTTAGGCACAGATGTGTTGGATCTGAAACCAGAAGATCTAGATCCTGGAGCACAATGGAACTATTATCATCATCAAATCAGGGTTAAGCAAATGTAGTGATATCCAAATTCTGCTTAGAGCATTTGAAGCTCATAGTAGAAGGAAATATACAAGGAAGCAACTTTGGTAGAGTTGATTTCTGGTCCACAAACAATTTGGTGGTCAATGGCGTCAGCTATTCAAGTTTTGCACTAAGCCACCTGTTTAAAGATTAATAGAAAAATAGAACTTGAGGGGCACCTGGGTGGCTCAGTCAGTTGAGCGTCCAACTTCGGCTCAGGTCATGATCTCACAGCTTGTGAGTTTGAGCCCCACATCTGGCTCTGTGCTGACAGCTCAGAGCCTGGAGCCTGCTTCAGATTCTGTGTCTCCCTCTCTCTCTCTGCTCCTAACCCACTTGCATCCTGTCTCTGTCTCTCTCAAAAATAAATAAACATTAAAAAAAAATTAAAAGAGAAAGAAAAGAAGAACTTGAAACTCAGACTATTTAACATTAAAAAGAGAGGCCAAACTATGCAACAAATTGTCATAGTCAAGATGAGTAATAGTCTCTTCCAACTTGTTTTCAGGCAGTAATGTGTGAAACAAATATAATTAAAAAAAATTTTTTTAATGTTTATTTATTTTTGAGAGGAGGGGAGGGGAAGAGAGAGATGGAGACACAGAATCTGAAGTAGGCTCCAGGCTCTGAGCTGTCAGCATAGCTCGAAGCGGGCTTGAACCCACAAGCAGTGAGATCATAACCTGAGCTGAAGTGTGAGCTTAACACACTGAGCCACCCAGACACCCCAAACAAATATAATTTAAATGTGAAAGGAAAGTCTTTACTTTTGCCTGATTGCATTTATTCAATTGTACTTAGTTGTGTAACAAAAATATTTTGCAGCCTTTATGTATAATTCAGTGAAGCCCTGCATTTTCCTAAGTTTGAAAAAATTTTTCCAAATGTCATAGGTGAATTAAATAAATGAACATTGGGCCTAAATGCAACACCAAACAATCTGTTTTGAAAAGTTTCTTTTAACCAGGAGTTTCTATGTAAATGTGGCAATTACAGATTAATCCCAGAAAGTTGATTTACCTGATTATGGATTGAATATAGATTTTGGAAGACAAAGTCTCAGCTTTTTTTTTTTTTTTGTCTGCACCTGCACCTCTCCTATAATGTAAATGGAAGCATAGTTTTGAGAAAAAATAACCATTTTGAGACTTTAATAACCAAATATTATATTTCAATGTAAAATTCCGGTAAAAACATAGTAGTTTTATATACTTAACTTATATCCCCCAAGGTCATGGCTATGGACTGAATATTTGTGTCCACCCCCAAATTCAGATATTGAAATCCTATCCCCAAGGTAGGTGATGGTATTAGGAGGAGGAACCTTTGGGAGATGATTCGGTCATGAGGGTAGAGCCCTTATGAATGGGAATCATGAATTTATAAAAGAGATTCTGATGAGCTCCCTCACCCCTCCCTTCTACCATTGTGGACACAGTGAAAGGCATCATCTGTGAACTCTCACAGAGAAAAGAAAAGAAAGTGGGCTCTCATCAGACACTGTGTCTGCCAGCACCTTGATCTTGGACTTGCAGCACTAGAACTGTGAAAAAAATTTTTTTCTGTTGTTTATAAGCTACCCAGTCTCTGTTATTTTGTTACAGCAGCTCAAATGGACTAGGACAAAGTCATACTTTTCTTATTTAAATTAGGACTTCTATTTTTTTAGAAGAAGTGAATAGTATGGTCCAAGATTTCTTAGTCTCCATAAGGATTAGATGTTCTGTGTTAACAGACATCCAGCACTTACCTAAAGTTATAGGATTTTAAAAGTAAATATGAGAGAAAATAGCAATCTTATGTTTATATTACCCATCAACAGTGTTACATTAATTTTGATATGGTTGCAGACTGGATAATATTATCAGGAGTTGTAAAGGAAGTATTTCTAAAAGGATCTGGACTTAGCATAAATTCTCCTTTCCTGAGCCCTCAAAATCTTCAGACACAATAAAAAGAACTTCATCTAAAAGTTATTTTAAATAATTTTTAAAGGCAGGGGCACCTGGGTGACTCAGTTGATTGAGCATTCAACTTTGGCTCAGGTCATGATCTCACAGTTTGTGAATTTGAGCCCCAAGTCGGGCTCTGTGCTGACAGCTCAGAGCCTGGAGCCTGCTTCAGATTCTGTGTCTCCCTTTCTCTCTGCCCCTCCCCTGCTCACACTCTGTCTCTCTCTGTCTCTCTCTCCTCAAAAATAAACATTAAAAAAAATAATAAATAATTTTTAAAGATAAATTTAAGATTACCGGATAAAAATAAATTTATTTTGTTTGCCATTCAGAAGCCTTACATTTTTACATAGACAAATTTACCAGTCACCTTTCATGGTTTATGGATTTGAGGTCATGATTACAAGGACCTTCTCTACTTCACTTTTTTAAAAAATTTTTTATTTTAATGTTTATTTATTTTTGAGACAGAGAGAGACAGAGCATGAGCAGGGGAGGGGCAGAGAGAGAGGGAGACACAGAATCTGAAACAGGCTCCAGGCTCTGAGCTGTCAGCACAGAGCCCGACGCAGGGCTCGAACTCATGGACCGCAAGATCATGACCTGAGCCGGAGTCAGATGCTTAACCGACTGAGCCACCCAGGCGCCCCTCACATTTTTAAAGAAACTCACACTTTGAGTATTCTTGAGGTTTAATTTTTTTTTAATATTTAAATCTTTGTTCTATAAGAATTTATGCTGGCATAAATATGTCTTCAGTATAGAAGTTATACTTTTTTTAGTCAAATCTTTATGTCTTTTTTGACTTTTGGCTTAGATATTATAAAGTTTGTTTTCTTAGAATGACATTTCTTGGAAGCAACGTGGAAAGTGGGCTGGAATAGACAGACCCAGGTGGCAGGCTAGAAACCGCATCTGACAAAGTCTCCAAGGGGAAGGAGACTGAGGACCTATCCTGTTGTAGATACTGTGTTAAGTGCTGGAAGCACAAAGATGAAGACACAGCTCTTTTCTCAAATGGCGGTGACAAATACAGAAACAGAATTACAACTCAGCGTGGTAGGTGCTATGAGAAAATAGTGTAAGAACCAATGAGTGCACAAAAGATGGGCATCTCATCCAGCCTGGATGGGAGGTGGGTGTCCGAGAAGTCTTCCTGGAGGAAGTGAAGCCAGAGCTAAGTTTTTCAACCCCGTTTGAATATTTAGAAAATTAGAATAAGACCATTTAATGAAACATCTGAAATCACCCTCCAGTTAAAATAACTTCCTTTGAGGGGCGCCTGGGTGGCGCAGTCGGTTAAGCATCCAACTTCAGCCAGGTCACAATCTCGCGGTCCGTGAGTTCAAGCCCCACGTCAGGCTCTGGGCTGATGGCTCAGAGCCTGGAGCCTGTTTCCGATTCTGTGTCTCCCTCTCTCTCTGCCCCTCCCCCGTTCATGCTCTGTCTCTCTCTGTCCCAAAAATAAATAAACGTTGAAAAAAAAATTAAAAAAAAAATAAAATAACTTCCTTTGCAAATTCATTTTGCTTGTGTGACACAATGAAGAGCATATTGCCTGTTAAGATACATGTTTAATATCATTGAAAAGAAAGAAAGAATTGGGACAGGAAGCTGCTTTGATCAACAACTGAATACAACTCCCAGACAAAAGGAGAGAGGCCCCCAGGCCAGGGAGAGAGATCCTGGTGTACACTGATTATGAGAGAGGGCTCCATCAGAATTCCACTCTCCCCACACAGCCAAATATAGCTTATAATTTCTGAAACCCAAACTAGAAGGCAGAGAACTTGAAGACTGGAGGCTGGAGAGGCAGATTTTAAGGATCTTATGCCTTCTGTAATGGACAGAAGATAAAAATCACTGAGATGCTTAATTGGAAAGTGTCAGATCTGATGAAAGGATTTGGAAGTCACTAGCATGTAGTGGGTAGGAAGACATGAGTGGATGAGATTGCCCAGGAATACCAAGTTGCAGAGGACTCAATTCAGGGCATGGGGGTATTCTTGATTCCTTTGAGAATGTGAGGAAAGCTCTGGACTGTCTGTCTAGAAAAACGTACATGTTAAAAATCACACAAACCTACACAGTTTCAGGAAACTGTCAAATTAAGAATATGTGACATAGAAGGGAAAGAGGAGAGGCATGAAGAAGAGGATATTTGGATGGTGATGAGGAGAGCAGGAAAAAGGCATACAAGCAGCAGAAAGGAAAGATAACGCAAGGCATACAAGAAGAACCAGGAGACTAAAGTGTTAGGAAGCTGTGGGAGAATAGAGATGTAAGGAGGGCATGGTCAATAGTGTCAAATGCTGTCAAGACTTGAGCTAAGGTAAGAGCTGAAACCCGTCATTTGCACTTAGAGTTAAGAAATCATTGGTAACTGTGGATAGTTTCTGAGGGGCGATGGGCAATGGTAGTTCCAGATTTTGTGTCATTCAAGTAGTGTTTAGGGGTGGTGACTGGGTAGAAGTGAGGGTATGGGATTTGTCTTGATAGTGTGTTTGCAGAGTACTAACACAGGATTGAAAAACTGTCAACTGGCCATAGGAAGGGTTGGGAAGCTTGTGGAATTGTTCATCTGTCCCTTGGTGCCCTCATTATGATGGAGTCAAAAGCCAGAGAGCAATGGTTGAAGGAATGATGTGAGTTGAGGAAATGCAGAAATTTGGTTCATCGGTAGGAGAGAGATAAGTGGCAGTTAAAATGAGAAACAAAAACAAGAAAGGGATTTTTATTTCTAAAAATGAACACATCCTGTTATTTTTACACTATGCATGCAGCAGGTGGCTCTTCATAAGACCTGGTCTCTACAACAACCTAATAAATCACTTCTGGAACACTGACATTCACCACTGGCCCTTTTATTTTTAATACCAAAGTGAGCTATTAGGAAATTCTTGACAGAAACAGCTGAATGACATTACCAAAAGGCCTGATCCCAATTTGGATATTTGAAAAGTTTCAGTAACTTAAACTTAATTAAGCTACTTAATCCCCCCCCCGACTTTTATCATTCTAACATACAGCAAAACTTCTGCAACAAAATTTTTCTTTAGAGGAGCCAAGAATCACGGTCCTATAAACCATGATAACAGGACTTATCTAGCGGTTTTGATGTAGAGAAGTTAGTTTCATTTTCATTTTATTCAGAAATTCTACAAAGTCACATGCGGTTAATTTAAACACAGGCTGTGGATATATGAATTCAGCAAAGTTCCAGGATATAAAATTAATGTGCAGAAATCTGTTGCATTTCTATATACCAATAATGAAGCAGGAGAAAAAGAAATCAAGCAATCAATCCCATTTGCAATTGCACCAAAAACAATAAGATACCTACGAATAAACCTAACTAAAGAGGTAAAAGATCTCTACTCTGAAAACTGTAGAACCCTTAGAAAGAAATTGAAGAGGATACAAAGAAATGGAAAAGCATTCCATGCTCATGGATTGGAAGACCAAACACTGTTAAAATGTCTGTACCACCCAAAGCAATCTACACAGTTAATGCAATCCCTATCAAAATACCACGAGCATTGGGATGCCTGGGTGGCTCAGTCAGTTAAGGGTCCAACTCTTAATTACACCTCAGGTCATGATATCATGGTTCATGACTATAAGCCCCACATCAGGCTCTACACTGACAGTGCGGAGCCTGCTTAGGATTCTCCCTCTCTCTGTCTCTCCCCTGCTCGTGCTCTCTCTCTCTCAAATAAATAAATAAACTTTAAAAAATACCACCAGCATTTTTCACAGAGCTAGAACAAACAATCCTAAAATTTGCATGGAATCGCAAAAGACCTGAATAGCCAAAGAAATCCTGAAAAAGAAAACCAAAGCTGGAGGCATCACAATTCCAGACTTCAAGCTGTATTACAAAACTGTTATCATCAACACAGTACAGTAATGACACAAAAACAGACACATAGATCAATGGAACAGAATAGAGGACCCAGAAATAGACCCACAAACATATGGCCAACTAATCTTTGACAATAAGGAAAGAGTTTCCAGTGGAAAAAAGACAGTCTCTTTAGCAGTGGTGCCGGGAAAAACTGTACAGCAACTTGCAGAAGAATGAAACTGGACCACTTTCTTACACCATACACAGAAATAAATTCAAAATGGATGAAAGACCTAAATGTAAGACAGGAAGCCATCAAAATCCTCGAGGAGAAAGCAGGCAAAAACCTCTTTGCCCTTGGCTGCAGCAACTTCTTAACACATCTCCAGAGGCAAAGGACACAAAAGCAAAATGAACTATTGGGACCTCATCAAAATAAAAGGCTTCTAAACAGCAAAGGAAACAATCAGCAAAACTAAAAGGCAACCGACAGAATGGGAGAAGATACTTGCAAACGACATATCAAATAAACGGTTAGTATCCAAAATCTATAAAGAACATCAAGCTCAGCATCCAAAAACAAATAACCCAGTTATGAAATGGGCAGAAGAGGGATGCCTGGGTGTCTCAGTTGATTAAGCATCCAACTTCAGCCTAGGTCATGATCTCGCTGTTCCTGAGTTCAAGTCCTGAATTGGGCTCTGTGCTGACAGTTCAGAGCCTAGAGCCTGTTTCAGATTCTGTGTCTCCCTCTCTCTCTCTGCCCCTCCCCCACTCAGGCTTTGTCTCTCTCAAAAATAAACATTAAAACAAATTTTTTTAAAGAAATGGGCAGAAGACATGAATAGACACTTCTCCAAAGGAGACATCCAGATGGCTGACAGACACATGAAAAGATGCTCAACATCACTCATCTGGGAAATACAAATCAAAACCACAATGAGATACCAACTCACACCTGTCAGAATGGCTAACAAGTCAGGCAACAACAGATTTTGGCGAGGATGCAGAGAAAGAGGATCTCTTTTGCACTGCTGGTGAGAATGCAAACTGGTGTAGCCACTCTGGAAAACAATATGAAGTTCCTAAAAAAATTAAAAGCAGAACTACTCTGTGACCCAGCAATTGCACTACTAGGTATTTATCCAACGGATATAGGTGTGTTGTTTCAAAGGGGAACATGCACCCCAATGTTTATAGCAGCATTATTGACAATAGCCAAAGTATGGAAAGAGCCCAAATGTCCATCAATGTATGAGTGGATAAATAAAATGGGGTGTATACACACACACACACACACACACACACACACACACACACAATGGAATATTACTCAGCCATCAAAAAGAATGAAATCTTGCCATTTGCAATGGTGTCAATGGAGCTAGAATGCATTATGCTAAGTGAAATGTCAATCAGAGAGAGAAAAATAATATGTGATTTCACTCATATGTGGAACTTAAGTAACAAACAAATGAACAGAGTGAGGGGGAGAGGAGAAGGGAAACAACAAGAGACTCTTAATAATAGAGAACAAACCGAGGGTTGATGGAACGAGGTGGGTGGGGGATGGGTTAGATGTGTGAGGGGTATTAAGGAGGGTACTTGTTGTGATGAGCACTTGGTGTTGTATGTAAGTGATGAATCACTGAATTCTACTCCTGAAATCAATATTGCACTGTATGTTAAGTAACTAAAATTTAGAAAACATAATAAATACAGGATATGGGCACAGAACCCAGCTCACTCAGGTGTTAGATGAGGCTCAGGTGGGTCTTAGGTTTTTGCCTACCCGCTGTACTGATGTGCTCATTTTTGTTGCTGTCTTGTTTTCTTATCACTCCTGAGCTTTTGAACCTGTTTTCCACTGGAGTAGCCAAGAAGATACAAGATTGTCTGGGTAACTCATGCAAATGGGTTTTAACCTTGAAGATCTGGCTTCTAAATTCACAGGGGTCCTCATCAGTTAGAGCTAGGTGGCAGATTTTAACTCACAACACCAGTGAAAGGCAAGCATTATCAGGTGCACTGTTAGGATCTACAAGTGCACTGCCCAAGCGTTGAGATCTGGTTCCTGGCAAATCTCCTCAGGATCCCCCCAGGGATTTCCAATCCAATTTTGATGAATCAAAACCTAGGGACTGAAGGGAACATAAACTCAAAACGCTCCTATGAAGGTGTGGAAAACAGGAATCCTTTTAACAAATACCTACTCCCAAATATCAATCCCCATAATCTGTACTCACAAACTTGGTGGTTAAAAATGGAATTTATGTCTCTTGCCATTTCAAGAGTTTCCTCTATTATTAGATTATATTCTCATACTTCTATCAAGGTGCAGTGGTTGGGGGGATGCTGGCCCTTTAAGGGGGCAGCAAAGGAGGGGCTGGGACTCTTAAAACCAGGGCAGCAAACAAGCCAGGCCCAGGCTGCCATGGCTAAACTAAGTGGAAAGAACAGCAACAGTCCAGTGGTGGGTGTCAACAACAAGGCAGCTGTGAGGCCTCCAGTCCAAGTGTGTATTTGTGTGGAAGTGCTTCTCCAATTCCAAACTCTGTCCCTCATTTCTGACCCTTTGCTCCCTGCAGCTGACTGGTGAGGGCACAGCATGGGGCTTTAAAACAGTCTGAAAGCCCAGGGTCCTGCTTCAAGATGCTGGGCCAATACTCCTCTGACAGCCTTGCTAGGGGGAGAACATGGCTCTTTGAGGATGGATGCCATGACATCCTTACTGAGAAGGAGGGTGTCCTCTGGGTTTCTTCCCTGTCTCAGGTTTACCTTCCAGAGGCGGATGGTGTTATCTTACCAGAGGAAACAGCCATGGCGGAAGTCTGCAAGCCTGCCAAGATGACATGTCTTGAAGGTATTGACAATTAGGCTGTGATATCTGGATGAAAAGGCTTGGGGTACAGAGACTTGATGGTCTGGTTCAGTGGATGGATATGGGCCTGGGTGTCCAGAATTACTGGCAGTGACTTCCAAACTCTTTGACTTGCTAGCTACATCACACTGGTGATTGAGGTCACTTTTCTGGGCCCTATTTTACTCTGCTCCATTGTGAAATTATCACTAACAGCCTTGCAGGACTGCTCAGCATCAAAAGGACACATACATGTAAGGTATCTGGTGCATAGTAGGCTTAAATTGCAGTGGGTCCTGGTAGCTGGAACTTGATTGGTTAAGGAGGCACTCAGGGCTGTTATGTGGGGGAGAGCAAGTAGAGGAACCTGGGGTAGTACCTAGGCAATTGGAGAGATATGGAAAGCAAAAGTGGCTGACACCTGTCAGGTTCCATTTGTGCTAGGGGAGTGGTTAGGGGCAGGTAACGAGGGGGAGACATTGTTTGAAGAGGGTGCTGGAGGTGACTTGTAAACAGAGGTGCTACTGAGAATCAGCCTCTCTAGAAAAGACTCTTCACGCCTGAGTCCCCATCTACTCCCTCCTCAGGCCCCCACTTAAACGAGGCCTGAGCAAGTGCTGTGGCTCCTTGGCTCCTGAGGAGGAGCCAGTATCTGCCTCCCAAATGGAAGACGAGGAGGAGGAGGAGGAGATGGATTTGGATCCAGATCTAACCCCAGACCCGGAGGAGGAGGAAGAGGAGGATGAGGAAGAGAGTGATCTCGGGGATCCAGCTGTCCTCAATGCGTCCACAACACCCAGGTACCAGGACAGGAGGGGGTGGGGTAACTGTTGTCCTGAACCATCTGCGGCTTACAGACTGTTGCTAAATATCCTTCTCTTCACTCCTTCTAGTCCCTCGCTTAATCATTTGGCCATGACTACATGACCTCCACACCTTTCTAAGATAAGTTCTGGGTTAACACTTTCTATTTTAGGCTTGAACCTGAGTAGAGACACTCTCCTTCCTCCTTCCTATTTCCCACTTAGTTTCTGATGCTGTCTTCACCTTAAAAACCAGGTCCTAGAAGGTTGTGCATAGCCCATAGGTGCTCGTCCAGCTCTGGTGCTGAAGGTGAGTTTTCTTTGACCCTAGGCCCCATGTCTCAGCAGTTCATTCCTGGTATTTATTCCCCTGGATTCCCACAACCAGTGGAGAGAGACCAGGGTTCGCAAACAGAAATGAAATCACTCAGATTCTCCCTCAACTCACTTCTGAGATACCAGTCTTGCCTCCCCTCAAAGGAAGCAGAGAGGTCCTGATCCAGTTGATTTTGATTACAACGGAGGGCCAGGCTTCCACTGTCTTGCATATTGGAAGTGGTTGGCCTTCCCGCACCCCAAACCCAGTGGATGCTGATGACCACATGGCTCTTTCAAGCCTCAGTCTTCCTCCCATTCTAGAGAGGTCTTCTCAACTCCCCTGGAATCAAGGCCTCTGGTATGTTGGGGATGTCACCTGCTTCCTTGCACTTTCTGTGGCAGGTGAGTCACTTCATTATCCATCCTGTGAGAAAGTAATGGTGTGTGGAGAAGGAGCATGTGGAGTGTACCTTAGTCTGTTCTTGACCTTGCTCTGGAAATGGAGCACCCCAAGTGAGGTGCAGGTATGGGAGGCAGGAGATACCTATAGTCTAGGGAAGGTTGTTAAATGGTAGAGGTGGTCAGGGGACAACTGGCCATCCAAGTGAAAAAGACAAACTAGAGCCATCCTTTCACCTCCCAATGTTTCAGCAGATGAGCAGCATTGAGCTTAGGGCTGGAAAGAGCACCTGCCCTTAGGTTAACTGTGTAATGAGAACATGGCATGGGGTAGAGGAATTGCAGGAAAGCCTACAGGGAGAATAAGAAGACAATTGCAGCTCTTGGGAGGAGGAGTCCAAAAAGAGGCAAAGAAGCATTGCCCCAGTAGCTGAAGGTACAAGAGTCTGAGGGAAGACCATCACAGAGAGGAGAGACCGAGACTGGTGATGACTCACCAGACAGGAAAAGTGCATGCCCCCACACTATCAGGGACTAAGGAGCTGCTCCCTAGGAGGTGACCAACTCTGTTGGGTGAGGTTCTTATGGGAGAAAGGCAGGTGACAATATAAAGGTGGGAAAGGCATGTGGCAGCAAGAGCAGCATTTGTTGCTGAAGATGCCCTTTTCCCAGACCCTCCAAATTCCTCTCTCAGACGCTGGACTACCTCTCTCCTGTTCCTTTCCGGACTACCTTTTCCAGTGCCAGCTCTCCAGCACGACACTTGGACCTCGACTTCTCCTACCAGACCCAACCTCTCTTCTGCAGCCCACCAACCTCATGGCCCCCTAGTTTCAGGTACTGGCTCAGTGAGCTGGGCATCCCAGTGTCTCCCACAGGCTGAACTCTTCTCCAGAGGTTCAGAAAGTAGTGGTTTGAGGAGGGGTGGAGCCACTCCACCAACTGCCACAGAAAAACACCTACAGAAACTTAGTAAGAGAAGTGTGTGGTAGGGTCCAGTCATTTTCCCCTCACAGATGAGGAAATAGAGGCCCAGAAGGACTAAAAACTTACTTGAGGTTAGCTGGCATGGCAGAACTCAAGTTAGGACAGAACTCCCAACAACCAGGCCAAGTCGTTTTCCTCTTTTGTCAAGATTCCCGCAGCCAAATTGCAGGAAAATGTATCTTGGAGGGGAAAGTGAGCCCTGCTGAGCTAGGGTTGTGGTGTTTTGTGTGGCTGACTTTGGGGGAGGCATATGAACAGATGGAGTTGCTTTAGATGTCCAACTGAGGTTACCAGAGGCTAATTGAATGGGAGGGCAGGGAGCTGAGTGCTTTCTTTCACCCAGCCCAAGTTTCTTTCTAAGTCTCCCTAGTCATCTGACCCAGCTCCACCCTCAGCACCAACGGATCTTGCAGCTGCAGCAACATAGTCGAACACCAAGGTAAGCCTGGATGGGCAGCGGGGTTGAGGGCAGCTCGTATGCATGCTGAGTATTCCTATGTGATTGGGCATCTCTCCAAAGCCCCTACACAAATAACACTCTCCCCAGTGTTGCCCACCTATGCACTCTGTTCCATCCTGCCCAGATGGCTCCACTCCCTGCTTAACTCTCCTTGGGACATTCACTGTGCAGGGGTGGGAAGGTCTAAGGAATGTTCCTTCTGGCTTAAAGTCCCCCAGCCAAGAAGCCTTGGTCTCAGCACGCCAGACCCCTATGTTAACCTCATGACCCGAAAAGAGAAAGACTGGGTGATAAAAGACAGATGGTTCAGCTGCAGAGTGAGAACCCCTGCCTGGATGACTATTACTACCAGGTGAGCCCCAGGTGCTCTCTCCGCCTCTGACCTTGGCGTCAAATGGACCTGGACTCCATCAGCCCTCTTGGGTCATTTTTCAGCTTTAGAGGCCATGTCCAGTCAGGTGGGAGAGACCATCCCTACAGGATAGGGGCCATATTTCTAAAGCGACATCCCAAGATCGTTATCCTCTATTCTCCTACACTTTCAGACAAATGGGATTATTTACAATTCCCCAAACATTGACATTTTGTCTTCATCCTTTGCCAAGAATTTCCCCTACTCAGCCTTGAAATAAGAACTTTCTGCCTTGTACACTTTGTGGATCTTAGAAATGTCTTGTTATAAACCTTCACCTACTTTGTGCTTTTTTAGATATGATACATGAATCTCCTAAATAGTGGGATTCAATTTGTTGAACTGAATAAATGCCAGCAGAAATTTTCACTCCTTACCCTCTGTTCCCTATCTCCCTTTTATTTATGAGGCAGGTCTTACCTACTGATTTTGGATGTTGTCTAAGCTGTGTTCCACTTTCTTGTCAACTTCTATGAGCCCCCTACCAAGTTTCCGACCCTTAAACCCCTTCCTATTTAGACTAATTTCTTTCTTCCTTTCCACCATGCTTCAAAACTCTTCTTTCTGCCCAGATCACTGAAAGCAAAATATTTTTATACTCTTGCCTTTTTGGCACTGCTTCTAAGTGAAAGAACTTTATTTAAATCCTTGTTTGACTCACAGTCAGTGGCTTATTTAGCTTGGGATTTTACAGATTTCTTTGAGAGATACTAGAGCTGCTTGGCCATCCTCAGAACATAAAACTGGCCTAGAGTGCCAGTACAGAGATGGCCAGTTGACAATAGTGCCATCTCTGTACTGCAAGCTCCTCATGGTTCTTCATGCCATCAGATAACTGTAATTTGGGAAAGCACAGGTACAATCACAAAATAACGGGTTGGGGGCGGAAGATGTGTGCAATGTGTTATACTGGGAATAAGGAATGAAAGAAGGTTGCAGATGTTGTGACAGGTTTGCTTCCTGGATTTCCACTTGCTCTCTGCCTTTTCATCAGATCTGGTGGTGGTATCTAGCTCCTCAAGTCCTTAGTACGGGAGACCCCAATACAGATGGCACGATGCCCAACTCAAGATGTCGGCAGAAAGGCCTAAAGTGCCAAGATCATTTCTGAAATGAATGCTGTAGGAAAGGATGTATAAGAGGTTGCATTTAAGAACCTTAATTCTAAGTTGAGATGAGGATACATTTTTCTATTCCATGGACTCTCAGGAATATTATCAGAAACTGAGAGAAGCAGACCGAGGGAAGAACTACTTGGGCGAAGGACCAAGGTTGAATCCCTCAAGCTGGTGACACCTTACATTCAGAATGCGGAGGCTTATGAGTCAGGTGGGACCAGGGCTGACGTGGTGGGTTGGGATAGACATCCGGATGAACAGAGGGTGGAAAGGGGAAGGGAATGTGTTTTTTGACTTCTTTTTGTGCAGTGGTTCGAATCGAGGGTTCCCTGGGCCAGGTAGCTGTTCAACATGTTTTAGCCCTCGTCGAGCTATTGATGCTGTACCCCATGGATCTCAAGAGCAGGTAGAAGTGTTAACCTCCAGAACCCTTTTTGTCTCCCCGTTTGGAGGAAAGGACTGGGCATTGTCATGCTTGAGATCAGATTGTGACCTAAGAAGTGATAAAGAAGTGTGGTCAGACTTGTGTTAGCTTTCTGGCTCAATCTGTAGCTCGCGTGAGGCCTGGGCTGCTGCTATGGAGGTGTGGCTGATGGCCTGGGACTCTCTCCTAGGAGATGGGAGCTGCAAGCAGTCAGAGGCTTCAGGTGTTGTCCCGGATTGAGAAGGTGAGCTATCAAGTCCTTAGGGATGAGTCCTATTGACCCTTGAAATGGAATATTGCTCATATTGACCTCTTCCTCTTTTCCACCCTCAAATTGCCAGATGTTCATTCAGTTACTAGAGCTAGAACAGGGCCAGAAGGATGGGCCTCAACAGCCCTGCTACTCCGAACAGCAGAGCAACCAGGTTGAGAAGCTCTTCCAGGCCTTAAAGACCCAGGAGCAGAATAATCTGGAGTGAGTGTGGGAGGGTCACCCTCCAGCCCAGAAAGGGCAAGATGAGCAAAGACACTGACTTTGCTCTCCCCCTTGTTTCTGGCATGTAGACAGAGCCCTCTATACAGAGCCCTGAAATGTTCTCCTTTCTCGCATGTAGGGAGGCAGCAGATGGCTTCCTGCAGGTGCTCTCCGTGAGGAAGGGGAAGCTCTGGTGGCAAGGCTGCTCCCTTTCCTGCCCCAGGATCAAGCTGTTTAGCATTCTTCTGGCTATCACCCACCATTTGCCCCTCCTAGTCAAAAGGGATGTTGCCGATCAGGTATTGTGGCACTGAGCAGAGGATACTTTTGTGGATGGGTGAGGGATCCTTCCACTTCATCCTCTGTCCCCCACCCCCAGAGATGCTGGAGAAAGTGCTGGGCGGGGGAGGTCAACCTGACACCCTCAGGTGGGTGAGTTCCAGAACAAACTACTATAGGAACAACTGATGAACTTTAGGTACAATAAACAAAATACAGGCATGTGTTGACACAGGTGTGAGTGTGCTGTGGAGGTTTGAGAAGAGGACTCCCTGAGAAGTGCGAGCCCCATGTCCAACTTTCTAGGGAAGGCATCCTAAATAAGTGGGTATTGAAGGACCAGTATTCAGATTGGAGAGACATGAATAATGATAGGCTGGGGAAGTAACCTGACCAGGAAAGTGCCAAAAGCAGGTCAGCAAGAAAGGGGGTAGAGGAAAAGTAGGAGGAGGTGAAGTGTAGTGAAATCTGAGAGAGGCACTTACCTTCTTGCAGGCCCTACAAATGTTATTCAAACCTCTGGGCAAATGTATCAGTTACTTGACCTTCCATGACTCCTCCAAGGACTTCAGGGGCTAATGCTGTTTCCGCCTGGCTCCTCAGAGCGACCAGTCACTGTGATCCTTCAGAACCAGGTAACACAGGGTGGAGGCTTTTCTCTTGCCACAGATGGCTTTCAGGTGCTATCAAGGCCAGGAATAAGCAAGGGAGTGCTAACTTTGCATCTTCGCTGCAGTGCTCCTCCATATCTAGTAACACTAGGATCACCTGGAAAACTCGCAGAACACCGGGTCCTTGGTCTCACCCCTAGAGAGTCTCATTTAGTAGACTTGGAGTGTGGCCCATGTATTTGTTTTTCTAACAAGCTTCCTGATGGTGCTGAGGTGGACCTCTAGAGCAGAGGTCACCAAACTTTTTTTGTTTGTTTTTGTCTTTAATTTTTTTTTTTTTTTACATTATTCATTTTGAGAGTGAGACAGGCATAGCAGGGGGAGGGGCAGAGAGAGAGGGAGACACAGAATCCGAAGCAGGCTCCAGGCTCTGAGCTTTCAGCACAGGGCCCAACGCAGGGCTCGAACCACGAACTGTGAGATCATGACCTGAGCTGAAGGTCGGATGCTTAACCGACTGAGACACCCAGGTGCCCCGTCACCAAACTTGATTATCTCTTTTAGTAAAAAGCTCTGAATCATGTCCCCCATGTGCTTGTCTATAGGTCCTACACATGTAAAACTATACTAAGTACATACCTTTATTATGTAAATAGAAAGATAGAAAAACTTAAGTGAAGACTCTAGATGTGAAAGTTCTGATACCTTCTAATTACCCCAATGGTATATCTTGTGAACCCCTCTCTGAAGGTCTTTGCCTAAAGTATGCTTCATTCAGTGGGGTCCACAAACTACCTGCATCAGATTCCCTGGGTCTATTCCTGATGTATAGACTCTGACTCCTGAGAGTAGAACCCACAAGTGTGCATTTATCAACTCTCCACAAGGATCTTCTGGAAACTTGAAAGCAGTGATTTCCTTCTAAAGGTCTGAGAGTTCTTGGCCAGCCATTGTAAAACCTGACCATTTTACAAGGTTGTACTCTATTTTTACATGTGAACCTTCCCTTTAATTGGAACGTGGCAGAGCCAGGAAAGCACTGCTTGCCTATGGTGAACTCCTCTTACCTTGGATATTCTATCACTTGCAGTTTGGAATTTCTTTGCTCTATGCCCTGCTGAGTCATGGGGAGCAGCTGGTATCCCTGGAGTCTTCTCTTAAGGAGTCCAATAGTGATAATCAGCTTGGTAAGATCTTATGGCCTTGTAAATACTATGTCAGTACCCCTGGGATGTATAGGCTGAGTCAGATGAGATATTTCCTGAGTGGTATATTCTAGTATTGGGAAGGAAGTTGTATAGAGAAGGGAAGTTGTATAAAGACAGAGACAGAGCATGAGCATGTGAGGGGCAGGGAGAGGGTGGGTGGGTGGGCGGGGGGGGGTGGGGGGGTACACAGAATCTGAAGCAGGCTCCAGGCTGTCAACACAGAGCCTGACGCAGGGCTCAAACCCACAAACCATGAGATCATGACTGAGCTGAAGTCAGACGCTTAACCGAGTCACCCAGGCATAACCCCCCCCCCACCTTTTTTCAATGTTTATATACTTGAGAGAAGCAGAATATGAGTGGGGGTGGGGCAGAGAGAGGGAGACAAAGAGTCTGAAGCAGGCTCTGGGATCTGAGCTGTCAGCCCACATGGGGCTCAAACTCATAACCAGTGAGATCATGACTTGAGCTGAAGTGGACACTTAACCAACGGAGCCACCCAGGTGCTCCTTTTTTTTGTTTTTTTCTTTTTTTTTTTTTTAAATATTTATATTGCTCACGTATGAGCATGAGCAGGGGGAGGGGCAGAGCGACTGAGAATCTGAAGCAAGGAACTTCAGAGTTCTTAATATAAGAAGGAGCATATGTAAAGCACTAGCATTGTTTGGCACATAGAAACTCTGCAATATTCCCTTAATTGCTACAACCACAAAGGCTGATGGTGGTGGAAAAATAACTAGGAACCTTGGCCTTGAGTTCTGTTTACTACATAAATACAAAGATTCTGAGGTTTTCTGTCTTTTCTGCCCTCCAGGACAGACATGGTGGTTCTGATTGCCTGGAGATCGCCCATATGCCGACAGCCTCTCTGGCAGAACCTTAGCCTTCCCCAGCAACCTTCTTCCTCTGTTTTGTCACCATGTGGACAAACAATTGGTACAGCAGCTAGGGAGAGGATGGAGTAAGTGATGGCAGAAACAAGGTCTAGCCCCTTGTTCAAGCCCAGTCTAGGTTCTGTCACTTAGTTCTTGTTTTAAGCTAAGAATATGAAGGATACCTTGTTTTTAGAAGTTGTTCCAGATACCAGCATTTACTGAGTAACCAGTTGGTCCATATTAGGGCTGTGAGGCCTATTTCTTCAGTCAGACTTTTTAATTTATTCCCAGATGGCTTTCCTCACTTACCCTAAACTACTTAAGGCAAGGATGATAGAAGCTGAATGGTTAATTGAAGAAATATTTGAGGGACAACTACTCTAAGATAAAAGCTAGAACAACATGAGAAGGTCACTTGGTCCTCAGAATTTACCTTCTGCTGGAAGGAGTCAGATACTAATCAAATCACACAAATATTTTAGAAAATATAATTGTTGACAGTTAACATCTGTTCTCTTTGTAGGCTTGCTTGGATCTATTGATCCAGTTGTGCTGGAACATGTACGTGTAGGAAAAGTTTAATCATCAGACACTAGCTATATGAGCTATGTCTTCAGAGATCCAGAGAGTCCAAGGACATTTCTTATGCCTTGATATATTGAAGGACCCCAACCAAAACATTTTCTTAGGCTTGCATTAAAACCTGTGTGATATGCCTAAAATGGCATGACATGATAAGGTATAATTAAAGAGCTAAAGAATGTGTTCAAACTTGTTATAAGTTAGGAGATGCAACTTGTGAATGCCCTAAGAAAGTCCTTATAAAAGGGACAAGGTCTTGTTATGTCTAACAAAGTATGACCTGGAAATTTCGTTACTGTTTCCATTTTTTTTTTCCTGGTGTATTATTTACTTTGAGAGAAAACAGGGAAGGGGCAGAGAAAGAGAGAGGGAGGAGAAAGAATCCCAAGCAGGCTCCAGTGTGAGGTCATGAACTCAAAGTGTGAGGTCATGACCTGAACTGAAATCAAGAGTCATGACACTTACCTGACTGAGCCAAACAGGTGCCCCCACTACTGCCATTTTGTATAAAGAGAAAGTAGCCCTCTTTAAGCTAATAGGATTGGCTATAAATATCTCCCTTGGGGTATGAAATGTTTGTTGATGAATACATGACCTGTTTGTCAAGTTAAATTAATCACTGGAATCCCTTTTTTGAACCAGGCACATGTTAGGTGGTAGAGTAACAGCAGTGAAAACTCCCTGCTCTTCTGAAGGTTACATTCTGGTTAGTCAGGGGCTGATGCAAAACATCAAGTTGTGATCAATACCTTGGTGTGTCAGGAGTGACTGCAGTGTAATGGTCCAGGAAGGACTGTCAACAGTGGTTACAATTAAGTAGAAGGGAAAGTATTCCACACAGGAGGAACTACTGAGCACAAAGCTGCCAAGTGAGAATGAATTTAATGTGTTTCAGAAAAAAAGGAAAAGTATGGCTAAAGTACACAGAGAAGGTGGGAGGGGTGATGAGGTTGGAGAGAGGTTAGGCAAGGTATAGATTTATAAGCCATGACTTAAATATTGGAATTTTAACTAATGGGAAGTCCAAATTTTAACTGGGAAAGTGATGTGGACTTCATTTTTAGGTCACTCTGGCCTGCTTATTGTTAAAGGAAGAAGGGAGAAAGCAGAGAAAAATGTTCAGAGGTTTCTTCCATCAGTTTCAAGCAAACTGAAGAGCAGGGGCAGAGAAAGCAGAGAAGAAATTTGGAGTAGGTCTTGGAAGTAAGAGTTGGCAGACACTGCTGATAGGCTGGTAACAGTGGGGTTGATAGGCTTGATAACCGTGGTTACTTGGATGACTTCAAGTAAAGTGAATGGTGGTGCCCCATACTGAAGTGGGGGAAAAAAACAAGGAAAATAGGGCTTGGGAGGATGGTTAAGAAGAGTCAACTAAGAATTTTCTTAAGGGGATATAAAAACGACAGCAGGTAGGGTCTGTGTACATTAAGGGAGGATTTCTTCTGAGAATATCATGTGGACTTGGTATAATGTCAAACACGCCAATAAAGGGGGAGAAAGCAATGCAGAAGAGAAAATTTTACAGACTCAAAGTCTTAGAACAAGAAGGATGTGAATCAAAGCACAAACGGAGGAGTGGCCTTTGGTTAGCTGTGTGTGAATGTGTTAAAATAGTGATGTTTATTAGACCTTCCCAAATTCCTATTACACACCTCTTCTTTCTTCACCCTCTCTGTTCCGCTCCAGCTCTGAAGATCTTTCATCATACTTCCTTGATAAAAGACTAGTAATGATACAGAAACTCTACCACCACCCACCTTTACTACCCTATTTCTTTGCCCTTTACAATGGATATTATTTGACTTCAACATTCAGGTCAACTCCCTAACAAGAGAGCAGTCCACATTACCAAAGACGTGATACCACCCAGGTCCTGTAAGCGAAAATAACAGTAGGATAGTAAAAGCAAAGGAGAGAGAGAGAGGCAGAGAGAGGCAGAAACCGGGTTCCAACAGATGGAAAGCATTTAGAGTAAAAATACAGAGGGTAATGCCCCAGAGCGAGTAAAGTTGCTGCAGCCTGCCTTAAGCCGCTAAATGTGGTCCTTAATTCTTTCAGGGTAGTTAAGCAAACAGGCTTGAGGAAAAGGCAGATGCAGTTTTGTGGACAGGTTGGTGCGGGCCTCCATAGGTGAGAAATGCAATCTGCCGAGACAGTTCAGCTGTCTAGGCCGGAGTCACGAGACAGCGAGCGAGGCGGCTACACTGCGCATGCCCAGGACGCAGATCGGCTCAGGTGACCGGAAGAAATGGCCGGACCAAAATGCTGCAGAAGAAGCAGCCGGCAGGGCTGCCAGCTGGGGCAGTTGCAGCTCTAAAGCCATGGAGCGGGTTCTACCTATGTTGTTGGTGCCAGTCCCAGCGGAGGCAACACGGCGGCTGGGATCCCGGGCACAGTTGCACAGAGAGCAGGAGGTTCTGGGGAGCCTAACAGCTGCAGGTACCCTGCAAGTGCTTTCCTTGGCGCCGAGCGGCCGGAGTGGGGGTGCCTGCTGCCTCAATGGTCCCTTTCGGCAGTAAGTGCTGCGGGAAGGCCGGGCAGTGTGGGAGGAGTCCGGAGCCTTAGTTCGGCTGGCCCCAGTGCTCCCCTCCGGGTGTGGGGGTAGCGGGGAGAGAGATGATAAACACCTGAGAGGTGATCTAGGTGCCCTCTTAGAACCTTTTTCTCGCTTTGCAGCCCCACCCTCCCTTCCCTTGTGAGGGGCGGGGAGGGATTGGGGGGTGGGAACAGAGAAGGTATTCAGCTCCTTTGCTGGCCGCAGGGAACCTGGAGTGGGTCCCAGCTCGGGCGCTAATAAATTCAGCATAGGTTGATTAATCGTTACTGTGCTGTGTACCGTGCCCATTTTCTTCAGTAAATCCCTTAAAGATACCAGTTGGGGACAATCTCTAATTTGAATCATCTTGATACCTTTTTCTTGTGCATGAAACAGCGACTTCCTTCACACACGGACCCTTCCCCCCGCCTGCCTCCCTTCTTCAAGGATAGAGCCTCGTTTGCCCACTCATTTATTGCTTAACAAATATTTATTACACGCTTACTGTTATATAGGAGCAGTGCCCCAGAAGTTGAACAAAATAGCAAAGGTTGCGTGATTTGGGAACACCGAAAAAAAACCAAAACAAAACACCTAGTTATAATCCTGTACTAACTTTCCACTTGTGTAACTCTCCGGCCAGGAGTTAGAGTTTATGTCATTCAGTTTGAGTGTCCTCTGAGTCTTGGGCTTTTTTTTTTTTTTTTTTTTTTACCCTTAAGTTTTATTTACGTGATCTCTACACTCAGCATAGGGCTGGAACTCACAACCCAAGGTCAAAAATCGTATGTTTTCTGACTGAACCAGCCAGGCACTCCTGGGCTCTTTTTAATAACAGAAAACATTTTGGAAACGATCTCCTCTTTAAAACTTAATGTAGTCCAGAGGTGTCTTGTCTTGGAATCTCCAGGTTCTGTAACAGTGCCTGACAGTAGAGATGTGTTTGTTAAATAAGCAACTGGTTTACTCGGTTTGGTATTTGTATTTTTTACTCCTGAGTTCTAGCTGATAGGAAGAACATCTCTCCATAACGGAAGTTAGTTTATTCAACTGCGTTAAGTACCTATGGTCACAGTCCCCTAAAGAAAGGAATGAGAGAAAAGCAGAACTCTTTAGGTGTTTGAGACTTACAGAAGATAAGGCATGTACACATGAAATGAAGGCATTTGTAAACTGCGTGAAATTACTAGAAGGAAGAAGGATTAAGAGGGATTTATTTTTTATTTGAATTGAATTTTATTCAAGTACTTCATAGGGTAAAAAATAAGGATAAATCTATAGTATTCAGGGCTTACTTATCTCAAAGTGATATGGCCTTTTTTATGTTGAAATCACTGTACATTCTATAGTATTTTTATTTAACATTTCCTGTCTTTTCATGTGACAGTATAGTCCATATGCTACTGATGTTAATGGTGTTACTGTATTCTTCCTTTTAAATATATCTTAATATTTTTTATATTTGGACCATTCCTATTGTGTTCCATATTTTCAGTGTAAACAGTCAGAATTGAGTGTTCCTGAGAATCATCAGTCCAGGTATAAAAATAGAAATATAAAATGTGTCAATATTTTTCTTTAATAAGGATAAAAAATCCATCTGATTTTTTTTTTAAGAAATAAAATTTAACTACTTCTGTATATAAAAAAGATTTTTTTGAACGATAAGCTTTATCAGCATGGTAGCCTCCTGCCATTGCCATTGTTTTCACAATTGGGTCCTTTTATTTTTTAATTTAGTTTGAAGCTGTCGCACATTCATATTCTCTTTCCATCATTACACTGCTGTATGTGCTGTAACACAAAACCTTCTGTAACTGTGCTGTCTAGCATGGGTAGCCATTAGCTACATGTGACTTAGTGAATTTTAAATATTTCCTCAGTTGCACTATTCACATTTCAACTGTTCAGTAGTCACATGTGTCTGTTAGCTACTGTATTGGACAGTGCAGATATATAGAATAGTTCTGACCAACAGAAATGGAAAGTTCTCTTTGTCAGGGCTATTCTATAATATACCATCTTCGAGTCTTCATAGTCTATAAATACTAACAGTCACTTTTTAAGTCATCGAAAACATTTAAGTTAGCAAAACCTACTTTGTTAAGTTTGAGCATCACCTCTTATAAAAAATATACATATTTGGTTGCTGAAACTTATCCTTGTGACTGTTCCTTTAAACATTTCATCAGACAGGATTTAGGAAGATAATTCATCATTTATTGCTCCATGTCCCCTTTCACCAGTCACTTGTATTTTGTTAGCCTGAAGGGGGCTCAGGTAGAAGAGGGGCAAAGTCCCAGAGCAATTTACATTCCCTTTAAAGCCAGTATAGGACTAATGCTACTACTCCATGAATTAAAGAATTGTTCTTTACTCATTCTGCCCTTCTACCCTCACCATTGTGGGTAAATATTACTGTGGATAATAGAATATAATAATCTATGCTTTTTCCTTAGCTTTGTATGGACGAGTCTCATAAGAGCAGCTCACCAACAGACAAGCCCAAACTGCTTGCTCTTAGTGAGAATTATGACTGTTTATCTATGAATTTAATTTGAAAGATGGAAGATGCGATGCAACCATTTGTATAGCTGTAGTGAGGAGACATTGCAAAAGCTCATTGAAGATCAAAATATCAGTAAGTATTTACAGGTGGTCAGTCTGTGACATCACTGTGAAATCTTATATGTTCCAGGAAACTTCTTATAGAGATGAAATCAGGGAGGGAGATTTGCCTTGTTAAGTGCAGTGGCCACTACCCACATGAGGCTTTTGAGCATTGAAGTGTGGTTAATGTGAATTAAGGTGTCCTCTAAGTGTTAAATTACGTTCCAGGTTTTGCAGGCTTAGGATCAGAAAGTAAAATATCTCATTCATAGTTTTTTGTATTCATTACATGTTGAAATGCTATTTTGGATATTATGGGGTAATAATATATAAAAATTAGTTTCACCTGATTTTTTTTTTTTTTTTGGTGCAACTAGAAAATTTAAAATTCCTTGTGCAGTTTGCATTTGTGGCTGATATATTTCTATTGGATAGTGCTGATCGAGACTGGTTACCCAGCTGTTTACTTATTTCATCCTGAAGGCTGCAGAGAGCAGAAATGAAGCATTCAGCCTTTATATTTAAGCAGTAGCATACTTGACACACTTGATTTTAAGGTTCCTTCTTTTTCTTTTTTTTTCTTTTTTAGATTTTTTTATTTTTAAGTAATCTCTACACCCAACGTGGGGCTCGAACTTACAATGGAAGAGCCACATGCTCTAGTAGCTGAGCCAGACAGGTGCTCCCCATCTTGTTAAAAAAAAAAAAAATCTGTGATTGTTCTTGTGAGGTTCCCAGGATAAGTAGGGTTTTTTTTTGTTTTGTTTTCTTTAATCTTCTTGTGTACTATCAGACTCGGACCATAAACAGAAGGAACAGAGATATGTAGGCTCCCTTTATTCATCCCCTTACCTACCTACCAGTGACCCATTTGATATAGGTGGGTATGAGCAATACTGCCTAGAGTCGGACTAAGTGCTATTTCTTCTTCATTTGATCTGTTTATGATATGTACAAGATCAAAATTGCCAACTGTAAAATTGTTACCAGTGAGTTTGAAATACTATGCTTTTGTTTCCTAGGTATTCCATATTGTCTTTGAGAATTCTGTCATTTCACGATAACACTTCACTATTGCTCATCAACAAATGTATCATCGTACACCTTATATTTCCTGAAAGAGATGCTGAGGTTGGAGTATGCAGCTGTTTTACATTACCCTTGCCTGCACAGGCAGTGGACAGGATTATTGACACGCAGGTCTGCAGAGGAATTCTCTTTGTTTTGAGTAGTTTAGGCTGGATCTGTATCCTTGGCAGTAAGATGTGGATGTGCAGGGGAGGAGAATGCCTTAAAGGATGAGCCTTTTTTAGGCTTTTAGTTTTAGGGACTGGTATATAAGTATTGTTAGATTTTCAGTATAATTCAGGGAAAAGATCTTTATGAACTTAAAATACTTAACTATATTGTTTTCTATTCCATTCAAATATCTTTTAGTATATACATTTTTTTCCATAGTCATAATATTCCAACTTGTGTTCTTTTTAAATTATATATGCTCTGTATTACCCATTTATCCAAAACATGCTTATTAAATATCTACTATGTGCTTGTTCCAGAAAGGATTTAGAGGGCTGCTTATGATGTGATGCATACATTTTCATATATGAATATAATCTCCTTCTATGATGATTCCATCATATTAGTGAATCATATGGTTTGCTTAACTACTTTTAATTTGGTTTTGGAAACATTACAGTTTTTGTTTCCAGCAGATCTGTAGATCAGATCATCAGCAAAATTGTTTTGAAGACTTGAAAAATGACCCCTTATATGATTTGGAACTTTTATTTCTGAATTAAAGGGATGGTTTGTCTATTTTAGATATAAAATAGCCTTTATTAAAATTTCTTTTGTAAAAAATGTCAAAGTGTTGCATTAACTTCATCTTTGTTGCCAGGTTATAGAATGGTGCTGTCCAGCATGTTAGGCACTAGGCTTATATGGCTGTTGTGCACTTGAAATTGGCTAGTGTGATTGAGAAACTGAATTCTTAATTTTACTTAATTATTTTAAGTTTGAAAGCTGATACTTGATTCAGTTATTGGAGAACTTTTAAGTATATCTAAGTTCTCAAATGTGAATTTTAGGAAGTTTAAATACAGATCAGGTATTTCCAATGGAAATTTAGTGTCTAAACTGTGGTTTGCTGTAAGTGTAAAATACCAGATTTTGAACACTTATATGAAAAGGTGTAAAATATCCCAATTTTTATGTAAATTACCTGTTGAGATGGTAATATTTTCGATATATTGGGCTAAATAAAATGTATTACTAACATTAATTTCACTGGTTTCTTTTTACTTATTTAATAGGGCTACTAGAAAATTTGCAATGACAAATATGGCTCACATTCTATTTCTCTTGGAAAGCACTGTTGTAGAACAGTAGTGGGAAATATTAGCAGTGTATCAGAGCCTGTTACAGAGTGGATTTTCAGCAAGCATTGCTGAATGAACTCTGTATCAGGTTGTTTATTGGGCCACCAACTTCACATTCAGCTGGTTACTGTGATGAGGGCTGCCTCAAGTGTCCACTCTTCCTTTTGTTACTATACTCATAAGGTTGCAGCGATGAAGTCTATAAGCTCCATCCCATCCTGTATTTTAAGTGTTGGGGCATACTTAAGACTGGCATTTTCTTTAATTCTAACTCAAAGACATTTTTGACACTGTGGATGGTAGACATGTAGCTCATGTGGATTTAGCCCTTCACCAAGAAGATATGTGTGATGAGCAGCAACAGGAGCCAGCCAAGGTTTCTTCGTTTACTTCGCTGAAAGTGTCTCAGGACCTAGATGTTGTGGTGATTATCAGCTCCTCCAACTCTGCAATTGCTCTTAACTTAAATTTGTATTTCAGGTATGTAAATTACTGCCATCTCTAAGTTGAGGTAAATAAAGCCTTAAGAGGTTAAAAAGTACTTGTTAGGGGGCAGCTGGGTGACTTAGTTGAGCATTGGACTCTTGATTTCTACTTGGATCACTATCCTAGGGTCGTGGGATCCATGCTGAGCTTAGAGCCTGCTTGAGGTTCTCTCTCTCTCCCTCTGTCCCTCTCCCCCACTCACACTTTCTCTCTTTAAAATAAAATAAAAACGTTTAATTTAAAAAATGTACTTGCTAGCTTTTTTTTTTTTTTTTCCTAAGAGAGCAAGTGGGGGAGGGGCAGAGAATCTCAAGCAGGCTCCATGCTTAGGGTGGAGTCTGATTCAGGGCTTGATCTCAGGAGAGTGAGATCATGACCTGAGCGGAAATCAAGAGTTGGACACTTAACTGAGCCACCCAGGTGCCCCTTGTTAGCTTTTTTAAAAACCAGTTTAATTTCTCTATTCAGCTAGTTCATGTTCTAGCAACTACATAGGTTGTTACTGCAAAATTGTGCAAATGATCATTGGCCTCCTTTATCAAGATTTTGATTTTGATTTATATGTTTTACATATAGCTTATGTAAGTTACAAAGTAATCAAGCACTGTTTTAAAAATAAGTACATAATGTATAGTATAGCACAGTTGACTATTACACATTATTTATTCCTTGCCCTACATTAAAGTAGAAGAAAAATGGGATTTACCCTGTTTCAGAATTGCTTCTTATGTGGCTTAGGTTCCTGGAGCCTTGGGGACTTTTCTCTTAAAGAACTTTGATAGTATATATTAAGGTAGCTTTCTCCAGCTAAGTACTTCCTCAGCTGTTTCCCTTGAAGGACCCACCCCAGTTACTGTCTAAATATAGTAAAAATTGAAGGCTTATTTGTGTTACTTTTAGATTTAGATATTTAAGTTGCTTCTGATTTTTGTAATGTTTGAGAGAGGTATGATGTGAGAGGCATATGTAAATGCCCCAACCTGTACAGTGCAACTTATCTAAAAGTAGGCTAGTCCGTATTTATGACTTGTGGCCTTCAGGGCCATTCAAAACCATTAGGATTTTTGGTCCTAACTTAATATGAATGAGATAAACAAATCCTTGAGTAATTGGGAAGGCACTTTGATGGATTTTATTGCCTATCGTTTGGATCACAAGAAAGGATAAATTCATTTCACATACCTACTGAACCTCTTCCTACTGTGTTTTTTTTCTTTTGTTATAAATGGCCTTGACCTTAAAAAAGAAAAAAAATCTTTGAACAAAGATGATTTGCACTTTCTCAGATCATATGCTTGTTTACAGTAGCCCATTTTTACTGACTAAAACATACCCTGGTATGTAGAATTACGTTCTAATCTACCTTGGAAAATAATTTGATAGATGAAGAGGGGGGAAAGCCTACTCAGCCACTCTGATCCTTGAGTATAGGGAACATTCCTGTGGATGTTTTTTTTGTTTGTTTTTGTTTTAAGTTGATTTATTATTTAGAGAGAGAGCAACAGTGGGGAGGGCAGAGAGAGAGGAGAGAGAGAATCCTAAGCAGGCTCTGCACTGTCAGCTCAGTCAGTCCCACCAACTGTGAGATAAGACCTGAGCGAAAAATCAGTTGCTTAACCGACTGAGCCACCCGGGTGCCCCCCTGTGGATGTTTTGGTAACACTTCAAGAGAACTCTGAAGACTGCACCATGCACATTGTTTGAACAAATTGCATTTGAACTCAGCTACTGTTACATCACCCAAAGAGAGCTGGTGTTTGCTTACCAATCTAAATGAATGATCTCTATTTACTAATTACATGAATGCTCTTTAATTAGTATAATTTCTGGAATAGACTGTATTTTCTTGTTTTTTTAACTTTTATTAAATGTTTTATTTTTCTTAACATTTATTTTTGAGAGAGAGCACAAGTGGGGAGGGGGGTGCAGGGAGAGAGGGAGACACAGAATCTGAAGCAGGCTCAAGGCTATGAGCTGTCAGGACACAGCCCGATACAGGGCTTGAACTCACACAAGTTGTGAAACCATGACCTGAGCTGAAATCAGATGCCTAACCGACTGAGCCACCCAGGCACCCTTTTTTTTTTAATTTTTATTATATTTTTTGAAAGAGAACTCGCAAGCAGAGGGGCAGAGAGCAAAGGAGACAGAGGATCCAAAGTGGGTTCTGCTCTGACAGCAGAGAGCTCGAACTCATGATCAGTGAGATCATGATCTGAGCCCAAGTCAGACACTTAACTGACTGAGCCACCCAGAAACCCCTGCATATTTTTTTAAATTTTTATTTTTTTAAATTTATATCCAAGTTAGTTAGCATATAGTGCAACGATGATTTCAGGAGTGGATTCCTTAATTCCCCTTACCCATTTAGCCCATCCTGCCTCCACAACCCCTCCGGTAACCCTCTGTTCTCCATAGTTAAGAATCTCTTATGTTTTTGTCCCCTCCCTGTTTTTATATTATTTTGCTTCCCTTACCTGATGTTCATCTGTTTTGTATCTTAAAGTCCTCATATGAGTGAAGTCATACGATATTTGTCTTTCTCTGACTGACTGATTTCACTTAGCATAATACCCTCTAGTTCTATCCACGTAGTTGCAAATTGCAGGATTCCATTCTTTTTGATTGCCAAGTAATATTCTATTTGTGTGTGTGTGTGTGTGTGTACACACCACATCTTCTTTATCCATTCATCCATTAATGGACATTTGGGCTCTTGCCATACTTTAGCTCTTGTTGATAGTGCTGCTATAAACATTGGGGTGCATGTGCCCCTTTGAAACAGCATACCCGTATCCCTTGGATAAATACCTAGCAGTGCAATTGCTGAGTTGTAGGGTAGTTCTATTTTTAATTTTTTAAGGAACCTTCATAGTGTTTTCCAGAGTGGCTGCACTAGTTTGCATTCCCACCAGCAGTGCAAAAGAGACCCTCTTTCTCCACATCCTCGTCAACATCTGTTGTTGCCTGAGTTGTTAGTGTTAGCCATTCTGACAGGTGTAAGGTGGTATCCCATTGTGGTTTGGATTTGTATTTCCCTGATGATGAGTGAGGTTGAGCATTTTTCCTGTGTCGGTTGGCCATCTGGATGTCTTCTTTAGAGAAGTGTCTATTCATGTCTTTTGCCCATTTCTTCACTGGATGATTTGTGTTTTGGGTGTTGAGTTTGATAAGTTCTTTATAGATTTTGGATACTAGCCCTTTATCTGATATCGTTTGCAAATCTTCTCCCATTCTGTCGGTTGCCTTTTAGTTTTGCCGATTGTTTCCTTTGCTGTTTAGAAGCCTTTTATTTTGATGAGGTCCCAATAGTTCATTTTGCTTTTGTGTCCTTTGCCTCTGGAGATGTGTTGAGTAAGAAATTGCTGCAGCCAAGGGCAAAGAGGTTTTTGCCTGCTTTCTCCTCAAGGATTTTGATGGCTTCCTGTCTTAGGTTTAGGTCTTTCATCCATTTTGAGTTTATTTTTGTGTATGGTGTAAGAAAGTGGTCCAGGTTCATTTTTCTACATGTCGCTATCCAGTTTTCCCAGCACCAACTGCTGAAGAGACTGTATTCCATTGGATATTCTTTCCTGCTTTGTCAAAGATTTGTTGGCTATACGTTTGTGGGTCTGTTTCTGGGTTCTCTATTCTGTTCCATTGATCTGAGTGTTTTTGTGCCAGTACCATACTGTCTTGATGATTACAGCTTTGTAATACAGTTTGAAGTCCAGGATTGTGATGCCTCCTGCTTTGGTTTTCTTTTTCAAGAGCTTTGACTATTCAGGGTTTTTCTGGTTCCATGCAAATTTTAGGATTGTTTGTTCTAGTTCTGTGAAGAATGCTGGTGTTATTTTGAAAGGTATTGCATTGAATGTGTAGATTGCTTTGGGTAGTATTGACATTTTAACAATATTTGTTCTTCCTATCCAGGAGCATGGAATCTTTTTCCATTTTTTTGTGTCTTCAATTTCTTTCATAAGCTTTCTATAGTTTTCAGTGTATAGATTTTTACCTCTTCAGATATATTCCTAGGTATTTTATGGTTTTGGTGCAATTGTAAATGGGATCAATTCCTTGATTTCTCTGTCACTTCATTATTGGTATATAGGAATGCAACCGATTTCTGTGCATTGATTTTATATCCTGCCACTTTGCCGAATTCATGGATCAGTTCTAGCAGTTTTTTGGTAGAATGTTTTGAATTTTCCGTATAGAGATCATGTCATCTGCAAAGAGTGGAAGTTTGACCTCCTCCTGCTGATTTGGATACCTTTTATTTCTTTGTGTTGTCTGATTGCTGAGGCTAAGACTTCCGATACTATGTTGAATAACAGAGGCAAGAGTGGACATCGCTGTTTTGTTCCTGACCTTAGGAGGAAAGCTCTCAGTTTTTCTGCATATTTTATTTTCTAAGTGTGCTCTGAAGTTTATTTTTATTTTATTTTACTTTAAAGTTTATTTATTTATTTTGAGAGAAAGAGTGTGAGTAGGGGAGGGGCAGAGAGAGAGGGAGAAAAAGAATCCCAAGCAAGCTCCATGCTGTCAGCTCAGAGCCTGTCTTGGGGCTCTAGTTCACAACCGTGAGGTCATGACCTGAGCTGATGTCAAGAGTCAGACGCCCCTGTGCTCTGAAGTTTAAAAGTGTTTTTATCTTTCCTGACTCCTAGTTCTAGCTCTTCTTTCCCCCTGATACAGAATGTCGGTTTCTCCTTTTCATTTTATCCTTTGAGATCTACCTCTCTCATGAAGCCTTTACTTACTAAAACCCCTTCGACTTGTAATTTTATATTCATTTTATAATTTTTCTCCTCTGTGGACTTCTGTAACACTTTTGCTTTGAACTACAGTTTAGCACTTAGTTTGTAGTCTTGTATTATTTCTCTAATTTTTTCATGTTTTCTGTAGAGTTTGTAAGCAAGTTGAGGACCCAAACTCGGGGTCTGTTCTTTCAGTTCATTGTCAGTGACTTTTCTTCCAATACTCTTACCCTGGCTTTGTCTTTGTGTGAAACCGTTCCTCCCTCAAATCACTACCTGCACTTCTCACTCCCTGACCACAGCTTCCCAAATTTTCTGTGTCACTTACTCAAGTACCCCCACTTTACTTGTCCTCTGACCTCATTGGAATTTCCAGTTCGTTGACTTTTCACTCTCTAGCCTCCTCCTGTCTTTACTCCCTCCCTCCTTTCCCTTCTCAGCATAGATTCTGTGACTCATCATTTCAATCACTTTTTTTTGTATGTGCCCTGAACTCTTGCTCCTCTCTGTGCTAGCACTTGGTCTGACAAAATCTTTTTTTTTTTTCTTTTTCTTTTTCACTCTGCCTTCTCTGTCCCTGCCACCAAGCATCCAGGCACTTGTGAGAAAACCACAAAGGAAAATTGATACCACTGTGAGTTCACATTTGCTGCCTTCAACTGGTCTCTCAGTATTGTCTGGAAATTTTACAATGATTTTTCATGAGCCCCTTTTTTTATAACAGTGTTTTTAAACCTCCATTTTCCCCAAACCTCTGCTCATCTCTTTATCCCCAAGTCTTCTTAGGTAACTTTGTCTCCTACTCTATAGTGGAAGTAGAATCCATCTAATGAGAACTCCCTCAGTTTCTCACATTAAGTTACAAACCTACTTTCCTGTGCCCATCTCCTCATCTTCCCTCCTAGTAAAACAGATTCCCCTCCTTCCATGAAGGCCTCTGTGCTCTGTGCTCCAGATCCCATTTTTTTCCTTCTTTCTCAGGGACCATTTTCCATTTGCTTTCTTTTTATTTCTCCAACCTCTTTTTTTTTTTTTTTTAGTTTCATTTTGAGAGAGAGAACATGAGGAGGGGAAAAGAGAGAGGGTGAGGGAGAGAGAGAGAGAATCTCAAGCAGGCTCCACACTGCTAGCATAGAGCCCGATGTGGGGCTCTAACCCACGAACCATTAGATCATGACCTGAGCTGAAATCAGGAGTCGGACACTTAATCAACTGAACCACCCAGGTGCCCCTCCAAACTCTTTTAAGCATTAGATGCATATCTAATTAGTCACCAGATCCTAATCATTCTACCTCCTAAGTGTTTCTTGAATCTGTCTACTACTCTAAACTCCTCTGTTATCATTCTCACCCATGTCACTGTCATCACTTACCTGAACTAAGGTAAGGTAATGGTTTGTAATTGGTCTCCCCATGTCTGCTCTTACCCCATCAACTTCATGCTCTGTAAAGTAGCCAGAGTGATGTGTTAAAATGCATATCTTCTCAGAGAAACAGCCAGATATTAACACCTGGGGACAAGGTATCCACCTTTCATTTGGGGGGATGGGAAACTGCCTTCTCCATGCATCATCTTTTCTCCCTGTCCCCTGCCTTTTCTAGCTTTTTAAAAATCAATCCTTGATGTTAACATATTATCTTCAAATTGCTGAAAGGGTTAATAGCAGTGTAAGTGCTCAAGGTTTAACTGCCACTCTTTCTCCCCCAGCTACTCTTCTATATCTGATCATACTGCTTTTCTTATTTAAAACCCTTACTTAGCTTCCCTACCCCACAATAAAACTAAAAATCCTTAGTAGCCCATAGAGTCTTGCACCATCTGTCTCCTGCCAACCTCTCCAGTCTCATCTCAGGCCACCTTGCTTCTTCATTCACTATGCTTTAGCTACCTTTGCCTTTTTTTTGTTTCTCAAAACAAAAAGAAAAACCCTCTTCTGCAAATACTCTTCCACCTACACCTGCACTTACATTTTGTCTTTCTAGTTGGTATGCATTCCCCTGATCTCAGCCTAAATCTTACTTTGTGGTGACAGTATTGTGAACAGTTAAAAGCCTGGGCTTTTATGGTCACATTGACCTGGTTACAGCTCCACTGTTCTCTTGGGCCTTTGTTTCCATATCTATAAAATGGGGGTATGTTTACCTCATAGGGTTTTTGAAAGGCTTAGTTATATTAAAGTTTATGGGCACTGGGTGGACTCAGTCAGTTAAATGTCTTCAACGGCTTCTGGGCTCAAGCCCCATGTGGCTCTGTGCTGACAGCTCAGAGCCTGAGCCTGCTTCAGATTCTGTGTCTCCTCCCTCTGGCCCCTCCCCCTCGCGCTCTGTCTCTCTCTCTTTCTCTCTCTCTCTCAAAAATAAACAAAATATTTTAAAGTTTTAATCACACATCTGCATTATCATAGTAAGTGTTCTTATTTCTTTATAAAGCTGACTGCCTATAAATGTCCAATTCTTTTTTCTTGATTGAGATATAATTGGCACGCAACATTGTATTAGTTTCAGGTATATAACATAATGATTCAATGTATGTATATGTTGTGAAGTGAGCACCACAATAAATCTAGTTAACTTCCATTACCACACATGGTTACAAATGGGTCAGCTTCTTAGGGCTGACTTTATCATTCTGCTATAAACAATGGAGAGAAGGAGTCCTGTTCAAAAAACCTGTCTATACTGTTCCTTCTATGTGACACCCCCTTCCCCTCAATATTTAACAGTAGTAACACAGATTTGGATTCAATCATCATTGTTGACCATGGCTATCATTTTAAAATGTAGGCAACACCCAGGACACCTACTATGTGAAAGAACTCAAGAAGACATGCCTGTTGAAGGCCCTAAGGGGATAGATGAAGATGATCCTGTTAATTCTGACTACAACATGAAACTGACCAAGTTTTCCTTTCAAGTTGATAGGTACAGAAACTTCCCTCTTGGGTTTACTTTATTCCTTTTTTTTTTTTTTTTTTTTTTTGTCATACTCTACTTTTTTACTAAAGGGCTTTACAGAAGTAAACACTTTTTTTTTAATGCATCTTCTTCATGATACAGTGTTTTATGTAGTGCCTTTCACTGTAACAGGTGTGAGTTCTACCCTGTCTTCCAGGTCTTGGAAAGCCCAGCTATCAAAATTGAATGAAACAATAAAGAGTTCCAACCTGGAGGTTTCCTATTGTGCTCCGTGGTTCCAGAATATTTTGCATTTGGAGTCTCCTGAAGCTGGTAACCCCAGTACCAGTATGCCAGGCTGGGCCTTCATTCCACCAGACATAATGCCCAACCAGTATAATTTTCCACAGAAAGATCATGCCAAGACCAGGGATTCAGGAAGATCATGGAAAACAATGCACATTCATGAACAAGAGGAACCTATTGAGCTTAAATGTATGTCTGTGACAGGATTCAGTGCACTGTTTACTTGGGCAGTGGAAAGGACGGGCTGCACCATTGTCCTTTGGGATTTGGAGACCCAGGGCCTGCAGTGCTTTTCCCTTGGCCAAAAGTGTATTCCTATAGACAGTTGTGGAGACCAGCAACTCTGCCTTGTTTTGACAGGTGAGAATAACTCGTGTTAGGTTGAAACCCATTGCTAAGAGGTGTGCTTGCTTTTTTTAAAAAAATTTTTAATGTTTATTTGTTTTTGAGAGGAGCGAGTGAGCATGAGCGGGGGAGGGGCAGAGAGAGTGGGAAACACAGAATCTGAAGCAGGCTCCAGGCTCTGAGCTGTCAGCAGAGTCCGATGCAGAGCTTGAACCCATGAACTACGAGATTATGACCTGAGCCGAAGTTGGACGCTCAACCGACTGAGCCACCCAGGCGCCCTGAGAGGTGTGCTTTCTTAACATATTTTACTTCTGCTCAGGTGATGTTAGTGCCTACACTGTCCTCTAAGTGGTAGTCTTTCATGGGGAAACTTGGTGTTACTCTTGGTACTGTTGTCTCATCTATTTGATTTTTAATTAAGGTTATTTTTGCTCAGCTCAATGCTCTGACGCTAAAGTCAGAGAAGTGTCAGAGTAGTAAAGGTTGGTTTTATCCCAGGGAGTCTCCTCTTGACTTGTCTGTGCAAGCAACAGTAGTAAGCTGGCTGCTTCTGGGCCATATATATGTGCACCGCAGATTCAGTCTATTGGGCTTGCACTATCTAGGCTTTTAAAGAAGACTGTATTATAAACATATAAAGTTAGAGGATTTCTAGCTGTTATTGAAAAATTATTAGATCTGGCAACACTAGCCCTGCATTCCTCCGTAGTAATTTATGGGTTGAGGCTGAATTTTGGTTCTCTTAGATGGGCTGTGTTCTTGTTAGTTTTTTCTTGTACTTGTCTCACTACCCGTTTGGTATTTCTCAGTCAGCAGTTATGCCATAACCTCCTACAAAGCTATTGAGTGATGCAATTGAACTATGTGTGTGTGTTTTTTTTAATACCCCAGATTTGGAAATCCTATATTTCTGTGTGTCAAGAGCGTGCTATTGGTTTTACCTTAGTGAATCGGATATATGACATCTCTGTAAATAGTTAAAAATTCCAGACATTTATTGTGTGGATAATGTAAAGGAGAAAAGTGAGATTTAGTATTATTTCATAGGATGTGTTGTTCTTACGAGAATTTGCCCTGTGGTCCATTGTTGAAAAAATAAAACTCTTTTAAAAACATTAAAAAATCATGTTGGATTAATCATGGTCATAGTAGTACCTGGTGCCAAATACATATATTTGTAATTATAGCACTGAAGTATTGCATAATTAGAGGTAATATATAATAGGTAATAAATACCTTAATTAGGTAATAAGGTAATTAGGTAATACCATAATAAGGTAATAAATACCTTAATTTATTTAAGGTAACTTTTATTTTTCCTGCAGAAAATGGACTCTCTCTGATTTTGTTTGGATTGACTCAGGAGGAGTTTTTAAATAGACTAATGATCCATGGAAGTGCCAGTACTGTGGACTCTCTTTGCCATCTCAATGGTTGGGGGAGATGCTCAATCCCCATCCATGCACTGGAGGTAACAATGTTAAATGTCTACATGACTTTGCTTGATTATTTTCTGTCATAGACTCTTACTTGACTGAAGATTTGGGAGAATTCATTTAACCTAGCAGCAAAAAGAGCTATAGTCTTTACCCAACCATTTGCTTAGTTCTGGTTATTTCAATACACTAATTCTGCTTAGGAATTCTGCTTACCCTTTTTGGTCTTAAAAGATAAAAAATTATAGTAAAAACTAAAAAAAAGTTGCAAAAAATGGAGGCAACAATAAGATGGTAAGACTAAATGAAGTAAAAGCAAGCTATGGAAATCACAAACAAAAGTGACCTTTTATTTCTACCTTATGGTCCCTACTCTTCTAATCAAACTATGGAAGCAACATAACCTGAAAAATTTGTATAGCATTTTGTAGTTCACGCTTTTTATATGCATTATCTAGTTTTGTCTTAAAATAATGAGATGATTTGGATAGTTTTTTTTTTTTTTTTTTAAGTTTATTATTTATTTTGAGAGAGAGAGAGAGAGAGAGAGAGACACCAGAGGAGGAGGGGAGAGAATCCTAAGCAGGCTCTGCGCTGTAAGCATGGAGCCCAATGTGGGACTTGAACTCACGAACTGAGAGATCATGACCTGAACCGAAATCAGAGTCTGGGACTAAACTGAGCCACCCGGGTGCCCCTGGATAGTTTTTTTCATTTCATTTTACAGATGAAAAACCTTAGGCTCAGAATGGTTGAGTGAGTGGCCCATAGCAATACTAACAAGAACTGGAGCTAGAATCAAAGTCAAGGTACTTTTCTGTAGATCACACAGACCCCAAAAGTTAATAATGTTGTATGTGAGTTTGTATTTTTAATGACAGCTTTATTAAAGTATAACACACATACCATAAAATTCACCCATCTAAGGAGTACAGTCCGCTGATTTTTAGTGTATTCAGGGTTGTACAACTATCACTGTTACGTAATTCCAAACATTTTCATTACTTCAAAAAGAAACTCTGTATCCATTAGCAGTCCTTTACCAGTTCTCATGGCTGCTAAGTCCCAAACACTGATACACCTTCTGTCTCTGGATTTGCCTATTCTGGACATTTCCTATACATGGAAATATAAAATATGTAACCTTTTATGACTGGCTTCTTTCACATAGCATATTTTCAAGGGTCATCAATGTTGTAGCATATATCAGTACTTCTTTTTTTGTATGGCTGAATAATATTCCATTATATGGATGTACCACATTTTGTTTATCCATTCATCAGTTGATGGACATTGGGTTGTTTCCACTTTTTAGCTATTGTAAGTAATCCTGTGAACAGTGGTGTACAAGTTGTGTGTCATATGTTTTCATTTCTCTTGGATATACACCTAGCAGTGGAATTACTGGGTCATTTAACTTTTTGAACCGCAAAATTGTTTTTCACAGCAGTTGCACTATTTTACATTCCCACCAGCAGTGTGTGACGAGGGTTCCAAGAGCTCCACATCCTCACCAACACTTGTTATTGTCCACCTTTTTTATAACCATCCTAGTAGTTGTAAAGTCAAAATTAAGTCATTGTGTTTTGTTTTGTTTGTTTTGTTTTGTTTTAAGTAATCTCTGTGCTCACTGTGGGGCTTGAATCCATGACCCCAAAATTGAGAGTCACATGCTCTACCTACTGAGCCAGCCAGGGACCCCTCGTTGTGGTTTTGATTTGCATTTTCCCAATGAGTAATGATGTTGAACATGTTTTCATTTACTCATTGTCCATTTGTATATGTCTTTGGAGAAATGTCTATTTAAAGCTTTGTCCATTTTAAAATTTTTTTCTGTCGTTGAGTTCTAAAATTTCTTTATATTTTCTGGGTACCAGAATCTGATGACTTTCGAATATTTTCTCCCATTCTGTGGGTTTTCTTTTACCTTCTCATGATGTCCTTTGAAATACAAAGGTTTTTAATTTTGATAGTCAATTTACTTTTTTTAATCTCTAGTGCTTTTGGTTCATATCTAAGAAATCATTGCCTAAACTGAGGCAATGGGGTTTTATAAGAGTTTATATCGTTTTAGCTCTTACGTTTAGGTCTGTGATGCATTGTGATTAATTTTTGTATTAGCAAGGGATTCAGTTTCATTCTTTTGTATGTGGATACTCATTTCTTCCAGTACCATTTGTTGAAGAACTTATTTTTATACACTACAAAATATCATTGAGAAAATTTGAGTTATAGGGAAAAAAAGAAAATTTGTCACCTATAAATCCATTATCCAGAAGTAATCATACTTATTTCCTTGTGGTTATTTTCTTAAATATTAATGTTAATAATGTGTAATTTCATTAACATTCTTATCAACCCTGAAGGTAAATACTGTTATTAATCCCATTTTATTCATGAGGGAACACAGGTTAGGAAATCTAATTCAGATATATGTGAATAGTGTTTTCCAATATTACATGAATGGTGATAGTTAGCCAGGATTTGAACCTAGGCAGCATGACTGCTGAGCCTCTGTCCTTATATAGTGTTCATGCCTATGTGTGACTTTAATTAGGATTGCATGGTATGTAGAGATCACAACTAACACCACAGAAATACAGACAGTTGTAAGAGAATATTATGAAAAATCATAGGCCAACAAATTGGGCACTCTGGAAGAAATGGATAAATTCCTAGAAACATATAATAAAGGATTGCATGGTAAATGGAGCATTGTTTTGGCCTTAGTCTCACTCCATATAGAAATGAGTAAATATATATGATTTTAGTGATAACAACAACAATAATAAAGCAAATATCTTGTATCCACATCCCAGCAAGAACTGGATTAACATTCTTGAATGTGTGCCCCTCTCCATCCTATTCTCTTACCTCACTCAGTGTCAGAGTTAACTACCATTCTGAAAATTTTAACCATGCCCTTGCTTTTCTTTATCTTACTCCACATAAAATATCTTCAAATAATGCTATTTAGTTATGGCTATTGTTGAATTTTGCATATAGTGGTACCATGGTATATATTCTTTTGGGACTGTTTTTTTTTTAATTTTTTTTTTCAACGTTTATTTATTTTTGGGACAGAGAGAGACAGAGCATGACGGGGGAGGGGCAGAGAGAGAGGGAGACACAGAATCGGAAACAGGCTCCAGGCTCTGAGCCATCAGCCCAGAGCCTGATGCGGGGCTTGAACTCCCGGACCGCGAGATCGTGACCTGGCTGAAGTCGGACGCTTAACCGACTGCGCCACCCAGGCGCCCCTTGGGACTGTTTTTTAACACTAAACATAAACATAATATTTTGTGATTCATCCAGTGTTGTATAACTGTAATTTATTCAGTTTCACTCCCATATAGGATCCCATTGTATCAATACATCTTTACTTATCCACCTTTAGGTTTTTTCCAGTTGTTTGCTATTATGGACAAGTCACTATAAGCAGTACACATCTGCTGTAGCGCGTGTGCAAGAGTTTCTCCGTGGTGGTAGTAGAAATGCTGGGTCGTGGGACATGTGCATCTTTAACTTTACTAAGCAAACACTCTAGTTTTCCAAAGTTGGTTCATCAGTTTATGTTCTCACCAGCAATGTATGTTAGTTCTCGTTGTATGTCTTTTCCAACCCTTGGCATTTCTAGATTTTTCAAATTTTGCCAACCTGGTATTACAATGGGTTTTAATTTGCATTTCCCTGATGATTCAGGTTGATAAATGTATGACATTTGGATTTCTTTTGTAAAGTGACTGTTCAAGTCTTTGCCTATTGTCTCTTGGGGCGTTTGTCTTTTTCTTACTGGTTTGTAGTTTGTATGTTGGATATATTCTAGATACTAATCTTTTTTTCTAAGTGGGGTGAATATTCTAATGTGTAGCTTGACTTTTTATGTTCTGTGTGGGGTCTTTAATGTAGTTCTAAATTTTAGTGTAGTTTTATTAATCAGTCTTTTTTGCATGTAATTTGTGCCTTCTCCTATCCTGAAGTCATAAAGATGTTTTTGTATTTTTTCCTAAGGGTTAAAATTATGATTTTCACATTTAAGTCCTTGATCATTTGGAACTTGATTTATTCATGGTGTGAGGTGGGGACCTATTTCTACCCCCTGTGTATTGATAACCATTTGTCTCAGAACCATTTTTTTTCTAAACTCCTTCCTTTTACCACTACCCAAAATCTCTGTGTGTCAGGTCTCATATATGCATGAGTTTGTTTCTGGGGTCTATTTTGTTACATTGGTCTTTGCCTATCCGGGGCCATTTCTACCCAGTCTTAATTGTAAATCCCTCACTTTATTATTTTTCAGGATGTATTCATTATTCTTTCTCCCTTAACCCTCTTCCATCTGTTAGGATCAGCTTGTCAAGTTTCATGAAAAACTGTTAAGATTTTATGAGAATTAGGTTAAATCTGTATATCAAGTTGGGAAGAATTGACATCTTTAGGATATTTAACATTCCTATCCATAAACATAGTCTCTTTTCCCATTTTTTATGTCTTCATTAATGTCTTTCAATGAAACATTATCATTTGTGCAATTTTTCCATTAAGAGCTTGACATCTTTTGTTAGCTTTATTTTTGGTTTGGATGTATTTATATTTAAATATATGTGTATACATATGTAAATACTATATGTTTAAATGTAGTATATCTTTACATGTATTTAAAAACTTTTATATTGATATTGTAAATGGTATATTTTGTTATATTTTGTTACCAGTATAAAGAAATACATTGAGCTTTTATATGTTAATTTTTCTTTATTTCTGTACCTTTTGTTACTTGGAGAAAATCAATACGTTTCCAAGTTCCATGACTTACAGGAAATAGGTGAGAGTGCAGAGATTTCCATAATTTTCATTAATATAGTGGTTTTTTTCAAGTTTTTATTTAAATCTTTTTATTTATATGTTAACATATATGGTAAAGTTGGTTTCTGGTGTAGAATTTAGTGATTCATCACTTAGGTATAACACCCAGTGCACATCCCAGCAAGTGCCCTCCTTAATACCCATCACCCATTTAACCCATTCCCACTCACCTCCCTCCATCAACCCTTAGTTTGTGTTCTATTGTTAGAGTCTCTTGTGGTTTGTTTCCCTCTCTCCTCTTCCCTCCCCCTTCCTGTATGTTCATGTATTTTGTTTCTTAAGTTCCACATAAGAGTGAAATCTTGGTATTGTCTTTCTCTGACTTATTTTGCTTAGCATAATACACTATAGCTCCATCCACATAGTTGCAAATGGCAAGATTTCATTCTTTTTGATTGCTGAGTAATACTCCAGTGTGTGTGTGTGTGTGTGTGTGTGTGTGTGTGTGCCACATCTTCTTTATCCACTCATCAATTAGTGGACATTTGGGCTCTTTCCGTAGTTTGGCTATTGTTGATGATGCTGCTATAAACAGTGGGGTGCATGTGCCCTTTCAAATCTGTATTTTTGTATCCTTTGGGTAAATAGTGTAATTGCTGGGTTGTAGGGTAGTTCTATTTTTAACTTTTTGAGGAACCTCCATACTATTCTCCAGAGTGGCTGCACCAGTTTGCATTCCCACCTACAGTGTAAGAAGGTTCCCCTTTCTCCACATCCTTGCCAACAACAACAGATGTTGTTTCCTGTGTTGTTAATGTTAGCCATTCTGACAGGTGTGAGGTGGTATCTCATTGTGGGTTTGATTTGTATTTTCCTGATGAGTGATGTTGAGCATCTTATCATGTGTCTGTTAGCCATCTGTATGTCCTCTTTGGTAAAATGTCTGTTCATATCTTCTCATTTCTTAACTGGTAGATAACTGAGTTTTGTATCCAGTGAATTTGCTAAGTTTTCTTATCCTAATAATTTATTTGTTAGATTTTATTGAACTTTTTATATACTTAGCTACAATAATCAGAATAATACAGTTTTGTTTCTTCTCTTCAAATCCTTATTCTTCTTTTTTTCCTTATTTTGTTGCTGGGACCTCTAGCATAGTATCTCTCAGAAGTAACAGTGGGCATCCTTATTTATTCCTGATTTTAAAAAAGAATACCTGTAATATCTATCCATATTGATATACATGAGTCTGTGCACACTCATGTATCAAGAAAAACTTTATAAGATTGACTTTTCTTTTTTTCCTATGAGTTTTTTTTTTTTTAAGTTTGTTTATTTTGAGAGAGACTGAGACAGCGTGAGTTGGGGGGTGCAGTGAGAGAGGGAGACAGAGAATCTTTGCACTGATAGTGTAGAGCTGGACACAGGGCTGAAATCCACCAAACCATGAGATCATGACCTGAGCTGAAACCAAGAGTTTGATGTTTAACTGACTAAGCCACCCAGGCACCCCAGGTGTTTTTGTTTTTTAAATCATGAATGAGTATTGAAATTTTATTGAATACT
Organism: Lynx canadensis; assembly: GCF_007474595.2. Lineage (NCBI taxonomy): Eukaryota > Metazoa > Chordata > Mammalia > Carnivora > Felidae > Lynx > Lynx canadensis. Next base: position 58,703,433 of record NC_044308.2, read on the forward strand.
TGTTCTGAATCTCTTGATATAATCATATGAGTCATCCCCTTTCATTACTGTAAACTACATTAATCAATTTTACTTTTATTGTGAAATAACGTGTATAAAAAAGTATACAGAATACACATACAGTTTAACAAATAATTACAAAGCAAAAAGTCTTGTAACCACCACCAAGTGCAAAAGATAGAACATCACTAGCACTGTAGAAGCTCCTGTGACCTCTAGTAGTTTGGATATGAATATTAAGTTTATGTTCTTTTAGAGGATATTCTAGGAAATGTACATACTTACATGATCAAAACTAAAGTCAGTAACTTTACCCTTCTTGATAATACAGGTCCATTGAATGCTTTAATTTTATTTACTTTTTCTCCCTACTTAAGTTACTATTGTTTTATTTTTTAAACCAAAGTAGACATCATTATTATGTATTTAGGTTCATTTCTTTAAAAAAAATTTTTTAATGTTTGTTTATTTTTGAGAGAGAGAGAGAGAGAACGAGCATGAGTGGGGAAGGAACAGAGAAAGAGGGAGACACAGAATCTGAAGCAGGCTCCAGGCTCTGAGCTGTCCGCACAGAGCCCAACAAGGGGCTCGAACTCAAAACTGTGAGATCATGTCCTGAGCCGAAGTCAGACGCTTAACTGACTGCACCAACCAGGTGCCCTTCAAAGTTCTCTTTTTGCACAGATGATATATTTTCTTTGCTCTTCATTTCTTCTCCCATTTAGGCCTTCACTCTGCCTGGAGTGTATCATTAAGAATCTCTTTTAGTGAGGATCTGACTGGTGCTGAATTCTCCATTTTTATCTAACTAATAACATCTGTTTTGCTGTCATTTTTGGAAGGTGTGGAATTCTAGGTAGGCAGTTTTCCTTCAGAACATTCCTGATCACTTTCTCCTATATTCTGGATTCCATTGTCATTGAAAAATCAGTTTCTTTGAGGATAGTTTATTTTTCTCTCTTCAGGCTACTTTTTTTTTTTTTTTTTAATTTTTTTTTCAACGTTTATTTATTTTTGGGACAGAGAGAAACAGAGCATGAACAGGGGAGGGGCAGAGAGAGAGGGAGACACAGAATCGGAAACAGGCTCCAGGCTCCGAGCCATCAGCCCAGAGCCTGACGCGGGGCTCGAACTCACGGACCTGGAGATCGTGACCTGGCTGAAGTCGGACGCTTAACCGACTGCGCCACCCAGGCGCCCCCAGGCTACTTTTATGATCTTTTTGTTTTTTGTGTTCTGCAGTTTGACCGATTTTATGTCTCACTAATGAATCATAGTCTTTAATTGGAAAAATACTGGTCTGATACCAATTCTTTAAAATTTGTTGAGACTTCCTTTCTAGCCTAGTAAGTACTCAGTTTGCATAACTGTTCCATGTACTTGAACATTGAATGTGCATTTTACCCCCACATCCTGTGACATCACAGTGGTAGTTCAATCAAAAGTAATTATAATTTGCATACTTTCCTCAATTTCTCTTTTACCTTTATGAGTGTTTATTACATTGTGGATAATTTCTTTATATCTTCCAGCTCACCAATTTTCTTTTCAGCTGTGTCTAATCTGTTCTAAACACATCCTTCGAGTATCTAATTTCAATTTTTATTTTTTTATTTCTAGAATTACTATTTGGTCATTGTTTTAAAATATGCTATTTAGAGAATTTTCAAATTTACAGAAAAATTGAAAAAAATAGTAAAATGAGCATCCATTTACCCTTCATCATTCACCAGCTGTTAACATTTTGCCACATATTCTTGACTGGTTGTGTACTTTTTATTTTGCCAAACTATTTAAAAGTTACTAACTCTGTAACTTTTTAAGTTCTTTGGCATATATCTTCTAAGAACAAGAATATTCTCTTATTTAATCATACACAATTCAGTTTTCCCTCCCACCACCCAGACCGAAGACAGTTTTTTATGGTCTCTCTTTGGCACTTGTTTTTCTAGTCCATCCACTTTTGGAGAGTGTCATGAGCCCTAGGTTTATCCTCTTTTCCTGGATGTGTAACTTCTACCAATACCTCTCCTCCCTGCCTGGTCTGTTACACCCAGAACTTCAAAGTTAGTCTCCAGACTAACAGCATCACCATCACCTAGGGATTTATTGAAGTGCAAATTTTCAAGCCCTACCCCAGACTTAATGAATCGAAACTCTGCGGGTCGGGTTTAGCAATTTACTCTGTCTGGGTCATTCTTAAGCACAGTGCTTTAGGGTAAGAGTGGCAAACTTTCTGCAGAGAGCCAGATAGCAAGTATTTTAGGGTTTGCTGGTAGGATTCTATTGCAACTACTGAGATGCCATTTGTAGCCATTGACAATATGTAAATGAATGGGTGAATGGGTTGGCTATGTTCCCATAAAACTTTAGTTACAAAAACTGGCAAGGGCTAGATTTGGTTGGTGGGTCTTAGTTGTCCAATCCCTGCTTTAGGCTGTTAGAAATTTGCAGAATTGGGGTGCCTGGGTGGCTTAGTTGGTTAAGTGTCTGACTTTGGCTCAGGTCATGATCTCAGTTTGTGACTTCAAGCCCCACGTTGGGCTCTGTGCTGACAGCTCAGAGCCTACAGCCTGCTTCAGATTGTGTCTCCATTCTTTCTCTGCCTCTGCTGTGCATATGCTCTCTCTCTTTCTCAAAATAAATAAACATTGAAAAAGAAAAAAAAAGCACACTAGCGAGAAAAAAAAAAAAAAATTTGCAGAATCTTTCAGACAGCAGTTGGTTTTAGAGCATTCAGTTTTCTGGATTTGTCTTTCCCCATTGTTATCCCAGGAAAATTTTTTTGTTTGCAGTTCAACTGAGCATTTAAGTGTGTGTGTGTGTGTGTGTGTGTGTGTGTGTGTGTGTGTGTGTTTTAATCTGTGATTTTTAAGTGTACTGTATGGAAAGCTTCCTTAATATGCCTTATCAGAAATGGGAGTCTGTTTTTATTTTTTTAGTAAAAAAAATCTTTTTATTTTTATAAAGAGAGCATGAGCAGAGGAGAGGGACAAAGGGAGAGAGGGAGGGAGGGAGAGAGAGAGAGAGAGAAGAGAGAGAGAGAGAGAGATCTCTTAAGCATGCTCCATGCTCAGGGCAGGGCCCACATGGGGCTTGATCCCATCACCCGGGATCATGGCCTGAGCTGAAATCAAGAGTTGAACCCTCACCAACTGAGCCATCCAGGCGCCTTGGGAGTCTGTCTTTAGCCTGCTTTTTCAGTAAACTTTATATCATAAAGTTTATATCATAAAATGCTTTAACATTTTAATTCAATGGACTGTAAATTAACTGTTAACAGTCCCCAAGAACCTGGGATTTGAATGGAATTAGAATTACAGACGGTAGAGCTGGAAGTGTTTTCTAATCTAACCTCCTGTTTCTACCAAAGCAGAAACTGATGTTCAGCAAAGTTGGAGACTTGGGCAGATTGCATGATTAGTCATTGTCAGAATCCTCCCAGAACCGGGGTACTGCTGCAGGGTAGAGCGCCTTGTCTCTTGCAGTCTCAGTACTTAAGTTATAAAGTTGAAAAAAAAAATCTATATCCTTAATTTTTTCCTATTGTAACTTTTCCCAATTTTCTCCTGTTTCAGGCTGGATAGAAAATCGTCAGCTGGACACAGTAGATTTCTTTTTGAAGAGCAAAGAAAATCTTTTGAATCCATCCTCAAAATCTTCTGTACCTGATCAGTTGGATCATTTCCATCTCATTTATATTTAAAAAGTAAGTAGAAAAGTCTTCTGCATTTGTATTATCATTTTACCTTTTTAGTCATTTTCAATTATTGTGCTTTTGGTGACTGACTTGCCACAGTCCATGACATTTTATGTATTTGGTGGAATCTTGAGAGACTTGTAAGAATCTGTAAATGTTCTAAGTGGATTGTTTATTGTTCATATCCTGTACTATGCTTTGTATTTTTTTTTTTAATTTTTTTTTTTTTCAACGTTTATTTATTTTTGGGACAGAGAGAAGACAGAGCATGAACGGGGGGGGGCAAGAGAGAGGGAGACACAGAATCGGAAACAGGCTCCAGGCTCTGAGCCATCAGCCCAGAGCCTGACGCGGGGCTCGAACTCCCGGACCGTGAGATCGTGACCTGGCTGAAGTCGGACGCTTAACCGACTGCGCCACCCAGTGCCCCAGCTTTGTATTTTTAGTATACCAAGGAAGTGGCCTTTCAAATTCAAGAGAATTTCATTCAAAAGAGAACAAAATTCATTTGCAAAATTGCTCACTCTTGCACTGTCTGAGATATTTAGTGATGCCTGAGTTATGGATTGAGACTTGTTATATATAAATTTTTCAGCTTAACTCTTCTGCTTATTTGCTGCTTTACCAACGCTTCCTTTCAAGATTTGGCTTTCGTGTTTATAAACAGGAAACCTAGTTGTTAGTCTTCAACCAGGTAGCCATGCAGTCCTCTCCTTAGAGGTACAGGGTAAAAGTATGTTTTTTCCTTACACTTACAGTTTTATATCTTTTTTTTTTTTTTTTTTTTCTCTTGCTGGTATAGATCTCTTTCTTGTTAATATCCCCTTTTAATTGTGGGGCATAGAATTTCATTCTGTGGGCTGCCATATTTTCCCAACCATATTCCTATTAGACATTTAGATTGATTCCAATTTTTACTCTTGTTGGTAGTGTGCTATAAATGCTGTTGTGTGTGTGTGTGGGTGTATAATTTCACATACGTACATTACTGGGATAAATGTGTAGATGTGAAATTTCCAGGTCAAAGAGACATATGATTTATATTCTTAAATGCTTTGAGAATGTCCCCCAGAAAAGTTTTATCACTTGTACTCTAGTTACATGGAGAAAACAACAGCCTGCTTTTTTTTCCATCAATGTAGTGTTCTCACTGACACTGTGGATTCGAAATTTTCTTTTTTAAAAAACATTTTCTTTCATCTTGCTTGCCCAGTTTGCCCTTTCCTTTTGCATTGCTAACTTGTTTTTTTTTTTTTTTTTTTTTTTTAATCTACTCCATTTTTTTTTTTTTTTTTTTTTTTTTTTTTATTTCTTTTTTTTTTTTTTTTTTTTTCCAATTTTTAATGTTTAATTTTGAGAGAGAGAGTGTGGCAGGGAGGGTATAGAGACAGAGTCAGAATTTGAAGCAGGCTCCAGGCTCTGAGTGGTCAGCAAGAGCCCAACGTGGGGCTTGAACAAAACAAGCAGGAAAATCATGAACTGAGGGAAATTGGACGCTTAACCAACTGAGCCTCCAGGCACCCATATGATTTCTTTTTTTAAGTCTGCTTGAATTTGTAAAAAAGGCCTGTTTTGTAAGTGGAATTCCCTCAGCAGTTGTCTGGTCATATTCCTTCTACTATTTGGTCTTGGTCAGTGATCCTCCTCCTTCCCCTCTTGCCTGCACTGCTCTGCCCTAAATGGTGGGATGAGTCTGGAAACCAGCATGGGAATAGCTTACCACTGTCTCAAAGGCAATCTTAGGTTTCTCATCATGCTCATGCAATTCTGCAGGTGGGCCAATGCTGAGATAAACAGGAATCCCTCTATTAGGGCCCGCAGCTGGCAAATGGAGGCTTCAGGAGCCTGCACTTCCTGCTTTCACCTGCATGTTTAAGAGAATGGTTTTGGAAACAGCTGAAGTTCAAATTTTGGCTCTGCCATTTACTTACCAATTAGCATGGGCAAATTATTTTAATCCCTCTTAACCTCAGTTTCCTCATGTATGGGAAAACGGCTACAGCACCTACCTCTCAGCATTGTTGAAATGAAAAAAAATTAGATAGCACTTATAAAACACCAAGCCTGATACTTAATATAGCATAGGTGGTCAGTAAATGGTGGTTACTAATAATACCAGTAAACAATGAGTAATAGTAAGTAGAATCACTAACGTTTGCAGTAAGACTTCATAAAATTTTTGTGAACTTTTTGAGAGGAGGATACTGGCCTTGTTTTTTGCTTGTCCAAGCAGCCCAAGATGCCCAACTTGGAGGATTGGGTGTCGGATGAGGAGAAGGTACGCGTAGCTGCTAAATTCATCACTCATGCAACCCCCAGGGGAATTTAATGAGGTGTTCACAATGTCTGGCTACTACTTAATTGATGATCTCCTCAGGGAAGGGGTAGCACATGCGTTTGCCTAGAATAACATGTGTCAGTTCATACCTGTGAAGATAGAAGGTGAAAATGGGGTCTTCATTACAGAACAGTCACCTGGGTTAGATTTTTAGATCCAAGAACAAAATTTTAAGTCCGATCATTTATGGAAAGAAGCAAGTGACCCCCAGCCAGAGGATGTAGATGGAAGTCTGAAGTCTTGGACAGAACCATGTGACAGTGCTTAAGGGCCAACGTGAAGATCTTTATTCCAGTGCTTCTGTATGATTATGCCAAAACTATAGACAGGCAACAGACCATTACTGTATGCATTGAAGCCATCAGTTTCAGCCTAAAAACTTCTGGAATGGTAGAGATCAGAGTGGAAGTTCACCATCACACCACCTACAGCCCAGGTGATTGGAGTACTTAAGATTCAGGTTCATGGGGTGCCTGGGTGGTTCATTCAGTTAAGCATCCAACTCTTGATTTTGGCCCCAGTCCTGATCTCACAGTTTGTGGGTTCGAGCCCTGCATCAGGCTCTGTGCTAATGGTAGGGAGCATGCTTGGGATTCTCTCCGTCTCTCTCTGTCCCTCCCCCTGCTTTTTCTCTCTCTCTCTCTCTCTCTCTCTCTCTCTCTCAAAATAACTTTAAAAAGTTTAAAAAATTAAAAAAAATCATTTTCATTATTATTAAGATGACAATGTTCAGTTGCCTAGTCATAAAGATGTATAGGATTCAGTAATTGTTTCAAACGAAGTCCAGATTGCCAAGTCATTGAGCATGCAGAAAGTAATTATCATACCGCAATTAGTGAAAACTATCAAACAGTGTCAAACACCACATTCAAGGCCTTGTGCCAGCAGCTTCCAGTTACCCACACCAAAATCTACTGGAACAGATACTCACTACAAGAGTGGCAAGAAATGAGGAATGCTTAAGGCCGAATGTAGGATTTTTCAGTATGTGGAGAGAAAGGATTCAACATGTGATCATATGATGAATAAGTGATTTCTAAACAGAATGGTGTTTTGGGGCCCGGCTGGCTCAGTCAGTAGAGCCTACAACTCTCGATCTTGCAGTTGTGAGTTGGAGCCCTATTTGAATATAGAGATTACTTAAGAATAAAAATAAAAATTTTAAAGTGGTATTTTGCTAGGGCTTTGAAAGTTAGCAGCTTTCTAACCTTATAGAGTACTGTTGAACCTATAGCATCGTCTTCATCCTTTTGTGTTCTCTGCCTTTTAATTTTGTTTTCACTATATCTACTTGTAAAAATTTTTTTTTTTTAATTCTGCCACATTAATGATGGAGAAGGAGATCTATCCTGGAGTCATTTTACCGTTTAGAAAATTTTCCTAGCCAGGAAGCCCTGTTACTGATAAAGAAAGGTAATATGCTCGGTACTTTTCTACCCCTATCCTTCAAAGCACTTCCGGTACTTGAGTGGTTTTTACTGATCCACCAGCAGCCAAAGAGGCTATGCTACAAACTACTGAATGGAAGACATGTTTATCCTTCTCCTCTGACTGCTTTGATCATCATTTACTGCATCTCATAAATGTAGTGTTCAAAAGTTTGGATTGGGCTTTTCAGATCCTTTTCTGGGGGCAAAGGAAGTTTTCTGGAAATACCATTATAATCAGCTTCCCTGGGGATGTTGTTTTTAAGTGCAAAGAGTTGAACCACATTCCCTGCACATTAATGTATTGGCACATGAATGTGTTTTTCCCTCCCTCATTATCTCCTTCCCCTACCACCATTATACAGTTCTAGACATCTGCATTTTTATTTTATTTTTAAAAATTTATTCATTTTTTGAGACCCAGAGACAGAGCATGAGTGGGGAAGGGGCGAGAGACAGGGAGACACAGAATCTGAAGCAGGCTCCAGGCTCTGAGCTGTCAGCACAGAGCCCGATGCAGGGCTCGAACTTATGGACTGCAAGATCATGACCTGAGCCAAAGTCGGATGCTTAACCCATTGAGCCACCCAGGCACCCTAACATCTGTGTGTTTAGATGAGTTTTACCCACTTACTGTTTTTTGTTCAAGAACTGCTGACATAATAAGGATGTAGTAGGGTATAAAACTTGAAAAATGCAGATGTTGAAGGAATAATAGTTATCTTGTGTTTTAATACTTTGTGGCAGGATTATACTATAAGCAGATGAATCAGACAACTATGTAAACACAACAAAAACTAAAAATGAACCAAAGTGAAAAAGGATAACGTTCCAGGCAATATCTTTCTCTGTAACCTGTTATTTAAGGGAATGCTACTGATTTGTTCTAAATAGGATGTATAATTTGTTGCAGATTCCTTTTCTCATTCCTGCCTGCCAAGAACTCAAATGTAACTGTGATATAGCAACCCTTCCCTAGTATACTGGCTGGTATATGTGTGATCTCAGAATGACATAGATACGATATGATAACTGATAATGGTGTATTCATTTACATTGTTTACACTTCCATGACCAGGCCTTAAGGGAAGGTCAGTTCTTAAAATAAGTAGTGTCTTCCTACCTATCTCCAAATACATGTCAAAACAGAAGGGTGTTTGTGCTTCAGCCTTGTTTTTGCTCAGTAATACAGTCAAACAAGCTTGTTTCCAAGTTAGCCGTTGAGCTGTGGAAGAATTTTTATTTCAAATAAAATATTTGGGGGTGCCTGGGTGGCTTAGTAGGCTGAGCATCCAACTCTTGATTTTGGCTCAGCTCATGATCCCAGCGTTGTGGGATTGAGCCCTGAGTTGAATTCTAAGCTGGGTGTGGAGCCCGCTTAGGATTCATTCTTTTCTCTCTCTCCCTCCCTCTCTCTCCCTCCCCCCCATCGATCTCCTTGCCCCCCCACCCCCATCCTTCCTCTGCTGCATGAGTGCACCATGCACTCCCTCTCTCTCAAATAAAAATAAATATGTTTGTATTATGTGTCTTTCATAGTATCCATTCATACTGCACTATCCTCTATATCAGGTAGTCCAATAGACATATATCTGTTATGTTCCTAAAAAATTTTAACATATTTTTGATTATGTTAGTTTTATTAGAAGAATACTGGTGTTCATGTTAATTTCTTTGGTTCTTTCTCAGATGTGGAAAAGCTGACACCAGCCTTGGATTTACTTTGCTCAGCAATTAGAGAAAGTGATTCTGAAACCCAAAGCAAACACTTTTCAGAACAGTTGCTTAATCTTACACTGTCTTTTCTTAACAAACAAATAAAGGAGCTTTTTCTTCACAATGAAGGTAAGATAGCAACAAAGAGGGGGTAACTGCCCTATCCGTGTGTCAGGACAGAGATCCCAGTGGTCCTATTGCCCGAGAAAATATAAGCCAAGAGACTGCTATTTCCTAAAGCTGAGAAGAGTCAGTGTATATAATTGATTGAGTGAAATAGGCTCCAATACTGGCCAAGTTGACAGAAAGGACTAATTATTGTGAAAAGGGTTATGTTAAAACAGAGCTACTGGTAAATATGAAGAAGCTCAGATTTTTTTGTTTGAAATTTGAAAACACCGAGTTTAATTGTTGGCATTTATCTAGAATTCTTTATAACAGCTTAGGGTTTATTCCTTTTCTCTAGTTCTTGCTCTCTCTATATGTATATGCACACGTACATTTTTATATATACGAAATTGGCAAATTGGTGTTTTCCACAGAACTAGATGAACATCTACAGCAGGGAGTGAACATTTTGACCAGCTACATTAATGAACTTCGAACCTTCATGATAAAGTTTCCCTGGAAGATAATAGATACCGTAGATGAATATGGTGTAAATGAAAATGTCCCCAAAGTAAGAGAAAGCGATATATGGAAGAAACTCAGTGTTGAGGTAAATATGAGTAATTACTACTTTTTATTTGCCAGATTTAGAGGATCTGAGTAAACAATTTGAAAACCAGAATTTAGAATCTGTACATTTGTGATTCAGAATCTTTAGCAAGGTTTTGTACATTTGGAGTTTAGGTTTTATAGATTTGGAGATCTCTGGGCATGACTTCAAATTTATGTCTACAAGCTTGTGTATGTAATTGAGAACACAGAGAGGTTCCCTCTGAATTCTTAATGCCAGATCTGCCCGCTTAGATCCAGTGACACCCTAACCCCAAACCTATGTGAAGTGGCATACTCTTCACGATATTTCTTCAATGGCTAGGGCCTGGCACTTTGGACTTAAGCATTCTGCCTGACCTTTGGGTAAATCGCATTGCTGCTGGTAGTTTGATCTTAGGAAACTTTTATTTTATGGCATTATTTCTTGGACATATACTCAGTTTGAGTCCTATCTCACATTCCAGTTAAGATATCTTGCCAGTTAAATTTTCTAGCTCACCTGCTTGACTTTTAAAAAAATTTTTTTTAATGTTTATTTATTTTTGAGACAGAGACAGAGCATGAACGGGGGAGGGTCAGAGAGAGAGGGAGACACAGAATCCGAAGCAGGCTCCAGGCTCCGAGCTGTCAGCACAGAGACTGACGCGGGGCTCGAACTCACAGACCGCGAGATCATGACCTGAGCCAAAGTCGGCCGCTTAACCGACTGAGACACCCAGCGCCCCTTGACTTTCTTTTTATAGAAGTTAGTACAACCAAACTGTGCTGCTGCCCTCTTTATGACTGGGGACTGGAAGAATCCTTCCACCCACCTGTCGAGTATTGGCTTTGGAAAGACAAAGACCAAAATAGCTTAACCCAGATAGATGATCAAACTCAGTAGGGAGTGAAAGTGATAAGTTTGACATACTGTCAGGTTCGCAGGACTGCTGTTCTTGGGGTGGAGGAACAGGGAAGTAGCTGGTGTGACTGCTTTTTCTGTATCTCTTATTCTCTAACCGAAAGTTGATTGATTTTCCCTCTACTGTTTTTGGCTTCTCTTTTACAGTCTCCTTTGCAGGTTTCACTTCCTATTTTTCACCCTTTAATATGCTCCAAGGTACCATCCCTCGTCCTCTGGTCTTTTTGCTCAAAATAATTGATTTTTAACTTTTTGAAAGGTTATAGCATATTTTGATGAAAGCTGTGGACTCTGTCTCCAAAAATATACATGCGATTGTGTGCATGTACACATGCATACAATTTTGCATAAGGCTCAGGGATTTACCTACTCCTTGAAGCCCCGGGTTAAGAATGCCCCTATTTGGCCACCTGGGTGACTCAGTTGGTAAAGTATCCAACTTCACTCAGGTCATGATCTCCTGGTTTGTGAGTTCGAGCCTGGCATTGGGATTTGTACTAATGGGGTGGAACCTGCCTGGGATTCTTTTCTCTCTCCCTCTCTCTTTGTCCCTTCCCAACTTGTGCAAGTGTGCACTCTCAAAAAAAAAAAAGTCCCTCTTCTGTCTAGGGTATAGTCTTCAGTGTAGGTCTTTATTCCTTCTTACTAGGATTTTGCTGTAACCTTCTAATGCCTTACTGTCTTGAGCTTGAATCCCTTGTAGTCTATCTCCACATTGCTACCTGAACATTCTTCCTAAAATATGTATCTGGTTATGTCACCCTTAGCTTTTAAGATCTTTCAGTGTTTCCACATAAATTTCAGGATACAATCCATCTCCTACATATAACACCTTCATGATGGAACCTCTGCTTTTCTTTCAAATCTCATCTGCTACTATGTCCAGTTTTTTCTCCAGTTAAATTGAGTAATTTGGAGTTTCCTAAAGAGTGATACTGTTTCTTGCCTTTATACCCTCGGTATATATTCCCTCTTTTTGGGACACTTGTCCTGTTTCCCCTCAATATTGTATGTAATGCATACTTGCCTTTTAAATTTCACCTCATAGTCCTCTCTACTCGGAAGACTTTTCTTTTGTTGTTACCTCTTTTATTTAGATGCTCCTCTTCTGGAACCCTCCTCTCTAGCACCCTGGGATACCTGCGTCGTTGCCTTTATCATACAAGACTATACTCAATACTTTATTTGTATATTTTTCACTAGTCTAATAGCCTGTATTTTGGTCAACTTCATCTCTCCTATGCAAAGCACAAATCTAGTGGTTGATTTTCAATAAAAGTCTATTAGGTGCTCAATAAATATATAAGTTCCCATGTTGATAATCATAATAAGGAAATAAAAAGGAACTTAAAAGGCAAATAGTTTCCTCATTTTCTTAGGACGTTATTGCCGATGCTATTTTGAACAACAGAATACCAGAGGCACAGGCTTTCTTCAGGATTAACAGTCATTCTGCTCAAAGACTTGAGGAGCTGATTAGAATAGGCCTAAATTTGGTCTTTGACAATTTGAAAAGAACAACATAAAGGAAGCCTCTGAACTTTTGAAGAACATGGTGAGTTGCATAAACTGTCTGATCTTAAAGTCTCTAATGGGAAGAGAAGTTCTCTATATGAATGCAATTTCTGGTTGATATAAAATTGATTTGTATTCATAGTTGTGTCAGAAACTAAGAAATTTATATAGCCTTTACTGGGAAATAGAAATGTTCTTTGGTACTGAGAACTTTTTTGAAGAAATTTTTTTATTGGGAGTTTCCATCATTTATTCTCTGTTATACTTGGCACTTTGACTAGAAGGAGACAGTGCTTCTCCTAGAAGGCTTCACACATGTCAAAGTGTGCACAGAACCTCGTTTGTTGGGAAACATTCTGGGTTGTTCGTGTGACCCCTTACGTCTCCGTTTGAGCTAATGTTTATACTTTTACTTCGTGCTCTGTGGTTTTACTTCATTTGAGAAAGGGGAAGTCCCTTGAGGTAGGCCTCCTGGACTAAGCTGAGACCTGGCCCTAATCTGCATGTCGAGGCTTGTCCCTGGTAACTTTCTAGAGGTACAGAGTGAAACCATGCAAGCATTGTGATTTGCATTGACTTTTGTTTTCAAGTGAATCATTATAGCAGATAGCTGCAGTTATTTGGTCATGGTAGCCTAGCATTACCTTAAATTGTTCTATCTGCTGCCTTTGTTCTGGCAAAATGGCTAAGGACTTTAGGGATAGGCAGTGTATACGTAAGGTAAATCTAGAGTATGAGTGTTCACAAGAGCAGAAAAGCTGTAGAATTCTAACAGGATACATGTCTGTAATAGAGTATTTCTTTATCCAACATATATTTATGTTTAAAATAGTCCTTTTACAAAATGTAAAGGTTTTTCAATTTTTCTGTTTATTACAGGGCTTTGATGTAAAAGACCAGTTGCTCAAGATCTGCTTCTATACAACTGAGAAAGATATACGGGACTTTTTGGTAGGTAAAGGTGAGGCTATGTAGTTTACATCTTCTAGTAAACCTCGGTGAAAATTCAAAATGAATTATTTTAATATTCGACTAATATCTAGTAAGTAAAAGTATTAGAATTCCTTTTATTTTAATGATCATTTTGCATTTGTGATAAAAGAAAATTTGTGTGAATATATATACACTTCAAAAATTCAAAATACAATTCTTAAATGGCATTTAATCTCATGACATTTATTTTGCAATTGTGATTGATTTTTGTGAGGTCACTGCTTAATTACTTTTTATTCAAGGTTGAAATTTTAAAAGAAAAAAATTATTTTTCTGAAAATGAAAAGAGAACTATAGACTTCGTGCATCAAGTTGAGAAGTTTTATTCAGGACATTTTCAAGAAAATGTGCAGATCCAGTCCTTTGCCAGGTAGTCTTATTAGCCTGCTTTCAATAATATGGAAAAAATATTGTGGACATTGTTTATAATTGTTAGTGAGCACAGGTTTTTTATGTGGAACTGAGCTTACATTCTCTATGAAGATAAAACTTGTATCATCCAGAAGGGACTCAGGGAATTTCCTCTCATTTCAATATTTGTATAATTACATACATCTTTTTAGATAATAATACAAAATGATAGTATTGAATTATGTGTTCCTAAAAGAGTTAAAGTTCATGAGCAGATTTTCCCTCCAAAATTAAAAAAATTTATACCATTGTTTCAGGGTATAGGATGAAGGAACAGGATTTTTTCAAGCACAAATCTGTTTTTGGACTCACTCCTGAAACATGATCCTAAAGATAAATTTAACAAACAGGACCACAGAGTTGTGTTAAATTGGGCTCAGTGGTGGAATCAACTAACACAAGAATCCATCCTTCTCCCCAGGATAAGTCCAGAAGGCAAGTGTGAAAGAACCTAAAATTTAACATTATTGTATGAGAATTTAAATTAGGCATTTGAATATTTTGGTGAGTCCCATTTTGGAATTCCTTTTGGAAGGAAGAATACTCAGTTACTTTAAATGCAAGTCATTGCATGAAGACATCTTATCTCAAGGTTTTCTATTTTAATTTTTAGAGAGTGTGTGCATGAGCTGGGGAGGGGCAGAGGGGAGAGAGGGGGAGAGAGAGAGAATGAGAATGAGAATCTTAGGCAGGCTCCATGCCTCAGCAAGGAGCCCGACATGGGGCTCAATCCCACGACTCTGGGATATCTCAAGGTTTTTGTAAGAGATTTATAATGTGACAGTGAAAGAGAAAAGCCCTATGGTTTAGTGAATTGAAATTTCAAGGCTAAGAATCTCTAGCCAGCCTCAAAGTGACATCTGTGTTTTTCCAATAGTCTTTGAGTTTCTTCTGTGTAAACTTAGGATCTGTATCACATCAGGGCTCTGGGGAACAAGTAATAGTAGTTATGTATAGAATGTTAAATTCATGTTAACTATTACAGCCAAAGTTATTTTGTTTGTTTATTAATTGAGAGAGAGAGAGAGAGCGATCGAGCATGAGCCAGGGAGAAGCAGAGAGAGAGGGAAAGGAAGAAAGAATCCCAAGCAGGCTCTGTGCTGTTAGTGCAGAGCCCAACATAGGACTTGATCCCATGAACCATGAGATCATGCTCTGAGCCGAAATCAGAAGTCGGGCACTTAACGACTGAGCCACCCAGTGCCTCCAAGTTTTTATTTATATTAAGAAAAGGGAAGAAGAATCTATTAAGGTTAATTATTGTTGAGTTTTGTGTTAATAATCATAATTCATTGCTGTTTTAAAATGTATTTTATTCTTAATGCAGAGTACAAATCATATTCTCCCGAAGCCCTCTGGAGATACCTCCACAGCTTGCCATGATCGGTCAAGCATTATCTTGTGGATTGGAGAATTTCAGACCAGAACAGTTGTGCTTCACTTCAGCAGAACAGATGGCCCCCTTCTGACTGTTGATGTTATTGATCAGAATACTGCTGCAACAACTACATGAGGAATGAAATTTTAGATAAGCTGGCCAGGTATTGTAACTGGAGATGAATACAAGGAAGGGCAATAAAAAACTAATGGTGTAAATTTTGCTCTGAAATGCCATAAATCCAATGCAATGTTGTTTCATAGTATTTAAAATTATAAAGTGTTACCATATATTGAGGTTTTAAAATCACATGCATTTTGGAGTGCCTGGGTGGCTCAGTTGAGTGTCTAACTCGTGATTTTGGCTCAGGTCATGATCTATCTAATGGTTTGTGAGGATATTGAGCCCCATGTCAGGCTTCACGCGTCAGTGCAGAGCCTGTTTGGAACTCTCTCTATCTCCCTCTCTTTCTCTTCCTCTCCCCTGCTCATGCTCGCTCGCTCGCTCTCTCTCTCTCAAAATAAATAATTTTTAAAAAATATTTAAGATCACATGCATTTAACACCATGTGTTAGTGAATAGGTTCTCACACTGTAGCTGACATGGTCAGCTGTCATTGGAGCTACAAGGACCAAGTGGCAAGAGCTGAGAAGAGGATGCCTTAGTGTCATGTAATGTCTCCCACTATTCTCATTACTGTCACTGCACCTGTGTGCTGCCTGTGGATTTTAACTAAAGAGGACTGTTCAGTTAAGAAATTAGTGAGGGGGAGGGGTGCACCCGATTTTGGCTCAGGTCATGATCTCACAGTTGGTGAATTCCAGCCCTGCATCGGGCTCTGTGTGGACAGCTCAGAGCCTGAAGCCTGCTTTGGGTTCTGTGTCTCCTTCTTTCTCTGCCTCTACCTCGTTTGCGTTCTGTCTCTCTCTCTCTCTCTCAAAATAAACAAACATTAAGAAAATAATTTTAAAAATTTAAAAAAAAATCAGGGGATGCCTGGGTGGCTTAGTTAAGTGTCCAACTCTTCATTTCAATTGAGGTTATGATCTTGTGGTTCGTGAGTTCAAGCCCTGCATCAGTCTCTGTGCTGATGGTGCAGAGCCTGTTTGGGATTCTCTCTCTCTCTCTCTCTCTCTCTCTCTCTCTCTCTCTCTCTGCCCTGCACTCTCTCTGTCTCTCTCTCTCAAAATAAATAAACTTAAAAAAAGAAAAAAATTAGTGAAGGGTAAGTAGCTCTTGAAGTGATGTGAAGACTTGAAATTTTTAATTAATTGCTAAAACAATTCTGTTAGATTGAACCATGTGAACTTGCCATTTGTGTGGGTCAAAAATGGTTGAATATCAGCAATTCACAGGCTAAACCTAATCTATCTTCCTAAGGCTATAAAAATAATATAATGAGACAATAACATATATATTAATTTTTAAGTTTCTGAAGTTTATTCCCCATGTATTTATTTTATTTTATATTTATACTTTTAGGGAAATGTAGCTGTATTGTCCTAATCAATTTGAAGATGTGGAGAGTGAAATCTAGAGAAGTTAGGAGCTTATGCCCAAGCCAGTTACTTACAGACTTCAATTCTTTTACCTCTGACTTTCTATTTGCTGTTCCTTCTATTGCACTAAATCCTTTCCTTATTTACTAAAAGTAAAATTGCATATAACTTGCATGGTTGTCAAATATTTGGCTTAATATTTATTTATTTAAAAAGCTAGTATGTGTGTGATTCAACAGGAATATGACATTAGTGAATTAGGTCTACAGTAAGAGATTAAAAGGAAAAACTCATACCACCCTGTTAGATACAGAAGAGCATTTGATAAAATTCAGCATCTATTTATCATAAAAGCTACATATTAGCAAACTAAGAGTGGATGCAAATTTCCTTAATGTGAAAGGGGTATCTAAAGAAATCTTGTAGCTAACGTTATGCTTGATGGTGAAACACCACAAACGTTCTATTTAGATTTGGAGCAAGACAAGCCTGTTGTCGATTCTTCCCAAGTTGATCTTTAGATATAATGCAATCTCAATAAAAATCCCAGCAGGTTTTCTTGTGGATTTTAACAAGCTGATTATAAATATTTATATGAAATGCAGAGGGTCAAGAATAGCCCTGAAAAAGAACTTGTCCTCCCAGGTATAAAAGTTTATTCTAAAGCTCTAGCAACCAAGACAGTGAGAGTATTGGTTCAAGGATAGACAAATAGACCAGAAAACAGAATAATGAGCATAGAAACAAACTTCTACATGCATGCTCACTTTATATATGACAGAGGTGGCACTGAATAGCGGGCAAAGAACATTTTTTTTTGACAAATCGGAGCTGGGTAACAAGATAGCTGTGGGGGGGGGGGGGGTGGATTTAAATTGGACTTTTATTTTTAATTGGACTTTCTGCCTTCTCTCATGCATACAGTCAATTCCAAGTAGATTTCAAAACCCAAATGATAAATGTAAAACTATAAAACTTTAGAAGATATGGAAGAATATTTTCATGACCTTGGGAGTAGGGTATGCTTTCTAAACGGCCTAAGGGGTGAAGGAGAATGGTTACTGAGACCTAGAGAGCTGCCTGGCAAGAGTTGTGTCCCTTAGTGGAGAGTGTCAGGCAACCTGCAGTCACCCAGCACAGAAAGAGCCAAGGTATCCTCATCTTCTCTTCTTTTGACTTTTCTCTTCTTATGGGGGTCTTCCATAGGCAAACAAAATGGAAGCCTGAGGGTACTAGAGTCTTCTGTGCAGGTGAGCCTCCAGGGATAGGAGAAGAGTAGAGCTTGGATCTGGAGGGGAAGATAACAGCATACATAGGCATTTCACAAAAGAGGAAACACAAATGGCCAATAAACATACAAAAAGATGGTCTTCTCATTTGTAGTCATGGAAATATAAAGTTATTTTACCAAAATCTAGGAGTGCTGCACTGACCATCAAAGGTAGAGAGTAGATAAATAAAATGTACTTACAGTCCTACAGTGGAATACTATATAACAATGAAAACAAACTGAGGGTATTATGCTAAGTGAAATTAGAGAAAGACAAAAATCATATGACTTCACTCATGAGGACTTTAAGAGACAAAACAGATGAACATAAGGGAAGGTAAACAAAAATAATATAAAACAGGGAGGGGGATAAAACAGAAGAGACTCGGGCGCCTGGGTGGCGCAGTCGGTTAAGCGTCCGACTTCAGCCAGGTCACGATCTCGCGGTCCGTGAGTTCGAGCCCCGCGTCAGGCTCTGGGCTGATGGCTCAGAGCCTGGAGCCTGTTTCTGATTCTGTGTCTCCCTCTCTCTCTGCCCCTCCCCTGTTCATGCTCTGTCTCTCTCTGTCCCAAAAATAGATAAACGTTGAAAAAAAAATTTAAAATAAAAAAACAACAAAAAACAAAAAACAGAAGAGACTCTTAAATATGGAGAATAAACAGAGGGTTACTGGAGGGGGTGTGGGATGGGGGGAATGGGCTAAATGGGTAAGGGGCACTAAGGAATCCACTCCTGAAATCATTGTTGCACTATATGCTAACTAATTTGGATGTAAATTTTAAAAAATAAATTAAAAAAAATAATGAAAACAAACTGTACTCACAGGTATTAACATGGGTAAATCACACAATGTTCAATAAAGAAATGAGACTAAGAATAATATATCCAGATAGTACCATTTATGCATAAAGTTTAAAATAGGCAAATCCAAGAGTGCCCGGATGGCTCAGTCAGTTAAGCGTCCAACTTCAGCTCAGGTCTCATGGTCTGTGAGTTCAAGCCCCGCATCGGGCTCTGTGCTGACAGCTGGGAGCCTGGAGCCTGCTTCAGATTCTGTGTCTCCCTCTCTCTCTGCCCCTTGCCTGCTTGCACTCTGTCTCTCTCTCTCTCAAAAATAGATAAACTTCAAAAAAAATTTTTTTTAGGTTGGGAATGGGCAGGGGGGCACCTGGATGACTCAGTCCGTGAGCATCCAACTTCAGCTCAGGTCATGATCTCATGGTTCATGAGTTTGAGCCAGCATCAGGCTCTGGGTGAACAGCTCAGAGCCTAGAGCCTACTTCAGATTCTCTATCTCCCTCTTTCTCTGCCCTCCCCTACCTGCACTCTGTCTCTGTCTCTGTCTCTCTCTCAAAAATAAACATTACAAAAATTTTTTTAAAAATAATTATTACAAAGTTAGGATAGTGGTTACCTCTGGGGGTAGCAAAGGACATGCATGGGGGAAGAATACACCAAGGTATAATATTCTATTATTTGGGTGATGGTTACATAGTGTTTCTGTACATGCCACATTATATATTTCCTGTTGTCCTCTGTATAGTATATAAATTTAACAGTAAATTGTAAAAGTAATATTTAAATGCAAATTTCTATTCTTGTTGTTGGTCTATTTAAATTATTCTGCTTTAGCTTCTAAATGGTTTTGTTTGGGAATTTTGGAAATTCCCAGTGCTTAAAACATCTAATTTCAAGAGCTAACCACTGTTGCCACAGTGGATTGTGCAATTCTAGTTAAAATCATAAGAAAATGGAGATAGCGGGGCGCCTGGGTGGCTCAGTCGGTTAAGCAGCCGACTTCGGCTCAGGTCATGATCTCGCGGTCCGTGAGTTCGAGCCCCGCATCAGGCTCTGTGCTGACAGCTCAGAGCCTGGAGCCTGTTCAGGTTCTGTGTCTCCCTCTCTCTGACCCTCCCCCGTTCATGCTCTGTCTCTCTCTGTCTCAAAAATAAATAAACGTTAAAAAAAATTAAAAAAAAAAGAAAATGGAGATAGCTTAGATTAGGTTTTGAAATAATGAAGATAACTCTAGACTGTCATTTAAATACTAAGATGGTGCACACAGTCTTCATCAGAAACTAGCAAATATATATGTGTCAGAACAGATTTATAGAGTGAGACTGTGGCAGGATTCTCAGACAGATAGTCGTGACGCTGAGGCTTTTCTTTCCAGGAAGTAACTTTATTCCTGCCAGCATTGCCTCAGTTGGGTTCGTACTGGAGAACTGAGCCCTGAACACCACGTGGTGTAGTTTTCTATATACTTTTTACTTCTTTGTGTCCTATATATGGTAACACACAAACATGTAGTCTGGTTAAGTGGTCTCCTGTTACAAGGTTGTGAGGGATGTTGTCACATACACATATAGCCAGGTTGCTTTGAGGTTTGTTTTTTCTTACATTAGGGAGGGGACCCTACCACAAGACTTGGCAGTCTTAATTTGTAAATCCTTATTTTTAAGTAGCTGAGACTTCCACAATGGAAGTGGTTTGGTCTGCCCTGAGTCTAGCAACTTGGTAACTTGCCACCTCTGAAACCTGCCCAACAGGAGTGGGATTTTTCTTCAGTCTGAACTAGAAGACTTTGAACTCTTCCTCCTAAGACTGAACCGCATTGGAGGTGTGATGCAAGATACTCTCCCCGTTCAAAACTACAGGTCCAAAGAAGGTTGGGATTTCCATTCTCACTTCATTCTCTATTGTTTGGAACACAGTCTGCAGTATCTTCTCTATGTCTATCTTGACCATTACAAGTGAGTATTGAGAATTGATTTGTCCTTGAGCAGCACAAATCAATTTCCTCTTTCCATACTACTTCTGAATGTGACTTTTAGGAAAATATTCAACACTCCCTTGGGAATACTGATCTTTTTGAACAGTGCCCCTTCACTCAATACTTGGTACCTTAGTTCAGTGCTGCATTCAGCTAACTGCTTATCATGTGTTTTTTGGTGATGTTGATCCTGTAACCTGTCTGTTAACCTATAAGATAACTACAAAGAATAAAATGAAAGAAATGCCTTAAAAGTTTAAAAGAGAGGAAGATTCTGAAAGTTAACTTGGAGTTACTTGATACCTTCATTACCAGGCAAATGAGTGCTAAACAATTCTGTAAGATTAACAGAAGGTTATGAGTTCATAGCCACTGCAAGGTATGTTAGGTATACTCTTAAACTGATATTTAGATGGATAGATATACATCAGTGTGTACTGCCCAAGATCACTCTGGCTGCTCTGAATTGCTGTTGGGTCAGTGCTAACAAGACTATGTCTCTAATATAGGAGTACTTACAGTGTTCCTGGCACTAGACTAAGTACTTTACGTGCATTATCTCATCTAATTTTCACAAAAGGCCTATCGGGTGGTTATTCCAATCTCCATTACACAGATGAGGAAACTGAAGCATTGAGAGAGGCCAAGTGCCTTACTTACAGCACATGGCTGTCATAAATGGCACAGCCAGATTTAATTCTACTTAGATTTGATTCCAGAGTCCACCCTTAGGTGCTAAGGAGAACCTTTTTATTTTATTTTGTGTATTAAAGACTAAGAATTCAAATAGATGGTGTTTTTCTGGTTCGTATCATTGAAGCTTATTTAGACACAGAAATGTTTCCCCAAAGCTGCTGGTAAGAGAAGATTTAGAAGTCATATATTCAAAGGATCTATCCTGAGACTTAATTCCTCGGTCCTAGCTTCTCTGTAGTTGTGGAAGTTTTTAAAAGCCTCTGAAGTTTGAAAATGCTGACAAGTTTTTGTTGTTTAAAATAATAAAATATGACAGGACAAGTTATCTGTTAATCTTACAGAGTTGGTAAAATTTCATCATGGAAGTAAACACATTATAAATAAAATTATCTGTCTCTAAATTTTTCTCTATTTCTAGACCATAAGTAATAAGTAAAACACAACACAAGATTGGAGTATATTATATTTACTTTTAATTCTGAAATTCCTTTTTAAATGCTAGTTATCATCTGGAGCAAACATGATTGTAACCGTCTTATCCTGTGTGCTAACCAGAGTTTGTTCCTTTGTTTTATATACAGACTTAATCCTTCAAATTGTCCCTTTTTGGAAAAAAGTGAATTATATGAAGCTCACCCTTGGTTTGAATTTTTAGTTCAGTGTCGACAAGTTTCCAGTAATTTAACAGGTATGGGTGTACTGTATTAAATACAAAAATGTCGGGGTGCCTGGGTGGGTCAGTCGGTCGAGCATCCAACTTTGGTTCAGGTCATGATCTCGTGGTTCATGAGTTCAAGCCCCTCTTTGGGGTCTGTGCTGACAGCTCAGAGCCTGGACCCCGCTTTGGATTCCATGTCCCCTTCTCTCTTTGCCCTTTCCTTGCTCATGCTCTGTCTCTTAACAAAAAAAAAAAAAAAAAAGTCTGGCTAAATGGTCTGTTAAATGGCACGTAATTTGTGTTCTCTAAATAAATCATTTGTCTATAGACAAACATCTGACTATAACCTAGGTTCAAGCTTTGTTTAAAAAGCAGAAGACCAAAAATGTTGCCCTCTTGCCAGCCAAGAAAAGCCAGACAACATGTGTGCTAGTGTTCCCTTCCCCCTCAGCCTCAGGCTTATTCTTTCTGGATATGTCTCATCTTACCAGTTTATCACAGGGTGAATTCCTGCTCTCTGGTAATGACACCCTTTTTCTATGAAAAAGTGGTCTGTCTTCCAGGTGTCTGCCCTGAATTTTTTAGTAAGTAACTCCAGATGGAATTTAAAAAAAAACAAACCACAGTATGTCTGGATTGTTCTGTCTTATGTAGTGGAGCTGCTGAAGGAGAGCTTTGCTCTGGTTATAATCAGAAAAGCCCTGTAACCCCCCGCCCCCCTTGAGGGTTTAGCTGGTATATTCCAGAGACTCCACTTGGGAAAGGGGACAGGCAAAGCCACTAACACAGGCAAGGAATGTCAACAGCCAATCTTTCACTTTTATGTAATTCTGGGTTTTTTTCCAATATAAAGAATTTTTTCATAATGTGGGTTGGGGTTTTGTTTTGTTTGTTTTTGATGTTGATAATATGTTTATTGTAAGAAAAATTGGACGCCACAGACAACTATCAAAAGGTAAAACTCTGCAGGTAGATAGCCTAGGTAGATAATCATCCACAGGCAACTCTGATCTGTCTTCATGTGTTTTGTTCTGGTATTTTCTCTATCCTTTTTTTTTTTTTTTTTAGCCTGCATTCATCCACCAAATGTTTATTAAGCTCCCACATCGTGACAGTCTATCTGTGAGAGTCAGTATTTCAGGCATTGATTTGTATGAGCTCTTTGCTGAAGACATTAATTTTAGGTATCATTTGTTGTTAATTTGTTGTTAAAATTCCACGCCGCCCCTCCCCCCCCCCAGTTCATTACTGCCTTTTAGTTTTCTTTTGTTTATCTCAGTTGTTTGAACAGTTGTTTGTCTCAGTTGTTTAAATAGAAGTTTATTTTTATTTGGACAAATCTCTCGTTTTCCCTTTTGATGTTTTCTTATGCTTTTAAACTTAGAAAGTCCTTCATACTGTGGATAGTGAAAATTTTCTTCTCAGAATTATATAACTCTTTCTCTTAAGGAAAAAAACCTACTCTTTTGTTTTCCAGATCCAAATTGATCTTCCAGGCTAGCCTTGCAAATGCTCAGATACTGATTCCCAGCAACCAGGCCAGTGTAAGCAGTATGCTGTTGGAAGGACATACTCTCTGGCCCTTGCTACTACAATGTATGCCCCTGGAGGTGTCAGCAGGTACGGATAGCACTTTTACCTGTTATTGCAAAATAGGACTGATTTTAAATTTAGCAGAAATATCTATGGATTTTCTAGATCTCCTGTGATATTCATGTATAACTACTTATAAGTATATCTCATTATATTAAAGAGCATAAAACAAAGGATGAAGTTTTATATTTTATATTATATCCTCTTAAGTTGAAAGGGAACTAATATGTGATATAGAGATTTTTTTTTATTCTTTCTTTCTTTCTTTCTTTCTCTTTCTTTCTTTCTTTCTTTCTTTCTTTCTTTCTTTCTTTCTTTCTTTCTTTCTTTCTTTTTCTTTCTTTTTCTTTCTCTATGGATTTCAGAAGCCTTGTATTAGTCAGGGTTCTCCAGAGAAACAGAATCAATTGTGTGTGTGTGTGTGTGTATATCTAGTATTTATTTATTTTTTTAAGTTTATTTATTTTTTTGAGAGAGAGCACAGGCAAGGGAGGAGCAGAGAGAAGGAGAGACAGAAGCAGGCTCCGCACCACCAGTGCAGAGCCCTAGGAGGGACTCCAACTCATGAACTGTGAGATCATGACCTGAGCTGAGATCAAGAGTCAGACTCTAAACTGACTGAGCCACCTAGGTGCCCCAACTTTGTTTTTTAAACTCCAGGTTTGTTTTAAGGATAGCGCGTCGGGGCGCCTGGGTGGCGCAGTCGGTTAAGCATCCGACTTCAGCCAGGTCACGATCTCGCGGTCCGTGAGTTCGAGCCCCGTGTCGGGCTCTGGGCTGATGGCTCAGAGCCTGGAGCCTGTTTCCGATTCTGTGTCTCCCTCTCTCTCTGCCCCTCCCCCGTTCATGCTCTGTCTCTCTCTGTCCCAAAAATAATAAACGTTGAAAAAAAAAAAAATTAAAAAAAAAAAAAAAAAAAAAAGGATAGCGCGTCAGTTTCTGATTGCTCCTGGGAGTAACTGTATTTTAGATGTGTGGCTTAGGAATTACTGTCTACTATTTGTACTCTTAGGCAAAAAGGAAATCATAATTTTTAGCTATCCATATAAACTCTTAAGGGACCCAGTGGAAATTTGCCCATCTCTGCTTCTTTGTAAGTATAGTATGCCTGGTTAGAGGGAACTGAATTAAAGATGCTGTTTAACATCTAATCCTTAAAAGCTTCTTACTGATGCTAATTTAATATAATACTACATCCTCCAGATTATTGCAATGTATTTTAATTCATATGGTTATCTATTCCTCTGTTTATAATCACCTGTCAAAAAATAGTCATAGAATAACTTGAGCACTGAGGGAGGAAAAACCTAGGTAGGAGTCATCTAGTCAAGTGGTTTTCTTTTTCCTTTAAAATATTACTACTTACTCTTTAAATATTTTAAGGGGTGCCAGGGTGGCTCAGCTGGTTGAGCATCTGACTCTTAATTTCATTTCAGGTCATGATCCCAGGGTCATAGGATTGAGCCTCATGTCAGGCTCCATGCTGAGTGTGGAGCCTGCTTAAGATGGTCTCTCTCTCGCTCCCTTTTCCTCTGCTCCTCTCCCCTGCTCACACATGTGCTCTCTAAATAAATTAAATAAATAAAATTTTAAAAAATAAAAAATACTCTAAACATTTTAGTAGCAGAGCCTTTTTTCAAACAGTTTTTTCACATATAGTTTGAAAACCACTGATCTAGTTGAACTTCCTAATCTTATAGATGAGGAAACTGAGGCCTGATGTTGAATATCTGGCCCAGGGTCACCAGCTAGTTTTTCCTAGAACCAGAATGAGAACTCTTGGCTTCTAACTCCTTGACCATTGGTTTTCTCACTTCCATGTATTTTTTCAAGCTAACCTTGTTTCATTCTTGTGAAAAAAAAACTTAAATTTGGGAAAGAGAAAACCCTTACTCTGTACCATGTGATCTTTTTATTTAGGTTGTTCAGAATGATGAAAATGAGACCTGTTTGAAGAAAGTAGATCCCCAGTTGCTGAAGATGGCATTAACTCCTTATCCCAAGCTAAAAACTGCTCTATTCCCACAGTATACTGCCTCTAATGTCCTGCCACCTGATATTACACTTTACCACCTTATGCAGGTACAGTATTTAGGTGGATAGTATTGAGGGGTATCAGTCA
This sequence comes from Lynx canadensis, assembly GCF_007474595.2. NCBI lineage: Eukaryota > Metazoa > Chordata > Mammalia > Carnivora > Felidae > Lynx > Lynx canadensis. Next base: position 58,729,144 of record NC_044308.2, read on the forward strand.
AGGTTCAGCCAGGAAAACAGAAACCTACTCTGGGTCTTTCAATGTTTATTACTTCTTTTTGAGAGAAACAGAGTGCAAGCAGGGGAGGGGCAGAGAGACAGGGAGACACAGAATAAAGCAGGCTCCAGGCTCTGAGCTGTCAGCACAGATCCCGTGTGGGGGCCCAAACTCCTCAACCACAAAATCGTGACCTGAGCCGAAGTCAGACACTTAACCGACTGAGCCACCCAGCTGCCCCTACCCTGGGTCTTTCAAATAGGAAATTACACAGTAACAGCAGAAAGGAGAATCCAAACATGCCCTGGTGAGACAACCCAAAAACTGATGAAGAAGGAAGCCGTCAACACTCCTAAGGCTGCAAGAACAGTGCAAGAAAGTGGTGTTATCAGAACCCAGAAGCTGGAGCGGTCTCTGGGAGCTAATCTGACAACCTGGCTGTCTAATGAGAGCTGGAAACAGAAGGTGGAGCTGGAACCTTGGAGGAGATACCCCAGAAAACAAAGAAGGAAAAAAATACCTGGTTTCTCCCCTCTTCCCACCTTTAGTATCCATGTTGTTCTCTGGGCTAACCCTACTGGTAGCCAAAGGGCAAATGAGCTTGGGCAATGCAGTTCTCTGTAGGGGAAAGGTGGAAATGGATCTGAGAGGGGATAGTTGGCCAGCATACTTGTCTGCTGCTTTCATCAAAAGCATTCTACACAGATAACTTGGGTCTCTCTCTTCTCAGTGAATCGAGTTATTTGTTTATTTAAATCAGTGCTTCTTAACCATTCTCAGGACAAAACCTCTTTAAGAATGTGAGTCCTCTACCCAGAAAAACTGCACATATATGTATAAGTTTGCATATATTTTCGAGGAATTCATATACCCTGAAACCTATTCAGGGATCTTCTGTTACGAACACATTCTTTTGTTCATTTCTCATTTCAGAGGGCTTTTGCTTTTTTTCTTTAGGTGCGCATATTTCCCATTAGGGTCTTTAATTCAACATAAACACTATAATCTATAAAGGTACAAAATTTCTCCAGTGTGAACAGTCCTTAATTTATAGAGTAGTCCTGCTCAGAATGCTCACTCCCCATGTGGGTGCCACTCCATGAACTGCTTGTTGCTGGGATGTGATGAGATTAGGATCTTGAACTATTATATAAATCTATGTTACTAAGTACACGGTTCAGTTCAGCAGGCTTTTGTTGTGTTTTTTTGTTTTGTTGTTGTTTGGTCTGTGTAGCAAGACACTCTTGAAGCAGGAAGCATTTAGCTGGATTTAAAGTTATTGCAAGTTTCTTATCTTATTGCAGACCAGTAGCACTGGTATAAACTTTAAGTGGATTATACCAAAGCAGTTGCACTGCCTAAAGTGGATTCAATCAGCCTAGAACATAAGTGATTCAGGTTGTTCTTTGTTCTCTTCTCAAGTTGACTGATGCAATTTTTTAGTCGTATTACTTTATGAAAAGTAGCCCTTCCTTAACAGACCACAAATTCTTATTTAATTTTAAATCAAAGCTGCTTTTTCCTTAGCCACTCACATCTTGACTTAAAAGTTTTATTTTCTCCTTTATCTTTTCTACCATCTGTTGATCATCTTTGCTAAATCTTTGGCTTAGACAAATTTCAAACAGCTATGGCTCCCAGCTTTCAAACCTTTTCTGACTGGCTTAACAACTTCCTGCCCTCTTTTTTCTTTGATGGCAGTGGTGGTTCGTTCACCACATTCCTCTAACCTTTGATCTACTTTTCCTCTTTCCTTTCTAGTCCTGCCTTAGCTTACATTGTCTTGTTTACATGGTAACATTTTCTAGCCTGTTCTCTTGCTTTTGGATTCCAAAAGTATTTCAAAAATCCATTTACATTATGATTGATGTTGTTTGAACTGAAAGAGAGTACACTTGGCAGATGTAGTTTGAAGTGAGGGGAGTCTGTAAAAGGAACACAGCCAGTTCTTTTTTTATTAACATAGGAAAGTGTCTCATGCATTCTTTTTTTTTTTTTTTTTTCTAAGTTGGGCTCAGAGAATTTATGTTCAGAAAGATAAGGTTGAAGAAGGGAAGCAGACTACCTGTGAAGTCTTTTCATACAGTTTTGTTTACTTATTTTAGAGTCGATTAACTTTTAATTCTGACTTCTCCCCTTTTTCAGTCATTATTGCCCTTTGATCCTAGCAGATTGTTTGGCTGGCAATCTGCCAACACACTGGCTATAGGAGGTAAGTCATTATAGGTATTTAGGGCTTTAGAAGTTAAGTATTTCAGCAGTGTTGACAGTAGAAGTTAATTTATGTAAGGCCAATCCAGTTTTTTTCTCTGCTTTTTTTTTGTTTTTTTTTTTTTTGAGAGAGAGCATATGTGCACGAGTGAGTGGGTAATCGGGGGAGGGACAATGGAGAGGAAGAGAGAGACTCTTAAGTAGGCACCATGCCCAGTGTGGAGCCCAGTGTAGAGCTCGATCTCATGACCCATCATGAGATCATGACCTGAGGTGAAATCAAGAGTTGGTTGCTTAACTGACGGCTGCCAGGTACCCCTCACTGCTTTCCATTTTAAAAATAAAGATGCATTCCGATGGAAAACATTTTCTAGGAGACTGAACTGAAAACATTTCGTGAGTTAAAAGTAATTGTAATACATCACTAGTGCTATTCTTGCCGAGAAATATAAGATGTATTATCCTAAGTGTATCTGTATTATCTATCTGCTTAAATTTCTCCCTTTCCAAAAATCCCTGTTTGCAGTATAGTATTATAAATAAGATTAAGAGCATAGGTGTTGGCTTTAGACAAATCCTGGCTCGATCTTGGGTAAGTGATGTAAGCTTTCTTCAGTTCCCTACAAAATATGGTTAATAACAGTGCCCACCTCACGTATTACATGAGAATGACAGGAGACAAAGCTCTTGGAGTTCCTGGCTCATGGTAAGCACCAGAGGCATGCACATTGCTGTTCTTTTTAGACCAGAAGCACTTCTCTGATCTTTTTTTTTTTTGGTGCCATGCTTAAACTCTACTTTTTCTTTTTTACTTTTAAATTTAGGGTTAGCCTTTAATGTCATGGTACTTGTGGTGTCTCTGCCGATATTACTCTAAAGTAGGCTTCAGATTAGCACTTTGCACATAATGTATACCCTGTAAATATTTATGGACATGCATAAAAATGAATTTTCTAATGTGTCCATTTTGTAATTTCAAATTTCAATATATTTAACTCACCTAGTGCCCAGAGCTCGTGCAGTGCCAGACCTGTAATAGATGTTCAATACATATTTGTTGATGGCTGAATATAGTAATGTGTATTGCATTCTCAAATGAAAATACTTTCTTAATCTCAGTGAAGTTACTACTAGAGTGTAGACTGATTCCCCTGTGCTGTTCTAATGCCTCCAACTCCAACAACTTCACCAGAATCCTGACCCCCTTTTGGAGACTGAGCACCGTACTGGGTACACTTGGGGAAAAGAGAGGAAGTTAAAGGCATATTCCCTGCCTGGTGTTGGGAAATATTTGAAGAAATAAAGCATAAAGTAAATGAAACAATTATAAAAACATAATGTGGATTTATGAGATTGGAGAATTGTATTTAATTAGAATGTTTATACTTTTTTTTCATATGGCCTTACCACTGAAAAGAGATGTAGAGTGACTGCGAGGTGACTTGGCTTCTGTGTCAGGCCAGAGAAAATTACCTTTTGGGTAGAATTTTTTCTTGTATACCCTCTCCATACTAGCCCTCAGCTGCTAAAAGATCACGGTCTTACTTGAATTAAAAACTGAAGTTAGCTGATTTGGTGCCAGGCAGTGCTATATACTTCGCATGTATTTAGCAAATATTTAATGAGTGAATGAACAGTTTTATGTGTAATTACAAGTTACCAAAGTCACTGTGTTCTCACAAAGAATATAGATAAGGCATGTGACAATTTTTTAATCTCAAAGGTGGTAGACTTTTAAGTAATAGCTTTGTTAGATGACAGACACCTCTCTTCAAGTCTGTCTGTCTGTCTTTTTCTTTAAGAACCAAGTCACAGTATAAAAAAATCCTTTTTTTTTGGAGGATAATTTTTTTTTTTTTTTTCAGAAATAGGCTTTGAACTTTGAAAATAAGAGCAGATGAAGTTTTCCAAGAACTTGTTCCTTAACAGTTCAAAATGTGGTTTCAGGGGTGCCTGGGTGTCTCAGTCAGTTGAGCATTCAACTCAATTTTGTCTCAGGTCATGATCTCACAGTTCATGAGCTTGAACCCCGCATCGGGCTCTGCACTGAAAGCACGGAGTCCTTGGGATTCTCTGTCTCCCTCTCTCTCCTCCCCTCCCCTGCTTGCACGCACAGGTGTTCTCTCTCTCTCTCTCTCTCTCTCTCTCTCTCTCTCTCTCAAAAATATAAATAAATGTTAAAAATATACATTTAGAAGAAAACAAAAATGTTATTTCATTTTTTTTTTATAGGTAGTGAGTGGCCTAAGAGGCAATTAAAGATTAGGGCTTGACAGAAGTGGTTATTTCATACTAACTTGTCACACGCAAACATCTTCTGACTTCAGATTTCTCTAGAGAGGAAAAAATGTTTTTTTCTGTTATTTTCATGGGCACAGAGTAACTTTAAACTGAGCTACTCTGCTAATCTTAGAAAGATGGTATCATCATATAGCTAATAAGGTCCTCTATGAAAACATCATCAGAAACTATAGCTAGTGATAAACGGAAATTGTAGAACGGTATTAATATGAAGAAAAGGATGTTCTTAAAACTGTTTACTGGAGGAAGGTATAGTGAGTTGGCCTTGGTGAATAGAGGACTCATATAAATACGTTATGAAGGGATTTCATTGTGTTATGAGCTGCATGAATGAATTGTAAAGCTCTTTTTGCAGATCGTCGGCAGAGATTTTACAGGCTAAAAGATTATTGCCATTGTGAACTTAAATGATCATCAAATATAGAATTACGGCATATAAAATAAGTTCTGTGAGGAACTTTTACCATTGCAGAGTTAAGTTTCCCACGTACAAATTTGGAATTGATCATGGTGAAGTGAAGAGGATTAATATTGCTTTACTTTCCCCCCAGATGCAGGGAGTCATCTCCCGCATTTTTCTAGCCCTGACCTGGTTAATAAGTATGCTATAGTGGAACGTCTGAATTTTGCTTATTATTTACAACATGGACGGCCTTCGTTTGCATTTGGTACTTTTCTGGTCCAGGAATTAACCAAGAGCAAGACTCCCAAGCAGCTGTGAGTATTTAAAACATAATTTGTACGCTTAATAAAAGGCATATCTGAGTATTTTTCACATGTATTTGAAAAAAAATTCTGAAAACATATCGCAGTTAAATAATTATATCTGGCTAGTAATTTAGTGTTCTTTTTTTTTCCCCTTTGTGCTTTTCTGTATATCCCAAGTGTGGGGAATTTAGTGTATCTTTGTTAATAGGAAAAAAGATAATAAAGATAATATTAAAAGATTCTTTTTATGTCTTTTAAAATTCTGTTTAAAAGAGAAAAATGACCCAGGAGCTTGCCAAATATTAGTGGTTCCTCTAAAGAGGGAATTGTATATATAATAAGATGTGAATTCTGTATTTATGATCTTCATTTTTTATAATTCACTTTTATAAAGTACAGAATTTGGAGAAGTATTTTATATAATCAGCTAAATATAGATTTACTTTATTTATTGATTTGTCTTATAGCTAACAAAGTAATGCATTTTTATGGTAAAATGTTCAAGTAATTCAGAATGGTGAAAAATGAAAGATAAAAGTCCCTGAGTCTCCTGTCTTCATCCTACATAGTAAATTAATACGGTTATTTTTGTGTGCATCTGTCCTTGAAATTTGTCTACGCTTGTAAAACTAATATAAATGGGGACACTTGGGTGGTTCAGTCAGTTAAGTGTCTCTTGATTTCAACTCAGGTCATGATCTCACAATTCTAAGATCGAGCCCCGCATGAGGGTCTGTACTGACAGCATGGAGCCTGCCTAGGATTCTCCTTCTCTCTCTGCTCCCCCCATGTGTGTGTGCTCTCTATCTAAAAATAAACATTAAAAAGAAATTTTAAAACCTAATATGTCAAGTTTAATTGGCATTAATTTTCTTGGTAGTATGTATATATATTCATAATTGATAAGATCACAAGTTGACAGTCTTTCAGAAGTTCTGCGTTCCTTGGATGAAGTTGGAAGCAAGAATAATTTGGCTTATAAACAGGTGTTTTAGGAGAAGGTGAAATGTACGGGAATGGGGAGCTATGGAGACAACTAAAAACTGCCAAGAACTTAAATGGGTGTGTGCAGGGGGCAGAAATCATAGGTGTCTGACGCTTCATGTATCACTGTGTAATTCTAGCTGCTCTTCCTGTTGAGAAACAATTTTCATATCCTGATGTGATTTTGATTTCTTCCTTTTTCAGGGTCCAGCAAGTAGGCAATGAGGCCTATGTTTTAGGACTCTCCTCCTTCTACATACCTTCAATAGCAGCTGCGTGTGTTTGTTTCTTAGAACTGCTTGGCCTCGACAGCCTAAAGCTCAGAGTTGATATGAAAGTGGCCAATATAATTTTGAGCTACAAGTGTAGAAATGAAGATGCTCAGTACAGCTGTGTCAGAGAGTCTCTAGGTACAGCACCTTTTCTATCTGGGGTTTGTTTTGTTCAGGGGACAAGGGATGAATAGGTCTGAGGCACTGGATTATGAGTGGTTGGGGGAGAAACAGTTACCTTCCTGTCTCATTCTTTTCCGGCAGAATGTTTGCACTTTATCTCACTTTTTTGGGCCTTTTAATTAGGTTCTGAAATGGCCCAAGGCCACACTCTTCAAACAGAAATTCCCAGTGCCTGACCCTTTCTCTTCACCATATTTTATTGTTTATATTTCTTACAGCTGAAAAACTATCTAAACTGGCTATGGGTGAAAAGGCAACCATAGAAGAATTGCTTATTCTTTTAGAAGAAGGTATATGGAGCAGCATTCAGCAGCAGGAAATAAATAGGTTTGTTGAATTGCAACCTCAGTCTTTTTTCCAGCAAACTTTAGTCTTCCAAGCTGTGTTTGCCTAGTCTTTCTTCTAACGCCTCACATATTTTTATCAATCCTTTCAAGTCTTCTTACTCAGCCAGCGTATAGCAGATACTTGGTAAATGGACAAGGATTTTAATTTCTTCTTGCCATTAGTAAAAGGAGGGTGAAGATAATTATTCACTCTTTAGAGATAGAGTTTCCAAGAGATGGAAAAGTGCTCTGTCTCCTCCACTGTCCTGCTGGTCAGAGGAATCTCTTAAGTGTCACATATTGAAATCATTTAAGAAGATGTGGGATGGATCTCACAAAATTTGACTCTAAGTGATGTCCTTAATTTTTTCTTCCTAATGTATGTTAGTTGATAATGAAAGTTGAGGTGACCATCTATCCACAAAAACCCCTCTACATACACATTTATGCCATCTTTCCTCTGTGCTACGCCACCTGGGGTAATCCTGGGGTGACCCCAGACTGTGGGGAGGCACACTGTTCTCCTATACCTGCTGTCAATGGCTCTGTTTTCAGCAGTTTCCTGCTGCCAGTAGGAACAGGTACTCCCTGTCTATAGCCATACCACTCTGAACGCACCTGATCTAGGAACAGGTACTCTCCGCTTAGGAAGCCCATGCCTTTGTCTGCACTCTGATACTGTAAATCATGCAAAAACAGTTAAGCACTCAGGAAGTGTCTTGACTGACTGTTTATGCAGTTCTCCTTAAGATGGTATATAGCTACTATATCTACTGATAGATACTTGGCTGATAAAAGCAATGAATTCTGCTAGTATACTAAGAAAGCTTTTGTGTTATGGGTACAGGAGTCCTCTTTTTTCCACCACTGTTTTCCAGAACAGCCTACTAAACATTGATATTTGTTGAAAGGCTTTTTAGAACGTATGCTGTGGTTAAATTTATTTAGTGTTTACTAATTTTCCAGTTTAAAATTAAAGCTATATCTTAACAAGTTTGTTTTTTCCTCTACTGCCCAATTACAGGATATCTAGTGAATCTAGCAGCCAGTGGGCATTAGCGGTACAGTTCTGCAGGATCCACAATGTGAAACTGAGCACATCTTATCTCAGAGAATGTGCCAAAGCAAATGATTGGTTACAGTTCATTATTCACAGTCAACTCCATAACTATCACCCAGAGGAGGTAAGCCACCATTTGTTCCCAACTATTCAAGAAGAGGAAATTAGAAGACTTCTGGGAAGAAAAGTAGTGTTCTTTCTGTTGTGTATACCTAGGCTTTTGTTTTATATGATGCTACTATTTTTACTAAGATTTCAGTGGATTGGCTTCAGTTAAAGGACTAATCATTAGGGGTGCCTGGGTGGCTCAGTCAGTTAAGTGTTCGACTTTGGCTCAGGTTGTGATCTCACGGTTCGTGGGTTCGAGCCCCGCGTCGGGCTCTGTGCGGACAGCTCAGACCTTAGAGCCTGCTTCAGATTCTGTGTCTCTCTCTCTTTCTCTCTGCAGCCCCACCCCCTCATGCTCTATCTCAAAAATAAATAAACATTAAAAATTTTTTTTTAAAAAATGGACTAATCATTAGTATTAAAGAGCTGAAGGAAGAGGTTTTTGTGACTCCAGATTGAATATGGAAATTCACTCCAAAGCAATAAATTACTTTGTAAAATTCCATGGTCACTTCCCCTGCACGCAGTTCAGGGTGAGAAAGAACAATTTGCCTCTGCTTTTCTCTAACATTTTTCAGCTCCAGGTGAAATTGACAGTTGTCTTTTTTAATCGTCTGTTTTCTAGGTGAAATCTCTTCTTCAATATTTCAGTCCTGTCCTTGAAGACCACTTAAGATTGGCTTTTGAGAACTTGCCCTTAGTGTCCAACTCCAGGATGGACAGTGATCAAGTCTGCAACAGGTCCCCCCAGGAATTCCAGGGAAACAAAGAAGAGATGACTGATCTCTTTGAAGTTCTGCTCCAGTGCTCGGAGGAGCCAAACTCCGGGTCCTGGCTCCTAGCTGAAGCGGTGAAACAACAGGCCCCTATCCTTAGTGTCTTGGCCTCATGTCTCCAGGTGAGGATAATGAAAAACCTAAATTAAGGACCCAGAGAGCAAGAGGAACAGTGGAGAGGGACTGGGAAGGCTGATAATCAGAGAGGAAGTGGGGTGATGATGTGAGGCTCCAGCCTGTGTTTTCAAGGCCACTGTCACTTTTGTGCTTTTCCAGCTTAGGCTCCAGGCCATCTAATAGTACACTTTCTTGTACGTTGATACTCAATAACTCGGGTGATCAGAGCCTTGCTTCCTGGTTGGCAAAGAGAAGGGACCCTGCCTCTTGAGCAAAGAAGTGGGATGCTGTAGCCAGCCCCTTGATCAGCCTTTCTGTGGAAGGCTGTCTTGTTTTCTTATACTTCGTATTTCCACAACTTCCATGTATACCTGCTCAGTCTCTTGGTCCTTTGACATGTTACACTCTGCAGAATAGTTTATAATAATCCCTTGTTGTTTATTAGTGTTTATTTCATGTTTGAAGGCTTTTCAAGCTATTTTAACCAATTTATTGTTGGTGAGGTGACTTGTTCTAAACAGGACATATCCATCCATGGTTGTAGCATTGCTGGCAATTCCCAACTCCCTCTGTCAGGTAATTCAGACACAATTGTTATCTTATTTTGAAAAGTTTTTATCCAATGGCAGGGTGCCAGTACTATTCCTTGTCTCTGTGTTTGGATCATCACATCTGTGGAGGAGAGTGTTGCAGCGGAAGCAACAGGACACATTCAGGGCTCAGTGGAGGGCCACATGTGGGAGCTTCAAGACCTCTCAGTCATCTGGAAAACATTATTAACAAGGCGGAAGAGCAAAACTCTCATCAGAGGTTTCCACCTTTTCTTGAAGGTAGTGATAGTCACTTCATTTCTTTCCTGAGTTTAAAAAGGTTACTTCAGAATATTCCCATTGGATTTTTCAATTGTTGTAACCCTGGGTTTTTTGGGGTTTTTTTAGCCAACAACAAATAATGATAATAGAACTACCATTTATTTAGCAAAGAGCTTTAAATTTATTTTAGCCAGTTCTCAAAATAATCCAATACAAAGACAGTATTATATGAAGATGTTATGAAATGGTATTATCCTCATTTTGTACAGTAACAAGCTTGGGCTTGTAGAACTTAAGTATCTTTCCCCAGGGTCTCCAAGTGTTTTAGTAAGTAGTATATTTATAGTTCAGATCTATATTTTCTCATTCCAAAACTCCTGTCCTCTGAAAAGCTTTCACCAAAGTGATAGAAATGCCCCAGACAGCTGTAGGTTGGCAGCTCTCTGGAGCCCATTTTCCAGGAGTGTATGTAGAGGTGTCCTAGCGCCATCTAGTGGAACATCTCCAGCTCGTGTGCAGTGGACCAAGTATACATACAATAGACAGAAAATGGACTGTTGAGTAGGTGTACCTGGCCTGAATATCTTTTTTCTAAAAGGTAAAAGAAATATAAATTTAATCTTTCTTTTTAACATATATGGCTTAATTCTACGATGAAACTGTTACTACTAGTACTTATGTTTTTACTTTAACTTCTTATATTCATTGGCATTGTTCATTGATAAAATAGCATTGATTGAATTCACGATTTTGTAATTTCATTCAAACTCTTTCTTAAAGGATTCCCCACTACTGTTGATGATGGAGATGTATGAACTATGTATGTTCTTTAAGAATTATAAGGAAGCTAAAGTTAAACTTCTGGAGTTCGAAAAAAGCTTTGAGACTGTAAGTTGGAATCATACTGCCCTTTGTGGCTGATCTGAAATTGGGTAGCGTGGCCCATCATCTGTTAGTAGTCAGGATATGACAGGCAAATGGCTGGTATGTGTCATAATTCATACCAACTCATTTGTACTGTTCCAGAGGTGGGGGGAGGCGGTGGGTAGGACAGGAGTCACAGCGGCCTTGCTTACAGCACCTCAGTTGCCAGGCATGACAGAGAGGTTTCATCTAATGTGTTAATTCTAATCAGGGTCCCGAGCTGCAGCCAAGCTCAGTGGGAAAGGGATTAACAGGATCTGCTATGGATGCTTGAGAGGAGTATGGTGGTGTGTGAGCCACACTTTGCCACTCTAACAGAACCGCCAACAGCACTGAGCATGAAGGGTGTGTAATACTGCTGTATTTGCTGTGGCAGAAAATAATGGCCTTTTCCATCCAGAGTCCTCGTAGTCCCTGTCCAAATGATGCTGAGCCTTGTGGTCCATTTCACGATTCACCGTTTCAGTACTTGTTTCAGGCCTGCTTATCATGTGGAGCTAATTAACCCTATGGAAGAAAGAGGAAGTTATAAGGAAGGAAAAGAGATGTGCCTTAGTCCTCCATGGGGTTTTAGCACTTTTGCTTTCTCTAACCCCAAAAGAACTCGATGATAAACGACACAAAACTATATACTGATTCTACCCAACAAATATATCACAGTGGAACCAGTATAGGCTTTTGCTCTAAATCAATAACTGTAATGAAAATTTAAAAGTTAAATTACTTGAAAATATTGAATAAATTATTGAAATATGCCTGAGGTTACAAAATCACAGCAAATAGGAACATTAATGTCTTCAAGTCTAGCACTTTTCCATGGCTGGGGCTCTGCTAGATATCTTCTCTTTTCTTTTCTTTCTTTCTTTCCTTTTCTTTTTTTGACATTATTTTTTATTTTAGCAAAGTACACATACCACTTATGATTTTAACCATTGAGTATTAGTTAGTGGTATTAAATACATTCCCATTGCGCGACCATCACCACCATCCATCCTCATCACACTTTTCATGTTGTGAAACTGAAACTCTGTACTCAGTAAACAATAACTCCCCATTCTCCTTTATCCCCAGCCTCTGGCAACCATGATTCTATGTTTTGTATTTATGATTTGATTACTTTAAGTACCTCATGTAACTTGAATCATACAGTATTTGTCCCTTTTGTGACAGGTTTATTTTCCTTAGCATGACGTTCTCAGGGTTCATCCATGTTGTAGCATATTGCAGAATTTCCTTCCTTTAATTGCAATAAAATTCCATTGTGTTTTATATGCCACATTTTGCTTCTCTGTTCATCTACCCATGAATATTTGGGTGGCTTCTATGTTTTCACTGTGCTGCTATGAACATGGTGTACAAATAGCTCTTGGAGACCCCGCTTTCAAGTCTTTGAGGAATCCTCCCAGAAGTGGAATTGCCAGACAATATGGTAACTCTGTTTTTAATATTTTGAGGAATTGTCATACTGCTTTCCATAGCAGCTGCACTATTTTACATCGCTGCAACAATGCACAAGGGTTCCAATTTCTCCACATCCTTCCTCTTCAATGCTTGTTAGCTGTTTTTTGTTCCTTTTTGTTTTTAAGTAAGCTCTACGCCCAGTCTGGAGACCCCAAGATCAAGAGCTGCATGCTGTACCAACTGAGCCAGCCAGCCTCTCCATTGTTTTCTGGTTTTTCTCTTTTTTTTTTTAATTTTTTAACGTTTATTTTTGAGACAGCAAGAGAGAGAGAGCATTAGTGGGGGTGGGCCTGAGAGAGAGACACACAGAATCCGAAGCAGGCTCCAGGATCTGAGCTGTCAGCACAGAGCCCGACATGGGGCTCGAACCTACGAACTGTGAGATCATGACCTGAGCCAAAGTCAGACGCTTAACTGACCGAGCCACCCAGGCGCCCCAGATTACTGTTTTTTCTGATAGTAGTCATCCTAATGGGTGTGAGGTGGTATCTCATTGTAGTTTTTTTGCGTTTCCCTAATGATTAATGATGTTAAGCATCTTCTCATGCTTACTGGCTGTATATCATCTTTGGAAAAATGTCTATTTAAGCCTTTGGCCCATATTTGAATTGGGTTATTTTTGTTGTTGAGTTTTAGGAATCCTGTATATAATTGAGATATTAATCCCATATCAGACATATGATTTGCAAATATTTTCTCCCATTCTCTGGGTTGCCTTTTTACTGTCGATAGTGTCTTTCCTTAAGTTTTCACGAAGTTCAGTTTGCCTAATTTTTCCCTTGTTACTTGTGCCTTTAGTGTCCTATCCAAGAAATTATTGCCAGATCTAGAGTTGTGAAACTTTTGCCCTATGTTTTCTTCTAAGAGTTTTTATTGTGTTTAGGTCTCATATTTAGGTCCTTGGCCCCTTTTGAGTTAATTCTCGTATAAGGATCCAACTTCGTTCTTCGCATGTGGATATTCAGTTTTCCCAGCACCATTTGTTGAAAATACTGTCCTTTCCTCATTGAATGGCTTGGCACCCTTGTCAGAAATCATTAGACCATATATGTAAGGGTGTATTTCTGGGCCTTCTGTTCTATCCTATTGGTCTTTATGTCTGTCTCTATGCCAGTAGCACACTGTTTTGATTATTATAGCTTTGTAGTAAGTTTTGAAATCAGGGAGAATGAGGTCTCCAGTTTTGTTCTTTTTCAAGATTATTTTGGCTATTGAGGGTCTCTTAAAATTCCATATGATTTTAGGATGGTTTTTCTATTTCTGTCAAAACGCATCATTGGGATTTTAATAGGGATTGCACTGAATCCAAAGATCACTTTGGAGAGTATAGATGTTTTAACAATATTAAGGCTTCCAACCCATGAGCATGGGATGTGTTTCCATTTATTTATGTCTTTAATTTCAGCAGTGTTTTGTAGTTTTCATTGTACAAGGCTTTTACCTCATTGGTTAAGTTAATTCCTAAGTAACTTATCCTTTTTGATGCTTTTGGAAATGGAGTTGTTTCTGTAATTTCCTTTCCGGGTTGTTTGTTGTTTGTGTATAGAAATGCAACTGATTTTTGGGTGTTGACTTTTTATCCTGCTACTTTGCTGAATTCACTTATTCCGAGTTGTGTGTGTGTGTGTGTGTGTGTGATTGTTAGGGTTTTCTTACATGTAAGATCATACTTTCTGAAAAGATCATTTTATTTTCTTCTTTTCCAATTTGGTGCATTTTTTTCCCTTGCCTAAAGGTTCTGGCTAGAGCCTTCAGTCAGGGCTGGGTGGAATAGAAGTGATGAAAGCAGACATCCTTGCCTTGTTTCTGATCTTAGAAGAATGGTTTCAGTCTTCCACCTTTGAGTAAAATGTTCACTGTGAGTTTGTCACATGTGGCTTTTATTATGTGGGGTAGTTTCTTCCTATCCCCAGTTTGTTGTTTATTTTTTTAACCTTGAAATGGTGTTGAATTTTGCCAAATACTTTTTTTTACATCAATTGAAATGGTCGTGTGGGGTTTTTTTTCCTATCTTCTGTTGATACGATGTATACATTGATTAGTTTTTTGTATGTTGAACCATCCTTGCATCCCAGGAATAAATCCTGTTTGGTAATGGTGAATAATCCTTTTAATATGCTGCTGAATTCAGTTTGCCAGTATTTTTTTAAATTTTTTTTTTTTTATGAAATTTATTGACAAATTGGTTTCCATACAACACCCAGTGCTCATCCCAAAGGTGCCCTCCTCAATACCCATCACCCACCCTCCCCTCCCTCCCACCCCCCATCAACCCTCAGTTTGTTCTCAGTTTTTAACAGTCTCTTATGCTTTGGCTCTCTCCCACTCTAACCTCTTTTTTTTTTTTTTTCCTTCCCCTCCCCCATGGGTTCCTGTTAAGTTTCTCAGGATCCACATAAGAGTGAAACCATATGGTATCTGTCTTTCTCTGTATGGCTTATTTCACTTAGCATTACACTCTCCAGTTCCATCCACGTTGCTACAAAGGGCCATATTTCATTTTTTCTCATTGCCACATAGTATTCCATTGTGTATATAAACCACAATTTCTTTATCCATTCATCAGTGGATGGACATTTAGGCTCTTTCCATAATTTGGCTATTGTTGAGAGTGCTGCTATGAACATTGGGGTACAAGTGCCCCTATGCATCAGTACTCCTGTATCCCTTGGATAAATTCCTAGCAGTGCTATTGCTGGGTCATAGGGTAGGTCTATTTTTAATTTTCTGAGGAACCTCCACACTGCTTTCCAGAGCGGCTGCACCAATTTGCATTCCCACCAACAGTGCAAGAGGGTTCCCGTTTCTCCACATCCTCTCCAGCATCTATAGTCTCCTGATTTGTTCATTTTGGCCACTCTGACTGGCGTGAGGTGATACCTGAGTGTGGTTTTGATTTGTATTTCCCTGATAAGGAGCGACGCTGAACATCTTTTCATGTGCCTGTTGGCCATCTGGATGTCTTCTTTAGAGAAGTGTCTATTCATGTTTTCTGCCCATTTCTTCACTGGGTTATTTGTTTTTCGGGTGTGGAGTTTGGTGAGCTCTTTATAGATTTTAGATACTAGCCCTTTGTCCGATATGTCATTTGCAAATATCTTTTCCCATTCCGTTGGTTGCCTTTTAGTTTTGTTGGTTGTTTCCTTTGCTGTGCAGAAGCTTTTTATCTTCATAAGGTCCCAGTAATTCACTTTTGCTTTTAATTCCCTTGCCTTTGGGGATGTGTCGAGTAAGAGATTGCTACGGCTGAGGTCAGAGAGGTCTTTTCCTGCTTTCTCCTCTAAGGTTTTGATGGTTTCCTGTCTCACATTTAGGTCCTTTATCCATTTTGAGTTTATTTTTGTAAATGGTGTGAGAAAGTGGTCTAGTTTCAACCTTCTGCATGTTGCTGTCCAGTTCTCCCAGCACCATTTGTTAAAGAGGCTGTCTTTTTTCCATTGGATGTTCTTTCCTGCTTTGTCAAAGATGAGTTGGCCATACGTTTGTGGGTCTAGTTCTGGGATTTCTATTCTATTCCATTGGTCTGTGTGTCTGTTTTTGTGCCAATACCATGCTGTCTTGATGATGACAGCTTTGTAGTAGAGGCTAAAGTCTGGGATTGTGATGCCTCCTGCTTTGGTGTTCTTCTTCAAAATTCCTTTGGCTATTCGGGGCCTTTTGTGGTTCCATATGAATTTTAGGATTGCTTGTTCTAATTTCGAGAAGAATGCTGGTGCGATTTTGATTGGGATTGCATTGAATGTGTAGATAGCTTTGGGTAGTATTGACATTTTGACAATATTTATTTTTCCAATCCATGAGCAGGGAATGTCTTTCCATTTCTTTAAGTCTTCTTCAATTACCTTCATAAGCTTTCTATAGTTTTCAGCATACAGATCCTTTACATCTTTGGTTAGATTTATTCCTAGGTATTTTATGCTTCTTGGTGCAATTGTGAATGGGATCATTTTCTTTATTTGTCTTTCTGTTGCTTCATTGTTAGTGTATAAGAATGCAACTGATTTCTGGACATTGATTTTGTATCCTGCAACTTTGCTGAATTCATGTATCAGTTCTAGCAGACTTTTGGTGGAGTCTATCGGATTTTCCATGTATAATATCATGTCATCTGCAAAAAGCGAAAGCTTGACTTCATCTTTGCCAATTTTGATGCCTTTGATTTCCTTTTGTTGTCTGATTGCTGATGCTAGAACTTCCAGCACTATGTTAAACAACAGCGGTGAGAGTGGGCATCCCTGTCGTGTTCCTGATCTCAGGGAAAAAGCTCTCAGTTTTTCCCCGTTGAGGATGATGTTAGCTGTGGGCTTTTCATAAATGGCTTTTATGATCTTTAAGTATGTTCCTTCTATCCCGACTTTCTCCAGGGTTTTTATTAAGAAAGGGTGCTGGATTTTGTCAAAGGCCTTTTCTGCATCGATTGACAGGATCATATGGTTCTTCTCTTTTTTTTTGTTAATGTGATGTATCACGTTGATTGATTTGCGAATGTTGAACCAGCCCTGCATCCCAGGAATGAATCCCACTTGATCATGGTGAATAATTCTTTTTATATGCTGTTGAATTCGATTTGCTAGTATCTTATTGAGAATGTTTGCATCCATATTCATCAGGGATATTGGCCTGTAGTTCTCTTTTTTTACTGGGTCTCTGTCTGGTTTAGGAATCAAAGTAATACTGGCTTCATAGAATGAGTCTGGAAGTTTTCCTTCCCTTTCTATTTCTTGGAATAGCTTGAGAAGGATAGGTATTATCTCTGCTTTAAATGTCTGGTAGAACTCCCCTGGGAAGCCATCTGGTCCTGGACTCTTATTTGTTGGGAGATTTTTGATAACCGATTCAATTTCTTCGCTGGTTATGGGTCTGTTCAAGCTTTCTATTTCCTCCTGATTGAGTTTTGGAAGAGTGTGGGTGTTCAGGAATGTGTCCATTTCTTCCAGGTTGTCCAATTTGTTGGCATATAATTTTTCATAGTATTCCCTGATAATTGTTTGTATCTCTGAGGGATTGGTTGTAATCATTCCATTTTCATTCATGATTTTATCTATTTGGGTCATCTCCCTTTTCTTTTTGAGAAGCCTGGCTAGAGGTTTGTCAATTTTGTTTATTTTTTCAAAAAACCAACTCTTGGTTTCGTTGATCTGCTCTACCGTTTTTTTAGATTCTATATTGTTTATTTCTGCTCTGATCTTTATTATTTCTCTTCTTCTGCTGGGTTTAGGCTGCCTTTGCTGTTCTGCTTCTATTTCCTTTAGGTGTGCTGTTAGATTTTGTATTTGGGATTTTTCTTGTTTCTTGAGATAGGCCTGGATTGCAATGTATTTTCCTCTCAGGACTGCCTTCGCTGCGTCCCAAAGCGTTTGGATTGTTGTATTTTCATTTTCGTTTGTTTCCATATATTTTTTGATTTCTTCTCTAATTGCCTGGTTGACCCACTCATTCGTTAGTAGGGTGTTCTTTAACCTCCACGCTTTTGGAGGTTTTCCAGACTTTTTCCTGTGGTTGATTTCAAGCTTCATAGCATTGTGGTCTGAAAGTATGCATGGTATGATTTCAATTCTTGTAAACTTATGAAGGGCTGTTTTGTGACCCAGTATATGATCTATCTTGGAGAATGTTCCATGTGCACTCGAGAAGAAAGTATATTCTGTTGCTTTGGGATGCAGAGTTCTAAATATATCTGTCAAGTCCATCTGATCCAATGTCTCATTCAGGGCCCTTGTTTCTTTATTGACTGTGTGTCTAGATGATCTATCCATTTCTGTAAGTGGGGTGTTAAAGTCCCCTGCAATTACCACATTCTTATCAATAAGGTTGCTTCTGTTTATGAGTAATTGTTTTATATACTTGGGGGCTCCGGTATTCGGCGCATAGACATTTATAATTGTTAGCTCTTCCTGATGGATAGACCCTGTAACTATTATATAATGTCCTTCTTCATCTCTTGTTACAGCCTTTAATTGAAAGTCTAGTTTGTCTGATATAAGTATGGCTACTCCAGCTTTCTTTTGGCTTCCAGTAGCATGATAAATAGTTCTCCATCCCCTCACTCTGAATCTAAAGGTGTCCTCAGGTCTAAAATGAGTCTCTTGTAGACAGCGAATAGATGGGTCTTGTTTTTTTATCCATTCTGATACCCTATGTCTTTTGGTTGGCGCATTTAATCCGTTTACATTCAGTGTTATTATAGAAAGATACGGGTTTAGAGTCATTGTGATGTCTGTATGTTTTATGCTTGTAGTGATGTCTCTGGTACTTTGTCTCACAGGGTCCCCCTTAGGATCTCTTGTAGGGCTGGTTTAGTGGTGACAAATTCCTTCAGTTTTTGTTTGTTTGGGAAGACCTTTATCTCTCCTTCTATTCTAAATGACAGACTTGCTGGATAAAGGATTCTCGGCTGCATATTTTTGCTGTCTAGCACCCTGAAAATCTCGTGCCAATTCTTTCTGGCCTGCCAAGTTTCAAAAGAGAGATCAGTCACGAGTCTTATAGGTCTCCCTTTATATGTGAGGGCACGTTTACCCCTTGCTGCTTTCAGAATTTTCTCTTTATCCTTGTATTTTGCCAGTTTCACTATGATATGTCGTGCAGAAGATAGATTCAAGTTACGTCTGAAGGGAGTTCTCTGTGCCTCTTGGATTTCAATGCCTTTTTCCTTCCCCAGTTCAGGGAAGTTCTCAGCTATTATTTCTTCAAGTACCCCTTCAGCACCTTTCCCTCTCTCTTCCTCCTCTGGAATACCAATTATGCGTATATTATTTCTTTTTAGTGTATCACTTAGTTCTCTAATTTTCCCCTCATACTCCTGGATTTTTTTATCTCTCTTTTTCTCAGCTTCCTCTTTTTCCATAACTTTATCTTCTAGTTCACCTATTCTCTCCTCTGCCTCTTCCATCCGAGCTGTGGTGGTTTGCATTTTGTTTTGCATTTCCTTTAAAGCGTTTTTCAGCTCCTCGTGACTGTTCCTTAGTCCCTTGATCTCTGTAGCAAGAGATTCTCTGCTGTCCTGTATACTGTTTTCCAGCCCAGCGATTAATTTTATGACTATTATTCTAAATTCACTTTCTGTTATATTATTTAAATCCTTTTTGATCAGCTCATTAGCTGTTGTTATTTCCTGGAGATTCTTCTGAGGGGAATTCTTCCGCTTGGTCATTTTGGATAGTCCCTGGTGTGGTGAGGACCTGCAGGGCACTTCCCCTGTGCTGTGGTGTATAACTGGAGTTGGTGGGCGGGGCCGCAGTCAGTCCTGATGTCTGCCGCCAGCCCACCGCTGGGGCCACAGTCAGACTGGTGTGTGCCTTCTCTTCCCCTCTCCTAGGGGCGGGATTCACTGTGGGGTGGCGTGGCCCGTCTGGGCTACTTGCACACTGCCAGGCTTGTGATGCTGGGGATCTGGCGTATTAGCTGGGGTGGGAAGGCAAGGTGCACGGCGGCAGGGGGGGGCAGGCTTAGCTCGCTTCTCCTTAGGTGATCCACTTCAGGAGGGGCCCTGTGGCAGCAGGAGGGAGTCAGATCCGCTGCCGGAGGTTTGGCTCCGCAGAGGCACAGAGTTGGGTGTTTGCGCGGAGCCAGCAATTTCCCTGGCCGGAACCGGTTCCCTTTGGGATTTTGGCTGGGGGATGGGCGGGGGAGATGGCGCTGGCGAGCGCCTTTGTTCCCCGCCAAACTGAGCTCTGTCGTCCGGGGGCTCCGCAGCTCACCCTCCCTTTGTCCTCCAGCCTTCCCGCTTTCCGAGCAGAGCTGTTAACTTATGACCTCCCAGACGCTAAGTCGCGCTTGCTGTCGGAACACAGTCCGTCAGGCCCCTCCGCTTTTGCAAGCCGGACTCGGGGGCTCTACTTGGCCGGCGAGCCGCCCCTCCGCCCCGGCTCCCTCCCGCCAGTCCGTGGAGCGCGCACCGCCTCGCCGCCCTTCCTACCCTCTTCCGTGGGCCTCTCGTCTGCACTTGGGTCCGGTGACTCCGTTCTGCTAATCCTCTGGTGGTTTTCTGGGTTATTTAGGCAGGTGTAGGTGGAATCTAAGTGATCAGCAGGACGCGCGGTGAGCCCAGCGTCCTCCTACGCCGCCATCTTCCTGCGCCTCCCTAAATGTTTTTTAATACTTATTTTTGAGAGAGACAGAGACAGAGCACAAGTCAGGAGAGGGACAGAGAGAGGGAGATACAGAATTCGAAGCAGGCTCCAGGCTTCACACTGTCAGCACAGAGCCCAGTGTGGGGCTCAAACTCAAAAGCTGTGAGATCATGACCTGAGTGAAAGTCGGACACCTAACCGACAGAGCCACCCAGGCGCCCCTCAGTTTGCCAGTATTTTTTTGAGGATTTTTTTTTTACATCAGTGTTTGTAAGGGATGTGGTCTATAATTTTCTTATAGTGTCTTCATCTGTCTTTAGTATTAAGATTATGCTGGTTTCATAAAATGAGTTGGGAAGTGTTCCTTCTACTTCAGTTTTTTAGAAAAGTTTGCAAAAGATTGGTAGTAGTTCTTCTTTAAATGTTTTTAGACCTCACCAGTGAAGCCATTGTGTCCAGGGCTTTTCTTTGTTCATAGTACTCTGTTATAATCCTTTTTTTTTTTTTTTTAAGTTTATTTATTTTGAGGGTGCTGGTTGGCCCACTCATTAAGTATCTGACTTCAGCTCAGGTCATGATCTCACAGCTGGTGAGTTTGAGTCCCACATTGGGAGAGTGTGAGCCCTGCTTTGGGTGAGCTTGAGCCCCACTCAAGAAATAAATAATCCTTTTTATCTGTAGAATGACCCCACGTTCATTTCTGATTTTAGTAATTTGAGACCTCTCTCTATAAAAAATGTTTAATTTCAATAATAAAACCACAATTTTATTTTTTCAGTCTTCCTTTTGATAGTGACTTCTAACTTTATCCTATTGTGGTCAGAGAAGATACTTTGTATTATCTCTGCCTATTGAAATCTCTTGAAACTTGTGGCTTAATGTATGGTCTGTCCTGCAAAATACCTCATGTGCACTTGAGAAGAATATGTTTTCTATTGTTCTTAGGTAAAATGTTCTGCACCTATCTGTTAAATCTATTCAGTTTATTGTGTCAAGCCCTGTATTGTTTTTGTCTGATTATTCTATCCATTAGTGTGAGGTATTGCAGTCTCCAACTATTATTATTTCTTGATTCAATTCCATCAGCTTTTGCTTCATGTATTTTGGAAATCCATCATTAGGTGTGTAAATGTTTATAATTGTTACATTTTCTTGCTGTATTAAACCTTTTATGAGTATCTACACTCCTCTGTAAACTTTTTTGATTAAAAGTTTGATATTAGTATAGCCACCTCCACTCTTTTTTGGTTACTATTTGCATGGAATACCTTCTTCCATCCTTCCACTTTCAACCTGTTTATGTCTTTGGATCTCAAGTGAGTCTCTTGTAGACAGCACATAGTTGGACCGTGTGTTTTTGTCTATTCTGATCTCTGTCTTTTAATTGGAGAGCTTAATCCATTTATATTTGAAATAATTACTGACCAGGAAGAACTTACTTCTGCCATTGTGCTGTTGGTTTTCTTTATAATTTGTAGCTTTATCGTTTCTCATTTCCTTCATTACTGTTTTCTTTTGTGTTTAGTTGATTTTTGTAGTGAAATGTTTAAATTCCTTTCTGATTGCATTTTGTGCCTATCCTGTAGCTGTTTTCTTTGTGGTTACAATGAGTTTATGTCAGCTTAACTTCAATAACATACAAAAAGTATGCCTGCAGCTCCAACCTCACCCCTTTTAGTTGTTCATGTCACCAAATTATGTCTTTATAGATTATATGCCCAAAGACATAAATAATTCCTTTAAGGGCATTTAGTCTCTTAAATTATGAAGAAAACAATAGTTGGAGTTACAAACCAAAGTTACAGTAATACCAGCTTTTATACTAATAATTGTTCTTTTTTTCTTTAAATGCATTAGTCTCTTAAATCATATGGAAAGTAAAAACCCCTTGCTACAGTAATACAGGCTTGTATAATGGCCCGTGTATTTATGTTTATTGAGTTCTTTATTTCTCCATATTACTTTGAGGTATCGTCTAGTGTCCTTTCATTTACCTTACAGGACCCCCCTGAGCATCACTTATAGGAACAGCCTACTAGTCAAAGACTCCCTCAGCTTTTGTTTCCCTGGGAATGTCTTAATTTCCCCCTCACTTTTGAAGGATAGTTTTGCTGGATATATCAGCCCATGAGGTGCCTGGGTAGCTCAGTTGGTTAAGTGTCTGACTTTGGCTCAGGTCATGATCTCACAGGTCATGGGATCGAGCCCCACATTGGGCTCTGCACTGACAGTGTGGAGCCTGCTTGGGATTTTCTGTCCTCTTCTCTCTCTGCCCCTGTGTCATTCTCTTTCTCTCTCAAAATAAATAAAGGAATTTAATAAAACAATAAAACTAAAAAAAAATTAGAAAAATTTAAAAAGGAACACCCATTTAAGTGTGTGTGTGTGTGTGTGTGTGTGTGTGTGTCTATGTATATCTCACCCCACTGTCTCTGGCCTCCACAGTTTCTGATAAGAACCTTGCAGATAATCTTCTTGAGGATCCCTTATATGTGACCAGTCCCTTCTCTCCTGTTACTTCCAAGATTCTTGTTGTTGTTGTTGTCGTTGTCGTTGTTGTTGTTGTTGTTGTTGTTTGCCTTAAGAAAGTTCAATTATTATGTGTCTCATTATGGGTTTCTTTCAGTTCACCTTGCTTAGAGTTTGCTGAGCTTCTTGGATATTTATATTCATGTCTTCCCTCAAGTTTGGGAAGTTTTCACCCATTGTGTCTTCAAATATTCTCTCTACACCTTTCTGTCGTCTTCTGGGACTCACATGATGCTTACATTGGTCCACTTGATGATGTCCCATCAGTCTCTTAGGCTCTGTTTGGTTTTCTTCAATCTTCTTTCTCTTCCTCAAACTTGATAATTTCTATTGTCCTGCCTTTAAGTTTGCTGATTCTTTCTTCTGTCTGCTCACATCTACCTTTGAATCCATGTAGTGAATTTGTCATTTTACTTGTCAGCTCCAGAATTTGTTTCCTTTTAGATTTTCTCTTTCTTGGTATTTCCATTTTGTTCACACATCATTTTCTTGACTTTCTCCACATCTTCCTCAGTTAAAACAGTTGTTTTAATGGTGTATCTGCCATTAGGTCTATTTTAGGGACTGGTTATGTCAAAATTTTTTTCTTTTGGGGCCCTACTTTCCTGCTTATGTGTATGCCCTGTGATTCTCTGTTGAACTCTGGACATTTGAATCTAATGATGTGGTAACCCTAGAAGTCAGATTCTCCCCCTTCCCCAGGGTTTGTTATTTTTTGTTATTGTTTTATTATTTTGGGTTTTGGGTGGCCAGAAGTCATTTCTGTGCCAAGGATCAGCACGAAGTGTAAATCTAAGTAAGGTCTTCTTGGGTCTTTTCTAGCCTTTCCCTGCACATACACAGTAATTTTCTAATTTTCCTCATATATGCAGTTGTTTTTAAATGTCTCCGTCTTTATGTCTGGCTCCCAAAAGGGAAAAAAGCAAAAAATGAAGGGAGTGGGGAGGAAAAGGGTGCTAGCCCTTTAAATCTCCTGGAAGTCAGGGGAGGAGTTCGGTGGAGCTTGCAACAGTGGGTGAAGTGAAACAACGACTGCCCACCTCTTTGTCTACACCTCTGTGGCTGGAAGCAGCAACTGGGGATCAGAGCACCAATTTCTGGTATTTGGAGGACAGGGTCCTTTTTGCCCCCACAACTCCTGCAAGCTGTGTGCAAGCTGCTCTAGGAACATGTGCATACACAACTGCCTCCTCTGTGGCTAGGGGTGAGGAGTGGGTTGCAGCTACTGTGGTAAGGACTGAAACTGATCAAAATTGTCAGCAATTTACCTGCCATTAGGCCTTCCTCTGGAACTCGCAAGCCTTCAACAGACTGCAGAGTTCCAAAATGATTGTATTGAACCGATTTGCCAGTGCAGTTGTTGTCTAGGTGAAGAGAGAGATGCTGGTGCTTTCTGCTCCTTCCCTCCACACCACCTTTTCAAAAGGAATTTATTTTTTAGAGCAGTTTTAGTTCATCATAAAATTAAGAGGAAGTTTCAGAGATTTTCCATATACCCTCTGCCCCCACACCTGTATAGACTCTCCCCGTTATCAACATCACAACACCAGCATGGTCCATTTGTTACCAAGGATGAACCTATACTGACACATCATAACACCCTAAATCCATTGTTTACCTTGGGGTTTACTCTTAGTGTTATACATTCTTCAGGTATACATTTGGAGATATGCATAATGACATATATGTGTTACAGTATCCTACATAGAAGTCTCATTGCCCTAAAAAATCTTCTCTACCTATTCATCCCTCCCCACTCCCAACCCCAGGCACCCACTGATCTTTCTACTATCTTCATAGTTTTGCCTTTTTCAAAATGTGGTATAATTGGAATTGTATAGAATGTAGACTTTTAGGATTGGCTTCTTTCATTTAGTAATATGCATTTAAGTTTCCTTCATGTCTTTTCATGGCTTAATAGCTCATTTTTTTTAGTGCTGAATATTACCTTGTCTGGATATACCACAGTCTATTTATTCATTCACCTACTAAAGGACATCTTGATTGCTTCCAAGTTTTAGCCATTATGAATAGAGGTGCTCTAAACAAAATTTTCAACTCCTTTGGGTAAATACCAAGGAGCATAATTGCTCGATCAAATGGTAAGCGTGTGTTTTGTTTTTTTTTTTTTTTAATTTTTTTTTTCAACGTTTATTTATTTTTGGGACAGAGAGAGACAGAGCATGAACGGGGGAGGGGCAGAGAGAGGGAGACACAGAATCGGAAACAGGCTCCAGGCTCTGAGCCATCAGCCCAGAGCCCGACGCGGGGCTCAAACTCCCGGACCGCGAGATCGTGACCTGGCTGAAGTCGGACGCCTAACCGACTGCGCCACCCAGGCGCCCCGCGTGTGTTTTGTTTTGTAAGAAACCATCAAACTTTCTTCCGAAGTGGCTGTATCCTTTGCATTCCCACTAGCAATGTACGCTGGTTCTTGTGGGTCCACATCCTTGCCAGCCTTTGGTGTTGTCAGTGTTCCAGATTCTGGCCGTTCTAATGGGTATGTTGTGATATGTCACGGTTTTAATTTGCATTTCCCTGATATATGATGCAGAGCATCTTTTCCTATGTTTATTTGCCATTTATATATCTTCTTTGGTGAGGTATCTGTTAAGGTCTTCAGCCTTTTTTTTTTTTTTTTTTTTTTTTTTTTTTTTTTTAAGTAAACTCTATGTCCAACATGGGGCTCAACTCACAATCCCAAGATCAAGAGTTGCATGCATGGGGCACCTAGGTGTCTCAGTCAGTTAAGCATCCAACTTTGGCTCAGGTCATGATGACGGTTGATGTTTTGAAGCCCTGCATCAGGCTGTCTGCTCACAGCTCAGAGCCTGGAACCTGCTTCAGATTCTGTGCCTCCTCTCTCTCTCTGCCCCTCCCCTGCTGTTCACTCTCTCTCTTTCTCTCTCAAAAGTAAGTAAATAAACATTTTAAAAAAAAGTTGCATGCTCTACCTACTGATCCATCCAAGTGCCCCCAGCCTATTTTTTTAATGGCGTTGTTTTTTTATTGTTTCATTTTAAGAGTTCTTTGTATATTTGGAAGATATCCCATTATCAGATTTGTCTTTTGCAAATTCTTGCAGTCTGTGGCTAGTCTTCTAATGCTCTTGACATTGTGTTTTGTAGAGCAGAAGTTTTTAATTTTAATTAAGTCAATCTGGGTAATTGTGTTTTTGTAGATTATCATCCAAGGTCATCTAAGTTTTCTCTTGTATAATCTTTTAGGAGTTTTATAGTTTTTCATTTCATATTTAGGTCCTCCCAGGTGGTTCTTATTCTTGTTTGACTGCCCCTGCTCCGGTTTCCTGTGGAGGGGCAGTGCACCTGTTCCATCCTTGCCTCAGCCCTTTACTTTCATGTATCTTTTCTTCTGACCAGTTCCATCACCTGCCTGCTATAGACTCTCTTCTAACAGCAGCAGGAGTAGGTAAACAAGTAAATAAAGACCAAGAACTAATTCTCTAATTCAAACTAATGTAGCCTGCTACTTGGGATCATCTTCCTATTAATATTGCCAGCATTTGATTGTAATGACATAAGTCTAGGCTTCTTAATTGAGATCCTTTTCTAATGATAATATAAACTACATGCAAAGTGGTAGAACAAGTTGGGCAATGTTAAATCTTTCTAAGAGGTCTTGATATATGAATTTCAGATCTTCTGGACTCCAGGGCAGCCCTAGATCCCTCTCCAAAGCTGTTAGGTGAAACATGTCAGGTTAATTTCACAGCCACTCACAGCATTGTTAGTTTGGCTGTCACTGACTTGCGGGTATTCGCATCAGTTCACTCCATGGTTAGCGTTCAGTCTTTAGGTCTCTAGTCCATCTTTGACTTTGACACACACAGCTCTCTACAGCAGGACATCTCACAAAGAGAGTATCTGCAAAGCTGCCAAGGAGGGCTTATTTTTGCACTCCTCTGAGGCATACTTCCATTTCCTGTCATGTGGAAAGGACCTGAATAAGTGTCCCCCTTTGTGACAGGAAATGACTTTTGGTGGTACCTTGGCTTTCTTAGACGTTCCCAAATTTGGAGGTTTTGATTTGCTGTGAAATCACCTTTCCTGACCCCCTTTTATTTTCATAGGTTGAAACAACAGCCACAAGGGTCCATGCTACCATCCCTGCTGCGTGGCTGAAGGAGCAGGTGTGTTTTCTTTTGAAGCTTATGCTGCAGCAGTGTGGGACCCAGTATGAACTGGGGAAGCTTTTACAGCTATTTGTTGGAATAGAACATCTCTTCTGTGATGGTAAGAGACAGTCCTTAAACTAAAGTTGTTAGGAAATTAGCTTTCTTTTTTTTTTTTTTTTTTTTTTTTTTGGTTTATTTATTTTGAGAGAGAGAAAGAGCAAGCAGGGGAGGGGCAGAGAGTGCAAGAATTCCAAGCAGGCTCTGCACTGTCAGCGTAGAGCCCCATGTGGGGCTTGGACCCACAAACCATGAGATTATGACAGGAGCCAAAACAGAGTCAGACACTTAACCGACTGAGCCACCCAGGCACCCCCAAATTAGCTTTCTTAATCTTGAAAATATTTTAGAAGGGCATTCAGGAAAATAAAATACATATAACATTACATTTATAGTCCATAATGAGGTATGAAGAAGAGGTTGCAGGAATCTTCAATCATGGTGAAAGCATTCAAAACATAGCACAACAAGATATAACCTAAATAATACAGCTGTCTGCTCCTTCTGAGTCCTTGTCAGCTACGTTCCCCTTGGCTAGTCTGCACCCTGTCACCGTCATTCTTTTTTCTGACAAGTCACCTTAACATGTCATCATTGCTCAGGGTCACAAACTGTTTCAGGAATGTCTAATTCATTTTGAAGGTTTCAGACAAATTATGCTTATTTTTTGCAGACTCCTCCAGACACGGGCAGTCTCTAAGGTTGTTATGGATTGAAAGAAACCAGTTACTGCCTTACCCTCTTTTCTATTTGATAATTTCAAGTTTTTATACTAGATTCTGACATTTTCACTACTAGGGTTATTTTATCACATTTAAATTCATAGATATTCATCTGGAGAACTCACATCTGTACCAAACACTGACAGAATACTGGGCTCAATGCCTGGATTGTAGGCTGTCAGGGCTGACGACTGGAAATAAAGAGGGGTGTTTCCAAAATGCAGTGTATGTCACATGGGACTTGCCAATTACTTTGTACACCAAATAGATCCTTTTTACATATAGGTGTTTTTATTGATCTATAGTAATCTTAATTTTTTTCAGAAATGAATTTCTGGTTTTCTTGCCAGAATTACTGTATCCTTGAGAAATTATAAGGATTGTGTTGTTAACTGTTATTATGCTTTGATTCATATAAACATTTTCTGTTTTTATAGAACATTTGTGCTCTGTGTATAACATGTATGTGCTTAGAGAAAAGAAATTATGTTTTTTAAGTTTATTTTTGAGAGAAAGAGTAAGTGTGAGTGGGGTAGGGGCAGAGAGAGAGAGTGGGGCAGGGGGAGAGAGAGAATCAATCCCAAGCAGGCTCCTCACTGCCAGCCCAGAGCCCAACACAGGGCTCGAACTCATGAACCATGAGATCATGACCTGAGCCAAAATCAAGAGTCAGATGCTTAACTGACTAAGTCACCCACGTGCCCCTAGAAATTGTTCTTATAAAAAACCTGTGTTTTATATGAAGAAAAGAAGCCCAGCATCCCCATACTGGTGGTTATTGTGCAAGGTGTCTCACTGTCCCCAGAACCACCTAAATCAGACCGCAGCCCAGCAAATGGCCCCTACAGAATATTTTTCATGCCCCTCTTTTATGGTAGGGCACACATCAGCTCTACACAGACTATGTGGGAATGGGAGCAGACCCAGCCACATAGGTTGTGGGCAGAGAATTCCAAATGTCACTGAGGAAAAGGACTTCCCAGGGATATGAAGAAGAACTCAGCTGGGTCTCCCTGGGTTAAGCACTTGTGCGAAGGAGAAAGTGACGCTCCATTCTGGATACGGTGTGCTGCATTAAGGGGCTTGGCTATTGGTCAGCTACAGTTTCAACTGTCCTGCCAGTTCTGTGTCTTACTCCACATGATGCCTGCACCGAATGAGCAAGTGAGCAATCATAAAAACAGATTTGTTCAAGGTAGGAGAAGAATCCAGAAAGAGGTAGGATTAGCCTGAATGACTGGTCAGATCTTCCCAAGGTTGACTGAGTTGCTACTACAGAGCAGGCCACCAACTTCTGCTGTGTATATAAAGCCACATGTGTAGATGGAGTCCCTGTGCGAATCTTTAGTGGTTCTTACGATGTAGGAAATGCCCTTATAGCTTCATGTGCTAGCAAACCAGAGAAGAAAAATAGGTTTGTGTTATTCCTTTGATTACATAATTGTGTTAAACATACATGCTTTCCCCCTGATATTTACTCTGGAAAGGCCATGGCAGCATTTTCCTGATTAAATGTATATATCCTTTTCTCTTTGGCACAGGTCCAGATGTGAAGAAGCTCTGTGTCCTTAGCAAAATTTTGAAGGATACATCCATAGCCATTAATCCTGTAGTTATTAGCAGCTACAGCCCTGAGAATTTTCAGCATGAATGCAGATCTATTTTGGAAAAACTGGAGACAGAGGGACAGTTTGCTTTGGCCAGGAGGGTAGCAGAATTAGCTGAGCTACCTGTGGACAACTTGGTTATTGAAGAGGTATCATTAGTCTCTTAAGTTACTTAAAATGTTAGCTTTTTAAACCAGCATTAAACAGAATCAAATGAGATAGATGATTTATAGGAGAAGAGGCTTTTTTACTTTTGACACACACCTTACTTTCAGAAATGGATGAGCCTAGGATGCCCATTAGCAACGAGTGTGTGTTTTAAATTCAGGTCAGCTTATAGGATATGCTGCAACTGTTGTGCTTTGAATAGAATTAAATACAGGGTGGCTTCATCTTGAACCCCCCTTCAATTATGTAAATTTAGAATTGCTTTTCATACTTTAACTTTCCAGATAAAATATTCAGGATCATCTGTAGCCAAGTCTCATGTTCTCTGACTTGATTTGGTTTTGACAAGTATGGCATTCTTGGGAGCATTCGCATTCATGACACTTTTATATCTAGGAAAGACTAAAAATTGCTTTGTTAAATTTCACAGATAACACAGGAAATGCAGACCTTAAAACACATTGACCAGTGGTCCCTGAAACAAGCAAGAATTGGCTTCTGGAAAAAATGTCACGAGAATTTTAAGAGAAATTCCATTTCAAACAAAGCAGCTTCCTCCTTTTTCTCAGCCCAGGCCCCTGAGGCATGTGAGTGCCCAGCTGAGGGGGCACTGAGCAGCATTGAGGAGGCCCATCTGCTGCTGACACTGGCTGCACACTGGCTTGCTCAGGAGGGCCTGGTGCCCGTGGACAAGCTGGAGGAGCTGGAGAAGCGGATCTGGCTCTGCCGCATCGCCCAGCACGCCCTCAGGGAAAACCCAGAGGAAACAGAGCCCAGGTTTTCTCAACAGATCTCAACTAGTGGGGAACTTTCCTTTGAAAGCGTAGCGAGTGAGTTTTCAATCTCCATGTTGGCCGCTCTGAACACATCAAAATACTTAGAACTTAATGGCCTTCCATCCAAAGAGACTTGTGATAACACACTGGGTCGGAAGGAGCAGGAATCGCTGAACTTCCTGATCGGGCGCCTATTGGACGATGGCTGTGTGCATGAAGCAAGTAGAATATGTCGGTATTTTCGTTTCTATAACCAAGATGTTGCCTTGGTGTTGCACTGCAGAGCACTGGCTTCAGGGGAAGCTAGTGTGGGTGACCTGCACCCAGAAGTCCATGCTGTCCTGCAAAGTGCTGAGCTGCCTGAGGAGGAAGAACCTGGCATGCCACTAAGGAAAGCCCGGAGCAGTAAGTGAAAGAGATCAAACCTCCCTGAGTCCTGAATGGAGCTGTTGGCACTCTTTCCCAGAAAGAAAGGGTCCCTATTGGCATACTAGTTACATAAGTTCAGGGTAATCCATAAACTAGGTAATTAACTAGTCAATGAAATAGCAACACTTGTGTCTTTTAACTAGCTGTATATCAAAGTTAGAGGGAATCTACCTGACTTGTAGCTAGTCCATTGAAATTTTTCTGTACCAGTAATCATGTTTCTAATTATACATCGATAGTATATAGACATAGGCTGATTTTTGTGTTAATCTTGTATCCTGTGCCCTTGCTAAACTTGCTCGTCCCAGTGGATTTCTTATAGATTCCTTGGAATTTTCTACAGACAATACTCTCTGTGAATAGAGACCATTTTATTTCTTCCTCTCCAATCTGAATGACTATTATTTCTTTTTCTTGTTTTATTGCACTGGCTAGGACTTCCAGTATGATATTGGGGAAGAATGGTAAGAGTGGACATACTTGCCTTGTTACTGATCTTAGGGAGAAAGCATTCAGTCTTTTTATTTTTAATTCAAATATAATTAATATACAGTGTTACATGGTTTCAGGTATATAATATGATTCAATGGTTCTATACGTTATTCAATGCTCATCACAATAAATGTACTCCTAATCCTCTTCACCTATTTCACCCACCCCCCCTCCCCACCTCACCTGTGGTAACTACCAGTTTGCTCTATAGTTTTTTTCTTTTTCTACTTTGTTTTTAAGTTTACTTATTTATTTGGAGAGAGACAGTGCAAGTTGGGGAGGTGCAGAGAGAGAGAAAGAGAGAATCTCAAATAAGCTCTGCACTGTCAGCACAGAACCCAGTGTGGGGCTCAGACCCCCGAACTGTGAGATCATGACCTGAGCCGAAATCAAGACTCAGATGCTTAACTGACTGAACCACCCAGGGTCCCCTGTTCTCTATAGTTAAGAGTCCATTTTTTTGCCTCTTTTATTCTATATTTGTTTCTTAAATTCCACGTGAGTGAAATTGTATTTCTTTCACTGACTTACTTCACTTAGCATTATACCCTCTACATCCATCCATATTGTTGCAAATGGCCAGATTGTGTTCTTTTTTTTTTTTTTTTTTTAATGTTTATTCATTTTTGAGAGACAGAGAGAGACAGAGCATGAGCAGGGAAGGGGCAGAGAGAGAGGGAGACGCAGAATCTGAAGCAGACTCCAGGCTCTGAGCTGTCAGCACAGAGCCCGAGGCGAGGCTCGAACTCACAAACTGTGAGATCATGACCTGTGTCGAAGTCGGGCACTCAACCAACTGAGCCACCCAGGCGCCCCAATTGTGTTCTTTTTTATGGCTGAGTAATATTCCATTGTGTGTATATACCTCATCTTCTTTATCCATCCATTTATGAATGGACACTTGGCTTGGTTCTATATCTTGGTTATTATACATAATGCTTCTATAAACATAGGGGTCGTATATCTTTTCAAATTAGTGTTTTTGTATTCTTTGGGTAAATACCCAATAGTGGAATACTAGATCATATGGTAGGTCTATTTTTAATTTTTTGAGGAACCTCCATACTGTCTTCCACAGTGGCTGCATCACCTTGCATTCCCAGCAGGAGTGCACTAGGGTTCCTTTTCCTCACCAACACTTGCTATTTCTTATATTTTTTATTTTAGCCATTCTGACAGGTGTAAAGTGATATCTCATTGTGGTTTTGATTTGAATTTCCCTGGTGATGAGGGGGATGTTGAGCATCTTTTCATGTGTCTGTTGGCCATCTGGATGTCTTTAGGAAAATGTCTATTCACATCTTACATATTTTTAGCTGGATTGTGTTTTTTGGTGTTGAGTTGTTTATATATTTTGGAGATTAACCCCCTAATGGGATATTTTATTCACAAATATCTTCTCCCATTCAGTAGGCTTTTTTTTTGTTTGTTGATGGTTTCTTTTGCTGTGTAAAAGCTTTTTATTTTGGTGTTAGTCTCAATAGTTTAATTTTGCTTTTTTTTTTCCCTTGCCTGAGGAGACATATGTAGAAAGAGGTTTCTATAGCTGATGTCAGAGAGATTACTGCCTATGTTTTCTCCTAGGAATTTTATGGTTTCAGGTCTGACATTTAGGTCTTTAATCCATTTTGAATTTTTTGTGTGTGTGTGTATGCTTTCTCTCTCTCTCTCTCTTTATATGAGGTCAATATATGTGTACTGACAGGAAAAAATGTACAACAACGTAACTTTATTTTTGTAAAAAATAAATGGTGTGCATGTGCCCATGTACCTGTGCAAACCCACCCACAGAAAATAATGCATACCAAGCAAGTAAGAGACATTATTCTGCAAATTTGGTGGGGGTGGTATTGAATGGATAAATGACTTTCACTTGTTACTTTATGCACTTCTCTACTGTGATTCATTACACTAAGCGTGTAATACTTTTGCATTTAAGATACTACACATTAAAAATATGCCTTAAAAAGAAAAAAGTAAATAGCAACTCAGACCATGTTATCCCCTGCTTAAAACCCTTCCCTGGGGTTGTGGTTGTAGGTAAGGCAGAACGAGCTCGCTCTACCTGTTGAAATCAACGTAAAACCTGGCACACAGCAGGCAGCACTGAGTGACACAAATTATGATTCCCCCTCCCCGCCCCCACCTCCCATCACCTCCAGCCTGAGTGTGATGCTGCCTGAAACCCAAAACTAAGCACTAAGCCTGACAGAACACGTGGTCCAGGAGAAGCCCTGTAGAACGGGCTCAAGGAGCAGGAAAGGGAACTCCTAACACCCTTTCTCTTTAATCTCAGCTCCTAAGAAGCCCTTTGGCTGTGGTAGTAGAGGCTGGAGCCACAGCTGGTAAGATCCAAAACTCAGAGAGGAACTTTATTTTTTGGATTCGAGGTGTCCTGGTCTCAAGACGATGCAGTGAACCCCTGTTCTCTTTTGCATTATCCTGTCTGCTGGCCCAGGATGCAGGCACAGTCAGGGAAAGTGCAGGATAGAATGAGGCTGCTAAAATTCCAGCTGTTGGCCAGAAGGTTGAAAAGTGAAGCCTCAGGGAACCGGAAAATACTTGGGAGAGAGATTCAGGAAACCCAACAATAAAATTGTTTATGAACTCCAGGGCTCAATCCTGGGCTTTGCGTATATAGACCTGCTCCTAATCAGCGTATCAAGACTCTGAGAACTGAATTAACAACTACACTACCCAGGCTGCAGACTGAGCATAGGATGTTACACACATGCAGGCTAGATCTGAATGGCACTGCAAAGGATTTGAAAACTGATATTAAAATCACAGCCACTGGGTGGCTCAGTCAGTTAAGCATCCGACTTTGGCTCAGGTCATGATCTCGCAGTTCTGAGGTCAGGCCCTGAATTGGGCTGTCTGCTGCCAGGGCAGAGCTTGCTTTGGATCTTCTGCCTCCCTCACTCTCTGCCCCTCCCCTGCTCACACTCTCACTCTCTCTCAAAAATAAATAAAAAACATGGGGTGCCTGGGTGGCTCAGTTGGTTAAGCATCCAACTTAGGCTCAGGTCATGATCTCACGGTTCATGGGTTCAAGCCCTGCGTCGGCTCTGTGGTGACAGCTCGGAGCCTGAAGCCTGCTCCAGATTCTCTGTTTCCCTCTCTCTCTGCCCCTCCCCTGCTCACAGTCTCTCTCTCAAAAAATAAACATTAAAAATAAATAAATAAATAACATTTTAAAAAAATGGTCCTTAAAAAAAAAAAAAAAAAAAAAAAAAAACTGACACAGTCTACAGAATGTGGGTTGGATATCGTAGCCGAAACCTAACCAGGTCAACTGCCTGCTTAAAACAAAACCAACATTCTTCATAAGATTTAAACAAGAATCAGAGTCTCATACTATTCAAAATGTCCAGGATGCAACTTGAAATTACTTGAACATTTAGGTGTATGTGTTTCACCAAATGTAGGTAGTTTTCAGACCTTATGTTTTCAGATATTTTTTCAACACTGTCCTCATAGTCCTCTCCTTTTGGGACTCCAGTGATGCAAATCATAGAACTTTTGTTACTGTCTCACAAGTTCTTGTGACTTTATTCAATTTTTTTTCATTTTTTTTGGTCTTAATTCAGATTGGATCATTTTTCTTTCCTTGTTTTCAGATTGGATCATTTCTGTCTGTCCATTTTCAATTTCACGGACTCTTTTCTCTGGCATTTGCATGCTGCTCTTGAGTTTATTTCTGTGATTTTAAATTTTCAGTTATTTTTCACTTCCAGAATTTCTATTTTATCCTTTATACCTTGTTTCTTTGAGACTCTGTTTTTCTTTTTGTCTCAAGAACACTTATAATTGCTTGTTGGAACAATTTGTATGATAGCTACTTTGAAAGATAGTTTGTTCAATAAATGGTAATTCCAACATTTTGTCACTTTAGTACCGGGTGTATTTTTGTGTATTTAGAAAGCAGGGGAGGGGCAGAGAGAGAACCCAAGCAGGCTCTGAGCTGTCAGTGCAGAGCCTGTCACGGGGCCCGATCCCACAACTGCAAGATCATGATCTGAGCCAAAAATCAAGAGTTGGACACTTAACTGATTGAGCCGCCCAGCACCTCTGGACCTCATTCTTTTTAATGGCTGCAGAGCATTCTATATGAATACACTAATTTTGCTTAAGACTTTATTGTTTAATAGTACTGTATTTTTGTTTTAATTTTTTTTTAACGTTTATTTTTGAGACAGAGAGAGACAAAGCATGAACGGGGGAGGGTCAGAGAGAGGGAGACACAGAATCTGAAACAGGCTCCAGGCTCTGAGCTGTCAGCACAGAGCCCGACACGGGGCTTGAACTCACGGACCGCAAGATCATGACCTGAGCCGAAGTCAGCTGCTCAACCGACTGAGCCACCCAGGCGCCCCAATAGTACTGTATTGATACATACTTAAATTCTTCAATTTTGTTTTTGCTGTTAGGAACACTGTGATCTAAATTCTCCCTTCTACTTTTTTTCCTAATAGAAACCCTTTCTCAATTCAAGACCACTTTCTTCTATTTTCGGCTGAGAGGTTGTTTTGATTTTTTTCTTTTTTAAGTCAGGAATGGATTTTAATTTTTATCATGCGCTTCAGGCCTCTATCCGGTTGACCCTTGGTTTTTCTCATTTCCGATTTGGAAAAATCCTTCAGAGTCCATAGAAGATTGAGTTGGGGAGGGGGAGGCTGGCGGCAGGGGCTGGTGCCAGCCTCGTAGATGCAGGGTTGTGAAGACTGTACCTCAGGCAGTGACCAGGGAGATGTCTTAGAGACACAGTCAGCTAGATCTGGTGACTTAGGTGGTACGAGAGGAAATTGGGAGGGTGTGTGGAGGAGGGTTCAGCAGACATTTTTGGTAATTATCTAGAGTGTTCATTGGGTGGCTTGGAGTCTTGTGTAGCCTCTCGAGGGCTTTGAAGTCTCCTGGCCTGGATTTCCTGGAAGAAGGCAATGAAATAGTGGGGTGTGGGCCCAGTCACAAGTGGTCCCAGACCCAGGGGGAGTCATGGAGGTGTAACGGGAGGAAAGTGTGAGCAAACAGGTTGTGCCATAGGGGGCTTGGGAGAGGCCTTTACTTGCCAGCTTAAAGCCCCCTCAAACCTGTATCTGCTTCCAGCTTCAAGTTTGGATAGTCAGTCACTTGTGATGCTGCCCCCCAGGGATGAAGTGGTGACTAATCTGGAAATTCTGACAAGCAAATGCCTCCATGGGAAGAACTACTGTCGGCAGGTCCTGTGTCTGTATGAACTTGCCAAGGTATGTGCCCAATGGTGGGGCCTCTGGGGCAGCTGAGGGAGGGAAGCAGGAAGACGGAGATAGATTTTGGATGCTGCCAAGTTGGCCCTTCACGTGATAACCATGACACGAGAGCAGATGGCTCGTCAAGATGTCGGCCCCTGTAAATCCATCCCTGGGAATACCGGGGACTCCAGGCCAAGTGCCAGGCCTTTTGAGTCCTGGCTGTGCCCCAGCCAACCAGAAGCGAGGGCAAGAAATTTCACTTTTCTGGGCTCCTGATTCTCCATCTATAAATGACTTAATCATGAAGGTCCCTTCTAGCCATAATATCTTAGTTAGCTTCAGGATTGTTTGGAGGTCTCCATATGCGGGAGAGCCCAAAATAAGTTATAAAATAAAATGGAATGTGATGACTGTAAAGACAGGAACCAGAGCAGCCAGAAATTGTGGCTTTGTGCTGATCGAGGGGAGAAAATAATAGACACTGAGAAATGGAAGAACACAGGAGAAATAATGGCAGGCACTAAAGCCCTTTGGAAGAGCTTCTTTGGAGATTGAGGGTTTTGCTGCTGCTGTGGGAACAGCAGAGTGGAGGCTCTTGCCTTTTATTCAACTTTCTTACATTTCATAACATTTGAAAAGCTCAGTGTTCAACAAGAGGTGAGTCACCTGATGGTTTCTGAAGACAAGCCTTTCTTTCTCTTGCTTGGATTCAGCTCATTGGTGAAGAGAAAGAAAGGGCTAGAAAACAGTGCTTCCTTCTTCTAAGGTTTCTGCCCAGGGTGAGGGATCTTTAACCTCAGAAAAAATAGCGGAGTCTGTCCACATGGGATTTCAGAAACGGATGCCTTTTGCTAGCTTTTTTCCTGGCTCCTAACAGTAGCTTTGACCAACTTTGCCTTCCTCTCAGGAGTTGGGCTGTTCCTACGCAGATGTGGCCGCTCGGGACGGTGAGGCCATGCTCAGGACGATCTTGGCCTCTCAGCGGCCCGACCGATGCAGGCGGGCCCAGGCTTTCATCAGCACCCAGGGCCTCGAGCCAGACACAGTGGCTGAACTTGTGGCCGAAGAGGTGACCCGGGAGCTGCTGACCCCATCGGAGGGAACAGGTGCTCCACCCTACATGCCTCCACGTCTTTCAGACCACATTCCCACGTTGCCAGCATAAGGAATCTGCATGTCATGTTCATGTGCATCGTGCATGCTGCCTCTGAGACTACCAGGCTGCGCTTGTCAGAGGAGAGAACACACTGCATTTATTTTGTTATTGTTGCTTTTTGTTTAATATTTTATGATTATGCTTAGAGTAGCTAATGCCTTTCTCGGAGCTAATGAACTCCTGCTGACCTATAAGGTGACCACTAGGCCAACGTGTCTGAGCTCAGCGAAGCAGACAGCTGCACTAGGAGCTCCTTCTGCGTTACTGGGCAGAGTGCCTGGCATGGGGTTCTTAGCTTTCTCTCAACTCTCAAGGCTAAAAGCAGCCCCTTTCTCACCGCCTTTTTATACAGGACTTAAGCAGATGTTCACCCCAGCAGAGGAAAGCCAGACATTTCTTCAGCTGACCACTCTGTGTCAAGACCGCACGTTGGTAGGCATGAAGCTATTAGACAAGATTTCCTCCGTTCCCCATGGGGAGTTGTCTTGCAGTAAGTTCTTGGCCGTTTTCTTACATGTTTGGGCCCAAGCCGGTCTCCAAGAAGTCTCCCCAAGTTAGTCTTTCCAAAACTCAACTTGGATCCTTGTTCCTGCTCTGGATCCCTTCCCTTCCAGCATAGTTTACAAGTTCTTGGTGGAGAGCCATCAGTCATTGAAGAAAATTCAGAAAATAAATATGGGAATGCTGCCCAAAATGTAAAATTTACACAAGAAGGTAACCTTATAACATTTATATAACATTTACCTTACCTTACTCTCACGTTATCCCCTAAAATGGGGATATTACAGTCCCCATTTTAGAAGGTAACTGAAGCTGAGAGAAGTTGATTGATTTGTAACTGTTACGTGTCAGAACTGTTACTTGAACCCAGTCCCTGTGACTTGAAAGCCTGCTCGCTTTCCACAATATCTAGTTCATTCTAGGCATTCGGTAGTATGTGTCCATCTGATCTTTCTCTATGGAAGTCTATAGGCATTTTTTCAAAAATGGCATTATCCTGTGTATACTGTTTATAATTACTTTATGAACATGCTGTCATTACATCTTTCCATGACCATATTCTTCTATATCATTGTCACTGGTTACACAGTATTTCTCATGTAATTAAAACATTTTATACCTTACTTTGGGACCTTAAGATTGCTTCCAACTTTCTGTTTTCAACACCGTGACAAGCATCCTTATAGGCACATTTATATGCACATTCATGATTATCTCCCTAAGATAAATTCCTGATTCAAAAGTATGCCTATTTTTAAAGCTTTATATGTCCATTGCCACACTTTACTCCAAAGCTGGTGAGGTCAGGGATCTCAGAGTCTTCTCCAGACAGGCTGTCCATATAGGCCCCTCCACCCTGCTGCCAGGGTTCACAATCCTTTCTTACCCTGACTGCCTCACCTACCCAGCCACGGAGCTGCTGATCCTGGCCCATCACTGCTTCACGCTTACATGCCACATGGAGGGCATCAGCCGAGTCCTGCAGGCTGCCCGGCTGCTTACAGACACACACTTGGCCCCCAGTGAGGAGTATGGGCTGATGGTAAGTCACCCCTGAACCCCCACCCTCCATTCTGAGGCTACCTTTGAGAGAACAGATAGGCCGGGGACCAGTTCAGAGCTGACATGGTCTTAGGGCATTTGCTCCTCTGGATACCACTGCCTACTTGGGAGCTGGCTGGGCAGCTCAACCCTCTGCTTTAGGTTAGGATTACTGTCAAAATCAGAGCAGAGACTGCCCCAAAGGAGCAGATATCAAGAGGGTCTGTGCCATGCTCCAGGGCTGTCCTACCCCCTTGCCAGGGCAGTTCATTTATCTAGAGGGCTGAGACAGCTCTGTTTCCCCCCAAAACAAGGTTCAGTGTTGTCTCTGAACTGAAATGAGCTGACAGCTCACACCTCCTGTGCCTCCCCAATCTCCCCAGGCTTGAAACTGACCCATGTGGGTGAGCAAGCCACCGGGCCCTGTAATAAGGCGTGGTGGGAAGAGGAAGCGTGCCTGCCTACCATGTCACGTCAACACTTAGGTTTATAGACGACTGAGGAGGCAACAGCCAGTGGTGGCCCAATGGCGAGCATTTCTGAATCCTCCAGAGGAGGTTCCCATGGGTACATGGGAAGGGAGGGAGGGAGCTAAGAATGGCAGCCTTGCCATTAGCCCTTCTGCTCCCTGGAGGTTGGCATCTGAAAGCAACCGAAATGATGAGAGCAGCAGCGATCTAGCTGACACTGATGCAAGCTGCCCTCACCCTTTCCAGGTGCGCCTGCTCACTGGCATTGGAAGGTACAATGAGATGACCTACATATTTGATTTGCTGCATAAAAAGCACTACTTTGAAGTGCTGATGAGGAAGAAGTTGGATCCGGTAGGTGTACAGTATTTTGAGCTCCAGGACGGCATATATTGTTGACTTTACAGCTGATTTCTCAGGAATAATCCCAGTCAGGGTGGCCCCCTGGGATCAAAGGGAGAGAATTAAAGAACTTCCTAGGACACACACCGTAACCAGTAGCTTTAAGTTACAGAGTTCAGACTAGGTAGCAATTATCCCAATAGATGTTAAATAATGAGGAAAACAAGTTTGTGCACTTCCTGTCAGCCTGTCACCTGCCTCGGCTGTCTGAATGTTGGCTCCGGGGAAGCAAAAACCCTTCCTGGGAGCCATGTGGAAGTAGATTAACCAGCTCAGAATGCTGTGTCTGATGGCTTTGAGTGGAGAGTTTTCAAGGGACCATGAGAATGCGTGTTGCCAAGAGCCGCTAGGAAGTGAATGGAATGCCCAGGCCTGGGCTTGGAAGGCTGTGGGGCAGCTTACAGTGATGACCAGGAAGGAGGCCTGGAAGCCAAGGCCTGACCTGTCAGCCCTCTAGGCTCCGGGCACTTGTCTGTCTTCGGCGTGCCATGTGACCCCAGGCATGTCACTTACGGAGCCTCTGTTCCCAAATCATTCATTTGGCTGATTGATTGCTTCAGCCTCTTTCACCTCTGAAGATTTGAAAACCAAGACGCATTTTTGGCTTCTGGGAACTTGAGCTCAGCCAATCAGGACTAAGAGATAAAGCAGAAAAACTCTCCCCAGTGCTGGGCCAGTTTCAGGACAGACCAGTCCAATTGTGAGGAGAGGAGCAAGTCCTGGGCCGAGGTACACCTGCAGGATACCCCAGAGGGTTTTTTTAAAATTGTTTCCAAGGCCTTTTGGTTTGTGCATGGAAATATTCTTTTAATAAGTTTTTTTCCTGATAACAAAAGTAACGCATATTCACTATAGAGACACTTGGAAAACAACAATGCACAGAAAAAAGTCCTCACCAGGAGACAGCCACTGCTAACAGTCTGGTGTAGGCCCTTTCTCTGCACATGTGGCCAGAAACATATATACATACGTAGTTACGTATTTTTTAGCAAAACTTTTATCATGGTGTGTAGATATAAAATAGCCTGCTTTTCTCACTTAATAAGCATGTCATGAATATTTCCCAAACCAACATTGGCTGTAATGGCTACATGGTATTCTCTTAGTCCTTATTCTGGACATCTGGATTCTTTCCAGTTGTTTGCTATTGAATACCTGTGGTACATCCATCTCAGCACGTTTCTCTGCTTACTTCTTAAGGGATAGATTCCTAAAAAATGGAACTGTTAGAGTAATGCACATGTGCACATTTTTGAGGGTTCTCCCTTCTGACAGGTTTCACCGTTCACATTTGTACCAGCAGAGAGGATGTGCCTGTTTTCTTAGGGTAGCATAAACTTTTGTGTTCATTTTTGCTTATCTTTTCCTTTTTCTTGGGAGTTGTCAAGGAACTTTCAGAACCAAGGGACTCAGCCAGTCATGCCCCCTCGCAGTCACTGGTTGACCTTGGTACTCCCCTTTTTCCCTGGGCAGAGCGGTACCCTGAAGACAGCCCTGCTGGACTACATCAAACGCTGTCGCCCGGGAGACAGTGAGAAGCACAACATGATTGCTCTGTGCTTCAGCATGTGCCGGGAGATCGGGGAGAACCACGAGGCAGCTGCCTGCATCCAACTGAAATTGATCGAGTCTCAGCCCTGGGGTGAGAAAGGTCACAGCAGTGCCCTCAGGCCAGTGCTGCCAGCCAGGAGAGGTTTTTGGGACTAAGAAGGGGATTAATACCCACTTCAGCTATTAACTGCCACTCAGTGGGGCCCCAGCTGGGCAGACAAGAGACGGAAGGGGATTTGGAAGGCATTTGCCCCTCTTGTAGCCCATGCACCGGGGGTGACATCCATCCGGAAGCAATGTGTACACTGAGGCTGGGCGAGCCTGCCTTGATGCTTCTGAGAACTAGATGAACCCTGCTCCAAAGTGTGTGCTTCTGGTCCAGTAGCCTTTAGCTGAGTAAGACATGCCTGCCTCCTAGCGAATGTGAGCTGGATGTTTCTAGTCCAGCCCACCATCACTGAGTGGGATGGGAGCAGCCAGCCTCCAGAGTCAGACACACCCCACAGGTTTCCCCTTCTCTCCCGCAGAGGACCGCCTCAAGGACGGGCACCACCTGAAGCAGCTGCTGCTGAAAGCCCTGACTCTGATGCTGGATGCAGCAGAGAGTTATGCCAAGGTAACAGTGGAGTCTCATTCCAGAACGGCCTTAGAGCTTGGTGTCTGCAGTAGGAATTATCTCCCTGGGCTCTTCCAAGTGAAAGGAGACGGAGTCTTGGGCCAACGGGGGGCAGAAGGGGTGAGTTCAGTTGCTGGAAGGTTCCCAGGGGACATGCCAACATGTCCCCTGTGCCTCCCTCTACCCTTGTCTCTCAGGACTCCTGTGTGCGACAGGCCCTGCACTGTCACCGGCTCACCAAGTTGATAACACTGCAGATTCACTTTCTGAACACTGGCCAGAACACAATGCTCATCAACCTCGGCCGCCACAGGCTGATGGACTGCATCATTGCTCTACCTCGGTTCTACCAGGTAAGCAAGGAAGGAAACTCTAGAAGTCAGCTTTGTTGCCAGCACCCCTTCCTGCCACCCCTCTCCTGGGGCCCACAGGTTGAGTCACTTGCCTGGAATGTCAGAACTAGAGACAGAATCAGGGTAATTCTAAGCTTTTACTTTTAGCTGTCCGATACACCAAATTGCTTTTCATGGCAGGATTTGTTAGCATATTGTTTGGACGGAGGTTGGAGCTTGCTGTTAGACCAGCAGAAAGGCAGACAACCTTTGGAGAAACATTCCTGCTAATGAGCTGAGTATCTCTTAGCCCCACTGTTTCTAGGATGGTACACCTGGGTTAGCATAGGGAGTCAGGGCTGCTGGGAGGCTGGCTTTAGCACTTAGGTTACCAGGGAATCAGCCCCTTCCCTGTTCCTTACACAGTTGAGTTAGTGGGAAAAATACCATTTCTCAGTAGTTTTACTAACTCATTGTGAAGATTAAAAATACCGCAGGAGGGG
Source organism: Lynx canadensis (assembly GCF_007474595.2). Taxonomy (NCBI): domain Eukaryota; kingdom Metazoa; phylum Chordata; class Mammalia; order Carnivora; family Felidae; genus Lynx; species Lynx canadensis. The sequence goes on from NC_044308.2 coordinate 58,772,174, forward strand.
CGCCTGGGTGGCGCAGTCAGTTAAGCGTCCGACTTCAACCAGGTCACGATCTCGCGGTCCGTGAGTTCGAGCCCCGCGTCGGGCTCTGGGCTGATGGCTCAGAGCCTGGAGCCTGTTTCCGATTCTGTGTCTCCTTCTCTCTCTGCCCCTCCCCCGTTCATGCTCTGTCTCTCTCTGTCTCAAAAATAAATAAAACGTTAAAAAAAAAAAAAAAATTAAAAAAAAAAAATACCGCAGGAAAATGTTTGGGGTTTAAGGGAAGAGAAATGTCAAACGAACACCAAACTTCCCAATGCTAATGCTAATAGTCTTTCCGCATGTTGGTGATGGTCACATTCACCATGAATGTAACAGTAGGAAGTTGTTTTTTAGAACCCCTTGCCTTCAATTTTATATCAGATAGGGTTCTAATGGTATCCTTCTTCCCCTCCATCCTTTTATAAGGCTTCTATTGTGGCTGAGGCCTATGACTTTGTTCCTGATTGGGCTGAAATTCTATACCAACAAGTGATTGTTAAAGGAGACTTTAATTACTTGGAAGAATTTAAGCAGCAAAGGTTATTAAGATCTAGTGTATTTGAAGAGATTTCAAAAAAGTAAGTATTAAAATGACTCTGCTTTGAGATAAGGCGTGGGTTAAGAATTCTATGGCTAAATAGAACATGTCTGTAGCTGCCTCTCTGAGATGGCAAACAGATGTCAAGAATCCCCAGGGGCACCTGGGTGGCTCAGCTGGTTGAGCATCAGAACTTTTGGTTTCGGCTCAGGTCATGATCTCGCAGTTCGTGAGGTAGAGCCCTGCGTCAGACTCTGCACTGACAGCGCAGAGCCTGCGTGTGATTCTCTCTTCCCCTCAAAATAAATCAACTTAAAAGATCTCTTGCTTCTGGATGTTTTTTTAACAAACGTATGCAAATAGATGAATGAGAACAGTTTACTTACAGCACGCTGAATTTAAAATGGGAGGACAGCTGTTCAGCTTGCCCAAGGTGCCAAACACTCTAAACCTCAGAGGCCTCCTTTGGAGTACTGAACTTACTGCAATTAAAGTGAGCATTAAGATAACATTTTTAATGAAATAATTTCATGTTTATCCAGGACCCCTAATACCATAGATAGAATTTCTCAGATTCCAGCATCGTCTCCTATGTAAGTAGCCATGTCAGAGTAGACAGCTCTCGCTCAAGATATAGTATCTTAACCTGTACATTCTTCTATTTCTTTTCTAGATACAAACAGCATCAGCCTACTGACACAGCTGTGAAAAACCTGAAGAAGTTACTCACTTATTGTGAAGATGTCTACTTGTATTACAAACTTGCATATGAACACAAATTTTATGACATTGTAAATATGCTTCTGAAGGACCCTCAAACTGGCTGCTGTCTAAAGGACATGCTAGCAGGTTAGGTGGATGCAGATGATAGGAGGGTGGTTACTGCCGAGATGTCATAGATGCCTGTTTTCTTGTACTGAAGTGAGGTACTGACAGATGTTTGTTCAGAATAATGCGGTGGGGGTATGTGTTGTCAAGTTGTAAAACCCCAGGACTGACCATAACCAGTCCTCTGTGAATAGTGGGTAAATGAGAATTTTCACGAGGAAATTCTTACTTAAAAGTGATTGTTCATCTATACCACTTCAGATAGTATAGTATTGGTATAAAGATCAAAAGCTCCATCTTCCTGAAGATGGCTTCTATTTAGATATGCAATACTGATTAAAGAATATCTGTGCCTGCAGATTCCAGTTTCAAAGGAATTTAATATTATTTACACAGTTAAGGAACAGATGATACATTTCCATTTGTTAGAAACTGATCTCTATAATAAAATAGATTTTAAATTCATTGTATGTCATCATTACTGCCAAGGAAATCTTAGCCCTTGTCTGCCCTAAAACAATCTTTATTTACTGTAATTATTGCTGTGTAGTCATTGCTTTCTGTTAATTCCTCCAATCATTTAGACAGTTCTTACACTTAGTAGTCTACAGAGCTTTGATTGAGGTTCCTATTTCCTATTTAAGAGAAACTTAAAACATGTTTTGTTGTCCCTACTTTTGATTCTCTGACAGTTTCAAAAAGACTCCACAAATTTGGTTAAATTGCTTAAAATATATAATAAAGATGATCACCCAATCTATGCTTTTACAGCCGTAACCTGAGTAATAAGCTCAATTACTCCAAATAAATAAGCTCTTCTCCGTACTGAGTTAGGCCTTACTATCTAAACAAGCAAATAATTTGCCCAAATAAATAAGGAGAGGAAGGCAGCCCTATACCTTTGTTGCTCTAGGGTGACACTAATCAGGCCTGGCACATCATTTTTGTCTTAAAGCTGTTAACTGCTCATCAGGCATTTATTAATAGCTTTGTAAGTATACAGAGAACTCTAGTCCCAAGAGCTGTTGTTCTATACGCTCCAAAAATATCTCTTGGGAGTTAACACAAAATTTAAGTCCTCACAATAGTGATTTTATTAAATTAGTTGCTTTATAAAACATTGCAGATGTCATAATTGTTAACATAACAATTTACCAAACTGTAGTCAACTGGTGCAGTTTGCTGAGCATGTTTTATAAAGGAAAGGAAATGCCAAAACCCTGTTAAAGTTGTTCCATTGCAGCCCAGGAGAACAAAGGAGGATTGTTCAGACACTGAAATCAGGGAAATGAAACAGGTAAAGAGCTTCCCTCCCCCGTGTGAAGCACTCCGTCAGCAGAACAGTCTGATAAATAGAAACTAGACAGTCTATGCATTCAAGAGATTCCACAACTTGTAATGCAACACAATAATGGAGGTCTACCTTCTTCAGCTTCAAAGTTGGAGGGTTTTGGTCATTTGATTTTTAAGTATCAAGCTAGTGCTTTTCAGCCGTTGTATCTTCACTCTGAGATAAGCAGTCTTCTTCACAATGTATTTTTAATATCCTCACGCTCAATTTTAAGACAAAGCAATTTTAATACTAGGTGCACACGGCATGCCCTTGCTGCAAACTGCTTTTCTTGACAAGTTATGAAGTAGTTCAAGGAGGTATGGTTAAGGCTGTATTACTGAATGGTGCTGGTAAATACTACACAATTTTTGTCATGTTGCAACCTTTGTTTCCAATTCAGTGACTGCTGCTATGGAATCAGAGAGCAACAATGACAACATTATTACGCTTGTTTTTTTTAAACTATGATTTAGTAGCAACTGAGGTTCCCAATTTTAACCCCTTGGCAGCAAGATCCAAGTTCCCTCATTCGCACATTAGCACCTAAGTGTCAAGGGGTTAAATAACCAGCACAAAAGATACTGCACTTCTGATTGTAGCATTTGGCAGAACTGAAAGGAAAGGAAGTTGTGCTACATGTTGAAGGGATTGTGGGCAACAGAAAGAAGACACCAGGAGAAGATAAAATGTCACATGAAGTCTTCATAGTCTTGTACATATCCTCCATCATAACCACCATAATCTGCCAGATCGTCTTTCATGGTGGCCTTTAATCCCCCTCCAGGAACCACGCCTTTCTTCTTCTTTTTGGCTTTGCTTTGCTAAAGACAAAAGAGAGTTAATTCATGAGACTGTCCACTGTGGGCACCTTTTTCTGGTACAGAAACCCTCAGAGACACTAAGGCCTCTGGCAACAAAAAAACTTTAGGGGAGATCTCAGACCTAACCCAAAGCAATTTCTGTTCCAAAAGAAAACTCTGACCATGTCTGTGAACAAAAGGACAGTCAGTAATGGCACTCAGGCTCCAGCTCTATTCCAATTTAAATTTTAGTTCAGGGTCCCAGTACACTGAGAATATTATGCCTACACCCCCCCATCCTAATGTGATAGGCATCTCCCTTGCATGTTTGCCCTTACCTTTTCTTGCTTTTGTTTTTCACTGCAAAGCACAGTCAATGAATTGGTAATCTTTTTCAAGTCATCAATTTCCACTAAAAAAAAAGAAAAAGGAATTACCACCTCTACTTTGTCCATCATTAGCTTCAGTAACTTTAAAAAGGCTATGAATTTGTCCTGTTAAACATAAGATGGTAAAGAATCACGATTCAGTCTATGGCTAGGCTCACAAATCAGAACTATTTAACGTAAAATAGAAAACTCAGCAACAAAAATTTTATAATGACCTGAAATAACCAAGACACCATTGTTCCAAAAGAAACCTGAAGTGTCTTTAGAGCTCATACTGTCCCCTACCATACCTCCTTAACTCAATCTAAACATGTGAGGGGGCAAAAAAATAAACACACGGAGGATCACCATGCCTTTTCACAACACATCCTCGATGCACACTGAGGAGTGGCTGAATGAACATGGAACAACCATTCTTAAAACTACAAATTACAACTCCCCACCCTTTAGGGTCTCTATTTTCTACCACTTCTACCACGGGAACCAGAATGAAAACAGGTTATCTCAGAAATCTCAGTATCCTACTAGGAGACAAGTCTGATTAGTGGACAACACATCCTTTGATCCTTATAAAACTACCAAGCTGAAACACAGCAGTTTTTAGCTACCAAAAAAGAGTTTCAGTTTTGGTTAGAGAGCACCTTCAAAAAGAAGAAAAAAAGTATATGTAAATAAAATACCAACTATGGGTATATCACTAATCAAATTCAGAACACCCAAATTAGTAATGATTTCTCAAGGAAATCCCAATTGAAAGTTCATCGTGTAGAATTCCTTTTTCTCGATCTTAAAAACAGCAGTGCTAGCAAAAACAGTCCCTTCCACATTAGTGCCACACCACCCCTGGTTTTTACTCCCACACACCCTGTCTCTGAAATGTATGACTCCTTTCAGGGCATGGCACCACACCCACAGACCCAGAATATAGGTACCTGTTCTGTTGAGCAACTTAAACCTATAGTCACAGGCTTCCTTGTTTGTAAAATGAACACTTACTATGGTTGCACTCAGCTCTAAAATTCCGTATGGTGAGAGACAGTTTTCCCCAAAAGATACTTCCTCATCCATTTAAGATATAATTAGATAAGGGGAGCCAACAGCTCAGAGCCTGCATCGGATTCTGTGTCTCCCTCTCTCTCTCTGCCCCAACCCTGCTTGTACTCTCTCAAAATAAACGTTAAAAAAAAATTTTTTTAAAAGATATAATTAGATAAAAGAATAAGCTAGTGTTTTATCAGCTTTGTATCAGCAAAGTCCAGATGTCCCTTTGGGAAGCCATTTTAAAAACATTAAGAAGAAAGCCTCAAAAAACAAAACCACTCAAACTCACTGGGTATTTGCAGAACATTCCCAAGGTAACTTCTGAAAAGGAAATCCTAAGTCTATTATAGCATCCCAAAAAAAGTCAACCTCCATCCTCCTATGATGGGCTGTTACTAAAATCCACCTACAGAAGTAGAGATTAGAATTACTTACGTGAAATACACACATCTCGAACTAAGGCTTCCAAAAAACTGGCATAATATAGTGACTTTTCATATTGTGTAATTTTATCTTTTAGTAACTTTCCAAACTCTGTGAAGTCATCTCTTGAAGATGGGTTCATAGCATCTATTCCATAAACTGTATTATTAACACCTGCAGGAGAAGAGGGAGCACTAAAAATATCAGAAAGATTTTTTTTAGGTTTATAAACCAATTCGGTATCTGAACAATGCTGTTATTTCATGCTAAAGCAGAGTTTCTTAACCTGGGTCCACTGGAGTTCTTGGACAGAATTCAGCAGGTCTGCAAATTTGGATCAAAGATTACAACTTTATTTTCTTTAACCTCTAATTTAGCATTTCCTTCCATTTTAATTATAGGCAATAAATCACAGTGGTTATAACTAGCAAAAACCTGTTACTAGTAAAGATCAGATATTTTCATATCACATTACAGTTGTAGTTCTCTTAAAATACTGTTTCGGTCATCATTACTTTCAAATTACATTACTTATTAGATAGACCTGCCACTAGATCTTATTTACTGCATTAATAAAGAAGCACATTATTACTGTATCTCGTCTTTTTAACATTATACCTATTTCAATAGAACAGACTTCCTTAGTAAGTAAAATTCTATGTATTTTATTTTCTGCATTTAAAAAACCATCATATTAAGAGGAAACCTGTAGTTTTCACCACAGCACCAAAAGCGTCCCTGGCACAAAAAGGATGTTTTTAAAGTTTATGTCTAAGAATAGCCTGCAGCAAGGGAGGGCCTGGGTGGATCAGCTGAGCGGCTGACTCTTGCTTTTGGATCAGGTCGTGATCCCACTGTCATGGGATCAAGCCCTACGTCGGGCTCCATGCTGAGCATGGAACCTGCTTGGGATTCTCTCTCTCTGCCCCTCTTCCCCTGTTCCTTTCTCAAAATAAATAAACTTAAAAAAAAATAGGCCACAGTAAAATGGGGAGAGAAGGAAAAAGCAAACAAAACAAAAACCCAGATGGCTCCTGTCAAAGTATGCAGCTGACTCCAGAAGCTAAGAGGGGTAAGCCATGTATTAAAATCCCAATAGAGGGGCACCTGGGTGGCTCAGTTGGTTAAGCATCCGACTTCGACTCAGGTCATGATCTCACAGTTTGTGGGTACAAGCCCCGCCATCAGGCTAGGCTCTGTGCTGATGGCTCAGAGCCTGAAGCCAACTTCGGATCCTGTGTCTCCCTCCTTCTCTGCCCTTCCCCCATTCATGCTCTGTCTCTCTCTCAAAAGTAAAATAAACATTTAAAAAAATTTTTTAAAAATCCCAACAGAAAGAATCTGGCCTAAAAGGATTCTAGGCTAAGAGTACACTTTGTATCTTCCTCAATAGCAAATTGAGTTAACAGTATCACTGATTTAGTATTTTAGTATGAGAAATACAACATTAAAACCCTATTAACTAAATGATGGCTGTATGAATCCATGTTTTTGCCTTGCAATCCATAATTGTCCCATTTTAGAATTTTTAAGTAGCATGTAAACTCTTTTCTTTAATAAACACTTGGCTGGCTGTTACCATGCTATGAAGACACTGGATAATGGCTGCATGCCCTCTGCAGGTTAAGATCTGCCAAGCACACGCCAGTGCACAGGAGCACCCAAAGTAACTCCTCAGGTTGCCAGCAACTCCCAGAGTGAGAAAATCACATCTCTCACAGAAAGGACAATGATCACTTGTCAGCCTTCCTTAAAGAACAGGAAGGATGGGGATACAATTAGCTATAGGTTTCAAAGCTCTTTAACTCTTTCAACATAATCTTCTACTCCGAAAAGTACACAATAGGTAATGACAACAATGAGGTTAAACAAAGGGAGAACTTTTAACTATTTCTTTGGCCATGTTTCTTACTTTCCCCTTCATGTCATGTTACTCTCCCCCTAGAACACTCTGAACTTCCATACATACAGGATCCTGAATATGTTTTTTATCTCACGTACCACTCACAACTGTAGCATGGCACACAGAAATGGAAGCCCTCTGAAGACTGGGTATGGCGAGGGCCAAGAAGGGTCACAGAAAGGAATGATCCTGAGCAGAGGCACAGCTGAAGGTGAATGCCCCACAGGGACATTCTTATCCAGATTTAAGACAATAGGACAATGGAAAGAGCCTAAATGTCCATCAACTGATGAATGGATAAAGAAATTGTGGTTTATATACACAATGGAATACTATGTGGCAATGAGAAAAAATGAAATATGGCCCTTTGTAGCAACGTGGATGGAACTGGAGAGTGTAATGCTAAGTGAAATAAGCCATACAGAGAAAGACAGATACCATATGGTTTCACTCTTATGTGGATCCTGAGAAACTTAACAGGAACCCATGGGGGAGGGGAAGGAAAAAAAAAAAAAAGAGGTTAGAGTGGGAGAGAGCCAAAGCATAAGAGACTGTTAAAAACTGAGAACAAACTGAGGGTTGATGGGGGGTGGGAGGGAGGGGAGGGTGGGTGATGGGTATTGAGGAGGGCACCTTTTGGGATGAGCACTGGGTGTTGTATGGAAACCAATTTGTCAATAAATTTCATAAAAAAAAAAAAAAACAAAAACAAAAACAAAACAAAACAAAATTTAATTGGGCAGGAGTAGTAACTATTTGAAAGTAGTGGAAATTATTTACTATTTTTGTTTATTTTGCAAGCAAAATAGAACCTGATCATGTACATTATGTAATGAAACAAATTAACTTTGCTCTAAAATTGATTAAATTGTAATAACATTTAAAAAAAATAAATAAAAAAAAAAAAATAAAAAAAATAAATAAAAAAAAAAAAAAAAGGGGGCGCCTGGGTGGCGCAGTCGGTTAAGCGTCCGACTTCAGCCAGGTCACGATCTCACAGTCCGTGAGTTCGAGCCCCGCGTCGGGCTCTGGGCTGATGGCTCAGAGCCTGGAGCCTGTTTCCGATTCTGTGTCTCCCTCTCTCTCTGCCCCTCCCCTGTTCATGTTCTGTCTCTCTCTGTCCCAAAAATAAATAAAAACGTTGAAAAAAAAATTTAAAAAAAAAAAAAAAAGACAATAGGACAGCCCTATAGTCAGTTCAATATTTAAACCTCAAAGCTACAGACCTCACATTTCATCCAAATTTCATCCAGCTGATATATTTAAAGGAGCAAGTGACTTTATTTGAAAAGGTCCAATGATTTATCTTAATAACCTTTTATGTGATACTCGGAACATAATCATTAAAAAATCTGAAAATGTATTTCACTCTGCCTTAAGCAATGAAACCTCAAATATAAGATAAAAACTACTTTCGAATATCTAAGTTAGCCAGTATTGTTATGCCAAAAAATGGAGATGTTTTCTAAACTTTCATAACTAGTAAGACTTCCACCGCATGCACTTGGAACTTCAATACTTCACTGCAATCACCCCCTCCCTGCACCTTACCAAAAGTTTCTTTTGCTAATTCAAGGTCTGACTCTTCCTGTAATTTCTTTAGCCGCAGTTTATCTGCTAATTGTTCTTCTGGTGTTAGCACTTTAGGTTCTTCAGGTTCTTCTAACTAAAATGAGACAGAAAGAAAATTTTAAAACGGCTGGGATTACGAATGACCAGTACATTTTTGAACTGTGTGAACTTTTTTTAATAAACACAAAATTATAAATAATAGCAAATACTTATAAAGTGTTTATTTCAGGCATCCTTCTAAACACCTCAGATGTTCTTATCCTGATTTTACACAAAAAAATTTGAGGCAGAGAGGTTAAGCAACCTGTCCATGGTAACAGAAGGTTAATACAGCTGCTAATGTGAGAGAGCTGAGTTAAGAACCCAAGAAGACTGAGTTTATTTCCACAGCCTTTTAAAAAATATGGAATTGAGATTGTAGACAAGGGAAAAATCACACTCACATTCTGCCGCTAAAGACTGTATATTGATTGAAACAACCTTTCTAGGGCAACTTGGTAATGTGCATCAAGTCTTAAAATAACTTTTATATGCTTTATGTGGACTCAATTCCACTTCTAGGTATTTATCTTAAGAAACCAAAGATGCACACTAATATTTAGCCACAAGGATGTCCATTGGAGTATTACTTATAATTTCCAATAAATTTAGAGATAACCCAAATGTTCAACAAAAGAATAAATAAAACATGGCACAGCCATATGACAATACAGATGGCCCTTGAAGAAAACAGGTCTGAAAAGCATGGGTCCACTTATTCAGACTTTTTCTGGTATTTATAGTACAGCAAATGCATTTTTCTCTTCATGATTTTCTTAACATTTTCTTTTCTCTAGTTTACTGGAAGAATATGATATATAATACACACAACTACAAAATTATGTGTTGACTGTGTTAGCAGTAAGGTTTCCAGTCAATAGTAGGCTATTAATAGTTAAGTTTGGGGGAAGTCAAAAGTTGTATGTAGCTTTTTGACTGTGCAGGGGTCAGCACCCCTAGCCCCCACATTGTTCAAAGGCCAACTGTACTATGCAAACATAAAAAAAATGTTTTGGGGGCACACGGGTGGCTCAGTCAGTTGAGCATCCAACTCTTGTTGATTTCCATCCAGGTCATGATCTCCCAGGGTCATGGGATGGGGCCCCACATCAGGCTACATGCTGAGTGAGGAGCCTGCTTAATATTCTCTCTCTCTTCCTCTGCCCATCCCCCACTTGTGCGCACACACGTTCTAATTAAAAAAAAAAAAAAAAATTGGGGGCGCCTGGGTGGCTCAGTCAGTTAAGCATCCGACTTTGGCTCAGGTCATGATCTCACAGTTTGTGAGTTCGAGCCCTGCATCGGGCTCTGTGCTGACAGCTTGCAGCCTGGAGCCTGCTTCAGATTCTGTGTCTCATTCTCTCTGCCCGTCCCCCAGGTGTGCTCTGTCTCTGTCTCTCAAAAATAAATAAAAATGTAAAACAAAACAAAACAAACCACCAAAAAACGTTTTCCTCTTGGGGCACCTGCGTGGCTCAGTAGGTTAAGCATCCCACTCCAGCTCAGGTCATGATTTCACAGTTCATGAGGTCAAGCCCCATGTCGGGCTCTATGCTGACAGCTCAGAGCCTGGAACCCGCTTCAGATTCTGTCTCTCTCTCTCTGCCCCTCCCCTACTCATGCTCCATTTGTCTTTCAAAAGTAAATAAACAATAAAAAAATTTAAAAAAAGTTTTCCTCTTATTTACATTTTTATATTATTATTATAAAAGTAACACATTATCATTGTTAACAAATTTTAAAGACACACAACAGAAGTTGTCAGTTATTTTCCAGTTCTACTTCTCTGACAGTCAACAGTTTAGTGAATATCATTTCTTTATACTGTGATACTTCCTACAACAAATGTATCACTTTTACTATGAAGGAGAATCTTTGACAGTATTCATTAAAGTGGGAAAAAAGTAAAGGGAACTTGTGCTATTCATAGTTAACTATGTCTATGCAGCTTGCAGATTCTGACTCACAAGTCCACTTCTGAAATACATCATATTTTGTTTCTCATGGAGAGGATAAAATGAGAAATGTCATTATGCCAAGTTAGGAAATCTCAGAATACTTTCTAGAAAGAAAAAAGGAAATATCTTGACTTAACTGTCTTTGTAGACCTGGACATTATTAAGTATTTCCTGCATCAAAACTGAACTCATCTTAACTCAATATTTTACTTAAGACAAACTGAGCACACTCTAATAAGGTTTATGTTGGATATAAATACCAAGACACAACAAAGGAAGTACAAATTCTAACTTCAATGACCAAGAAAGATCTAACCAAGATGGCTTCTTAGACTGAGTTCTAAGTTTCTATTGCTTGTTCTGATCATAGAAACACACATGTAAATATTTTTGATATGCAAGTATAAATTATTTTAAAAGTATCTAAAATGTCCCTGACTGGGGAAACACACTCTGATACACTGTTGGCAAATGCAAACTGGTACAACCCCATACAGAGGGCAATTTGAGAACCCTTGGCAAGACTACAAATGTAATTTGCCCTCTGACCCATCAATCTCTCATTTGACAATCTATCCTACAAATATGACTATACCCATTAAAAATGACACACAGATACGGCTATTCATGGAAGCAGTTAGTTCAAGTACAGGAATGGGGAAAAAAGATCCAGCTGCCCATGACTAGAAGACTGGTGAAATAAAATATGGTACATATTTGTAGCAACAGAATACCATACAGCTACAAAAAACAAAAAATAAAAAAGAATAAACCAAAAACTAGTGAAAATGCTTTCTTATAGGGGGTGACAGGGAACAGGATGGAGAGGACAGGACAGGAATGGATGCTTGAGACTTTTCTGAGTATACCATTTTTGTATGGTTTTGCCTTCTGAACATTATTTCATGTTTAAAAAATAAAGTTACATAAAAAATAAAACTTTAAAAATGGAAATGGTAACAAATGACTCTAAAATATGTATCAAAAGACATACTGACACAAAATAATACAAATGACTTTAGAACCCAGAACATAATTATACATCCTTAGAGAATATATTCTCAATGCAAAAAGAATTGCAAAGAAATCCTACAAACATTGTTAGTATTACTGGTATTGTAGAAAAGCAAATAAACAATTACGTTAAGGTTATTAGAATCCATGAACTAACGCTGACATACACAACACATATACTCATGCATTTCTTTCTTTCCTAGCTTCACCTATAAAAATGGGTCTAGAAGGCAAGGCCACCTCAATAATGCTGAGTACTACTAGCAACTAGATTTGGCTTCTAAACATCATTTCCACTAAAAACCTCAGGGAAGTAGCACATTCCAGGCTTAAAGAATAGAGTTTACCAGGTGAGCCCGGCACTTATTGTGCCAGAAAGCAGAAGTTTTCAAAGACTAATAGGGTTCTGTCAAAAGGATGAACATTAGAACAACTGAAAGAGTTTCCTACTGGCCAAAGTTGGGAAAATTTGAGCATCAAAAGAATAATTACTATATCTGAGTAAAATTTATAAAAACCTGTACATCTACAAATTTACTCAAAAGAAAAAAACCCACAAACCCCTCATTTTTCAACCCCTTGAAGTTACTATTACACTCCCTCCTTACTCTGGAAATTAGTGATTACAAGAAAACAATTAAGCTTTTACTCTGCTTTTCTAGCACAAACCATATCAAAGTAATCAAACAGCAAAGCAAGTAGAAGAGGAAGAAGAAAAGCCAGCCAGTAACAAATGGAAGAGAAGTCACTGGATGAGAAAAATCACCATTCTGCAATCCCTAATAAAATAATTAGGCAACAATCATTATTAACACTAAACTAATGGGTGGGAGCTTGACGTGAAATCGGATTACTTACAAGAATATGTAATTTTATAATAGAAGGATCAGACTGTTACCACCTTAACCCAGTCATCAATTTTAGCATCACTAATAATAGGACAGATATTACGTGACTCTTGATGTGATATGATGCAATATGAAGCACATAGCATGACCTCTAAAGTATTCCAATTAAAAAGGTTTAATCTGAATCCAATCAAACTTTTAGACTTACCAGCCAAGTTACAGGAAATTGCAACTGTAAGCAATCAGACAAATCAAAAAGGTGGGATATTCTACACGACAATTGGGATCCTCCCTTCAATAAGTGAATGTCATTTTACTTTTTTTTTTCAAGTTTATTTGAGAGAGAGAGCACATGCATGTGCATAAGCAAGGGAGGGGCAGAGAGAAGAAGAAACAGAATTCCAGGCAGGTTCTGAGCTATCAGCCCAGAGCCTGATGCAGGGCTTGAACTCATGAACCATGAGATCATGACCTGAGCCAAGATCAAGAGTTGGATGCTTAACCAACTGAGCCACCCAGGTGCCCTTACTGTCATTTTAAGACAGAGAGTAAAAGATACTCTAGGAGACTTAGGATATGTTAACAACCTAATGCAATGAATCTAAGGTCCTTGTTTAAACAAACCATATGTAAAAGATATCTTGGGACAATTAGAAATTGGGCACATATAGGGGTACCTGGGTGGCTCAGTTCGTTAAGGGTACAACTCTTAATCTCAGCTCAGGTCACGAACTCACGGTCATGAGATCAAGCCCAACATTAGACTCCACGCTGAGTGTGGAGCCTGCTTGAGATTCTGTCTTCCTCTGCCCCTTCCCTGTCTGTGCACTCTCTCTCTCTCAAAAGACAAAATAAAACAAAACAACAAAAAAACCAACCCGTATAAACTGAATATTAGATGACATTAAAAAATTACTGTTCATTCTATTAGATACGTAATCATGTGAGAAACAGCTCTGATTTTTCAAAGATGCATACTGAAGTATTTAAAGATAAAATGCACATTTTATTTACTTGATTTTAACAAAAAAAGATGAAGCAAATATGGCAAAATATTAGCAACTGTTAAATTTAGGTGACATACATGATTATTCATTATGATAACTTATCTTTTATTTTGAGGGGCTTTTTTAAATATTTATTTTTGAAAGAGAGAGCACACGCAAGAGGCAGAGGGGCAAAGAGAGAGGGAGACACAGAATTCAGTTCGGGGATTTACTTCTCTAATAGTGTCCATTTATAGTCTTTACAAAGCCCGTCAGACTGCTAGGTAATACTTGCTGTCTATTAAGACAATGTAGCATTACTGATGTGAGAATTCTGTATTTCAGGAAATTAGTATTACTTACCCTCTTTTTAATTTCTTCTTGCCTTTTTTTCTGCTGCCGTTCTTTCTCTTTTATTTTCTCTGCTATTTTTTTCTTTTCTGAAATTTTTACTTCTGAAAGAAATGTTTTAATCACAGTTACCTTGAATATTTTCCAGTTTGTGGATGAGACAGACATAACAATAATATACTTCAAAAGACCAAACTTCTCCTAGCTCCAATTTCATATGGTGATTTACTCGTGAATAACAATGGGAAAGTTCTGGGACTCTTCCTTTCTCTTCTCTGATCTGACCCCTAGGACCCAAACATCTCCCTTCATATTTCCCCAGTGCTTTCAGCAGGATTTAGATTATTAAAATATGAGATCACACCCTCCTCTACTGTCTCCTAACAGCAGCACTCAAACAGAAAGTGGCAGGCAGTCTCCAATCTGATTATGTTTTGAGGGGAGAGAAGAGATGGGAGGAGAAGAGAATAAAGTGAGAATGGAAGGGTGTTTGGTTTCTCAACACAGAAATTTTCAATTTTGCAAGCATTTTGTCATTTGTCTTAACATAAGTATTACATGCTCACAAGATATAAAACCAAAAATGACGGAACCCCAGTGGCTCACCTGGTTTTACTTCTGCTTCCTCTTTTTTTTCATCATCATCATCATCCCAGTTATCCTAAAGAAAAGGACTTCTATTAATAATTCTTGCCTGTTTACTTTTCCATGTGCAACTTATCTAACGCCACAGAAAGAAGTTTTTTTTTTTTTTGTACTGCATTAAAATTGTAAATTAATGTTAGGAAAATGCACATCTTCATAATGTTGAGCCACCCTAGCCAAGGAAAAGGGCTGTTTTTCCATTTGTTCAAGTCTATTTCTGTATCTTTCAAGGAATGTTTTAAAGTTTCCCTCTTGGAGATTTTGTGAATTTCTCTTCAAGTTTGTTCCTAAGTATTTCTCTTATGTGTTCCTACTGTAAATTGGAGGGTTTTTTTTTTTTCCTTCCCTGTTATGTCCTCTAACTGGTTATTATTTGTGTATACAATTGGTTTTTATATGTTAATTAATTTGTCACTTTCAATGATTCT
Organism: Lynx canadensis; assembly: GCF_007474595.2. Lineage (NCBI taxonomy): Eukaryota > Metazoa > Chordata > Mammalia > Carnivora > Felidae > Lynx > Lynx canadensis. The sequence continues at coordinate 58,787,288 of NC_044308.2, forward strand.
CTAGGGTTTTCCAGGTGTACTATAATATCATCTGTAAATGAAAATGGCTTTACTTCTTTACCAATTCTTATGCTTCCACAACTGATTTATCTAACTGCACTGGCTAAACCTCTAGTACACTGTGAATAATGGCAGAGATAATGGGCATCATTATTTTGTTTTTTGTTTTTTGAGAGATAGAGAGCAAGTGGGGGAGGGGCAGAGAGAGAGGGAGACAGAATCCCAAGCAGGCTCCAGTGATGTCAGCACAGAGCCTAATGCAGGGCTTGAACTCACAAAACTTGAGATCATGACCTGAACCAAAACCAAGAGTCAGAAGCTTAACCAACTGAGCCACTCAGGCACCCCTGCCTTGTTGTTCTTAATGGAAATATTTCTAGTGTTTCCCTACGAAGCATATGCACCCCACCACATTTATGCAGTAAAATTTATCAGTCTTTTCTTTTTATTGTCTGTGAATTTCATCAAGTCAGTTTCTTCTAAAACATGTATGCTTTCATTGTTTTTTATTTAGATCTCTAGTCCATATGGAGTTTTTTCTTTTGTGTGGTATGAAGTATGGATCTAACTCTTTTTCTAAATGGTTACCTAATTGTCATAGCATCAGTTATTAAAAAGTATACCTGAGCCCTGTGATTTGCCACATACTAAATTTTCACAGGTACTTGGTCTACTTCTGCTTTCCCACAGGTCTACTGTCTCTTCATGCACCAATACCACACTGCTTTCATTACTTTAATTAATTATAGTATGTTTTTATGTAGGTCAAGGCTGGTTCCCTCTCTTATAGGTTTTCAGGCTTTTTAGTGTTCTCCTGGCCATTCTTGCATGTTTGTTTTTCCATATGAAATTTTATATCAACTTGTCTGTTAACACAACACAAGACAACCAAGCCAAAACTACTTCTCTTAAAGTAATTTGCAGTTGTTTTAAATAAAAAATTAAAAGGACTTTATATTTCTTACTTTCCCAAATGTGAAAGCACCCAACATTCTAGCCAATGGCTCAATTATTGATATACAACACAACCTATACAACACAATTATTGGTATACAACACAACCCTGATTAATGAATTAAATCTATATAATATTTAAGCCCAGTATTTAAGAGCAGTCAAGAGCTGATCAATAGCTTATTGAACCCACTCCCTAACTTGGGTAGGGCACTTTAAGGTTGATCTATACTCTTGTCTTTTCTACACCTAACACAGTCACTGAACTAAATATAAACTGATTATCAAACAATTTTCTAAAGGTTCCAGAGACTTTAGAATGTTTAAGTTTAATAGGGACAGCCATTTGAAGCTGAACCACAGGATTGCAAGAGGCTCTGCTGCTGCTGGAAGATGTAGAGGCTGACTAATGTGCCATAACTATGACACCAAGCTTCTGTTTTATAACAAGACAGCTCATAATGAATCAGTCTAGGTATTTAAACTAACCAAGCCTCGATTTTAATAAAATTCTCTAAGTCCACCAGAGAACTAAAAAATCCTGATTAAGGCTATCATAGGCTCTGCAAGCAGAGTAGAAAGAAATTTGGATAAAAGTAAAATATTTTTATAATCACCTCACCCTGGCAATTTAACTCACAGGTCAAGGTTAACAGACTGAAAACAAACCTGCTAGTCATTATTTGGACATCTAAGATACAAGAGTTAGAAATTAAAAAGCAGATGTTTGTATAATCTGACTGGTTTGCTTAAGTGCTTGTTATCAATACACCACAGTACAAAAGGAACCCTAGAGTTGAAAATAAAAATTAACTACTAGGAGTTTTTTGTTATTGTTTTAATCTTCACATAATATAGAAAGCTGGGTCTGTGAGTGACATCCTGCTTAGGTGGTGCTCCAGACAGGAAGACCATTTGCTTACTTCAAAGGGGTACATATTCACCACTCTCTATTAATAATAGTGATGATGATGATGATGATGATGATAAAGCATTTACTAAGTGTTTACTTTGCACCAAACACTGTGCAAAGGGCCTTACATGTAGTAACACAGTTAACCCTCACGAAGTCCTGTAAGTAAGATGGTGGTTTCTCCATTTTATAGGTAAGAACATTAGGCCCTCAGATAGCTATCCCAAAATCTCAGTGAAAAGTAATGAATGAACCAAACCAACAAAAACAAAACAAAACAAAACAATGAAGGAACCAGGTTTAAAGTGTCATAGTAAACAACTTCTTATTGGAGTACTGAAGTATACCATAACTATCTGAGAACTAGGTCCCTCCCCACTAAAATTCATTCTATCAATCAGTTCTGGAATGAGCTCCCCTGGAATTGCAGGAAAGCTCATCAAAGGAAGGGTATGGCACAGAGTGATGTGTCCAGCTACAACTATACCAGTTACCTACCTCAAATTGCCTGTGATGGTTTTCTATTAATTTTAAGAAACAAGTCTAGCAGCCTCTGGTACCAGGAGGCCAAGAGGGGAGAGGTATAGCTAAAAATGAGCAGCTCCATCCCAATACCTCCAACATGGAGAAACAGATACATCAGGAGCATTTCTCAGTTCCCTTTCCCAGTAAAACATCACCCCACCCCCATCCATATCCCTGCGCCCTCAATATCTCATTTATACCAACTCTATGTACCCCTATCCCAGTTCCTGGTTTCCCTAAATCAAAGTATAAATCTTATTCCAGACACTCAAACTGTCCCATCAGGGCTGACATAATGAGGCTACCTAGATTCCACCACAGAATGGATTTTAGTAGCAAAAGCAGTGGTTCCTATCAACAAGTCCTGGGAACAGCTATGGCACCTGCTCCTGCGTTCATAAAAGGACCATGGAAGGCAAGCTCTGCCTGTCACCCTCACCCCAAAGTGCTTGAAACAAGGCTGCCCTGACTGGGGACAAGTCCCTAAAGAAGGGAGCATAGTGAAGTCAACAGAGAGACTTCCAAATAGACGTAATTCCCACAGCATAAGGCCAGGTAGTTTTCCCCAAGAACTAGAGTTTTTGTTTCCTTAGTTATAAAATTTGCCAGCGCCTAAAAAGTAAATGTAAGGTCAAAATCTGCCCAATTTGCTGTAAACACTAGGACCTTGTAAATGCTGACAGTAAGTTCAGATAAAATTTAAAAAACATTCTTAGAGAAACACCTAAAATTTAACACGTTTAAACAGAGTAAGTCTGTAATTTAGTAAGCTCTAAATGGTTATTTGGTTCCAGAGAATACTTATCAATAACCAAGTAAATTCCTTACCCAATTTTTGGTAGCTAATAGATCTTCCAACTGTAATATTCAATTAAAAAATTTTTTTCTGATGTTTATTTATTCTTGAAGGAGAGACAGAGACAGAGCGTGAGCAGGGGAGGGGCAGAGAAAGAGGGAGACACAGAATCCGAAGCAGGCCCCAGGCTCTGAGCTGTCAGCATGGAGCCTGACATAGGGCTTGAACTCACGAGTCAGGAGATCATGACCCGAGCTGAAGTTGTACACCCAACTGGCTGAGCCACCCAGGCTGCTCTCCTAAAATGGCTAGCTACCTTCCTTAGAACAGAGGCAGTTTAGGGGCACCTGGGTGGCTTGGTCAGTTAAGCGTCCAACTTCATCTCAGGTCATGATCTCATGGTTTGTGGATTCGAGCCCCATATCCGGCACAGTGCTGACAGCTCAGAGCCTGAAGCCTGCTTTGGAATCTGTCTTCCTCCCTTTCTGCCCCTCCCCCACCTGTGCTCTGTCCCTCTCTCTCAAAAATAAACATTAAAAAAAATTTAAAAAAAAAGAACAGAGGCAGTTTATCAATCTCTTGCTAATCTACACTCTTCTACAGATACAAACCCAACATCATTTGAGCCTTTGCTCTGAAAGAGATGGCTGCTTTTCAAGTTTAAAACCTACTTCCCAATTGAACATGACTGAGAACTGAAAACAAAAATTTTAAACCCTGCTTTTTAAACATTTCTAATAATACAGCCAGTAGTTGGCTGATCTGTCATTTTTACAATGCACAACTACAGAATGTCACATGCAATCAGAGAACACATTTAGGGCTGAAAATGCTTTCCAACTTAAGCAAGATGTATTTATAGATCATCAAACAGAAGTAGCTTCAAAGGAGCAGTAAAATTCTTCTGCCCCATAGCAAGAGTCCATTAATTAACATATACTCTTTTACTTCCCTTTAAGTAATTTGGTTTAGATAAACAACCTTTTGCAGAAAAAGAGTCTTTTACTGATGTTCTGTAAGCTGTACTGACGTGCTCTAAGAGGCTTCAGAACTGTGTAATAGGCTTCTGGCAAGTCTAGACTTCCCAGCAAAGTTCAGTTCTTAAAAGAAGCCTAAATGTTCTTCCATCATCTCAAAACTATGCTGGTTTCTGGAAGCTAAGGTACCTGCCTCTAAAGTCTACTTAATTTAATTCAATTCATTAAGTTTTTAACATCCTACTATGTATTATGGCTAAGCACTCCGTTGAATTCCATCTCAAGGCCTACCAGTTTCACATGTGGAACTATTATTAATCAATCCTACTTCAAATGCCTGGCTAAAGCAATATCAAGACAATGAACACTAAACAAATGGCTTATTTATTTTCAGTCATCCAGCATGACAAACACATTTTCAACACCAAACATGCTTCCTAACTGAGGCGCCTGGGTGACTCAGTCGGTTAAGCGTTACACTTCGGCTCAGGTCATGATCTCATGGTTTGTGGGTTCGAGCCCCGCACTGGGCTCTGTGCTGACAGCACAGAGCCTGTTTTGGATCCTCTGTCTCCCTCTCTCTCTCAAAAATAAACGTTAAAAAAAAACAAAACAAAACACTTCCTAACTAAAAACTTACTAGTTTATAAAAACTGCCAGGGTAGTTTGATATAATTGAGATTTCCTCAAAATAATGATATAATTGAGATTTTCCTCAAAATAATCTGGTTAGGGGAGAATAGTTAAGTGGAGATACAGAAGAAGTAAGATTGCTCATGGATTTATTTAAATTTCTCTTTAGTTCTGTTTATGTTTGGAATTTTTCATGAGAAGTTACACACTTCAAGATACCCATTTCCTGGCAAAATGCCCACCTTCTGAGTATTTCCCAAAAATCTCCTCTTCTTCAGAAATGCTATTTCTAATGCTTGAAAAATGTCCTTACTCTGGTAGATTTAAGCTATTAAGCAGGATACGATCCTAACAGATAGTTGAATGGGTAGGATGAGTCAGGCAGTTTTCAACTAAGTTCATTCTCGGATCTTTTAAAAAGAATTGTATAATAACATTATATGTGCAAATGCCAGAGATGCTTGAACACAGCCAGTTTTCTCAAAACAATTCTATACAACTTGAATAAATCTGGCTTTTAATCTATTCTATTGAAATACTAGGAGGCTAGTAAAATAAAGTAAAAGTTGTATTGTCCCTGCTTGCCGGGGCTATGCACTCATTGCCTTAACACAACCTACACATCACTCCAGCAATGGGGAAGGAGCCCAGTGACATATGCCAAGTGAACACTTCCTCCCTACCTCTGCATAACATCAGGATAGCAAGAAAGGTAAAATAAAGCCAGCCCGTGACATGAGACTATTTTCCTAGTTCTCATCTTTTGTTTTCTTTTTTTTTTTTAAGATTTTATTTTTAAGTAATCTCTATACCCAACAGTTGACTCAAATTTACAACCCAGAGATCAAGAGTCTCATGCTCTACTGACTGAGCCAAGCAGGCACACCTAGTTCTCTTGTTTTTAATTGGGAAGAAGCACAGCTTCTCTCCTCATGATTAACAATTCTATAGTCTCTCCTAAATCCATTTCTGTCACTGCCAGACAACTAAGTCAAGGACAGCAAAATGTTATAATGTCTACTGAAGAACAGTAAACTACTGAAGCAAATTACTGCAACAAAGACCTCAGTTTTCCTTTCATTTCTCAGGATATTACAAATGACACTAAATCTATATTCTTAAAAGTTAAACACTAGATGACAACACAAAGCGAAGAACTTACTCTGTTTCTACATCTTACCTTTGAAGACTTAAAAAATGCATATATTATACTATTTAAAGGCTATGATTATTTGATCTTGTGAAAACTAAGCTTTGTTTTTATATATTTACAAAAGGATTATGTATTAAAACATCAAAATTCAGAAATTTGGTACTACTCATTACCATCCAAAGTGACAAAATTCAACTCTAGACTGGTAAACTGAACAAGCAAAAACTTGCTTGTTAATCATTCCATTCAAAACACAAAATTCACAGTAAAGAGCCATTGTGGAGGGTCCCCTGGAGCTCAGGAAATCACAAAATGTGGCACAAAATAAACCCAGATACTGGATCTAAACAGGATATTTCCCACAACCCAGAAAAATTAAGGCAACATCCTGAAGTAAGAGAGTATTAACGTTTGCGTGCCTCCCAAGTGCTAGGCAACTCTGCCTAATGCTAGACATATTAGATCATTTAAAATGCAAAACAACCCCCTGAAGTGATCTCCTGTAAGGACAATTTAGATTGGGGAACTAAAAGGAAAGAGTAAAAAAACTTGTGGGGCGCCTGGGTGGCGCAGTCGGTTAAGCGTCCAACTTCAGCCAGGTCACGATCTCGCGGTCCGTGGGTTCGAGCCCCGCGTCGGGCTCTGGGCTGATGGCTCAGAGCCTGGAGCCTGTTTCCGATTCTGTGTCTCCCTCTCTCTCTGCCCCTCCCCCATTCATGCTCTCTCTCTCTCTCTCTCTCTCTCTCTGTCCCAAAAATAAATAAAAAACGTTGAAAAAAAAAACTTGTTTATGACCACAGATATAGAAAATGTCAAGGCAATAATATACACCTAGGTCTGTCTGATTCTAAAGCAGAGGAATCAAATTACTCCATGAATAACATACCTTGGGAATCTTGAAGAAATTCAATAGAAATAAACCAACATTTCAAGTGAGAAATAAAATGGACAAGTTCAGCTTTTTTCTCCAAGATCAACTTCAATGTTTATGTAAAAGAAATAAGATATTTGCATAAAAGAAAAATTCTGCACTAAAAGAGTGACTGGACAAGATGACCTTTATGGTCCCTTACAACCTGTAAATCTCCAAAATTAGTTCCAAGTGGTAAGAATTATATTTATCAGGAATGACACCATTTAGATCCAATAATCACAGGCAGGTTACTTCATGGCATTAGTCCAGACTACTCCCTTCAAGCTTCATTTTCTGGTACTTCTTTCCTGATTTCTCTCTCTTCTCATTTGCTGAATTATTCCCAATAGTCAGAACAGATGTCCTAACTGCTGCATCCAGTAAGCACAGAAAAAGTGAAAGGACAAATGTGAACTAAATGCTCAAAATAGAAAATCTGTTACAATGTAGTAACTAATATCTTGCAATGAGAATGATACACAATCCATTCCCATGTCTATACAACAAGTAAATGAAGCATCTAAGTATATGCACAATAGCACTACTCATTTATTAACCCCAATGTGTGCAAAGCTCACACTATTTCTGGACCTCAAGCTGTTCAATAAAGTAGACATCCACCTCATCAGACTCAGGAGAAAAAAAAAAAATCCAAACATAAGTAGTATTAAGTTCATAGTGATACCTAGCTTAAATTTTTTCAGCTCAAGCAGAAGGACTTAACAGGACTCCCAATATGTGTTGAAGGGTATAAGTCAGGAAAGCAAAACACTAAGTGAATCAAAACCAAGAGAAACCATCTTCTCAACTCATACAAAACTCTGCACAAATGTAAAAAGATTTTGAGAGTTCTGTTAGAAAGAATCTTAACATTCTGGGCTTGAGATGTTTGTTAACTACCAAAAACAAACAAAAAAAATGAATGCACTAGTCATAATGTCATCTGGACCAATATGAGTCCCCAGGAGTTTTCAACAACAAACGACAAGGGTAAATCTGGTTCAGATCAACAAGGCATAGGAAAAAAACACTGGCCCCCTCCTCTATTCTAACCAATATTTTCTTAGGCGTCGTTCGTATGCGAATAAATAACTCACTCCGTCAACTCTCCGTTTTCCCAGGACTACCTAGGTTTCTGACAACTTAACTGCTGGCTATCTCAGTACTCGGTTAATATTTTTACAACAGGGTGGGGAGAGGGTAGTCTAAAGTTATTTTGTAAACTTTACTGTTTCTACTTGTCTTGTGGGGGGGGGGGCGGAGGCTAAAATTAAAGCACAATATTTCATTCATCAAACTGCTCTAACAAACTCTACAAATGGGCCTTCAGAAACAAAAATGAGTTACTGCCACTAGGGATACCTGAGCTCAAACAGGCAGGTGGTTGTAAGACTTTCCATATGGGATAAACCATTGGGCTCAATGCCCAACTTCCCAGATCATTCTGGCGAGTGGCTCCAGACCGCGAAGTTTGCACGTGGGCCGGGCCCGGCCGCTGCTGTCACCTCCCGTCGCCAATTGGTGGGTGGGATCCAGGCCGGGACGCAGACCCTTAAAGAAGGGCTGGGGCCGGGGCCGCCACCACCCTCGCCAAGGAAATCCAAAAGGCCACGCTGCTCGACTCCGGCCCAAATGGCCGGCGAGCGTAGGGGAGGAGGGCACCGGGGGGCCCTACGCTCGCGTCTGGACCCGTAGACCGCAGGCTCGGGCGGCGCCCCTGGGCCCAGAGTCCACCAGCTCGCCCCTCGGCTGGCATCCCCGCCCGAGACAGCGCCAGTTCGCTCCCGCGCGGCCCGGAGTACCGGCCCGCACCCACCTTGACGTCCTCGTCCTCGTCCTCGCCTTCCCAGCGGTCCCCGCCGGCGGTGCCGCCGCCCCCCACCTTCCGCACCGGGTCTTCCACGGAGAACGTGTCAGCGTCTACGGAAGAGAGCGAGCCGCGTTAGTGCCCGATTCAGCTTGGGGCCAGCACCGGCCCAGCCCCTGTCCCTCGTAACTTCCCCTCACCCCAGGAGTCAGAGTCCCCCGCTGCTGCCGCCGCCATCTCGAACCGGGTGTGAGCGTGTGTGAGGGGAGAGCTAGCGAAGAGTTAGCGCGGCGGAGGTGAGTCACTGACTTTGCTCTCGTTGGCCGGCGCGGGGCAGGCTGGGACCGTGGCTGACTCTGCGCCGGGGCCCAGGCCCCGCCTCTTCTGGCGGCGGCGGCAGCGGCGACGCGCGCGCGGGCGAGAAGGGGGCGTGGAATGCGGCCGACAGCGCGGGAGTCGGCGGGAGAGTGAGACTGAGTGTTCCTTACCCCACAGCGTGGAGGTAGTGGTCCTGCAGGTAGTGGGGCGGGGAGAGAGGAAGCGCACAGGAGACGGCTGCCCCAGCGTAGGTCCCGGCGAGGAAACATACGTGCGAGGAAGTTAGAAGGGCGCCTTCCTTGGCGCTTGGTGCACGCCTGTCGTTGCTACCCTTTCCCTGACAACTGCAGCCCCGCCCCGACCGGCCGGGTGCGCCCTCCCTGTCTTCACTGTGGCCGCCGCCCGGAGCTGTTGGCGGATACCAAGGAGACCCCCAAGCTTTCCAAGCCGCGCCCGCCAGTGGGGGCGGCGGACCCGCGGCCCCGACCCCCGGAGGAGGCGTCGCGCGCTGGACGAGGGGAGATTGCTCTGGACACCGGCGTGGACCGGGCGCCCGGGAAGGAGCAAGTGGACAGGGCCGCATTCTTGGCAGCCTTCTCAGCCAAGGTACTCGAATTCAGCTCCTGGCGCGTTTGCCTTGAGTTATTCACGAAGGGATCGAAGAGATCCCCAGAACTCGAGGATTGTCCCTTCCTGTGAGCCCCTTGAGACCAGCCAGTACATGATTCTTTCGCAGAATAATTTCGGAAGTCGGTCTGCGCTAGGCCTTGTCCTCTCTAGCCTTGTCCTCAAGGAGCGCACAATCAAGTAGCAAAGATAGACATGTAAACAAAATTTCGACACAGTGTGATGACTGCAACAAAAAGAAGCATTATGAGGTTAAATGTAAAAAGGTAAATTTAACGGCGGAGGCGGGGGGCGGGAGGATGCATGAAAGGCTTCCTGGGGTAAGTTCTGCAGAACCTGGAGTTTGAAAGACCAAGTGAAATTTGCTCACGTGCATTTCCGGTGGAAAGAATGCCTGTGGTCCCTGACCTGACTGGCAACATTCGACATAAACTGAATAAGTAAACTGATCATAATAAAGGGTTTAAGATGGGCTAAACTGCACTCTGCCCTTTGGGCCACTGGGCTCCACTGCGGAGTATTAAGAGGAGCAGTTTCAGGTGTTTTTACCTTACTTTTGTTGTTAATTTATTTTCGAATATGTAATACACGTACTTGGTATAAAATCCAAGTTATAAAAGGGTATATACAATGATCAGCCATTCTGTTATTTCTAGGAGCAACAGTTGTTACCTATTTCTTGTGTTCGTGTGTATCTTTTCAGGGAGTCTAAAAATACACATTTTATTTTATTTTTTAAGTTTATTTACTTAAGCAATCTCTACACCCCATGTGGGGCTCGAATTGACTACCTGGAGACCAAGAGTTGCTTACTTTTACAACTGAGCCAGCCAGACGCCCCTGCAAATACATATTTTATAAACATGGTCTTTAAAGAGATTTTGTACAGCCCAGTTACTCTTAGTTTATTCCTCATCTACAGCCATATCTGGAGAGCTTGTTAGAAATACAGAATCTCAGACCCCATCCCAGACCTACTGAATCAAAATCTGCCTTTTAACAAGGTCCTCAGATGACTCTCCATGTTAAAGTATGAGAGGCAATGATATACAGTCATCCTTTTATAAAGCTAAATTAGAGGGAGGCTAGCAGAAGGCAGGGAAAGGCTGGAATGCAAGGTCCCTAGGGTGCAATAATCTTTTATTCACAGTTGTATTTCCACCATTTGGCACAGTATCTAATACCATAAAGTAAATATTTTATGAATTAATTAAATGAGAACACAAGCCTAAAGTAAGGCAATGGTAGCAGAAAGAAAAGAACCAATCTGGGAAATATTTAAGGGTCAAAACAATTTATTGACTGTGATGGTTAATTTTATGTGTCAACTTGGCTTGGCCGTGATAACCAGTTTTTAGTTAAACACTAGTTGTTGCTGTGAATGTACTTGTTGTATGTGATTAACATTTAAATCAGTAAGCTTTGAGTTAAAACAGATTAACCCCCAAAATGTGGATGGGTCTTATCCTAATCATTATCCAATCAGTTGAAGGCCTTAAAAAAAAAAAAAAAAAACACTGTAGAAAAAGGAATTCTGCCTCCAAACTGCCTTTGGACTCCAGCAGCAGCACTTGCCTGGGTTTCCAGCCTGCTGGCCTGCTCTGCAGATTTCAGAATTGCCAGCTCCTACAATCGTGTGAGCCAATCCCTTAAAATAAATCTCTTTATATATATACACACATGCTGTTTGTTCTGTTTCTCTGGATAATCCCAACTAATAACAGTGACTGGTTGGATATGGAGGGGAAGTGGGAGAGAGCAGTAGAGGATAGTGCTTTTGGAGATTGAACGAGTGGTGGTGACACCAATCTCCAGGTACCGAAGTCAAAAAACCGAGACCTATCTCTGCTTTCTTCCTCTCACCTCCTAAATTCAGTCACCAAGTTCTTTGATTTACTTCCACTATTAATCTTGAATACATTTAATTACCCCCATATCTCTTTGCAACCACCTTCATCCAAACTTTCTCTAGACTCTTCTATGATGACTTCCCAGTCGGTTTTCCTTCTCCCACCTTTCCCTCCACAATCCATTCACTACACGCCAGGCAGTTTGCTTATTTAAAAATGTAAATCAGATTGTGACACCCCTTTCTCCCAGTTGAAAAGCCTTTAGTGGCTTCTTGTTTTCATTTTTTAATTTTTTGTTCTTGTTCTTTTAAATGTTAGAGCGCAAACGGTGTGGGGGGTGGTTGCGGGGAGGGGTAGAGAGAGGGAAACAGGATCCAAGCTGGCTGTGCACTGACAGCACAGAGACCGATGCAGGGCTCAAACTCACTAGCCCAGCCGTGAGATCATGACCTGAGCTGAAGTCAGACGCTTAACCAACTGAGCCACCCAGGTGCCCCTGGCTTCTTGTTATTTTTAGAGTAAATTCCAATTCCTTACTATGGCATATAAGGCCCTACAAGTCCGACTCCTACCTCCTGTCAACCCCCTATGTCATTCTCTCTCATTAACTTCATTGCTTCTAGCCTTATAAGGCTACTAACCCTTTTCCTAGTTTTGGACTTTGTACTTGCTATTCTTTCTGCCTACAGTGTTCTTTCCACACCTCTTTGCATGGTTGGTTTTCTTCTTTCATATCAGAGTTCAAATGCTACCTTTGCAGAGCTCTTCCTGATCTCCTGCCTGCAAGAAGCCTCCCCCAGTTACTCTATCTCATTGCTCTGTTTTTGACATAGCATTATCATAATCTTTAATGACCCTGTTTACATATTTAATGTCTGTTTGCAGCATGGGGACCTTGTCTGTTGTTTTTACTACTATATTCCTAGTGCCTGGCATATAGTAAATGGTCAATAAATGTTTTTGAAAATAACTGAATGGTGCCTCTCATCATAATAAGAATAAGGATAAATTAACTTTTGGCCACATAGATCTTGACATTCGAAGGTAAGTATCTATTAGGTTTTTGGCCGATGTCTAGTAGAGGGGTATCCTGTTGAATTGGTATTAGACATTATAATTCATTTTCAATAGATTTTCTCTTTTGTTTCACCCTCACCAAGGAGGCATCTGATTGTAATCTAGTTTCATAGGGAGAAAACTTTTGCCAGTAAATGAAGGAAATTGAAATCTGGCTTAAAACTAGTGTCTCATGAGTTTATTGGTATGAACCAATTCCCCTGAATCTCATCAATTCTGGGGTGCACTGAATCAATTTTCTGGACTTTTAAATAGAAGTCCATACTTTGAAGTGTGAACTCATTCATTCATTTATTTATTCAGCAAATAATTATCAAGTGCCTACCCTGTACTCAGTATTGTTCTAGGTTCTGGGATATTACTTCAAGGTTTTAAACCACATGCAGTTGAAAATGGGTTTGTAGAGGGCGCCTGGGTGGCTCAGTCGGTTAAGCGGTCGACTTCAGCTCAGGTCATGATCTCACGGTCCGTGAGTTCGAGCCCCACGTCGGGCTCTGTGCTGACAGCTGAGAGCCTGGAGCCTGTTTCAGATTCTGTGTCTCCCTCTCTCTGACCCTCCCCCTTCATGCTCTGTCCTCAAAAATAAATAACGTTAAAAAAAAATTAAAAACAAAGAAATTGGTTCGTGGAGATGCTATGGAAAAATACATGGGCTATATGTAGGCAGCATTGATAGATTTTTGAGGCAGAAATTGAGAATTCACAGTATTGTGCATGTTGCTTTTTGAAATAAGGAAGCAGGGAGACAATTGTCTAGAATTATGTGCCAGGGATGCCTGGGTGGCCCAGTTGGTTAAGCGTCTTACTTAGGCTCAGGTCATGATCTCGCAGTTCACAAGTTGGAGCCCCCGCATCAGGCTCGCTGCTGTCCAGTGCAGAGCCTGCTTCAGATCCTCTGTCTCCCTCTCTCTCTGCCCTCCCCCCACTTGTGCTCTCTCTCAAAAATAAACATTAAAAAAAAAATAGAATTATTGTGCTGAGAATTTATTCAGTCCTTAAAATGAATCTGTGATTCACATGGTAGTCCTCTAGAGGAGCCCTAAAAATCACACAGAACAGTATTCTTATTTTACAGATGACCAGAGTAATTGATCAATGTTTGTTGAAAAAATTAATATTAAAATCTCTGCCTACAAGAACTTCATCATTAAGACCACAGGATAGGGGCGCCTGGGTGGCTCAGTTGGTTGAGCTTCTGACTTCGGCTCAGGTCACGATCTCATGGTCCGTGAGTTTGAGCCCCGCGTCAGGCTCTGTGCTGACAGCTCAGAGCCTGGAGCCTGCTTCAGATTTTGTGTGTGTCTCTCTCTCTGACCCTCCCCTGTTCATGCTCTGTCTCTGTCTCAAAAATAAATAAACATTAAAAAAAAAAAAAAAAAAAAGACCACAGGATAATAAATAACAGCAGAAATGGAGATGCCAGTGGCTTCTTTTTAAGTGAACTGCCTTAAGCACTAGACTCAAAATCTGAGATTAAGTGAAGTAAGGCTGAAGAGGAAGTTTTAATTGCAAACAGGACCAAGTCAAGACATTTATAAAATACCAAAATACTGAGTCATTACACATGTAAAAAGATTGATTTATATGATACAAGAAACTGACCTTTTTTTTATTTAACCCCAACTGCTACCCAAAAAAAGCCTACCCAAGATTTTGTAAGCATGAATGACAGCATCTGTCTCCATTCAACTCCTATACATTTGCTCTTACTTTTATATGGTGCATAAAATCCTACAGTTATCTTCCTATTCCTGTCCGTTAAATAGACAGTCCATACTCTCCCTAAGACTTTACCAACCTCCTGGCCTCAGATTGTCCATTAGGGTTATCGCACCGAATGTTTGTGGTCTTACGAGAAAGGGAAGACGTTGTATGGAGAATTAGGTTAACTTATTTAACTTTAATTTTTAAGTTTATGTGTTTATCTTTTTAAAAAAATCTTTTGTTTTTACTGTGTATTTATACTTTGAAAGACAGAGTGCAAGTTGGGGGAGATAGAGAGAAAGAAATCCTGAAGCAGGTTCCAGGCACTGAGCTGTCAGCACAGAGCCCAACGCGGGGCTCAAACTCACGAGCCGTGAGATCACGACCTGAGCCAAATCAGAGTGCTCAACTGGACTGAGTCCACCCAGGTGCCCAATGTGTTTATGTATCTATTTTGAGAGTGAGCAAGAGCAGAGAGGGGCAGAGAAAGAGAATCCCAGCAGGCTCCACACTGTCAATGCAGACCCTGACACAGGGTTCAAACACACAAATCGCAAGAATCATGATCTGAGCCAAAATCAAGAGTTGGAGGCTTAACTGAGCCACCCATGAGCCCTGAATTAGGCCGCCTTTTGTAAACTCTTTTAACTGATCTCCCACCAACCCCCCTCCTCTTTCCCTGTATGGTAAAGTGATCTTTTTCAAGATAAATCCAGATCATCTACTTCCTTACTTGATGTCCCCTCCACCCTGCAAATCAAGCCTGGCTTTACACTTCTTCAGTACATGTTCTACAGAATCTCAACCTAATGCTTTTTCAGCCAACCCAAGCCTGGTTCCAGACTAGATTGTGGCATTCTCAAAGCCATTCTTCCCCTTCATGACTCTTTTCCCAACATTATCAGTCTTCACTGCTAGACTGTAAGCTTGAGGGCAATGTCAGGGTTGTTTTCTTCTGCCGTTCATAAAGCCTGGAATAGTGTCCTAACACATAGTAAGGCAGCGCTTTAAAATGACTGTTACTGTCATTAGGAAGGCTACTTATAGCTTTCAACAAATATTGCCATACACCAAGTATAACATTAAAGCTCATTATGATAGCCACCAAAAGTTCTAGTTCATTTGGTTCATCCATTACTAAGCAACTACTAACCTTGGCAAACCATTTATATAAGCCTGCTACCCAACTACTTACCAGATTTCTCAAGCCATTCAGTACTGTCTTCATCATCCACTTTTTTCTTAACACTCACGCATATTTTCATCAAACACATTGTTACAAGGTGACCCTCTCCACAATCAGTTCTGTGGTCTTCATGTGAATGCACCCTACTGCTCATGTTTTTCTTTAAAAAACTAAATGTGGTTATTACAACTGCCTTGATTTTCTGCTGTCCTTTTCAGCTTCAGACATCTCCCCAAACACTGTGGCATGTATATCTCCCTGCATATCTGCAAAAGAACTAGCTGCTTACCATTTCTATTCTGGTAGTTATTGTATATTGCCTTACATTTATGATGTCTTGGTATCATTCATCTTTGTTAAGTCTGAAAAGTACATCTTCGGCACCCTTTGCACAGATGACACACATTGAGGCTTAGATACCTGCTTTTGGCTAGTAAGTTAATGATACCTATGGACTTGAAAATCCAGATCTTTTGATCCTGAAAGCTCTTTTATAACCAAACTCCCAAGTCAACTATTCACCCTGAAGTCGTCATTTTAAGATTTTAAAGTAATCTCTACACCCAATGTGGGGCAGAACTCACAACCTCAGATCAAGAGTTTGCATGCTCTTCTAAGCCAGCCAGGTCATTTCTTTCTAAAGGCCCCTGTACTCAGTGACTCTCAAACCTGTATGTGCATCAAACTCCTTGGAGCTTAGGGAAAATACTTAAAAAATCTCATCACAGCCTGGGGCTAGGGGAAATGAAGAGATGCTGATCAAAGGGTAGACCTCCAGTTGTATGAGGATCTAATGTTCTGGGGACCTAGTGTACATCATAGTGACTACAGTTAACAGTACTGTATACTTGAAAGTTGCTATCAGAGTAGATTTTAAATGTTCTCATCTCACCCTAACAAAAATGGTAATTAGGTGAAGGATGTTAACCTTATTGTGATGAACATCTCAAATATTTGTATCCAGTCCTCATACCATATACCTTAAACTTACACAATGTCAGTTTTGCTCAGTAAGAAGAAAAGTCTCACCACAGAAATCGGGGTGGAACCAGAATGCTATTTTGTAGTTATGTTGGTTCATGTTATTTTGCCCACTACATCAAATAGAAATTCCTCATCTTAGGTTCACCATAATCTGGTTCTTTGCCATCATCTCTTTTTTCAAAACTAGCCCCTTTATTCACATTTTATTCCACTTCTGCACACAGTAGGTCCAGAAATTGTCATTCTGCCTGTCTGTAACCTATTCTGTGTTCCTTACAGGTACATCCTGAAGATATCAAAGGGGAAAGTAATGTGAAAAAATCACGTAATTGTAACAAACAAGCAAAAAAGCACTATACAAATATAAGCTGTTAGATTGTTTCTAATGGCTGATAAAATATCGTCAAAGAAAAGTGCTTCCATAAAAGTTTTATTTATCCCCACAACAACCCTGTGAGGTAGGGTGATCAGGGCATTTGAAGATGAGAAAACTAAGTCTACATTACTTGTTCACGGCTATACTGCATAGTAAATATGTAGAAATTAAACTGAGATTTTTAAATATCCATGACTTTTATATTGATTCACATGGAAAAAGGCAGAGAGAATATTAACTCCCCCCTACCTTAATGCCAAAAGGACAATGCCTTGAAAAATCCCATTTCAAAAGATGAAAGTAGTATTTCATTGCTTATTTCTACAAAGATTTATAAAAAAAAAATAGTGAAATATTTTACAATTAATATATATAATGGTCTCATTCAGGGATGTCCTTCAGCTGTATATATGATCAACTATTCCAAGTGCTAGAAATGCAAACTCTTAAAAAGTAGGAGATAAGAATGATAATGAGCAGTAGCCTCAATCTTCTTTATTATTCCTCCATGTATCTTGAGTAAGTTCTGTGAAATCTGGTCCCGGTTTAAAAAAAAACTACCAGAGATGTCTGGTAAACTTTATTTTAGTTGCCTACTCTCAAACACCGTCACATTATTTAAAACAGTGATTTCCCAAAGCTGGCTATTAGAATCACCTGGAGGTCTTTAAAACACACACACACACACACACACACACACACACAAAACTCTCAGGCCCCACTCTAGATCCATCCAGACAGTTTCGCAGGGGGTTAGGCTTTTGGAATCTGTATTTCTTAAGCTCTTCAGAACGATTCTAATGGTCAGGTTTGGGAAACACTGATGTATTTTAAAATACTAATATCAAAACCATAAAGTAACTAAGTATAAACTTGCTGCTCTCTTCTCCCCTTTCTAAAAATTTCTCAAAACACATTATACCCCCAGAACTCTTGCCTCTGAGCAAGTAATTTCAATTCAAGATACAGAGAAACATTTTATAAAAATGTATCCTAGTGAGTGAGACTTGGATTCCCATAATAATTTAAGTGGCATTTGAATATAAGATACTGAGTTTTGTGGTTCTTATTCTGAAAATTTTAAATGTGTTTTATATAGGTTCCTAGCAGGCTTTCAACTTGGGAAGATATGAGAAGTAATGACATAATCAAGCATATCAGCACTGAAAAAATACTATACTCAAATATAGCTCATGAGAGGAATAAGAAAGTGAATGAATGACAACCTAAGGCCTTTTGGCCCATACATTTTTGTTCCCAGTCCACTCTTCCCCTATAAGGGGAAATAAAATAAACATTCTTTCCTAGTTGCTTGGCATAGTTATTCAGTGGGTAACTATTAACTAAGTTAATTTAGATACACAAGATTAAAAGAGATAACAAATAAATACCTAGGAAGACAAAGAGAAGTCAGTTCAGAAAACCTTAACTAGCTAATGATGTGGTATATAACACCATCGTGTTAGTACAATTAAATGAAGGCTTCAGTGTCCTTTACATTTCAGCTTTATGTGACTGACACAAGATGTGGAAGAGATCTGATCCTTATGAAGAATTCTGTGCTCGCTGTAAAGATTTGTAGGAATAATGACATGCTTTCTTCACTGATGAGATGAAGTCTCTCTTTTTCAGGCAAGTTGACTGAACAAAACAATGAAAACAAACTTCTTTAGAAGGCTGAATAAAGTAATTATCTAGCTGAAAAAGTCATTGGCCAAAGATCTTTTTTAAACCATTCTATGTTTAACACTTAAAAAAACAAACAAAAAAAAAAGCCAACAACAACAACAACAACCAAACAAACCAGAAAAACCAGAGAAATATAAAAAAAAACAATGTACACATCCATTTTCACTGACAGGTACAAGAAAATAGCCATTTATAGAAGTTACAATGCTTTCAACAGCTCCCTCCCCCCCAATTTTGGGAAACAAGATAAAGCCATCGGGTAAATAAATATACATACTAGCTAATATAAAACAATTATGGTTTCAAATTGTTATCAACTCTTTAAGACTCAAGAAGAAATATGGTGATATAAATCTGATTAGGGCTACATATATTACACAGAATTAAAAAACACAACTGATTTAAACATCCTAACAATAATACAAATATTTAAAAGAATGTCTTAAAAGCCAGACATTTATCACTGGAAATATCACAATTATAATATGTACTTCAGATATGTTAATGTGTATATAGGTCACTTTCGCTGTGTCTTATCAGGTATGCAACTCTCCTGCATTTCCTACAGTCAGTTTTTAAGAGTTCATGTTTCCTGTGTGAATTGAAGGAGCTGGGCACATCTCAATTCACAAAATAAACACCTCCGCTTAACTAAATGGAAGTGTGTTTAAGATAACATTTACCAAAAGATAAAAGAAAATTAGGGGTAATGAGAGGATAAAACATGTTAAAGTAGAAGGAAGCTGGATAATTGTCTCTTTATAAGTATTTTAAATTTATATTAACAAATTTAAAATGACCCAAATTAAGTAATGAAGAAAAATAAATTGGTCTCGAAAAATTTTCTCAGGTCATATAAAATTTCCCTTTATTCCTTTACAGAATCTTGTTATGCTAGATTCCTTTGTCAGTTGACTTAAAGAACTCTCCTAGCATGGGACTGAAAACAGTTTACCATTAATAAAAGAGGACTAAAAGTTGGTGTTTATTTAAAGTGCCCACAGGCACAACAGTACAGGTGCTTACATTTCCCTTTAAATCATGGGAAAGCCCTTTGAGACTGTGTTTGCTTAATCAGAAAAGCTTTCAGCAATTATAATGCACGCTGAAAGCTTAGATCTTCTTGTATAGGTTTAGGGTTTTACTGTTTGAGCATAAAAAGGGGAGCAAGGAGAAATGTAACTAGGTTCACAATTTTGAGCAAGAGCGTATGTAAAGGTAACGTATGTACATTTTATTTCAAGAAAGACAGAAGACAAACAGCATAAAGATGCCCAGATGCCCTAAAGATAAATACATTTCAAAGATTCTCATTAAAATGAATCTGGAGTATTTTTCCTGCAAGCAAAATACCTTTCTTTAAATTAAAACAAAAACAAACCAAAACAAATTAAAAAAAAAAAAAAACCAGTATTCTGAATTGCAAATGCGTTTGCTTTTTTTTTTTTGCAGAAAATCTGCCATGATTATTTTTTTTTAATGAATAAGGATTTTCCACAAAACAGGCTTGCTCTACATGCTAGATTTTTTAAACAGTTCAGTGACACAATATGCTAACTACATACACAACAGATAATATAGTAAGAAAACACTCAACCTGATGAAAAGTTAAAATCTTCATTAATACACTGAAAATTGACATAACTCATGCCTTTAAAATCAAAAATACAAAAATTAAATGTTTTCCTAAAAAGATTTCCTTATTTTAAGGATTCATTTGAAAATGAAGCTGCATGTAATTTGTACAATAAGTTGTACAAGTAAACAGGTAATATACATAAAAAATTAAGTGACATACTCCTCAATTATCAGTTGTCCACCTTTAATTTCCAATACTGTACTTTCTTAACAAGCATACAAAATATCAAACTTCTCTTTAGAAAAAGTGCCGTTCTTTGACATCCTTTACACAAAAACAGTCTGAGCCTGTGGCATGTTAATGCAGTCGAGAGGCAAAGCATACTAACTTTTACAAATTCTACCTTCCATAAAAAGCCTCCCGAAAAGGAGATTACACGCCACTATAAAAATATCAACCTCTTGTGGTAGCTGCATTAGAGAACCAAGGCTTGAAGACTATTTTCATATAGCATAGAAAACCACTATGAGAGCATATTAACTGCATTGGTGGCTTGGGAGTTTACTGTGCCACAGGATTATGCATAGCTACTGTAAGGTACCAAGACTGTTACACAGAGTTTTAAATTGATTGTAACCAAGAGCATAACAGAGGTACTACCAGCCCATGCAAAATAACTAAAAATACTGAGTCACTGTGCTGAATACTTCATTCCTGGAGAAAACCAAAGGCAGCAGTAACCAAATCAAGCCCAACAGATGACCAAACTCATTCTCCTCAAAGATTGGTGAGCACAGTGAAGTCTGAGGTATACCTTTATCCGTTAAATCCGTGTGCCATTGCAAGATATTACCATTTGGGGAACACATGCCATCACAATGGTTTAAATCTTTTGAATATTAGTCATTCATATATTCTTATCTACCCAGTCCTTTGATTTTTTTTAAAAGATTTCACCTACAGAATATTACAGAAACAAAATATAAATGCATGTCTTTCTAAATGAAACTTACATGGACTAAAAGTAGAGAATATTTTTAAACAAATATACAATATGCAGGCAGACAAAGCAGGAAAACGGCCATTCAAATGTATAAAAAAAACAAAACTGACTATTTCCAGAAAACTAGGAAGCGCCTCAACTAAAAGGAATGCATAATGAAAATCTAATCTAATACAGGTCAAAAATGTAAAAAGGTTATAAACCTTAACAGGAAAAATAAAACAACTTTTACTGGCCATTCCTGTTGAAATGAGAATCTTAAAGTAACAGAAAAGTGGCTACAAACCCACTTAGAGCACCAAACAGAGAGAAAATAAAAGTCCATTTTCATCTCTGTTATTATCATAAAATCCTGTGTGACTACAGGTCAAACTGCTGGTGGCAGAAACAGAATTCTTTATAAACTGCAGATGTCCTGTACATAAAAAAATTTCACCGGAGTTGCACTAGTTCTAAAGACTCTTCTGTTTTAGCCTACCTACTGTATGTATTCAATCTGAGATAAAGTCTCTTTCTGTAACCCTTGATTATTATTGGGCACCAAAGATAAGAAAAGCAAGACGGGGTACAAAAATGCAAAATTTCAACAGTAATGGCAATGTTTTTGTCTTAGTCCAAAAGGGTCCTGCATTCTCTCCCCCTTCAGTGATTTGACAAGTCTTTGTACTTAATCTGGGGGCAGCAAATCATGCAAGCGAAATCTGTCTCTGATGTGAGGTCGAACATCTTCATTCTGTGTGGAGAAAAAGACATTTTAAAAGCCATGTAAAATATGATTCCGTAACACTGTGAACATTCTTCCTTTGCAGAGAAAATATACCACTATTTATTTCACTTTGTTTGCCAAATATAAAGATACTACACACAAGCAGTTAACTTAGAATTAAATTTAGATTAAAAGAACTGTCATTAAAGTTTTAATTCTGTAAAGAACAATTATGCACTAAGAGGCAAAACCAAAAGACTGGTAAAAGTGTTAAGCCACTGAATTCTACTTTATTTATTAGGAAAAAATAACACCAGAATAAAGTTTCAGTAGCACAAGCATTAATTCTAGACCTGAACTATGAAAGCAAAGTGAAATCAATTTAATACTGTTAGTGACTTCGTAAGAAGCAGCCCAGTGAAAATAAAAACATTCAACCTGCAAATTATTAAATACTAAGAAGCATGATTTTGATATAGTTTACAAGGTTAGAAAATGCTTGTAATCCTTTTCAATTTTTTTTTGCCCTGATCTCATACCAAGTTGACTTTAAAAGTCAGTGCACATAAAGTAATTAAAAAGATTTACTTCAATAGAGTTGAGGCAACAAGTGCAAAACACAACAAGATAAATAAGATACTTACCAGTTCTACAAGCTTCTCCAGAAATGGAATCAATTTTAGGAGTTCATTATCATTTTTATCCATAAACCAGCTTTCTATAGGGATTCCATTAGATAGCTAAAATAATAAATAATTAAATCCTTTTTATTACATTTTGCATACTTTATAAAAACTTAAAAGAAATAACAGATACTTAAGTACACAGTGATCTGCAGAAGTTACTGTGAAAAGGAATGCCATCAGTTTATGGTTGTTACATTCTGACAATTCAATAGTGCAAGAAACAGATGTTAAGGGATACATCAAAGCCTAATTGGTTTTTTAGCTTAATGTCTTAATATATATGAAACTAAACAAGAAAGATCCATTGAAACAAGTTTTGCAATTACGTAATTAAAAATATACTTTATGGATTAAAAAAATAGTTACTATTAGTCTATGCTAGGCACTGTGAGAGGGGTGTTGCCAATGTAAACACTATCAGAAAGCCTATATACTTTTACACAGGGACTGTGTGACATTCATTGTTCTATTTCCAACAAATAGCAGGATAACCTGAAACGGCAGGAACGTAACAAATTGATGCAATGGTATTTCACTGAAGAGAAGTTTAAAAACGAGAATGCAAACCACATTTTATAGTAAATAATCTCTAGGTTATCTTTAATACTAATGCAGAATACTATATTTAAGATGGTAAATAAATGAAATTATTTTATCCAGGAACCAATATGAAATTCTTAAAAATATATTTCAAAATGTGACCAATGACCTAAATTGAACACATTTCAATACCATATGCAGTTTTCCCCATTTTTCTTTTTTCATCTTTTTACTGTTTACTTTTCACTTGTTCTTTCTACACCCAACCCAATTTCCACCATCCCTACTCTGCACTGATTTACTGTAAAGGAAATCTCAGACCTATCACACAAACACATTCATAATGCAATACAAATCTTGCTGGGTGCCTGGGTGGCTCAGTTGGTTGAGCTTCCGACTCTTGATTTTGGCTCAGGTCATAATCTCAAAGTTTGTTAGTTCAAGCCCCTCATCGGGCTCTGCACTAACAGCGTGGATCCTGCTTGGGAGTCTCTCACTCTGCCCCTCCCTAGCTTTCGCACAGACACTTGCTCTCAAAAGTAATAAACAAACATTTAAAAAAAAAAAAAGAAAAAGAAAAAGAATGGGCACCTGGGTGGCTCAGTCGGCTAAACTTCCAACTTTGGCTCAGGTCATGATTTCATGGTTCAAGAGTAGGCTTGGTGCTGACATACTGATTTAACAACTGATAAGAATGCTATTAACTGATGTACAGCTTATAATCTCTTCTTATCCAGAATTATTACTCAGATTTTTATCTATGTTTTCATTTATTTAAAAGAAAAATGTCCACAAGAAATATAGCAATTTGGCATTTCTAATTCTAAAAGATAACACTAAAAAGGGAAATTCCACCAGTGAAAATCCTGTTCTCCTATTACATTCTGTTTGGCAGCATTTGTTCTCATCGTGTTTTTTTTTTTTTTTTCCAATCTCATTTTGTTTAGCAACCCTCTCTTCATACCTGATATGCAAAGGCTTGTGGTGAGTTGTCAATTATTATAGTCTTTGAAAGATCTCTTCCAAGGATATTTAAGTCCTTTATATAATTTCCTTGTACACAAACACAATGTTCACGGAAAAGCCGATGCCTGAACATAAAAATAAAAAGAAATTAACTTAAAAAAAAAACTCCAAAAAGTGTAACACATACTGAAACATACACACATACCACAGGCTTTACAGTTTTAGCCTTATTTTCTCTCACAAAGGAAATTCAAATACAAATGTGGGCCTAAGCTTTGGGCTACAGTTTTACTTTAAAAAATGTTAGCAATTATTGAAACCTTACAACCAAATATTACCATGCCTTTAAGAACTTTGGCTTATCCCAAAATGTTATATTAAATTATAAAGAGGGATTAAAAACTCTGTAAATTGTTTTTGTAATTTATTTACCCAGGAAAGCTCAGTTCAGATGCAGCATCTGGTTGTGTCATCGAGGTCCTGCTTTTTAACCAATTTTCCAGATGGTTGACTGAGGCACAAGGAGGTCAAGTGACTTGCCCAAGGTCACACAGTAAGTCAGTGGTTAGCCCCGCATTGGAACCCAGGATCCTCCTGGCTCCCAGTCCTTTGCTCTAACCAGAAGACCACACAGCCTCCCTATCCCTGTACATGCCAGAATAGAAAATATAAGAAGGAATGTTTCTGTGTTGGCATTTTCAAAAATGTTTTTCGTTTCCCTTATAGTTTTTGAGAAAAGCTGTGGAGGCCAAAACGAATGTTTATTCCATCACTTCATACTTTTCCCAAACACCCATCTTCCTTTTAATTTCGTGTGAGTGTGTATATGAATATTTGAAAAACAAGGATTGAATGAAATGATGAATTCAGATTTAAGTATTACAAATGTAAACTGATGTTTCACCAATGATAGATACTTAACTGAAAAATGGTGTACCACTAAAAGCGACTGAAGGTCTTATAATACTTATATACTGTCATAATTACATAATCTCATTTAGCACTCAAAATGTTAGTCTTGGAATATTACTAATAGTTAATACTGGTCACCCTGAAATACTCCATTTGCATACATTAGTAATTTGATGGTTTGGCTTCCTTGTGTCTTAATCCCACTAAACAATTTTTGAGCAGCTAGGGCCTACTTATATATACCTATATTTTTAATTATGGAATTTCAAGAAAAGGGCATTTTCCACCAACAAAATTGGCCATAGCTCTAACAACAACAAAACCCAACCTTAAAACATCAGTCCCAGTGATGACGACAGAGTTTTCCAACCAGAAGAAATGTAGTAGAAACAGTTCTCTCCCCCCCCTTTCTATAAAGAATACTTTAAATTAAATGATCATCTACCACTGTATGGTTTAAAGACTGTTCTACTTTGAAAAGGTAAAGCCAGACAAAAGAATTAAGTCCGGATGGGCCTATAAAAGATTCCATTTTTATCTGTACAAACATTCACATTTGAGGAAACTAGACAGGCAGGTGCAGCAGGTACACGCAAGTCACTATTGATGTTTCTTTTGGCAATAGCAGCAAACTCACCCAAGACAGGAGACAAATGAACATGTATGTGGATACAAATGATAACTGTAAATAAATTACACTAAAATCCCTCCAGTTATTCAGGAGCCTGAGAGTCAATAGCAGGCATTTGCAGTTTTAGAAAGGAACTACTCTTGCCAGTCATCAGATTTGCATTTGGAATCATGAGACTCAGATCACAGGAATTTGAGTCTACCTTATCTTCAACATAGTACTCTAATGCATACACTGTTCAAAAAGCTCCTCCTGTTTTAAATTATTCAAATACTAGATACAAAAACTAGATAAAACAAATTTAAACTCTCAATGTGTAGGTTTATAAATGTAGTTTAATGAAGGTGTTAATTTGTAACCATTATAATTCCATGACTATGATTTGTTCCCTAGTAAAATGAAAGAAAAGCTCTAAAAGAGAACAGAAATCTTTAGAATGAATGAAGTCATCAAAACAAAATCATTTGTGTACTTTTGTTAAAGTTAGATAAAATAAGCATGCATTATACCTTTATGAAGAGAAAAAAAAAATTCATTTGTGTGTCTAATGCTTGCTTATATTGGAAGCTAAAATGGGAAGGTGACAACAAGGACAAATTTTGCTCCTTTAGATTAAAAAAAACAAAAACATAGTTCTATTTACAAGAAAGCAAATCCCCTAAACGTGGACATCAGAAAAGTCTTTTAACATAGTTGTAACCACTCTATAACAAAGGTACTATTAACAGTAGAAATTAGGACTTTCCACTAAAAAAATATGGGAAAAAGAATTCAAGAAAATGAATTCCTGGCTATTAAAGCTTTTATGAACCTTTTCTGGCATCTCTCTCAGCATTCTCGGTTAAAAAAAAACAACAACATAGATTAACTCTGTCATCTTAGAGGATGCAGCAAAACTGCTGGCAGTCTTAGTATTTCATTTCTGTTGACAAGAAATAATGGAACTGATTTTTAAACTGTTTTAAGATTACCCGAGGCACTCCCACCTAACCAGGAACACACTGCATCTGCTGGCTCAGGACACACACAAGGAAGTGAGTCCAGATCGGGGTAACCTGAGTGACTAAACCAAACTGCAATTTCCAATTAGATTCATGTAATGTTTTCTTTCCATGGAAGAGAAATTTGCTCTTGAAAAAAGCAAAAGAGTTTAATTTATCCTTTCTGTTAAAATTAACCTTTATTTTCTATGCCATTAAAAAGGTGACATAACATGCATTATCTCAGAGACATAAGGAAGTGAAAACATCATGCACACAGTGAAAAATTCCACATACCCCCAATCTCCCCCCAGTCCCCAAAGAAGTGAGGATACAGATGTAACAGGAATAAATACATTGATCTTTGTATCCTTTAAAGAACGTCTGTCTGAAGTTAACATCATTAGGAACTCTTAAAGAGTTTGGGGGCTTAAAAAAGATCGTTTTCACCATTCAACCCAACAAATTCTCTATATATGCAGCCAACTGAAATGGCCATGAAAATTAAATAGAATCCATAGTAATTTCATAGATCAGTGTGACAGACATTTCTACTATTTCTTAATTAAATTTACCTGACCAGTTGCTTTTAGGGTCTAGTATGTCAGTAACTGTCTGATACACCTTCTTAGAAGCAGTAAAAAGAATGATCTATAATTCAGGGGAAAAGAACGTAATATTATACATGATCTAAATATGGGTACTATATTGAATAAAATAAAAATACTTCTGTAATTAGCTTAAGCATGTTTACCTCATACATCTGAGACATTCGCTCCAGGAATTCCCTGAAGAATGGTCTTAATCTCACGTAAACCTAAAGAAATAACAAAAATAGCTTCAGTAAATAAACCTATAAATAGAACAACTTATTTATAAGATATGTTGTGTTCTACTTTGGGTATAATTTAAAAGTTCATATTTTAAAGTAATAGAAAAGTATACTAAGTACCACTCAGCCAAATATATTTCACATACCAAATACCACTTAAAACAATCTTTGGTAGGGTAACAATAATTATTGGTGATGTCACTTCTTAATAGTTAAATTGCAGCATACATATGATAGTACTTTGTGGAATATAATTTTAATAACATTTCAACTAAAAATGAAGGTTCCCTTTGAGATTTTGATCCACCAATCTGCTCCATCTTCCAGCCAGGTAGCATCCATCCAATTATTAGGCAGGCTGTGTGTCCACCTCTAGCTGACCTGTCTCAATGACCTTCCTCTATACTCAGAATTTCTTCTCAACAATCACCTGCTAAGAATACCTTTATTTTAAATCTCTATTAGGTAAATAATGTTCAAGAAAGAGATGTCTGGATTGGTGGGTTTTACATAACTGGAATTTTTCAGAATTCAATCTTGTTCTACATTTACTGATTCAGATGTGGCATCTAAATTAGCACTACTGGGTTACTGAGATTGAAAATATAATAAGGCACACCAGTTATCAAAACCGACTGGCAATATCAGGAAAAACTACAGTACCCAAAGAACTGCCTTATATACGTTATTTCCTTATTTCTGTGTCTATCTTCTTGCCTACATTTAATGTAGCTCTTACTCCAATTTTCAAAAAGCACAGAACTATAAGCCATGAGCAACTACTAAAACTGACATACAAAAGATTTTAAATTGTTTCATTTTGTGACAAACTTTATAAAAAGAAAACTTATACTCAAAGGTGATTATTACCTCCAAACACCACGAACAACAAATATATATAGAACACCTATGCACCAGAGTCACTGGATTAAGATTAAAAACAAACAACAACAAAACAAAACACTAGTGGCAAAAAAACTCAAAATCTAGGCTTCATGAAATTTATTCTGTCATAAACACACATCCACACAAAAATGCCCTCATGATAAAATCCAGTTCTGGGAATGTTTCAGGGCAGAAAAAGGAAATCATGCAAAGGATTCTAGGAGGGTAGCGACCATGTACTACCAATCTTATAGTTTCCAAAGCCCAAAAGGCATAAGACAATACTAAATATATAGTAAGTGCTTGAGAAAAAAAAATACATTGAGTAATGAAATCAAAGCCAAGCAATATAAACAAAACAAATAAAGAAAGCAAGCATATATGACTATATAAGGAAAACTATAGAGTTTTCCTTAAAAACTGATCACTGTAGAAGACAAATTGTGAGTGATAATAATATCATTCTACCCCTACCTCCAGGCTAGAATGATAAAGTTTACTTCTTTTTAATCCTATTAGGCATTTTATCTCAATTTCTTGGCTAATCAAAACAAAGTAAGCCATATACCCCTAAGTCAAATAAAAATAAATCCTCAGTGTCCAATCACGATCATTTAAAATGAGGCCCAAGAAATCTAACTAATTTTGACATTTCCATCTTAAAAACATTTGGTATACCCTGTAACCAACCCATGTAACTGATGGATTGCCTTAATAGAAATACCATTTTTTATTAACTATGGGTCTTTTCAAATAGATTTGTGATGATTAAGAAAACAATCAATTTAGTCAATACTTCTTTTCCGATTACCTCATCCCAAGGAGGATGATAAACTATGAACCATCAGAGCCTTTTGTTTTGTTGCTAAGAAAGCTTACCGTTTACATACATTTAATTAAACAATATGTTATTTTTGCATTTATGTAAATGATTTCATTTGGTCTCAATATCCCTGTTATCACTTGCTCCACACTATAAGCTAAGGAAGGCCCTCTGTACTTTGGGATTGCTTCCTCTGAACCCTAACACCACTTCCATTTCAGAGGAATACTTCTATGTAAACGGTATTATCCAAGCATAGTAAATGGAACACTATACAAAGGTGACATTTCAACTTCTTATACATGACTTCCATATTAAATCAAACTATAAACTTCATTATACATTGTACTTACTACTTTGACCATTCTTAATATAAAAATACATCTTAAAACGACATTACTTTCAAAATGTACTTGTTTACAGAGGATGAAAAAAAGGTAGTACTGAAGATGGGGGAATATATTGCTAAATTATTTCCTTACCATGAGAATAGAGTAATTGTTGGCTGTAAAAGTTCCTATCCCCAAAACAGATTCACTATTTGAACAGGAAGGTCATTCAGGATTAAAATATATACACAGAAATTAATGTGGTTAGTGGGAAAGAGAATATAGAAAGGTACAAAATAACAGTGAGCAGAGGTGGAGGTTCTGCTATGTGCTACAAAGGTAAAATCTCAGAAAGAAAAATAGAAATGGAGACACAAGGCCAGCATGGTCTAAGTCATTTGGATGGATATATTAAAGCATAAATATATAAAAGTCAAACACTAAGTACTGTCTAGTAGGAAACAGAACAATTGTTAAGGTATATATAATACAAAGAGACTATGATCACTTATTATGTTAGGTCACAGAGATATAGAAATGTACAAATGCACAGAGGCATGCCTCCAAAATGCTTCAAAATCTATTCCACAGATGCTCATAATTATATTTTTCTTCTTCTTTCTCATAACAAAGATTCTTGTCCTGAGCTGCCTATTTCCCTTTTTCCACATTCTTTCCCTACTTAGTATTTCACCAACAACCATCCTTCTTCAAACTTGTAACTTTTCAAAATCATGTAGTCTCCCAAATGTAAGATTAGGCTAAAAGTTTCACTTCAGTCTGGTATACATATGTCCCTCCAAATATACAGCAATTATTCTATCTACCCTACAAATAGTTTTAATCGATCACTAAATATGCATTTTTAAAAGTCAAAACTTTAAAAATAATGCAGAATGCTATAAAGAAACAATTATTGTATAAAAATACCATACCCAAAGATATGTCTTAAGAGCAATGACTACCCAAAGATAGGATTTATGAATATGTTCATTATTAAAACTTTAAAAATAAAATCTACCAGAAATAACTGCAAAACTGTGATAATGGAACTAATCTTATATGATCTTGCAGATTGATTTTACTAAAGTTTAAATTTTATATAGAAAAAGTAATGTGTATAACAGAAAATATTACATTACATCAAGATACCTGATGGCCTGTACTTTCTTTAGTGTTAAGACAATGAGAATGTCCTGTAATTGTGTATGTAGATAATCCTACCAGGCCATAATGGTTAATAAAACTGAATTTAATAAAAGCAGTCACCAAAATAGCAATCTAGTTATAAAATGATTATAAATATTTTGTGGTAGTCTGTCTAAATTCAAATTCATGACTAAATATTCAATGTCAAGCTATATATACTGAATAATCTCTATTTGTTTACCAAACCTTATTTAATTTCATAGGTAATTTCACTTTTTAAAGAAATTTCATATATAACTTTAACAACATGAATGAAGCAGCAGAAGCAGGAGAAGAAAAAGGAGGAGAACAAGGAGGAGGAGGAGGAAGAGAAAACCCCCAAAGCAGCTTCACTTTGTGGGCAACTGAATAAGGAAGAAACAAAAACAAAAAACTCTTACATGTAAATCTTTTAAGAAAAAGTATTTCTAAATAGTTTTCAGCACAGATAATATAACTTTAACATATTCAAAAAGAAACATTTTTTAATAGTTATTCCATGATATCTTGAATTTATTGTTATACTGATACAGGTTTATTTTATTAAAAAATTTTTTTAAGTAATCTCTATGCCCATCATGGAGCTCAAACTCATGACCCCAAGATCAAGAGTCACATGCTCTACTGACTGAGGCAGCCAGGAGCCACATATTGACATAGGTTCAAAAAAAACCCCATAAAAACAGTCAATTCTGTGGGACTCCTCCACTTAAGAGTATGGCACCCTTTAAATAAAAAGATGATTGGTAAATGCTATTTACTTAATCAGCAGTAAGACTTTTTTTTTTTTTTTAATTTTGAGAGACAGAGAGAGAGAGAGAGAGAGTGTGCCCACGTGCACGTGGGGGAGGGGCAGAAAGAGAGGGAGGGAGAGAGAATCCTAAGCAGGCACTGCACTACCAGCACAGAGCCTGATGCGGGTCTCAAATTCACTAACCATGAGATCATGGCCTGAGCCAAAATCAGATGCTTAACTGACTGAGCCACACAGGCGCCCAAGTAAGACTTTAAGGCAGTAGAAAACCAATAATCCTGGGGAATGTGAAGAATGAGATGCTACATATAACTGAAAAATCTTACCATGAGTAGATAGATACCACAGGTATAACAAGTGACTGTCAATTTGTTAACCCTTCTGTGCACCTCAGTCTCCTCATACATAAAATGAGTAAAATAAGAGTACCTACCTCATAGGGTTGTTGTGAAGATTAAGTTAATACATGTAAAGCACCTAGAACAGTGCCTGGCACACGGAGAATGCCAACGACTATTACTTATCCACCTTATTATTAACCAGTCATAAGGAGAATAGCTGGAATGAGTATGATTCTATGGGTCAGAACTGGGCAACCTAACTGAAAAAGAAAGCCCTACAGCTGCAATCTACACTTTTAGAAGAGAGAAAATAATCAGGAGTTCGATCAGTTGATAGCTTCGCTATTTAACTTAGTTAACACTTTCTTAGCATCAATACTAGAGCACAGAGACAAAACCCAAATCCTCTTCATAGAAAGAGGGTTGCTCAGGTAGGCCCTGCAGAGACCTCAACCTTATAACCCCCGGGTGACATTACAGTCATCCTTTGTTTAACACAATTCCAACAAGAGGTAGATGGCTGCTGGGGATAGTATTTGTAGGCAGATCAATCTGAAAATGAATAGGTAAATACTAAAACATCAAAATAAAAAATAATAAAATCAAAAATCCCCACACTAAAAACTTCTGCAAAACATTACACTAAGTAGAAATAAATTTGAAAAGGAATTTTCCTGTAGAGTCTACATGGGATAAAATGAAACTTAAGGTATCCATATACGTAAGTTAGCAATGAAGCATAATTTTCAAATAAAAATTGGCATATATATATGTTTTATATGTATAAACTATTGCTGATTTTATTTAAATAAAGTTTAATCATTTTAAAAGCAAAAAAAGGTCACTTTAGTAAAACAAAAAATGCTGCCTTTAAAAACAAGCTCTAAACTGCCTAAATGATTTAATATGCTTAGTAATTAACTGTCACGTCTCCTAAATTTGCAGCACATTTTCAGCTGTTGAACAAGAATTTTCCATGCTTTTTTAAGGAACTGCCTCTAATTTTAAGATACATTTACAAAGACTACAAAGAGGTCCCCATGAAATATACTTTATCATCTTTGAGAGGCAGCTAACTATAGGTTTCACTTCTTTCTTTTTTTAACCTAAAAAATCAATAATGAATAATTACAATGAAAAAAAAAAATAGACCAATGACTAGTTATACTTACTAAGAAGGATAGGAAAGTTACTTTAAAATTACCTTTAATATTAACCTACAATTAGTTATCACAGTATTGTTCCCTACCAGCTAAAATATTACCTTAATCCTCAATACTAAGTGTCCATGAACCCCAAATGTTCTTTTTAAGGTATATTATAAACACTCCTTTTGTACAACAAAAATTATGCTTTATGAAGGTCAAAACAAAATGCCTCTTGGTTAATGTCAATTTAAGTCAGAGCTTGAGAGGAAGAAAAACTTGATTAGGTATTTACTACAAAACTCTTCCTTTACATGATTGCTTATTTCTCCATAAAGCAAAAATAATGCTGACTTTTCTAAGAAAGACTATACAGAAGAGATAGAAGCCACTGACTCTCTACTTTTCTTGTTCTGTGGGATAAAATATTTGAGATCCTTATGAAAATTATCCTAGGCTGTAAGGTTCCCAAGAAAAAAAAACAAACTATAGTGATGGGGAAAAGTCTAAGCTTTGCTAAACGTGGGGTTTCCCGCCCACCTCTCCCCCCAACTTTTCCCATAAAAGCAACCTCTACTAATAAAACAAAGCATCCTTTATCAAGTAGCTCCCTACAGATCCTATCTCTCCTTGAGTGCTTACCACAATCTGATTTCTGGACAGCTGACCCAAAGTTTGATGATTTTACTGATCTTCAGAAAGCCACTGACTGGCTAAAGTCTTATTGGTGAACAGAGTCAAAAATCAGATGCCCCTGCCATACTTTACAGAATGAGGAGTTGGACAGCACAGTTACGTTTGGCTGCACTGTGGTGAAACATATGAGGCATCTTCTTTTTGTCTTCAATTAGCCACGTTTGGGCTGAGTAGCTCTATTACATCTTCAAAAAACTGAGCTCCAGTTCTTGATGGAGATAGAGGAAGGTCATTGAGGAGGTGGTTCAGCTCAAGAGCTAAGTGAAAAATCTGTCTTTTGATTCAGTCCTGCTTGTGGATAGAAGTCATCTTCTGGATGGAAGAGGGAGTGAGATGACCTAGAGTCTTGAATTGGTGGATCTGCAGGAACAGAAACTAAATACAGTGGAGACCTCTTAACTGAGTAACACCACGAGATGGATTTCCTGACAATGTGTCAATATAAGCTAAATATAAAAATTAAATATGTGGATTGGAACTGATCATGCACTTGTTTTTCCAGGTATCAAATGCATCTGTACAATTCTAAGAATAAATAATGTTTTCCCAATAACTAACTGTAAAACACTTCATGGAAAAACAACCAATTTAAAGGGGGAAAAAAAAGACCCAAACAAAAATCCATACACTTTGCCTCTTTGAGTGCCATACCCTCACTTTAAAAACTCACTTTAAAGAATGACTTTTTCTCTCCATCTACACAAACTAAATCTCTCTACCCAAATAGTATTAGTAACATGTATCAAATTTTGAGTTGAATCTTTTAGTTTTTTTGAATCTCCCAGAGAAATGGAATTCAAATACACTCAAAATACTAAATTGAGGCTTGAATGATCTACCTGCTCAAAAATTCTGAGACTTGCATTAAGTAAGTTGAGTCCTACTTATCAATCAAAAGGAGAGTATATACCATGGAGTCAGGCAGTCTTTAAATGTGAATAGTGGTCACCTTAAATTTCCCTCAAACTTTCATCTGAAAAAAAACTAAGAAAGCCCACAACCAGATTATAGTGGATCTAGTTTTAAATTTCTCTATATATTAACAAGAATTTTGATGAACATTTGATTACTTACTTCCACTTAGAATTTGAGTATGTAAATTTACTGTATATACTCTCATAATTATTAGACCAAGGGTCAGCAAACTATGGCTTATGGGCCAAATACATCACTTATTTTTGTAAATAAAGTTTTACTGGGACAAAGCCATGTTTATTTGATTACATTCTTACTGTCTATGACTAGTTCCATGCTACAATGGCAAAAAAAAATATTTGGAACAAAGACTACAGAACCTAAAATATTAAAAACTGGCCCTGTACAGGAAAAAGTTTGCCAACCCCTGATTTGGACGATTATTAAAACATATGTAAAACAATTTACACTTTAAACTGTTTTGAAAGAAAGAAAAAAAAACAAGTAGATTTAAAATTAGATATGGGCCAACCATAACAAACTTACCACAAAAAGAAACCAAAAGCAAAGTAAGTCCCAAGAGGACACTTTATCTGGCGTTGATTCAGGTGAAGAATTTGATCCTATCTTAACATTACAATTTTATTTTTTAAGAATTTATACATAAATGCTATGGAACTGACATATTCAACAGTATACAGATAAATGCCATGGAACTGTTCATTTAAAAATGGTTTATGTTGTGAATTTCACTTAATAAATTATTTTTTAAGAGTATATACAGTATTTTACAGGTTTCTAACCTTTAAGTGGGCCACATTATATTGCAGTGGTTAAATATGTAAGTTACATCTTACCTAATAATGTGGTTTCTCCAAAATCTCTTAGATCATCTCAGACCCTTGTGTATATTTCTTCTTTGCCAGTAGATGGAGACAACACCACTGAAAGTTTAAAAGACATCATTCCCTGTTTAAAGGGAGCTTGCTGGTCTGAAAACTGGGGGAACCCTAACCCAAGATTTCTTCAAAGTTATTTTTTAAAAAGCAGACAGAATGGCTATGCCAAAACCAGAAATCCAAAGGAATGTACCCAATATTAACTACGGACATCCTCAAAAATTTACTAAAGGGGGACTAAACTCTGTTTATGATGTAGTAACTAATAAATAATATTAAAATGCAATCATCCCTATAACTTGGAAGACTCAAACTTCCTGCTCACTGCTCCTAATTTAAGCTAGATCATTTATTTTTCAGTTTCAGAAAATTTAACTCAGAATATGAAAGAAAAAGAGTTCTTTGAATTACACAAAGGTAGATGCAGTACATATATAGTTTTTCTAAGTATTAGTCATATGCACTGCTAGAAGCCTTTTATTCAAAATAAGACAACTATCCAGATCCACATAAAAATAATAAGAACTTTATTAAAAAGAAGTGAATTAAAGCAGAAATGGTGAAAGCAGCAAGAAAAAAATTCAACCTTATGGTCACAATGAAAAGAAATGCTCATGAAAGGAAAGACTCAAACTCCTCCAATTTCCAAGTTTATTTCACTATTAAAAATGACATACAGACCAAAACTATCTGCAAGAAGTAAATTTCAAACCAGAAAGCTTAAGAAGTCATCCCAAAATAATTATTTAATATTTTTCAAATGACAACTTTTCTTTCCAAATTCAAAGCCTGAATGGAATTTTAAACAAAAAAAACAAGGTAATCAAGCTAAAAAGACAAACCTATTAAGATACTGCTATACTATTTATATTTACCAGAAGACTCCTGTCCTTAACATGAACTAAACAAGAACAACCTATTTGGCAGAAAATGTCTTATTAAGAAAAAAGATTACCTTAAACCAAATAATAACCAGTTAAAAATGAATACAAAAATCTTAAAATCCCTTATATTTATGTATAGTTTGCTCACTCTCTGATCAAAAATCAAAACTAAAATCAGGTTCCATAGAAGGGAAATGAATATAGTACTCAGATATTAGCATGCCTACAATGACTAACTAGGTTAAACTAGAACTGACATAACTGCTAAAGTAAATCCTCTTACGACTCATTACAAGATGAAGTCGGTAAAGTAAATCCTGAACCACAAACTTCTATTTAATTATAAAATTTTATGATTCCCAAAAGAGAGTAACTATCATGTGCTAAGAAAACTATACCCACATTCTAACTGCCTATTAAGAGCACATAAACAACCATAAACACCTTTTCATCATCCACATGGCAAATGTTCTATGGCTTTATTTAATCCTTGGGTTGGCTTCCTCTTGACAAAGAACAAACTTTTTGACCTTTCCCAATCCTTCAACAACTAGTATGGATGAAGGTAACGCTAATTAACAGCCGCCACCACAGAAAGGCACTTTGCAATTTTCAAAGTGTATTCATATATGTTAATTAATTCAAATTTTATGATAGGAAAATCTCAAACGTAAAGTAAAAGCTATGGCCAACAACATAATTCACAATGAAAGATAAATGATATTTGTATTTTGCACAGTTACCTGTCCATCAACAAAGATGAGGGAGAAATGCTTTTACCCAGATTTTTAAAGCAGTAACTGGAAATGTCCTAGAATTCTGTGATTGATATAAAGCAGATACACCAAACTGCAATCTACAGACCATATTACTACAAAAGGAAATAAAAATGACCAACAAGGAATGAGTTTTCTTTATACTAACTAGATTTTGGGGGAAAACACACACAAAAACAAAACACCAGGTGTTAACCTGGCAAGTTCTTCTTGGGGATCTATGATGTCAGTGCTTCTGCCTCCACCTGCTGGCAAACAGATTATGAAACTAGCAGAGATCACTGGGTTAAGAAAAGGTTCACGTTTTGGGTAACATTTAATGTTTTATGTAATTATTTAGCATGATGCTACTTTGTGTTAATAAATCAGTAATATATTGATGAAACTCATTAGGAAAAAAACACATTAAATTTTACACACACAAAATTACAAAAGATTTCTTGGTTCAGAACATTATCTAACAGGCCAAAAAAGAAGTTAAAAAAATTTTTTTAATTACCTGATAAATGACATCTTGGAAAAGGACTGGAAAAGTAAGTGCTGCATCTTCTAGCTCATTTAGACTACAGTGTACTAGTGTTTCATCCTTAAAATAAAAAACACATACTGAATAAACCAAGATACTAAAAGAAATTTCAAATGATAATTTTATGTACCCATGATCACCAAAAACATTTATTAAAGTACTCATTCATACGTGGGATTTTATATTTATCATATTGCTGTGTGTGGCACAGCAATCTGGGATAGAATTTTCTAAGCCACTGGTTCTCACGTATGGTCCCTTGACCAGCAAGAAGTATCACCACCTTCTGGGTTAGAAAGGCAAATAACTAGTTAGAAATGCAAATTCTCCAGCTCCACTTATGATAATTCAAAAACTTCAGAAGGGGGTGAAGGAGAGAGGAGCTCAGCAATCTATATTTTAATAAACCCTTTATGTGACTCCAATGAATGCTCAAGTTTGAGAACCACTGCTCTGAGTTCTGCACTTGCCAACTTTCTGATAAGTATAATCCATACTCCTTTTATTTAACAAATAACAAATGAAAGTTTAGAATCTAATTATTTTTAAAATTACATATATTCTATTCACATAGCTCCTTATCCTTAAATCTTTTATAAAGACTTTTATTTTATAAAATGGATGTCTTAGTATTTGTTGAGTATGTTTCAGACATAAACATGATTTAACTAAATTAGCAGTCAATGAAGACTTGTCATCTTTGATCACCAAACTGTTTTCTCATTAAGAGGATAAGAAGGTGAGGATCATTCAATCTAAGATATGTGCAAATATTCATATTTCTTAAATACCGAATACAAATAGGAGGTCTATTTGTAGTTAACAAAATGCTTTCTTTTAAAAAGCTGCCAGTGACTACCCCCAAATTTTTCAATGCATTTAAAATGAATTAAAATGAAACACAAATGTTCATACCTTGTGATTCCACATCTTATTAGCTGGAGTGTTTCTTTTAACCTAAAGTTAACTCTGGGGAGGCAAAGAGCAAAAAATACTCTAGATATGCCTCATTTTCTTTTAATAGCATATCAGACTACACATTTCAAGGTACTGTCTTATCATCTTAAAAAAAAAAAAAACGGTATCCTCTTTCCTACAATTGAATAACTAATTCTACTACTTCATTTACACACTATCTAAATTTTGATCATTCTTCATTTACTTCTATAAAATTATTCATTTATGCTCAGCCAATCCCTAGCTTTCCTTCTCTATTTACCTTTAAACTGGATTAAAAATTACATGGTCAAACTTGCTATGATGACCATATCAACTCCTAACACAAAAATCTAGCAAAATCTTTTTTCAGTTTTTCCACTAACTTGCACATCACATCTAAACTACTCATAATCAGTTTCAGAATTTTTCTCTATACTTATCCTCTAATAAATACCTTAATATTTAGGACCTCTGAATACCTCTCTTACACCTCTTTGGCTAGGCAAAGGCTAAGGTGGTGAACTCTCAAAAAAGAACTATACATCCTAGTTAAGATTTAAAATAATGATCTTTTCCTCAAGAAAAAAATTTTATGAGAAGTAAACCACATCTCCAATTATAGGATACCAGTAACAAAGGCTAAATAATAAATTGTTTCCAGTATTATGTAAGAGGTAGATGTTCATTTTTCAAAGCTCTTTTGGTATCCTAAAACATAAATTTTTAATATACCAAGAAAACATATTAAAGGTTTTATTAGCATTCAGAGCTCATGCTTTGGGGAGTCTAATAATAAAGTTATCGATATTAGACAATACACAAAAATAAGAACAGGAAAAGAACTATAATTTGCATAAAGTTAACTCATTGGGACACAGATAATATTTGGTCCTTCAGGGAAACATAATCCTAACCACGACCCCCTTCCCCGCCCCGCCCCCCAACCAAAAAAGGTGAAATCTAAGCATGAAATCAAATTATAATTTATTGGGAAATTTTTCAAAAAAGATCACAAGGGTTCCAGAAATATGGGGGAAAGAACCAATTTAAATACAAAAATGAAAGCCTAACTTATTTTCAAAGAGTACCTGATACCAACCAAATGTGGATCCTGGCATTATACTATACTTCAAATAAAAACATTTCAGAACATCTTGGACATGTTTAGTAAATGTGTAAGCCTATTCATTCAATTGTATCCTTTTAGTTATTTTCAGCTAGTATTTTAAAAAATAAATTTAACTTACTTTCCCTACCTCTATAGATAATATACTTACCAGGTCTAAAACTAAGGAGAATTCTGGTGTGCTTCTTGTTTTCAATGGAAGAGCAGGTTTCCTATTTAGTTGTTCTTCTGTCAGTGGTGGAACATGTTTGATGAAATAATACCTATAGATCAAATTTTTTTAAAAATCTCAACATTTCTATTTTTTATAAATAATATTAAACATATTACTAAATTCAGCTCATATTTAAATCTTTTTAAAATAAATCTTCAATTAAATAATATCCATTTAACCTAGTAAACCAAACCTATGAAACATAAATAAAACTGAAAATATATAAATTAGTACTTCAGTAACCCAGTAAAATTATTAATACCTAAGGGTCACATGTTCTTTGCAATATACCATTGAGCCACCCTTCCACACACACTTTCATTCTGCTCCAAGAGCGAAAGGAAAATAAAAGACAAAAAAAAACCACAAAAAACTCACGGGTCAAATACTTCCCAGTCTTCTTCATAGGTGGCCTCTGCATGAGCTGACGAATAACCACTATCTGGAGTTACTGGTGCTATTTAATAAAAGGAAAAACAATATGTTAGTTTTAACTCACTGTGAGTATACATTTTTACTGATTTTATATAAGATTTTCCTGACCCCTTGTGTATTTTAGGTTAAAGATATGACAGAAATAACTTGTAAACAGTATTTCAAAGCAAATTTCTTAACACATATTTCTTAACATAAATTTCTTAACTCCAGAAGCAAAGGAAAAAACTGCCATTACAGATAAAATGGCAAGCTAGATCATGGCTAGTAGAATTAAAATCCCTAATAGCAAAGAAAAAATTTACTACTTATTGCTAGAAAAATATACTCCACCAAACTTCAATTTCTAACTGAATGGCGTCTATATGTGTAACCATAAAAACTTCACGCTGCCTCTTGCAGCAGTAACATTTTTCAAAGTACCTTGTACATACATAGGAAGTCAATATATATGTGTGCTGACAATAGACCCAAAGGTAGTTTTTAACCTGAGATCTATGAACATTCTTTAAGAGGTTCATGAAACCCCCTTGTGCACTTATGTTGTATGTACATTTTCCCAGGAACCTCAAGGCTATCTAAAATCTTTTAAAAGTTAAGAAATGCTGTTCTATTTAGAAACCACTGCTTCAGAGGAGGCTTTATTTTACTTCTAATTTACAAGCAACCTAAAAATAATCATGAAGCAATTCTTTTTTTTTTTTAATTTATTTTTGGGACAGAGAGAGACAGAGCATGAACGGGGGAGGGGCAGAGAGAGAGGGAGACACAGAATCGGAAACAGGCTCCAGGCTCTGAGCCATCAGCCCAGAGCCCGACGCGGGACTCGAACTCACGGACTGCGAGATCGTGACCTGGCTGAAGTCGGACGCTTAAACGACTGCGCCACCCAGGCGCCCCTCATGAAGCAATTCTATATGCCATGACACATGGTCCAGTATATGTTTAAGCTAAAATTCTATCAACTGACAGAGCTTTAGAAATTATGCTGGAAGGGGCACCTAGCTTGCTAAGTCAGAAGAATGTAGGACTCTTGATCTCAGGGTCTTGAGCTTGAGATCCACAATGGGTGTAGAGATTACTTAAATAAATAAAAAAACCTTGCTGGGAATTTTCTAAGACAATAATTACAACTTAAATTCAAGAAGACAAAAGATAATATTATTAGTCAGAGGTAATGTTTCAGACAAAAGCTTAAGTTGGATGTTACAGACTGAATGTTTGTGCCCTCCCAAAATGGTATTTGGAGGTGAAGACTTTAGGATGTCATCAAGTCATTAGGGGGGAGCCCTCATGAATAGGATCAGTGCCCTTATAAAAGAGACTCCAGGGACACCTAGGTGGCTCAGTTGGTTAAGCGTCCAATTTGGACTCAGGTCATGATCTCGTGGTTTGTGAATTCAAGCTCCACATCAAACTCTCTGCTGTCAGTGCGGAGCCCCTTTGGATCTTTTGTCTCTCTCTCTCACTCTCTCAAAAACAAACAATGGGGCGCCTGGATGGCTCAGTCGGTTAAGCGTCCAACTTTGGCTCAGGTCATGATCTTATGGTTCATGAGTTCAAGCCCCGCATCAGGCTCTGTGCAGATAGCTCAAAGCCTGGGGCCTACTTGGAATTCAGTGTCTCCCACTCTTTCTGCCCCTCTCCCACTCATTCTCTTTCCCTCTCTCTCTCTCTCTCAAAAATAAACATTAAAAATTTCTTTAAATTATAAAAAAAATAAACATTACAGAAAAAACAAAAACAAAAAACAGAGACTCCAGAGAACTCACATAGCTTCTGCCATGTGAGGATGCATGAGAAGACAGTTGTCTATGAACCTAAACGCAGGCCCTTAACCAGGTCCTGAGTTTGCGGACACTTTGATCTTGGATTTCCCAGCCTCCTAAACTGTGAGAAATAAATTTCTGCTGTGTATACACCACCTAGTCTATGGTAGTTTGTTATAGTAGCCCAAAAGGACTAAAATAGTGGAACACGGTAAAAACTGCTGTAATCTGTCTATAGGAATGGAATATTGGTGGATAATAGTCTTTCAGGACAAAAAGAAATCATTTTTGCTATTATGATATATTAATTTCTTACGTACGAATTACCTTGTAACATAGTATGTTCAGTGAATGCCAGATGTAAATAATAACTTTTGTCCATCTGTAATAACTTTATGCCAATGACAGTTCATTAGCATAAGGGTTAATAGAAAAATACAACTTCTAACCACTTCTGTTTCAAATTCCTATTAACCTCAGAAAAAGGGAGAAAGGAAGTAGTATTTGAGAGCCTTCATGCTAAGCATTTTTCTTCTTTCATCCCATTTAGCCTTTAAAACCGTGAATTATTATTACCCTTTTAAAGCTAAGAAAACTGACTCAAGTGAGCTTAAATTGTCTAAAGTCACAAAGCTAAGTAAATGGTAGAGCCAGCCTCCTTCTGTCTTGTTCTCTTTGGCTTAGTTCTTAAGGAAAAGTAATAATCTTTGTCACTCATACTCATCTTTTAAGATCAGCAAAAATTTTACTTCTCTCCTGTCATGATACTCCCAGAGTAAATATAATATGCCACCTCATCATTTTGCTCATTTATTTGTAACAGCACTCACCACACTGTACAGTAATTTTTGTGTATACCTGGCTCATCAATTAGATCATTCACTCTTCAGGGTCAAGAAGCATTATCTTATTCATCTTCATAAACAATGCCCATCACAAAAAATAGATGTTCAATAAATGTTAGGGGACTAAATGAATGAATGAATGAATGAGACAACAGGACTAAATTTTCCTTTTCCCCTCTAGAAATCACTATGGCTATAGAACTCCCTTCTCCATTTTCATAGTTGTCAGGGAAAAAAAAAATACAGCAGCACAAAAATATAGAACAAACATCAAACACGAGGCCCAAAGCCCTGGACTTCGTCTACTTTACAATTCACTAGCTTAAACACTGGCAAAGTAATGAGCATAAAATGACAGGTCAAGAGTAGGTTCATTTGCAAGTTTTAACCACCCAAAATGAACTATGTGCACCATATTGATTTGCTTGTCAGATTCAATATTATTCTTAAATTACAACATTACAATTTAACATTACAGATATTAACATTACAGAGCCCAATCTTTTATTCGACCAAGTTAAAATAAATCTTTCCTATTTTATGTCACTTTTCATATTGGTATGACTGGGTTGCACTATATAGAAATTTCATAATTGTATGCATTTTTTCTTTAAATGTTTTCAGCTGTTTGGATTATAGTTTTTCAAGTTTCTCCTTTATATTCAAGGGAAGAACATTATTCTACTTCCTTACACCAAACTACATTTCTGAACCAATACATATGTGCAAATGCCTGGCATTATAAGAAATAAACAAATCTAAAAGTGCCTGGGTGGCTGTTGGTTAAGGGTCTGACTCCTTGATTTCAGCTCAGGTCACAATCTCATGGTTTGTAAGATTGAGCCACACATCAGGCTCTGTGCAACTTGCTTGGGATTCCCTCTCTCCCTCTTTCTCTGCCCCTCCCCTGCTCATGCTTTCTCTCTCTCTCTCCCTCTCTCTAAATAAAAAAATAAACATGAAAAAAAATTTTTTTTAATCTAAAATAAAAGCCTAAGATCTTGTCCCTCTGAGAAACGATGACCGC
This sequence comes from Lynx canadensis, assembly GCF_007474595.2. Classification (NCBI taxonomy): domain Eukaryota; kingdom Metazoa; phylum Chordata; class Mammalia; order Carnivora; family Felidae; genus Lynx; species Lynx canadensis. The sequence goes on from NC_044308.2 coordinate 58,831,121, forward strand.
CCTCAATTTTATTTCTGCTTTTAAGTATGATGGAACAGTTTCATCTTTTAGCTTTATGCATCTGTATACCACAACCCTCAGACGTAATAAATTCTGATCTCATGTGTTCTACATTTCCATGACAAGTGGCTCAGGGACCAAACAATTACGTTAGGCTTTTATAAGGATCCAGAATTAGGCTGCAGTTTGAATACAGGGCAAGATCTAGGAACAGAAGCTTCTTGGGGGGGGGGGCGGATGTCATCTACATATGCAACAAATCCGAAGGTGTAAAGCTGCCGTTAGGTAGGGACTTCAGACTTAAGGGTCTGAGACTGGGTGCAATTACAATAAATATACTCATAAACATGAGCATCTATTTTGTTGTGTTCAATTTCTCTAACTAGTAAGATCAGTACAAATAATTAAACTGTAAAATGATTAATTCTCAATCAACACAACCTTCTAAAAACTTTCAATTTCAAAATGACTGTATATCTGGGAGAAAGTTTTATTTTCGATTTTAATTGTCTTATGTTCAAGGAAGAAAAACATATGCATTTGACATTAAATAAAAAAATAAATACCGTATTTTTCTAAATTCATGAAGATGCATAAGAAAAGGAATTTTCTTCACCTGTAAGGGGTGGGATATCACGATTAACTGTTTCTTCTGCTTCTTCTAAACCATTATTTATCGATGGTCTCACTTGAACTGCTTGATTTGAGTAAGCTGCTCCATTAGTTGATGTCGTAGTACTGGTAGTGATCTCATCCACCTGTTCCATATCAAGTTGTTTTACTATCTCTTCAGCTTCCACAGCCTGTCCTGGGGAATCAGATCCTGATGTTCCTATAATCAAGATTCAGTGTACTCACAACCATCATTTAAAAAATCAAAAGGGAGTGGCAGGATAGGATAGATGTTTTTAAGGGTACAAACTTACATAGCAAGCAAACATAAGCCCTAGAGATCTAAGGCACAACAGAGTGCAGACAACAATATTGTATTATAATCATCAAACTTGCTGACGCTAGAATTATTCCAACCACTAAAAAGAAAGGATAATTATATAATAATAGAGGTGCTAATTATTGCTACATGGCAATCACATTAAAATATATAAATGTATCAAATCAACATGTTATACCCTTTAACTTACATAATGTTGTATATCAAATATATTTTAATAAAGGGTTTTTTTAAAATGCTTATTTATTTATTTTGAGAGACAGTGTGAGCGAGTAGGGGAGGGGCAGAGAGAGAGGGAGAGAAAGAATCCCAAGCAGACTCTGCACTGTCAGCACAGAGCCCCACACGAGGCCTGATCCCACAAACTGAAATCATGACATGAGCCAAAATCAAGAGCTGGTTGACTGACTCAACCACCCAGATGCCCCTCAAATACATTTTAATAAAACTAAAATTAAATATTGAAAAATAAACTCATAAATATTTAGAAAAACTAAATGCAACAGACATAGAGCTGATGATCACTGTTTAGTGAGTCTCTTCTAGATATTTCAAATAATGAGGAATAAAGACTATTATAAGCTACAGTGCTATTGGTGAACAAAATTTTTCTTAAGAGTGTTCAGTTTAGAAACATCCAGCTATATAGACAGTCATAATTTAGAACTTTAAAAAATTTTTATTGAGACATAATGGACATACGACATTGTGTAAGTTTTAGGTGTATGTGCTAATTTAACACATCTATATATTGCATTATGGTTACCAACCTAGTATTAGCTAATACCTCTATCCTGCCACATCATTATCATTTTTTGTGGTGAGAAAATCTAAGATCTAGTCTCTATGCAACTTCAAAGTATACAACACAGTATTGTTGATTACAGAACTTCTTTTCAATAAAGCAAATATCATTTATTAAGTGTCTACTATGAGCTAGGCATTGTGTGTGTGTGTGTGTATTTTTCATTATCCTCAAATTAGTCCAGTATTAAGTAAGCATCCTAGCCACTGTGGACAGAGGTAGTTATCCAAGAATGAGCTGTTACCCTAACCATCAGAACATTTTTATTCAGAGACACAAGAACAATTTCCTAACATGATTCCATCTCAGTAACAAAGACTGAAGTTAGTTTCCTAATCATACTCAGCCACAACCTAAATGACCCTGCTACCCAATTCTTCCACGATAAGATGACCCCCAACTCTATTTCCTTATGGAATCCTCCAAATGTCATTTTCAAAAACAAAATCAACCTCCCATACTCTCAGTTTTCTCAGACAACATTCCTTCTCCCTCAAAGCTTTAAATGTGACTTATTTCCAAAAAATCTCTTCCTGATACCTTTCCCCTCAAAGCTCTTTATTCTTCCATACTCAACATACTAAATGAATCAGAATTCATTTATTCCATTGCTGCCACCAAATCATTGGTTTTCCATTAACGTGCAAAAATCCCTCCTCCTTTGAGACTGATGGCACCTAGCTTTGTAGTTCTTCATTTATCCCCACTGCTGTCCTCTACCAACTGTTGCCAGCATCCTCTCTCAACCAGACGAATTTAACACCTAGCTACCAGTTTAAAGCTCTATGAAACACCTGCTGGTTGTTACTACAGGGGATGTCAATGACTCATCCCTAAGACTAATCAAAGGTCTTGCGCTCTTAAGCTCCATCTTCATACACGCTGCTCTCTTTAGCAAGTACCATGACCATAACCTGGACATTCACAGTAAGAAACTGTTCATCTCTGAAAACTAAAGTTCAAATGTATCAATCCACTACCACAACTTCCTAACCTTTTAATTACCTATTTCATATTCCCATTACATGTGACCTTCATGTTTGATAAAGACCAGTCTCATTCCAAACAATCCCTTAACAGCCCCTTCCCCACCCTTCTCATCTAGTCAGACTGCATGGTATATCACTTAATACACTCACAAGCCAGCAGCTTCAGTATTCTTGCTCCCTCGTCTTTCAAATGTCACCCATCATAGAAATCTCTCTTGAATCAATGTAACTTACAGGCTTACTGGATTATGTATGTATTTCTTTTAATTATACCCAACAACAAACATTCTAAACCTTCACTGTTCTCTTCGGTCCCCGCCACCAGGAATCTCAGCACATGGCACCATCTCCTCCTTCAAAGAAAAAGTAACTTACCAAAAACCAACTTCTTCTGCCCATTTATTTCCGCACACACCTTCACAGCTTCTTTCCTTTAGCACTAGAGAAAAATATCTCTTTTCCCTCTCTTCTCCATTCTAATCCTTCTACTATCTGTTCCCATAATCTCATCGTTGTCAGCAGACTCCAGAAACTTTCTTCATTAGTTATTTTCCCTCTATTTTCAACCTCTTCCTATGAGACTCCTCCCTGAGGCTTAAAAACATGCTGGTCTCTCACAAAGAGAAACCACTCGAGACTTGGTAACCTCTCTAATTTTATAGTCAAGTAGTTCATAACAGTAACCTACATTTGCTGCTTCCTTTCTTACTCCCATTTTACTCTTTTAACCCAAATGTGTTAGGCTTCCAACTCCAGCCACTCTCCTGAAACTGTTCTGGCAAAAGAAACCAATAACTTGGGATGCCTGGGTGGCTCAGTTGGTTAAGCGTCCAACTTTGGCTCAGGTCATGATCTTGTGGTCCATGAGTTTGAGCCCTGTGTCAGGCTCTGTGCTGACAGTTCAGAGCCTGGAGCCTGCTTCAGAGTCTGTGTCTCCCCTCTTTCAGTCCTCCCCCACTAACACTCTTGCTCTCAAAAAATAAACAAACAAACAAACAAACATACATTAAAAAAAAAAAAAAAGACAGAAAGAAACCAGTAACTTTGTAATTGCCAGGCTCAGCAGTCTCTTTTCAATACTCATTTCCTTTCCTTCAATCTTTATAATTGTTTGACCCTGGGTTTTGATATTCTCTTTTCCTTTGGCTTCTATGACACAAAATCTCCTGGCTTCTTCCATGTCTTTGTTGCTTTCTTTTACTTTGTCCAGTCCTTAAATATATTCCAAGATCTTAGTTTGCTGAACATTTACTCCATTAGTTTCAAATGATACCTATAAGCTGGTAATATAATAGTCTACTGCTTAAACCCAGGTTTCTAAGCTCCACACAAGAAGGACAAATGGCTACCAGACATTTTTATTTGGTTGTTTCATAGCATCTCAAACTCAGTATGGCCCACCTATCTCCTAGAACCCAACCTCTCTTGAAAAAATAACCTTGTGTCATCTTAATCTCTGGTCTCTTTCACCTCCAATCTGTGCTCAAAATTTGTCTACTCTATATCTCTGATCCTTCTTCTTTTCTCTAATATCATAGTTAAGGCTACATCAAGTCTCATGTGGACTACAAGTCTACTAATTGTTTTCCCCCAACACAACCTTTTTAGAATGTAGCTGACACATTATGATTTTTAGAAAACAAAAATCTGTTCATATTACTCACCAGTTTAAAACCTTTCAGTCATCCCCCACCAAGGATAAAATTCAAATATCTTACCATGTTAGTTTTGATCTGCCATCTTCGTAACTATCTTAACCATCCTGTGCACTCCTCAAATCCAATGGTCTATCTGTAACTAACTAATTTCAGTTTCTCAAACACACTATGCCTTTGCTCACACTGCTCATTCTACCTGGAATACCCTTTACCACCTTTCAAGATTCAGCTTTTCTATAAAGACTATTGTGAGATGTCAGAATATAGAACCATTCCATCCTATGAATACCATACTACCCCATACCTCTATCAGTGCACTTATAAAAATTTATTATACCTATTTATAGATCTCTCTCCCTCTTGTAAAAAATTAAGCTTCTTGAGCACAGGGATCATGGATGTGTTAAATATCCTTGAATCTCTAGCGATTAATACAATGGCCAGGACACAGCAGATACTCAATGACATGAAATCTTCGAATCGCCCCTGCCCCATATTTAAGTATAGTTATCCTCTCTCACAGACAAAGAGGCTCAAGAATTTAAAGAACTAGACCAAGGTAACACAGCTAAAGAGGCAGAGCCAGGATGAGGAGGAGGAGGAGGAGGAGGAGGAGGATTTGTTGTTGCTGTTGTTGTTGTTGAGAGCAAGGGGCAGAGAGAAGAGAGGGGGAGGGAGAAGGAGAGAGAGAGAGGTGGGGCTCATGTTTACTGGCTCAAGCTCACCAAAAGTGGGGCTCAAGGTCACCCAAAGTGGAACATGTGCTCACCCAAGCAGGGCCCAAGCTCATGAACTGTGAGATCATGACCTGAACTGAAGTGAGATGCTTAATGACTGAGCCACCCAGGCAACCAGCAGAGCTGAAATTTTAAGACAGGTTTCTCTAATTCCAAGGCCCATTCTTTTCCCACTACACCAGCTATTTCCAAAGTTGGTCTATGGGGCACTAGTTTTACAAGATGTTAACAGATGTTCCACAAAAAAGGGTTCACTGGATCATACATGTCTAGGAAATATGGGGTTAAACAAAGTTAAAGGTAGTTTTTTGTTTTATTTCTACTATAGGACTTCACAGTCCTTTTAAATGTGCTAACATACATTATTTTCATCCCCCAGAGCATCTAGATTTTATAGTGCACTATTCTGCCTTTTAAAAATCGTATTATCACCCAGAAACATATTCAAATTAGAATTTAAATAATCAGGCAACAAGCACTTAATGGCTATTTTCCATGTGCCCCATACTATCAAACAACATGGTGGATGCAAAAATAAAGACAAGATCTCCTGCCCTCACATAAAGACTAAATGATCACTTATGAAATTAACAATTATTCATAAAAAAAGAACACTAGCTATCTCTTTTTAAAATATGCCAGGGGCACCTAGATGGCTCAGTCAGTTAAGCGTCCAACTTTGGCTCAGGTCATGATCTCATGGTTTGTGAGTTTGAGCCCTGTTGTCAGGTTCTGTGCTGACAGCTCAGAGCCTGGAGCCTGCTTCAGATTCTGTGTCTCGCTCTCTCTGCCCCTCTCCTACTCACACTCTGTCTCTCTCAAAAATAAATAAACATTAAAAAAATTTTTAAGAAAAACAAAAAACAAAAATAAAATGCTGGGGCTGGGAGGGGGGCGGGGGGCACCTGGGTGGCTCAGTTGACTAAGTATCTGACTCTTGATCTCAGGGTCGTGAGTTCAAGCCTCTCACATTGCGCTCAGTGCTGGGTGTGGAGCCTAAAAAAAATGCTGGGCAACAATCCAAATTTCTTTTGCAAAGGCATTTCATTTGAATTAGAGTAGTTTTACTAAATATCCAAATTAATGACCCCTATGGGGAAAAATCAAGCAAACGAAAAATAAAAATAAAATGTGTTACAAAAAATGACCTACTTTCAGCTCACTTAAATATTCAACAAATTCTACTTTACTGATCTAGAATATTGAAAATGTTTCTGGATTCTCTCCTATACATAGTATCATAAAAATCATTTTCCTTCCAGCTCAGAGTTTATCATCTAGCTTTTCGGAGAGTGAAAGCGGAGTTCATGCACTTCAACAGAGTTAAACATAACCTAAATGTATTTCAGTCCGTTAAAAAAAAAAAAACAGTCTTTCAGGAGCTGTGTATTTTTAATGAGGCTGAAAACAAATTAAGATGCTCACAAAATACTCCAGTAAAATCAAACAGATCTCTTGAAAAACCAGGAAAACTAATTTTTAAACCCAGATTATGGTTTATGGGTAATAGTTTATACTTACCATTTTTATTTGCTGGTGAAAAAAAGTTGAAGACAGGAGAAAATATGGTCCCCAACAATGTAGTCCTTGGAGGACTGCCAGAGGAAGGATTATCTTCTAATTTTCCATTTTGTTTTACATGTTGATTTGTCACTTCATAACTACCAGCTTCTAAGGCAAAAAAAAAAAAAAAAAAAAAAAGTTGCAATCTAGAAAACATGACTTTGAGAAATGTGTTTTAAACAATTCATTATGAAAATATTTTTTCCCTTAAAATACTTCATAAAAACTGATGAACACTAATGTTAAGAAAGCTTTACTTAAAAAAATCCTGAGGTAAATCAAATGATCTTTATGACAAATTTATTTATTTATAATGTTTTATAACTGCTACAAAACACATTTACATCTAGAAGTATATATATAGACTGAAGTTTCTAGTATGTAGACTATAGGCTTCCACAGTGTAACAGAAAATGAAATAAACTCTTTGTAAGTAAAGCAAGTTACAACAAAATGAAATAAACTCTTTGTAAGTAAAGCAAGTTACAACATCAAAAACACAAATGCAAGACTGTGTCTTTATTTACATTTTGGGATGCTGCCTACTTCATAAAACCGACCCTCCAGTCTCTTACTAATGAATAACAGCTAAATAAATAGCGGCAACATATATATACTGAAGCAGAAGACTATATATAGTATATAGCAAAAATTACTTATGTACATACCGAGGCACCATTTCAGAGTGGTTAAGAAAAACAGGTTTTTTGTCTTTTGTTTTTTTAGATTCTTCATAAAAATTTTTCATGGGTTTTGGAAAATAAACAATAAAAATAAATTCACACAAATGTGTTTTGATTAATCATCCTTGACCTTTCACAACTTTACTTGGTATCTACCCACATTTCTTTCTTTCTTTGCTGCTATAGCTCTTTTCTTTTTCCCTAATAGTTCAAAATTTAGAGATACAATATTGAATTGAGAGGAAAGAGGGAAGGTATTCTTGCTGTTGTGTTTAAAACGCAGCACCCCATGCTCTAAAGTGTTCTTTATACCTTCCTCTGCTTGTCCTTCTTGTTTTTCTCCTTCTTTTGGACTTGGGGAGCTTCTCAGCAATACTTTAACAGACTGACCTAGAACAAGATTTATCAACAGCAGCACTACTGACTTGGAGCTTGGACAATTCTTTATTATGGGAGGATACCCTGTGCACTGTAGGATGTTTAGCAGCATCCCTAACCTCCACCTGCTAGATGCAAGTAGCAATCCCACCATAGGTTGTGACAACCAAAAAGGTCTCTAGACATTAACAAACATCCCCTAGGGACAAAACAACCCCTCATTAAGAATCACTGCCCTGAGTGATCCAAGACCCCTCTGAGCTGAAGTTCCCTGATCCAGAAACAAATTCTTTGTACTTATTTCAGTAAATTAAGTCACAATTATTACTGCTGTAAGAAATGAATTTATTAGAGGTCAAAAATGTTGTTCTGTATGCATTTTCATGATAAATAGTATAAAGCCAGTTGTTCTGCCTTTATTTGTCATTTTAATTCATCAAAGTATATTTATATGAGGTAATTTTTATTTCATTTCATGCTAATACTTAAGACAAAGGAGATTACAAAATAAGGCAAAAATTACACACATTCAATTTTTAAAAACAGAAAAGAAACACGTCAGGTGAAATTTCTGCTTAGACCTAATAGAAGAATATCTAAATATTAACAAACCTCCATTTACTTGACTTTTCCGTCTTACTCGAGATATCTGTTTGTTAGGCTTTTCTCCTGCTCTTGGTGTTGATGTGATCAAATTATTATCTATATCACGTTCAATCCTACTCCGTTTTGAAGGATTTTCTCTCTCTTCCTTAAGATATGAGGAAAAAAACATGCATTGAGCATAGGCATTCTGCCTTACAGGTTACACTTATAAAATATGGTATGTACCCCCCTGTTCACTGCAGCTTAATTTACAATAGCCAACAGAAACAACTTAAGAGTCCATCTATTGATGAATGGATAAAGAATACATGGTGTGTGTATGTATATATACATATATAAATATCAAATTATGTTGTACACTGAAACTAATGTTGTATATCCATTATACCTCAATCTTTTTTTTTTTTAATTTTTTTTAACGTTTTATTTATTTTTGAGACAGTGAGAGACAGAGCATGAACAGGGGAAGGTCAGAGACAGGGAGACACAGAATCTGAAACAGGCTCCAGGCTCCGAGCTGTCAGCACAGAGCCCGACGCGGGGCTTGAACTCACAGACCAAGAGATCATGACCTGAGCCGAAGTCGGCCGCTTAACCGACTGAGCCACCCAGGCGCCCCTCAATCTTTAAAAAAGGTACAATATGTGTAATATATTTTCCTGTTTTCACATGCAGGAGAAACAAAATAGAATTATATAATATCCAAAAGTGGTAAAAAACAAAGTAAAAATTTGACAATGTTGTAGGGGTGCTTATTATTAATGCACTTAAAATACACAAATATAGGGGCGCCTGGGTGGCGCAGTCGGTTAAGCGTCCGACTTCAGCCAGGTCACGATCTCGCGGTCTGTGAGTTCGAGCCCCGCGTCGGGCTCTGGGCTGATGGCTCAGAGCCTGGAGCCTGTTTCCGATTCTGTGACTCCCTCTCTCTCTGCCCCTCCCCCGTTCATGCTCTGTCTCTCTCTGTCCCAAAAATAAATAAACGTTGAAAAAAAAAAAAATACACAAATATAATTACAGCATTCTCAATTCAGATCCTTTCCCCAATGTCCATTACACTGTCTGTGCTATTGAAACACTCGAATTGTAAGATGTGCTCTGAATTTTCAGCAATACTCCCCTACTCTTAGATTTGTCCAAAAGAACAGTGGTTGTTTCCGTGAGCACTCAGGGTAAGAAACAGAACCTCACTGGAATTTGTTGGCATATCACATATTACCAAAATAACAAGGCTTGCCAATGCCACACCCAATGCCAACCTCAATTCTTTAAATGCCCAAATTAACACTAAGGAGTTTACTCCTTAATGAAGCTCTCTATTCATTTCCTTATATGGGGCAAATCTACACCACCAGTGTACATTGTTTTTGTGATATTATTGACTAAAAGAGTATACTCCAAGTAATACCTGGTTTGTCTTCACTTGTACATCTATTTTTCTCATTTGTAAAATTTTTCTAGAGTCATCGACCACATGAGCGATCTTCTTACATTACTGTAATACTGACCTATAATCCCTTGCTGTATTTTTTATTCTTTAGTAATCTTTTTTTTCTTTAATCTTTACTTATTTTTGAGAGAGAAACAGTGTGTGAGCAGGGAGCAGAGAGAGAGGGAGACACAGAATCAGAAGCAGGATCCAGGCTCCGAGTTGTCAGCACAGAGCCCGACGTAGGGCTTGAACTCATGAACTGTGACATCATGACCTGAGCCGGAGTCGGACGCTCAACTGACCGAGCCACCCAGGCGCCCCTTATTTTTTAGTAATCTTAATCTCTACACCCAATGTGGGGCTCAAAACCCCAAGATCAAGAATCACATGCTCTACCGACTAAGCTAGCCAGGTGCCCCAATTCCTTGCTGTTTTAATGAGACTACCTGAAACCTTTTGGTAAGGATGAGATTAGAGATTCTTAAACCTATATTAAATATAATTTATATGTATAATCAACATTCTTATTCAACAAGAGTAAGAATTCTCTACTCATACTGAATATTTGTACTTAATGCTTTTATACCACAGTAAATAATATGCTACTATGCATTTTTTAAAGGTTGAATATTATTTTATTTCTGAAACAAACCTTGGTATTGTAAATGAACACAATTACAACTTCCTATTTGGATGAAAACAGAACAAAGATACTGTCAAAATATATCAGTCCATATCATACCACATAGAATTTTACTTTTACTCAGTAGTTTTGCTAATTTTAGGTAGCTCCATTACAACAGTATGTCTATTATAGCACAAAATAACACTTCAGTGATCCACAACAAAATTCTTCATATGTTTACTATTTATCATTCCCCTGCATGTTTAAAAGATGAACAGGGAAGCCTCATATCCCAAATATGGGAGCTCCATTGCCAGAAAACAGAACTCTCTTCATAAAGTCCTTCAAGAACAGAAATAACACCACAAAGCCAACAAGACTAAGCTCCAGCATCTTCTTAAAGAAGTCTCTTAGTACATCTGCTATAACATAAATACTTACATTCTGAAAACCCTGCATTCTGCAACACTAAAAATAACAAGGCTTAAGGAAAAAAATCAGTCAATGCCCCGTTAACTCTGTAACCATAGCACCAACAAAAACAATGATTGGGACACCTCCAGAGATAACTTGGACACCCCAGTGAGGCAGCTAACAGCAGCTGAAATGCTACCTCAGGGTTTAATAAAAGGTAATAAAAACAGAAGGAGAAACAAGGGCTTATGGGAGCTGAGAGGAGCTTTAAGCCAGTAGGGCAAAGATGGACACAAAAGGAAATGCAAACTGCCACGTGAGAAATGTCTCTGCTAGATCACAGTGTACCTCTCTAGGAGGCAACCCCCCATTGCTAATTATCACTTCTAATTAAAAACTGTGTGTGTGTGTGTGTGTGTGTGTGTGTGTGTGTGTGTCTGTGTGTGGGGCTTTTGTTTCTGTAGCAGCTGAATTGAAAGTTTTTTACTTTCCTGATGAAATATAAAATTCAACTCCCATTACTCAGGATCCCCTTGTCCAGTTCAGGAAAAAATCATGTATAAAGCAACACATCACCCATGTTATACTGACACTATTCCCCTATTTACCAATAGTCTAAGCTAGCTGATACTGTGGAACTACATGTTTATTGTAGCAGAAGAGACTATACTGTGGTCAATTAAAAATACATATAGTATTTTTGCATACATAAAGTATGTAAATACATACAGAAAGTAAAAATATTTTAGCTTACATCTCTAAGGAGGAAGAGGAAGCCATTTTTTTTTTAAGTTCATTTATTTTGAGAGAGACAGACACAGTGTGAGTGAGAGAGGGGCAAAGAGAGAGGGAGACAGAGAATCCCAAAAGGGCTCCGTAGTGCCAGAGCGGAGCCCAACGCCAGGCTCAAACCCATGAAACCATGAGATCATGACCTGAGCCAACACCAAGAGTCAGATGCTTAACTGACTGAGCCATCCACCAGGAAGGTAGTATTCTTAAATCTCTGAATCCCAAGGGAAACACACAGAACCAAAGAGGCAACAAAAACTCAAGGTCAAAATAACAGCAAAAACAAGGGGACAAGCTATCTCCCTTAAATTCTAAGCAGATGAAGACAAACCAACAGCCACCATACCTGAATGCCCACATACACTAGTGTAGAATAAAGGAATCAACAAGGTGTGTGACACACCTGAGAACAAGAGAAGCCCAAAACAGCTAAAAGGTAGGTATTCAATGTAAAGCATGGCAGGTCAATGTTAAGACGGGAAAAAGTTGTGCCCAATCTAATAGCAAAGGGGTCCATGGTGAGAATGAAACAACAGCTCCTATGAACTCCTAAAACTGACCAACTAAGGCTCTCTTCTAGAACAGGGCTCCACACTAAGGGGAAACTGCTGGGAATGGAATCAAAATTGAGTAGCAAAGAAACAAAAGAAAAGAAGAAAAGCGAAGTTTCAGAAAACATGAGGTAAAAATAAAGAGACAGGAAAACTCAAAAAGTAATCACTATATTTTTTTAACACTACACAAAACTAGTTAGAAAAGATACCCTGTGGGGGTGCCTGGGTGGCCCAGTCAGTTAAGTGTCTGAGTCTTGATTTCGGCTCAGGTCATAATCTCACAGTTTGCGGGACCAAGTCCCACGTGAGGCTCCATGCAGACAGAGAAGATCGTGCTTGGGATTCTCTCTTCCTTTCTCTCTGACCCTCCCCTGCTCATGTTCCCTCTTTCATTCATAAATAAATAAATAAATAAATAAATAAATAAATAAATAAATATTTAAAAAAACACATATATTTGTGTGTGTGCATATATATAAAGAATGACATCAGTAAAAGAAGCATTATAGATAAAAATTATAACTTATTTCAAAGCAAAAGACTTACTAAGAAAACGATACGAGACACACATCAAGAGTTAGAAAATTTCAAATCAGAGACAAAATAATTAGAAATAAAAGAAAAAAAAAATCACACAGTGCGAAACGATCAACTTTTTCATAAAAGTGAAAATTAAAAACCTGGCATCATCCTCATTATTTTAGTCATGCTGTGCCTATGTTATAGCAGTTCTGAATTTCGGGATAAAAAAAGAGATGGGCCTTGAACATCAGGAGTTTATGCTCTAAGATATAGAATGATGCTTTACTGTAATATCAGAAATAAAGACTGAACTAGAACAGACATAAAAGTGAGTAAACAACAGAGTAGGTCTTTAATTATTTATTTATTTTTATTTAGTAGGCTCCACACCCAGCATGGAGCCCAACATGGGGCTCAAACTCACGACCTTGAGATCAAGACCTGAGCTAAGATCAAACCCTGAGATCAAGACCTGAGCTGAGATCAAGAGTCAGATGCTTAATCAAGTGGGCTAACCAGGCACCAATAAATTATGTTTTTTAAAAGAAACAGAAGATAAAATGGGGGAAAAATTTTAAAGACATCAAAATATTACAAATACTGAAGATAGACAAAGAAGATCCAATAGACAGAAAATAGTAGTCCCTGAAGAAGGAAACCAAATCAAAAGTATAGCAACAGAACAAGTAACAGAAAGTTTTCCACAAAGAAAAGATTTTAAATTACATGTTGAAAGATAAGTTTAACTAAAACTATCAACCCAGAAAAGCAAACAAAATATATCCTAAACTTCATAGAATTTGAAGGAAAAAAAAATCCTTTGGAGATCAAAGGAAAATCACTTCATTTATAAAGGTAAAAAATTAGATTATCATCAAACTTCCAACAGCAATGCTTTTATGTCAGAATAAAATGGAATAACATTTAAAATAATCACAAACAGAAAAGGTTACCCGAGTATTTTATATGCAGCAAAACTGATTTTCAAGCTTAAAGAGTACTGTTATCAATGTGCAAGAATATTGTTCCCATGAGTACTCTCTGTGGCATCTACCAGAAAATGAGCTTCAGACAACAAAAATGACTACAGACAATGACATAAGAACTGAGGATAAGCATGAAACATAGTGAACGTATGTAGAACCTTTGTAACTAAGATAAATGAGGATTAAAAGATAGTATGGAATGACTATAGGCTCAGAATGTACAGGTATAAAACTATAAGAAAACTGATAAGAGATAAAGTTTTTTTTTAATTGCTCACTTTAAAGTCATTCTGCGACAGAAAACAGAATTCTTCGCAGCTGATCTACACAAGAAGTACTAAATGAAATTCTTTAGGCATAAAATAATACCAGATGGGATCCTAAACCTATAGTAAGGAATGAACACCACTAAGGCAAATATATGAGGAAATATAAAAGACTTTGTGTTCACTACTACTGTACTTTTACTAGCTATCTTCAAAGGTCATATTTGCTATAATCTCTGTAGCCTCATTATGATCCAGTAAATTATTATATTGAAGTCTTAAAGCTTTTAATAGTGTGTGTATATATATGTGTGTATATATACATATATCTACATATATATGTATACGTAAATATATGTATATATATATGGAAACATAATAAGAGTACTCTGAATATTTTGCTTTGCAGTAATACCAAATTAGGTTTTTAAAATTTTGTCTAGGGGTGCATGGGTGACTCTGTCAGTTAAGTGTCTGACTTATAAGCATGATCTCACGGCTTATAAATTCAAGCCCCACACCGGGCTTCATACTGACTGTGTGGAGCCTGCTTGGGATTTTCTCCCTCTCTATCCTCCCCCACTTGCATTCTCTCTCAAAAAAAATATTTTTTTTTTGGTCTAAAACACTAAATTCACTAAAAATTTACAATAAAATTCATAACTTTATAATTAACAATGAATTTTAAAAAAGGGAGATTAGACAATTTGTGGTTTCACTCCATTATTATACTGACGCAAAGAAGAAACTGACATAGAATTCTCTTGACTCACAAAAGGGGAAAACTACTCTAAAGAATCTGGATCAAACTGCAAATTACAAATAAGAATATGATAAAGCTATTTTCCTTTAGCTGTATAAATATTATTGTTTCATCATGCCTTATATAATAGAACGTACTCAAATAAAGTTATGGTGCCAATTCAGTTCCACTATCATTTGAGAACACTCATTCAACATTTAAAAAAGGAATTTAATATTTTAAATGTACACATCAAGTTTTTAAAAGCCAAAAATCGTTATAATTTTTCAAACTAAAAAAAATGAATCACCGAGGAGTGACTGGGTGGCTCAGTTGGTTAAGCGTTCACCTTCAGCTCAGGCCATGATCTAACAGTTCATGAGTTCAAGCTCTGTGTCAGGCTCTGGGCTGACAGCTCAGAGCCTGGAGACCACTTTGGATTCTGTGTCTCCTTCTCTCTCTCTCTCTGCCCCTCTCCCACTTGTGCTCTTGCTTTCTCTCTCTCAAAAAAAACAAAACAAAAAACAAATAACAACAACAAAAAAACCTCACAAGACAAACAAGAAACTGAACTACCACTGAAATATCTTAAAGAGTAAGTTATACTGCACTGGTTGAAAATGTGCACATATTACTCACTATCTGAGAGACTTATAAACTCTTGCACAGTAGACATTGCTGGAAGCCTGGTGAATAAAAAAGTCAATGAAAGAAACAGGCTCTTTCACTTCCCAGAGATAAAGTAACTCTGAATTAAAGACTTACCTGCAAATACAGGAAATTAGTTAATATCTAGTCTGTAGAATTGTACTTTTGCCTTACAGATATGGCCAGACTTTCTGTTTTGACTATATTTATCTAATACTAGCATCAACTAATTATCAAAGATCTTCTTTACTGTGAATGTGTGGTAATAAACACAAATGGGGAGTAATTTTTTTGTGTCTCAGTTTATCCTGAAATAACATGTTGAACATTTGTGCTGACTGTGCAAAAGCAATGGTAGATATTAACTACTGTCACCTTAGCACAAATTAAGGCAATGACACCCAATAGTTACCGTATTATTTACTGCCATGCACTGGCAGGGGGGATAAAGCCAGTTCGACTTAAGAATGTCCCTACTGAAGCTGTAAGATTAATTTAATCTCAACCCTTAAATATGTGTTAACATCCTGTAGGATGGTAAGTACAATAAAATACTACAGCTGCAAACTTGTGCTTCCACAATTGTCTTGAATAAAAAGTATCTGATTATAAGCTGAATTATACCACTTTTCTGATGGAAAAGTATTTTTACTAGAAGTAGACTTTTTAAAATTTTTTAAATGTTTATTTTTGAGACAGAGAGATGCAGAGAGCACGTGCAAGTGGGAGAGGGGCAGAGAGAGAGGAAGACTGACACAGAATCCGAAACAGGCTTCAGGCTCTGAGCTGTCAGCACAGAGCCGGACATAGGGCTCAAACTCACAAACTGTGAGATCATGACCTGAGCGAAAGTTGGACACTTAACCAACTGAGCCACCCAGGTGCCCTGGTATTTTCTGAAAAGTGAACAAAGTGAGCCTGCCACTTCAAGAAAAACTGACACTTTTTGTTGCCAACAATAAAATTTGAGCTTTCAAGCAAAAATTCGAATTTTAGAAAACTTAGACCCAGCACCATAAGCTTGACAGTTTCCCAGTACTTAACAACTATCCTGTTGAGATCAATGGGGATGTTCAGAAATGTAATTTTTAAGTACTGAATAATGAAATATATCAGTATATCAAAGATCTACATAATTCAGTGAACCAATATCTTCTAAACAATCAGTGTATAGTGTTACAAAACCATACATACACATTCCAAGTGCAAGACTGACTAACGAAAAGATTACTGCAATCCTTTCAAATTTCATCTTGGAACAAGATGAAATCATTTGACAAGTTTTGGTATAGTATCAACAGACTATCAAAATTATCTAAAAAAGATAGTAAAGTACTCTTCTGTTTAACAAATACATGCAAATATGGTTTTAAGTGCTTCAATGATAACAAACTACCTTGTATGAAGTCAACATTAAAGAGATTTGCAAAACTGTAAATAATGTTATGCTCCCATTAATTTCCTTTTTGTTTTTAGGAAATACTTAAAAACATATTATTGTATTAACATGTAGTGGATTTATAATTGCAATTAGAAATGAATATTTTCAAAATTCCTCAGTTTTAATATCTAATGAGATATACTCATAAATAGCTCACATAAACAAACGTTCGTTAGAGTTTCCAATAATTTCTAAGAACGTAAAGGAGCCTGAGATCAAAAAGTTTAAGAACACTCGCTCAAAAGAAACTACTAATGGAAATCACAAGAAAAAAGTTAAGAAGTCACCCCCTCCCAATGGGGAAAAAATCTGAACTGGCAGTTCACAAAAGAAAATCCACATATGGCCAATAAGCACATTCAACTTCATTAATCATCAGGGAAATACAAAATAAAAACACAATGAGATAACCACCCACCCCTGTAGAAAGGCTAAAATTAAAAAGACTGGCAATATCAAATATTGCTAAGGATGTAGGCAACTGGAACAGTCAAACAATGCTGGGTAGAATAGTAAAAATACTCTGGAAAACAACTGAACAGCTTCTTAAAAGTTAAAGAGTCTTTCAACAAATGGTGCTAGGACTAACAGATATTAATATGCAAAAGAATACAGATGGACTCCTACCTCACACCATCTACAAAAATTAATTCAAAATGGATGATAAGAGTTGAATATAAGAACTAAAACTATAAAATGTATAAGAAAAAAACTCTGAAGCTTGTAAGAAAAAATTTATAACAATTATAAGAAAATTCGGGCCTAAAACTTTATCACCTTGAGTTTGGCAATAGCTTCTTGGACATGACACCAAAAATATAAGCAACAACAACAAAAAATAAATAAATTAGACTTGATTTCATCAAATTTAAAACTTTTGTGCTTCAAAGGGGTCTAAAAGAATGGGAGAAAATGTCTGCAAGTCATTTATGGAACAAGGGACTTATATCTAAAATATATAAAGAACTCTTACAACTCAATTATAAGAAGACAAAATCCAATTTAAAAATGTACAAAGATTTAAAAGACATTTCTCTGAAGAAGTTACAATGGCCAAGCTCATGAAAAGTGCTCAATGTCACGGGTCATTAGGAAAATGTATCAGAACCACAATGATACCATTTCACTCACTAAGATGGCTATACCTAAAAGAACAATAATAAGTGTTGTTGAGGATGTGGAGAAACTAGAACCTTTAACTTTGTTGGTGGGACTGTAATATGGTGCAGCCATTTTGGAAAACAGTCTGCAAGTCCTTAAAAAGCTACACGGGGGCGCCTGGGTGGCTCAGCTGGTTAAGCATCTGACTTTGGCTCAAGTCATGATATGTCATGATCTCACAGTCCGTGAGTTCGAGCCCCGTGTCGGGCTCTGTGCTGACAGCTCAGAGCCTGGAGCCTGCTTCAGATTCTGTGTCTCCCTCTCTCTCTGACCCTCCCCCGTTCATGCTCTCTTTCTGTCTCAAAAATAAATAAAACATTAAAAAAAAAAAGCTACACAGAATTATCATATCATCCTGCAATTCTACTCTTCAGTATATTCTCAAGAGATGTGAAAACAGATTTCCACAATGGGACGCCTGGGTGGCTAGGTCCATTAAGCATCCGACTTCAGCTCAGGTCATGATCTCGCAGTCTGTGAGTCCAAGCCCCACATCAGGCCCTGTGCTGACAGCTCAGAGCCTGAAGCCTGCCTCAGATTGTGTGTGTGTGTGTGTGTGTGTGTGTGTGTGTGTGTGTCTGTCTCTTTCTCTCTGTTCCTCCCCCACCTGCACGCACATTCTCACTCTCAAAAAGAAACATTAAAAAAAAAATTTTTTTAATAGATTTCCACAAAAAACCTTGTATGTGAATGTTCACCAGGAGTCACCTTCATAATAGCCAAAATGTGGAAATGTCCATCAACTGATAAAATGGATAATCAAAATGTTGAATATCCATGTTATAGAATATTATTACTTGGCAATAAGAAGGAATGATGAAATGATATATGCTACAACACAAATGCACACTGTGCATATATTGAAAGCTACTGAATTTATACCTTAAATGGGTGAGTTTTACAGTATTGCTAATTATGTAGGTCTCAATAAAGCAACCACAAAAAAAATTAACATGCATTATATGACTTAGCAATACCAATCTGTTTAACTTAAATATATGTCCATACATGGGCTCAACACAAATATTCATAGCAGCTTTATTCATGATAGCTAAAAAATATATACAATCCAAACGGAGACACAAATTGCAGTATACTCACACCAACAGAATTCTGGATGGAGGGCAGAATAAAGTATGAAGACACGCAGTAACATAAGTGAATCCAAAAACTTTACACAGAGTGAAAGATGTAAGAGATGCTATATGACTACAATCATTATGAAACTCCAGAAGAGATTTATGTGATTTATAACAACAGCGGATAGATGGTTGTCTAGAGTGATAACTGTGAAACTGTCTGAAAAGACTGTAAGGGTTTTTGGGCATGAGTGTATAAATCTGTTAAAAATTCATGACAATATATACTTTAAATGAGTGTGTTTGTGTATAATTGTAAATCAAGTTAATTTTTAAAAGTTAATATAGGAGATAGAATGATATTCTAAAAGATAACTAGTTTACCAAAAGAAGGCATAGGAAAAAGAGAAAAACAATGTTGTAAACACAGAGTAAGATTAATAAACTCATATTAATAATTACATCTAACTAAATATGTCAACTTAAATATAAATACATAGGGTATATTTATACACAAAAGGAAAGAACTATATCATGCAAATGCTAATAAAGTTGTGTGGCTATATAAGTATTAGGCAAAGTAAACCTCAAGGCAAATATTACTAGAGATATTGAGACATTTCACAGTGGTAACAAGAACAATTTATATTCCTCACAAATGTATATACACCTAACAAGAGAACTTAAAAATATATGAAGAAACAAAAAAATGACAGAACTGAAAGGCAAAGTAGACAAATTCACAATAACAACTGGAGATTTTTAACACCCCTGTCTTAGCAATTGATAAAACAAGTTTAAGATATAGAAGATTGAAATATTATCAGGGTGCCTGGGTGGCTCAGTCGGTTAAGTGCCCGACTTTTGATTTCAGCTCAGGTCATGATCTCATGGTTTGTGAGATCGAGCCCAGCTTCAGGCTCTGCACTATCAGCATAGAGCCTGCTTGGGACTGTCTCTCTCCCTCTCTCTGCCCCTCCCCCGACTCATGCACTCTCTCTCAAAATAAACTAAAAGAAAAAAAAAGAAATATTATCAACGAACCTGACCTACACTAATTAATTCTAGAATATGCATTTTTTTTTCAAATACACATGGGACACTCACCAAGATAGACTATATGCCAGAAAGTATAAAAAAAACACCAAAGAAATGAAATCATACAGAGTATATTCTTAGATCACAATATTAAATTAGAAAACAATTAGAAGATATCTAAGAAATGCCCAAATATCTGGAAATTAAATAACACATTTCTAAATAATCCACAGGTCAGAAAATAAGTCACAAAACGCACGCACACACACACACACAGTAATAAAGATAAAATCAGATGAGCAACACCAGGTGATGTATTTATAGAACTGCTGAATCACTCTATTGTACACTGTAACACTGTATGTTAACTAACTAAAGTTAAAATAAAAACTTAAAAAAATATATATAATCAGAATGCATGGGAAAGCAGTACTTTGAAATTCACAGCTTTAAAACTTACATTGGGGGGGTACCTGGGGGTTGCCAGGGTGACTCAGTAGGTTGAGCATTCAACTTCAGCTCAGGTCTCTATCTCATGATCCGTGAGTTCCAGCCTCACAATGGGCTCGCTACTGTCAGTGCAGAGCCTGCTTTGGACCCTCTGTCCCCCTCTTTTTCTGCTCCTCCCCACTTGGCACTCTCTCTCTCAAAAATAAACATTTGGGGCGCCTGGGTGGTTCAGTCGGTTGAGCGTCCGACTTCAGCTCAGGTCATGAACTCATGGTTTGTGAGTTCGAGCCCCACAAAGGGCTCTTTGCTTGTCAACACAGAGCCGGCTTTGGATCTTCTGTCCCCCTATCTCTCTTTGCCACATGCTCACTCTCAAAAATAAACAAACATTTGAAATGCCTGGGTGTTTCAGTCTTCGGTTCATCAGACTGATGCTTTGAAGCATCAGACTTCGGTTCGGGTCATGATCTCTCGGTTTGGGAGTTCAAGCCCTGCATCAGGGTTGTGTTGACAGCTCAGAGCCTGGAGCCTGTTTCAGATTCTGTGTCTCCCTCTCTTTCTGTCCCTCCCCCACTCATCCTCTGTCTCTCTGTGTCTCTTAAAAATAAACATTAAAAATATTAAAAATAAATATAATAAACATTTAATAAATAAATAAATATTTAAAAAATAAAATAAAACTTACATAAAGGGAGGGGCACCTGGGTGGCTCAGTTGGTTAAGTGTCCCACTCTTGATTTCAGTTCAGGTCATGAGCTCAAGCTCCCTTTCAGGCTCTGCACTGAGAGCATAAGGCTTGCTTGGGATTCTCTCTCTCCCTCTCTCTCTGACCCTCCCTGGCTGGAACACTCTCTCCCCCTCTCTCAAAATAAATAAACTTAAAAGAAAAAACTTACGGGGCGCCTGGGTGGCTCAGCTGGTGAAGTATCTGACTTGATCTTCGCTCAGTTCATGATTTCACAGTTTGTGAGTTTGAGCCCTACACTTGTCTCTGTGCTGGCAGTGCAGAGCCTGCTTGGGATTCTCTCTTTCCCTTTCTGTCCACCCCCCACTTGAGTGTGCTTTCTCTCTCAGAATGAATAAATAAACTTAAAAAAAAAAAAAAACAACTTACATTTTGGGGGGAAAAGTGTTGTATCAATGATCTAAGCAAGGGGCTGGCTGGCAAACTATAGCCCAGAAACCAAGTCCAGCAAGCTGTCTGCACATAGCCAGCAAGCTAGCAATGTTTTTTCCCCACCAAAGATTTTATTTATTTTTTTAAGTAATCTCTACATCCAATATAGGGCTCAAATTCACAAACTTAAAGACCAAGAGTCACATGCTGTACTGACTGAGCCAGTTAGGGAAACACTTATGATTAAAACTGAAATATGGGGGCGCCTGGGTGGCGCAGTCGGTTAAGCGTCCGACTTCAGCCAGGTCACGATCTCGCGGTCCGTGAGTTCGAGCCCCACATCGGGCTCTGGGCTGATGGCTCAGAGCCTGGAGCCTGTTTCTGATTCTGTGTCTCCCTCTCTCTCTGCCCCTCCCCCGTTCATGCTCTGTCTCTCTGTCCCAAAAATAAATAAATGTTGAAAAAAAAAATTTAAAAAATAAAAAAAAAATAAAACTGAAATATGAAATAGAAAAGCTAAACAGCCCCATATAAATTACAGAAATCAAATTTATAATAAAAGCTATCTCACAATAAATTCTACTACTTATTTAAAGAGAAAATAATACTAAGCCAATATAAGTTATTTCAGAAATAAAAAGTATAGGGAATAATTCTTGACTTGCTTTAAGATCCAAGCACCGTCCTGATCCTCAACTACTACAGACCAAAAACCTCATGAACACGGACATAAAAATCCCTAAAAAAAAAAACAAAAAACAAAAAACAGCAAACCAAATCCAGCAATACAAGTCTGGTTTTCCATTAAAAAATATTTAATGCAAATTTAAAATTTAAAAGAAAATCTGAAGAACATCTCGATAGATGGAGAAAAGTCTTTAACAAAATTCAACACGATATTTTTAGAAAACCAGGAATAAAAGGAAACTTCCTCAAATGAATAAAAGATAACTATGAAAAACATTTAGTTAATATCATATCTAATAGTAAACAAACTTTTCTCTAAGATCAGCAACAGGAGGTGTTTCCTCTCACAACTTCTACAGGGCACTGTACTAGAGGTCCTAACCAATGCAGTAAGTAAAAAAAAAATAAAATGTCTAAAGATCAGAAAATAAGAAAAATTATAGTTATCTGCTATGTATGTTCATGTATGTATAACCAATCAACCTGATGTTCTAATTTTTGCATTCCATAATAAACAGTAAAGTACTTCATTAATCTAAGATGTTAAAGAACAGGTCTAGAGACTGACTTATATTAACTTTGGTAGGAAGGAAGAAAATTCCCAATAAAACCACAAAGCCTGGTAGTACAAAGGTTAGAGTTTTTCAAACACAGGGTACAACCGCACAGTGGACCATGAAATTAATTTAAGGTATTAAAATCATCTTTAAAAGGGGAATAAGAAGAGAAAAGAAAAATCAAAGCACATCAAATATGTTAAGGGTGAGTTTTGTTTCACATACATGAATGTAGTAAAGGCTAGATTTCTTTCTGAGGGTTATACTTAAAAAAACTAAAAACACTGATTTAAGGGGCGCCTGGCTTGCTCAGTCAGCAGAGCATGCAACTCTTGTTCTCAGGGTTCTGGGTTCAAGCCCCACATTGGGTGTTGAGACTACTTAAAAATAAAACCTTAATAAACAAATAAACAAACACACTTAATATAACAGAAGGATTTTATTATTTCTTTAGAATTATAACCATTGGCAAACTGATGGCCCTTAACTACAACAGTGTAACAGTATTTAGATAAGAACGGAGGAAAGACCATTTTGTTATGGAAAGACTCTAGAAACTACTATTTGGAAATGTATACAGAGATTCCTGGTATAAAGCAAATATATTTTAGTTGTAAGGACTTCACTTCAAATATAGATCAGAAATCTCATTATGCTAAAAGCAAAAAGACTGCATGTCAACAATTCCTGAGTGCTTTTGTTGACAATTGCATAATTCTGAAATCAGAGAAGTAAATGTTTGAATCATAAAATCTGGATTTGAAAGAGAGCAGAGATTTCATTCATCTTGTTATGGGCTGAATTATGTGTCCCCCATCAAATTCATATGTTGAAGTCCTAACCCCCAGAACTGCAGAATATAACTATATTTGGAAATATGACTTTTAAGGGGTAATTAAGTTAAAATGGAGACATTTGGGGGGGGCGGTGCCTGGGTTGAGTGACTGACTCTTGATTTGTGAGATCAAGCCCTGTGTCAGGCTCTGCATTGAGCATGGAGCCTGCTAGATATTCTCCTTCTCTCTCTGGCCCTCCCCACTTCTCAAAATAAATATTTAAAAAAATGAAATTAAATGAAATTAAAATAAAATAAAATAAAATAAAATAAAATAAAATAAAATAAAATAAAATATGGGGTCCTATTAGGATAGGCCCTAATCCAATTATGACTGGTGTCCTTACAAGAAGAGGAGATTACAACACAGACAATATAAAGGACCGAGGGGAACTATGGAAGAACATAACAAGAAGGCAGCCATCCAAGTCAAGGAGAGAGGCCTCAGAAGAAACCAACCTGCTGATGCCCTGATCTTGGACTTCTAGCTTCTCAGCTGTAAAATAATTTCTGTTGTTTAAGCTACCCAGTCTCTGGTGTTAGGGCAATCCTAGCAAACTACTACATACTCCTTATATTCATAAATTAACAACCTATGTTTGGTTTACCTAAATACACTCATGACTAATTTATACAAAATTAAGACTAGAATACATATTATAAAACTTGGTAGTAATATAAAAATATAAAAACAAGTCAGCAATGGTAAACTAGCAAGCACCCACAGCCACTGATCCTAGCCATCTTAATAGTAAACAAAAGAGCAAAAAAGTAGGGTGATATGAGGAGAGCACATTCAAAAAGTCAGGCTCCTGGGGCACCTGGGTGGCTCAGTCAGTTGAGCGTGCGACTTCAGCTCAGGTCGTGATCTTATGGTTTGGTTCGTGGGTTCAAGCCCCACGTCAGGCTCTGTGCCGACAGCTCAGAGCCTGGAGCCTACTTCGGATTCTGTGTCTCCCTCTCTCTGCCCCTCCCCCTGCTCACACTCGGTCTCTGTCTCTCTCAAGAATAAACATTAAAAAAAAAAAAAAAAAGTCGGGCTCCTGAGACAGGCATGAAAGCAATGTTAGATACCTTAGAAAGGACTACAGCTCAAAAGAAGGCTTATCTAAAGAGTTCACATACCTTTTTGTTTTAGTGTTTATTTATTTTTGAGAGAGAGTGCAAGTTGGGGAGGGGCAGAAAGAGAGAGGGAGACAAAGGATCCTAAGCGGACTCTTCGCCACTGACAGCAGAGCACCCAACGCGAGGTCTCAAATCTACAAATTGTGAGATCACAACCTGAGCAGAAGTTGGGCCACTCAGGGGCCCTGCCACGTATCTTTAAAAGTCTAAAAGCAGACAAAAACGAAAGGAAAAAAAAAAAAAAAAAACAAAAACAAAAGAGACAGCACAAGGAGTTGTCTAACTAACGTGGTTTTAAAAGGATACTTGTAGAGGTAAGAGCAGTAGTTTATTATCCAGCCAGAATAAAAACAGAAGATGAAAATATATGCAAAAAATACTAGAAGGAAAAACTTCCTATAAAAAGAATAAGCTGGGGCGCCTGGGTGGCGCAGTCGGTTAAGCGTCCGACTTCAGCCAGGTCACGATCTCGCACTCCGTGAGTTCGAGCCCCGCGTCAGGCTCTGGGCTGATGGCTCGGAGACTGTTTCTGATTCTGTGTCTCCCTCTCTCTCTCTGCCCCTCCCCCGTTCATGCTCTGTCTCTCTCTGTCCCAAAAATAAATAAACGTTGAAAAAAAAAAATTAAAAAAAAAAAAAAAGAATAAGCTTCAAGCAGCTTTGAAATGATGACAGAATATAAATAAATGACAAAATGGTTAGGTAGCATAGAATATTCAACTCTTACTTGCTTTCATCAAAAAGAATTTTCAATCCTTACACAAGATTCTATTAAGACATTATCTAGCTACTTTGAGAAAGGATGGTATAGTAGAAAGAGCACTATATGAGTGTCAAAGGTATGAGAGTCAAAGGTACCTGGGTTTAAATTTTTTTTAACATTTATTTATTTTTTGAGACACAGGGAGCGTGAGCAGGAGGAGAGGCAGAGAGAGAGAGAGAGAGAGAGAGAGGGAGAGAGAGAGAGTGAGTCAGACTCTGAAGCACGCTCCAGGCTCGGAGTTGTCAGCACAGAGCCTGACCCGGGGCTCAAACTCAAGAACCATGAGATCGTGACCTGAACCTAAGTCGGACACTTAACCGACTGACCCACCCAGGGGCCCTTGTAAATGGGTTTAAATCTCAGTATTGTTGCTTATTGTAGAGGCAGTAGTGCATACTGGGATTAAAATGTAGGCTCTGAAACCAGGCTTTCTTGGCTTTAATGCCAGTGTTGCCACTTAAAGCTAAGTAACCCTGTACAAGTTATTTAACTTCCTGTGCCTTAGTTTCCTCATCTGTAATATAGAGATGATGGCACCTACTTCATATGGTTTGAAAGTCTTAAAGAAGTTATTATGCTTAAAGCACTGAGAACAATACATGACACATATTAATTGCTCAATTGCTGACAGTTATTACTGTTCTATTTGTTCTTTATCGTTCTTTTTTATTCGGACATTACAATTATTGTTGTTATTGACATTGTGCAAGTTACCTAAATTCATTAGGCCTAAATTTTTCTCTTCTATAAAATAACAAGATAGTTATAAGAATTAAGGAGATACTAGATATAAAGCACCTAATTAAATATATTCAATAAACATTAATTGCCAACCCCCACCCAAATTTTGAAAAAGATAACACTGTATTCAAGATACTGAACATAAGCAAGCACTGTATAGATTCTCAATAAAACTTTAGAATATAGTATCAAAAAGATGATTTAATGATAATAAGAAATAATGACTAAAAGCCAGTATAAGCTCAATAGGAATAATAAATGACAAGCTAATTATTTACTTTACTTCTAACATAGGATTAGTAGACTGGGAGAAAAAATAAATGTACCTTGATTTTAGCAAGACATTCCAATACTAATTTTCATAATAACCTTATAGAATATAATTTAAAAATCTATAATGAATAAGAGTACAATTAAATTATTTTGTGGCTGCAGGAAAACTCTTGCCCCCCCCCCAAATTAATGAATAAGACATTAGTTTGCAAACAGGTTTGGCCCTATTGTATTTATTAACATCTTTTATTTTTAATTTAAGATCTTTAGGTAGACATTAATGAAAAATCCAAGATTTTGGGAAAGAAAGAAACAAACAAACAAACAAACTTAACAAATTTCTGTAGGAAAACCCTGGGTGTGTAGTTGACACAGGCAAAAATTTGCTAACTAACAAAGACAGATCTTACTACTAAAGGAGAAAAAAAGCATGATATGATATGCTATGATGCCACATTAATAAAAGAATGCCCAGAGGTACCTGGGTGACTCAATCAGTTGAGCATCTGACTTCAGCTCAGGTCATAAACTCACAGTTCGTGAGTTCAAGCCCCCATCAGGCTCAGAGTTGTCAGTGAGGAGCCTGCTTCAAATCCTGTCCCCCTCTTTCTCTGCCCCTTCCCCACTAGCACTCTCTCTCTCAAAAATAAATAAACGTTATAAAAAATAAAAGAATGCCCAAATCAAAAGAATATGAACAGGGGTGCCTGGATGGGTCAGTTGGCTAAGCATCTGACTCTTGATTTTGGTTCAGGTCATGATCTCAGGGTCCTGGGATCCTCCTTAAGATTCTCCCTCTTTCCCTCTGCCCCTCTCCCCAGCTTGTGCACATGATCTCTCAGAAAGAAAGGAGGGAAGGAGGGAGGGAGGGAGGGAGGGAGGGAGGGAGGGAGGGAGGAAGGAAGGAAGGAGAGAGAGAAAGAAAGAAAGAAGGAAAAAAAGAAAGGAAGGAAGAGAATACAAAGAGAAGTCAGAAGACATAGGAAAAACCTATCTATCAAGTTCCTTTCTTTTTTTAACCCAAATCTTGGATTACTCATTAATGTCCACGTTAAATACATACAATGAATAACACTATTTATAGAGTGCATTAAAATTTCTCAAACTGCCTTTTCTGTTTGCCATCTAACGTAAAAACAACTCTGAGGCAGACAAAGCAGTTAAAATTAGTCCCATTTTACTGTCTTCTTAAGGCTCAGAGGGGTAAAAGAATTTCCTCAGATCATTCAAGTTGGTCCAGAGTATGAATGTGAAGCATGTGACTCCTGGTCATATCCATTTTTTAACAACTTTCCCCCCTCCTTAATGAAGTAATACATTTTCAGTGTACAAGTGTTACAATTCAGATAGAGAAATCACCTCCCTAAACAATGTATTAATTAAACTCACATAAAATAAGGAAAAATTTCTTTTACTTTTCATAATACTATGCTGAAAAAACAGAAGGCGAAGTGGGTGAGTTAAGTAGAATAAGTAATGTTTTCTTGAATGGCCATTATATATTTTTTATGTTACTACTCTTAAAATAACACCAAAATGTAGACATTTCCTTAATCTACTAGCAATATTAAGATTTCTCATCTTTGCATGCTTAAAGAAAATAACCTAAACTTCAATTTTAAGTACGAGGTAAAACCATTACCTTGGGTGTGCTTCCTTTAATGAATTTTTTAATTGAAGACAACAAGCCAGTTTCATTTTTCGGTGGTTTTTCTCCCCCTGAAGGCAGGCTATCATCAACCTCTGAATATTTCCTCTTTGCTCTAGCAGTGCGTTGTGTTTGGATTTGATTTGATTGCTGAGAAGCTTTCCGTGTTCTCAGCCTCATCTTTTATGGGTACCACATATAAAACTACAAGAGAAAAATAACAAGGGTTATTAAAATTAAACCTAGCATGGCCAAATATGCCCACCTTCTATACTAAAAATCCCTTGGTGTAGGTCTCCAGAGGATTAAATTAAGAAACCAAAATTTTAAGTGAAAGGATGCTTTGAACTTTTACATACTCTCCCAAGTAACCTTCCCAACAACTTCTGAAATATTTTACCCTATGATCTAATAAAAATATGAGTAACACCAAAGAGTGCGCATACTCTTTCCACAGCACTGTGCAACCTCCACCCATGCCAATATTACCATTCATTCAACCATTCAGTCAAGAAACATTTATTGAGCACTTACAACATTCAAGGCACTGGGCTAGGATAAGCACCTCATAAACAGTAAACCACATACAGAAGATTTTTGTCTTCTGGAGCTCATAATGTAGTGGGAAAACCCTCAATGAATGAATTAATTACCTGAGCATGATTCTAATGATCAATAATCATGCAAGTGTAAAAAGAGCAGTTGAATCATTCATTTTATAAGATCATTTTATCTTACCACACATGATACTTTAAAAATCAAATTCACATCAAAAAGAAATTATGAGGCAATCTACTTGAACTCTCTCACTTTATAGATGAGAAAATTAATGGCTGACAAAACTGTATCAAGACAGAGGTAGTTAAGAATATACCCTAAATTAGAATCTGAAAGGGAATATAAAAATTACCAAAGTAAGAATTAAGAAATGTGAATTCCAATCCTACTTCAATCACTGCTAAACTATAGTCACTTAACTGTTTTTTCAATTATATAAAGAATACATTCATCTTACCATCCTGAGCTTCAAAATGAAAAAGGAATTAGAAAAGACTATAAACTGCAGAGAACATTAATGCTACTCACAATAGTGAATGCATTCACAGAAAAGTCTAACTCCTTTTAAGCATTCCCAAAGCCTAAAGATGCCAAAAATCCTGGCAAAGGGTAGTCTTCACCGACTTATGCTTAAGACATTATGTCTTTACTAAATCAAGAGTCACAGAAAAAATGTTAGAAACTTTTAGGAAGTTATACATACATACACACACATACACAATCTACTCCAACAAAAACCCCACACTCAAAGGATTCATCAGAGAAGTCCCTAGACACCTTTACAAACAACTATTTTTTTCCCTATAAACAAATGGTACTCAGTTGTAACTCGCCATCCCAAAATAAAAAATGCTGGCTTTTTCCCTGAAGAGTCAAAGTTAATTCTAAAGTGATTTATCATTCAAGGCATGTATTATTTACTTTAAAATCCTATTTAAAGTACGTAAATGATGTCTTAATTCCTTAATTCTTCAGCACAGCACTCCTTAGAAAAGGAAAATTCGCATATAGCAAATGCAAGGGGGAATTCTCAAAACTATTTTTAATCAATTTCTGTAATTTTTTTAAATTAGAGAGCAAGTGGGGAAGGGGCAGAGACAGAAGCAGAGAGATCATTTTAAGCAGGCTCCACGCCCAGCACAAAACCCCATGCAGGGATCAATCCCACGACCCTGGGACCATGATCCAAGTGAAAATCAAGAGTTGGATGCTTAACCAACTGAGCCACCCAGGTTCTATTCTGAGGTCTTTTTTGTTTTGGGTTTGTTTTTTTTTAATGTTTGTTTATTTTTGAGAGAGAGAGAGAGAGAGAGAGAGAGAGCGCGTGCATGAATGGGGGACACAGAATCCAAAGCAGGTTCCAGGCTCTGAGCTGTTAGCACAGAGCCTGACAAAGTGCTCGAACTCACACACGAACTGTGAGATCATGACCTGAGCTGAAGTCGGCGGCTCAACGGAGCCACCCAGACGCCCCTATTCTTGGGTATTTTGGGGGAAAAATTTTGTTTTTTTAAATTACAGAGGGGCACCTGGGTGACTCAATGGGTCATGATCTCGAGCCTTCCCTCCCTGGCCCCCCAACAGGGCTCCTCACTGGGAGTGGGGCCTGGTTAAAATTCTCTCTCTCTCTCAAACAAACAAACAAACAAACAAAACACCTAGGAATGAATCTATCTTAAACCCAGAATCATCAAATAGTAATTATAACACCTTATGAAATAATGCACTAAGGTAAAGTAGGTCTTAAAAGACTAAAAGCATATAGGTTAAGTCCAGTCTTACAGAGTTTGGCTCATTAAAATTGCAATACTTATTGGTCATCTGCTACTAAAATGTTAAGGATGGGGGCGCCTGGGTGGCGCAGTCGGTTAAGCGTCCGACTTCAGCCAGGTCACGATCTCGCGGTGCGTGAGTTCGAGCCCCGCGTCAGGCTCTGGGCTGATGGCTCGGAGCCTGGAGCCTGTTTCCGATTCTGTGTCTCCCTCTCTCTCTGCCCCTCCCCCGTTCATGCTCTGTCTCTCTCTGTCCCAAAAATAAATAAACGTTGAAAAAAAAAAAAATTTAAAATGTTAAGGATGAAAACTATCTCTACCCATGGGAATCATAAGTCTGGCAAATAAATATATGTATCATAGTGTATATATAAAATTCTACATCACTCCACATGAAGAAGAGTGAAGACATTTCTGGGAAAGCTTAGGAGAAAGGTTCTTTGAACTCAAAAATAACCAGTGAGCATTTACTAGAAAGAAAGACATGAGCATTTAAAGAAAGAGTTGAGGGGCGCCTGGTGGCGCAGTCGGTTAAGCTTCCGACTTCAGCCAGGTCACGATCTCGCGGTCCGTGAGTTCGAGCCCCGCGTCGGGCTCTGGGCTGATGGCTCGGAGCCTGGAGCCTGTTTCCGATTCTGTGTCTCCCTCTCTCTCTGCCCCTCCCCCGTTCATGCTCTGTCTCTCTCTGTCCCAAAAATAAATAAACGTTGAAAAAAAAAAATTTTTAAAATAAAGAAAGAGTTGAAATGTAGAAGATTTTTGTCCATTCCAATAGTGAACTGTAAAAGGTGTACTTAATAGGTCTAAAAGGGCTGGGGCAGTCAAGCTCTCATGAACTTTCAAAACTGACTACTCAGGCAACAGATAAAGAAAACATATACTTTTCAATTTCTCATGAAATACTTACCAATGGACCATATGCTGAGACATAAAAAAAGCTAAATAAATTTAAAGAAAAATCTTACAAAGTATGTTCTCTGACCACAATTACAAATCAAAAACAAAAATCTTAAAAAGTACCAAATACTTGAAAATTTAAAAATATATTTATAAATAAATCATGAGTCGGGAGGAGGAGGAGAGGGGTGGGGAGAAGAGGAAATAAAAGCACAAGGGAAATAAATTTTGGACTAAAAAAACCAAAGAGCACATCAAAATGTCTGGGATATAATAAGCAGCATTTAGAGGGAAATTATAAACATATATGCACCTAACACCAAAGTCTCAAAATATATTAAGTAAAAACTGTCAAAAGCGAAAAATAGACAATTCAACAATAGTTGGGTATTTCAATACCTACTTTCAATAATGGACAGAACTAGACAAAAAGCCAATAAGGAAATAGAAGACATGAACAATTCTCTAGACTTAAGAGATACATATGGAACATTCTACCCAACAACAGCACAATACATAATATTCTCTAGGACAGACTACATGTCAGGACACAAAACAAGTCACAATAAACTTAGAAGAATTGAAATCATACAAGTATATGGTCTCCAACTACATTGGAATGAAATTAGAAATCACAAGGAAAGAAACGAGAAATTAACAAATATGCAGAAATTAAACAAACTCCTAAATATGTAAGCACTGTGTCAAAGAAGAAATCACAAGGTGAATTAGAAAATACTTCAGGATGAAACAAAACAAAACCACAAATACCAAAACTTATGAGATGCCCCAAAAACAGTGCTCAGAGGGAAATTTATGTAAATGCTTATAATAGAAAAAAAACCTCAGGGCACCTCGGTGGCTCAGTTGGGTGAATCTCTGACTTTGGCTCAGGTCATGATCTCGCAGTCTGTGGGTGCGAGCCCTGTGTCAAGCTCTGTGCTGACAGCTCAGACAGAGCCTGCAACCTGCTTCAGATTCTGTGTCTCCCTCTCTTGCTCTGCCCCTCCCCTTCTCTCTCTCTCAAAAATAAATTTTAAAAAGTAAAAAACAAAAAAAAAAAAAACAAAACAAAAATCTCAAGTCAGTAACAAAACTTTTCACCATAAGAAACTATAGAGAGAAAAACAAACTAAATCTAAAGCAAGCAAAAAGAAGGAAATAAAGAATAAAGCAGAAAGAACTCAAGTAGATGATTTACAAATAAACAAGAAAATAGTGAAGCCTAAAATTTGTTCTTTGAAAAGATCAACAAAACGGACACACCTTAAATAGACTAGCAAAGAAAAAAAAGAGAGAAGACTCAACCTACTAACGTCAGGAATGAAAGATGGCTCATTAATACCAACCCTACAGAAATAAAAACAATTTTAAGGGAATACTATGAACAATCGTACACCAACAAATTAGACAACCTAGAAGAAATGGATTTCTAT
Source organism: Lynx canadensis (assembly GCF_007474595.2). Classification (NCBI taxonomy): domain Eukaryota; kingdom Metazoa; phylum Chordata; class Mammalia; order Carnivora; family Felidae; genus Lynx; species Lynx canadensis. Next base: position 58,864,050 of record NC_044308.2, read on the forward strand.
AGAGACACAAGTAAAATGGGCTCGAGAAAACAAAATCCAAAAGATTGCATTAGTGATAATTTCTTTAAAATCCAAAAAAAAAAAAAATCCAAGAGATTGCATTAGTGATAATTTCTTTAAAAACCTCCCACAAAGAAAAGTCCAATTTTAATGGCTTCACTGGCGAATTTTACCAAATGTCTGAAGAATTAACACCAGTCCTTCTCAAACTCTTCCAAAAAATTGAGGAATACCTTCCAACTCAATCTATGAGGTCAGCATTGCTCCGATACCACAATCAAAGACACTACAAGAAAAATTAAACTACTACTCAATATCCTTTACGAAAATAGATGCAAATATCCTCAATAAAATACTAGCAAACCAAATCCTTTAGGAACATAGATGCAAATATCCTCAATAAAATACTAGCAAACCAAATCCAGCGGCTTAATAAAGGGATTACACACCATGACCAAAGTGGAATTTATTCCAGGGATGCAATTCTGGTTTAACATATGAAACTCAACCAACATAATACACCATGTTAAAAGAATAAAGGAAAAATTCCGTATGATCATCTCAACTGATGCAGGAAAAAAAAGCACAATTGACCACACCCAACACCCTTTTCACAATAAAAATACTCAACAAACCAGAAATAGAAGGGAACTTCTTAAACCTGAGAAAAGGCAGCAATGAAAAATCCACAGCTATCATACTGCATAGTGAAAACCTAACAAGAACAAGAAAATTTTAAAATTCACATTAGAAAAGAAAAAGTAAAACTATCTCTTTGCAAAGAACATGACATTGCATGAAAAATAACCACAAAAGCAGAAACCATAAAAGCAAAAACTACTAACTGGACTTCATAAAAATTAAAAAGACCTGAGACTTCATAAAAGCTAGATGATTGGCCACAAACATATGAAATGATAATACTCAATACAATTCACCATCAGAAGTACAAGTTAAAATCAAAACAGAATACTAATCTACACTTACTTGAAAGGCAAAAATTAAAAAGACTGACAACAAATGATAGCAAGGATGTGGAACAATGAGCGCTCTCATACTCTGCTGGTGGGAACATAAGGTTTTTGGTAGAAGTTGAGCAATTTCTTTCAAACAACGCCTCACCCCTTGATCCAAGTTTTTATCCAAGAAAAAATGTAAACATGCCCACAGGATACTTTTACAAAACTGTTCCTGGCAGGCTTTATTTACAATAGCCACCCAAACTGGAAACAACAAAAATGCTCAAGGACAGAAAAATGAATACTGTGGTGTCTTCACACAGTGAATAATTAGAAAACAGCAATGATCATCATTATCATCAACAACATGAAAGAATCTCAGACATTATGCTGAGCAGTGGCAGCCACAAAAGAGTACATATTTGATGACACCATTAAAAAGAAATTCTATTAGAGGCAAAAATAATCTGAGGAGAAAAATCAAAATAGAAGTTGCCTTGGGGAAAAGAAATGACCTGTATGCAACAGAGTATGGATCTATTTGTCAAAACTTATAGCTAAAACCTATGTATTTCAAAGTATGTAAATTTTACAAAAATGTATACCTGTAAAAAGTTTCTATAAACAATACTAACCAGCTAGCAAGAAGTTGGGAGTGGGTGGGGATACAAATCTAAAAAACATACAAAATATTAGTAACTACTTAAAAAGAGTGATAGTTTTATAGGACTTCATAATGCCATTCTGTCTACATTGTGCATGTTTGATATTTTCCATTAAAAATTAGCAACAAAAGGGGCACTTAAGTGGCTCAGTCAGTTAAGCATCAGGCTTTGGCTCAGGTCATGATCTCACAGTCCATGGGTTTGAGCCCCGCATCAGGCTCTGTGCGGACAGCTCAGAGCCTGGAGCCTGCTTCAGATTCTGTGTCTCCCTCTCTTTCTCTCTGCCCCTCCACTGCTCACGCTCTATCTCTCTTGCTCAAAAATAAATAAACATTAAAAAAAAACCAAAAACACCTTATTGTCAGAGCTACCGACAAGGTTCAGCAGTGAAACAAAACTGAATTAAGTCAAAATAGAGTAGGGCAGTATCAAATGAGAAAAGCAAAGAGAACATCTACAAAAAGAGGGGTGGAGGAACATAAACTAAGCAATCTTCCATACTTTTTAACATGGTAAGAAAATAACAGAAAGCTCCGTTTAAGTCAGCAACTGTCCTGAACCAAACCTTTTTCCAAAAGTTCAAGGAAACGAATTTCACATTAAAAAGTAACAGAAATTAGATCAGAGCCCATACAGTCATCATAAGGAAAAAAAAAAATTGAGAAGCAAAATAAAATCTCTAACTTTCTACAGACAGTAAGATTGCAAAAGATAAATCCACAAAAGCATATCACATCTACACACTATTTCCAAGTATGCTTAAAGACATTAATACTAAGGAACAATTTTAACCAGGATTTAAGGAAAGGGAAAAGAAGCAAAAGAACTTGTAAAAAATTAAGAACAAAAATCATTTCTAAACTAGACTAAAAAAGAAGGAACAAAAAATTAAATGAACAGATAGAACAAAGACGGAATATTTTCACACATTAAAAAAGATTCAACACAGGGCGCCTGGGTGGCTTAAGCATCCAACTCTTGATCTCAGCTCAGGGTTGTTGAGTTGAAGTCCCACACTGGGCTCCCACAAGTGCACTTGGAGCCTACTTTTAAAAACAAAAAAAAAAGATTCAAAGATTCAAGAGTGCCTGGCTGGCTCACTTGTGGAGCAATACAACTCTTGATCTTGAGAGTTGTGAGTTCAAGCCCCACATTAGGAGTAAAGATTACTTAAAAATAAAAGTCTTGGGGCGCCTGGGTGGCGCAGTCGGTTAAGCGTCCGACTTCAGCCAGGTCACAATCTCGCGGTCCGTGAGTTCGAGCCCCGCGTCGGGCTCTGGGCTGATGGCTCAGAGCCTGGAGCCTGTTTCCGATTCTGTGTCTCCCTCTCTCTGCCCCTCCCCCGTTCATGCTCTGTCTCTCTCTGTCCCAAAAATAAATAAACGTTGAAAAAATAAATAAATAAAAAAAATAAATAAAAGTCTTAGGGGCGCCTGGGTGGCTCAGTCGGTTAAGCGGCCGACTTCGGCTCAGGTCATGATCTCTCGGTCAGTGAGTTCAAGCCCCGCGTCGGGCTCTGTGCTGACCGCTCAGAGCCTGGAGCCTGTTTCAGATTCTGTGTCTCCCTCTCTCTGACCCTCCCCTGTTAATGCTCTGTCTCTGTCTCAAAAATAAATAAACGTTAAAAAAAATTTTTGAAAAAAAAATGAAAAAAAAAAAAGTCTTAAAAAACAAATGAAGATTCAAGAGAAACTGGTAAATACTGAAAATAGATCAGATACTCAAAAACAAGAGAAACTTCCAGAAATAGGAAAAGTTTGAAACTCTGCATTGAAAGAAACAGGCCTGAGAAAAGCAAATATGAAAACACAGTCTGGTATGAATTAATAGAACTTTACTGAACTTTAATTTTAAATGCGGAAAAAAAATCCTCCTTTGGGCATCTAAGCCAGATACAGGCCAACTTTTTCTTATAGAACCACGCAGTAAATGTTTTAGGCTTGCAGATCACAGGGTATAAGTTAAATGAAACTCAAATATCAGTGTCTGGAACCATGCTCATTGGTTTCAATATTGTCTATGGCAGTGTTTAGCAAAAGCATCCAAAGACAATATGTAAGTAAATGAGCATGGCTGTGTACAATAAAACTGTGTTTACACAGGCAGTCAGCCCACGGGCAACAGTTTGCATATCCCCGATCTAGACATGTACTAAGTGACTTTATAATGGAAAAAAAAAATTAAACTACTCTCAATTTTTCAACAGCAACACTTCATGCCAGACGAAAAATGGAGTTACATATTTAAAATAAAATAATCAAGAAAAGACCATGTAAGTAAACCAAGGATTTTATATCCAACAAAAATAACAAGAATAATGGCCACCAACTATTGTCAATGAGCAAAAACTCTGGGAATACTGTGGCCTTCCTAAAAAAATCTAACAGAGCATTTGAGAAAACCAAACTGAGTACAGATATTGCATTAGAACTGATGGTGAATATCAAACATACAACATGGAGTTAGTTACTCATACAGCAAAAACCAAAATGAAGGTTAAAAGGAAGACAGTAGAGTGTGTATATTCCCTGACAATGTAAACATACTTAACTATTTAAAATTTAAAAGTGAGGGATGAGGGCAGCTGTCTCAGTCAGTTAAGCGACCACCTTCGGCTCAGGTCATGATCTCACAGTTCCTCAGTTCAAGCCCTGCATCAGGCTCTGTGCTGGAGCCTGCTTCGGATTCTGTGTGTCCCTCTCCCTCTGCCCCTCTCCCACTCACATTCTGTCTCTTTCTCAAAAATAAATAAACATCAAAGAAAAAAAAATTTTTAAGTAAGGGATGAATGTGAAGAATACAGCAAAAAGTGCATATACGGCTTCAAAAATCATGCATACGGTAATAGCACTGGCATGGCTATTGTGAGTCTGTCATGAGATAAAATTATTTAGATTTCTAATTCCAGGTCTATCATCTACTGGGTCCTCAGAAACCTAGAACAGTATAGAACAAGAAGACAGATATAGAGGAAGTTAAATCCCCGAATTCTATGTCCAGCTTAAGAGGTGAATAAATCTCCACAAAAAGCAACCATTCAGTTAGACAAAATAACAAAAACCACCACTTCAGTACTCTAGAAATAAACCAAAGGCATATAACAATCTATGAATCCTTATAAAACTGCTCAACTTTGGGTAAGAACGTTAGGAGTCCGTGTCATTCCTGTCTGGGACTGCTCTACTCCCCTACTCCCTACTCCACCTGCAAGCTCAGATGGTTTGTCAGGCTGAGAGGAATGTCAACTTTGAGGTCACCATAAAAAGAGACTGATGGTTTACAGCAGTCGGACAATGACCACACTCAATGGTATCATCAGTATAAGTGACATTTCTGGTATAAGTAATAATTTCTGTAGCAGGTGAACTAGGAGGCCAACAGCTCTAAAAGCCTGCAGATGCAGGGGTTGTTGCGCCAACCACATTCCTGGCTGAGGCAGCACACATGCACAACAGGGACTAAAGAGGGCCAAGCAAGCTATCCACATACTGAATCCTGCACATCAGAATTTCTTTTTAGTTTTTAAAATGTTTGATAATTGAAAAAAAATGATTTTTTTTTTAAATTTAAGGGGGGAGAGGGGCAGCGGGAGAGAGGGAGAGAGAATCTTAAGCAGACTCCATGCTCAGTGTGGAGCCCAATGTGGGGCTCAATCCCATAACCCTGGGATGCATGACCTCAGTCAAAATCAAGAGTTGGACACTCAACTGACCGAGCCACCCAGGTGCCCCAAAAGTAAAAATGACTTTAAACTGTAGTCATGACAGGTAAAATCAAATGTTTTAATTATATTTATAGGCTACCTCTAGTTCCCATTTGGTTAAATGCCTATGCATGCCCTTTCCTCATTTAAAAAAAATTTTTTTTTAAATTTTCCTTCTTTACATTTATTTATTTTTGAGAGACAGAGCAAGAGCAGGGGAGGGGCAGAGAGAGAGGAAGACACAATATCCAAAGCAGGCTCCAGGCCCTGGGCTGGCCGCACAGAGCCCAACACAGGGCTCAAAACCATGAACTGTGAGATCATGACCTTAGCCGAAGTCAGATGCCTAACCAACTGAGCCACCCAGGCGCCCCTTCCTTGTTTTTTTGTCTTTGTTTTTAAGAATTAAAATACTGGGGCACCTGGGTGGCACAACTGGTTAAGTGTCGACTCCGGCTCAGATGATCTCACAGTTTGTGAGTTCGAGCCCCACCCACAACAGGCTCTGCACTGATGGCACAGAAACTGCTTTGGATTCTCTCTCCTCTTGCTCTCTGCCCTTCTCCCACTTGTGCACGAGCATGTATGCTCTCTCTCTCTCAAATAAATAATAATAATAATAATAATAATAATAAAGAATCAAAGTACTGAAGTTGAAAAGAACTCTAGTTCAACCTCCCCAACCAAAGCAGAAATCTTTCAGATAGTTTTTCTGTTTAAAGGTAACCTATATTGTGCTCAAATAACTTAAGGAGACATGAAGCTCAATACTTCCTACTGCAAGTATTTCAAAATGTTAAATGAATTCTAAACAAAAAGAACTTTTAAAGTGAGCCGAATAAAACCTGCAAATATACAACATCAATTCCCTTATTTAATAAAAAAGTTCTTTTCTTTTTTAAGTTTATTTTAAGAAAGAGAGCACGTGCGCTAGTGCACACAAGCAGGGGAGGGGCAGAGAAGGGAGAAAGAATCCCAAGCAGGCTAAATGTTGTCAGCACAGAGCCTGATGCAGGGCTCAAACCCACAACCCATGAGATCACGACCTGAGCCAAAATCAAGAGTGAGACACTTAACCAAGTGAGCCACCCAGGCGCCCCAATATGCAGAATTTCTAAAAAGAATTTAACTCTTGCAATTTGGTTAAGCATAATTTTCCTTGTTTTAAACCCAAAGCTTGAATATTTTTTTCATTTTAATACTTAAAAACAAATAGTATATAACTTTTTTAGTTTGCCAATTATGGCTTAATTTAGAAAAGTTAGGTATTTACATGATTTGTTCCAACTCCAATATAATGGAACTATATTTACTTCAAAAACAATTTATGGGGCGCCTGGGTGGCGCAGTCGGTTGAGCGTCCGACTTCAGCCAGGTCACGATCTCGCGGTCTGTGAGTTCGAGCCCCGCGTCGGGCTCTGGGCTGATGGCTCAGAGCCTGGAGCCTGTTTCCGATTCTGTGTCTCCCTCTCTCTCTGCCCCTCGCCCGTTCATGCTCTGTCTCTCTCTGTCCCAAAAATAAACGTTGAAAAAAAAAAATTAAAAAAAAAAAAACAATTTGTATTTCCAAGGATCTCAATAAATATTTGCTAATTTAATCTCTTCGCATTTCTTGCAGATTACTAAAATCCTAAAATAAAGGCTCAAATGTCTATGCTTACCTGAATATTGAAACATAATTCAAACAAGCACACTACCAAAACACTGCCTAAAAAAGTACTGTGTTGGTTTTCTAGTAAGTTTCCTGTGTGCTCCAGAAAACCAATCCTTAACCCATCCTTTTCAAAAATAAAGTTCCTATCTAACTACATGTATCTGAACATGGAAAAGGTTAAAGTGATATATTAACCAACAGCTTTCCTTTATTAACTGCTCCGTCCAAGGCACTGTCCTAAGTGGTTTTTAATACATTGTTTCACTTAATCTTTCAACATCATAAAGTAGTATCCATTACTTCCATCTTATGATGGAAGAAAATGAGGTGGAAAACACAGCAGAAGTGTTTTAAGGAACAATTTCCAGGTAATTTCAATAAAAATAACTGGCAATGTAAAAATAGTATATTTATCACCAACAAAAAACTAATTAAAAAGCCACTAAAAATTCTAATTTCCCATTACCCTCTAAAGTTTGTTTTTACTTCTGCTCTTTTCTAAATACATAGTCATTCACAAGTGATTTTCCCGCTGAATGAACCCCTGTCTATACAAAGCCTTAAAATAGGGTTAACTTACAAACAGCTGTGTTTACAAACTGGCAGTTGGGAGCTCAAAATACAACTTCTCATAGAAATAGTGTTACAAATGCGGGTTACAGTTCCAGGGCAGCTCCTATGGCATACTTTTACCCATAATATAATTGGATAGAAAAACCTAGACTCTAAACCATTATATCAACCGTGTGGAAAACTATATTCCCTATTTCTACACCAAACCTATCTGTACTCATATTAAAACCATATGTCTCTAGTGCTGGGAAAACTGGATATCCAAAAGCAAAAAATGAAGTTGGACCCTTACCTTACACCATATATAAAAACAAACCCAAAACGGATCAAAGACCTTAAGAGCTAAAACTATACAACTCTTAGAAGAAAACATAGGGAGAAAGCTCATGACATTGGGTTTGACAATAATTTCTTGGATATGACACAAAAGGACAGGCAACAAAAGGAAAAAGAAAAGATAAACCGGACTACACTTAAGTTAAAAACTTTTCTGCAATAAAGGACACTATCAGGGCACCTGGGTGGCTCAGTTGGTTAAGTGTCCGACTTCGGCTCAGATCATGACCTCATGTTTCTTGAGTTCGAGCCCTGTCCAGGCTCTGTACTGATAGTCTGGAGCCTGCAGCCTGCTTCAGCTTCTGTGTCTCCCTCTCTCTCTGCTCCTCCCCCACTCGCGCTCTATCTCTGTCTCTCAAAAAGGAATAAACGTTAAAAAAAATTTAAAACAAAGAATGAAATCTTGCCATTTGCAACTACATGGATGAAACTAGAGGGTATTATGCTAAGCTAAATTAGAGAAATATCATATGACTTCACTCGTATGAGGACTTTAAGATACAAAACAGATGAACATAGGGGAAGGGAAGCAAAAATAATATAAAAACAGGGAGGGGGACAAAACATATGAGACTCTTAAATATGGAGAACAAATAGACGGTTACTGGAGGGGTTGTGGGAGGGGGGGATGGGCTAAAAGGGTAAGAGACATTAAGGAATCTATTCCTGAAATCATTGTTGCACTGTATGCTAACTAACTTGGATGTAAATTTTTAAAAAAAATCAATAAAGAGAAAGGAAAAAAAATCTGTGCTTGTTAGCCTGGTGTTGTTCTGGTGTAGTCACAATGTAGGACAGGCCCTGTGTTTCTGGGCATCAGGAGTGGGGCTCTGTCAGTGATTGCCTCTCAGTGCCAAATTAGGCTTGCAGCTTTTCAGGTCTTGTTTGGAAAGAGTTCCCTGAGCCTTGCCTTAAGGGTAGGAGATCTCTGAAGACAGCAGTATTAAGATCTCTCTGCCCCAAACTGTTTCCTGCCCCACCCATTAGTGGTAGACGGGTTTTTCTTAGACTTTACCCTCCTCCTTAATCATGTCTTCACTTATGCCCTGAAGGTTACTGGACCTGCCCCTCCCCTGGCTTTAAAATTTTCTTTCCTTGGGGGAAAAAGATCTGGTTGAGGCTTTGATATTTTTTTCCCAGGTACAAGCTGCTCCCCTCTTTAGCTCTGCACCGCAGAGGAAGGTTCTTTCTACTCATGTGTTCCCATATTGTGAGCACCTGGTGGAAGTCTGTGGCAAAGATACACTTCCATTGTGTCTATAGCTTCCAGGAATACTGCATTCTGTGCTAGCCTACTTTGCCTTAATTTTAAGGAGTTTATTAACAATTTTACATGATTTTTTTTTTATGTTTTTATGGCTCTTCCCTTGCTCTGCCATAGGTGAGCCAGTGCTTATATCCTGTCTCTCTTAGGAAAGGCTTTCCTATTCTTGGATATTTGTTTGGTTGCCCTAAGTCCTCAGCTCTCTGATAGGTTCAAGAGAAGTTCAGATTTGTAGTTTATCCCATTTTTTTAATTGTTGTTAGGCTTGTAGAAGCATTTTTTTTCCAGCTTTCTGTTGTGTAGGCAGAACCCAATTAATGTATAAAAGTGGATCTTTAGGTAAAACTCTACAATTAGAGGAGCTTTCCTTTCTGATCTAGAGCTGCAATTTGTAATTCCATGACTTGTTTGTGCTCAGGTTGCTTGGGATAAACTCCCTTGCCTTTTCCTTGGTTTAGACCACAGGAAAGGGTTCAAATTGGCTAGGCTGATAGTAAAGAGAATAATTCCCCAATGGGTCCTAGATTTTCTCCTTTTTGGTTTTTGTTTTGTTATTGTTGGAGACCCAATTAGGGTGGACATTCAAGGCCTGGGCAGAGTGGAAAGTGCCCTAAAATTGGGCAGGCAGACAAGGTGGGTGAGGGCTGGCCCCTGCATGCCAAGGGGAGTACCAGAAAGGTGGTCCAGGCAGGCAGGTCTATCAGGGGACCTGTAGGCCAGCCCTTGAAAAGGTATCTAAGCCAGGTGGTGAATGCCTAGGTCAGAGCCTCACCCAGGGAGGCAGGGTTAGGGCTGGTTAGGGTTTTCTAGAGTCTACAGACTGGCATTGCCAGGGGCCTCTCTGAGCTGCTGCTGGAACTCACAGTGTGTCTGCCGGTTGGAGTCTCCTGGAAGTGGGTGTGGAGGTGGTTGTTCTTCACCAGGTGGTCAAGACAGGAGTTGATCTGGTCCAACATGGAGTCGATGGTAGCATATTCTGCCTCCCTGAAGTCATCATCTTCACCTTCCACCCTTGCCTCCACTGGCATGCCCAGGTCCCTGTTGGGGCCCAACATTGTGGGCCTGGGTGCCCCAAGGGCTGTGCGATGATGGAAGATGCTGGAATGCAGCGATCATGCACCCACAGCCAGCACAGGGTGGAAGGTGGAGGCACCGGATGAAATGCAGGACCAGAAGAGCAGATTTTTTTCCTCTTTCCTAAACATTGTGGTTCTCCCAAAACTATCTTATGGTTAGGCCTTCCTCTATGGTTTTTGTTATCTTTTCCCCAAACCTCTCTTTATCCCAATCCTACTTATCGTTCCATTCCAATTCCTGTTATGAAAGGTCTGGAAAAACCAGATTTATACAAAGTACACAAGTACATAGGTACATAAGGTACTTAATTTGAGTAGGTATAAGTGAAATCATATAATATTTGTCCCTTCATGACTGATTTATTTTCCTTAGTGTAATGTCAAGTTTCATCCATGTTGTAGCATATTATAGAATTTCCTTCTTCTTTAGGGCTGAATGACATTCCATTGTATATTTCTACCACATTTTGTTTATACACTCTTCTGTCAATAGACACTTATGCTTCTGAAACCTTTTGGCTGTTGTGGATAATGGTGCTGTGAATATGGCTATGCAAATATCTGTTTGTGTTCCTGCTTTCAGTTCTTTAGAACTACCTAGAAGAATTGCTAGATCATATGGTAATTCTATGTTTAAATTTTTAAGGAACTGCCAACAGTATTTTCCACAGTGGCTGCACCATTTTGCATTCTTATCGTCAGTGCACCAAGGGTTCCAGTTTCTTCATATCCCTGATGACAAGTCTTATTTTCTGTTTTTTGATAATGGCTATCATAGTGGTGTGAAGAGGTACCTCACTGTGGTTTTGGTCTGCATTTTACTAACGATTAGTGATGTTGAGCATTATTTGATGTGCTTTTTTGTATACCTTCTTTGGAGAAATGTCTTTTACCTGTTTTTGAACTGGGTTGTTCGATTTTTTTTTGTTGTTGCAGGAGTTTTAAAATATATTCTGAATATTAAACCCATATGAGATATATGGCTTGCACATATTTTCTCTCATTCCACAGGTTGCCTTTTCACTGTTGATAGTATCCTTTTTTTAATTTATTTTTTATTAAAAAAATTTTTAATGCTTATTTTTGAGAAAGAGAAGGTGCAAGGGGAGGGGCAAAGAGAGAAGGGAGACACAGAATCTGAAGCAGGTTCCAGGCTCTGAGCTGTCAGCACAGAGCCTGATGCGGGGCTTGAGCCCACTGACCGTAAGATCATGACCTGAACTGAAGTCGGATGCTTAACCGAGCCTCCCAGGTGACCCAAGATTTCATTCTTTTTGATTGCCAAGTAATACTCCATTATATATATATATATATATATATATATACACACGCACACACACACACACGTATACATACACACACACACACATATATAACATATGCATATATACACACACATATACACACATATCTTTATCCATTCATCCATCAGTGGACATGTGGGGTCTTTCCATAATTTGGCTATTGTTGATAGTGCTGCTATAAACATTGGCGTACATGTATCCCTTCGAAAGAGCACACCTAACAAGCACAGATTAACACAACTGTAATCTACCACTGGAAGAGAGGAGAATCTACAAAGGAACACAAACAGGTGCACAAGGAAAGCCAAAAACTGAAAGTCATCAGGAAAACTGAGAAATACTTTCTCATGCTTAAATTTCTAGCTTAAGCACAAATAACACTAGAGAAGTTTGCAATTAATGGTGCACTTAAAATATTCTTCACAAAGAAAAAAAATTCTTTTGTTACAACAAAACTGAAACTTAGATCAACTGGACTTCCTACACTAAAAATCCAGGTACACAATTTTCCAGGTATATATACTATCTACTCAGTCTTTAACTGTTGTGTTCATGATATCTAGCATTTGATAAAATATTGAAAGACACACAAAAAAAGAAGAAAATTCAACCCACTGTCAAGACAAAGCATTCAACAGAACCAAAGATCAATGAGGTCAAAAACAGAAAACTCAATGAAACCAAAAGTTGATTTAGAAAAGATCAGTAAATTGATAAGCCTCTAGTAAGACTGAGGGGAAAAAAGGAAGACACAAATTACAAACATCTGGAATGAAAAGTGAAATCCCTACACATCCCACAGACATTATATGAACAATAATGGAATATAACAACTTTATGCCCATATATTCAACAATTTACATGAAATGGTCAAACTCCTCAAAAACTGAGCCACCAAAGCTCACACAAGAATAGGTAACCTGATCAGTCCTACAACTATTTTTAAAAATTGAAATTGTAGGAAAAGCCTCCAACACAGGGGTCCAGATGACTTCACTGGAAAATCGTACCAAACATTTAAAACAAAACATTAAAACAGAAGTGCCTGGGTGGCTCAGTCACTTAAGTGTCCAACTCCTGATTTCCGCTCAGGTCATGATCTCACAGTTCATGATCCTCTCTCTCCCTCTCTCTCTGCCTCTCTCCCTCTCGTGCATGCACATGCACGCTCTCAAAATATATAAACTTGAAAAAAAAAGAAATCATTTAAAACAAAAACAAAACACCAAATCTACACAAACTTTTAGAAAATAGAAGGGAACACACTTCCCAACTCATTTTATGAGGTCAGCATTACCCTAATAACAACTGGGCCAAGTACAGGTCAGAAATTGCCTATACAACATCTGCAATAATCTAATACTATCACTTAAAATATAAAGGAAAAATTTTAAACATGCATATACTTCCTCTTCTTGGTAATTCTACTTATGTTAGAATTTAACATATCCTCTAGGTTCTCCAGGAACTCCATTACTAGATAAGCCCTTTTCTGTTATCAATAGAACAGAATAAAACAAGTAAAGACTGGGAAATGAGTACACTAGGGAAATGGATCTAATGAATGAAAACGATACAATTTAGTTAGATTACATCATAAAACAAACCTAACAATGGGGGCAATGACATTTTTAAGCCTACGAACTCATGACACTACAAGGGGGGAAATATATAAAGTAAAACATTTCAACTTTTTTCAACATTTAAACCAGACCTCATTTCAGGAATAGAAAGAGCTGACTGCTCAGCAATCTAAAACTGGGCAATGAAGTTTGCTTTCTATTTACCTGCAGGCCAACTAAAAGGATTGGGAAAGTAGTGGAGGGTGGGGAGAAAATCTCTTTCAAATGCTCATTATCAATTGCGAAATTAATTCTGCTAGTTTCTCTACCACCTCTAAATTTCAGACTCACATCTAACAGCCTTCTCATCACTTTCACTTGGCACCTCAAATTCAACTTACCCCAAAATGAACTCTTTCTCACCCACATTCCCATCCCACTGTCACACCCAAACCTACTCTTCCTACTTTATTATTTCCTACTATATTCTTTTTTTTTAAGTTTATTAATTTAAGCAATTTCTTTACCCAATATGGGGCTCAAACTCACAACCCCAAGATCAAGAACCACACACTCTACCGAGTGACCCTGCCAGCCGCTCCTCTTATTATCTTCTTGATCATGTTCCCACCGTCTACCCCATCAACCAAACCAGAAACCACCCTACATATCCTAGTCATTCCTCCTTGTTCCCTACAATCAACACACCCTGATGACTTCACCTCTAAAACAGTTCTTAGTCTTGTCCCCTTTAAATCCATCCTCCCCACTCCACAAATCTGCCTGTTCCTTCTCATTAACTGCCTTCAAAATAAAGACTAGACTCTAGTATAAAACCCTACATGATCTAAGTCTTTTTTCATTGCTTTGCTGCCTCTCTCTTTGCACTCCAATAATAATAGTTTCCTGCCCACACTATGCTGTATCTACTTCTGCTTTTCTCTTTACCTCAAACATTCTTTTCTTTCAACTAATTCTTATCTTCATCACTGAAAGCTCAGCCCAAGTATCTTGCACCCCAGTAAGTTAAGTAACCGCCTCCACATCCCCAAGTTGATGTAAACCTATATTATCTGTATCTAAGCTCTTAACAAATCCTACTGAAATAATTTATATCTTTAACTGCACTAGACTGTAAGAGTCTTGAAGGCAGAAATCTAATCTGTAACAATAACCTGGCACATAAGATAACTCAATCTATGTTGAACTGAACCATAAATTTTTCTCATTTTCCTCAGAGACCAGAGATTAGAAAATGGGAAAAAACTATGTCACTGAAACACAAACAACCCTCACTGCAGCAATCAATTCTTGCTCACAAAAAGGGGCCTATAAATAAAACTAAAAATGTTCCTTCCTCATAAGATTTCCTTCCTCTTCACAAAATCCCTGATTCCAAGCAATATCTGAAGCAAACAATTATGGTTACAGATTATCTTGTGCTAACAAGATTATAATAATGCTACAAGCATAAACTCAGTTAATAATTTGCTAATGAGGTCTTGAGTGCACAAATTTCTATCAAAACAACAAAATAGCACACTGCATATAAAGGATTCTTAACGAATTTTCTAGGACCACCCTGATGTACATCCTTTAAACAAGTATTTGCTGAATGAAGCAGAGAAAAGGGAAACAAAAGTGAGTAATAAATAAAGACAACTGTAAAAAGATTACAAATCAAACTTTAAAGGAAACAAAGTCTGGGTTTTCCCATTAAAATTTAGATATATATAAATTGTAAGTTGGCTATATAAAGAATATATGCATACAAGGTTCCAGAGTAGCCTCCCGAGGGAGTTATTTAAGGAATAACAGGGAGGTACCAGTCCTGAATCTATCATTAGTTAGCGGCGACACTGATCAGACACTGATTAAGTCATGCAATCATTCTAGCATTTCATTTCCTCAACAGCAGAAATTACTGGACATTAGATCTGTGCATTTCACTATATGTAAATTTTACCTTAAAAAAAAAAAAAAGGTGCCAAAATGGGAAATGAGTCATTAATTCAGCTGAGCTGTTTTCATCCTATCACATACAACTCATCCCATAACACCCTAATTAAGAATTTAAGACAAACACTTACTACATGTTAAAAAGTCTTCAGAATGGCTCATCATTAATAAAACAAAGACTTTACTGGACTAGATGGCCCTTTGGTCTCCTCTAGCTCTAGATTTCTATGAGTTTGTTAATTTATACTATTACAAATAGTATCACTACTGGATTTATATTAAAATTTATATTAATGAGAAAAAAAGCTAAAAATCACTGCCTTCATTAATACCAAATGACATTTCCAAAAGTGTCAGCATCTGTTTTTCCTATCTATATTTCTAGCCTGACTAATCTGAAATCAACAACTTCAGGTACTGCAACTGTCCACTTTAATCTCCACGACTTCCCTAAGCCTTCATTAAATGACTTCAGAGAAGGAAGAGATTTCTCTGTCCCTCCCACTTATCATCTAATAAAAGTCAAAAGTCAACTAGGGCAGAAGAACTTAGTAGAGGAGTATTACATAAGCATCAATTCCAATACAAGAAGAGTTTTCATCAAATCCTTCTCCAAAAAGTGTGATAAAGATAGGTGGTCATTTTGGGGTTATTACTATTTTTGATGTATGACTTTGTCTTTTTTTACTAGCTAACATTATAAGATTCTTCAGAAGCTACTAAACATAATAAACTTATAATCAAAAGCATTTGTCAAAATATAGGGAATATACAAAAAAACCCCAGCAGATGAGGTTCTTTCCTTGCAAAATTTTCTTCGATGAACAACAATGAAGAATGCTTTTTCTAAATCTATGATCAATTATTTTTCTCTAGAGAAACAAAATATGTAGATTGTTAAATTGATGACTATAACACTATGAAAATATGAACTCTGACTTTTTAAAGAGTGCATTATTCAGTTTGTTAATCACTGAAAATACTTATTAAGGCACAACCATTCAATATAAAGTTTTGAAATACTACTAGCAGTACCCCAACTTAAAACCTTTTTATGTCTTCAGTAGAAATAACATTAGGACAAAATCAGTATTTGTTATGGACAGAATGAGGTAGTATGTCCTGCTGAGGGCATTTTTGTATTTCTTTAACCTAAGCTTTAATAGAACAATAATTTGGAGACTTTTAATTTTAACTACCTTCAATAAATATAATTTAAACATCTTGTAAAAAGAGCATTTTACTACATGGTATGAAAGAAATTCTTATCAATAACACTTTATAACACAAGGTGTTAGCAAACATATAATTTATGAATTCATAAGAACTGAGTACCATAATACTCATGAGAAACTTTTCTTTTTCCTCAAAAAGCACATACGATACTTGTCACTCCAGTCTATTATTTTTCATCATATTACTATCCTTTCTAAAAAATATACATATGTATATATATATATATATGTGTGTGTGTGTGTATATATATATATATATATATGTATATATTCCAGCATTTTTGTTTTTTTAATTTGCTGGGTCACCTGTATATATACAAGTTACAATGTACTTTTTAAACACATTAACAAAGAAACCTGACGATAAAAGAAGTGAACTTAAACTTAGCAGAATTTTCCTAAAAGTGCTTTTATTTTAGTTCTCACCGAAACTGGGCAAGAGGATAGATACAACTACTTATTTATACTCTTTGATTAAACTTCGATTTATTTAAAGAAAATTAATTTTATGGGCATCTGGGTGGCTCAGTCAGCTAAGTGTTTGACTTAAGCTCAGGTCATGATCTCATGGTTTCTGAGTTCAAGCCTCGCAATGGGCTCTGGGCTCTGTGCTGTCAGCGCAAAGCCTGTTTTGGATCCTCTGTCTCCCTTTCTCTCTCTGCCCCTCCCCACTTGCACTCTCAAAAATAAACAAACATTTAAAAAAAAGAAAATTAATTTTACATTAACCTATTCAGGCCAGTAGAAATCTGAAACCTGTAGAAAACATTAACTTATAGGAATAAAAAGCTAATGAGATTGACAAGAAGGAAAATAGTTATTAACTAAAAATCTTTAAAATTATGTAGTAAACACCAAGGTCTTTGCCCAAAATAAATTTACAGTATCTGAAATAATCCCTACTATTCTTACACTACCTACCAAGAAAAAATTAGTCATTTTGATTGAGATAAACTAAAGACAGAATTTACGAAGAGTGAAATTTTTTTTTTTTTTTTTTTAAGTAAACTCTACCTCCAACATGGGGCTTGAACTCACAACCCCAAGATCAAGAGTCACATGCTGTATGGACCGAGGCAGCCCCAAGTGAATTTCTATTTAAATTACTAGTCGGGGCACCTGGCTGACTCAGTGCATAGAACATGCAACTCTTGATCTTGGAGTTTTGAGCTCAAGCCCCACAGTGGGTACAGAGATTAATTTAAAATAAAATCCTTTAAATAAATAAATAAATAAATAAATAAATAAATAAATAAATAGTCAAAGACTAGGTATAGTCATAATTCTCTTACAGAAGTACACTCTTGTTTGCTATGACTAAAAAAATAAAATGGCATACTCCCAATAAGGAAAAAGTGCATTAGTTTTGAAATGTGATTGTGAATATTTTTCAAATAATTTTTATCAGTACCTCAGAAAATTAAAGGACTGTATAATTAATTATCTTATTTAACAAAAAATACTAAAGCAGGTACTTTTAAGATCAGTGAGAGGTTAATCATTTTCAACTCAACAGGATAATCATACATATTTGGGGACTACCAGGAAGAAAGTAATTATTCCTAAAACAAATAATCATAGTTTTTTCTCAACTAAAAAGATACTTATGTGTTCTGGATATTTTTCTTTAACAAGTAATATACTCCACTTTTAATAAAGTGTACTTTTAAATTCCTACTTAAAAATTACTTTAACTGGTCAACATAAGAAATTTAAAATACCAAGTTATGCTAATGGAGTGTTAATCTTTCCCTTTCTTGGGAAGCCTGGGTCAGTCCATTAAGTGACCAACTCTTGGTTTCAGCTGAGGTCATGATCTCAAAGTTTGTCAGTTCTGGCGCCACATCAGGCTCTGCGCTATCACTGCAGAGCCTGCTTGGGATTCTCTCTCTCCCTTTCTCTCTGCCCCCTCACATCTCTCTCTCTCAAAATAAATAAATAAAAACTTAAAATCTTCCCCTTATCTACTTTTAACAACATGTCTGCTTTTTAACTTCCCAAACAATTTATTTTCTTTTTTTTTTTTAATTTTTTAAAAAATGTTTTTATTTATTTTTGAAGGAGAGAGAGCATGAGCGGGGGAGGAGCAGAGAGAGAGGGAGACACAGAATTCAAAGCAGGCTCCAGGCTCTAAGCTGTCAGCACAGAGCCCGACACGGGGCTCGAACTCAGAACTGTGAGATCATGACCCAAGCCAAAGTCAGACACTCAACTGACTGAGCCACCCAGGCGCCCCTCAAACAATTTCTTAATATGTAAGTATTCAGTCCACAGAAAAATATTCTTCCTAAACTATATATGCAACTACTACTAAATATTAATCTCAATTATTCCTGAAGTATTCAGGTGTCTTCTAATAGTACAGTTTTATGTTTCTTTAATCAAGGTAGTAAACACATTTTCCTGTTCTAAAATTATTATAGCTATTATGAAAACCTGATTGCTAGAACCTCAAGTCAAAGTACGGCTGATGATTTATGTTTAATCTAGACATACTTCCTTTCCTACAGTCTCTTTAAATTAATACAGGAGACTTTATGAATACCATAAAATATGGGATCCAAAATATACTCAACTGGCCTATTGTGACCTTATAATAAAATTAAAAGACTTATTATGTAAAAATTTTATACTATTTTTTTTTTCAATGGCATATTAGTGTTTCCCTTCACTCTTCTAAAAATACCATACTAACTGAGGGAAACTGGCCAAACCTTTAAGTCATATTTGTCCTTACAGTTCTCCCATTCTTTGGACCACACTTAGTCTCACAGTTCTACCATTCTTTGGACCACCCTTAGTCTCACCCCTCATTACTGTCAGATTCACAAGATTCCTTAAGGACCCCAAGATACCCAAGTTTCTCATTGCAACTCGACACCCACCATATCTTTCTCTGCTAGACAGTCAGTGCTCCTATGTCACACCTCTCCTGATCAGCACATAAAAGCTTACTTCTACATTTTAGCACTGCCTCTGAACCCTCACCTGTTTGTGGTATCAGCAAGTTTATCTGATAAACTAATACGAGATAATATTGCCAATAAAAGACAATAGTTTAAAGTTTATCTTCCAAAGAATTTGTGATTTTAAACATCATTTTAAAAAGAATTTCAGAGGGGCACCTGGATGGCTCAATTGGTTAAGTGTCTGACTCTTGGTTTTGGCTCAGGTCATGATTTCACAGTTTGTGAGATTGAGCCCTGCTTTGGGCTCTGCTCTGACTGTGCAGAGCTTGCCTGGGATTCTCTCTCACCCTCTCTCTCTGCCCCTTCCCTGCTCCCACATGCATTCCCACAGGCTCTCTCTCTCAAAATAAATAAATAAACATTTAAAAAGAATTTCATAATACACAAGAGAGACACAAAATTAGGCACTAACAATTCTCAAATTATACTACACATTAAACCATCTAGTCTACCTATTTGTAATGTAGAACCAATTACAATTTAATACAGTTTAAACTGAAAATTAGGGGCCCCCGGGTGGTTCACTCAGTTAAGCAGCTAACTCTTGATTTCAGCTCAGGTCATGATCTCACAGTTTGTGAGTTCAAGTCCCACATCGGCTGTGTGTTGACAGCCTGGA
Source organism: Lynx canadensis (assembly GCF_007474595.2). Classification (NCBI taxonomy): domain Eukaryota; kingdom Metazoa; phylum Chordata; class Mammalia; order Carnivora; family Felidae; genus Lynx; species Lynx canadensis. Next base: position 58,883,928 of record NC_044308.2, read on the forward strand.
GCCTATTTGGGATTCTCTGTTTCCCTCTCTTTACCCATTCCAGCTCGCATGCTTTCTCTCTGTCAAAAAAAAACAAACATTAAAAGAAAAAAAAAAAAAAAAAGATGACCTGAAGTTTAATGTAGTCATACAACCAGTAGTGAATATAGATCTGGCTTAGATAGGTGCCTCACAAATGTCAAGTAAGTAAAAACTAAAACTGTTAATTGTATGGTTTTATCATAAGCTCCATATCTGTTAAATCTTCTCATCTTCTTTTCATGTATCTAAGTGTTTCTCTCTTTTTTTTAATGTTTACTTATTTTTGAGAGAAAGAGAGAGAGAGAGAGAGAGAGAGAGAGACAGAGACAGAGCATGAGCAGGGGAGGGGCAGAGAGAGAAGGAGATACAGAATCCCAAGAAGGCTCCAGGCTCTGAGCTGTCAGCACAGAGCCCAACACAGGACTTGAACCCATGGACAGCGAGACCATGACCTGAGGCGAAGTCAGATGCTCAACTGACTGAGCCACCCAGGGGCCCCAAATCTTCTCATCTTCAAAGTATAGCAAATGACCCCCCATAGCTAATCCAGTTAAAAATGGTCAGGTAACTTTTTTTTTTTTTTTAAGTAATCTCTATCTACCCCCAACATGAGGCTAGAACTCAGGATCCCAAGATCAAGTCACATGTTTTACTAAATGAGTCAGAAAGGCACCCCTAAAATGGTTAGGTAACTTTTTAACCTACCCAGAATAATTACCTTAGTACACCATACATGAGGTCTCTCAGAACATTTGACACTTCTGACTTAAAGTGTCTTTTCTACTTTATGCTTTTCACAACAACCTGGTAAATTACAAATAAAATTGCAGACTGTCTACTTCAAATTCTGACAAATCACTTTGTTCTTTATTGCTTTAACCCAAAGTACATTCTCCTATGACTGAAATAATTTAATACCATTTCAATCTGCAATTAATTTTACAGTTACAAGTCTAGAGCCTAGTACATCTTTCTAAACAACAATTTAGAAACCAGAATTGTATGGATTTTCTTCTATAATAATCTTGTGAAGAAACCTCTTGACCAGAAATCTCAAACATAGAATAGATAAATTTGGGAGAGAGAAAACACCCCCACTTCTTAATTTCTTAACAGTGGAAAAGAATAAATTACTAGCTCAAATGAAATTCCCAAGAGACACTATGTAGAATGGAATATTATAAGACACACCAATCCTATTCAGTTTTTCTATACAATCCTATTTGGAATTTCTATATAGCTACAAGACTACAGAGATTTTTACACTTATAGCTTTTACATCCTTATAGCTTTTACATCCTTTCAAGCCGTACTGATAAGAGTATGAAAAGAGCACAGATACTGAATGAATGTAGAATTTAAACAATTTGAGAGATTTCTTGAAGATAAAATCTACATACAATGCTCACCCAGCCATCTGAAAGCCAAATTTTATTAAAAACATTAATGCTTTATAAACTATCCAAAAAGGTCATTAAAACAGAGATGACGCCTACACGAGTCCAATTATTTTATTCTTTTAAACACATAATGGCCCTATTTTTTGAAACAAATAGGTTCAGCAAGCATCCACTATGCCCTCACCTCCACTTCCCATTCCCTTTTGGTCCTAGAAGACAAGTATGAGGTTCAATTCAATCCTAAAAGACTGCTTCACATAAGAGCTACTTTTGCCTTGACTTTCTTTATGACCTTGGAGGGAATCTACCAAATGACAACTATAATGATGTTGGTGTATTCTTGTTTATCACTAAAATTTAACCCTAATATGCTAACATTAATGAAGTCTTCTAAACTGAACCTAGAGAACTGAAAACCTGTGAATCAAAATATCGACTGATATGCATTATGAACCACGTTTTAAAACCTTAATCTGACTAGTAAGGGGGAAAAAAGTACCAAGGCCGCAAATTCAACAAGATTGAAAAATAAATTCTGAAAAACACCAACAGTGTCATTATTACTTCTCTTTATGGAAAACTGGTCTGCAACGCAAAAAAAAAAAAAAAAAAAAAAAAAAAAAGGGGGGGGGGGGGGGGGGGAGATAAAATTAGCTTCAACTAGACGTTTCCTTGCTTTTACAAAGATAACAGCTGGACAACAAAGGAAAATTTAAAACTTGGCAAAGAATGGGGTGACTATGTAAAAAAATCTACAATCTGACAATTACTAAGATAAACCTATCACTCAAGTTACTAATTTGTATACCCATCTTGGGCAGTAATCATGGTACCATTTTATTAGCACTAGAAAGATAAATCCTTGCCTTGGAGGAACATTTACTAAGTATATTTCATTTCAGGATCTTAGGGCAGTTTACGAGCAGTATCTCTTTAGGCTTCCCTAAGGTACTCTAAAGTGCTTAACATCATTCACACATCCAGCCACCACTAGGGTGAGAAGTAAATAAACACGATTTACTTATGCAATTATTTACCACAGAATTCTAGTCAAGAATGCAAAAGTAAACATTCATATAGTTATTTAATCCCCAAAGAAAGCGTAGAATACTACGGGCGATAAGATTCACCCTTAATTGACCACTACAGAAACCACAGGCCTTCCACATGGGCTGTCCTTTACTATCACTCTTGATTCGAAAAAGTAACAATGTCAACTCAACATTTTAACAGTACAGAAGATAAACAGAACTCAGTGAAATCTCTAATTCCAGATCCTCAAAAAATGTTTATAAAAACTGAGATAGAGCAACGCCCCCCTAAAAGCACCCTACTACAAAGAACGAAATACCGAAAACATGAGGTGGGCCAAGGTTAGAAAAGCTGATCTAACCCAATTACCCGGAGGGACCAGAAGGTTTGGGACTAGGAACGTGAGATCGGGGTGGGGGTGGGTAGCAAAGTGAAATCTAACCCCAGAAATCACAACACAGGCCGCAGCCTAGAAGCTGAAGCTGGCGGGAAGTGAGCTCCCTTTCTGTTCCCAGGGGAAAGTCCAGAGAAGAGCGGCTCCACACGGCGCACTCATAAGGCGCCAATAGTGCATGCCTACCAAGGCGCCGGAGCCGCTGGAGAACCCGGTTGAGAAGGGGAGGAGACCCCGGCAGACGGCCCTGGAAGAGAAGGAGGACTAAGGTTGGAAGCAGCGGCAGTGTCTGGACGAGGGGGATTACCTAACTGTGACGACAGGAAAGTGTCCTCAGGCTCCGGCGATGGTCCCGACTGCGCAATGTGTGGTGTCTTTCCCGCTTAGCCCGCAGCAGCAACAGAACCAGCTCCTTCAGCCAGTCGCCATTTCCCGCCTACCGACCTGCTGCACCGCACGGACAGAGACCCGGATGGAAAGCGGCCTCTCCGCGCAGGCGCCTTGACTTTCTCCTCCCCCTCCCGCCACAATTCCGCGAGGTGGGAGGGAAGGAATGCGGGCGGCCTCAGAGTCAAAAAAAAAAAAAAAAAATCCAGCTTTTACTTCCGTAAAGAGCGCTGGAGTTCCTGCCGCCGGAAGAAACTCACAAGCCTGATTCCTGACACAAAATGAACGCAGGCCCTTAGGACCGAATGGAGGAACAAGGACAAAACCTATCAGGATACGCCAGGACGTGGGGGATATTTGTACTTTAAGGGCCTCCGTAGCTGGCAGTGTAGTGATTGCAGGGGGAGTAGGGAGTAAAGCGTTGGGAGTGAAGAGGCGGGGACCCGAAGGACGGTTTTTCCTCCCGCTGCTAACGGAACTGCTTAGGCAGAGCTGGGAGGGGGAGCGCGCCCTCACCGTGGAGGCGGGGCTTAGGAACGCGTCGCTCACCCTGGCGGCTAGGGTTAGTAACCCGGGCGCGCCTTGTGGGTGGAGCCAAATGGGATGGGGTGGGACTAACGCCTTGGCGCGCTGGAGGTGGTAGTGTGTGTAGAGCGCTGCCCCAGGCCATGTTGAGACGAATCCTTCATCTTTCCAGGGATCCCGGTGGCCCTTGAAGGTCCTCTTTCCAGCTCTCTGCCTAGAGAGCATAACAGTTGCTTGTGATTCTGTCACACAAGCCCACGCCATTCGACTCCACGCGAACTCGGCTGTGGTTCTGCCGAGAAGTCAGATCATTCAGACAAATGAGTTCCTACCTGCTTGCCTGGGTCTAAGGACTGTCAGCCTAATGGAGTGAAAATGTATCAATCCGAGCATCTAGCCCTAGTGAACTATCAAAAAACCAAGACTAATGGTTGGAAGAGCATTATCTGTTTACTAAAGCTCTGGGCCACTCACATTATTCAATCAAGAAATATTTATTGAAAAAACACAATGTGTGAAGACCATACTAGAATGCGAGGGATACAAGGTAGACGTGAACCCTGCCTTCTCAGAGTTCACGGTCTGAAGAAGACAGACAAGTAAACAATTTAAATACAATGTGCTAAAATGACCACAAGGAGTTCTTGACAGGCGTATAAACGGGGTGTGGGAAGGCTTTCATGAGATGACCTGAAGAGTTGATGTTACAAATGAAGAGTGCCTAGGTAAACAGATGGAAAAAATCCAAAAATGAGATTGTGTTGAGTAGTTAGGGTAGTAGTTCTGTGCGCTGGGGATAGAGGAGTTGAGGGGAAGAAAGTGGAGAGAGATGAGGCTGCGAGGTAAGCAGAGAACCCTTGTGAATCTGGTTGTTTCAAAGTGTGGAGCAGGTGAGTTGTCTCCTGAATGCCTTATATACTGCAGATCTTGCCAGAGCTCAGAGTTCATTTGCACCCGATATCTTCCGATTACAAGAATGCTCTGAATGCGATGTTTACTGACAGCCAGTGGTGTATCAGCGAGCAGAACTGGTATTAGTGTACAAAATAATAGATTCCTGAAAAACTAACTGGAAATCAACAAATAGTTACTGATTATCCAGTGTATATCATGGAAAACCATACAGCTTAAACAATTACCCCAACTGATTACCAACATAATTTTTAAATCAGGTAAAAATTGGGAATATTTCTGAAAAAAAAAATCAGTAGTAATAACTACCAGTGTTCGCTCTTCTAAAACTTAAATATGCCATTTACAAAGTGCTTTTATATACATTTTGATTTTCCCAACAACCCTGTGAATAGGTGATATTAGAGCCCCCCCCCCCCCCGCAACTCTTCAGCTGAAGACGCTGAAATTTTTTTTTTAAGGTAGGAGGAAGGGAGAACAAAGGAAAAAACAGTCACCCTTTCCAAAGAATCCAGTAGTAAGAAATACAATCAGGACTCAAGCAAGCTGTCCTTCTGTTCATTATACCACATCCTACTGTCTCCTGTTAAGTTTAGAAAGTTTGCTGGTAGCAAGCCTAAATGCTTTTGCAATTTATTTAACATTTTAACATTTTTTCAGAGGATAACGATTATGTTCTGATTTTAACTTTCATCGTTTACATCTAATAGTTTCTACTAGACTCTCTTCTGCAATATCTAAGTGGATTGTTGTGAAAGTCAAATGAGATTATTTATTCATTTATAAATGACAGTTCGTAATGTCATTAAGCTTCAGTAAAAACTTTGTCCAAGATTTTAGAATAAAATAAGGGTTTCAAAATATGAACTTAAAAAAAGTCAGGTATATTTATACACAAAGCAGTAGCCACAGGAAAAAAACTTAATGCAAAAACTTAGTGGCATGCATGCTTTCTAAACTATACAAAATTATTGCTATCTGAAAATATTAATGAAATAAGGTGTTCACTAAGTAATGTGATAGAAGCATCTTGGATATTTAACAAAATCCTTCAGCAAATCCCTTATTACCTTTTATCTGATATATAAGACATATGCACTTCACAATCCAGTCTTACATTAATTCTATCTCTATGAGATATTTAAAAAAAATTTTTTTTAATGTTTATTTTTGAGACAGAGAGAGACAGTGTGAGCAGGGGAGGGGGAGAGAGAGAGAGAGACACAGAACTCAAAGTAGGCTCCAGGCTCTGTGCTCTCAGCACAGAGCCCAATGCAGGGATCTAACCCACAAACTGCAAGATCATGACCTGAGCTGAAGTTGGATGCTTAACAGACTGAGCCACCCAGGCACCCATCTATGAGGTATTTTTGAATAGGCCTCACGCCCAGCATGGAGCCCAATGTGGGACTTGAACTCATGACCCTGAGATCAAGAGCTGAGATCAAGAGTCACACACTTAACGAACCTAGCTACCCAGGTGCCCCTATGAGGCATATTTTTATCACTCTCATACTACAACTAAGAAAGCAATATTCATAATAAACATTGAAATAGTATCAGAACTGCCATTGTACTTTAATATTGCATTCACTTGATGGCAATGATCATCTGAAACAACATGGTCAAAACTAAACTCTCAAACCTGTTTCTCTCTTAGTATTCTCCACTGGATAGAATATAATTCTCTTATATTTCATCCAATCCACTGTAAGTGCAATAAATTAAACCTTGAAAGTATATCTTGAATCCAAACACTTACCGCCTCAGCTATCTCCCCTAGTTCAAGGACCATCATCTCTGACCTGGAATACTATAAGTCTTCCTGCTCCATTCTTGAACCTCCGTCAATCTTTCCAAAACACAGCCAAGGTGATCATTTTAAACCTCTTTATAAATTTTTCAACACCCTTAAAATAAAATCTAAAGTCTTCACTATAACATGCAAAGCCCTTCATTAGCTCACTCTTGGCTACCTCATGACTACATTCCCTACCTCTTGCTATTTGTATTCCCATCCTACTGGCTAATTAACCATTCTCTGAAAAAGTATATTCCTGTATCAAGGACTTTGTTTTTGTTATTTCTCTGCCTCTACTTCTTTTCGCTTAGACCTGTGTTATTCAATAGCCACTAACCACAAGCCATGGGTGGACTGAGCACTTGAAATGTGGTAGTGCAACTGAGGAAATTAATTTTTAACTTTATTTAATTTTAATTAACAAAATTTAAAATTAATACCTGAATGACTGCTTAACAGAGCTTCCAGCTGGGGTGATGAAATAGTTCTAGAACCAGTTAGTGGTAATGGTTGCACAACATTGTAATGTACTTAATGGCACTGAATTGTACTTTGCATGTAAATGTACCATGGTAGTTTTGCTACAATAAAAAAAAAATTGCCCCGGGGTGCCCGGGTGGTTCAGTCGGTTGAGTGTCCGACTTGGGCTCAGGTCATGATCTTGCAGTCTGTGAGTTCGAGCCCCGCATCGGGCTCTGTGCTGATGGCTCAGAGCCTGGAGCCTGCTTCGGATTCTGTATCTCCCTCTCTTTCTGACCCTCCCCCGCTCATGCTCTGTCTCTCTCTCTCTCTGTCAAAAATAAATAAAACATTAAAAAAAATTAAAAAAAAACGAAATTAAAAAAAAAAAGAAAAAAAAATTGCCCCTTGGTATTCCCCAAAGGAGTTGAGCTTGTGTCCACACAAAAATCTACACATGAATGTCTATAGCAACTTTATTCATAATTGCCAAAAGTTGGAAGAATCAAGATGTCCTTCAATGGGGGAATGCATAAACTGCAACATAGTCATACAATGGAGTATTAATCAGCTAAAAAAGAAGTGAGCTATCAAGTCATGTAAAGATAAGGGGTAATCTTAAATGAATATTACTAAGTGAAAGAAGCCAATCTGAAAAGGCTATATGCTGTATGATTATAATCATATGACATTCTGGAAAAGATAAAACTATGATGACAGTAAAAAGGTCAGTGGCTGCCAGGGATTTTGGGATAAGGAAAGAGGAACAAGTGGAAAACACGGGATTTTTAAGGCAGTGAAACTGTTCTGCATACTATAACGGTAGATACATGTCATTATACATTTGTCCAAACCCATAGAAGGTACAATACAAAATGTGAATCTTAATGTAAACTGACTTTGGTTGATAATGATGTATACACAGTGTTGGTTTATCAATTTTAACAAATAATTCTACACTGGTGCAGGATGTTGATGGCACGGAAGCTGTGTGTGTGTGGGGGGGGGGGGCGGATATGCTGGGATTTTCTACCTCCTACTTAATTTAGTTATGAACCTGAAACTGCCCTAAAGAGTGAAGTATATTGAAAAAAATTAATATTTGGTTCAGTTATTATAAAACTTTTAAGTATACTTGGAACATGTGTATGTGAATATATTAACTCAAATATAAATTTTATGAATGCCAAATACCAAATATTTCCAATGACAACTTAATGTCCATATTGAGATGTGCTGTAAATGTAAAATACACACTAGATTTGAGATTTAGCACAAAAGAAAATATAAAATATCTCTATCTCATTAGTAGTGTTCTATATTGATTACATATTAAAATGGTAATATTTTGGATATATTGGTTAAATATCAAAATTTCACCAGTTTTTTTAAAAATGTAGTTACTAGAAAATTCAAAATTACATAGGTATCCTGCATTATATTTCTATTGGATAGTGTTGCACAAGATATCCACATGGCTTATTTTCACACCACCTCTTCAGAAAGGCCCTCCCTGATCATCCTATCTAAAAATAGCACTCCTCCATCACTATTCCTTTATTCTGATTTATTTTTCTTAAAGCATTTATCACTATGAGTATAGAAAATAATGATCTCTCCCTCTGGTATTTATGTAAGTTCCATGAAGGCAGAGACATTGTAGTACTCAAAACAGCTCTCTATACAGATTAGGTACTCAATAAGAAATTAAAAGAATGATCGTTGTTCTTTCATGATTGAATCTTTAGGCTTATGTGTTAGGGGGTGTCTGGAGCACTCAATAAATATTGAATGAATCCCAAATCCACATTTCTTGGTCTCTCAACATTTCAACCTTCCATTTTCAAATACTTATAGTACAACTACATTTGTATGTCTTCAAATTCATTCTACTGCTATTTGCAATTTGCAATTAAACCCATCCAATGAATGTTTCATTTCAGTTATTATACTTCACAGTTCTAGAATTTCCATTAAGTTTTCTATAATTTTCATTTCTGTGCTGAGATCCTCTATCTGTTCACTTACTTAAAACATTTTCATTTAATCTTTAAACATACTTTTTTTTTTAGGACTTTTTAATTTAATGTTTTAAAATTTAAATTCAAGTTAGTTAACATACAGTGCAGTAAACACTTTTAATACCTGCATTTACAAATAACAATATAACAAATAACAACAGCCATCTAATTTTTTTAACTATAGATCACATTTCAAGTCTTTGTATGTCTGATAATTTTTTATTGAAAACTAGACATTGTGTATATGTTTTATAGATTCTTGATTGTTATCTTCTGAAAAGTGATGATTCTTATTTTAGCAGATTCTTCAGTTACTGAGTAGTTACCTTAAACTAATATAGGCTTGGTTTTATGCTTTGTTAGTTCATATCTATGAGAAGCCGAAGGAGTTTCATTAAGTTCTAACTTGACAGGACTCAATCTTCATACTTTATCTCCCCTTACAATCTTGTCAGAGCTTGTTAGGGCAGACCTAGGGTAGGTCTTACTCGAGGGCATGGTCTTTACTCCCAAGGTGCAACCTTTCTAATCGTTTATCTGGATGCCACAATTGTTACAGGACTCCACCTTGACAGGCCCAGAAACCTAGCGTCCTGTAGCACGGCTTTCATGCCAACACTTCTTTTAATTAATATTTTTAATGTTTTTATTTATTTTTGAGAGAGAGAGAGAGAGAAACAGAGAGACAGAGCGTGAGTGGGGGAGGGGCAGAGAGAGAGGGAGACAGAATCCGGGCTCTGAGCTGTCAGCACAGAACCCATGTGGGGCTCAAACTCACGAACCGTAAGACCACGACCTGAGCTGAAGTCGGACACTTAACCGACTGAACCACCCAGGCACCCTTTATGGCAACACTTCTTGACCTCTGGTATCTACATTCCATTCTCAACTCTGTGGCAACTGCTATGGGGTAAGCATCAGGTGGTTTTGCTCTAATTATGTACAGTCCAGCCCTCAGCCATGAACTTGTGGGCACCCTTATAAGGATTTCTGGGGCTACCTCTCTGTATAGATAGCTCCCTCTTCTCTGATGTCCACCCAATTGATTTCCAACTGCTTCAGCTGCTCCCCACTATGATCTCTGTCGTCTCAGTTCAGCTTTTTTACACCCATAGGAAGCTGGGTGACTGTGGGGCTCAACTGCTTAAGTTTCCCTTATTTCAGAAGCTTAAGTTTTTTGCTCCCCCAAAACAGTCACATCTTGTCCAGTTTTATACTTACCACTAATTCAGAAAGGGCTAGTCAAATTAATCATAGTCAGAAACAAAAATCTCCCTTCCCTCATATTTTTTGGAGTGGAATTAAGGAAAGAAGAGCAGCTGTCCTCAGGTGGCAAAACTAAGAAAATGTGACCTGCTGGAAGTCTTGGTTAGAGTTTTGAGGGGAGAGCTAGTCTGAGTGAAAGAAAGTAGCAAGTAGAGAGAAGCAGAAATGGGAGTTAGTGAAACAAAGTTGGCAGCGTTTAAGTCCTTGTGTCAATACAATTATCCTCAAGTCCAGCTGACTTCTGCCCTTTTTGCAGTTTATTTACATGGACCATTAAATTTCCCCTTTTTCTTTCTGGGACAGTTGTTTGAATTTTCATTTGGAACCCTTAGTGAGGAGAGTCTTAAAAGGAATTAGATATAGCGCAATTAGAACTGAATATTTATGTGAAGACTCAATAACCTAGACTTTGGAAATGTATTAAATAACATCACATGGTTTGATTGTCTTATTGAAGTCATGGGGTCAGACATGTGAGGGAACAGAAGTTTCCAAGGCTAGCCATTATGACAAGCGACTACCCCCCTCATAACTACACGGTTTTTGTTTTGTTTTGTTTTATACATTCTCTGTCCTCATATTCTAGCAAATTTTATGTTTACAGGTGTATACAGGACAAGTCAAAAAGGAACACAATCTTAAGATTTTTTAAAATAAAGGGACATATTTTAGAAATGATTTTGAAGTTGTATTCACATTTTCCTTAGAATCATCCCTCCATGTATATTTTGGATTTTATATTTTCTCTTTATGGGTCAGTAGCAAGTGACCTGAACTTAAAAGGTTCTACCTACCCTACCCTTTCCATACCTCTTCAGCCTCATTTCTCTCATGATATTCTAGCTTCATAATTATGTTTCAGTTAAGTTGAAAACCTTATTATTTGGAAACTTAAGAGACCTTGAAACCTTGGAACTTTGTTTTATTTTTAATAGTTCTTATCACTATTTAAAATTAGCTGGTTCTTGTGTTTACTTGTATATTGTCGGACTGGTCCAACTTGAATGTAAGCTCCATGAGAACAGAAACCTGGTCTATCCTACCCACTACAGTATTCTTATTACATAAGATAATGCTGGGCACATAGGAAGCATTCAGTATTTGTTACACTAGCACTACGGTAAACAACCCTAATATAAATTTTTCTGCAATCTAGTTTAGCTTAGCCTAAAATGAATTCTAAATTTGCTCAAATTTTAGTGTTAAAATGTAACTATTTGCATCACATGAGTGTGATGTGTGTATATGTGTCAGAATCAGAAAAATAGTAAAACAAGTTTAATTTTAATTTATTAGAACCCAGTTAAGTGATGATTTTAAAAGCAGAGTTTCCATCAAATTAACACTTAATTCCGGGCAAAAATACATTTAAAAAACCTAAATCTTAAGGCAGAAGTAAAATATTATAAAAACCAGCATGTCTAATACAGACTGTAGAATGTCAGAATTTTAAGATTCACATAGTATTTTATAGCACTAAAATGTTAATACAGTCAGAAACATTATCAATTGGTCCAAGATCTCTCAGTTTATAAAATGTCTAGACTGCTAATTGAAGAAATTTTGCTATATAAGTAATAGCTACCATATAATTAAGTGATTGTTCTTATGACAAAGGAACTAAGGCAGGAAATTTCATGGTTTTCATTTGTAAAGATTTTACAGTATTAAATATAAAGTATTACTAGAAGTATGTTTTAGATTCATCTTCCCACTCTAATGCCCAAAAGGTGTACATCAATTCCCTTCAACTCCATTTTAAAAAATTCTGTGAACTATTATACCTATTCATTATAGGCCTGATATACTCAGCAAAGGCATAAATTGCCGTTTTGATTTGGTAGAAATAACAATTTTAGTAAATCACTATATCTTTTCCTGGTCATTAAATAATTTCAAACTGAAGTCTAAGAATTTTTGCACTTCTAATAAATGAACAGCTTTTTTTACCTCTGTAAGTTTGAATTTTGACTAGAACCTGAGCACAAGGGGGAAAAAAAACATTTCATGTTTATGTGCAATTAACAGAAGTCCTTCTGAAAAACAGAGTTAACAACCTTAAATGTCTCCTTGTGATCAAAACCTTTTATTTGGGGGGGGATAAGATTTAAAAGATTTAAATCTGAAAACAGGGATTAACTAGCCTAAACATTCTCCAGAATAGTGTCAAAAAAGACAAATGCATTTAAAATAATTCTGTAAGTCTAGCAAATATGAGGCTTATGGGTTCTTAACATATTAATTACAAAGATTCTTCATCTTTATTACAAACTCTTAAGCTATTTTAATAAAACAGTTGTAGACCTCACTGCACTTCTACTTATTTGTGTGTTAATAAAAATCTGTTAAAACTCCTTATAGTACTTCTGAAAAATTCTAGTCAAATAAGATCACTAAAACTACCAGAGAAGCTTTGAAATGCTGATTGCAGATTCATTTTGAAGTTGATTTAGCTTCTTTCAGAATCTGGCATTTAAATCATGAATATTTTCACCAACTTGGACTCTGAAAATATAAAAAATTTAGCCAGTGATGGTTATCATGAAACAGTACCAGTATTATGTGAAAAAAATAAAAATTGAAAAGATATTGTCAATCATGCATTTCACAATTTCATGAACTAAGTAAGGTATAACTCATAAATATTGTTATGTCTTTGCAGGTTACCTCAACTTCCATCAGGCCTCAGCTAAAAGTTAATCTGCCAAAACACATCAGCACTCATGTAAAATAAAAGGAGTAGGGAAATGATTTTGCACACATGCTGCCCAGTGTTTGGCTTCCAGGTTCCAACCCCTCTTTTATGTGACTAGATATAACTCCATGAAGAGCATGAGATGAGGGGTAGATAGAACAGAACACCTGTTGGGCTAACAAGAATATATTAGTGTATAAAAAGTTTTTCAGTTGAATAACTGTTCTCACTGGGGTTATGCTATGTGCAACATATAAACCGTACAACCAATTTTTACTATTTGTCCATTTGTGGAAAGAATTAGGCTCAATAAAATGTAAAATATACATTAGTTCATTTTAAATGCAAAGATTACAGTTTTGCTTACTTTGTTTTTGGCTCAACTGTAATATAACAAAAAAATCTCTGCTTTAATAATACAATATGAAAAAGTTCACATATGTACATGGGTACATTTCTTCATTAAAATTTTTCCTTAAATCTATCTCAATGTATCTTTACAACTGATACAACTGATCTTTACAACAAAAGTCAGAAACAACAAAGTAGAAATCATTCCATTTTACAGCACTTTAGGTTTTCTGAAGTTTTCCTTTAGGGCTTAAAGAACGTCATTGAAACGTTGTTTTCCATAGTCTGCAGGATCCATTTGAAGTTCTCGTTCCTCATCATCTGTAAGGAAAATAATTATGTATCAAGAATATTATTTTTAAAATCACTTGCAGAAAACCAATAAAATAAAGCCTCAGTAGTTTTCTATTTGTTATCTTATACCTTCTAAAATAGAGCTTTCTTTCTTAGTTGCTTGGCTAAACAGTGAAAAGTCTGTCTTCCAGTCTTCCAATATATTGGAAGATTACTTAATTTAACAAATCTTTTGATGATAGTAGAGCTAGATATAGTTAGCCAAACTTTAGGAACCCACAAACATTGAGGAGTTGGTTCTTGTATATAAAATACATTATTTCTACTAAATGAATCAGTTCTATAAGTTAGTTTTTGGAGTGCCTAGGTGGCTCAGTCCGTTATGCATCCAACTCTTGATTTCAGCTCAGGTCATGATCTCATGGTTGTGGAATTGATCCTCCCACCTCCACCCCCATCGGGCTCCATGCTGAGTGTGGAACCTGCTTGGGATTGTCTCCCTCCCTGTCCTTCTGCCCTTCCCTGCCTGCTCTCTCTCTCTCTTTCAATGAAAATAAATAAATAAATAAAATTTAAAAATAAAAGTTTTAGAAACCGTTCTGTATACATTTTCATGCCCTTAAAAACCAAAACTTTTTCTAATTACAAAATTAATCCACACTCATCACATAAAAATTGGAAAATAAAAGATAGGAAAATAAAAGCTACTCATAATCCCAATATTTAACATTATAGTGAATTTCTTTGCTCCTCTGCAAAGAGCTTAGCAGCAACTTCTTAAATGATATACTAACCAAAATTTAACTTTTTTACCAAAAAGAAAAAAAATATATTACATAATATTGTTAGTAAGATCCTCAAAGTCACTTTGAGTAGCTACATTAAATGACTCTTTAGAGTTTGACTTATTTGGAGGGGCGCCTGGGTGGCGCAGTCGGTTAAGCGTCCGACTTCAGCCAGGTCACGATCTCGCGGTCCGGGAGTTCGAGCCCCGCGTCGGGCTCTGGGCTGATGGCTCAGAGCCTGGAGCTTGTTTCCGATTCTGTGTCTCCCTCTCTCTCTGCCCTTCCCCCGTTCATGCTCTGTCTCTCTCTGTCCCAAAAATAAATAAACGTTGAAAAAAAAAAATTTTTTTTAGAGTTTGACTTATTTGGATATTGACAGGTTTTTCTGGGTCCTTCTTGGCTATCATCTGCCACTTCACATTACTGTTTATCTCGCAGTAGCAATCCTTTTCTAATTTTGTTACAAACTACAGGTTTTGAAATAAGACCGCTCAGAATATTAAAATTATGTTAGAACAAGAATGAAAGGTAATTTAATCAAAGCAAAGAGACTTTCTTTCTAGCATATGGCTTTTAGTGACATCTGTTAGCTCCTCCAGAGCCTTGTTTTTTTTCTTTTTCTTTGTTTGGTTTTCTTATTTTTTTCTTCTTCTATTCTTCCACAGCCTTGAAAAATGATTTTTCATACTTTATAGTTCACAGTTACAATTACCCATCAGCTTAGTTTTTGATAGATTGAGATGTTACTATCATAATTGTCCAGAAATATAATTTTATATAATTTAAAGAGTTACATGAGTTATATATAAATATAATTTTATATATTTCAAGAGTCAGAATCCCAATTCACATGTATACTATAGCTTTCTGAAATCTGTCTTTTAGATTTGATAGGTTTGCTACTCTTAACTTCTCTAGTATATCCTGTGGCAATCCACTCTTAACTTCTCTAGTATATCCTATGGTAAAATTTTGTTCAAGAAAAATGCTATGTGATATATGTACTGTGTATTTTACATAATGATGTGTTCTTATTTCTTCTTTATATTTATTCATTTTAAAAAATGCCAAATAAGACAACTTTTTCTTTCCTTTCAATAACTTTCCTATTAAACTTACAGAAATTCTCATTTAGAATTGCAGGCAACAATTTTGCATCATAGGCCAACAAAATTATCTTGTATCTTTAATAGTGTAATCCACTAGCTGTGATAAGATAACCCCAGATCTGTTACAGGCAGAGGCTGAAATTGTATCCATAATCACATCTGTATTTTGAAAAAATGCTAATATCTTAACATAGAACTTATTGTACTTTAAAAAATTATCTTTGGAAAATGATCACTGGCACCTCTCCAGAAAGCTCTCCTTAGAATCCATGTTATGGGATATCACCTTATGGCTATAAATACATCTTTCATGACTTCAGTAATTAAATGAAGACTTAATCACCACAGAGGGGTGGGAAAAGCAGCTATACAAAAGAGAATTCCTAAAAATTTAACAGGAAAGTTATTGAAAGTAGGTATGTTGGAAGACTTTTAAATGAAAAATTATAAAGAGAAGGTAAGAGCAAAGCTCTAGGAATAAAAACACTGAATTCTAGTTCTGGCTCAGTCCCTTAACAAACCTGATCTAGTTTCTAAACCTCTTTAGACCTTTAGTTACCTTCTCAGTAGAATACAGATAGCAACTGTTTATCCTATCTCAAAATAATAATAATAGTAATAATAATAATAATAATAATGTATAGGAAGGAGTCTTTACTTCTAAAGTCTTCTATAAATATACAGAGGAGTTTGTTGATTTTATTAATTCATGCTTTTAATCAAATTTTAATACTGTGCCTTCACATTATTTTTCAGAATTTCACAGGACTTTTGGAATATTGCATTTTTCTTACACTGAACTATTATTTACATTAACTAGAGTCCACTTTCAGTATAGCTATTCTAACCAGAATTCAAATTTCTACTGACAACCTATTTGCATGTACAGTATTTATAAAGTATGATGAAATTACCTAGTCAAATCTAATATAGAATAACAACCTGAAAACTAAATATATATATATATATATTTTTTTTTCATATTACAAGGCAGCAAAATCTGTAAATAGCTCATTAACATAAAATGACTATTAAGGAAATAGGACATTCATAATTTATTAAATAATTCCTAAATTCCCTCTGAAGTCAAGAAAGGATCACCTCCATAAAGCAAGCTCTACCAAACAAGAACATCTTGGGGATAATAAGGCAGTGAGGCTCCACTAAAAAGTACACGTTAATCCACAAACCAAAGTGTAATTATCCTCCAAAGCAGGCAATCCAAAGAAAAATATTCTGTATTTGCTTTAACTTCTTAAAAACTATTATTCGGGGCGCCTGGGTGGCTCAGTCGGTTAAGCGTCCGACTTCGGCTCAGGTCACGATCTCGCGGTATGTGAGTTCGAGCCCCGCGTCGGGCTCTGTGCTGACAGCTCAGAGCCTGGAGCCTGTTTCAGATTCTGTGTCTCCCTCTCTCTCTGACCCTCCCCTGTTCATGCTCTGTCTCTCTCTGCCTCAAAAATAAATAAATGTTAAAAAAAAAATTTAAAAAAAAAAACTATTATTCAACAAACACTTATGTAGTGCTTACATTGTGGAAGACCTGCCCTAAGTGCTGAACAAATATTTGAGTCATATAATCTACATAACAACAGCTTAGTTAAGTAGCTATACCCCTATTTTACAGATAAGGATATTGAGGCATAGAGTTAGGTAATTCACAAGGTCACAGAACTGGTAAGTGCTGGAGCTAGGATTCAAATCCAGGCAGTCCAGCTCCAGAATCCAGGCACTCAAGCATTAGGCTCAGCTTCCTTCCATAAGCACATAAATACAACCATAAATAAATATGCAGGTCATTCTCTGTTAAAGAAACTTGGAAATTTTATGGGATTAAAGATAAGAGTAAAGAGAATTTATAAACATCCATCTCCTTATTACAATAAAGAATGAATTAAAAGATATCCATCAGATGCAGAGTATTTCCAGAGGTAATCTTTTCATTGGGTCACTTAATTTTTTTTTAAATTTTTAAAAATTTTATTTATTCATTTTTGGGAGAGAGAGAGAGCAAGAGCAAAGGAGGGGCAGAGAGGGAGACACAGAATCCGAAGCAGGCTCCAGGCACTGAGATGTCAGCACAGAACCCGACGCGGGGCTCGAACTCACAGACGTTGAGATCATGACCTGAGCTGAAGTCGGACGCTCAACTGACTGAGCCACCCAGGCACCCCTCATTGGGTCACTTAAAAGAAGGCAGGAAAAAAAATTTTTTACATCAATGTAAATAAAATAACATTTTTTTAGGCTGCTTCAGGAAACCAAGAGTTAAAAATCCAAATAAACCAGAATTGTAAACACAGGAAAAATAGGCCTCACTTAATTCTACAAGAAAACACTTTACAGATAGTAGTGTCCCAAATGATCAATACATATGAACAAGCATCAGAGATAAAGCTGGCAGATAAACTCTATTGGCAGAGTTGCTGCCCAAATCTCCATTGACCTTAGCTAAATCCAGAACCTCAGCACTATAAGTGGAATCTCTAATCCTAGGGACCCAACAGATTGAGGAAAAACAAAACAAAACAACAACAACAAAACTCCTCCTAATATTAGAAAGAGTAGAGAAGAGCCCCTAATAGTATTTCTGAAGTACATGTTTCAATTTTAATTGAAGTTGACACAATGTCATATTAGTTTCAGGTATACAACATAGTGATTCCACAAATCTATACATTATGCTATGTTCATCACAAGTATAGCAACCATCTGTTACAAGCATGTTTCAATTTTTGATATCTCTGGTTGCAGAGTCTTAATGGCAGTAAAGATTTTCTTTCCTGGGTTTGGGGGAAAGATATGTTTCAGGCATGCTCAAATCTGAAACACATTCTCCCATTATACCTGTGTTGTATATAGTGATTCCACTGTGAATATGATCACAGAATTTTAGAACTGAGAAGGACCATCTATTGTAGTTCAACAGTCACATTACAGATGAAGAAACTGTGGCCTAGAGAGTTAAAGTGACTTGAAAAACAATACTCAACGGCTGGTCTCCTAACCTAATGTTTTTTCCCCCACTCTTTTCTACTGCCTGCTTTGGCTACAAGTGCAAACTGGCCTGGGAACCCAACCATTATTTCTACATTGCAACTATGAAGAAATGTTCATTCTAACTTAATAATAAAATTTAGAATCCAAATTATTGATAAACTAGGGAACAACCATAATTCCCCCTTCCCACTTTCTGGACAGTTAATACCATACCTAAAGAATCCCTGAAAGCATGTTTTAAATTATTTGGCTCTCCAAAACTCTTTTTTAGTCAGTTCACCCAAACATCCCTCTTCACTAGCTGCAGCTGGTGGCTTTGTTCCCTATCATAAAGGAGTCCCCTTGGTAGCTGTCCTATCCTTCTACTGCTGTCATCTAGTGAACCCCAAAATGGGATAAAAATGTAAGTGGCAACCCCCAGCTCAAGTAAGATTGAGTTGCAAATGAGGAAACCCCAAAATCTAACAATCCCCTCCCTACTTCACTGAGGGTATCACCTTAGGTCATTTCCTTATATTCCTTAGAACTGATGCATTTATTTCCTTGTGAAAGGAAAGGCAGAGCAGCATGAGGATACTGGTGACCTAAAGCGGAAAGTTACAATGAAAACTGGGGATGGGAGAGGGAAAGGGAAAAGGGTATAGGAGGGAGAGAGAGAGAGAGAGAGGGAGGAGGCACTGAAGATAAATGTACCTACCATGGATAAAAGCCATACAAAATATCTGAAATTTTGTGATAAAAGTCATTAACTTTAAGATAGCCAAAAGCATAAGAAATGTCTTTCAGTTACAGCTGAAATTATTTGCTCTAATAAAACCCTCAAAATTATCCAATGATATGATAGAAGCTCTTAGGAAGAAAACTAGAGAATGTTTAAACTATAAACTAAATTTATAAGACCAGAAGTTAAAAGGTTATTATTCTAGTCACAGTTCTAAAACTCAATGAGAAAGCATAAAATTATCAGTTAACAACATTGACCTATGTAGGCTAAGTACTATGGGGGGTGGAGGGTGGGGTGAATATGAAGGCAGAAAAGGACACAAACAAAATATAAGGCAAAATAAGTGAAAATTCCTGCCCTCCAGAGCTTGGTAATCTAATTGGTGATATGATATACATGCATGAAAAAGCCTCACAACAATGTTATAAATACTTGCAAATAAAAACATTCAAACAAACACAAAACAATGAGAAAAAATGGTAAAATTTATGAAAAATGGATGAGATTATAGAAAAGGTAGGTATAATTTATTCTAAAGCCCCAAACAGCATTTGAGAAGTTCTCATGAATGTATCCTTATAGAAGTCCTAGAATAATTATTATCTCTTTCTATTCCCAACAACCATTCTTCCAAAACTAGAATGTACTATCAAAACAATCCTGCATGGAAGTCTGAGTCTCTAAGTTTCCCTTTTTCTATTAACTACAAAGTATCTGAGGATAACTATAATTTCTTTTCAGTTTTATAAAAACAACTCTTGTCATGAACATAAGTAAGATGTGATTACTTAAAAAGAGCTAAGGAAGAAATTGAGACAGTTTACACTGGAAAATACTTCATGCATCACATTATAAAATAGAATACATCACACATTATTATGTTCATAATCAACTTTTACAGAAAAGAGAAAAAGTTCCACAAATACTACTAAATGATATAAGCAGGCAGAAAATAGGCCTAAAAACTCATAATAATGTCATATACTCTGATATGCATGCATGGGTAGGGCTGCATGCACACAGGTAGATTCTGAACTTTTAATAAGTTAAAAGCTCAGAAGTTACATAGTTAACAAGGAAAATATGTTGAATCTGTGTATTAAACATAAAACAGACAAATCTTTTCAAACTGTTAAATATAAATTCTCAGAAAAAAGTTCAAAAACAGCCTTCCTATACTCAATCAGTAGTGACATATCTTATCTTCAGTATGGAGACCATTCTCTTTGGGACTTCCTTTATAACAAAAAGGCTGTCTGGTCAAAATATGTACCTAGAATAACGAAATGTTTTCAGATAAGAAATTGGAAAAGAATTATTTTCTGGGAGTATTTGCCGTAGGTAAAGCCTGGAGACATTTAAAACAATTTAAATCTAAAATTTCTGAATACTTTTGAGTTTCAAATTATAACTATATCAATAATACATATAAGATAACTAAAATGAAAATACTTAAAATAATTAAAATCTAAAAATATGACTATCATAAAATTGTTTTCAAAATAAAATTGAAAAACTACACAGAATCTCTTTGTATTAAGATTGTAATTCTGTCAATAAGTGGGGAAAATTCTACACAAATTCAACCAAAAAATTTAGAGGTGGGTTTCACGGTCACAGCATGGAGGCCAAGCCCACGCTCACCTTGGACGTCTTCCTCTCCACCATCACCATCTTCTTCCTCATTGTAAGCCAGCTCAGCCTGCTTGTCTGCCTCGTACTCACCTACGTTACCATCATCCCCATTATAATCCGCCAGTTTAGAGCCATGCTGCGGATCAACAGGGGATTCATTCTCATCAAAGAATCGGCCTGTGAAGTAGGTAGAGGATTAATTCAAGAGTAAAGAGGAAAAAAAAGAAGGGACCTACACTGGATGCCTCCAGAAAGTAGACAAGCGAAACCTGGCAACGTTTAGAGTATTGGTTATAAAAAAGATACATTTTTGTGAAGGTTATCCAAGACAAAAAGAAATAAGAATGAAGACTGAAAATAACTTTTTAAAAAAAGAATTTCCTTTTGGTGTTCATTTTAGTACTTGCTACTTAAGGCTTGAATATTTTCTTAAAGAAAGGGTACCATTTTCAGGACTGCTTTCCTAATAACCAATGACTTCTCCAAAATAAGTATTTGTCTAATTTACCACTTTAGAAGAACAAGAAATGTTTTTATTACTAGATACAATATGTATTTGAAATTTGTAGTTATTTATTTGCTTTATAAAATACCATTTTCCATAAATAATTTTCATCATTTTTTTTTTGTAAATATAAACAAGTACCATGCAGGCTAGTTTCTTTTTGGATGCTAAGACAAATTAACACAACTGAGGGCTATCTCAAGTTCCTTCAGTGATAGTGACTGACTATAACTGTGGATTTCCAAGGAGAGATGGCATAAAGAATAAACTATCAGAACTCCTAGTGGTATGTGTTTTGAAAAAACATCCCAAGTAATTCTGATTTATTCTTTCCCATTTCCTAAACAGGACTTTTAAAAGCCAATGATAGAGGAAGCTTAAGAAAGTTGAACTATGCGAGGCTGTTATATTGCGCACATTCATAACAGTAAGAAATCAAAAAGAGCAAAAGACATAACATCCACTGTAGAAAGCTATTCAGCAACTAAAATTGAAAATGAAAATGTTGGGGCGCCTGGGTGGCGCAGTCGGTTAAGCGTCCGACTTCAGCCAGGTCACGATCTCGCGGTCCGTGAGTTCGAGCCCCGCGTCGGGCTCTGGGCTGATGGCTCAGAGCCTGGAGCCTGTTTCCGATTCTGTGTCTCCCTCTCTCTCTGCCCCTCCCCCGTTCATGCTCTGTCTCTCTCTGTCCCAAAAATAAAAATAAACGTTGAAAAAAAAATTAAAAAAAAAAAAATGAAAATGTTAGGCACACTAAGATCTGACTCAGAAACACAAGTTAAACTCTACTTTGACATTAAATTTAAGTAGCATAAAAGTAAATTTTATTCCAAAATCTAAAATATAAATAATATCAACTTACTGATGATGAAAGAATTTAAGACTTTAAAAAATTATACAAACTTTCTATGGATAAGTCTAAAATTTTTTGAATTATGTTTTTAAGAAGTAAATTGAAATGAGGCATTCAGGAAAAAAATTAATGACTTCTTTGCTTGGAAAGAAAGGTTAAGTACAAATGGAAAGAATTAAGGAGGTATTGGTCAATTTTACAAACAGCTCACCACATCATCGGGCCAATATAATTTTAATTGCTGAGTAAAGAGTCAATTGGGGAAATAGTTAAAGAACAAATCACACTTACATAGGCTTTCAAGGATGGGGGCTGTTTACAATAGGAGACTTAAGTAACTGGGGCCAATAAAAAGAGCATAAAGTCATCTTAAATATATTCCAGAATAAGGTTGGGTATGTACAATAAATAAATAAATGGAAAAGTTGATAAAATAGAGTTACAGAAAATAAATGGATATAAAAGAATTAAAAAGGAAAAACAGAAACAAGAATAATAAGCTATTTGTGAGAAAAACACCATGTCTCCTAATGATAGTAATACAAAACAAAACATTTTAGTGGCTTTTATTATAATTTCTTTTTCTAACAACAAAATTAATGATGCCAATATAAGGAAAAAGGGAGATTTACAGAAATCTATATTTTCTTTTTCTTAATATGCAATATTTACTATGGACAAATTTAACCTGGAGTTGTTAAATCATCTTTATGCAATGTAAAACTGCTGTTTTAAATATACGAACATTTAGGGGCACCTGGGTGGCTTAGTTGGTTAAGCATCAGACTCTTGATTTCGGCTCAGGTCAGGATCTAATGGTTCATGAGAGTGAGCCCTGCTTGGGCTCTGCACTGAAAGTGTGGAGCCGGGGCGCCTGGGTGGCGCAGTCGGTTAAGCGTCCGACTTCAGCCAGGTCACGATCTCGCGGTCCGTGAGTTCGAGCCCCGCGTCGGGCTCTGGGCTGATGGCTCAGAGCCTGGAGCCTGTTTCCGGTTCTGTGTCTCCCTCTCTCTCTGCCCCTCCCCCATTCATGCTCTGTCTCTCTCTGTCCCAAAAATAAATAAATGTTGAAAAAAAATTAAAAAAAAAAAAAAAAAAAAAAGAAAGTGTGGAGCCTGCTTAGGATTCTCTCTCTCCCTGTCTCTCTGTCCCTGCTCCCTTCCAAAATAAGTAAATAAACATTAAAATAAATAAATAAACATTTTAATATGCTAGTTCCCAATGAATTTCTCAAGGTATACCATTTCCTCTAAGAAATTTTTAAAATTTTTAATCAGTTATGAAATATAGAAGACTAAAAAATTAACCTAAAAATTTATTGTAAAATATAGTTAATACTATCAGACGTGGTACATTAACTAAAAAAGGGTCCACCTATACCTATTATAATATTGCAACAGAACAATTTTTAGTATCTTTCTTTTATAGGTGTTTGATAATCTGACTAGCCCAAATTCAGCCCTAAAATTATAATATTAAAATTAGTGACACTAGACACTAGACAGAGATAACGAAAAAATCAATAACAATGCTTGACCACAGGGGCAACTGGCTGGCTCAGCCAGCAAAGTATGTGACTCTTGATCTTGGGGTTGTAAGTTTGAGCCCCACATTAGGTATAGAGATTACTTAAAAAAAAAAAAAAAAAAAAAAAAGAATGGATGGCCACACAACTGTCCCTTGTTAAATAAGTAATTTGTGCTATCACATATGCAGAATTTTCATCTTTGGAGAAAGAGCTAACCCTTAATACAGGATTTCAACAGCATGACAGACAACAACAGAGAAAAAAAGAACCAGCTATACAAAGATGTCTGTCAAGTTGGGACATCAAACTTCACAATAAATAGTGAATGACTATGACAGCATAAATAAAAATGCATAACAATAATCAATACAACAAACTGCTCAATTATATAATTGTCAGGCAACATGTTTGTAAAAAGTGTTATAGAAGGGAGGGGAGCCTGGGTAGCTCAGTCAGTTAAGTAGCTCACGTCATGATCTTGCAGTTTGTGAGTTTGAGCCCTTCAGCACAGAGCCTGCTTTGGATCTTCTGTCTCCCTCTTTCTCTGCCCCTCCCCAGCTCACACACACTCTCTGTCTCTCAAAAATAAATAAACATTAAAAAAATTAAAAGTAAATCTGTAAAAAAAAGAAAAAAGGAGTTATAAAAGGGGGAAATTTGTGTGGGTTAGAGCTAGAAGGGAAGGTTTCAAGAAAGAGGTAAATATACTACTGGACCATGACAGAGAGAAGGAAAGAAACACCCGAAGAATGAGTAAGAAGGTAGAGTATTCAGGAGACAGTGAAGAGATTAATTTGACTGGGTTTATTTAGAAAGTGGAAAGAGGAAGTTTAGACAAGCAAATTTGGAATAATTATAGAAAAACTTTAAAGTTAGATATTTTCAAGGGCATCCTATATCCACTTCACAGGGTCATTGTTAGAATGAATGACAAAGTATATGGAAGTATCTACAATACTCTTTCATCCAATAAAGACTAACATATGTGAAAGGTATTGTGCTAGTACCGTCACACAAAAATAAACTTATCATCTCCATCTCTGGTAACTTATTATAGGAAGGAAGACAAACAAGTAAACAAATAATTAGAAAGTGATGCTATGTGTGCTATACCACAATGATCCAGAAAGTGACATCTTAACATGGAGACTATTGCTACTGTTGGTTTCTATTTGACAGAGGAAGTCTGAACTTTGTGTAGGAGGCAATAGGCAGTTGTCATAATTTCTTTTAAGCTCTCTGAGAACAGGAATCTAATCTGATTTATGTACTACAGCATTTCCAGTGTCTTTTCAGGTAAGAAGCTATGAGGACTTAGACTAGAAAGATTTAAGAGGAAATTTTAGGAACAGGTGAATCAAATACATTTAAGAATGACAAATTGAATACATGGCACAGTGGAATGGAAGCACTCAAAAAATGATTCTATAATCCTAGCCTAGAAACTAAAGATACTTGTACCCAAAATGGAACAATTGATAAGGTATGGGAAAGCAAATGCTTTAGGTATACTTAACTAAGGGTTACAGTAAGATATCCAAATGAAAATAGTTTATAGACACATGGAAATATGGAACTAGACTCTAGGTGCAAAGTGAGGGCTAGATGTATAGGTTTAAGACTCATAAATATAAAGATGATATATTAAACTATGAGGAGCTAATTTCTATTAGGAAACAAATACAGAAAACAGCTATTGGTCAAAGGAGTGATCTTAGGTATTGACTATCTTTAAGAAGGGAAAAAGGAAGTAATGAGGGTAAAGTTATCACATGATGGTATAAAACTGTGATGTCTCAACAAGAATTAAATATTGTACCTTATCTCTGAAGCATTTTACCTATTTATTTAAAGATTTTTAATTCAGTTCTCTCTCTCAGTAACCACAATGTTAAAACTGTGCTCAGCTAGGTGAGTAATATGGTCATTTTATTTAGTTTGGATCCCCCAATTTCCTTGTATTTTTTATAAAATTCAACTGTGTACTTGAATTTTATTTTCATCCTGGTGGCTGCTTGAAAATAATTAACTTATAGCTTACCAGTAACAGGATACTAGCTTCATCCTAACAATTTAAACATGAGAACATGAAGAAAGAAACAACATACACTCTAGCTATTGACAGTCTTTGGGTGGCATCGCGTTGGAAAACCAAATCATAAGAGATTGTTGATATACTTTTCAGTTCACTTTAAACAATATAATAGAACTTCATACAGAATGATAGATATTCTGTAAAACACCTTAAACATCAGGCTGCAAACTCCCAAAACCAGTAGAAAATGAAACGATGATGACAAATAACTATAACATTTCTCAATGTTACAGTCACAAAAAGGCATTTCACTCAAGAGAATTAGACTGTATGTTTTAATCCCGTACTGAAAATCAAACCAAGATAAGTCACTTTTTTGCTTCATTAGCTCTAGTTTCACTTATAGGTTTCAATTTCTCAATTATTGTATGAAAAATAGGTTTATATTTTTCTAGTCATTCTTTTAATATATTGTCACTATTATAAACAAAATAAATCAATCGGAAATTTTACTCCAAAGGAGGGAACCTCTTTTTCTAGCCTTCATCTACTGGTAGTATCCATTTCGTACCGGTCATTTGGAAATTAACAAATTCAAATGACTCTTGCATCGTTCAATTTAACACCTACAATGTTGACTATTTTAAGTATCCCTGAAGGTCCATGACATGTGATAACTTATAATCTGCTGAGACATGAGTCAAGAGTTGTGAATGCTGGAAGGGTGAGGTGTGCAAATTTTGACAAAAATGTTACTGCAGGCTTTCCCTACAAAGCAATATATAGGGAAGACTACTTACTGGCATTTGAACTATTTACTTTGATTTCTTTATGAGGAACATTATGGGGCAAAAAGACCATACTTATTTTGCATCTCAAGGTATAGGACCGGCATGTAGTAGTAGGCACAGGAAGGAATCTGTTAATTGACTGGATTTATGGAAGGTAAAGAGAAACCAGGGAAATGAAAGAAACATGGTAGCTAGAAATTACAGCTAATAGCATCTGAACAATCACCACCACCATTTCACCCCCATTCCCAATGCCAAGAGGCTCAAATGCTCTTTCCCCTTCTTCATATTATCCACAGGCTGCATTTTTGTTATTTTTTTATCCTTAAGACTAATTCTATGAGGGGAAGGGAGAAGAGAAGGGAAGCACATGATTTGATTTGCATCAGGGTCAAATACTCTTCTCCTTTACCTCTTGCTTTTCTCCTCCACCAAACCTACAGGACTACTCCTAAAACCAGCATAAAATAAAGGGGCCTGAGGTGGGAACCAATTAGCTAATCTTTAAGTAAGTAATACCAAGCATATGTCACATATTTATGACAAGTACATTAGTCTTATGTACATTAAGTGGTTAAACACTTCATTTCAACTTCAGTATTCAAATATTCTTTAACAGAATAAACAAAACTATAATGCAATTGGGTAACAAAATTCTTTTTTTCTTCAACGTTTTTATTTATTTTCGGGACAGAGAGAGACAGAGCATGAACGGGGGAGGGGCAGAGAGAGAGGGAGACACAGAATCGGAAACAGGCTCCAGGCTCTGAGCCATTAGCTCAGAGCCCGACGCGGGGCTCGAACTCACGGACCGCGAGATCGTGACCTGGCTGAAGTCGGACGCTTAACTGACTGCGCCACCCAGGCGCCCCAACAAAATTCTTTTTTAAATTTTATTTACTTATTTATTTTTGAGAGAGAGAGGGATAGAGCATGTGCATGCGCTCAAGCAGAGAAGGGCCAGAGAGAAAGGAACAGAGAGGATTCCAAGCAGGCTCTGCACTCAGTGAAGAGCTCAAAGCAGGGCTTGAACCCATGAACTGTGAGATCATGACCTGAGCTGAAATCAAGAGTCGCACACTCAACTGATTAAGCCGCCGTGGCACAAATTCTTGTATGCCAAACTTGATTACTTTCTGAATTCACATCATAAAAAAAAAAATGTCATCTCAAAACATTATTGTAGCATACTGAAGAACAGAGCAAACCATTTATTCATATATTTCACAAAAAAAAATTTTTATTTTTTTGAAAAGTAAGCTCTACACCCAACATGGGGCTTGAACTCACAACTCTGAAATCAAGAGTCCCAGGTTCTACTGATTGAGCCAGCCAGGCACCCTTACAAAAATTTTTTCTTGTTTTGCTTTGTTTTAAATTTTCCTTTTTTTTAATGAATTCTTTTTTAAAGAAATGTTTATTTGTTTTGAGAGAGAGAGACAGAGAGAGAGGAAGAGAGAGAGCATGAGCACGGGAGTGGCAGAGAGAGAGAAGGAGAGAGAGAATCCCAAGCAGGCTCTATGCTGTTAGCGCAGAGCTCAAAGCAGGACTCAATCCCACGAACCATGAGATTGTGACCTGAGCCAAAATCAAGAGCCAGACACTAAACTGAGCCACCCAGGGGTCCTCTACTTTTTATTATTAAATATTTTCAGATACAGAGAGAAGTGTCTAGAGAATATAATGTCCATGTTTCCATCATTCAGAACTTAGTCAAATTTAAACAGTTTTTTGCCATATTTGTTTTAGAACTTTTAATAAAGAAAACATTACATATACAATTAAAGTTCCCTAGCACCTCTCTCTAACATGAGCCTCTTACCTCAAAGATAACCTCTATCTTAAACTGGGTGTTAAATATCTCCATGAAACTTTACACATTCATTAATAAATAGTATTGATTCATAGGCCTCTAAATATATGGCATCTGGGCAGGAAAGAGTTAACTGGGCATGCCTTGTTTGCTGAAACCCTGTACACTCTAAAGAAAGGTTTGTCTTCAGGACTGTTGCTTGGCTGGAAGCTGGAAGATAACTTCTGAGCCTATGGAATGTTCTGTCTGATATGTGTGTTTCTTGGGCCAGGCTATACCAGCATGATTAAATTAAGTTTATCCTAACAAAGAGATTTATGGTGTATATTTGTTTTTGCTAGGTGGGGCGTGGAAGGGCTAAAGTCTGAATAATTGAGCTCAGTTATGCAAGCATTGCATGACATGTGGGCACGACATGACTGATCCCTGAAAAAATCCCGGGACCCCAAAGATCAAGTGAGCCTCCCAGGATGGAAACACTTCACACATAGTGACACACATCTTTGCCAGGAGGATTAAGCAAATCTCCATGCAACTCCACTGTGAGGGGACACCTGGAAGCCTGCATCTGCTTTCTCCTGGATCTTGCCCCATGAGCTTTTTCCATTTGCTGATTCTAATCTCTGTCCTTTCACTGTACCAAACCATAACTGTGAATATTAATAATTCTTCTGTGTCCTGTGAGCCCTTCGAGTGAATCATCAAACCTGAAGGTGATCTTGGGACTTCCAACATAGCATAATGCATCTATTTTGCAACTTGCTTTATTCTCTCCTCATGCTTTTGAGATTTATCCATGTTGATAAATGTGGCTTTGTTCATTCATTTGAACTCCTATATATAATTCCACTGTATGTGTATGGGACATATCCATTCTCATACTGATGAACATTTGTTTCTGATTTTCAACCTAATAACAAATACTCTTGTACAGGTCTGAAATTGTTTGTAGGTACATATTAGGTGCTGAGTTGTAGGGTATGTGGATCTTCTCACACTTATGATTGACCTTTTAATTAATAAAATTCTTAATTTTAATTAAGTCCAATTTATCATTTTTAAAAATTCATGGTTACACTATTCACAAAAAATAAACTCAAAATGGATGAATGACCTGAATGTGAGACAGGAAACCATCAAAACCCTAGAGGAGAAAGCAGGAAAAAACTCTCTGAACTCAGCCACAGCAATTTCTTACTTGACACATCTCCAAAGGCAAGGGAATTAAAAGCAAAAATGAACTATTGTGACCTCATGAAGATAAAAAGCTTCTGCACTGCAAAGGAAACAATCAACAAAACTAAAAGGTAACCGACGGAATGGGAAAAGATATTTGCAAACGACATATCGGATAAAGGGCTAGTATCCAAAATCTATAAAGAACTCACCAAACTCCACACCCGAAAAACAAATAATCCAATGAAGACATGGGCAGAAGACATGAATAGACACTTCTCTAAAGAAGACATCCAGATGGCCAACAGGCACATGAAAAGATGCTCAATGTCACTTCTCATCAGGGAAATACAAATCAAAACCACACTGAGCTATCACCTCATGCCAGTCAGAGTGACTAAAATGAGCAAATCAGGAGACTATAGATGTTGGAGAGGATGTGGGGAAACGGGAACCCTCTTGCACTGTTGTTGCTGGGAATGCAAACTGGTGCAGCCGCTCTGGAAAACAGTGTGGAGTTTCCTCAAAAAATTAAAAATGACCCAGCAATAGCACTGCTAGGAATTTACCCAAGGGATATAGGAGGGCTGATGCATAGGGGCACTTGTACCCCAATGTTTAGAGCAGCACTTTCAACAATAGCCAAATTATGGAAAGAGCCTAAATGCCCATCAACTGATTAAAGGATAAAGAAGTTGTGGTTTATACATACAATGGAATACTACTTGGCAATGAAAAAGAATGAAATATGGTCTTTTGTAGCAACGTGGATGGAACTGGAGAGTGTTACGCTACTTGAAATAAGTCATACAGAGAAAGACAGATACCATGTTTTCACTCTTATGTGGATCCTGAGAAGCTTAACAGAAGACCATGGGGGAGGGAAGGGGAAAAAAAAGTTACAGAGAGGGAAGGAGGCAAACCATAAGAGATTCTTAAAAACTCAGAATAAACTGAGGGCTGATGGGGGTGGGAGGGAGGGGAAAGTGGATGATGGGCATTAAGGAGGGCACCTGTTGGGATGAGCACTGGGTGTTGTATGGAAACCAATTTGACAATAAATTTCATATTAAAAAAATAAATTCATGGTTAGCTTTTTGCAGTGGGGGGAGGATTAAGAAATCTTTACCTATTCCATGTCATGAAGATATTTTTTTGTTTTCTTCTAGAGGTTTTATTAGCTTTAAAGTTTAAATCTACAATCTATTTTTTTAAGGTGTATTTATTTTTGAGAGAGAGAATGAGAAAGTGTGAGCAGAGGAGGGGCAGACAGAGGGGGACAGATGATCTGAAGCAAGCTCTTTGCTGACAGCAGAGAGCCCAATGTGGGGCTAGAACTCAGAACCATGAGATCATGACCTGAGCTGAAGCTGGACGCTTAACCAATTGAGCCACCCAGGTGCCCCAAATCTGCAATCTATCTTGAATTTAATTCTGTGTATTGTGTAAAGTAGGAGATCTAAGGTTAATATTTTTCCATTTTGGTATCAAACTGACCCAGTACTACTTATTGAAGACTATCCTTTTCCCCATTGCATTGCATTATCAATTTTATCATAAATTAAGTGACCATATATGTGTAGTTAGTTTTGGCATACTCCAATCTGCTCCACTGGTCCATCTGTCTATTCTTGTGCCAATACTGTATTGTCTTAATTACCTCATTAATAATAGTTTTATAATAACTCTTGATATCTGATAGAAGTCACTAAGTTTCGTTCTTATAGATTGTCTTGGCTATTCTTAGCCTTTTACATTACCATACACATTTCAGAATCACTATATGAATTTCCACCAAAATATATATATAAATATATATATATATATATATATATATATGCTACTGGGATAATGAATAGGATAGCACTAAAATTCTAGATCAATCAAAGAACTGACACCTTTAAAACTTTGAGTCTAAAACTTTTGAGTAGCTCAGTCAGTTAAGCATCTGACTTCAGCTCAGGTCATGATCTCTCAGTGAGTTCAAGTCCCACATCAGGCTCTCTGCTCTCAGTGTGGAGCCAGCTTCAGATTCTCTTGTTCCCCCCTCTCTCCACTCCTTCCCCCTTCTCACTTTCTCTCGAAAATAAAGACATTTAAAACTTTGAGCCTTCCAGTCTGTCAACATGGATTTACTTATATATTATCTAATTTCTGCCAATAATATTTTGTTCTTGTGAATATTTTAAATTTTTTTTCAAGAATCTGATGTATTTTATGCTATTAAAAATACTTTCTTGTGGAAGCTGGCTGGCTCAGCTGGTGGAGCATGTGACTCTTGATCTCAGGATTGTGAGATCGGGCCCTATATTGGGTGTAGAGATTACTTAAAATCTTTTTTTTTTAATATTTTTATTTATTTATTTTGAGAGAGAAAGCATGAGCAGGGGAGGGGGACAGAGACAGAGGGAGAGAGAGAATCCCAAGCAGGATCAGTGAGTCAGCTCAGAGCCCAACGCAAGGCTCAATCTCATGAACTGTAAGATGGTTACCTGAGCCAAAGTCAAGAGTGGGATATTTAACCAACTGAGCCACCCAGGTGCCCAAAAAAAAAAAAAAAGTTTCTTTTTAAAAATTTCACTTTATGTTTGTTGCTGACATGTATAAATACAATTAACTTTACACATTAGCCTTCTAATTAGTTTGCTAAATACTTATGTAATATTTACTGGGGCATCTGGGTGGCTCAGTTGTTTGAGTGTCCAACTCTTCATTTCAACTCAGGTCATGATCCCAGTGTTGTGAGATTGAGCCCCATGTCCAGCTCTGAGCTGGGCATGGAGCCTGCTTGGAATTCTCTCTCTCCCTCTGACCCTCTCCCCCACTTGTTCTGTTTCTAAGATAAAAAAACAAACAAACTTATTTACTGTATGTAAGTTTGTAGATTGCTTTGAGTTTTCCACATTCAAAATTATGCCTGCAAATAATATCAATTTATTGGTTTTATTTCTTCTTTTAATCTCTATACTGTTTATTTTCTTTTTTGCACTTAAAGTGAAAAGTTGAATAGAAGTGATGATAGTGGTTCTTAGTTTTCATGATTTCAAAGGGAAAAGTTTTGATAGTTCATTATTAAGTGATGTTTGTTATAGGATTTTTGTAAATACTCTTTTATCAATTAAGGAAATTACCTTTTAGTCCTAGTTTGCTCAGAGTTTGTTTTTTTCACAAACACACGTTGAATTGCTTGAAATGCTTTCTTTGCACCTATTGAGATGCACCTACTTGATTTGTCTCACATATTTTATTAATGTGGTAAATTACACAGATTGCTTTTCAAATATTAAATAAGCTTGCATTTCAAAAACAAACCCAACATGGTCATCATGTATGTCATTTTTATCTATCTCTGGATTTGATATGCTAATATTTTATTCAGTATTTTTAGATGTACTATGTTGGGAAGGATCATCTGTAATTTTCCTTTTTCATAATATACTTAGTTTTGCTACCCAACTTATTCTGGCTTCATAAAATGAGTTAAGAAGTGTTTCCTCATTTTCAATTCTCTGAAAAAGCTCATTTTAGATTGGTTGTACTTCTTTAAATGTTTGGAAGAACTCACCGGGAAAAACATTTGGGCATGAAAATCATTAAGGAAAAGTTTTAAATTACACATTCAATACCTTAAAAACATTTTTAAAAAAATTTGAGAGACAGAATGTGCCTGAGAGGGGGAGAGCACAGAGCCTGATGTGGGGCTCAATCCCACAACCCCGGGATCATGACCTGAGCTGAAATCAAGAGTCAGATGCTCAAATGACTCAGCTACCCAGGAGTCCCCAGATTCAATATCTTAAATAAATATGGAACTATTCAGATTTTCCATATCTTCTTGTGTCAATTTTGTATATAGGTGTTTTTCTAGGATACTATTCATTTCTTCTACATTTTCAAATGTTTTGGCAGTAATGCAACTCATTAAATATCCTCTAATATTGTTATTTGTAGGGCCTATATTGATGCTTTTTCAATTCTGATATTGATAATTTGTGCCATCTCTTTCTGTCCTGATCTGTGCTAGAGGTCTTATTTTCACTTTCTTTTCAAAGAACCAATTTTTAGTTTTGTTGATTTCATTACTGATTTCATGTAGTGATCCCAAATTTATTATTTAAAAATTTTTAAGTGTTTATTCATTTTTGATTTAAAAAAATTTTTTTAATGTTTATTCATTTTTGAGAGAGACAGAGATCATGAGTGGGGGAGGGGCAGAGAGAGAGGGAGACACAGAATCTGAAGCAGGCCCCTGGCACCATGCTGACAGCACAGAGCCTGATGCGGGGCTCGAACTCACAGACAGCAAGATCATGACTGAACTGAAGTCGGATGCTTAACTGACTTAGCCACCCAGGCGCCCTGTAGTGATCCCAAATTTAGTAATCTAGCTAAACATTCTTATTACTTATATTAGTGTCTCTTTTGGGGTGTGGTTAGACTTGATTACCTATTCAATCTACTAAATGGTTATTGGTTTATTCAGGTTTTCAAATCTTCTTGAGCCAATTTTGGTAAGTAATTTTCCAGGAAATTTCCATTTGATCTAAGTTTTCAAATTTATTGTCAAAGTTTTATTTTTATTTAAAAAATTTTAATGTTATATTTATTTTTGAGAGACATAGAGAGGGAGAGACAGAATCCGAAGCAGGCCCTGGGCTCTGAGCTGTCAGCACAGAGCCCTACACAGGGCTCAAACCCACAAACTGTGAGATCATGACCTGAGCCGAAATCCAACACTCAATAACTCAGCCACCCAGGCGCCCCTGTCAAAGTTTTAAGTAAAATTTTCTTGTGACTTAAACTATATCTTCTGTTGTTCTGAATATTAATTAATCTTTTCTATTTTTCTTCATTAGTATTACTAGATGTTTGTTTATCTAGTTTTTTTTTTGCCCCTAATTATTCTTTATTTTCCATTTCATTTATGATTGCTCTTGTCTATTTTTTCCTCCTTTCTTTCTTCTCCTTTCTCTGAATCCAGATTGTTTGGGTTCTAATGCTGATTCTGCTCTTTAGTAGCTAAGTAATCTTGAAAGTGTTATGAAACTTCTTTGTGCCTGCTTCCAGTCTATAATATGGAAATAATATCTACACACTGATTTGTTGTACATTTACACATACACATACCTTTAGAACAAAAACTGGCACATACTAACCACTCCAATGTTAGCTATTATTAGTATCATCATCATTAGTAGTAATAGTAATAGTATGACTATGTCGACCACTACTATTAATACTATTCAGGGTGGGGGGCACCTGGTGACTCTTGACCTCAGGGTTGTGAGTTCACCCCCACGCTGGGCATGGAGCCTAATTGAAATAAAGATTTAAAAAGTACTATTTTTTGGGGGCGCCTGGGTGGCTCAGTCGGTTAAGCGTCCGACTTCAGCTCAGGTCACGATATCACGGTCAGTGAGTTTGAGCCCCACGTCAGGCTCTGGGCTGATGGCTCAGAGCCTAGAGCCTGCTTCTGATTCTGTGTCTCCCTCTCTCTCTCTGCCCCTCCCCAGTTCATGCTCTGTCTCTCTCTGTCCCAAAAATAAAAATAAAACATTAAAAAAAAATTAAAAAAAAATAAAAAGTACTATTTTGAATGAAACTCATTTAATTTTTAGGGGTTTTTTTTCTTACTGATTTCAAGGCCATAAATTTAGCTGTAAATATTACTTCAAATGTATTCATCACATCTTGATATGTGTGGTACTTATATCATTGTTCAGTTCTATAAATTTTGAAATACTCCTTATAAATACACACCTCAAAAAAAAAGTTATTGATGACCAACATTTTTAAGTCTATAATAAAGGGATTTTAAGATACTATTCATAATACAAATAGCCTAAATTTTATCAAGACTCTCTGTGACCTAGTAGATAGTCAATTTCTGTAGTTGTTCCATGTATACTTTAAAAAGTCTCTCTTTATGAAGTATAGAGATCTGTATAGCTTTATATATATTTGAATAAATTTAGCAATTTTTGCTTCAAAATTCTATTTTTGATGACTTTTCAGTTTTGACAGAAGTATATTAAAATCTTTCATGTTAATTATGTAATTGTCAATTACTTTTTGAAATTGCAACAGCTTTTTGTCTATTTTCTGGCTATGTTTTTAGAGTATTTCTTCTCTTTAGTAGGTTGTTCCTCTTGTTATTATGGAGTAACATTCTTCTTTTTTCCTTAAAATCTATTTTGTCACTTGTTAATACTTTACATTAGATTTCTTTAGTTTTCACTAATGAATATCTTTTTTTAAATTAAGGTAAAATATACATTATGTAAAACTTACCATCTTAACCATTATTAAGTGTACAGTTCAATGGCACTAAATATAATAATATGGTTGTATAACCATCACTACCACCATACCCAGAACTTTTTTCATCTTTCCCAACTGAAACTCTGTATTCATTAAACAATAATATCCCCTCCTCCTCCCAGGGCTTGGCAACTACCACTCTTTCTGTTTCTATGAATTTGACTACTCTAGGTACCTCATACAAGTGGAATCATAACAGTATTTGTCCTTTTGTGACTGGCTTAATTCACTGAGCATAGTGTCTTCGAGGTTCATCCATATTGCAGCATGTGTCAGAATTTCCTTCCTTTTTCAGGCTGAGTAATATTCCATTGCACCTATACATCACGTTTTGTTTATCCATTCATTTAACAATGAACACTTGGGTTGCTTCACCTTTTGGTTATTGTGAATAATGCTGTTATGAATATGAGTGCACTAATATCTGTTCAAGTTATCTGTTTCTATTTCTTTGGGGTATATACTAAGGGAGAACTATCTTTTATAGTCCTTTTATTTTCACATTTTCTACGTGTATATGTTTAAGATTTAGTTGTAAACACTTTGTAGTTAGATTCTGCTTTTGTATTCTTTTATGATCTCTTTTAACAGATAACTCTAATCTGTTTATACTTATCATGATTTTTATAATTTTTTAAAAAGTTTATTTATTTTTTTTGAGAAAGAAAGCATGTGAGTAGGGGAGGAGCAGAGAAAGAGGGAGGGAGAGAGAATCCCAAGCAGGATCCACAGTGCCAATGCAGAGCCCTGTACGAGGCTCAAACTCACAAACCATGAGATCATGACTTGAGCTGAAACCAAGAGTCAAACACTTAATCAACTAAGCCACCCAGGAGTCCTGATTTTTGTAATATTTGACCTTATTCCTTTGATTTTACTGTTTAGATTCTAAGTTTTCTTCTTCCTTTCTTTCAAAATTATCTCCTTTTCTTCTTCTACCCACTGTTAGATGGAAGTGGCACATTGTATTTCTATTCTTTTACCCTTAACTTTTTTAAGTTTTTATTTTTTATTTAGTTGCTTTTTGAAGTAGGCTCCATGTCCAACATGGGGCTCAAACTTATGAACCTGAGATCAAGAATTGCATGCCCGGGGCACCTAGGTGGCTCAATCAGTTAACTGTCCGACTTTGGTTCAGGTCATGATCTTGCGGTTCATGAGTTCGACTTTGGCTCAGGTCATGATCTCACGGTTCATGAGTTTGAGCCCTGCATTGGGGTCTGTGCTAACAGCTCATAGCCGGGAGCATTCTTCGGGTTCTGTGTCTCCCTCTTTCTCTGCCCCTCCCCTACTCACACTCTCTCTAAAAAATAAATAAACATTTAAAAAAATTAAAAAAAAAAAAGAGTTGCATGCCCTACTGACTGAGCCAGCCAGGTACCCCAACCCTTAATTTTTTTCCCAACTCTTCATTTTTAAACATATTTAATTTATACATTTTTTAAACAAAATTACAAAATATTCAGTATTTCTATCCTCCTTCTGAGCAGGACATGGACCCTTTCACTTTACCCTTGACTATCTTCTCTTACTATTTGCTGCTTTTGCTGTCATGACACAAAAATGGTTTTAAGCCAAAAATTAAATTTATCAATAGCTGTGATCAATGAGTTCCCATTTTTTGTAGCTATTAGTGTCTCTTCAATTTTCTTTTTACTAAAGAATAACCTTTACTCTTCTTTCATCAAGTGTGTCTATAAGAGGTAAACTCAGTCTTGTGTAACTGAATGTCTTCATTTTATCCTCAATGTCCTCATTAGCTGATAGAACTTTCTATGTTAGTAGTTATTTTCTACTCATCACACTGAAGATATTATTCCATTATCTTTTGTCATTTGATTTGCTGATGAAAAATCTGTCAATGTAATTGTCATTCCTTAGAAATAATCTTTGTTTTCTGGTATCATTTAAGATTTTTCCCTTTATTTTTGGATACTCTGAAGTTTTCCTACAATGCTTAAAAGCAAAGATTTTTATTATCCCACTTGACACTCAGCAGGCATATATGATCTGAGAACTCATGTATGTCTTTATTCAACTGCAGAAAATTCTGAGCTCTTCAAACCCTTCAAAATTCTTTTCAAGTATTGATTATCTACCATTTCCTCCATTCTCTACCCAAAACTCTTATCAGACGTATGTATATCTTCTGTCTTAACATCTCTGTCATATATACACATGATATATATTTATATCTCTTTGTCAATCTCTGCTACATTCTTGGTAAATATCTCAGTACAAGGTACCAAATCATTTATTTCAGTCAATTATGTTCATGGTCTAGTATCTCATAGACTGATTTTTATTTCAGTGACTGTATTTTCATTTCTAGAATAAATAATTGGATTTTACATTTATCTATTTTTGCTTTTTCTCTGCCTGTTTCTTAATCACTTCTTTTTTTGAGTAAGTTATTTCTTATTTATCTCTCTGTGCATCCTTAAACATGTTTAGTTTTTAGCAGACTGCTAGATAAAATTGTTTTCATATTTCAATTGTTGATATGGTGGCTATGTCCCTTAGCATTAATATTTTTCATAAATTTTAGAGTTTTGGTTTGTTGATTGATTTTCAGTGTATGTGGGGTATTTGTTTTTCTCTTTTCCCCTGTCTGTAAACCCATATTATCTAGTAATTATACTTTTTAATCTTTTTTTAAAATTATTTATCTATTTTGAGAGAGAGACTGTGTGTGCATGCACACACAAACAGGGAAGGGGCAGAGAGAGAATCCCAAGCAGGTTCCATGCTCAGCACTCAGTATGGAGCCGGATGTGAGCTTGATCATGACCTGAGCCAAAATCAAGAGTGGGACACTCAACCAGCTGAGCCCCACAAGCATCCCTCTGGTAATTTTAAAGATGCTTTCACCCAGTTCCCCAGTCTAGAATGAGATTTATAATCACATTTCAGAGTTTATATTCCATGATGCTACAGAGGTAGCACAAATTCAGTATAAAACCAATGGTGGTGTGGTATGACCATGCAGTATGGTCACAAGGCTGCATCTCCATAAGTTCCTATCTCCATAAGCCTTTAGGTTGCTAAACACTGTAGTCCTTGATAGCAGCCAGCAATAGCTTTATTTACTGCTTCCTCTGCCAAGGAGATGGGGCAGTAACCAGGTCCTGACTTTAAGCAATAAGCCTGGCTCCTACTTTATTCTTGTTGCTCTTAAGAGCCAAATTCCCAGAATTGGTCTAGATTTCCAGACCCGAGTGTCATAAGTCCATTCAATTCCTTTCATCATTTAGCATTTTTTTTTTTTTGTTTCTTGACCACAGAAATGTTAACATTGTTTTGAGATTATCAGTAACTTTTTAGTTCTCTCTTTATATATATTTTGTCTATCATTATGTGTGTGAGCAGAATGCATATGTAACGTGAACATGTTCAATGTTAAAGCCATCTGGATAGGAGATTGAAAATTACTTTAAAAATCCATGTATATATAGAAAAATCATATACTCTCTGATACTCTAGCTTGTCTGTCCAGTGTTGTTTAGGAGAATCATTAACCTTGGTTAAATAAACAAACTCCTGGGGCACCTGTGTGGCTCAGTTGTTTAAACATGCAACTCTTGATTTTGGCTCAGGTCATGATCTTGCAGTTCATGTGTTCAAGCCCCATGTCAGACTCTGTGCTGACAGTGCTGAACCTGCCTGGGATTCTCTGACTCCCTCTCTCTGCCCCTCCCCAGCTTGTGCTCTCTTTCAAAAATGAACATTGAAAGAACCCCCAAAAAACAAATGAACTCCTGCTGCTACTTACACTGAGGCATGCTACACAGGAAAAACCCGTATGAGAAGCAGCTTGATCACTACCTATTGTTTGGAATAACTGTCTTTGTGACTCTCAGCATGAGGCTGACATTTGAAATGAACTGTTTTCTCTATTCAAGGTATCTAAATATACAAGGTATATCTAACCCATTGGCAAACATGTGGACCTTCCATGAATTTTCAGTTTCAACTACTTTGGAGGATATCTGACTCCCTCCATGAAGTATGCCTCCAGGATACTTTGAAATATCCCCAAACTGTATTTTGTGTCACAATATAGCCTACATTCTACATTTTAAATTAAACCAACCCAAAGAGATCATCCAAATATAATGAAACATGCCACAAATTATCTAGCCATTTTTGCATGAGGTGGCAATACAAAATTAAATTTATACAAGTATATCAATAAAAATATGTTAACCTAAAAATCAAAAATACTAAATTTAAAACTGCCAAAAAATTTGTGGTGATCACTGTATAAAATCTAAGATTGTTCATCCCATATCTAGTTAGGAAAAATTATAGCTATAAATGCATAATCTTTTGCCTAACAGGCATTCAATAAAAGTTTTTTTAAATGAATATATTACTAAGAAAAAGAGATGTGAAGATTTAAGTATCTAAAACTAAAATATTAAAGTTTAAAACCTAAAAACTGAGGGGTTTTTGAAAGATATAAAAATTTAAACAATTGATAATAATTTAAAAAAGAGTGACTATGAAAGTTTTAGGACTAAGAATTTTAGAAAAAAGAAATTAAAAATAAGAAAATTCTCATAACTGTTTATTGATATAACTTATGGCCAATTTACCATTTTGACTGTGTGACTATTTACAGAAATAAAAAATTCCAAAACGGATGCAGTAAGTTTAACAACATTTAACAAATGCTTACTACATACATGGAAGCTTCGGAAAATAAAAAAGAATAAAACAGTTCCTGCCCTCATAAAATTACCACTTTAATACAGAAGGCAGGTAAATGAACAGTTACAGGATTTAGGATACAATACCCAACATTGCTGGTTCTTTAATATTTTGTTTTCTAGATTTAAGGAAACTTTTTTCTCTTTTCTCTTAAACTATAACTTAAAGCAATTTGATAAAAAAATATATATACCTTTGTGAATAAAGATGAAACAATTTCTTTTTCTCCCTACCTGATCTTGCAGAATTCAGAAACTAAGTGAATAAATCTTATTTTCATGCAATACAGTTATTTGGGTAAGTTCAGTAAGAATCTGTTCTCTTGCTATTAGGACACATTTGGAAACTTTGGTTATATTACCAAGGAACTGACGAATATCATACTTGAGAATGATGCATAAAATCCAATATGACCAGGGGCGCCTGGGTGGTTCAGTCGGTTAGGTGTCCAACTCTTAGATTCAGCTCAGATCATGATCTCACAGTTCATGAGATTAAACCCCATGTCGAACTTTGCACTGACAGCACAGAACCTGCTTGGGATTCTCTCTTCTCTGTCTCTGCCCGCACCCCCTCAAAATAAATAAATAAACTTAAAAAAAAAAATCCAGTATGACCAGATAGCTTTACAATTCTCAGGCTGACTATTAGGAGCCAATATTTATAAAGCATCCCCTTGGAAAAACCAGTCTATATCGGGGATACAGGGTTCCCAGCCATACAAGTGAATCACAAAGGTCAGTTCCTGGCAGGCTTAGAAACCTCAGGATATCTTGGGAACTTGGAAAAGAGAGGAATTCAAATAGGTCTAATAGGTATTGTGTCTAAAGTCTGACGGTGAGTCCTTGGTTTGGCTTCCTAGCCTCCAGAGGCTTTTAAAACTTGAATCTGAGATTCCTTATGAAAACTTTTAGCAAGCAAACTCTAAAGACCTAGGTAAGCAAATACTATTCTTGTTGTACTTATGACCAAGTTTAATGAGACTAGCCTTATTTTGCAAACAAATTAGTATTACTTTATCTTTGATAGAAATAGGGGTGACTATGGTGAGAAAAAGGATGTTTCAGTAGGGAACTATAGCACACCCTCATGGGTATTAAATTCTAGTCCTAGCCATTGTCTTTAAGATTTTATTACTTTTTTTTTTTTTTTAATTTTTTTTTTTTCAACGTTTTTATTTATTTTTGGGACAGAGAGAGACAGAGCATGAACGGGGGAGGGGCAGAGAGAGAGGGAGACACAGAATCGGAAACAGGCTCCAGGCTCTGAGCCATCAGCCCAGAGCCCGACGCGGGGCTCGAACCCACGGACCGTGAGATCGTGACCTGGCTGAAGTCGGACGCTTAACCGACTGCGCCACCCAGGCGCCCCAAGATTTTATTACTTTACTTACTTGTTACCTAGCCTGCATCTTGAATCCTTCTAGTTTCCTCCACTATCGAGCTACAACTCTTCAAATTAGAGTTTCCAATTTTTCTCCCACCCTTCTGACTTTGAATTACTAAAACTTGAAACTGTCCTTTTCCCAAAGCCCTGCAAACT
Organism: Lynx canadensis; assembly: GCF_007474595.2. Classification (NCBI taxonomy): domain Eukaryota; kingdom Metazoa; phylum Chordata; class Mammalia; order Carnivora; family Felidae; genus Lynx; species Lynx canadensis. The sequence goes on from NC_044308.2 coordinate 58,926,016, forward strand.
GAACCTGGACAATTTGATGTAAACTTGGCGAGAAATCACCACAACAACTCATGTATGGACAAACTTTGTGCCTATTCCCGTGTGAGCCACTTAGAAAGTTCACCAGATCACCTGATGACACCACCAGAGACAATCAAAGTATAAACCAGGAAAATCTGTCATATTTCCAGTGCCTGTCTATATTCCATCTGAAGATGCTTCAAGTTCAGCATCTTAGAAAATCTTAACTGACTGCCTTCTGGACTACAAAACTGGTTCCAATCATTAACCTTTTTCTTATGTTTCCCTAGAAATGCACAGGACAGAGACTGGTTCAGTGGGTTATGGGACAATCTACCAACTCAATTTATGGAATGTGAAATTTCTTGGAGAAGCTTCAGATAGAGTGGAGTGGGGGGGATGACATGGTTCAGGACATCCTACCCCCCAAATACAGCACCTTGGCCTTTTAAATATTTCAAGCTAAAGGAATCTAAGAAATGGTATGTGAAGGAAGGACCTTCTGACCTTCCCCTGAAGCATGTCATAAAATCCTCATTTGGAAGATACCCTCTCCTTATAATCTGGGGGGAAGGCACATCTTTATATCCAAGACAGAACAACACCAAGAAGAAGAATCTGAACAAATAGGCCTTACTACATTTCCCCGAGCTTACTATACTTACCTCATACACTTTGTCCTATCATCTTTCCACAACTTTCAACTTTTCATCAGACCTAGCATAAAAACACTTAGGTTTAACCATTTCTCAGTTCTTCATTTTCCTCTTAAGGGTACTGTGTCATGAAAATTTACATGAAATACATGTGCATGCTTTCCTCCCGTTAATCTGTCTTTGTCAGTTTAATTTTCAGACCCAGTCAGAGACGCTAAGAAGGTCAAGGAAAACTTTTCCTCCCCCAGAATAGTTAATTACAGAATAATGTGGAATATACACTAATGAAAGTATGTTCAATGTATTGAAGTAGAATGAGAAAGGAGTGATTGATATGGTCAAGATTGGTAAAGATATGAAGAAGGATTTTACCAAATAGGTGACAGCAGAGCATGCCTTTAAAGTATGATTAGGAATTTACTAGAAAGAGAACAAGAAAAGGAAATATTAAAGAATTTTTCCAAAACATCAAAAGTATAGAAGAGGTGGTGTGATACAATAAAAAACCAGTGAACCTGAAGAACAGGGACCTAGATAATAGTCCTGGTTAGTCCACTATTTACCTTAAGCAAATTAAACTCTCTGGACCTAATTTTTATTTTCTGTGAAATGAGGGAATCACATTAGAGAAGACTCTCAAACTTTAATGTAAATATAAATAAGGTCTAGGTAGGGCCTGAAATCCTTCTAATAATCACAGGTAATATGGATGCTGCTGGTCCACTGACCTACAACTTTGAGTAGTAGGGCATTATATTATCTCTATTGGTTCCTTGTATCTTAAAAGTTTATTTCCAATAATTCTTCTAATATTTTGCAATTTTTTGGCCAATATGATTTTGGGAAAGATAAAACCAAAAAAGAAAGTTATAAGGCAAAAAAAGAAAATTATAAGGCGAAAGTACATTTAAAAAATAATTTCCCCTTATGACTAAATAGTGTTTACTTTCTGAAAAATAAATATTTAATAAAACCACTTTCACAGTTAACATGATAATATATCTTTCAAAATCCTTATAAAAGAATTTATTAGACATATGAATAAGCAATTTAAAGGTACAAGAAATGAGAAATACCAAAAAGTCAATTATAATCTACATAAAAGTGATATACAACTTGAAAATACAATGAAAAACAATCCCATTTTTAAATAATAAGAAAAAAAACAGTTAAATATTGAGACACCTATTTAACTTGGGAAGTCAGATATTCATTCAAAGAAAAGCAGAAGACTACAATGAAGTATGAATAAATGGAGTCTTAGATGTAAAGGCTAAAGATAGTAAATAATACCACCCAATTTAATATGTAGATTTAATTCAATATACACTAAGGTTTCTGAGGACTACTTATAGAACTTGGTAAACTAATAGTGAAATTCTTCTGGAAGAACAGAGAAAAAATAGATTTTTAAAGTTTTTAGGTTCAAATTATAATAAAGCAGTTTTCAAACCCATATGTGATATTGTGATTTATGATAAGAAATATATATTTGGTCTCCATCCCTTTTCTGGCAGAGAGCTCCTAAAACACTTGGAATTTCCTAAGGAAGGAGAGCCACAAGTGTGTCTTTTGTTATGTTAATGCGGCCACTATTGGAATCAGCCTCAGGTTTGGAAACTGGTGCCAAGACAACCATGTGACCTCCTAGGAGGGGAGAGGGGTTGGAAGTCGATTCAATCACCAATGGCAATGAGTTCATCAATCATGCCTACATAATGAAGCCTTCCAAAAAACCCCCAAAGGACAGAGATCAGAACTTCCAGGTTGGTGAGGAGATGTGGGGAGAGTGGTACACTTGGAGAGGGCATGGAAACTGCACACTGTCTTCCCACACCTTCCTATGCATCTCTTCTGTCTGGCTGTCCCAAAGTTATACCGTTTTATAATCAACGGGTAATCTAGTAAATAAAAAGTCTCTCTGAGTTCTGTGAGCCACTCTAGCAAATTAATTGACTCAAGGAAGGGGCTGTTGGAACCTCAGATCTACCATTGTGGGACCCAAGGAATTTAACAAAAATTCCCTACCCCTTGACAGGCAGAGCAAGACTAACTCCATTTTGTGCTACACCCACCATCTCATGTATAACCCCCAAATGACCTACTTATTGCTTAAGATACTCCCCCACCCTAGTCAAGCTGCTGAGCACACCCTTACTGGAAACCAGCTCATATAGGAATGCGGACCCCTAACGGCCAAAGAATGTAAACCCCACCTTTTGCCCGCCAAACTTGCAGGCCAAATCTGACCAGAGTGATAGGCTAGTTCGAACAGTTACTATAGGGTACATTGTAATTCAATTGGCCACCTGCGTGTAGACTGGCATGACTATGCAACTTTCTGTGTGTGTTACAATCTCATTGGCCACTGGCCCCTATAAAACTGCTACGCCTTTCAACCTAAGGGTCCAAGTCCCTGCTCCGCTGTGTCGGGTATACTTGGGCCCAAGCTCGAGCTTGCAAATAGACCCTCGTGCGTTTGCATTGGTATCGGCTCCTTGGTGGTCTCTCGGGTTCGAAATCAGGGGCATTACACCATTAGTTGCTCAGAAGCACAGACAACAACCAGGACTTTCAACTGGTGTCTGAAGTGGAGGAGAGAAGAGCAATCTTGTAGGGCTGTGCCCTTAATCTGTGAAATCTGAGGCTATCTCCTGGTAGATGGTGTCAGAATTGAGTCGAATTGTAGGTGTCTGAGAATTGCTTGGTCATGTGGGAAAAGCCCACACATATCAGAACTCGCATCAAAATTGTTACTATATGCTAGGGATAAGGACAAGAATTGGAAAAAATGGAAATTCTAGAGACAGGTTGAAAATAGTGCAATAACTTAATGTGTGTATGTGATAAACCAGAAGTAAATACCATACCACAAAGGAAAAACAAACAATAAGAGTTCTGGGACAGATGGTTATCAGGATAGAGAAAAATTAATTTGGATCATTATATATTCCAAAGAGGTCAAATAATCAGGGGGAAAAATAAATGAAAATTGAGTAGTACATTTATGCCCTGATAAAGAACAGATGATTAAAAGAAATGAAGGTTCTCATAAGAGTCAAAATGGATATACCTGAATATATACAAATAAAAATCTCTAATGCATCAAATTCAGTTAAGTTTCAGGATACAAATCAACAAACAAAAATCAGCCATAATTGGAGAAATGTGGAGAAAGGGGGCATTTGTGTACTAGTGGTAGTAATGTAAATTGGTACAGCCACCATGGAAAACAGTATGGAGGTTCCTCAAAAAATTAAAACTAGAATGATCCAGCAATTCCTCTTTGGGTATTTATAAAGAAAATGAAAACATGAACTCAAAACAATATATACACCCCCATGTTCAATAGAGCATTATTTACAATAGTCAAGAAATGGAAACAATCTAAGTGTTTATGAACAGATAAATAGATAAAGAAGATGGGGCACCTGGGTGGCTTAGTCAGTTAAGCATCTGACTTTGACTCAGGTCATGATTGCATGGTTAGTGATTTCAAGCTCCCCATTGGGCTCTCTGCTGTCAGCGCAGAGTCCACTTCAGATCCTCTGTCTCCCTGTCACTCTGCCCCTCCCCATCATGCACACTTGCACATTCTCTCAAAAATAAATAAACATTAAAAAAAAGTTGTGGTATATATATCCAATGGAATATTATTCAGTCATTAAAAAAACAAGGGAATCTTGCCATTTGCGACAATATGGATGGAGCTTGAGGGCACTGTACTAAGTGAAAGAAGCCAGACAGAGAAAGGCAAATACCTTATGATTTCTGTTAGATATGTGGAGTCTTTGAAAAAGAAAAACCCCAAGTTCATAGACACAGTGGGCAGACTGTCATTGCGAGAGGGGGAGATAGGGGTGGGAGGAATGGGGAAAGGAGGTCAACATGTATAAAGAAAACAAAATGCAGTTGATGTAAAACAGGCACAGAAATTTTGAATCATATTCAAAATACTGACATATATATATGTATATATATATATATGTTTATATATGTTTATATATGCTAATGTATAAGACAAGGGTATATTTTATATAAGGCATATAAAAACAAATACATAGCCATTATTTCTAGAATAATGAAAATAAAATCCAACATTCTAAATTTTAAGGTAAGACCCAAATATTACATATTTCTAGAAATTTCAATAAAAAATTAAAACCTCAAGAGCCAAGAAAAAAATTGGTCATATTTTTGTGTACTAGCAATGAACAATCTGTAAAGGAAATTAAGAAAACAATTAAATTTACAATAACATGAGAAAGAATAAAATGCTTAAGAATAAATTTAACCAAGGAGGCACAAGACTTGTGCACTGAAAACTATAAAACACTGCTGAAAGAAAATAAAGACACTCTAAATAAATGGAAAGATATTCCGTTTTCATGACTAGAAGACTTAATATTGTTCAGATGACAATATTTCCCAAAGTAATCTATAGATTCAATGCAGTGGAATCCATTTGGGGTGCCTGGCTGGCTCAGTTGGAGTAGCATGCAACTTGATCTTGGGATCATGAGTTCTACCCACATGAGGTATAGAGATTGCTTAAATAAATAAAACTTTAAAAACACTAAAAATTAAATCTGAAGTGCCTTGGGGCATCTAGCTGGCTCAGTCCAGAGAACATGTGACTCTTGATCTCAGGGTCATGAGTTCAAGTCCTACATAGGGCCTATGTAGAGCTTACCTATTGGGAAAAAAAAAAATCCCCACTGCCTTTTTAGTGGTAATAGACAAACAGATCCTAAGATTCACATAGAATTATAAGAGATCCCAAATAGTCAAAATAATTTTAGAAAGAAGAACAAAGTTGGAGCACTCATACTTCCTGATTTCAAGACTTACCACAAAGTTACAGTAATGAAAACAGTGAGGTAGTGGCATCTGGGGAATAGAATTGAGAGTCCAAAATAAACTCATACAATTGATTTTCAACAAGTATGCTAAGAATGTTCAATAGAAAAAGAAGAGTCTCTTCAGCAAATAGTATGGGACAACTAAATACCTGCATATAGAAGAATGAAGTTGGATCCTTACCTCATATCATATATAAAAATTAGATGTGGTGGCTGGGTGGCTTAGTCAGTTAAGTATGTGAGGGTTGATCTCAGCTCAGGTCATGATCTCGTGGTTCATGAGATTGAGCCCCACATCAGGCTCTGTGCTGGCAGTGCAGAGACTGCTTCTCTGTCTCCTTTCTCTGCCCCTCCTACATGCATTCACACACTCTTTCTCAAAATAAATAAATAAACATTAAAAAATCATATAAAAACAGATGAAAACCTACACATAAGAGGCAAAACTATAAACCTTCTAGAGGCAAACATAAGGGGAAATCTTCATAACCTTTGATTTGGCAAAGGTTTCTTAGATATGACACCAAAAGCATAAACACCAAAAGAAGAGATTAATTTGGCTTCATCAAAATTAAAAACTTTGTGTATCAAAGGACACTATCAAAGAGTGAAAAGACGACCCACTGAATGGGCAAAAATAATTGCAAATCATATATCTGATGAGGGTCTAGTATCCAAATATATAAAAGAATGCTTAAAACTCAACAACAAAGACAAACAACCCAATTTAAAAATGGGCAAAGTACTTGAGTAGACATTTCTCCAAAGAGGATATACAAATGGCCAATGAGTAGAGGAAAAGAAGTTCAATGCCATTAGTCATTAGAGAAACGCAAATGAAAATCACAATGAGGGGCGGCTGGCTGACTCAGGAGAGCAGGTGACTCTTGACCTCAAGGTTGTAAGTTTGAGCCCCACTTTGGATGTAGAGATTACTTAAAAATCTTTTTTTCCCCCAAGTTTATTTATTTATTTTTAGAGAGAAAAGGAGAGAGAGAATGAGTGGGAAGGGTCAGAGAGAGAGGGAGAGAAAGAATCCCAAGCAGGCTCCGTGCTGTCAGCACAGAGCCTGATGCAGGGCTCGAACTCATTAACTATGAGATCATCACCTGAGTTGAAGTCAAAAGTCAGATGCTTAACTGACTGAGCCATCCAGGTGCTCCCAAAAATAAAATCTTTAAAAAAAAAAGAAAGAAAATCACAATGAGATACCACTTCACACGCACTAGGATGGCAACAGTGAAAAATAAAAAATACCCAAGAAGTATTAAGTGTTGGCAAGCACGTGGAGAAATTGGAATTGTCGTGCATTGCAGGTAGGACTGTAAAATGGTAGAGCCACTGTGGAGAATAGTTTGGCAGTTCCTTAATAAAGCTAAACACAGAATTACCATATGACCCCGTGATTCCACATCTAGGTACATACTTGAAAGAATCGAAAATAGGTGTTCAACAAAAATTTGTAAATGAATGTTCATACAACACTATTCATAATAGCCAAAAAGTGGAAACAATTCAAATGTCCACCAACAGATGAATAGATAAGCAAAATGTATTCATACAACTGAATATTATTTAGCCACAAAAAATAAAGTATTGATATATGCTACAATAGAATGAACCTTGAAAACATCATGCTAAGTAAAAGTAGCCAGACACAAAACGTCACATGTTGTATGATTCCATTTATATGAAAGATTCAGAACAGATGAATCCATAGAGTCAGAAAGCAGATTAGTCTTTGCCAGGGACTGTGGGTAGGAGAGAACAGGGAGTGACTGCTTAATAGGTACAGGGTTTTTTTGGGGGGTTGATGAAAACATTCTGGAACTAGATAGTTTGCAATGATCACCTAACATTATGAATGTACTAAATGCCAATGAATTGTACACTTCGGTGAATTGTATGTGCGTTTTTCCACAAAATTTAAAAATTATTTTTAATTAAAATATTTTGCATGATGATTAAATATAATAAAATCTCGTATCAGGAAAGGCAACGGAAAAGTAAAACTGTAGTAAAGATAACTGATAAGAGGTTAACATCTGATTTATTTATAAAGATTTGACACAAAGATACAGGATCAATCTCCAAAGCTATCAGGCTAAGTGGTCAAATGGATGCACAGATTATATACCAACAAATAATTATAGTAAAATTCCTCATATAAAAATGGAGAGGCCACCAGAAAGTAAATGCTTATTAAAAAATATTTAAGGAATCATTATATTCTAAATGCCTTAGAGTTAAAAAGCCAATGTGGCCAGGCCATACAGAAATAAATTTAAACATCTCCAATGACACTGTGAAACTGTTCTACAGAACAGTCTGAAAATATGTAATAGGAACTATAAAACTGGTCAAGTACTTTGACCTAGTAATTTCAGTTTGGGAACTACTTTTAAAGGAATACACTTGGGGTGCCCAAGTGGGTCAGTTGTTTAAGTGTCCGACTCTTGATTTTGGCTCAGGTCATGATCTCACAGTCAGTGAGTTTGAGCCCTGCAACCAGTTCTGCACTGACATGGGGGAGCATACTTGGGATTCTGGGTCTCCCTCTTTCTGCCTCTCCCCCTCACAATCTCCCTCTCTTTCTCTCTCTCTCAAAAATAAATAAATAAACTTAAAAAAAATAAAGGAACACAAAAGTGTAAGCAGGAAATAATTTGAAAAAAAGTCACTCATAGTCATGACAACTAACATGAGAAAATATGAAATACTTTAAATAACCAATAAAAGAATAGAACTAACTGAACTATTATTATTGCCTAAACACAATCGAATATATGTATGTGTCTATATATGTATATATATGTATATATCTATTTAAAATGACAACTGTGTAACTATTTGATAGGTTAAAATGTATGTAAAGATAATGCCAATGTAAATCACAAAACAGTGCTCCCAATGATTTCAACTTTATATATACACTGAAAAGAATTTGGAGTAAGAGTTTAAGACTCAACAGGCTCTTTTAAAGAAGTTGTAGAGAATAATAATTTCCTGGCAATTATTTCCAATCACATTCTTTATCCAAATATCATTAAAAAAAATACAGGTATGGCAATGATAAAAGGTTTTATAGGGTAAACTTAAGTTTAGAAGAAAGTATTAAGTTAATTAAGATATTGAATTAAGATACTTTGTTTTGTCCTTACTATACACCTCTTTCTGGTAAGATAGAAGTTTTCAGGCCAATTCTTCAACAAGATTTTGAGAAAAAAAATTTCCAATGTATTTAAAACATTAGCCACATTTATTTAATAAAAATGTTTTTCATATGATACTTCAGTAAACATACAAGGATACACTTTAAAATATCAAGGAAGGAAAGTCAGTTAAATGGATGCAAAGTATATCTTCATATAGATGAAGAAATATGAACTGTCAGAAGACCAATTAAAAATACTCTGAAGAGATTTAAAAAATGTAACGTTGCAGTCCTCACTGTATGAGCAACCTGCGCACAAATAGCCGTGCAACACTGCTCTGAATAGTTGTTGCCATAGAAGCCATCATGGAAAGCAAACAAAGGCAAACTGCAGCTTGTAGACATTGTCTGTTCAGACCCTTCCATGTCTGAACAGACAGAATGTCTACAAGCTGCAGTTTGCCTTTGTTTTTATGAATCCTTCATTGCAGCACAGTAGAGAATATTGAAAGGAGTTAACATGTCTACTAAGAGGGGATGAGTTCAATAAAATACTACAAACATGTATAATGGAACATGATACAGCCATTAGTTGAAGTAAATTTTTATATACAGGTATGGAATGTACTCCAAAATATATTGTTAAGGAAAAATAAAAATAAACAACAACAACAACAACAAAAGAAGTTGAAGGGAAAAAGCTTTGTAAAGCAGAAGCAGTGAAAAGTGTAGTTTAAGGGAAGTGACCTAAGAGACACTGTCTGGTCCAAACCCTCTCGACTACCAGAATTTTTCTTATATTTCCTAAGAATCTGCCAATTAGAGAGTTATACAAGTTAAAATGTATTGTCCACCTATCAAAATTGATACCTCTGAGATAATTAAGAAGTGATATTTTAGTACACATTACTATGAATTTGTTCAATTTCTTTCACTTTTCTCCTAATACCTAAATGAAGCAAATTGCAATGGAAAGGAATGCAAAAGGAAGGAGCATTGAGCCTTCTATTATGGCAGTCCCTAGGTTTTTATATCTCCCAGAATCCATTTTTCAAAACTATTTATCTTCTCCTCCTAGTCAAAGTTTTAATTCATTAGCCTAACAAAATATATCTTTTCTCACTTCTCCAAAAATTTTTTAGTTATAAGAATTAATAGCATTTTTAAAATGTCAACTCACCTGAAGTTTATTATTTAATAGTGGAGAACGTGAGAAGATTTTTAAAGGCTTCTTTAAAATATCTCTATCCAGGCTCAGTAGATTGAGCCTCTGACTCTTTTTTTTTTTTTTTATGTTTATTTTTGAGAGAGAGAGAGAGCACATGCGTGCACGTGTGCGCAAGACAGAGAGAGAGTGGGAGAGGGGCAAAGAAAGGTGGACAGAGGATCTGAAGCAGGTTCCACACCAACAGCAGAGAACCTGATGCAGGGCCTGAACTCAGGAGCCTTGAGATCATGACCTGAACCAAAGTTGAATGTTTAACCAACTGAGCCATCCAGGCACCCTAAGTCTCCAACTCTTGATTTCTGCAGTTTGTGAGATCAAGCCCTGTGTTGGGCTCTGCACTGACAGCACTGAGTGAGCCTGCCTGGGATTCTCTCTCTCCCTCTCTCTCTGCCCCTCCCCTGCTTGAGCATGCTTTCACGCTCTCTCTCTCTTAAAATAAATAAACTTAAAAAAATAAAATAAAATATCTCTATCCATTTAAAACTTGCTTTCCTTTTAATTTTTACCACCATCACACTTTCTCTTTGTATGCATATAAGTTTACTATACATTCATTAGACAGTATAATAATGAAGACCTTAATTGAGCCTTATAAACATATTATATTTAAAGAAATCTTTTCAGCATAACATTCATCAACTGATTCTTACTTTGCTTCAACTTATGGAAATCACCGACTCTATCCTTGGTAGCCTGCTTTAGTATATCTGCTTGAATTCTGGGTATACTTTCCAAGTTCGGGCCTGGAATTAAACGCTGAAGAGGATTGGAAGGGTTCTGCTTTGAAGTTCCAGGATTTCCATTGTGGTGTCCATGAGAATCTATGGCATAAAAACATCAAATTAAGGTCCTATTTTGCAAAAGAATTTCGCAAGACCTGCTTAGAAAATGTAAGACACACTGTTGTTTGATATTGAGTAGTCACGTAGCTTTTTTTTTTTTTTTGGCTTTATTATAATTTCTTTAATCAAATCTTACAGCCAATGTGATTTTAGCTGTGTGAAGTTTACTAATCATTCTTAGGTAAGTATCTCTGGTATTGATTATAAATAAACCTATCAGCCAAAGTGATACATAGTAGAAACTTGAAGATTTAACTGGCATTGAGACTTGTATCTTTTTCTTCCCTAAGTTTTTCTAACTCTACATTGCTATGAGAAATCTCTAGCCTCTAAGTCATTTTCACCTACACAGTGACTCACAACTGTTAACTTTTTTTTTAGTTTATTTATTTTTAAGTAATCTCTATACACAGTATGGGGCTTGAATTCAGGACCCGGAGATCAAGAGTTGCGTGCTTGTCTGAGCTGCCAGGTGCCCCATGTTAACTCTTGATTCTTTTTTTTTTAAGTTTATTTACTTATTTTGAGAGAGAGAGAGAGAGAGAGAGAGAGAGAGAGAGAGTGCACGTGCAAGCAGGGGGAGGGGCAGAGAGAGAGAATCCCAAGCAGGGTTCTCACTGTAAGCACAGAGCCCAAAGCAGGGCTCAATCTCAGGAATCATGAGATCATGACCTGAGCGGAAATCAAGAGTCAGATACTTAACTGACTAAGCCCCAACTCTTGATTCTTTCTTATTGGCAACTCCTGGATATAACTTTTCTCTTCCCCAGTCCCCTTTTTCCCTCATCAAAGCCTTCATTTAGATCCTTATTATAATTAACTTTAATCACATCAATTCTCATTTTAGGGGAACATTTCTATAAAATCAAATAGGTATTCAGTAGAAAACAAACATACATTCATAAGTATGGAATAGGGAGTGGAATATAGATGGATGTAGTAGTTAATAGAAGGCCTCTGTGAAATAAATTTGAACACATTTTGAAGAGAGTAAATACATATATACTGGCAGAGATGAAAGGGAATAAAGTCCAGAGTGGCAGAACAAATAGTTCTTTTGCTCTTGAAAATGCTTCAGACAAAATGAAATTTTATTTTTAGTTTTTTAAGTTTATTTATTTATTGAGGTGGGGGGAGGGGCAGAGAGAGAAGGACCTATCAAATTCCAAGCAGGCTCAACACTGTCAGCGAAGTTTGACACTGGGTTCAATCTCACAAACTGAGAGATCATGACCTTAGCCGAAATCAAGTCAGATGCTTAGCTGACTGAACCACCTACATGCCCCCAACAAACTGCATTTTTTTTTTAATTTTTTTATTTTTGAGACAGAGAGAGACAGAGCATGAACGGGGGAGGGGCAGAGAGAGGGGGAGACACAGAATGGAAGCAGGCTCCAGGCTCTGAGCCATCAGCCCAGAGCCCGACGCGGGGCTCGAACTCACGGACCGCGAGATCGTGACCTGAGCTGAAGTCGGACGTTTAACCGACTGAGCCACCCAGGCGCCCCCAAACTGCATTTTTAAATGATTATCTCTCCCTGAGTTTTGATCAATCATTGCAAAATATTTAACATTAACTAGAAGAATGAATGCTACTTCACCATGCTGTTAAATGACATGTTTTATTCCCTATATAACAATACTTGACCAGTAAAATGGTTTTCAAAAGGAATTTTAAGGCTAAGACGTCAGGGGCACCGGGGTGGCTCAGTCCGGTGAAAGTCGAACTTTGGCTCAGGTCATGATTACACGGTTGGTAAGTTCGAGCCCCACATTGGGCTTGCTGCTGTCAGCACAGAGCCCACTTCAGATTCTCTGTCCCCCTCTCTGCTCCTCCACTGCTTGTGCTTGCTCTTTCTCTTTCTCTCAAAAATAAATAAACATTAAAAAAAAGAAATTAAAAAAGAAAGAGAATAAGACTTCACACCTGGAACCATATTTGGGGAGAGAGGTTGTCCAGTTGGAATATGGGAGATTGCTTGATGACTTTCATACTGAGCAACAGAAATAGAGGGTTTCTTTAAAGCTGAAAGAAAAAAAGATCCATATTATTCCTATCGATATTATGTTTTTTAAAAACCAACCACTATGAATAAATAAAATAAAAAAAAAATAAAAACCAACCACCATGAACCTATTTACACTGCACTAATCCTATGATGCTTATTTTAATTTTGTAATCTTTACAGTTGGCATATTAACTAATTTATGGCTACTAATTGATACATTGTATTACACATCACCAGTTTTGGTGATCAGTAAATCTGACCAGAATATAAAATAGTTAGAACTCTACATTTTGTTCACCACTATATCCCCAACACCTAGAATAAATGGCACATCACAAAAGCTCACCTAAGATTTGATGAATGAATAAATAAATGAATCTGTTCACATACAGGAAGATCTTTTTCTATGGATAGTATATATTTATTTATAAATAAAAATTGACATTTACAGATTAGGTGAAGCAATGAGAATATGTTACTCTAAGATAGTCAGATTTTAAATAAAAACTAAACATAATTGATGGAACAAGTTGAATTTTATTTTTGAAGAGGGAACATTTACTTTTTGTACAAAGAGCTTTACTAATAAAGATGTACACACTTCTAGTGAGGACTTTATTCTCCTTTACGAAATGAAGACAACAGGGAAAGATCATGTTCCACTCACTACCACTAATTCCATTGCTTCCTTGGGCAGCTTAACATGATAGAAAGTCAGAGAGCAAAGAAGGAAACGGAGACAGTGGCAGAGACAATGCTGTGTTTTCCTATTTCATCAGATTTTTCCTGGGCACAGAGGAAGATCAGCCTTCTTTACACTTAGGAGCCAAAAGACTAGGTTCTGACTGTGAGGATGTAAGTGAAACTGAACATACCACTTCCATGTATGATGATAAAATCTGTGCAAATCACATAAGATCTCTCTTCCCTTTCTGCCACAACTAAGGATGCTACATATGAAGATGATATCATATACTGGAAAGAGACACTGCTTGGAGGAGAGCTACAAATCATCATCTGACCTGCATCAGACTGTAATATGAACAATAAATAAATCTTTCTTGTTTTAAGCCACTGCAGTCTGGGGGCTCTTTGTTAATATATCACAGCCTAATCAATTCTAACTAGTATACTTGGATTATTTTCACAATCCTGAAAGTTTATTTCAATGAGTGTATTTCATTTATTATTACATAGATTTCTAAACTTAAAGCCCCAAGGAGTTTAAAATTCACTCTAAGAAAGCAACCTATTCAAATTTACAGAAAGTTGAGATTTTCTATATTTCATGATATTCCTATTACCTTGTTCCTATTTCTAGCTTCAACGTCCAACACTCACTTCTGCACATAAGACAGCTAAATAACAATCAGCTAACATCTTAAAAGAGCAAATTAACACAATTTTGATTTGCTAACAGACTCTGAGGACACTAAGCATCTGGTAGATATATTTGGAAAGAGAAGTCAGTCACAATCCACAAATCTGTTAATCACTGTTGGAGCCTAGCTCAGTCCAGCACTACTCAAACCAGAAGACAAAAGAGGGCATCTTCACTACTAAATAAGAAGTAATTATAAATGTCCTTAGCTTTATATAATATTGCCTCATGCTCAAGAACAAGGTGAATATTTGGAGGCAAAGCTATGATTCATATAGGTGACAAAAAATAAAAAATGCAGGATTAAAAAGAGCCTCTGTAAAATAGCCAGAGGAGTTTAGAACTGATATAGCATAAACAGAGTAGTAATATGGAGCCTTATAAGTTTGATATGAATAACACATGTTCCCAGAGAAAATTTAAAAAATCAAAAAGCATGAAGGAATTTAAAATTAGCTAGAACCACTGTTATCATTTAAAGACCACCTCTCTAATGTTTTGTGGGTTTTTTTTTTTTTGCTGTACATTATACAATACACCTTAAACAAAAGTAGGATCCTATCATACAAACAACCTTATAATCTGATTTTTAATATTTTATACATATTTTTCTTTGTTATCCCATTTTCTTCTATAACATTCCCAAATGGTAATGCTGAATCAAAACTTCCATTTTAATGTTACATATACTTCAACTAAAAAAGTAATTTAAAAAAATGAAAAAACACAAACAAAAACTTCCAATGTAGCTAGAAAGATCTGGGTAAAGAACTGCCACAGGGATCTTGGAGACCCATAAACTGCATCAGCTAAGCTAGCTGGTGAACAGACTTTTACTATTTAGGAAAAAGAAATGTGTGTTCTATAAACATTTTGGTTTCTGTGTTTTTACATTGACTTTTTGTTCACTTTCCTTTTTTGTTTCCTTGTAAATTTCCTTTAAAAAAACCTCAAGCCTTGTTTTTGTTGAACTAAGGAGAAAGGTAATTTACTTATACCAGGGCAAGATAGTTAAAGGCTTCCCCAGGGGTCAGAATGCATACTTATATTCAGTGGTACCAAAACAGATGAAGACCTAGAAAACTACTAGTGAGCCTGGAGACAGGTAGAATGCTAACCTCACTCTCCAATTATCTATAGAAAAGTTGTACAGACTTTTTTCTATACACATATAAGTATCTAATGTTTATTCCACAAAAATAAAATATTATTCTTGCTTTCTTGTAACCTGCTTTTTTCATTAAAAAATCATAGATATATTTTTATGTTAATAAATACAGCTCCACATTATTCTTTTTAACAACTACATATCACACGTTATGGATATAACAAATTTAACGAATTAACCCTGTTTATAATGCTTATATAGCTCTCAATTTGTCATTATAAACAATTTCGTGTTGAGCATTTTTATACCTACATGATAAATTCTCAAGGAAGTACTAAGCACTGGGCTATAGCTACAGGCACTTCTTAAATTAAGAGAAATAAAATAATAAATGTGAACTTAAAGACAATAGAAGTGTGGGGGAAAAATTAGACACTAAAAAGACTGCAAACAATAATTGCCATTATTAAGGAAAAGTACCAAAGATAAAATGACAAAGCCTAGTTATGATAAAGACAAAACACAGGATACAAAGAAACTTGGAGCACAAAGCTTTTATCCTATGACTAAGGTCCTGGGTTTTACACTTTTTTAAAAAGGAGAGTTATCAATATGGAAATTCAATCATTCAACAATATTTATTAAATGCCTTTTAGATGCGGGGCGCCTGGGTGGCTCAGTCGGTTGAGCGTCTGACTTCAGCTCAGGTCCTTAAAATTGTTCAAATCTTCCAGTTTCTGTCTTACAGAAAAGCTTCACAATCCAGTGACTATGACTATGGAAAAGTAATATGGCATAAATAAGCAATGGACCTCTATTCTGGGAGCACTTTAGTAATACAGATACCACCCTAGACATACTGAACATGGGGGGTGGTACCTAGGTATCTATATTTATTAAAAGCTCCAGAAGTGGTTCTGTTGTATCACCAAAAGAGTCAAAGACAGAATAAAAAGCATGAGCTTTGGAGTCAGACAGACCAGGGTTCAAATCATGACTCTGTAATTTATCAACCGTATGATTTTGGATTAGTGACTAATTTCTCAAAGCCCCAGTCTTCATCTGAAAAACAGGGATAATGCCATTTATCCTGCATGATCGATTTGGAGACCAAGTGAGAATATTAGCTACTGCATTATGATACAAGCCTAGCAAATAGGTGTTTTATGTACACTGAAGTATTTTAGAGCCAAAGTTAAGTATTAATCCTTAGAATGAAGAAAGAATCCAAGGTTCATGTTGAAAAAACAGAAACATTTAAATGTAAAGCTACTGGCCCTAACCAATTTTTTGAGCCTCCTGATCACATAGTTTGATCACACTTAGATGAGTCCTAATGAATGTTTACTTATAGTAACATTTTGGGAAGTGATGAAACGCTATTTGGTAAGTGCCCATAGGAATATTAATCGTCCTGAAGCATGAACATTAAATACAAAACAATGATGTA
Organism: Lynx canadensis; assembly: GCF_007474595.2. NCBI lineage: Eukaryota > Metazoa > Chordata > Mammalia > Carnivora > Felidae > Lynx > Lynx canadensis. The sequence continues at coordinate 58,942,706 of NC_044308.2, forward strand.
ACATTCTTATGTTACTTTGCTCTCCATAAATGAACAGATAGAACATGCTTATAATTATTCAAATATTGGCCAGTGGAACCATCTCAGCTTTCTGAGCAATATAGGTACATGTCAAAAGAGATTATTAAAAATGATGTTTTCGGGGCACCTGGGTGGCTCAATCGGTTGAGCGTCTGACTTTGGCCCAGGTCATGATCTCACAGTTTGTGGGTTCAAGCCCTGTGTCAGACTCTGTGCTGACAGCTCAGGGCCTGGAGCCTACTTTGGATTCTGTGTCTCCTTCTCTTTCTCTGTCCCTCCCCTGCTTGCACTCTGCCTCTCAAAAATAAATAAGCATTAAAAAAAAATTTTTTTTAAATATCCCTCAAAAATGAATATGAAATAAAAGAGTTTTCAGATAAACTAAGATGGATAAATGTGTTGTTAGAAGACCAGCATTTCAAGAAGTGCTGAAGGAAGTTCTCCTGGCTGAAAGGAAAATAATAATCAAGATAGAAATTAATATCCACAGGAAGGAATGAACATCACTGGAAAAGTTAAACATGTGGTAAATATAAGACACCATAATATTCTCTTCTCCTATTTTCTTAAAAGGCTTTTTTTTCTTTCTTTCTTTTCTTTTTTTTAAACAGAGAGCGTGAGTTGGGGAGAGGGGGAGAGAGAGAGAGAGAAAGAGAATCACAAGCGGGCTCCATGCACAGCATGGAGCTTGACATGGGGCTGGCTCCTGAGATCATGATCTGAGCCAAAATCAAGAATCAGCCACTCAACCAACTGAGCCACCCAGATGCCCCTTAAAAGGCTTTTAAAGCAGAAATAATGCTGAAAATATTGGGACTTATATCTAAGTAAAATATATAACAATAATAGCATAATGGATGAGGCAAGGTAAATAAATGGAATTATATCTTTGTAAAGTTCTAACATTTCACATGAAGTACTACAAGATAATTTCTAAGTAGACCATGACATATAAAGGATGTATATAGCAATCCCTGGAATAACCACTAAAACACAATACTTTAGAAGTGTAGTTTTTAAAAAATGAGAGAAACAGGCAGCAATTAAACCCTCAAACCCAACGGATGCTAACTATCCTATTCTCCCTGGGTATTTTCTAATTCAAGACCCTATTTTGATTCCATTATTCCTAATTGTGGCTACTATAAATTGTGGCTTCATAAAATATGACAATGAAAGAAAGGTCTTTCTTTTTTTAAGTTTATTTATTTATTTTGAGGGGGGTGAGGGGTAGAGAGAGAGGAAGAGAGAGACAATCCCAAGCAGGCTCCGTCAATGCAGAGCCTGATGCGGGGCTGGAACCCATGAACCATGAGATCATGATCTGAGTCAAAGTCAAGAGTTGGATACTTAACTGACTGAGCCACCCCAGTGCCCTGAAAGAAATGTCTTTCAATTACAAACCAAAGTACCATTAGAAGTTTATATATTTTTGGTAGCAATTTCCAGGAATAAAATTTGATATGCTAATTTAAGAAAAAAAAAGCCCAATTTTATATAATTTGTTTCTTTGAAATCTTTTTCTTGAAGGGTCAGATAGTGAATATTTTAGGCTTGGAGGCCATACTCAACTCTGCTGTTCTACTACAAAAGCAGCCATAGACAAAACATAAATAAATGAACAAGGTAATGTTTCAATAAAACTATTTGTGAAAACAGGCCAACTAAGCTGTAGTTTGCCAATTCCTGTCTTACAGGATGTCTAAGAGAAAAACTTATTTAAGTATATCTACAGTGATTTAATTTGATAAAAGTTTTCTTTTTAACTTTATTTATTTGAGAGAGAGAGAGAGTGAGTGAGAGAGAGAGAGAGAGAGAGAGAAAGCACGAGTGGGGGAGGGGCAGAGAGAGAGGGAGACACAGAATCCGAAGCAGGCTCCAAACTCTGAGCTGTCAGCACAGAGCCAGACACGGGGCTGGAACTCATGAACCGCAAGATCATGACCTGAGCTGAAGTTGGATGCTTAAGTGACTAAGCCACCCAGGCGCCCCTCCTGGTAAAAACTTTTGATGTATTTAAATTCAGATATTTCTTCTAAAAGTTCTAATCATTAGAGAAAGAATCTTAACCAAAACAAAAACAAAAACACTAACTACATTTCCTCTTTAAAACATAATCTTTTTTTTCCTCTCAAACATCACTATAACTACCTCTCTTTAATTTTTAACTTTATTTTTTATTTTTTAAAATTTACATCCAAATTAGTTAGCATATAGTGAAACAATGATTTCAGGAGTAGATTCCTTAATGCCCCTTACCCATTTAGCCCATCCCCCCTCCCACAACCCCTCCAGCAACCCTCAGTTTGTTCTCTATATTTATGAGTCTCTTCTGTTTTGTCCCTCTCCTTGTTTTTATATTATTTTTGTTTCCCTTCCCTTATGTTCAACTGTTTTGTCTCTTAAAGTCCAAATATGAGTGAAGTCATTTGATTTTCGTCTTTCTCTGACTAATTTCACTTAGCATAATACCCTCCAGTTCCATCCACATAGTTGCAAATGGCAAGATTTCATTCTTTTTGATTGCCGAGTAATACTCCATTGTATACATATACCACATCTTCTTTATCCATTCATCCATCGATGGACATTTGGGCTCTTTACATACTTTGGCTATTGTTGATAATGCTGCTATCAACATGGTGGTGCATGTGTCCCTTCGAGACAGCACACCTGTATCCCGTGGATAAATGCCTAGTAGTGCAATTGCTGGGTCGTAGGGTAGTTCTATTTTTAGTTTTTTGAGGAACATCCGTACTGTTCTCCAGAGTGGCTGCACCAGCTTGCATTCCCACCAACAATGCAAAAGAGATCCTCTTTCTCTGCATCCTCGCCAACATCTGTTGTTGCCTGAGTTGTTAACGTTAGCCATTCTGACAGGTGTAAGGTGGTATCTCATTGTGGTTTTGATTTGTATTTCCCTGATGATGAGTGATGTTGAGCATTTTTTCATGTGTCGGTTGGCCATCTGGATGTCTTCTTTGGAGAAGTGTCTATTCATGTCTTTCGCCCATTTCTTCACTGGATGATTTGTTTTTTGGATGTTGAGTTTGATAAATTCTTTGTAGATTTTGGATACTAACCCTTTATCTGATATGTCATTTGCAAATATCTTCTCCCATTCTGTCGGTTGCCTTTTAGTTTTGCTGATGGTTTCCTTCACTGTGCAGAAGCTTTTTATTTTGATGAGGTCCTAGTAGTTCATTTTTGTACCTGTCTTTCATTTTTAAAAAATTATTTAGTTCTTGAATAGGTAATTTATCAAATTAAGAAACTTTTGAAATTTTGAAATATAAATCCAAAAGTTCAAAAGATTGTATGTTGAAAAGTAAATCACCTTTTTATCTCTGTCCTCAGTCTTCTTTCCCAGAGGTAATCAATATTACCATCTAGAGCAGCACTGATGCAATGATGAAAATGTTCTATACTTGCACTGTCCAGTACAGTAGCCGCTAGCCACAGGCGATCCTTAAGCACTTGAAGTGTCGCTAGTTTGACTGAGGAACTGACTTTTTAGTATTATTTAAGTTTGATGTAAAAATAAATACATGTGACTAGTGGCTATTATATTAGACAGTGAAGATATAGAAAAATCCTCCAAGAGAAGTGGTTTTCAACCTTAGTTATATAATACAATCACCTAAGGAATACTTACACATTCAGTGGCCAAGCTGCATTTCAGACCAAACACATCAAAATCTCTGGAGTGAGACACACGCATGAAATTTTTTTTTTTAACTCCCCAGTGATTCCAATATATAGCCAAGGTCAAAAACCTCTATTCCAGAAAATTAATTATCTTGAGTAGCTCTATCTAATGCATATTAAGAAACCAAAAGGAATAACTTTTTCTAAGTTATTAATTAGAAAAGAACTTCTAATTTTTCAGGTACATAAAAATTTTTGTATCTACCAGAATTTTCCCCAAAGTAAATCATTAGAGGCAATTTTTACTATGAGATTAACTGGACCTTAAAACTAGAAAAAAGTTTCCAAGTAATAAATAAGATTTTTTTCTCTGTTGATATTCATGACATGGTGAAGATACTTGTATTACAAACTACTAAAGAACACTCAAAGATCAGTAAGGAAAATAGCAAAAATCCAATAGAAAAATGGGCAAAAATGACTACCAGGTAATTCATAGAAGAAGGAAACCAGAATGGCTAATAAATATGCTTAATGTCACTAGTACCATAGCACACTTAAGCTAAAATAAGATAGCATTTAATAACTGTCAGATTGGCAAAAAAATTAAAGTATAGCAAACTGAATCTTAGTGAGGATGTGGACAAACAGACACTGTCATATATTACTAGTAGAAGTATAAACTGATATTAAGAAGTTGACGATATTCTATGATGCAAGAATTCTTTAAAAATTTTTTTTGAAGTTTATTTATTTTTGAGGAAGGGAGGGAGGGAGAAAGAAAGAGAGAGAGAGAGAGAGAGAGAGAGAGAGCGAGCACGCATGAGTAGGGGAGGGGCAGAGAGAGAGAGAGGGAAAATACACAGAATCCAAAGCAGGCTCCAGGCTCCAAGCTGTTAGCACAGAGCCCGATGTGGGGCTTGAACCCACAAACTGTGAGATCATGACCTGAGCTGAAGTCAGATGCTTAACCAACTGAGCCACCCAAGTGCCCCGATGCAAGAATTATTTTAATTTCATACCCTTGTACACAGTTTTGCAACCATTGTGCTAAGAATTGTTTATGGGTTACCAGTGTATTGAGCTATTGATCTCCTCAACTCTTAGGGCCTGGGACAGCTAGATCCCTAGTCACATTTTCTAGCCAGCAGCAGCCTCACCTTTTTAGCTCAATGTACTAGTCAAATATCAGTATCTAGAGACTTTCATGTGCATAAGAAGACATAAACAAGAATGTCCACTGTGGTATTGTTTGAAATAACAAAAAACTAAAAGTGGCCTTAATGTTTATTATAGGTGAATGGATAAGTTATGGTATATTTATACAATGAAATAATTATAACTGTTAGAAAGCCACAGGAATAATATGGGTAAGTCACAAAAGCATAATACTGAGGGGAAAAAAAACAAGGTATAGAATAATATACACAATAAGACACCATTTATTTAAAGTTTGAGGCAGCAAACAAAATAATACTTTATAGTTTTATATATGCTTACAAATGCAGTAAAAGTCTAAAAACATGTATGGAAATTGATACACACCAATCTCAGCATAGTAGTTACCTCTGGGGAAGAAGAGGCAGGAATAGGATCTGGTGGGTACACAGGGAGGCTTCAACTTATCAGTAATGTTTTATTTCTTTAACAATAACATCAATAACAGAAATATCTGAAACAAATGTGGCAAAATGTTATGTTATTTTTGTGGTTTTCTTCTGGGGGGGGCAGTAGGTACTTGGCTACTATATTATCCTAGTTTCCTGTATGCTTGGAATGTTCTTTAATCTAAAAAAGTTTAAAACTAGTGATCTCAATGTGTAACTGTCTAACATCACAGGTACCTACATACCATAAAGGTAAATATCCAGGTAAAGAACAGTATGGGTTAAATGATAAGATTCCTGTAAGATCTTGGTAACCAACTCAAATCAACATTAAAAACAAACAAAGCCCACTGGGGTTTGGCTCTATGGTTTGGGGAGCTGAGAAGTTGAAACACTGTGCTAATCATAAGCACATGATATACATACTCCCTTGACTGTTTCAGAGACACATTTTAAGATAGTTCAGCACTGTTCTGCTATGGTTTCTAGTATAGCCCTGGCTATCATAAATAAAAGTCAGTAACACATACAAATCTGTTTTAAAATGACAAGGACTTGTTTCTCCTCTACTTTTTTTGTGGGGTTACTGCCTATAAGGGACTCCACATATATACCAGAATTTGTACAGACATTAAGAATTTTGGCATAGACTACATCACAGAGAAAAGACAACACTCAGTAAAAGGAATGACAAGAAGGTAACAAATATGTTTCTAATGATGTGCAATAATCATCATAATAACAATAGTAACTAAGATTTAGATAGCACTGGCTATGTGCCAGGCACTGTCCTAAGTGCTTTACATTTAAATCTCACATTCATGCTATGAGGTTGGAACTGTTATCCTATTTCATAGATAAGGATAAGAGTAAATAAATGGTTGTCACACACTTGTTAAAAGATGGGAGTCAAGGGTTTGAATTCAGGCAGTTTAATTCCAGATACCATTGCCTCACCATTAAGGACATTCTGGTAATTCAACCATACACATTTACTGGGACCCTGTTATGTGTAAAGCACCACGCTAGGAGCTCAAGGTACAAAGATATGATAGGGCTTTCCTTTGTGTAGGCATCTGACTGATTACACACCTCAAGGTTTCTTTTCACCAGTTACTATATCATAATAATCTTTATACTCAAAATACTTATCTAAATAATTAAGGATAACTGTTATGAACAATGATCTTCAAAGCAAAGCACCAACAGTTTAAAGAGGTTCAAAAATTAATCCAAAGGACTTCTGGTTTCTGGTTCTGTATACATGTAAGGAGCTTAGAAGTTGCCACTCTAACCTAACAACAAGTGAAAAGCTAATAAATAGGCTGAAAAATCAACAATTCTTTTTGGGTAAGAGAGAAGAGGACACAGGGCAAACCAACTATCCCTAAGAACGGAGACACAGAAAGGTGAATATAGGGAGTCATGACATACAAAAGAGATTCAGGAGCAGAAAGTGCCAGGGTAGGAAAACCTGAACTGTAACTGATTCTCAGTTTGGACAACTCACTGGAGGCTCAGTGTCAACAACTCAGAGAGAAAGATTTCGGGGGGACCCAGTCATAGGGAGGCTCCCTACAATATTGTGAGATTTACCTTCAGGGGCTCAACTACATTCCTATAGTAAATATTGGGGGAAAAATTCCCGCAGGCAGGAAGAGGGGAAAAGGAACCATTTAGAAATACACCAGAGAGCTTGGTTCTCCTTAAAAAGGCCTGCCCTTGGGAGAAACTAGTTAAATAGAGCCTAACCTCCTGGGGCTTTATCAGAGCCTAAGTGACCTGAAGAAAAATACCAAACTTCAGCCCCTCCAGACTTCCTGTCCCACCTCAGGAGAAGGCAAAATACTGAGAAAAACTTGTGAAGTTCACAGTCCAGAGGCATAGACTCACTGTAAAAGATTAGAAATCACAGGACTATAGAACACTTTCCCTTCGCCCACACCGGACTACCACATTACTAAAGGCTTACTTACAGCAGTTACTATTACCTGGTACATCATGTCTGACTATCAAGCAAAAATTACAAGGCATATCAACAACTATGATTAATGTGCTAAAGACTCTAATGGATAAAGTACAAAGGATGCAAGAACAAATAGGCAACGTAAGTAGAGAGATGGAAATCTTAGAAAGAACCAAAAAGAAATGTTACAGATAAAAAAACACTACAACAGAAATGAAGAATGCCTTTGATGGGCTCATTGTAGACTGGACACGGCTGAGGAAAGAATCTCTGAGTTACAGGGTATATCAAGAAGATCCTCAAAAACTGAAAAGGAAAGAGAATAATGGGAAAAAAAATAACAATATCTAAGACAAATATAAGTGTAAACATATGCATAATGGGAATACTAGAAGGAGAAGAGAGAAAAGATCAGAAGAAATATTTAAAACAATAATGACTGAGAATCCCCCCAAATCAATGTCAGACACCAAATCATAGGTCCAGGAAGCTCAGAGAACACCAAGCAAACTACATGCCCCCAAAAAACTACATCACAGCATATTATTTCAAAATACAGAAAATCAAAGACAAAGAAAAATTAATCCAGAGGAAGGCCTCTAAATGCCATGACAGTGTAGACAGTGTCTACATATACAGATAATTTTAGTATCAATGATAATTTACACAAAATGTATACTTTTGTGTTCTTTCCATTCTAAACTCTAGTGCTACGACCATTATATGAATCAATACAGCTAATTCATAATGTAAAAATCAGACATGAATTTGTTGGCATCTTATCAAAAGTATTATTCATCTCTATTCATTCTAATGAAATGGTTGTGTGCTTTAAAAAAATTTTTTTTTAATGTTTATTTTTTAGAGAGAGAGAAAAACAGAGTGCAAGCAGGGGAGGGGCAGAGAAAGAGGAGACACAGAATCCAAAGCAGGCTCCAGGCTCTGAGCTGTCAGCACAGAGCCTGATGCGGGGCGTCAACTCACGAACCATGAGATCATGACCTGGGCCAAAGTCAGACGCTTAACTGACTGAGCTACCCAGGCGCCCCTGTGTGCTTTTTTTAATCAAGCAGAAGCAGCAAGATAGGATTTTTGCCCTACTAAAGCAATTCATATGTGAAAGACATCTGAAAACCTCTGTCTGATAAGGACAATATACCTAAAAATGGTCTAGATAAGATCTCTAAGACCTCTTGCATTCCCCTTTCATGTTTCTCTAATTCTGGAATCCTTGGTGGCCAGGTAATAAATTATGACAGTGGACCAATGAGAAAATAAATTGAGACACTACACACTTAGAGTAGCAATGGTAACATTTTAGCTTGAAAACTAGACAAAAAGAGGTTGAAATTTATAAATTTCAACACAAACATATTTTTGTATATATATGTGACATGAAAAATAAATGCATGCCTGCTCACATATCTGAATTGGGTATGTCTATATACTATAAACCTGCAGTTTATCCTTGGCAAAACTTTGGGAGAAGCTTAAAAAATAACTAAGGGTGGGACGCCTGGGCGGCTCACTCGGGTCATGATCTCTCTCACCGCTTATGAGTTTGATCCCTGCATCAGGCTCTGTGCTGACAGCTCAGAGCCTGGAGCCTGCTGTGGACTGTGTGTTTCCCTCTCTCTATGCACCTTCCCTGCTCACACTCAGTCTCTCTCTCTTTCAAAAATAAATAATAGAACACTTAAAAAAAATTTAAAAGAGAATAACCAAGGGCAATGTAAAGAAGATTAATCAAGCTAAAACTTAGTGAGTCTAAGACTAGAGTAAGTACTACAAAATTCAGAATAATACATGGTCCTTGTTCTCGACATCAAATTAATGTTGAGCCAGTGGTTCTAAAACCTTAGCATAGATCAGATTCACCTGGAAAGCTTGTTAAAACACAGAGATTGCTAGGCTCCATCCCACGAATTTCTCATTCAGTATGTCTAAAATGGGACCTAAGAATCTGCATTTCTAACAAGGTAATCTTAGGATACTGCTGCCAAGGACCACATTTTAAGAATCACTGGATAACTTCATTGCTTCACAAACAAATCATGCTCATTCTAACTCTGTATTTTTAAAAAATATTTATTTATTTATTTTGAGAGAGAGAGAGAACATGCACAAGCAGAGAAGGGGCAGAGAGACAGGGAGGAAAGAATCTCAAGCAGGTTCCACACTTTTAGCACAGGGCTCAAACTCAAAGCCATGAGATCATAACCATGCCAAAGTCGGATGCTTAAGCGACTGAGCTACCCAGGAGCCCCTGACTCTGTATTTTTAAATTCCTGGTATTGCTCTTGTCCTTGTCTTTATTTTAGGGGCATATACTGTGAATTGGAAACCCAAAAGAATATGGACAGAAAAGAATCTTAGAAAACAACCATACAAATGAAAGGACTAATAGTCTTTCATTTGGACCTCAGACACACAGCAATTTCAGCCACATACAGTGAGCTATAACCACCAAGGGAACCCTAAGATTGAAAAGGAATAAAAACAGTCAGGAAAAATCAAAGACATGCTGTTATTTCCAACTTTTCAACATAATAAATTGGAGTCAGCAGGGAGAGGTACCTATGGTAACAAAGAAACATAGAAATGGCAAGAAAAACAAAGAGACATGGAAAAAAAAAAAACAACCCAAACACTGAACAGGACTAGGATACCAGGAGTGATTCAGACCTCAAGTGGAAATGGATAAGGAGCAGACACATTAATGAAGAAAGAAACAACACTGAACAGAAGTGACCATAAAAGAAGAAAAAGAAAAAATAGGGAAACTATTTATTTATTCATTTATTTTTTTTAAATTTTTTAAAGTTTATTTATTTTTGAGAGAGAGACAGAGAGACAGAGTGAGAGTGGGGGAGGGGCAGAGAGAGAAGGAGACACAGAATCCAAAGCAGGCTCCAGGCTCAGAGCTGTCAGCACAGAGCCTGAGGTGGGGCTCAGACTCACAAACTGCCAGATTGTGACCTGGGCCAAAGTTGAATGCTTAACCGACTGAGCCACCTAGGCACCCCTAGTTTTTATTTTTGAGAGACAGAGACAGAGTGCAAGCTGGGGAGGGGCAGAGAGAGGGGAAGACACAGAATCTGAAGCAGGCTCCAGGCTCTGAGCTGTCAGCACACAGCCCGACCCAGGGCTCAAACTCACTAACCGCGAGATCATGACCTGAGCTGAAGTCAGATGCTTTATCTACTGAGCCACCCAGGTGCCCCAGGAATAAACTATTTAAACTGTGGGGTAAATAACTGAAAGGACAAGCAAAGTCCTAAAAACCTATATAAGGGTATTACCATGCCTTATTAAAGCACACCAACAACACAGCATTCTGGGAACATTTGGTCTCATAGAAATGAGGTATACTTACTTTTAGTAAACACAAATGGCTCTGACATAGTTTAACTGTCTAAGCAGTAACTTTGAATCAAGAAAATGTTCAAATATGGTTCACTCTTATCAAGGCAAAAACAAGGACTTTATACATTTTAGCAAAATTTTTTAAAACAATTGCATCCTAAACAAGTCCGGGCAATTAATAGGTAGTTAATTAACAGACACATCAATCTTCCAGAGACCTAGGACTTTTCCCAAGTGATTATGATTTTTACTCAAAAAGAGAGTAGGGTAAATAGTCTGATAACTTTTACTTACCAGTAGGAAGATCTTCAACTTTTGCAAGGTCATTCTCTTCTATTCCAGGCATTCCCGCATCACCACCTCGTTTGATTTGTTCTGCCCAAGTAATGAAAGATATAATTCTTTAGTTTTCCTTATATAAATTCAAAGTGATTTGAAGGAATGTAATAAACAGTTTCTAAAGCAACAGACTACACTGACTGCATATCTTTATAACTTGCTTTGGACATAGCTATAACTCTAAAACAATTTACTCTTTTTTTTGTCTGTCAAAATATTCAAATGTGAAACAGCACTGACACCTACTCATAACTGAACTAAAATCAAACAGTATTCTTTATGACTGAAAATGCTCACTTCAAAATGAGAATATCCAAAAAGTCAATATCCTATTAATACAAACAAAATAATAGTAATACCTTTCCCATGTGGAATATGATTGCTTGAGGGTTCTTCATTCTTATCTGCAGCATTCTCAGGTACTTTTGGAATGTTTTTAGGTACTGCATGATTGTTTATTCCCAACTCGTTTGCATCTTTTGAATCAAACTTGTTTGTCTCCTGCTGTTAAATAAGATTTGGTAACAGTCAATATTTTCAGTTCAAGATTAAACAATTAACACAACTACTAATTAAATGTTCTGAAACAGTTCATTTTTTGAAACATATACTATGGGTCCAAATTCCAAACACTTGAAGATGTGGGATACATTATTTTCTGTTCATTTTTTATACCTAATAAAAAATCAAAGACTAACACTTTTTAAAGTTTCTAATTATAGTAAATGGTCTAAGATGTTAGGCAGAGGTAATTCTCTCTGGCTATGCTGAGGGAATGATTCTGCAAGAAGATAGTCTTGCTGAGCACTGGCCTACAGTTGGGCATTGTCCTAGGGGCTGTGGGCAGGGTGAGTTCTCTATAGGCCTGTGTTGTAATCGAGCAGGATGGTAGATTACAGGAGGTTGGCACATGGAAGCCCCCTTAAGTGTGATAAGATGGTTAATGACATTGCCAAGCTTTTCCAGTAGCAGAAACAGCAAGGGTAGAAAACAGGCAAATTTCTTCCTAGGTGCGCTGGCCACCCAAGCAAAGGAAGTAATGGCAGAACAATACACAGGTCAGTATTCCTTTCTTTTTTTTTTTTTTAATGTTTATTTATTTTTGAGACAGAGAGAGACAGAGCATGAACGGGGGAGGGTCAGAGAGAGGGAGACACAGAATCTGAAACAGGCTCCAGGCTCTGAGCTGTCAGCACAGAGCCCGACTCGGGGCTCGAACTCACGGACCGTGAGATCATGACCTGAGTCGAAGTCAGCCGCTTAACCGACTGAGCCACCCAGGCGCCCCAGTCAGTATTCCTTTCAACATGCGTCTAACCCTATCATCTCCTTGGAAACTTCAATCTTTGGACCTGGTTAGGCCTGACTCAATTCTATCAGTGAACCAGTTTGTCTTTTATACTGGTTGAGTGGCCGTCAGTGAAAAATGGGAGAGGCAAGGAGTTAAATACACAGGCTAATGTTGCCACATAGGTCCTTGTACTTAATTATTTAATGTATATAGAAATGTTTTGTCAACTCTAAAACAGCATGCAATGTAACCATTAGTAATGTTATAAAAAAACAGTACATTAAAAAAAATCTACAGGAAATTTGGAAAAAACAAGAGCCAAACTGTAAGAATTTGTCACAATAAAAGAAGAAAAAAGTGTTTTGACAATCAGGTACAGGTATTCCAGTGTGTCTGGCAGACAAAATTAACAATAAACATTTGCACTGTGCTTCACTGTTTACAAAGTGCTTTCGAATCTAATGTCAGAGGCGCCTGGTGGCTCAGTTGGTTAAATGTCTGACTCTTGATTTTGGCTCAGGGTATGAGCTCATGGATCATGGGATTGAGCCTCACGGGGGGCTCTGCACTGATAGCATGGAGCCTACTTGGGATTTTCCCTCTCTCTCTCTTTGCCCCTTCCCTGCTCATGTGTGCTTTCTCTCTCTCTCTCAAAAATAAACATTAAAAAAAAAAAGAATTGATTTGTCAGTAAAGTTGTATCCACTTTACCATCTGAGAAATATATTAATAGCAAAAATTATTTTTAAAAGTCAGATAAAAACATTTAACTCAAAATTGGGGCTCCTGGGTGGCTTAGTCGGTTGAGTGTCTGACTTCGGCTCAGGTCATGATCTCGTCGTTTGTGGGTTCCAGCCCTGTGTCGGGCTCTGTGCTGACAGCTCAGAGCCTGGAGCCTGCTTCAGATTCTGTGACTCCCTCTCTCTCTGCCCCTCACATGCTCTCGCTCTGTCTCTCTCTCTCTCAAAAATAAACATTAAAAAAATTTTAAAAAAGAACAACATTAGCTCAAAATTGGTTTTAAGAGTTGACGTTGTCTTTTGCAAATGTCTAATTCACTCAACAATAAAAACACTGTAAGTCATTTTTTTTAATTAGGCAGGCTAGAATACTTAAAAATATAATGTTTTATGACAAAAGTACATATTTTTATTTTAAAAGCACATATTTAAATTACAAGATTTATAACAAGAATGTATTTTGATTTAAGTATTTTTTAAATTTACCTTTTGTTAAAAAAAATTTACCTTTTGTTCCTGCAAAAACTGGTCTGCTAACTTTTTAATATTTTCTTCATGCTGTGCTCTTAACTCCTTGATCTGTTGGCCACACTGAAAACTAAATTACAAAGTCATTCTTTTAGGCTATATTATCTTGGATTGACTTCTCAAAGTTGTCTAGCAGTTGAAAATATACATTTATAAAGCATTCAGTTAGAAGCAGAGTGGGCACAAAAGGACAAAGCAGGCATAAAAATAGATCACAGTCAAAATTCCTAGAATATTTGAATCTTTAATAGAGTATAAAAAATACTGATAAGGCTAATTAACAGAAATTAGAAAGATAAAACTATTTTTATAATCTTATTTATAAAGAAATAATTATCAAAGCCAACTTCAGTCACAGAAGAGAAAAAACAGAAGAGAAAACCATGAGACCAAAATACAGTAATAATTGAGAAAACCTAGAATTATAAGAGGTGATAAGGAGTGGCAGCAGACGATTCATCCAATAGTTCTCATTTTCAACAAATAGTAAGAGTCTATGAACCATAAGAAGAGCTAGAATGGAAGAAACAATAAATAAGACAGAATGGAGTCATCAAGAGAAAATGTGAAAGAACAAAATAGATAAAGATTGGGAATTTCCACTGGACAAGTGGTCAAAGAATACAAATATATCATTCATGCAAAAAGAAACAAGTAGTTAAAAAATTTACAGAAAAATGTTAACTTTAACAATTAAAAATGCAATTAAACTTCCTATATGTATATATGATAGTATTTTATTCCTATACTAGCAAAATTAAGTCCAATTGTAGAAACTAATGTTGGTGGGGCTATGGGGGAAACATTGACATTATAAATTAGTACAACCCATTATAGAAAGCAATCTTTCACATACTGATAAAAGCAACAAAACAATAAAAAATTCTGTCTCAGGAATTCTATATTGAGAATATACACCAGTGAAATAACATAAGAGGGAAAAATCCTTTTGTGTAAAGATTTTTATAGCTGATATCATAACAGTAAGACAAGGAAAACTACAACAGTCTAGCAATTGGGAGAGATTACACAAACTTTGGTACATTAACATGCTGGAATAATATATTACCTCTGAATATGCTAACTCTTTAATCCTATTGATATACTGAAAATTATTGAATACTGTCAGGTTAATATACTGATAACCTATAAGAGTAACAAATCAGAAATGGATAAACGGTGTTCCAAAATATGGTGAATCTTTCTAATTTTTGGTATACAGTCCTAAAAAATACCCTTTACTATAAAATGGATTAAAGACGTAACAAAGATTTTTAAAGAGTGATTGCTACAAAGAGGTTCCCTGACCTTACCACCAACCTAGTGCAGAGATGTACAAAAGGGGACTGAAATGCCAAACAGAAGAAGCAGCTGGTGCTCAGTCCCTCAGCTTATTCTGGGGACTTCTCTCAGCATTGGCTTCATCTTCTGATGCCCCTCAAAAAGAACCACAGAATCTTCTTTCAGTCTTTGCACACGTAATGCAATGAAACTCAGGCCTTGCAAGATTTTCTGACTCACAATGTACTCCACTATATGGGCAGACTAGATACATCTTCTAAAACGTATTCCCATGGTGTTTAACATACCAAAATAAGAGTTTGTATTTCAAAGAGGCATAGGAAGACAAGAGAAAAGGAACTTAAAAGACCTAAGAAAATTAAAGAAGAAAAGAAAAACAGAAGCCAGAGAGGAAGAAATAAATTGTCCAAGTGTGGGACACATATTCCAGATTCATAACTATTTGTTGCTATATGGCATCTCACCTCTCATATTCTAACCTCTTCACAAGGTAAGTAGTGTTCTTCCTATAGTCCTGAAGCTGGTCTTCTTGTCGAAGAAACTCCTGACGAAGCTCAGCAAGTTGCTCTATCCACACGATGTAAGAATCAAAGGAATAAAATTTACTTACTCTAATGCTTCTGATTGAGAAGTTAGGGGATTTTAAAACTTATATACACGGAGCAAGGAGGGACGAAAACGCGCAGGGAAGGAAATAGAGAAAGAAAGAGAAAGGATAAAGAGAGAAAGAGAGGAGAAAGAGAGAGGAGAGAAAGGGAGAGAAAAAGGATAGAGAGAGAAGAAAGGAGAGAAAGAAAAGGAGGAGAAAAGAAGGAAAGGACAGAAAGGAGAGAAAAGGGAAGTGAGAGAAAGGAGAGAGAAAAGATAGGAGTTGATAAAGAGTAATATTAAATTATAACGTATAGATAAATAAAGGATATAAAAATATATAAATTAAATTAGATAAACAAATTATATACAAATTAAATTATATAATATTATTTTAGAAAAAATAAATATTAAATTATAAATTATATAAATCTAATTGCCTTTTAACATATGCTAGACAATAAAATTTGTTAAAAAATAAGATAGCCTCAGTGGTTTCTATATCAATCAGAAATATTAAAAATTACACATCTTGTCATATTATGCAGCATACATATTAACTTGTGGAAACAGTAACAACAACAACAAAATCCTACTTAAAAAATATTTTTTTTCAAGTTTATTTGATTTTGAGAGAGACAGAGATAGCATGAGTAGGGGAGGGGCAGAGAGAGGGAGAGAGAGAGACAGAATCTTAAGCAGGCTCCATACCATCAGTGCACAGCCCGATGTGGGGCTCGAACTCAAGAAACCGTGAGATCATGACCTGAGCTGAAACTGAGAGTTGGACACTTAACTGACTGAGCCACCCAGGCACCCAATCCTACCTAACTGTATAAACCTATCTGCTTTATAAAGTTGGGAGGGGGGTGCTCATGGGTGGCTCAGTCAGTTAAGCGTTGGACTTCAGCTTAGGTCACGATCTCACGGTTCATGGGTTCGAGCCCCAAATCGGGCTCTGTGCTGATGGCTCAAGAACCTGGAGCCTGCTTTGGATTTGTGTCTCCCTCTCTCTCTGCTGCTCCCTCACTCATGCTCTATCTCTCAAGAATAAATAAAATGTTTATAAAGGTGGGGGAAAATCATGTTTTTTTAGATATATTGGCTACGGATATAGAATTCCAGGTTTCTTTTTCATTCTAAATCACATTTGACTCCGAACTTAAGGTGCCAATTACTTGAGATCTCATTTCTAGTTTTGCTACTAATGCTAGGTCCCCATATACCCTTATGCATCTCAAGCTCATAATTCCTGGACAAGAGCTGAAAGTTTTAGTTGTAACGAATAACATGAAATTCTAAGCTGGACAGTAGATAAAAGTGGGGCCAGATGCTCTTTTTGTGAACATTTAACACATAACCACAGGCCCCACATTTTCTGGAGTTGGTCCCTCTTCATGTGACCCTACAATAAAAGTAATTCAGCCAGAGAAGAGAAATATCAGTTTCTTAAATAGATGATTTTAAAAATTAGCTAATAGCCTTAGAAGTAAGCTAAAGTAGAAGGAAGTCTTAATTTAAAAAAAAAAGTAACAGTAAAGTTTCCAGTTAAAAAAAAAAAAAAAGAAAGTCTTAATTTGTATAAATGGCAACAGAGGTCTTTTCGGTATAGGTAACATCTATTAAGACTAAAATGTATCTAACCATAATGTACAAATATTATAAAATCTCCTTTTCATGGAAGACTTCTAAAATTAGTCTTATTTCCTTTAAAGGCACTCTAAAATACTTGGGATTTAAGTTTTTAAAAAGCAAATGTAAACAAATATTTACAATGTAATTATATCCGTGTAAAAAAACTAGATTAGAATAAAAATCCATCAAAGTACTACCAGTGATTATGTTTAGTGGTAGGATTCTGAGCGTATTTTTTTTCTCTACTTTCTAAATTTTATTGTAGAATCATAACTGTGACAATGACAACAAATAAAAATTTTAAAGTTGGGTGAATATTTGTTGAGGCACATAAATAGTTTAACAATATGCATAATAGTTTTTGTATAATAATCAAATGTGAAAAGTTAATGATTCACATAAATGCTTGTAGTTGATAATTATGTTTATACATTCAAGCCACTTATTTTATTTAAAAAATTTTTTAGATATAACATTTTATAAGTGTAAGCTATACGACATGTTGATTTAATTGCTTGTACACTGTGAATTACTACTGAAGCAATAGTGAGCACCTCCATCATCTCATATAATCATCATTTAAGATATACTCTCTTAGCAATCTTCAGGTACAAATATAATGCTGTTAACTACAGTCACCACATTGTTTATGGTATCCCCAAGACTTACTCATCTTACACTGAGAGTTTGTATACTTCAACCAACATCTCACTTTCCCCACCCCTCGAGCCCCTGGGTAACCACCATCCTTTCTCTAAGTTTAATCAAGCCACATTTTAAATTCCTTTTTACTCTATTAATTCTCCAATACGTAAACATGGCAGATCTCCATAGTTTTTCATCCACTAACTCCACCTCAGATAAAAGTAGCAAATATGATACAGGTATCCCTGAATAAAACATTCTGTTTGTTACTTGGTCACTGGCCCCCATCTCCTAAGATTTAGACAACTAGAGGTAGCAGAAAACTATGGCCTCAGCCATGGATATCAATTCTACAGAGACAATGAGATCCCAGCAGGAGGCAGTGACAAAAGGCCTTGTAGCTTACACATAGAGTTAGCCAGTTCAGTGAACCTGTGTTCAGGCAGGAAAGGTTCTGAAACTAAAGTTACTGCAATTAAAAAAAAAAGAAAAAAGAAAAAAAGAAAAGAGCACCACCTAACAGCTACTAGAGAATGGCTCTCAATTGGTGGGCTTTAGGACTCATGCAGGCTTTTTCCTACACAGTAAAATAAATGAAGTAGCTAAATTTACCTTCAGAATGAACCTGAGGCTCACTATGATTTCAAGATTTGGGATGGTTCTCTTCTCCCCACAAAGCTTGTCACTGACAACATTTGTAATTCCTTTATCAAGAAGTAAAGTTTTATTTCTAAATTGAGATAAAAGGCTTAAAATACAATTGACAAAACAAAATGTCAATATGAGTGAGTCCATGTAAACATCGAAACCTTTCCTGTTTAACAGAGAAAAGATTATAAAGCAGGGGAGCTAATTGGTCATTTGAGCCAGTCAATACAAAGCCTGAAAGGGGGAGACATAAACAGATCAGAGAGCAAAACTAAAGACAAAATTGTCCTACATCACAATTTTACTTTCAACTGATTGCCTTGTTTTTCTTTATTTTGGACCCAAATATACTCTGTGTCTACTGGGGCTGCTCCAGGTCACCACAGCAGGATTCTCAAAGTGACTTAAACATATGATCAGGTCCCACAGTTGATTGTGCAGGATGTTCTACTTCTGACAGTAACATCAGGGTATGTTACAGAAGGCCTGGCCATACTCCTTCAATTTAACTTTAAAAGATTAGGGATGTAGTTAAGAAAGGGGTTGCCTAGGACCAATTTTCAAGCAAAAAAAAAGAAAAAAATTTACTTCTAGAAAATTTTGATTTCAATTTTCTCAGCAATAGGCATAAAATAAGGTGAGCCATTCAAGATAAATGGTGTATACTAGAACGTTAATTTGTTAATCTCAGGGATCAAAAACTAACTCTCCATACCTTTCATTTCCAAAAAAAAATATTAACTACCATAAGGTTTAGGTCTTAGTGTGTATAATTCCATCATATCTAGTATTAATTTCAATGAGGGTGCCTAAGTGGCTCAGTCAGTTAAGCGTCCGACTTTGGCTCAGGTCATGATCTCATGCTCATGAGTTCAAGCTTCACATCAGGCTCTGTGCTGACAGCTCAGAGCCTGGAGCCTGCTTTAGTTTCTGTGACTCCCTCTGTCTTCTGCCCCTCCCCTGCTTATACTCTGTCTCTCTCTCAAAAATAAACAAACATAAAAAAAATTTTTTTTAATTTTTTCAACGAAAATAGTCCAATCTGGATTTTATAGTTGACTGTCAAGAAGTTTGCTTCAGTCGAAAATAGTTCCTAAGGAGCAAAAGTCACATTAAAAGGAAATTCAATCTTAAGAGTGCAAGCTTGAGTAACTGCACTAAACCCAAAATTTGTAGAGCTATGAATTCAAATCAAAGCCTTTTATTCTGCTGAAGAGTATCATAAAAAATTTTTCAAAATATCTTAGGATCTACTTCAACACACACTGTACAATAAAGACTTTTACTCAGTAACATGGGCTGTCATTTTTTATAAGGTAGACTAGGAGAAGGCACTGGACTTCTTATTCAACTGATCTATTATTATTTAATAGAAACATACTTTGATGACAAGCAGACTCATTTGTAAAAAATAGCAAGCAGGAACAGCACTGACAGAGTGGCATCTTCTGTGTCATCCTAATGTACTCCTGTGAGTCATAAAGAGTAGAACACGGACACAAATGCAACAAAAATAAATGTGGCCACCCAGGAAGTGAATTTTTAAGAGAATGTCAAAGCTGTTCTAAATCATAGTAAAATAATCATAATTTCTATTTTCAGGTTATAACACATTCCTAATGATTGCTAGGTGAGAAGCAAAAATTTCAATAAATTACAAAGCCAGCTCAGGTTGGCTTCTTCAAGAGGATCATAAAAATCTATTATCAAATTCCACCTAAAGAGAGTCAAAATTGTTATAGAATAAAGATATATTTATGAAATTACAGAGCATGTATTACCCACACACAAAAACTTAGAGTCACTGCCTGCCAAGTTTTAAAATATACAGTATTGGGGCACCTGGATGGCTCAGTTGGTTAAGGATCTGACTCTTGATTTCAGCTCAGGTCATGATCTCACAGTGAGCGTCCACCGGGCTCTGCAATGACTGCATGGAGCCTGCTTGGGATTCTCTCTTTCCCTCTCTCTCTCTGCTCTACACGCCCTGGTTGTGTGTGTGTGTGTGTGTGTGTGTGTGTGTGCATGATGTACCCATGTGCATGCACGCACTCTCTCTCTAAAAATAAATAAAGAAACATGTAAAAACAACAAAATAAATATAGAGTTGTATTTATCACAGGGGTGCCTGGGTGGCTCAGTAAGTTGAGCATCCGACAATCTTGATTTCAGCTCAGCTCATGATCTCACAGTTCACAAGTTCAAGTTCTGGCTCTGTGCTGATAGTGCGGAGTCCGCCAGAAATTCTTTCTTTCTGCCCTTTCCTCGCTCATGTGTGCACACATCTCTCATAAATAAATAAACACCATATATATACACACATACATACAAACAGTGTTGTAACCAAAGGGTGTGAGGGAGAAGAGGGGTCCTCTTCAGGTCCCAAACCTCCACAGGCTGGTGATGGTATGAAGTAATGTAAGCAAAGCATAGAGCTTGTTCACCGTACCTATTATTTTTTATAAAACCTTTAGTCATTTCCTATCACTTCATCTAAGTGAAAACACACACACACACACACACACACACACACACACAAATACACACACACAGTATATCTATCTATCTATCTATCTATCTATCTATCTATCTATCTATCTATCTATCTATCTATCTACAGGTTTCTTCCTGGTTTCTTTCCAGGTTTTCTTTCTGTTCTGAGTTTCTTTCTGTTCCCAGGGTAAACATGAAGCCTGGAGGACCCGTCTAAAGCATCCCTAGACCTGAATGGATTATTTAGCAGTTGGACACAATACAGAGGGATTACCCCTTACCTTTTCCCTAGAAATTTGATAGCTTTTGAAGCTATACCTCAATTTTCTTTGAGGCTTCTTTCAGTAACATTTCATTGTATGGAATCTGTCTATACACAAGATTAAAATACAAATTTTAACTTTTAATGTGTATAAAGCAACATTAAAATTCTTTTATGATATCTTAAGAAAAAGTAAACATTTTGCCATCAAAGGAGCTTTGTTCAAAAATTTTTATTTCATTTAGCTGTCTAGCTATTTCTTAATTGTTGAGGATATTAGACATTTAGTGACCTTTGTTTATCTTTAATCTGTAATTAATTTTCTTACCCTTTAAATGATGTATATCTGCCATCTGATATGATATGTTGCTCTGTAGTTTAATCTGAAAAAAAAAAATTTTCATTTTACTACAGAATATGGAGTTTTGCTCATATTTCCTCTTTTTTGCTCATATTCACTTTAAGTTTGATCATAAATACAAAAGAAAAATCCTTAAGTTATACATACCCACCTCTTTCCAAAAAGAATTAGAGAGAAATTTTGATTTTGTAATACTTTAAATTTGCAAAAGAATATTCATTTTACTTAATATATAGTCTAATGACTTTCAAACATTTAAAAATTTGAGTTGAACATTGCTTAATGGTATCTTTTTTCAAAATCTTACCAGAAGAGACCTCTTACTAACTCTATATTAAAATAAGAATTAATTGTTTGAATCAGTTAATGCAAAATCAAAAGTAACTGATGCTTATCAAGCTCTCATACGATAACAGATACTACATAGGACCTGTTGTTGTGGTCATTGTCCTTCAAGATCCAGTAGACAAGAACAATAGGAACTTAAATCTGTAACAAAATATGAATCAAACTAATTTAATTTAGCACTTAATTTAAAAATTAAGACAAGGTCTTTGAAAGCCAGGATGTCATCCACAAAGAACCACTGTCCCAGATCTTGCTTAAACAGGTATCAGTTGTAAAATGTAACAACAATATCACTACAAACAGTTTCTCTTGTCAACCTCAAAAGTAAATTGACTTTGAAAGTATACACAGATTCATAGTGATCAGAAGCAGGATCATGAATGCCAAAACGATTATGATAAATACCTTTTCAATCTCTAAAGAGAAAGTTTTAAGCTTCTTAGTTAAAAATAATTATAGATTTGTAAGAAATTGCAAAGATAGCACAGAGAAGTCCCATATACACTTCATCCAATTCCCCCAATACATACATCCTATCTAACTATAACACAACATCAAAACCAGGAATCTGACACTGGTACTATGTGTATGTATAATTCTATGTCATTTTTACACACACACACACACACACACACACACACACACACACACACACACACTCATGTAACCACCACCAAAACAAAGATTCAGAACTATTCTATCATTGCAAAGATATCCCTCATACTATCCTTTATATTCAAATCTATCCTCCTTCCTCACACTATTTCTAAACCCTGGTAAATACTAATTTGTTTCCCAACTCTGCAATTTTGTCATTTCAAGAATGTTATATAAATGGAATCATATAATATGTGGCTTTTTACGATTTTTTTTTTTAATTTTTTTTTCAACGATTTTTATTTATTTTTGGGACAGAGAGAGACAGAGCATGAACGGGGGAAGGGCAGAGAGAGAGGGAGACACAGAATCGGAAACAGGCTCCAGGCTCCGAGCCATCAGCCCAGAGCCCGACGCGGGGCTCGAACTCACAGACCGCGAGATCGTGACCTGGCTGAAGTCGGACGCTTAACCGACTGCGCCACCCAGGCGCCCCATGATTTTTTACTCAGTATAACATATAGTTGCTGCATATATCAATAGTTCATTCCTCTTTATTACTGAGTAGTATTCCATGATATGAATGTACTACAGTTTGTTTAAGTATTCAACTACTGTATAACATGTTGGTGGTTTCAACTTTTTGGCTATTACAAATACAGCTGCTATAAAAAACAGTATACTGATTTTTACATGAATATTAGTTTTCTAGGATATTTCTCTGGGATAAATGTGCAAGAGTGAGGTTCCTCCTTTTCCAAAGTGGTCATGCCATTTTCATTTACATTTTAAAAAATTACTGTACCAAGGTACTAGATGGGAGAGTATAAAACAATTGGAAAACATGAGGGCAGTCTCAAGGAATCAGTAGGCAAGTTTAGCACCTAAAGCAGTATAATTACTGTAGGAATTCAGAGATGGTTCTTAGCTGATCTGATCAAGGAAAGCTTCAGGGAAGGAATTTTTACCTGAATTAGTCATTGAAGGCTAGGAAAAATTGTAAATAGGTAGAAAAGGGCATTCCAGATAGAGAGGATGACATAAGAAAAGGTACAAAGGCAAGAAAACATGAGACATGTATGAAATATGATCAAAATATTGTTTGGCTATAGCACATGATACAGGAGGAAAGCAGTGTGAAAGAAGGTTGGAGAAAAAAGACCATGGAGGGGCCTCTAGGTCTTCCCCTAGAGTCCTGGCAGCTTTGAAGAATGAAGCTTAAAATATAATGTTGATATTCAGTCGTAAAAAGGAATGAAGTACTGTTACCTGCTACAATATGGATAAGCCTTGAAAACATATATGCTAAGTAAAAGAAGCTAGTCACAAAAGGACATGGGGTTTCTTTTTGTGGTGCTGAGAATGTTCTCGGGGCACCTGGCTGGCTCAAATGGTAGAGCACATGATTCCTGGTCTTGGTGTTGTGGGTTCTAGCCCCACACTGGGTGTAGAGATCACTTAAAAAAAAATCTTTAAAAAAAATGTTCTTGAATTAGTGGTGATAGCTGCACAGTATTGTCAATATACTAAAAACTAAACTGAAGTGTATACTTTAAAAGGATGAGTTTTATGATATATGAATTATATCTCAGTTTATTTTACTTTATTATTTTTTTTAATTTAAATTTTTTAAAATTTACATCCAAATTAGTTAGCATATAGTGCAACAATGATTTCAGGAGTAGATTCCTTAATGCCCCTTACCCATTTAGCCCATCCCCCCTCCCACAACCCCTCTAGTAACCCTCTGTTCTCCATATTTTAAGAGTCTCTTATGTTTTGTCCCCCTCCCTGTTTTTCTATTATTTTTGTTTCCCTTCCCTTATGTTCATCTGTTTTGTATCTTAAAGTCCTCATGAGTGAAGTCATATGATATTTGTCTTTCTCTGACTAATTCTGCTTAGCATAATACCCTCCAGTTCCATCCACATAGTTGCAAATGGCAAGATTTCATTCTTTTTGATTGCTGAGTAATACTCCAGCATATACACACACACACACACACACACACACACACACACACACACATACACACCACATCTTCTTTATCTGTTCATCCATCGATGGACATTTGGGCTCTGTCCATATTTTGGCTATTGTTGATAGTGCTGCTATAAACATTGAGGTGCATGTGCCTCTTCGAAACAGCACACCTGTATCTCTTAGATAGATACCTAGTAATGCAATTGCTGGGTGGTAGGGTAGTTCTATTTTTAATTTTTTGAGGAACCTCCATACTGTTTTCCAGAGTGGCTGCACCAGCTTGCATTCCCATATCTCAATTTTTTAATGCAAAAAGATAGAAATGGAAGTGCCGAGGGTATTATAAGGCACCATACGTGAACTGGGAATAAAATAATGGACAAATTCTAGGCACTCAAGGAGTTTATTATTTTGGAGAAGCAATCAAATAAATAGTTAATTATAATATAGTAAAATAAATGCTATTATTAGGTTCTGCAGATATGACAAGAGAACTTAGTAGAAGCACTTAAATCCTTAGGGGATAAAACACCTTAGGGGAGTGAGGAAAGGCTTCTGGAGATGATAGCTAAAATGTGTCCAGTAGGAAGAGTAGTGTTTTGCCAGGTGAAGTAGGCAGAGGGTAAGGAGGAAAGATATTCAAGGGATGTGTCAAAACTTAGAAGTGAAAAATACTACACACTACAGAAACTGCAAGCAGTTGTAAGCAGCTGAAGCTGCTAGAAACATGTGGCAAGGAAACATGGCTAGAAAGGTAAGCAAGGTCCACATTAGGAAGGGTCTTGCCAAAAAATGTGGGTACATTCCAATGGCTATGGTCAACCTTTAAAGGACTTCAAGCAAGGTAGAGCAATCCAATTTGCAATTTAGAAAAGTCAACCTGGCTTCAGTAAGAGAAGTGGACCAGAGGGACAAGGCTAGAGGGAGACCAGGTAGGAGAGTAGAAGACTACTGTTGTATTTCAGGTGAGAAAATGGTGGTCTAAGACAGGGGTGGGCAAACTATGGCCTGTGAGCCATATCTGGCCTGCTTCTGTTTTCATAGGGATGACAAACTAAGGATGGTTTTTACATTTTAAAATGGTTGGGGCAGGGGTGGGAAGAAAGCAAAAGAAGAAGAATATTTTGTGAATTATACACAATGTGAATTTCAGTGTCTATAAATAAAGTTTTATGGGAAACAGCTACACCCGTTCATTTACATATTGTGTCCGGCTGCTTTGGAGCTACAGTGATTGTGACAAAGACCATATGGCCTGCAAAGCCTAACGTATTTACCATTCGGTCCTTTATAGAAAAAGTTTGCCAACCTCTGGTCTAAACTAATAGAATGAGAACAGGGAGATAAATATACATGGGAACTATTAAAGGGAAAGAATGAATATCTTGCTGATTGACTAGATACAAGGGTAAAAGAAGAAACACCAAGGATGATGTTTAGATTTCTAAAGTAGGAAACTAGATGAGTAAGGTGGCAGTACTCCACAAGAGGGAAACAGGAGAAATAGACTTGGGGTGGGAGGGAGAGTGGGGGGATGATTTTTACAGATTTGGACCTGTTGAATATGAGGCACTTGTGACACACCTGAGAAGAGACCTTGTAGTCAGCTGGATATATAGGTCTGGAGCTTGGGCACCAACGATTTGAGAGTCATTAGCATATGAATAGCAATTAAAGCCACAGGAATGAAATCACTGATGGAAAGCTGCAGAGGCAGCAGGAAGAACGGACACCAAATGCTATGTGATCAGATGATCACTAAAAACTGCTCTCCAATAATGTGCAATTAGCTTATGTTTACTTTTTTTCCCCACTTCCTTTATTTTCATGATCCAATTTTTTTCCCCTCCAAAGAACATAACCATCTTTTATTCTTGCTTTCAATAAGTTTGTATTACTCTGTTTTTTATCCATTTTTATGATGTTATCCCAACGTCTCTGCACTCTTTATTTTATTTTATTTTTTTTTTTTTTTTTTTTTTTATATGAAGTTTATTGACAAATTGGTTTCCATACAACACCCAGTGCTCATCCCAAAAGGTGCCCTCCTCAATACCCATCACCCACCCGCCCCCCCCCCCCACCCCCCATCAACCCTCAGTTTGTTCTCAGTTTTTAACAGTCTCTTATGCTTTGGCTCTCTCCCACTCTAACGTCCTTTTTTTTTTTTTTTTTTTTTTTTTTTTCCTTCCCCTCCCCCATGGGTTCCTGTTAAGTTTCTCAGGATCCACATAAGAGTGAAACCATATGGTATCTGTCTTTCTCTGTATGGCTTATTCACTTAGCATCACACTCTCCAGTTCCATCCACGTTGCTACAAAAGGCCATATTCATTTTTCTCATTGCCACGTAGTATTCCATTGTGTATATAAACCACAATTTCTTTATCCATTCATCAGTTGATGGACATTTAGGCTCTTTCCATAATTTGGCTATTGTTGAGAGTGCTGCTATGAACATTGGGGTACAAGTGCCCCTATGCATCAGTACTCCTGTATCCCTTGGATAAATTCCTAGCAGTGCTATTGCTGGGTCATAGGGTAGGTCTATTTTTAATTTTCTGAGGAACCTCCACACTGCTTTCCAGAGCGGCTGCACCAATTTGCATTCCCACCAACAGTGCAAGAGGGTTCCCGTTTCTCCACATCCTCTCCAGCATCTATAGTCTCCTGATTTGTTCATTTTGGCCACTCTGACTGGCGTGAGGTGATACCTGAGTGTGGTTTTGATTTGTATTTCCCTGATAAGGAGCGACGCTGAACATCTTTTCATGTGCCTGTTGGCCATCTGGATGTCTTCTTTAGAGAAGTGTCTATTCATGTTTTCTGCCCATTTCTTCACTGGGTTATTTGTTTTTCGGGTGTGGAGTTTGGTGAGCTCTTTATAGATTTTAGATACTAGCCCTTTGTCCGATATGTCATTTGCAAATATCTTTTCCCATTCCGTTGGTTGCCTTTTAGTTTTGTTGGTTGTTTCCTTTGCTGTGCAGAAGCTTTTTATCTTCATAAGGTCCCAGTAATTCACTTTTGCTTTTAATTCCCTTGCCTTTGGGGATGTGTCCAGTAAGAGATTGCTACGGCTGAGGTCAGAGAGGTCTTTTCCTGCTTTCTCCTCTAAGGTTCTGATGGTTTCCTGTCTCACATTTAGGTCCTTTATCCATTTTGAGTTTATTTTTGTAAATGGTGAGAGAAAGTGGTCTAGTTTCAACCTTCTGCATGTTGCTGTCCAGTTCTCCCAGCACCATTTGTTAAAGAGGCTGTCTTTTTTCCATTGGATGTTCTTTCCTGCTTTGTCAAAGATGAGTTGGCCATATGTTTGTGGGTCTAGTTCTGGGGTTTCTATTCTATTCCATTGGTCTGTGTGTCTGTTTTTGTGCCAATACCATGCTGTCTTGATGATGACAGCTTTGTAGTAGAGGCTGAAGTCTGGGATTGTGATGCCTCCTGCTTTGGTCTTCTTCTTCAAAATTCCTTTGGCTATTCGGGGCCTTTTGTGGTTCCATATGAATTTTAGGATTGCTTGTTCTAGTTTCGAGAAGAATGCTGGTCTGCACTCTTTATTTTAAACTTGCTTTTGAAATTGCTACAGATATGCTATTCTTAAATGCTAGGCTATCCCAACGTCTCTGCACTCTATTTTAAACTTCCTTTTGAAATTGCTACAGATATGCTATTCTTAAATGCTAGGCTATGAGTGACCTCAGCTTCCCTGCACTGTCTCCTTTGTATCCTTATATACTTTTAAAATTTTTTAATGAAGGAAGGGAAATTCAATCCACAGACCACAAAAATAGTATAGAATTATATGGGCAGTACTGCTTTATTTTTATCATTTTAATTTTCTCTTCAATCTTCCCTACTGAGAATGGAGACACTGATCCCAATGGCTCATATGTAAAGCCCTCACATTTCAAAAGCTGCTCTGGAACAATATATTTCACGTGGCACTCAAGAGAAAATCATAGCTTGTCTAAATAAAAGCCCTTTCTTAAGCCAAGCATAATGAATTTATTTCCCACCCCATTCCTTTGCCATGTAAGGATTTTTCAGTTAGCTTTTCGGACCCCCCCTCATGGCATATTGTTCCCTTGGCATCTCATGTTCTCTATTATTCCTGTCAATCTTTCCAGCACAATTCTCACAATAATCTTATATTTAGTGTTTAGTATTATCAGCAAGTACCAGTTCCTAATTTCTCTCACGTCCTATTAACACTAGTGCAAGTTATTATTATTACTTGTACCTATTAACATTGTGCAAGTTATCTCACCTTCCATATGCCTTTGAACAGAAGTGCCAAGGATTTGCTCAAAGACCTCACAGAGCCCAGGTGGTAGATCATTAAACCTAGAAGTTCTCTTTCCCCTACAGCAATTTTACTATGCTCCTCACTTTTAGAATCTAGATGTCTGCTACTAAACTGTTTATCTTTTTCACAGTGCAATATTATAGGCATCTGACCCCTCTTCTCCCCATATGTATACCTCATCCCCCAAATTCTCATCTACCTCCTGAAACAGTTTCATAAGGAATTCTTCTTACATTCAATGTTATCCTTTTAAGGAAATCTGAATGTGTTTTTAGCTACCGTGACACTCCTTTGTACTCTTGCAAAATGTAAGAATATAAAGCAATGACTTAATTTTGGCTTTAATCTTATGTTTTCTACCATCTTGAGTCTGTTTATGAAGACTTTTTCATTTTGTTTCTGATTTTTTTTATTTGCTCTAATTTCTTGAACTTTGTTTTCCTTTCCTTTTATGCTTTTCATTAATCCTTTCTTCATATAGACAGGTCTCTTTAGTTCTTTAACTCCTTTGGTTTTAACCCTTCCTCTGAGAGCCTTCACTTGTTTTAATACTTCCAGCATCTCAACACCTTCAAAAGGAAGCTTGGCTTCCCTTTTGATCATTCTTCCTCATAGTTTTAATTTCCTTGTGCTCTAACATGAATTTGCTTATCTTCTAAATGACTCTGCCAAAACTTCCCAGTTGTTGAGAAACTAATTTGAGTTCTCACTGTTGCATGATTGGAAAAAAAAATATTTCACTCTGCCACATAAACTCAGTTGAACTGGCAATGTAATAGGAATACTTTCTTTTTTTTCTAAGTATATTCCAGACAGCTAACAGTACATAAACTCTAAGAAGTATTACTTAATCCTTATTTTATGAAATGATTCTCATCCGGCTTCAGGGGTCCCTTTTGGTCACTTTCAGACTTTTGCCAAAATATCCTTATTTACAATATATTATAATATATCAAATGATTTCTCTTTCAAATTTCTTTGGGGATGAGAGATCAGTGTGTGTAGATAGACAGAGAGACAGACACACATTCCCTTGCCTAATTTACATCTATGGTCAGACAGATTCCAATCCAGATTCCAATGTATCCTTCAAAAACCCAAAATGCTCAAAATGCCTTTCCCGACTCAACTCTACTGGGAAGAGCCTCATATTCAGTCTTGTCAAAAACAAAACATTCTTTTATCACATGCAGTTCTATTTCCAGTAAGAATGTCACCCTGTTTCTCTTCTACCCCCAAGGTTTATCAGAAATGAGAATTCCAGGGTGCCTGAGCGGCTCAGTCAATTAAGTGTCCAACTCTTGATTTTGGCTCAGGTTACGATCTCATGGAGCTCATGGAGCCTGCTTGGGGTTCGCTCGCTCTCTCTCTCTCTCTGTCCCTCCCCCACTTGTGTGTGCGTGCTCTCTCTCCTCTCAAAATAAATAACTAAACATTAAAAAAATGAGAGGGGCGCCTGGGTGGCGCAGTTGGTTAAGCGTCCGACTTCAGCCAGGTCACGATCTCGCGGTCCGTGAGTTCGAGCCCCGGGTCAGGCTCTGGGCTGATGGCTCGGAGCCTGGAGCCTGTTTCCGAGTCTGTGTCTCCCTCTCTCTCTGCCCCTCCCCCGTTCATGCTCTGTCTCTCTCTCTCCCAAAAATAAAAAAAAATAAACGTTGAAAAAAAAAATAAAAAAAAAAAATGAGAATTCCATGAGAACAGGCACTGACTGCATTTCTCATTCATCCCTGTGTGTCCATCTCAATAAATGTTTGCTGAATCATTCCTTAGATTTTCAAGTTTTATACTGTGTACTACATATTCTTCTACCTTAAATGGTACTTTATTCATATTTATATAATTCTTTTTCTTTTTTTTAAGAGAGAGAGTGTGTGCGAGCAGGAAAGAGGGGCAGAGGGAGAATCTCAAGCAGGCTTGACACTCAGCATGGAACCCGAGACAGGGCTCAATCCCACAACCCTGGGATCATGACCTGAGCTGAAATCGAGAGTCGGATGCCCAACTAACTGAGCCACCCAGGTGCCCCTCATATTTGTATAATTCTAATTATCCTTCAAGACTTCTTCTAAACTCCCTCATTTATTTCCCTTTGTTATCAACTTCATTGCCTTAGCTTTACTTCACCTTTCCCCTTCTGTAATACTGGTCTCTCTAGGATTTGCAGTCCATCTATAATTGGCTGATTAGAATTGGCTGATAATTATGCTGTCTTTGGCCTTTTCCATGTTAATCTCTTAAAATGTTTTTACTGTCATTTCTGAGACCTTTCTTTTTCTCTCTTCCAAGACATATGTTCTTTACCTCTTTTTTTTAGAAAGAATCATCTTCTCTTGATATTTTCCTATGGCACTTCTCACTCGTCCTCAGCTATTTCATCTATTTTCCTCTAATCTTTCTTCCTCCCTCCAATACCTAAAACATAATCTTTATATTTTTACCACCTCTTTCTGAAGTTCATTTAGTGCTTTCCCATCCCACATGGCTACTTTGAATTAATTTTGGCAGCTGTTACCAGCTCAGTGGCTCTGCTTTTCTTTGCATTCTGGGACCTTGAAAATGGCTCAGCTGTGTATGCTTCACTTTCATTATGACTTGTTCTTGGACAATCAGCACAACTTTGACCATTGATCCCAAAGGTTATATATAATTAGCTTTTTACAGATGTCATTTCTGGCTTTTTTCTCCATACCAGAAACATTTTTCCCATTTATATCTCATACTCAGATAATTTCTAGAGACAATTCTATCTTCTGTAACATAACTACCAAACCTGGATGATCCTCAGAATCACCTAGGGAGCTGTAAGAAATACATATTCTTACCTCCTCCACCCCACTTCAGTGTGATTTATAATAGTCTGGGGATCAGCCCAGAAATCTTTTTTTCTTTTTTTAATATTTATTTATTTAAGTAATCTCTACACCCAACATGGGGCTCGAACTCACAACCTGGAGATCAAGAGATACATGTACGTCCAACGGAGCCAGCCAGGCACCACTTCCCCCTGTCCCCATTTAAATCTTTTTTTAAATGTTTATTTTTTTTAACTTTATTTATTTTTGAGAGAAAGAGGGACAGAGTGTAAGCAGGGGAGAGGCAGAGAGAGAGAGAGGGAGACACAGAATCTGAAACAGGCTCCAGGCTCTGAACTGTCAGCACAGAACTTGATGTGGGGCTCAAACTCACGAACTGTGAGAGCATGACCTGAGCTGAAGTCAGACACTTAACTGATTAAGCCACTCTGGCATCCCATGAAATCTTTTTTTTTTTTTTTTTTAAAGCTCAAGTGATTCTGATAAGCAGCCAGGTTTAGCAGTTACTCATCTATACTATGTCTTTGGCTGGGACCTATAGCAGCTGGATCAAAATGATATATTATTAATAATTGATGGGTATTAAATGTTTAAATTTTTTAATTTTTATTTTGTGCCAGATCTCTGCTAAGTGTTTTATAAGTATCACTGCATTCAATCCTCATAACCATCCTATGAGGTGGGCTTTACATTTTACAGACAAGGAAACTGTACTCTATTTCATATACCTACAGTAGATACCAGATATTCTCCCAAGCAGTCCCACATAAGAGTCTGTGTTCATGACCATTGTGCATATACTAGATCAGCTAAGTGATTAAACTTCTTTTCTTACTAATATTATATTACACACATGTTATTCAGTCAACATTTCAAACACACTTGCAACTTTTACTTGATCTGTTAAAGAATTAGTCTCTCTTGAAGCAAGTATTAGTTTAAGCTATACCCAGTTACATTTTTAAAAAGAATAATCAAGGTGTTTGGTGTTGGTTGGCTATAATGAATCATCACAAAGTTCTTTTATTCACCTATTCATTTTTATTCAGTCATTTATAAAGCATTTACTAAGTATCCACTATGTGCTAGGCCTAGGGATATAAAGTATTTGGTCCTGGTCTATTAAGAAGAATTACAAAGAATCACCACCATGAAACAAACTATGTTTGTTTATTCATTCATTTGTCAGCCAGTCACAAGAGAAACATTTATGAAACACCTAGTAAGTGGAAGATACTGTTGAAGGCCTAGAAATATAGCAACACACAAGAAACAAGAGAGAGATCTGGGTAAAGAATACACATTTGGGGGCGCCTGGGTGGCGCAGTCGGTTAAGCGTCCGACTTCAGCCAGGTCACGATCTCGCGGTCCGTGAGTTCGAGCCCCGCGTCAGGCTCTGGGCTGATGGCTCGGAGCCTGGAGCCTGTTTCCGATTCTGTGTCTCCCTCTCTCTCTGCCCCTCCCCCGTTCATGCTCTGTCTCTCTCTGTCCCAAAAATAAATAAACGTTGAAAAAAAAAAATTAAAAAAAAAAAAAAAAAAAGAATACACATTTGGAGTCATCAGCATAACTGAAGTTTTCTGAATGAATATGAGTACTTACGAAGAGAGCAGAATAAGTAGAGAAGAGGATCTTAGACAGGAAACTATGAACTAGTGGTGCCTGACTGGCTCAGTCGGTGGAGTCTTGATCTTGGGGTTGTGAGTTTGAGCCCCATGTTGGGTACAGAGATTACTTAAAAAAATAAAATCTGAAGACAAAAAAGAAAACTATGAACTATAATACTTAATGATGAATAGAGGTGCATCAAAGAAGAAGCAAAGAAAACTAAGACTAAGCAAAGAAGACTAAGAAGAACTGAGAAAAGGAAAACAGGAGAGTCTGGCATCATGGAAGCCAAGAGCATAGTGCACTGGGTAAAAGATGTTGAAATATTAGTAAGAGGAAGAGAAAATCCAGATATGAACAAAGACAATTCTGTTTTCAAGAAATCTGACTGGGAGTGGCACTTAAGTGGTTCCATTGGTTGAGCATCTGACTCTTAATTTTGGCTTAGTCATGATCCCAGGGTCGTGGGATCGAGCCGTGTGTCAGGTTCTGCACTGAGTGTGGAGCCTGCTTGAGATTCTCTCTCTCCCTCTCTCTCTGCCCCTCCCCTGCTCATATATACTCTCTTACATGTGAACACACTCTCTCTAAAATAAAAAAGAAACAAACCTGACTGGGAAAGGAAGGAAAGATTCAAGCATTTACTAAATGCTGAAGTATAAATAGAGACAGAGATTGAATATAAGGAGACTGGATTAATAATAGTACAAGATCTTTGAAAAGATAGAGGAAATTAGATTCAGAAAACAGGTACCGAGCTGGTCCTGGAGAAAGTAGGAACCTTTTTTTAATCCAACACGGAAGGAAGACATATTGGTAGAAACGTAGGTATGCCTGCAGATTTGGTAATAAAAGTTTTATCAGTTCCTGTCCAATTCTGTCAAAAAGGATACAAGATCACATGTTGGGCTGGAGTTAGGGGAAGAGGAATTTAAATGGGGATAGGAAGTGGGGGAGGCTTGAGGAGAGGAGAAGTTTGAAAGATGCTGGAATGGATAGGTGTCTAGACTACTGTAATTTGTAAGGTGCTATTGAAAGCCCAGTTGGGGCAGCTGATCATAAATTTCTACAAATACCAGACTGGCTATCTGATTTTCTCCAGCTAGGTTTAAAATAGATATGTAAAAGAAAGAATAATAGCAAGAAACTAAGCTGAAACAACAGACCATCAAATCTCAGCTGGATAGGGAGGAAAGTAAAGAGTGAACAAGGCTTCTGGAATGGAAGAAGGAAAGGATAAGTGGTCCGGGTGTACTTGTGAAAAACAAGTACAGTTCACTCAGCAGTTCTAATCTCTTTTTTGATACATTCTCCTAAGAATATGCAAGTTTGAAGTTCATAAGCTTAAAAAAAAAATGTTTTTTATTATGCAACCTATACACACAATGTGGAGCTTGAACTCACAACCCCGAGATCAAGAGTCACAAGCTCTATCAACTGAGCCAGCCAGGTGCCCCTGCAGTTCACAAACTTTGAATCTCAAGGATATGAATCCTATGTCAAATTTATGTTAGAATGAATTAAAACTCAAGGTCTTTAATTATCATTAGTGTTGGCAAATATTTCTAATTCTCATCCTAGGCACTCTGTAGGACTGTCCCTCCTGATTTCTTTGAAGTTGGGATGAGGGAAAGGCAATGAATATGAGCAAAATGACATGAATCACTTCCAGACATAAGTAATGATAAGGAGCACAATTTGCCGCTCTGTCATTCTACCATAGCAACCAATGTTTCGGATGGGGGCTGCTTAGTCTGCCTAGACCCTAGAATGAGGAAGATACAGAGCAGTGCCTTCAGTCAACCCACAAAGGACACGTTGAGTGATAAATTTTAAGCCACAGAAGAGGGTGCAGGTGGAGGACTATGAAAGGGAAGGAGAGAATGAGAGGTCAGTAGGGAAAGCAAGGCAGACTTGGAAGGGAAAGCAAGGCAGACT
Source organism: Lynx canadensis (assembly GCF_007474595.2). NCBI lineage: Eukaryota > Metazoa > Chordata > Mammalia > Carnivora > Felidae > Lynx > Lynx canadensis. The sequence goes on from NC_044308.2 coordinate 58,977,741, forward strand.
TAGAAAGTATGAGAGTCTGGGTGGCTCAGTTGGTTAAGCATCACACTCTATCTCAGCTCAGGTTTGATCTCATGGTCGTACGCTCCAGACCTGTGTTGGGCTGTGCACAGGTGTGAAGTCTACTTAAAAAAAAAAAAGTATGATAGCAAGAGTCTCCCCCCATCTGCCATACCCAGTTCATAAAACATTTCCACTTATACATCTCACTAATCCTTAAAACTTGAAGTGTAAAAAATCAAAATAGTTTCTCCACAAATTAGAAGCCCTTCTCAGCTTCCACTACCTTCAGTGACATCATCAATCTTCTGGTTCTCCTGCCTCTTCTTTCTCCTCATCTTATTAACTACCCCACTAGTGTCTAGAACTGCATGCATTCACACTCCACACAAACTATCACCAAGTCCAGCCAATTCTTCTTTTGCAACGTCTCTCATATCTGACCCTTAACTCTTTCTCTATGTTCATGGAAACTGCCTTGATCTACAAATAAGAGCAGAGATCTTATTTGTTTGGTCACCCCTATATTTCCTGGCACACTTTAGGCACTCAACATTACTGAACAAATAAATGAAGAAATTTAATTTACCATTAGTCTTTTCCCACATTTATCAATTTCCAAATGGTAGTGAGAAACAGCTTTGCAAAAACTTGTTTTCTATCAAATCTTTCTTTTAGTCAAAATCCACTAATAGAGGGGCGCCTGGGTGGCGCAGTCGGTTAAGCGTCCGACTTCAGCCAGGTCACGATCTCGCGGTCCGGGAGTTCGAGCCCCGCGTCAGGCTCTGGGCTGATGGCTTGGAGCCTGGAGCCTGTTTCCGATTCTGTGTCTGCCTCTCTCTCTGCCCCTCCCCCGTTCATGCTCTGTCTCTCTCTGTTCCAAAAATAAATAAACGTTGAAAAAAAAAAAATCCACTAATAGAACACTATTACCCATAGTGTGGAATCCAAAACTCTTCTACCAAGCATTTAATGTCTTTCAGAAGGTGGGTACCATGTTAACCAATTACCAGAAATGGTCTCCTGGACAGAGTGAAGCTAGTTTTAACCATATATAATTTAAACTACTCCTTCCTATATCCAAGCATCATCAGCAAACAGAATGTCCTTTCCTTTCCTTTTTACTACAACAAATTTCATTCCCTCCTTTAAAATAAAAACCAAAACTTAAATTGACTCTATGAGAGCATGATGTTAATTTCTACAGATAAAAATTTCATTATATTCACTATCCCTCATCCCTCCAAATTTTCCCAATTTTTTATGCTATTAGGTCCTCATCACATCTTCCACTGCCAGGTCCCCTCTAATTTAGCATGTCCCAGCCACCTCCTGCCAAGACAACCCACCACTGCTGCCAAATCCCATTTTAGGTCTTGAGTGTGCATTTAATTCCTTCCTATATTAATTTATTCAACATATATTTATTGAGTACCTATTTCATGCAAGTCACTGATCTAAGCACTGGGGAGACAGCAAATCACAAAAATAAACAAAAATCCCTTCTGTTGTTGGGGGATTACAATACTTAATATACAATATTTACTTATTATGATAAAAGAAGTCATACAATAGAATAGGAAGTGCTAAGTGCTGTGGAAAAAATACATTAGAGATGGAGAAGAGGGGAAGGCCTTAACAAAAAGGTGTAAACTTGAACGAAGACTTTCAAGAGTGAGAATTACCATGCAGCTATCTGGGAAAAGAATGTCCTAGGCAGAGGGTACAGCCAGTGTAAAAGCCCTGTTGCAGGAGAATGACTGATACTTCAAGAACTGATCAAAATGGCTAGTTTGGTGTGAATGAAGTGAGCAACAAGAAGGGTAGTAGGAGATGACAGAGAACTGTGAGGGAAGCAGATGGTCTAGAGCCCGTGGACCACTGGAAAGACTTGGGACTTTTTCTGCAATTGAGATGGAAGCCAGCAGGGCATTTTGGGCAAACAAAGAACATAACCTAATTGACATTTTAATATAATGCTGTGTTGAAAACAGATTGAAGTAGGAGCAAGGACAGAAGAAAGGAGGCTAGTTAAGCTATAACCAATAATTTAGGCAAGAAATTACGATAATTTAGACCAGAGCGGTAAAGGTGGTAGAGAGACAAGTGTCTGGATTCTGGATATATTTTGAAGCTACGCCAACAAGAATTGCTGATAAATTGGACACGGGGGTGAGAAAAAGTCAAGAGTGACTCCAAAATTTCTGGCTTGAGAAGCTGACAGGAAGGAGTTGCCATTCACTGGGCTGAGAAAGACTGTGAATAGAAGTTTTGGGGTAGCAGAAAGATCAGGGAGTTGGCTCTGGACTGGTTAAGTCCAAAACCATATTTGCCACCCATGAGGAGATGATGAGTAGAGAGTTGTCTATCAAGACTGGAATTTAAGAGAACAGTCTGGGTAAAAGATATAAATTTGGAAATCATCAGTGTATAGATGATTTTTAAAGAAGTGGCAGGATGAGCTCTCTATGGAACTGAGTTTGATAAAGAAAAGGTTCAAGGACTAAGCCTTGGAGCATTCTATCTGAGGAGGAACCAGAAAAGAAAATGAGAAGGAATGGCTAGTGAGGTGGAAAGAAAGCAATATTCCCTGAAAGCCAAAATGAAGAACATGTTTCAAGGAAGAGGACGTAGTAATCAACTGTATCAAATGTTGCTCATAGGTGAAGCAAAATGATAACTAAGAATTGACTACTGGATTTTAGCCAAGTCTCAAATACTGAACCACACTTGGTCTGGTGAGGGCAAAAGCCTGATTAGAGTGGATTTAAGGGTATGTGTTTAAGCTGTCCAGAATAAGCTACAAGACTTAGACTTCCAACAATAATCTTTCTACCTAGCAGGAGGCCAAAACTGGGTTTCAGCACAAGTTCTGTGAAAGTTACCTCAGCTGATCACACTCATTACTTTCAAATAAAAAAGTGATGGCAGAGTCAGCCCTTAGTTCTCTGATGCTAGTTCCCCAGAAGTGATTGTACTAGAAAGCTCACTTTAGTTCTCAGGGCCTTGAGTGAGTATGTGTCCTAGATTTTCTAAAGGTTCCAATTTAATATAATTTTCTTCTGTTAATGAAGGGGATTCCTTATCTGTGCAATTAAACATTTAATTTTATGCCACTGTAATAGTTTTTATATTAAAATTTTTTCTCAAATCAAGAAAATTCTTTTTCAGCCAGGGGCTAAGGAGAAGGGAAAAGGAGAGCTTTGTTCAATAGGTATAGAGCTTCTGTTTTGCAAGATGAAAAGGTTCTAGAGATCTGTTGCACAACATTATGCACAACATAGCTAACATTACAGCACACTTAGAAATGATTAAGATAGTCAATTTTCTGTTACATGGTTTTTCACCACAGTTTTTTTTTTTTTTTAATTCTTTTTCAGACATAGTGTCCTGATTTTGGGAAATATGGACACTATGCTGTTAACTCAAACAAATCTCCAATTGAAGGCATTCCAGGCACCATAACAATATTTGAGGAGTAAATGTCTTTTGTTTTGGGGGGAAGCACCATTTAAAGAAGTAAAACTTGTTAAGAAATTTTCCTCACTAACCTGTAAAACAGTTTCTTCCTTTCTTTTAGTTAAGGTAAAAGATATCATATGGCATTAAGACACCAGCATAAGCTCTCAGAATGGGTCTTAATAAGTAGGATGTGTATAAACATAAAACCACCTTGCTGAATTTGGTATGGAAAGTATACATCCATATTTTTAGTTATATGCTTTTTCACGTCTTTTTAGATGGTTCTCTAGTAACCGCCCTTTCATCCCTTGATGTCAGTTGTTCTTTGTATCTTTGTTAAGCCTCTATCATGTAATTAATACTGAACAAAGGGTTGCACATAAGGAAAGACTGTGATTATGCAGAACCCAGTAATGTAGTGCTTGAAAGAACAGGCTCTAAGGTTAAACTGCCTGGGTCTGAATTCTGAATCCATAACTTATTATTATCTTGGACATACTGCTTATTAAACTTCTCTGTGCTTCAGTTTTCTCATCTGTAAAATGAGAATATTATCTGCTTCACAGGCCTGAGATAAAGTGATTGCAACAGTGCCTGGCACATAGTAAGTGCTTAACAAATGTTAGCTGGTAGAAGATCTTTACTGTTCCCAGTACCTAGCATGGTGGTCCCTCAAATTTAGCCTTTTTGGCTAAAATAATACACTGGGAATTTCACAGAATTTCCTAGCATATTATTTTATTCCTGATTCCTTTTTTTTTTTTAAGTTTATTTATTTATTTATTTTGAGAACAAGAGAGACAGAGAGAGGGAGGGGAAAAGAGAGGGAGAGAGAGAGAATCCCAAGCAGGCTCTGTGCTGTCAGCACAAAGCCTGATGAAGGGCTCGATCCCAGGAACTGTGAGTGAAATCATGACCTGAGCTAAAATCAAGAGTCAAGACACTTACCGACTGAGCCACGGAGGTGCCCCGCCAATTTCTTTTTTTGATAGCTCAGAGCTACTTATCCTATAAGTAAGTACATTTTGGATTATTTTCTCCTAAATGCCTCCACTAAAGCTTCAACGTTTTTCCCAATGCACAGTTGATGATTTTTCTGTTCATGACCCTTCCCCTTTAAGAATGCCATCGGTACACTGTGAACTTTTTCTAAGTCATTCATTAAAGATGTTAAACATCACCAGTCCCAAAACTAACCTCTTGTTCCCCACCATTTATTATAATTCTCCATCTGAGAAAGTAACCATGGTATGGTAAGAAAACCACTGAACTATGAACCACTGAATTATAAAACCAGAATTATGAACCAGAATTATAAAACCAGGTTTTAGTTCCAACTTCAGGTATAGAGACCAGAGGTAAATAACTTTTAAAAATTTTAATTTTCTCATCTATAAAATGGAATTGCAAGTCCTATCTACCTTGGAGTTTAGCTATAAATATCAAACTTACCAGTCTTTCGACTCTACTATTCTCTATTCTTGCTGCCATTGTAAATACAGACCCACAGTTCTTGCCTAAATGTCTGCAGTAATGTATTTCCTAACTGATCTTGGTTTCATTTTCTTTTCTCTACAATCATCCTTTACTACACTCATGACTATCTTTTCAAAAAACAAATTGAATTATATTGTTCCCTATGACCTGCAAGGTGAAATCAAAACTCCTTAGTATGGCATTTTAGACTTAAGAGTCTGGCCCTAGAGAGCCCAGAAATAACCCCCCCATATATGTTCAACAGGCTTTTCAATAAGAATGCTAAGACCATTCAATGGGGAGAATAATAATTTCTTCAACAAATGGTGTCAGGACAACTATATAACCACATGCAAAAGAATGAAGTTAAAAAAATAATTAAATAAAAAGAATGAAATTAGATGCTTACCTTCTAAGGTAAGGAGAAAATTAACCACAAAAGAAAATTAACTCAAATGGATCAAAAACCTAAATTTAAGAGCTAAAACTATAAAATTCTTAAGATGAAAACATAGGGATAAATCTTCATGATTTCTGATTTGGGAGCGGTTTTTTTTTTTTTTTAAGTGTTTTTCATTTATTTTTGAGAGAGAGAGAGAGAGAGAGAGAGAGAGAGAGAGAGAGAACATCAATGGGGATGTGAAGACAGAGAGGGGGACAGAAGATCCAAAGCGGGTTCCATGCTGACAGCAGCAAGCCCGATGTGGCACTCAAACTCACAAACTGTGATATGATTGGAGCTGAAGTCAGACACTCAAACAACTGAGCCACCCAGGTACCCCTGGGAGTGGTTTCTTAAATATGACAACGAAAGCATAGGCAACAAAAGAAAAAATAGATACAATTGAATTGCATCAAAATTAAAAACTTTGGTGGGGTGCCTGGGTGTCTCAGTTGGTTCAGTGTCAGACTCTTGATTTCAGCTCAGGTCATGATCTCACGGTTTGTGAGTTCAAGCCCTGTGTCAGGTTCTGTGTGGACAATGAGGAGCCTGCATGGGATCCTCTCTCTCCCTCTCTCCCTGCCCCTCCTCTGCTCAGGTGTACACAAGGGTGCACATGCACTTGTACTTTCTTTCTCTCTTAAAATAAATAAGTGAACTTAAAAAAAAATTTTAACTGGGGTACCTGGGTGGATCAGTCAGTTGAGCATCCAACTCTTGATTTCGGCTCAGGTCATGATCTCACAGTTAATGAGATCAAGCTCCACATCAGGCTCTGTGCTGACAGCACAGGGCATGCTTGGGATTCTCTCTCTTCCTCTCTCTCTGCCCCTCCCCCACTCATGCTTTTTTCTCTCTCTCTCTCAAAAATAAATAAACTTAAAAAATAAATTTTAAAACTGTTGTGCATCAGAGGATGGTATCAACAGAATGAAAAGATAATGCACAGAAGGGAGAAAATATCTGCAAATATATATCTGATAAGGGTTTAATATCTAGAACATATAAAGAACTCCTACAACTCAGCAACAACAAATAATCTAATTAAAAATGGGCAAAGGACTTGAACAAATCCTTCTCCAAAGATAAAAATGGCCAAGAAGCACATGAAAAAATATTCAACATTGTTAGACATTAGAGAAATGCAAATCAAAAGCACAGTGGGTACCACTTCATATCCAGTACAATGGCTATTATCAAAAACAAAACAAACAAACAAACAAAACATGTGTTGATGAGGATAAATAAACTGGAACCTTTGTGCATTGCTAGTGACCATGTACACTGGTTGCAGCTACTGTGAAAAACAGTTTGGTGGTTTCTCAAAAAGTTAAACATAGAATTACCATATGACCCACCAATTCCACTCCTAGGTAAATACCAGAAGAACTGAAAACAGAGATTCAAACAGATACTTCTGTACCAATGTTCAAAGTAGTATTATTATTCACAACAGCCAAAAGGTAGAAACAACTTAAGTGTCCATCAACAGATAATGTATAAACAGAACTATATATGGTAACATTACTCCGCCATAAAGAGGAATGAAGTTCTGATACATGCTACAACATGGATAAACCTTGAAAACATTATGCTAAGTGAAATAAACCAGACAGAAAAGGACAAATATGGTATAATTCCAGTTACATGAAGTATCTGGAATACACAAATTTAGAGAGACAAAAAGTAGAATAGAGATTACCAGTGGCTGGTATATGGGAACAGTTATTGCTCTGATGGGTGCAGAGTTTTGGTTTGGGATGGTTTAAAAGATCTAGAAATAGGGGTGCATGAGTGGCTCAGTTGGTTAAGTGTCGGACTTTGGCTCAGGTCATGATCACGCTCTCAGTTTGTGGGTTTGAGCCCTGCATCAGGCTCTCTGCTGTCACTACAGAGCCTGCTTCGGATTGTCTCTCTCTCTTTCAAATAAAACATTAAAATAAAAGTTCTAGAAATAGATAGTGGTAACGGTTATACATCATTATGAAAGTACTTAATGTCATTAAATTGTAAACTTAAAAATGGTTAAAATAGTAAATTTTGTTATATATATTTTACCACAATAAAAAAAATGTTAATAAAGGGTCTGGCCCTAAACACCTTCATCTCCAGCCACAAATTTCCTTCCTTCTACTCACCATGTACCTCACATGCCATTCTCCTATTGAACTGCCTGACCTGTGAAGGTACAATAGACTTTCAATCTTTCCTGCCTTCATTTATGTTCCTTTTGTCTTTCCCCCTTTCTAAGTTTAGTGAACTACTCTTCATCCATTAGGATTTATCTTCAGTGAATCCTCTCTTTCTTCACTTCCTGAGCAGTTAATCAATTATTCTTTTGTACTTTCAAACCCCTTTGTAAATAGTTCGATCATAGCATTAGTCATGCATTATGGATTATTTCTCTATGTGCATCTCCCCCATTAGATTGAGTTCCTTAAGGACAAGTATTGAATTTTATCATCTTTCTATGCCTAGAACCTAGCACATGGAAGATGCTTTCCCAAATAAATGACTTCTGCATGTAACATAATTTTGAAAAATCAGAAAGCACTATGTCAGTAAAATGACTTATTTCATTTTACCCTGTGTGAATTTATTTCAAGTTAGCTTCCAGTTTATGAAACAAGTCCCTGAAGATATGCAATATATAATAATTTTTTTCACTATATTCCCACTAAATTAATCCCAAGGTTTTCTTCTATTCGTTTGAATATTAAATTGAACCAGAAAAATATTTTTGGGTTTCTACATGAACAAGATATTAATCTAAAGTACTAGCATACGTTACAAAGATACATTCTATGCATGTTAGAAAGATAGGGTTCATAATGAGTAGTTTTACGTCAGAATATTTTGATCACGCCTTCCAGAAAGTAGTGTAATCAGATATGTGGATAACATCTATGGTAGCCCCAGCACATATTTATGCACACTTTAGCTAAGAGGCAGTACAAACTGCTGAATCAATTATCAAATATTTACTTATTTAAATATTACACACATACGGCACAGTACCAAATATATACATGTTTACATGCTTTACAGATTTTTATAGTGAAGAAATTCACAATATAAAGTTGGAAAACACACACACACACAAAGAGGTGCAAAATAAAAGATGCAGTATAAATGTGCAGATATGGTCATCCATTCAGTAATTATTTATTAACTGGGTATAAACCAGGTACTCTAAACATAGCAAATAAAGAGAGATGGACCCTGCCCTCAAGAATCTTAAACATGTATAGGGGTACCCAGGTGGCTCAGTTGGTTAAGTGTCTGACTTCAGCTCAGGTCATGATCTCACCATTGGTGGTTTCAAGCCCCGCACCAGGCTCTGTGCTGACAGTTCAGCTCCCTGTCTCTCTGCCCTCCCCTGCTCACACTCTGTCTCTCTTTTCTCAAAAAAAAAAAAAAAAAAAAAGAATCTTAAACATTTATTAAGTAATTTTATGCCAAGAACCGTGTGAATACAAAGATGAATAAAACATATAGCCATGCCTGGCTCACAATCTAGATATGGAGAGACAATTACAAATAAATAATTATGGCAATTAATACTGACAACTTTCTCTCAAAACTCTTTCCCTTGGCCTACATATGACACCACAGTATCTGGGGCTTTTTCTTCCTTTCTGTCTGGCTACTCTTTCTCAATCATTCAAACCTGCTCCTCCTCTACTATCCCCTTATCTGACGCAAAGCTCTGTCTCACATATGCACCATTTTATTCTACAACCTACCATTCCTATGACATCAACAACCATAACAGATTTAAATCTGTCCCTAGCCTATCCTTTCTATTGAGATCCGGAAATATATTTCCAATTACTTACTTGATATTTCACAGATTCCTCAAACTCAACTTACCAAAGTTTGTACTTTTCTGGAACTAGCTTTTTTTTTTTTTAATGTTTTATTTATTTTGAGAGAGAGAGAGAGAGAGAGAGAGGGAGAGAAAATCTCCAGTAGGCTCCAAGCTGTCAGGGCAGAGCCCAACACAGGGGTCAATCCCAGGAACCGTGAGATCATGACCTGAGCTGAAAACAAAAGTTGGACATTTAACTGACTGAGCCACCCAGGCATCCCTCTCAAACTAACTTTTTTTTTTTTTTAAGTTTATTTTATTTTTTTTGAGAGACAGAGACAGTGCAATTTGGGAAGGGGCAGAGAGAGAGAATCCCAAGTAGGCTCCACACTGCCAGTGCAGAGCCCGACACAGGGCTCAAACCCATGAACTGTGAGATCATGACCTGAGCAAAAACCAAGAGCCAGACGTTTAACTGACTGAGCCACCCAGGCACCCCTCAAACTAACTTCTAATCTAAGGTTCCTACCTCAAGTCATAGCACCACCATCTGGTGGGTTGCACAAACCAATTATCAAGGGATCCATCTTTGAATGCCCATCGCACATCAAATATATTACAAAATCTTAACTCTATTTCTATGCTTTAATAACCCAGTGTTTCTCCAACAAGGTGCTACTGACATTTGAAGCAGGACAGTTCCTCATTGTTGGGACTCTACCTCCCATTACAGAACATCTACCATTCCTAGTTCCATGTCTAAATGCCATTAATGCTCCCCCATCATTAGCACTAACAAAAATGGTCCCTGAGGCTTGTATTGACCAGGTTAAGAATTGCACTTTGTTTAGTTAAAGACTCCATTATGTCTTACCTGCACTACTTAAAAAAAATTATTTTTGGGGCGCCTGGGTGGCGCAGTCGGTTAAGCGTCCGACTTCAGCCAGGTCACGATCTCGCGGTCCGTGAGTTCGAGCCCCGCGTCGGGCTCTGGGCTGATGGCTCAGAGCCTGGAGCCTGTTTCCGATTCTGTGTCTCCCTCTCTCTCTGCCCCTCCCCCGTTCATGCTCTGTCTCTCTCTGTCCCAAAAATAAATAAACGTTGAAAAAAAATTTAAAAAAAAATTATTTTTAAGTTTATTTATTTATTTTGAGAGAGAGAGAGAGAAAGAGAGAGAGAGCACATATGCAGGTGAGGGGCAGAAAGAAGGAGAGATAGAATCCCAACCGTGAGTTCATGACCTGAGCTGAGATCAAGAGTCAGATGCTTCCCCAACTGAGCCACCCAGGTGCCCCTAAACAAAATTTTAAATAAAAACCTTATAATTATTTCCATTACATAATTATCTTCCCTCCAATAAATTCTCTATTCTGTAGCCAGAGTAATCTTTTAAGCTCAATCTGATCAAGTACTCAAAACTCTTGATGCTTCTGGTCTTAGGAGAAAGCATTTAGTCTTTTGCCATTAAGTATATGTTAGCTGTGGGGCTTTGATAGATACCCCTTATGAATTTGAGGAAGTTTCCTTCTATTCCAATTTTGTTTAGAGTTTTTACAACAAATGGGTATTAAACTTTGTCAAATGCATTTTCTCCAAGATTATCCAGTCTCACCAATTTTATTTAATGTACTAGAGGTCCTAGCTGGTGCAATAAGACAAGGAAAAATAAAATAAAAACCATCCAATTGGCAAGGGGGGGAAACTGTCTCTATTTGTAGATGACATGATCATACATATAGAGAATTCTACAGAATCTACAAAAAAAGCTACTACTAATGAGTATTGCAGCCTTTTTTTTTTTTTTTTGGTAGATTCCTTAGAATTCCTTAGATTCCATTAATACTACAATTAATGAGTTCTAGTGCAGCAAAATGATCAATATACAAAAATTAAGAGCATTTCTACACACTTGCAAAGAACAAGTAGAAAACTGAATAAAAGATATAATTCCATTTTTGATAGCATCAAGTACATGAAATACTTAGAAATAAGTATAGTAAAATATGTAGGAGTCCTAAATACTGGGAATTTTATATAAAATGTTGCAAGAATTTAAAGAAGGCTAAAAAACAGAGAAACACCATATACATGGATTGAAATATTCAATATTGAGTTAAGATTCAATTCACTCCAAATTGATTTATAGATTTACTGTGGGTTGAACTGTGTCCCCAAAAGGGTTGAAGTCCTAACCCTCCAGTACCTTTGAATGACCCTTACTTAGAAACAGTCATTGCAGATGTAATCAAGTTAAAATGAAGTTATATTGGATTAGGATAGGCTTTAATCCATTATGACCAGTATCTTTATGAGAAGAGAAAACAGATTAGGGAAGAAAACACCATGTAAAACAACAAAGACACACAGACATATTGGAAAGACAGCCATAGAAGATGGAGACAAGAGACCAGAGTTACACTGCCACAACCCAAGGAACCCTTGATGTTATCAGAAGCTAGAAGAATCTTACCCCTAGAGGCTTCAGGGGGAGCACAACCCTGCCAACACCTTAATTTTGGAATCCCATTCTCCAAAACCATAAGATAACAAGTCTCTGTTGTTTTAAGCCATCCAGTTTGTGGTACTTTGTTACAGCAGCTCTGGGCAACTAATACACATAGTAAATACTCAAAATTTATTTAATTTGTTAGAGAGATAACTTCTCTTATATAATATTATATAATTTTATTTTATATATGTAATTTTATATATTTTTAAACACATGTATAAAATACTGTGTGGCAATATAGTTTACTGGAAAGAACAAGGGTTGTTAGAATCAAACAGACCTGAATTTAGAATTCTGCCCTTCTTTTATCTCTCTTAAGCCTGTTTCTTCATTCATAAAATGAGGAGGATCAATGAAATAAAATATGTAAAAGTCTGTCCACCAGTACAGAGTTTGCCATTTTATAATGTTAGTTCCTTTCTTTTCTGGGTACAGTGGTACAGTTAGTCTTGAAGAAATTTGGTCTTGTATTGCTTTCTTCAAAAACCCAAATACATTAATTAAATTGACAAAAATGTATTGAGCACTTACTATATACTAAGATCTTAGAAAACTGTCCCTACTTTTCTTTTTTGTCTCCCTTTCTTATTTTCATATTTCTCCTTTCAATTTGCTCCCATGTTAATTATATTGATTCTTGAAAATTGATGGCTAGGATTTAGTTATGCAGAGAAAAGGTAAAAGGACATTTAAGAGCTTCCTTCTACCCAATTCATAGAGGAAAAGAAACAATTCTTATAGTGTAGCATGTAGTATCTGTCCTCTGAGTGATAAGGAGAACTTTATGAACTGTGACTTCATTAAGCAAGAACTATTTTTTGTGGCTGAAGACCTAAGGTTTCCCCATTTTAGCCTCTTCCTTGGAAGAAAATTAACATTTCCTTTGACTGAAAATCCAGCATTCCCTCTAGGCACAGTCTAGTTATGCAGTATATTTCAGTTTCCCACAGTGCTTCAAGGTTCTCTTTCTGACTCCTAACTAACTTTATCTAACTTTCTTGCCCTATTTTTTCCTGGTCAGGTAGCTCCTCCTTTGAACAATGTTGCCTCAGTTGCCTTCCATGCCTGATTCTTTCTCTCTGGCAAACTAGGTGCTTCCCCCCAAGGATGACTTCAAAACGTATCCACAGGAAGCATTTTTGTATTTAATATAAAATGATGTACTTGTACCTTATAATTTCAATCCTATATATCTAATTTAAATTCACCTTGAGGCAAAATTTTTTCCCATTTGATGATTAACTAAAGCCTCATCAACTAACATTTTTCACTTTTAAACTAGACTCTCTTTAGCAATTTTGTACTGATCTGTCCTTCCTTCTTGAAACTTTTATTCCTTAGCTTCAATAACACCCATTTTCTCTCATCCTAACCCTCTCCTATTCAATGTTTATATACTCTGTACTTCCATCTTTAACCCTAATTTCATTTATTCATCAAATGTTTGAGTTTCTTTTGGGGGGCAGTACCTATGCTACGTACTGTGGATACAGCAGTGAATGAGAGACAGACACAGTATACATGATTAGAGAGCTTACAGTTGAGCAGGGACTATGAGGGGAAGACCTAACCCAAACTAAGGGTTTGGGGGAAGACATTCTTGAGAAAGACAGTTTTAGCTGAGTCCTAAAAAAAGATGAGGCTGAAATGAGGTAAAGAAAGAGACAGAGGTTTGGAGGAATAAGAAGCTTAGAACAGATGAGAAGACAGTTTTGAATAGAGGACACTGAATGTTTCAAAGCAGAATAGGAAAAGCCCTGGAGGTTTCAGGATGTAAAAGTTCAGTATGTGCACTGGAGGGAACTAAAGGGAGAATTAATAATATTTGAATGCTGGAATGCAAGGCTAGAGTCAGACTGTAAAAAGATTTGTAAGAGCAACAGGAAGGCATTGACTGGCTTCTTGCCCTCCTTTTATGACATGTCTTATTCATTCATTCATTTACATATTTATGTATGTATGTATTTATTTATTTTATTAATTTTTTTTGAGAGAGAGGGAGAGAGGGAGAGAGAGAGGGAGGGAGGGAGGGAGGGAGAGAGAGAGAGAGAGAGAGAGAGAGAGAGAGAATGCATGCAGGTAGCAGAGAGGAGCAGAGGGAAAAAGAGAGAATCTTAAGCAGGCTCCAAGCTCAGCAAAGAGCCCAACGTGAGACTCAATCCCATGATCCTGGGATCACAGCCTGAGCCGAAATGAAGAATTGGATGCTCACAACTGAGCCACCCAGTCATCTCCATGACATGTTTTAATTATCTTTAAACAACTTCACTGCCCTATAATTTACATATCACAGATTGCATCTATATAAAGCATATAATTTGATGACAGGTGACAGCTTTATACAACTGTGTAACCACTACTACAATCAAGATAGAAAACATTTTTACCACCCCCTCAAAGTTTCCTTTCATTCCTTTGTCATCCATTCCTCCACCTCTGACCTCAGGTGACAACTGTTCTGTTTTCTATCACTATAGATTAGTTTCCTTTTTCTACAATACTTATATAAATGGAATCATAAGTATGTACTGTTCTATGTTGGGCTTCTTTCAGCATAATGGTTTGGGGATTCATCTATATTGTTGAGTGTATCAGTAATTCATTCCTTTTTATTGCTGAGTAATATTTTACTCTCCAGATTTATCACATTTTGTTCATCCATTCACCTGCTGATTGACATTTGGGTTTTTCTAGTTTAAGGCTTTTGTTAATATAGCTATTGTGGATGTTTGTGCATAATTTTTTTGTTGTGTGGTCATATGTTTTTATTTCTCTTGGGTAAATATCTAGGAGTGGAATGGTCTGGGTCATACGGTAAGTATATAATTAACTTTATAAGAAACTGCTAAGCAGTTTTCCAAAGTGGTTGTACACTTTTATACTCCCACCAGCAGATGAGAATTGTAGTTGTTCTACATCCACACTAATACTTAGTATTGTAAGTCTTTTTTACTTTTTTTTTTATGGTGAAAAAGGTTATATTTAGATTTAGCCAGCTGGACTCAATTTAGATGATCCCAATTTTGTTGGCAACATCCAAACCTTTACAGTCAGGAGCCAGTTGAACATATGCCTTCTTTTCTCCATCGGGCCTGATTATCAGAGTGTTGACCTTGGCCACATCAATGTCACAGAGCTTCTTCACAGCCTGTCTGATCTGGTGCTTGTTGGCCTTGACATCCACAATGAACACAAGTATGTTGTTGCTTTCTATTTTCTGCATGGCTGACTTGGTAGTCAGGGGGAACTTGATGATGGCATAGTGGTCAGCTTGTTTCTCCTGGGGGCTCTCTTTCAAGGATATTTCAGCTGTCTTTGGAGATGCAAGGTCTTGGGCCACTGAATGTAGATGATGTGCAGATCTTTTTTGCGTGTGACTATGGACGCCTTTCAGCACTGCTATCTTGGCCTTCAAAGCCTTTGCTTTGGGTTCAGCTTTGGAAGAGGCAGGGCTTCCTTCATCACCTTTGGCACCATCCTTGAGAAAAGACTGTAAGTCTTTTTAATGTAGGTCATTTTAGGGGTGCTTGGGTGGCTTAGTCGGTTAAGCATCTGATTCTTGATTTCGGCTAAGGTCATGATCTCACAGTTCATGAGTTTGAGCCCCACATCAGGCTCTGCACTGATAGTGAGGAGCTTGTTTGGGATTCTCTCTCTCCCTCTCTCTATGCCCCTCACGTGCGCACTCTCTCTCTCTCAAAATAAATAAATAAACTTTTAAAAAAGTGTAGGCCATTTTAATGGGTATAGAGTAATGCCCCACTGTGGCTTTAATTTGCATTTTCTTGGTGACTAATGACATTGAGCACCTTTTCATATGCTTATTTGCCATCACCAGTCTTCTTTGATGAAAAATCCATTCAAGGGGCGCCTGGGTGGCGCAGTCGGTTAAGCGTCCGACTTCAGCCAGGTCACGATCTCGCGGTCCGTGAGTTTGAGCCCCGCGTCGGGCTCTGGGCTGATGGCTCAGAGCCTGGAGCCTGTTTCAGATTCTGTGTCTCCCTCTCTCTCTGCCCCTCCCCCGTTCATGCTCTGTCTCTCTCTGTCCCAAAAATAAATAAAATGTTGAAAAAAAATTAAAAAAAAAATCCATTCAAATCTTTTGCTCATTTTTAAAAATTGGGTTGTCTTATTGATTGATTGATTGATTGATTATTGAAATATAATTGACACATAATGTTACATTAGTTTCGAGTATATAACATAATGATCAGGACAATTATGCTGTGTTCATGACAGGTATAGCTACCATCTGTCACCAAACAATGCTATATAACACTACCATTGACTATATTCCCTATACTGTACTTTTTAATCCCTTTGACTTATTCATTCCATAACCAGAAGTGTACCTCCCACTCTTCTTCACCCATTTTCCCCATGGGTTATCTTCTTTTTATGGAGATTTAGGAAGTTTTTATACATTCTTAAATAATTTTTCTGTCTGTTAAGTATACTGTGAATATGTCTTCCAATCTGTGTCTTGCTTTTTTTCTTTTAAAAAATAGTGCTTTTTGAGTTTTTAATTTTGATGGTCTGATTTAACAGCATTTTTTCCTTACGTTCATGCTTTTTGTGCCCTCAAAAATCCATTCCTATCCTAAGTCACAAATATTTTCTCTTGCGTTAACTTCTAAAAGATTCATAGTTTCACCTTTTACATTTAGGTCTGTGATTCAAGTTAATTTTGTATATGTTGTAAGGTGGCAGTTATTGTTCTTTTGTTTCCCCATTCCAACTTTGTTCTTTTTTTTTTTTTTTTTTTTTGTAAACTGCTTTGGCTATTCTATGTTGTTTGCATTTTCAGATACATTTTATTTAAAAAAAAATTTTTTTTAACATTTATTTATTTTTGAGACAGAGAGAGAGCATGAACAGGGGAGGGTCAGAGAAAGAAGGAGACACAGAATCTGAAACAGGCTCCAGGCTCTGAGCTGTCAGCACAGAGCCCGACGTGGGGCTCGAACCCACAGACCACGAGATCATGACCTGAGCTGAAGTCGGATGCCCAACCGACTGAGCCACCCAGGCGCCCCTTCAGATACATTTTAGAATCAGCTTGTCAGTTTCAATAACAAAAAGTCTGCTGGAGTTTTTATTGACGCTTGTATTAGTTTCTTCCTAGCGCTGTCATAACAAAGCACCACAAACTCAGTGGCACTTAAAACTTAAAACAAATGAAATTTATTTCCTCATAATTCTGGAGGCTAGAAGTCTAAAATTAAGAGGGCCACACTTTCTCTTTGAAGATTCTAGGGAAAGATCCTTTCTTTCCTTTTTCTTAGCTTCTAGTGATTGCTAGCAATCCTTGTCATTCAAGGATTATAGATTTATCACTTCAGTCAAGGCCTCCATCAATTCATGACCTTCTTTCCTGTGTGTCTTTGTGTAACCATGTCCAAATGCCCTCTTATAAGGATACAAGACATTGGATTAGGGTCCACACTAATCCAGTAACCCATAACACTATGTATCAGCACTATGGACTATTAAGAACCCACAGGAGGGGCACCTGGGTGGCTCAGTTGGTTAAGCGTCTAACTTCAACTCAGGTCATGATCTCATAGTTCATGGGTTCGAGCCCCGCACCCAGGCTCTTGCTGACAGCTTGCAGCCTGGAGCCTGCTTTGGATTCTGTGTCTCCCTCTCTATCTGCCCCTTCCCCACTTGCACTCTGTCTCTCTCAAAAATAAATAAGCATTGAAAAAAATAAAGAGCCCATAGGAAAAAAGTTTTAATCTGCTCCTTCCTTAAGGAACTTAAAATTTTGTTGAGAAGACAACGTTAACATACAAGAAACTACTAGTGAAAATGAAAAACAAAATAAATAGTGTGGCTCAGTCAGTAAGTGTAAAGAGTGTATAAGGAAGGAAAAGCATGCCCTGGGTCAGAAGTCTCGGACATAGATCAAAAGCTGGGCAAAAGATGATAGAATACATACACAGAAAAGAGGTAAGAGACAAGAAAAGGAACAAAAGTACAAAAAACAGGAATTAACATGACACAGAAAGGCAGGTGGGAAGACAAAAGTAAGCAAAACAACATGTCTGTATCACACTTTGAGTCAGGAGATAGTGGGAGACAAGGTAGTTAAAGCCACTTCATGGAAGACATTAAAGGTTAGACATCATAATTAATGCAGTGATATAAGCCCTCTGAAAGTAAGGTTTGAGGAAGATCAGATTTGCTTAAGGGAGAGAACAGAATGAAAGAAATAGAGACCTAGGCAAGGAGACTAGTTAGGAAGCTACTGCTGCTTCCTTTTCAATCAATTCTCTATTCTGCTACCAGAGTGATGTTTTTTAGCTCAATTTGATCAAGGAACTCCTCTGTATGTTGAATCACTGAATATGAGATGCTAGGAATAAAAGACGACACCAAAATTTCTAACCTCCGTCGTTTTTTTTTTTTTCCTAACTTCATTCTCAATAATGGTTGCATGATCAAGAAAGTATAAAAGGAATATAGTTTGGAGAGGAAGTATGAATTTGTATGGTTTATGAATAATTTGAAGTAGCAATTAAATTACAGCTAGAATTTGGCAGATTATGACTGGTGAAACAGAGGCAAAGGCAGGAATTACCAGGTGCAGCATGTTAGAAGAACTGTAGAAGGCTGATCCTTAAATCACAGAGGAACAGGCAGGCCTCCAGGGAGCCTGTTAAGGAAAATATGGGAGGAGTGAACTAAGCCTAACTAAAAATGGACCAGGAAATGGGGTAAGAGAAAAAGTCAAACAACCAGGACCAAAGGGTGAGGCAGGTAGGCTGGAGGTGGGACAGGATGTTGGGCAGGAACTCTCTTCATCCTGGAGAGAAGGCAGGATGTAGCTGTGGAATAAGGAAGTAGATATGGAATAATAGTGGCTAATACAACACTTACTAAACATTTCTTTCTTTTTCTTTCTGTCTCTCTTTCTTTCTACTATATAGTAGGCATTATTCTGAGCATGTTAATGATTTATTCATTTAAACTTTTAAGAATGAGAGGTAACTATTATTGTCCTCATTTTACAGATGAGCAAAGTGAGACAGAGAGAAATTAAGTCATTTGCCCAAGGTTATACACATACTAAATGGCAGTGCCAAGAGTCGAGTCCACAGTAATAGACATCCACTGTGCCAAGGTTTTACATATACACATTTCGTATGTGTCTGAGCGTTGTATACACACACACACATGCTAAGGATATTTTTTGGAGGAAAAAAAAGTAATATGTTTCTCATCCTCCTTTCTGGCACATTACCTTTTCCCTATTTAAACAAAGGTATATACTGCCTCAGGGAAGATTGTGGTTGTTAAAGGGAAAAGAGACTATTTATTATTCTGCTTCAAACCTCAAAACTGACTTTTTATTTTGCATTTGTAATAATGCAACCATTTGGGGGAGGTCTGTTTCTACATTATAATGACTCCTTTTAATTATCAAGAACTTGACTTGGCTCATGTGGACCATACAGCTTTAATGTAAATTATACATTGGAAGAATTCAAGTTCAGATCAGAAAAATGCTCTTACACACAGGAAGGAGAAGGAAGGCCCTTTCTGACATAAAGAGGAAAAAAAGGCATTGTGCGTGTCACAGATTCCGCCCAAATCCATATATTGAAGCCTCAAATCCCAGAACCTCAGAATGTAACCTATTTGGAAATAAGGTCTTTAAAGAGGTGATTAAGTTAACATGAGGTCATTAGGGTGGGGCCCTAAACCCACTGTGACTGGTGTCCTTCTAAGCAGAGGAAGAGATGCCAGGGACTCGTGTGCAAAGGGGAACAAACATGTAATAACAAAACAGCAAGAGGCAGCCATCTGTAAGCCAAGGAGAGAGGGCCCAGACGAAACCAATCTGTTGTACTTCAACCTTGGACTTTCAGACTCCAGAACTGTGAGAACATAAATTTCTGTTGTTTTTACCAATCCAGTCTGTAGCATTGTATATGGGAGTCCTAGCAAACTAATACAACCCTCTAGGGGGGACTCCTTTAGGAGAAGGCAAAAAATAAGATAAAATATGGGGGAATCCCAGAGAAGTAGGGCTTGCTTCTTACTTCACTGGACAACTTAAGCTCCTTTAAGTTATTTCTGTATTCTAACAGGTTGAAAATGGCAGGATAGTATAATAAATTGGAAGAAGTCCAACATCACCTTTCTAATTCCTTTGGAGCAGGGATTCCTAGATTTCCAAAGCTAGCCTGACAGTAGCAGTGAGCACACCTAGCACCTAGATCTTAGTCTCTAATACTCTTTTCCAATAAAAGGAACAAAGACTCCTTGGAGAAATTGCTGATTCTAGGACTGGGGCAGGAAATATATAAGATGACCTGGAAGCATCTTGTAGTGCCAGAAAGCAAGTAGGGAGCATGTCACAGTGATGGGTATTATGTCAAAAGGGATACAGAAGGCAACTCAAAGAACTCCCAGTGGTAAAAATTATAACAATTTGAGCAAAAGAATAAATACAATGGCATTGGATTATAACTTAAAGTATAAAATAAATATCCATGGGTCCATACTAATATAAATAAATGATTGAATAAATTAATAAATGAAGGAAAAGAGACAAAGGTCCACACAGAAGAATTCCAAATGATTTATGTAGATACTCTGACCTTAAGGAGGTAGAGTATAATTCCCCACTAAGTGCGGGCTGCACATAGCACCTTCCTTCCAAAGAGTACAGTATGGAAAAGGAGAAAAAAAGACTAATTTTATGGTACTTTACAGTAGAGAAACCTGACAAACAGGCAGAGAAACCTGACAAACAGATCAAGCCAGGTGATCAAGGTTAACATCAACAGTGATAAGTCATTTTGAGAGATATACCATTAATATGATGTAATTAAGAATTACAGTTTACCTCTGTGGTCTTCTTCCCCAAAACCATAAAAACCACAATCCCAATCTAATCCTGAGAAAAGCATCAGACAAGTCCCAGTTGAGAAATATCTGACCAGTAATTGCTTTTGACAGCTTTAAAACTGTCAAAGTCATCAAGAATAAACTGTCAGAACCAAAAGGAACCTACAGACACATAATGACTAAACGTAATGTGGTACTCTGGATGGGATCCTGGAACAGAAAAAAAGACATAAGGGAAAAAATGAGGAAACTGGAATAAAGTATAGACTGTAGTTAATAACAATGTATCAAAAGGGGTTCATTAATTATGCAAATGTACCATAGCAATGTAAGATGCTAATAACAGGAAATACTAGGTGTGGGGTATATGGGAACCCTCTTGCAATAATTCCATGTATCTAAAATTGTTCTAAAACAAATGTTTATTAAAAAAAGAAGAAGAGGGGCGCCTGGGTGGCGCAGTCGGTTAAGCGTCCGACTTCAACCAGGTCACGATCTCGTCGTCCGTGAGTTCGAGCCCCGCATCAGGCATCTGGGCTGATGGCTCAGAGCCTGGAGCCTGTTTCCGATTCTGTGTCTCCCTCTCTCTCTGCCCCTCCCTCGTTCATGCTCTGTCTCTCTCTGTCCCAAAAATAAATAAACGTTTAAAAAAAAAAAATAAATAAAAAAAAAAAATAAATAAAAAAAATAAAAAAAGAAGAAGAGGGGCGCCCGGGTGGCTCAGTCGGTTGAGCATCCGACTTCGGCTCAGGTCATGATCTCACGGTTCGTGAGTTCGAGCCCCACATCAGGCATTGTGCTGACAGCTCAGAGCCTGGAGCCTGCTTCAGATCTGTGTCCCTCTCTCTCTCTCTCTGCTCCTCCCCTGCTCACATTCTGTCTCTCTCTCTCAAAAATAAATAAATGTTTGGGGCGCCTGGGTGGCGCAGTCGGTTAAGCGTCCGACTTCAGCCAGGTCACGATCTCGTGGTCCGTGAGTTCGAGCCCCGCGTCAGGCTCTGGGCTGATGGCTCGGAGCCTGGAGCCTGTTTCCGATTCTGTGTCTCCCTCTCTCTGCCCCTCCCCCGTTCATGCTCTGTCTCTCTCTCTCTGTCCCAAAAATAAATAAATGTTGAAAAAAAATTTAAAAAAAATAAATAAATGTTTAAAAAAATTAAAAAAGAAGAAGAAGAAGAAGAAGAAGAAGAAGAAGAAGAAGAAGAAGAAGAAGAAAGCCTGAGCAAGGGACTACCTTGCCAACACTCCCTATCCACACATCATACCTAAGGCATCTCAGCAGGGCAAAAGAACTTTTGGTGTGGAACATCTATTGGGAAGAGGGGAGTATACAGGGGGTGATGCCTCCATAGGATCATGATCTCCAAAAAAGAGTAAAAGTACCTAGTGTCAGGCATCTAAACACCACTGTTGATACTTTGATAAAGACACTATTGATAAGATAAAGACCACTGAAGACCACCAAAATATGCAGATCTGAGGTCACTACCCACATTGCCTTGGGAACATATGAAACTTAACCCACCCCTC
Organism: Lynx canadensis; assembly: GCF_007474595.2. NCBI lineage: Eukaryota > Metazoa > Chordata > Mammalia > Carnivora > Felidae > Lynx > Lynx canadensis. Next base: position 58,999,824 of record NC_044308.2, read on the forward strand.
AGACACTACCCTGACAATGAGAATGTTAACAGGACACCTTAGGATGCAATTAAGGAAATCTCAACTTGACTGAAACAATAAGGAAACATTTTGTATCTCACATAACAAGTACCAATATTCTATTGCAACATTCTACTCCATAATGTTCAGTGCCTCATTCATTCTCTAGCTAACTCTCCTGGCACTCTGGTTGTCTCCATTTCAGGTATCACATGCAGAAGGCACAACATCTGGCAGCAGAAAAGACCACCTCTTCAAGTGAGACTCTTGAAGGATTCTTGTCAGATATTTTCTAGACTGTCTCTCAGTATGAGTCTGTCTGATGCTTTCTTGTGATTAGACTAAGGATTTTAGATTTGGGGTAAGAATACCATAGAGATGCAAGTGCGATTCTTTTAAGGAATTAGGAAACTTCCCCTCACAACTCACCAGCCACACATCATAAGCTCCTTCCTAAATTAATCAGTAGGAAGAATAATGAAATTACCATAATCACTTTAGACCAATCAGGACTTACTCCTGAATCACAAAGGCAAGTATATATACCAAACAAAATAGGGCTGGTCTGCAAAAATGAAGGAGGGTGTGAATGGATACTGAGCAGGCCACCACCAGTGTCTATAGGTAAAAACCCTGAAAGGCAGAGCCTTTACTCAAGAGAATACATTAAATGAACAAATCTGTTTTAAAATAGAAGACACACTTTTCATTGTCCAATTTACTTCTTCCTCCAACACTATCACCACCCAGAGGGAATTTTAGATCTGTTATAGAAAATAAGAAAGTTTCAGGCTTTGTTTTTTCTACAATCTGATTTGTAACATGTCAAGTTTGATACTTCTACATACATGTGATCTCAGATCTGTATAATACCTAGGTAAGTACTAAGCTCTCCATCTTACAGATGAGGAAATGAATCCAAAGTAGTTAAATAACTTGCCCAACATCACAGCTAGAAACTGAATTAGATTTCTAAGCTGTATCTGCAGTCTTCAAAGCTTGAAATGTTTTTTTAAGATACCATATACTTCCCCAGATATCAAGGGAGTAGAGGCAATAAACAAAAGACCTCTAACAGATAAATTTCATCTACAGCTCATCTAGACCAACATGACCCTTTCTGTTAGCAGCTCAAAGAATAAACATGCATACACACTCCAACAAAGATGCTATCGCTAGCTCAAAATATGAAACTGACACACAAGTAAGAGATTTAGATTTGCAAGCCAGTTGCATAAAATTAACTAAACAGAAGTAGTTAAGATACCTAGGGCAACATTTCTCAATGCTTTGCTGGATTCTTCTGTACCATGATAACAAGTAGGCCATGAAAATAGTAATCTGTGATCAAATAAACTGAGAGACTAGGTGAAACAAAATTAAACAGCCTTATTAACCAACAGATTTCTCAGAGCCTTTATACACCAGCAGGCATTATGAACTCTAAGAAGAGTATATTCTACTTATAGTATTTACAGTGCTTTAGGTTTATTTATTTATTTTGAGAGAGAGCGAGCGAGTGCAGAGGAGGAGGAGAGAAAGAGGGAGAGAGAATCCCAAGCAGACTCCTCACTGTCAGCTCTGACTTGAACCATGAGATCATGACCTGAACTGAAATCAACAGGAGGACACTTAACCAACTGAGCCCTTCAGGCGCCCCCTCTACTTACAGTATTTAACATTTATCTTAAAAAAAGCTCTTTCCTTTTTTAATCCTGACCACTTATAAACAATTCCTAGGAAAGTATTCTGTTTAACACCATTTTGAGAAACACTACTCTAAGGGGGGCAAAGGCAAAGGCCCAAGAATACAATCCATTATTAGGGGGCTGGAGGCAAACAAACAAACAAACAAATCCAATAAAGAATACAGTGGGGGCGCCTGGGTGGCGCAGTCGGTTAAGCGTCCGACTTCAGCCAGGTCACGATCTCGCGGTCCGGGAGTTCGAGCCCCGCGTCGGGCTCTGGGCTGATGGCTCAGAGCCTGGAGCCTGTTTCCGATTCTGTGTCTCCCTCTCTCTCTGCTCCTCGCCCGTTCATGCTCTGTCTCTCTCTGTCCCAAAAATAAATAAACGTTGAAAAAAAAAATTAAAAAAAAAAAAAAGAATACAGTGAAGAAAGTAGGAAGCAAATATGGATAATTCAATATTATAGAAGCAAGAAAGGAGATGGTTTCTAAAGAGACAATCAACAAAACTAAACTACTGAGATATTAAATAAATTGAGAATAAAAAGTGTTTCGATTGGACTAGGAAAACTGTCACTTGTGACCTTTAGGAGAATAATAGCTTCAGAAAGGGGGAGAAAAGAAGGATGACAGGCAGAATATAAAAGGTTAGGATGGAAATGATAAAAGAAGTAGATGAAGCATTTAGAGACCACCAATAACTCTAGTTTAGCAGTGAAAATAAAAAAAGAAATTGGTTGGTTGGGAGAAGGGAGCATATAGAGCAATAAAAAAAAAAAAATTTAGAATGGGGTCACATGCACCTGGTTGAAGGTAAAAGTGAAACCATACTGAAAGAAACATAATAACAGATCAGTAGATGGAAGAAATGGAATCCAGAGTATAAATGACTAGAAAAGACATCTTTCCTCTCAGCTTGGAGAGAATTTGAATAGCAATGCCTAGCCAAATCTGAAGACCTTCTTTTAATACTCAAAAATTTCATAGATTTCTTCCTACTCCACTCAAGAGAATTTTTCAGTCTTTAGAGTTCAGTGTATATAGCAAGGGTATAAATTTGCTGATCTGTTGCTCCTGTCAGAGGATGTCTGTTGTGGGGGAAAGCAGAGGGTTACAGAGCTGCAATTAACTAAGGGCCCCAATCTGCATGTAATAAGAAGGTGTAGGCAAGTGACAATAGGGAAGTTGGGAGCTCATGGGATTTTAATTTATAATGACTTACTATAAATGATTTTTATATACAAAATAAAAGCTTAGGAACACACAGAAAACAATGTGAAGATTACCAAAGAAGGGTCTAGAAAAAAAAAAGGCATCTACTTAGTCCACCCATAAATTTCCACAACTCTGCTATACCAACAGAAGTGGCATAAGTCATAAATTTATATATTTATAATGTATAAATTATACATAAATTTATAATGTAACTTCAGGGGCACCTGGGTGGCTCAGTGAGTTGAGCGTTGGACTCTTGATGTCAGCTCAGGTCATGATCTCATGGTTCCTGAGTTCGAGCCCCGCGACCAGCTCTGTGCTGACAGTGCGGAGCCTACTTGGGATTCTCTGTCTCTCTCTCTCTTTCTGCCTCTCCCCTGCTCATTCGTGGGCACGCGGGGACACAGGCACACACACACTCTCTCTCTCTCTCTCAAAAAAACCAAACATTTAACATAAAAAATAATAATATAACTCCAATATGCTGGTGAGAAAAAAGACTAGTAGCAGGTCTGGTTACAGTACAGCTTTAAACTTTTTAAATTTAAACTTTGTATGGCATTCCATCTGCATAAAACATCAACCCTAAGCGCTACTTAAGCATGGAAATTTTCATTTTTATTTCTTTCAAGAATAGCAAGGACACTGACACGAGATTCTGTTGCTTGTAACAGTATTACAGATTCTTCCTTTTTGGCTAATTTCATCAACAATTCAAATTGAGTACATAATTTTGCATTAACTATGCCAAAGTCACAAGTGTGGCTCATATACGGCTCCAGGGCCCATTTATCATAACGTTTTGATCACAAAAAAAAAAAAAAAAAAAGGCTGTAGCATCTGATTCTTCAACTACTTAATATATCCACCTACAGAGGTTAATAAAAATCATACTGCTTAAAATAAACATAGGTACAGGAGTCTGAGGAGGCCCATTCTTTAAACGAAGAAATTAATATTGATCAGTGTGCACGGAATAAGGATAAGGCAACAATACCTACACCAAAACTGGCAGTCTCCAGATTTGTGTATCTGTAAACCTAAGGCAGCCACATAGGCCAGATGACTGCTACTGCCAGCTCAGCAGCTGAGCTTGGAGAACAGGCGGTATCCACACACAGGCCACATTTGAGAACCAGAACTTGTGGCCAGTTTCGCCTGGTAGCGACTGGAGAACGTGGCAGTGATAAACCGGGAAAAGTCTGATAGAAAAAGGGTTACTGGCGGTAAGGGGAGCCTCCAAGGCTGCAATCCCGGAAGGCATAAAGTAGCCGCGGTAGGCTAATGCCCCTACGCCGGGTTAAAGGAAAGTAGGAGGACTGAGAGGAGAGGGCTCGTCCTTACCTTGTCATCCTCGCATCTTTTCCCCAGGCCCTCCCTGGCCTGCAGCCGGCTGCTGAGGCGGCCGTAGTCGGCCTCCTTCTGGTCGATCTGTTTCTTGTGCGAGTCCACCAAGAGCAGGAGGTCCGAATTGCGCTTCTCCAGGCGCCCACGGGCCACCTCGGTGCGCTGGACCTGGCCCTGCAGCTCCGCCACCTCCTCCTGAAGCAGGACGTGGCGGGAGGAGATACTCCAGTAGTTGAAGGCGAGGACCGCGATCACCACCAGCAGCACCACCAACACGAAGGAGGGCAGGCGGCCGGCCCGCCGGTTAGCCCCGAAACCCACCATGGGGTCGAACTAGGCTGTGCCCTGGGGCCTCGCCGCGGACACCTGCGGCCAGAATCTCAGGCCTCAGTAGCTGAGTTGCCTGGGGGACGCGGCCCCAGGGCCGGCCGAAGGAGGAGGCGGGCCAATCTGCCTGCCTGAGAGCCGGAGAAGGGGGCGGGGCCGCAAGCCGCAGGCCCCTCCCCGCCCCCCCTCCTCAAATCAGGCCAAAGCGTGTTCCCAAAGCTTTGAAAACGACCCTGCACAATCCGGGTAGAACCAGGAGAACCCAGTCGCCTGCACCCGGGACCCAACACCTCAGGGCTGGGGGGCGGGGAAAGGTGCCGGAAGGGGGCGGATTTAACTCTGGCCCCGCCCATTGGCTGGGTCCGGGTCGCTTAGGGGGCCATTGCCTAGTTTCCGCCGACGCCCCCTCTTCTCGCGAGAAAGTGAGTTTCTCTCGCCCTTTGCAGTCTTATCTCGCGAGTGTTATCTCTGTTGGGAAGAGTGTTGTGTTAATTTTGGTGCTTTGTGTTAGCTCTTGTACCTGAATTCGAATCTCTTCAATTTTTTACCCTGATTCCCTTGACCCAAGGTCCAGGGAGTGCCTACCCTACCCTGACTCTCGTGCGAGTTTTCGTCTTTGAGGACATCTGCGGTTGCGACCGCTTTGTAGGGATAACAGTCGGTGAGATGCGGCAGAAAGGGCGACTAGAAGGGCTCTGTTTTGCTTCAGTAGATAGATTTTCTCGTCTGTGCTGACGATGTGGAGAGTAAACAACAAATACCATAAAATAGTGGTGCTCCCAATATTACAAAGACAAATCAAGAAAAACTAAGCTTTATAACTGAACGGGGTGGTGCCAGCCAGGTTTCCAAGGTTACTCCTTGCACGGAAGGGAAGAACTTAAGAATGTGTGAGTTCTTAAACTTACTGCTGCTTTTGCTTTGAGACAGGCTTCCAAATAGAAAGTCCAGAAGCTACCTCAATGAATGATAACTAATGCTATTACTGACAGCACACTCTGAATTAGAAATAGCTCTTTTACAAATTATTTTTGCATGCCTAGTCTCATGTTATCTTCTCAACAACACAGTTATACAGATGAGGAATCTAATACAAAAAACTGTTCCAGAAACTTTCTCAAAGTCCCTTATCTTGTTTGGGACTTGTTAGACTTGGAGCCAGATCACTGTTCCCTTAACTTTATTGCTCTTTGCATTATACCAGGCTAACCGTTGCTATACGTTCAGCATTAATCACCGTGAGGAAGAAAAAGCCCCACCTCTTTTGTTTTTTCTGCAGATTTCCTTTGTCGTGGCATTAAAAAAATTTGTTAAGTTATTGGCTGTTTAAGGAGAAGATGGAGTTGCTTTATGTTTCAAACTTCAGTTTCAAGAACTTCCATAAGAATAGAATCTCAAGAATGAAAAAAAACTGGTATTTTCATTCAAATCAGGGCAAAAAGGGGGCGCCTGGGTGGCGCAGTCGGTTAAAACGTCCGACTTCAGCCAGGTCAGGATCTCGCGGTCCGTGAGTTCGAGCCCCGCGTCAGGCTCTGGGCTGATGGCTCGGAGCCTGGAGCCTGTTTCCGATTCTGTGTCTCCCTCTCTCTCTGCCCCTCCCCCGTTCATGCTCTGTCTCTCTCTGTCCCAAAAATAAATAAATGTTGAAAAAAAAAATTCAAATCAGGGCAAAAAGACTTGTCATCTTTGAATAATTATCCTATGCATCCTGTCCGTTTCAAAAATGAAGTAACTTGCCTAGAAGTTAGTAGCCTGGAAGAATTATTGCACCTTTAAGAGTGATGATTTCTCTCTCATAGTTACATAAAAAACAAGTAATGCCAAAATTATTAATCTTTAGTTCACATCAAACTTGAATTCTTTGCTCCAGCTTCATGAGATCACATAAATCCCCTTCACTCTCAAATGACAAGCAGACTTTGGCAAAAGGGAGCAAAGCAAAAATAGAAGATCATTGACTATAATGACCCTTCCCATGTATCCTTTTCCTCAACTTCATAATGGCCTTGCTTTGTGTAGCCAGCAGTTGAAAATTAACTATAAAATAGTATTAACTGCTTAAGATATTACTCTTGCAAAAATGTTTTCATTTTTATATGGGATTCTGACATATAAAAATTTAATATTGTACAAAACACATTCACATACATTTTTTTTTTTCAACGTTTATTTATTTTTGGGACAGAGAGAGACAGAGCATGAACGGGGGAGGGGCAGAGAGAGAGGGAGACACAGAACCGGAAACAGGCTCCAGGCTCTGAGCCATCAGCCCAGAGCCTGACGCGGGGCTCGAACTCACGGACCGCGAGATTGTGACCTGGCTGAAGTCGGACGCTTAACCGACTGCGCCACCCAGGCGCCCCTCACATACATTTTTTAAATAGATGCTTAAAAGAACTATTTGTTTCTTAGTCCATTATTCCATTTTACACATGCAGAAGTAATGTGCTTAAAGTGATATGTCTGGCAAGTGGCAGGGCTGATCTTAAAAACCAACCCTATTTCGACTCTGCCCCCAGGGAAAAAATTTTTTTATTCCATTTTGATGGTTACCTCTTCAAGCTATTCTCCCTACTAAAGGAACCAAATCCACATATCATCATGACAGTGTATAAGCACTTTCCTATAGATGGTTCTGGATTAGGCATTAAACAAATGGAAGTAAAAGTCAATTCCTTAAGCCAGGTGATCAAGGTTAGCAACAACATTGATAAGTCATGTTATTAGTATGTATCCTTGATATGATGTGATGGGAGCACCACTCTGTGGTTTTCCTCCCCAAAACTCTTAATTCTAGTCTAATCGTTAGAAAAAAATATCACACAAATTCCAATTGCCTCAACTGGACCAGTAATCCTACAAAGTGTCAAGGTCATCAAAAACAAGGAAAGTCTGAGAAACTTTCACAGGCAAAAGAAGCATGAGGAGACATAACTACTAAATGTAATGTGGTATCCTGGGTAGGATCCTAGAACAGAAAAAGGACATTAGGGGAAGATGAAGGAAATTTGAATAAAATATGAACTTTAGTTAATAATAATGCATTAATTGATTGTTATAGATGTACCATGCTCATATAGGGTGTTAATAATGGGGGAGATTGGATGTGAGGTATGTGAGAGTTCTTTAATATTTTCACTATTTTTCTGTATTTCTAAAACTGCTGTAAAATAAAATTATTTTTCAAACACCAGTTTCTATCTTTTGGAATACCTTTTAGGTTATAATGTGTAGACATAAATATGTTCATATAGCTGAAAAGGCAGTATAATCACAGAGAAATAATGTTTTAAGATTTATTTTCAGGGTAAGCATCTATTATAAAGTGGCAAGTAAGGTTGAATAACAGGAATTTTGTGTTTAAATTGAGTTTTCTTTAAGGGCAACAATCATGTCATTTATTTCTCTTGTGCAATCGAGACCCTTTTTGAGCTCAGAACACTATTTGGCATATGTCTTCAGTTTATGTTGACTCAAAAAATTTTATATGCTGCAATTGAGCAGAGGAGTGGATTATCTCATAGCTTATTCCTCAATATATCTTTTAAAGATTTTACTTTTAAGCAATCTCTACACCCAACGTGGGGCTCAACCTCACAACCCCAAGATCAAGAGTCACATGCTCTACCAACTGAGCCAGCCAGGTACCTCATTGTTCCTCAATATTTATGACTTTGGGTAGGACTAGATTAGAGAAGGTGGCAGCTCATAGAAATACAAAATAGACAAATATGTTAGGCAAGTTCTTTCCATTGCAAATGGGAAAAAAACAACAACCAAAACTGGTTAAAGCAAAGAGTTATATATATTTTAGAAGCATACTGGAATAGTCCATGGTAATATTGAAAGAGCAACCGGAACTGGGGTACCTATAGGGAACTCAATGCTTCCGTAATTCAGTCTTTTTGTTTCTCCCCCCTGCTTGGCTTTATTCTTTATTTCTTCAGATGGTGCTTTTCTTTGCAGACAAGAAATATGGCCCCAACATCTCCAGGGTCACATCCTGCTAGTTCCATGATCTGAAAAGCAAGGGAAGTCTGTCTTCTAGCTTTCAGTACAAAAATGATGAAGGAAGGATTCTGGTTGTCCAAGCCTGATCATTACACACAACTTATACCCATCACTGTGGCCAGGGAGATAAGGTATTATGATTGGCCCAGCATAAAACGCTCTCCTATGGCCAGTAGTCAGTCTGAAAACAAGAAACAGAAAAAAAAAATGTTGACTCAAACAAATACAACTGAGTTTCCTTTTTCTTGAGATGTATTACCTTCCTTCCAATTAAGAACAGTTAGGGGCGCCTAGGTGGCGCAGTCGGTTAAGCGACCGACTTCAGCCAGGTCACGATCTCGCGGTCCGTGAGTTCGAGCCCCGCATCAGGCTCTGGGCTGATGGCTCAGAGCCTGGAGCCTGTTTCCGATTCTGTGTCTCCCTCTCTCTCTGCCCCTCCCCCGTTCATGCTCTGTCTCTCTCTGTCCCAAAAATAAATAAAAACGTTGAAAAAAAATAAAAAAAAAAAAAAGAACAGTTAATAAGTGAATAAAGACATTGTGTTTCAGGTTGTTTTCCCCAGGAAACAGGCTCTGAGATGGAGATTCATAATAGAAAACATAATAGGATGAAAACGGTATTGGCAGAGGGAGAGTTGGAATGCTATGCAGTCTCAGTGAAAGCTTCAGCCAATGCCAATAGAGCTCTAAACTTTTGCAGCCCTTCAGAGTTGTCCTGAGTCGGAGGGGTTCAGGCCTTTATATTCATAAATCAACCAGGTTTTGGATAGCAAGGGGAAAAGGCCACAGGCTATGTGCTAACTCCAGTCAGTTAATAACAATGCCTGAATTACTGTACTAAAAATAAAAAAATTGACAAAGTGTATCTGAGCTAAGTGAGGAAGAATGCTATGATCAATTAGTAATTTGTCCACAGGCACAGGAGGGGGTATGATGTTATGCATGAGAGGTGGATGCTATGATGCACAACCCGGATCCCCTTTCAGGCATGAAGGACTTATTCCCCTAACTGCTGGGAGTGCTGCCAACAGAGAGCCTTTAGCTATCAGCCCTTTTCAGAATTGCCTCAGTTGAAGAGGACCACCTTGTGAACAGAATGCCCTGTTCCCATGGCAACCAACAATGAATACTAGTCAAGAGAACACACTTTTGTTAAGTTACTTCCTTACATCAAACCCATTTCCTATGGTTGTATAGCAAGAGACAATGTACTGTAGGGGTAATGTGGGCTCTGGAGTAAGAATGTGTGAGTTAAAAGTCTCTGCCTCTTATTAATTTTGTAACACAGGCAAGATACTCAACTTCAGTGCACCAGGTTTCCCATTTCCAAAATGGCATATGAGTTAGGATTAAATTTGGCTCCATATAAGGGGGAGAAATAACTTGAACAAGATAGGATTTTTTTTTCTTTCTTACATAAAATATATTCAGACACAAGCAATCCAAGACTGGTATGTCAGTCTCCTTCAAGCTCACTGTGGTCATCTCTACAGTACAGATCTCGTCTTCACTTCCAGATGTGACTTTCTTGATCCAGGAAGCATAAAAGAAGAAGGGCACCATCCCACCTACCTTCAACTTTTAAGAAGACTTCTCCAAATGTGCATTTCCACTTCCTTCTCATTGATTTGAACCTAGTCACATAGTCACCCCCCAACCCCTAGAGACCAAAGAGGCAAGGAAATATAGTCTTATAGCAACAATGTCTTCAGTTGAAAATTAGGGTCTCTTAGTAAAGGAAAAGAAGGAAAAGTATAGGGAAGCAAAAACAAATTCTGTCACAAATGGGGAAAATAATAATGCCTATCTTATAAGGATGTTGTGTGAATTAAGTGAGTTAATATAGATACCATGCCAAGGAGAAATGAAGACGGTGGAGTAGTGGGAGGACCCTAGGCTTGGTTAGTCCCTTGAACTCAGCTAGATAAATATCAAATCATTCTGAATACTCAAATAGATCTGAGGATTGACAGATCAAACTGCACAACTAGAGAGAAAGAAGAGGCCACATCATGGAAGGTAAGAAATGCAGAGACATGATTTGGTAGAGAAGTGAATCACAGGTGCTGTGGAGGGGAAGGAGCCCTGGCCGTGGAGAGAGGTGTGAGAGAGAGAGGATTGCACAGGGGATGGCACACGGAAAACACTTGCCCAAAACCATTGACTGGGAACACAAAAGGGGCTAATTTTTGTGAATTTTTACAACAATGGGGCTCAAGGACTAGAGTTTTAGAGGTCTGTGGCATGGCAGGTGTGGAGCCCTGTGGGTGCTTCAGTGCTCCTGTGGAGAAGGACAGATAGCCTGGGGGCAAATGTAACCCTCTGAGGATCCCCTGGATGCACTGGGAAAGATGGTTTCCCTTGCATGGAGCACATCTGAGAGAGGTGGCATTGCCTCTCCAGGGACAAAGGAGCTGGCAGGTACCATTTCTCTACCCAACCCCTCAGCATAAACTAATTGCAGTAAGCAGCACTGCACCAACAGGGCCTGCTTAAACCACTTACACCAAGCCCTGCCCCCCTGCACTCTGTAGGTGCTGCTTCTCTGTCAAGTTTTCCTGAGAACCAGCACAGCAGGCACCTCCTGCAGGAGACCAGCATATCCCCCCAACCCCCCCCCCCCAAGCCCAACTCCTGCATGCACCATGTCTACTGACCATAGAGTTCTGCAGAGCTTCAGCTCTAGTGGAAATAGCTTCAGGTCTTTTTTTAACAAGCAGACCAGAGCACACCTAGTTAAAACTTGCCACACTCTGAACAAGGTCAAAACACTTCCCACTGCAAGCAAGGGGAAACTCCGCTGAGAACTGACCTGAGGGAAAGAGCTGACAAAACACAACAGTGGAGTGCACACAGCATTCACAAGAGACACCTTCTGAAGCGCCAGGCCCTGGAAAGTATATGACTGCTTCTTTATAAAGCCCTTACTCTCAGGAGCAGGAAACATAGCAGGCTTTCCTAACACACATCAGAAGACAGAGATGTAGACAAACGCCAACACAGAGGAAACCACCCCAAAAGAAAGAACAAGAAGAGGTCATGGCCAGGAATCTAATCAAAATAGATGTAAGTAATTTGCTTGATCCATAATTTCAGCAATCATAAATAAAGCAGCAGTCATAAGGATACTAGCTGGGCTTGAGAAAAGCATAGAAGAGACCAGGGAATCCCTTACCACGGAGATAAAAGACCTAAAAAATAGTCAGGCTGAAATTAAAAAATGCTATAATCAAGATGCAAAACTAACTGGATGTAATGACCACAAGGATGGAAGAAGCAGAGGAATGAATAAGTGATATAGAAATTAAAATTATAGGGGCGCCTGGGTGGCTCAGTCGGTTGCGTGTTCGACTTCAGCTCAGGTCATGGTCTCATGGTTCGTGGGTTCAAGTCCTGAGTCAGGCTCTGTGCTGACAGCTCAGAGCCTGGAGCCTGCTTCCAATTCTGTGTTTTCCTCTCTGTCCCTCCCCTACTTGTGCTCTGTCTCTCTATGTCTCTCAAAAATAAATAAACGTTAAAAATATTTTTTTAAGAAATTAAAATTATGGAAAATAATGAAGCTGAAAAGAAGGAAAGAAAATATTGGATCATGAATGTAGACTTAGAGAACTCAGCAACTCCATAAAGTATAATAACATTCGTCTCATAGAAGTCCCAGAAGAAGAAGAGAGGGAAAGGGGGACAAAAGGTTTATTTGAGCAAATTATAGCTGAGAACTTCCCTAATCTGGGGACAGAAACAGACACCCAAATCCAGGAGGCACAGAGAACTCTCATCAAAATCAATAAAAGCAGGCCAACACCAAGAAATCCCACAATTAAATTTGCAAAATATACAGGTAAAGTAAAATGCTAAAAGCAGCAAAAGAAATCCCTATCTTACAAGGAAAAACAGGGGTGCCTAGGTGGCTCAGTCGGTTGAGAGTCCAACTTCTGCTCAGGTCATTATCTTGCAGTTTGTGAGTTTGAGCCCCCACACCAGGCTCACTATTGTCAGCATGGAGCCCACTTTGGATTCTCTGTCCCCCACCTCTCCCTTCCCCTTCCCTAATCACTCGTTCTCTCTCAAAGATAAACAAATAAACAAAAACCAAGGGAAAAACATAAGGTTAGCAGCAGAAACTTGGCAGGCCAGAAGGGAGTGGCATTATATAGTCAATGTGTTGAATGAGAGATATACGCAGCCAAGAATACTCTGTCCAATAAAGCTGCCATTCAGAATGAAAGAAGAGATAAAGCATTTCCCAAACAAACAGAAACTAAAGGAGTTCATGACCATTAAACCAGCCTACAAGAAATGTTAAAGGGGACTCTGAGGGGAGAGAAACACCAAAAATGATGAAGACTAGAAAGACATAGGGAAAATTTCTAGAAACAACAACTTAACAGGTAATACAGTGGAACTAAATTCATATTTATCAATAATCACTCTGAATGTAAGTGGACTAAATGCTCCAATCAAAAGACATAAGGTATCAGAATGGATACAAAAATAAAGATCCATCTATATGCTGCCTACAAGAGATTCACTTTAGACCTAAAGACATTTGAAGATTGAAAGTGAGGGGATGGAGAACCATTTATCATGATGATGGATGTCAAAAGAAAGCCAGAGTAGACATATCTATATCAGACAAACTAGGTTTTTGTTTTGTTTTGTTTTGTTTTGTTTTGTTTTGTTCTGTTTTAGAGAGAGAGAGAGAGAGAGAGAGAGTGCGAGTGGAGGAGGGGGCAGAGAGAGAGAGAGAGAGAGAGAGAGAGAGAGAATCCCAAGCAGGCTTCACACTCAGTGCAGAGCCTCACACTGGGCTTAACCCCAAGACCCTGGGTTCATGACCTGAGCAAAACTCAAGAGTCGGGCACTCAACCAACTGAGCCACACAGGTGACCCCAGACAAACTAGATTTTAAACCAAAGACTGTAATAAGAGATGAAGAAGGGCACTATCATAATAAAGGGGTCTATCCAATAAGATCTCACAATTGTAAATATTTATGACATTAACTTGGAAGCACCCAAATACATAAAACAATGACAAACATAAATTGTCATAAATTGATACTAATACAATAATAGTAGAGAATTTTAATACCCCACTTACAACAATGGGCAGATCATATAAGCAGACAATCAACAAAGAAACAATGGCTTTGAATGACACACTGGACCAGATGGACTTAACAGATATATTCAGAACATTTCATCCAAAAGCAGCAGAATACACATTCTTTTCAAGTGCACACAGGATATTCTCCAGAATAGATCACATACTGGATCACAAATCAGGCCTCAATAAGTACAAAAAGATTGAGATCATACCATGCATATTTTCCAAACACAACGCGATGAAACTTGAAGTCAGCTACAAAAAAAAATTTGGAAAGACCACAAATACATGGAGGTTAAAGAATATCCTACTAATTAATGAATGGGTCAACCAGTAAATTAAAGAAGAAATGAAAAAAAATACATGTAAATAAATGATAATGAAAACACATGACCAAAACCTTTGGGATGCAGCAAAAGTGGTCATAAGAGGGAAGTAAATAGCAATACAGGCCTACCTCAAGAAGCAAGAAAAATATCAAATACACAACCTAAACTTACAACTAAAGGAGCTAGTAAAAGAACAACCAATGAAGCCTAAAGCCAGTAGAAAAAGGGAAATAATAAAGGTTAGAGCATAAATAAATGATACAGAAACAAACATACAAACAAAACAATAACAACAACAACAAAAATATTGTAGAATAGATCAATGAAACCAGGAGCTAGTTATTTGAAAGAATTAATAAAATTGATAAATCCCTAGCTAAACTTATCAAAAAGAAAAGAGAAAGGACCCAAATAAATAAAATCACAAATGAGAGAGGAGAAATCACAACTAACACCACAGAAATACAAACAATTAAAAGAGAATATTATGAAAAATTATATGCCAACAAATTGGGCAATCTGGAAAAAATAGATAAATTCCTAGAAACATATAAACTACCAAAACTGAAACAGGAAGAAATAGAAAACTTAAACAGACTGATAACCAACAAAGAAATTAAATCAATAATCAAAAATCTCCCAACAAACAAAAGCCCAGGGCCAGATAAATTCCTAGGAAAATTCTACCAAACATTTAAAGAAGAGTTAATACCTATTCTTCTAAAACTGTTCCAAAAAATAGAAAGGAAAGGAAATTTTCCAAACTCATTCTATGAGGCCAGCATTACCTTGATTCTAAAACCAGACAAGACCCCACTAAAAAGAATTACAGGCCAATATCCCTCATGAACATGGATGCAAAAATTCTCAGCAAAATACTAGCAAATCGAATATAACAGTATATTAAAAGAATCATTCACCATGATAAAGTGGGACTTATTCCTGGGCTGCTGGGGTGGTTCAATATTCACAAATCAATGTGATACACCACATTAATAAAAGAAAGTATAACCAAGTAAGGATAGAGGGAACATATCTCAATATTATAAAGGCCATATATGAAAGATCCATAGCTAATATAATCCTCAATGGGGAAAAATTGAGAGCTTTTCCATTACAGTCAATAATAAGACAGGGATGTCCAATCTCACCATTTTTATTTAAAATAGTACTGGAAGTCCTAGCCTCAGCAATCAGACAACAACAACAACAAAAAAAAATAAATAAAAGGCATCCAAATCAGCAAGGAAGAAGTCAACTTTCACTACTTGCAGATGACATGATACTCTATGTATAAAACCCGAATGACTCCACGAAAATATTGCTAGAACTGATACACACATTTGGTGAAGTCACAGGGTACAAAATCAACATACAGAAATCTGTGGCATTTCTATACACCAATAATGAAACAGAAGAAAGAGAAATGAAGAATCGATCCCATTTACAATTGTACCAAAAACCTTAAGATACCTAGTAATAAACTTAACCAAAGAGGTAAAAGATCTGTACTCTGAAAATTATAGAATACTTAGGAAACGAATTGAAGATAACACAAAGAAGTGGAAAAACATCCCATGCTCATGGATTGGAAAGCAAATATTGTTTAAATGTCTATACTGCCAAAAACGATCTACACATTTAACGCAATCCCTAGCAAAATACCACAAGCATTTTTCACAGAGCTAGAGCAAACAATCCTAAAACTTGTATGGAACCACAAAAGACCCCAAATAGCCAAAGCAATCTCGAAAAAGAAATACAAAGAAAGAGGCATCACAATTCTGAACTACAAAGCTGTATGGTATTGGCACAAAAACAGACACATAGATCAATGGAACAGAATAGAAAACCTAGAAATGAACACACAACTGTATAGTTAGCTAATCTTTGACAAAACAGGAAAGAATATGCAATGGAAAAAAGACAATCTCTTCAACAAATGGTGCTGGAAAAACTGGACAACAACATGCAAAAGAATGAAACTGGACCGCTTTCTTACACCATACACAAAAATAAATTCAAAATGGATGAAAGACCCAAATGTGAGACAGGAAACTGTCAAAATCCTGGAGAAGAACACAGGCAGCAACCTCTTTGACATCAGCCATAGTAACTTCTTACTAGACATGCTGCCAGAGGCAAGGGAAACAAAAGCAAACATGAACTATTGGGACATCATCAAGATGAAAACCTTCTGCACAGTGAAGGAAACAATCAACAAAACTAAAAGGCGACCTATGGAATGGGAGAAGATATTTGCAAATTACATATTTGATAAAGGGTTAGTGTCCAAAATCTATAAAGAACTCATCAAACACAACACTCAAAAAACAAATAATCCAGTTAAGAAGTGGCAGCAGACATGAACAGATATTTTTCCAAAGAAGACATTTTTTTTTTAATTTTTTTTCAACATTTATTTATTTTTTGGGACAGAGAGAGACAGAGCATGAACGGGGGGAGGGGCAGAGAGAGAGGGAGACACAGAATCGGAAACAGGCTCCAGGCTCTGAGCCATCAGCCCAGAGCCCGACGTGGGGCTCGAACTCACGGACCGCGAGATTGTGACCTGGCTGAAGTCGGACGCTTAACCGACTGCGCCACCCAGGCGCCCCTCCAAAGAAGACATTTAAATGACTAACAGACACAGGAAAAGGGGTTCAGCATCATCCATCATCAGGGAAATGCAAATCAAAACCACAGAGACCTCACTTCGCATCTGTCAGAATGGCTAAAATGAACAACACAGAAAACAATTAAGTGTAGGCAAAGATGAGGAGAAAGGGGAACACTTTTGCACTGTTGGTGGAATCCAAACTGGTGCACCCACTCTGGAAAACAGTGTGGAGTTCCTCAAGAAGTACAAATTAGAACTAACCTACGATCCAGCAGTTGCACTACTATGTATTTACCAAAAGGATATAAAAATACTGATGCAAAAGGACACAGGAACCCCATTGTTTACAGCAGTGCTATTGACAATAGCCAAATTATGGAAAGAGCCCAAATGTCCATTGACTGATGAATGGATAAAGAAGATGTGTATATATACACACACAACATCTTCTTTATCCATATACATATATATATAGGAATATTACTCAGCCATCAGAAAACATGAAATTTTACCATTTACAATGATGTTGATGGAGTTAGAGTGCATTACACTAAATGAAATAAGTCAGAGAAAGACAAATACCATATGATTTCACTCATATGCGGAAATTAAGAAACAAAACAGATGAACACGGGGCAAAAAAAGAGACTGGCAAACCATAAAAGAGACTCTTACTATAGAAAACAAACTGAGGGTTGCTGGAGGGGAGGTGGGTGCAAGGACATGTTAAATAGGTGATGAGTATTTAGGAGGGCACTTGCTGTGATGAGCCCTGGGTGTTGTACGTAAGTAATGAATCACAAAATTCTACTATTGAAACTAATACTACACTACATGTTAGTGAAATTTAAATTAAAACTTAAAAAAGAAAAAAATAATAATATATGTACTATGTTTAGAACAGGCACTTAGCAAGTATTCAATACATGCTGCCACCATTACTATTACTGTAGTAATGGTTTTCAGCTTGTGGGGAGAGCATGAACAAACCTGTACCTTCACCATCCTATACATTGAATGAAGAATTTCTACAAAATCTCATTACTTTTTTAAAACGTCTGAGAAGATATTGTGATGAACACAATTGAAATTTATTTAAAATTACTTTTAAATAAAAGTAATTTCATCATAACCTTCATTATACATTTTCGTAATGGACACTATAAGTATAATTGCTATCGCATAATTATCCACACAGTTTCTGACATTAAAAAAGAAGTTCTTATAGTCAAAAGATTGGTAATTTGGGTCCAGAGACCCATATTTTTGGTAGGACTGTAACCTAGCCTCTATCAGTCTCTCCAGACTTATTGTTTCCTTCTATTTCTTACACCCTAGCTCTAAGGATATTCTGTTTCCTGAGCTATATTATATATCTGACACTTTTTTGGTTATTTCATATTGGAATACTTCTCCAAGTTTCTTCAATCTTTCACTACCTTTTATTGATAACTTTATTTACCATTAATAAAAATGATACAAATTTTTCAGTACTTATACAATCACAATTATATTGTTAATATAATAGTTAATTGAGAAACTACTTAATTCAAAAGGTTATTACAAAGTAAGAAAATGCTTTTTTTTAATTTTTTAAATGTTTATATATTTTTGAGAGAGACAAGAGAGCACAAGCAGGGGAGGGGCAGAGAGGGATGGAAAGAGAGGATCTGAAATGGGCTCTATGTTGACAGCAGAGAGCCCCATATGGGGCTCAAACTCACTAACCATGAAATCATGACCTGAGCCAAAGTCCGATGCTTAACCGACTAAGCCACTCAGGCACCCCAAGTGAGTAATGCTTTTAAATAAAATTTTTAAAAACTCATTATTATGGCATTGGGTTATTAGAAACCTACTTTATTTAAGCCTTTATATCATGGAGTATGCATTAATTAATTGCTTGATTAATTAATCAAATACTCATTGAGTGTCTGTTGTGTGCCAGATAGTGTTGTAGGTAGGAGGAGTTGCAGAGCATACTGCAGGGGCAGAGGGTTCTCCTGAAACTTCTTGTCTCTTCCTCCTTTACCAATGCCTAACAGAAATAGTCCATCTCCTTTAAAACATTTTGACACCTCCCACCCCCTGCTGCTCTCAAGTAAAAGTGACCCCCATCTTAAGTGTGCTTCATGATATTTTCTAGATTACTATCATAACAGTTTATTTGCTGTGACACATCATCCTCTTACTAGACTTTAAAAATTTTTTTTCAACATTTATTTACTATTGAGAGACAGAGAGAGACAGAGCGTGAGCATGGGAGGGGCAGAGAGAGGGGCGAGAGTGGGGGGGGGGGGACACAGAATCTGAAACAGGCTCCAGGCTCTGAGCTGTCAGCACAGAGCCCAATGTGGGGCTCAAACTCACAAACCACAAGATCGTGACCTGAGCTGAAGTCAGGTACTTAACCTACTGAGCCACCCAGGCACCCCTCTTACTAGACTTTTAATACATGTTATTCTGTAGGGTCACATTAACAGACAGTATCACCCATAGGCTGTGATTTTGTTTTGATCTCATACGATTAGGCTTTCCTCCCCTTGGCCAATGACTGCTCACTTCTTTCTTCCCAGTTTCTTTGGATTTGTCTGAAACACTTTTTGAATGCTCTCTTAAACATTTCATCCTTAGGCTTTTTTCTTATATTCTTGAATTATGGGATTTTAGAACAGAAGGGGAATTTAGAGATTGCCTAATCTAAAACTTTGATTTTATAGATGAAGATGAAAATCCGGAGAAATAATGTGACTTGTTCACAATTGTTCTATTCTACCAGTTAATGGCAGACCTGGGATCAGGATGCAAGCTTTCCTCAAGATTCAGCACAAATCCACCCTTTCTGAGACCTTCTTCTAAGTTCCAGGTCAGCTCATATTTTGCTCTTCTGAATTACTAACATATTGTCTATAAAATGCATCACTTTGTCAATGGTCATAGAGTATAATGCTGCTTTATATCATTACTCAATTCCTTCACTGGCCAGTTAGCTGTAAACCTCAGCACAGATTTTGATGCTTTTATTTTCTCTCATTTAGCATGTAGCACAGTAGCTAGTAGATATTAAGAAAATAGGTATTAAGTGAATGAATGGGCACATAGTAGGGATTTAAAAATATTTTTCACTGATTAACTGCTGCTTCTCATATACCCTTTTAAAACATAATTGTTCTTGTTCTTTAACATTTTGGTTGTGATTCCTTGTAATTTTTAAAAACCAGACTTAGATTCTTGGCAATCAATGAAAAGATGGTTATGTTTTTGCACAGTCTGCTGCAATGTATTTTTTTTGAGACTTGGCAGAAAACCCAAGGTTTCTGCCCTATTTTTTGTTTTCTCAGTTCATCTAATCTTTTAGATCTTCATGGCTTTCTCTTCTAGACATTGTTCTGTAGAGTGACCCAATTAAATGTGGCCCCATTTAAAGTAGTGGGACTTTATGTGGGACTGGTTTCAAATGATCATCCTGTAATTTTCCAAACCTTTATTTAATACATTTATTTTGGTTCCCTAGTCCAATGTACTTGCTGCCGATGCTAGTGTGGCATCACAATAAATCCTCCCATGCTGATGTTCAGGCAGAAGACACAGTTATGAGCAGAGCAAGTCATGTGTAATATATTGCCCTTTAAGCAAATCCTCGTTTATCCACTGCCTGAGCTTTAAGCAGAAGCTAAAAGCCTTTTTTTAACCTACATAGTTTTTCACTAAATCTGTTAGTTCAGCATGTTGTTTGTGTTGTTTTCAGCAGTGCAATCCCCTGATCTATATCAAGTAAACATGATGATGGATTGAACTCACTTCATTGCTCCTGTTCAGGTGCTATGTTTTGATTTGTCAGTATCTTGGAGAAGTAGCACACTGCATGCCAAGACAGAACAGAAGCCAGGGTTTACAAAGGACCACATTTCCCCTTGCAAAAGACCACATGTTTAAAGCAGGGTAGTGTAGTAAATTTGAAATACTAACATGTTTTGAAATATGTCTCTCTCTCTCTCTTTATATATATATATATATATATATATATATATACATATATATATTACATTTTATATTGGTATACACAATGTTCTTTCTTTTGGCATTGGACATTGCTGGGATTATTTAAAATCCATAATAAAAATTAATGGGACTTTTGGAGTGCCCGGCTGGCTCAGTCAATAGAGTATGTGACTCTTGATCTTGAAGTGATGAGTTCGAGCCCCACGTATGGAGTAGAGTTTACTTAAAAAAATTATTGGGGGGCGCCTGGGTGGCTTGGTTGGTTAAATGTCCAACTCTTGGTTTCAGTTCAGGGTTGTGAGATCAAGCCCGACATCGGGATCTGCACTGAGCCTGCTAAGATTCTCACTCCCTCTCTCTCTCTGCCTCTCTCCTGCTCTCACCCATGTGCACTCTCTCTCTCTCAACTTAAAAAAAAAATATTGGGAATTTAAAGAAAATTTATTAATTTCTGTGGCCAAGTAACTTATTTCAGTTGGTGACTAGGTCACACTGTATACACACTGTGCTATTTCATGCCTCCGTGCTTTAGTACATTCTATTCTTCTCCCCTTGAATGCACTCCCTTATCATCGTGTAAGTCCTTTACGATCCTATTTAAACGCCTTTTCCTGAACTGTTCCTTCTCTGTGCCTCTATTATACCTAATGTACATGTCTGATGTTATACTTATTATACCTATATTATAGCTATTAGTTTACATATTTATCATCCTGTTAGACTGTGAAATCCTTAAGATGAGGATTTTGTCCTATTTATCTTCCCATCATCTAAACCTGCAGGTAGTATATATTATGTTTGATGAATGAATAAAAAATATTTATTCCTTCTGGATGTAGTCAACTCATCCTTAGTCTTTCCACCACATAAAAGAAAAATACTAAACGTCTGTTTTTCCCTTTTTATTCTTTTTAGAAATGGAAATAATTTAATAGTTTAAGCTTTCAAGCTTATGAAAGAAATGCATGCTCAGAACAACAACAAAATAATGAGATGGTCAAAAAGGATTTCATTTTTGGAAAAATCAAAAGTGAAAATTGCCCATAATTCTACCCATCCAAGTGTAACTACTGCTAACATTTTAGTATAGATTTTTCCAGACTTTTTTCTATCTACATATATACAAACATAAAATATAAAACAAAAATGGAATATTATACATGCCATTTACTGACCTGCTTTTTCAGTTAACAATATCTTGTAAGCAACCTTCTGTGTTAAGTTTTAGCACTACATATTCAGTTTTGGTAAATGCATAGAAAGATGTATTTATTTGTTTAACAAATCCCTGTAGGGGTGCCTGGGTGGCGCAGTCGGTTAAGCGTCCGACTTCAGCCAGGTCATGATCTCACGGTCCGGGAGTTCGAGCCCCGCATCAGGCTCTGGGCTGATGGCTCAGAGCCTGGAGCCTGTTTCAGATTCTGTGTCTCCCTCTCTCTCTGCCCCTCCCCCGTTCATGCTCTGTCTCTCTCTGTCCCAAAAATAAATAAAAACGTTGAAAAAAAAATTAAAAAAAAAAAAACAAAACAAATCCCTGTAGATGCACACTAAGTATTTAAAGTAGAAGCTTGTGGTTGCGTGAAACAAAGACATTCCTCCCACACCCAAACGCTTAAAAAATATAAACAAGACCCATTCAAATTGTTTCAAGAAAAAGGAGTGTGTATTGTATAGATTGGAACTGGAACTAGAAATCCACCTGTCAGGAATCAAGCTCTAGGATCAAGCTATTCTTTCTGATGCTGCTCTCTATCCCCTTTCCTCATGTCTCACTAATACACCCTTCTTCCTAGAGCATTTGCTTCCTTTAAACTTCCATTTGCACATGGTTTTGACTTGGCTTACTTCAGACTCTTAATTTGTGACACTCTTTCTGTTTGTGTTCCTGCTTCTCAGTCTATAAAATTTCAAACATTTTCATCCCACACCCAGAAGATAATCTTGTACACTCTACCATGTATCCCCTGGGTATAGAAACTAGAGAATAAGTGGCAAGAGATGAGGATGAAGAGATAAGTGAAAGTTAGATGACGGAGAAGCCCCTACTAAAAGGTCTGGATTTTTAACTAAGAGTAATAGAAAGCCATCAAAAAGTTTTGAGAGTGACACAGTCAGACTTATGACTTAGACTTCTCTAGCTATGTGTGATTGTGCTTACAAGTTATAGATGGCAAGAAGACCAGTTAGGAGACTGTTGCAATAATTCAGGCAAGAAATGTTAGAGGTAGGGAAACAGTTTTTAATTTGGACAACCAGATCATCAATGGGCCCATTCACTGAAATACGAAACTCTGGAGAACTGATCAGAAGTTTCTTTGTAAGTGAATTTTTTAAAAAAATTTTATATGTTTATTTACTTTTCAGAGAGAGAGAGAGAGGGAGAGAGAGAGAGAGAAAGAGAGAGAGAGAGAGAGAGAGAGAGAGAGAGAGAGACCGTGAGCGGGGGAGGGGCAGAGAAAGAGGGAGACACAGAATCTGAAACATGCACCAGGCTCTGAGCTATCAGCACAGGGCCTGATGTGGGGCCAGAACCTGAACCACGAGACCATGACCCGCACTGGTCGGGCATCCAACCAACTGAGCCACCCAGGTTGCAAGTGAACTTCTAACTGTTTATATAATTGCAGAAGTTTTTCCAGTTGAGAAAAATTATACATCACTTCACTCAGCCCTTGAAGATCTTCATCTGATAATTTCAGATCTTTCTACTCTCTCAAATCTATGCAACAGCTGTGTGGGGATGTAGTTGTTTTGAGTCTTAAGCCATGCAGCTAACTTATTCCTGTGGCTTTATCCTCTATCATAACAAAATCAACTTTCTCGACTGAATACTATGTCATGCCTTTAACTTCCTCCTGCCAATGTGTAAGAAATATGTGAGAAATAATATTAAGATATATTTTGATAATCAGTTTATGATGTGCCATCCATCAATACTCCCCTTTTATCCTTTTTTTTTTTTTTTTCTCCACCTCTGGGAGGTTGTTCCGGAGGAAACATCTGTCCAAACAGTTTTTCACTTCTGGAAAATATTAGGATGGCTGACTGATGCATTGGAAAATGAATTCCTTCAGAAAAGGAAACAAGATTCCTTGTTTAGTCAGCTAGCTTTGTCACAAGACACAAACCATTCCCTTGGTCGAAGAGTGAGGTGGTAGGTAAGGCCTGGAAAGTTTCATCATGCTTGGTGTTCCTCACACCCTGACCTGCCTTTTATTCCTCAAGAAGGATCTATCCAAGCAAGACAGATGTCCATCTCTCCTGAGAATGCTTGGAGCAGGAGACCTCTCTCCAGTACTTTTCTTCCTTTTCCACTAGGAGATAATTTGGGGGCGAAGGCAGATTAAGTCTAAGAATTCACTAACTTGAAATATTGCTTGTTTGGATACATGTCTTAGCTATAGTATTATTTATCTATAACTTTGGCTTAAGTAGCAGGATCAGACCCATCTCATCTAAATCCGTTCAACTATTCCCCCAAAACGCTACCCAGGGATTAACAAGGATTTACCTCTTGCTAGGAATTAAAGATTGTGTATTTATCCTAGATAGGGGTTCTCCTAATTGGCTACATAGCAATAGCATTTCCATGGGATGGTCATAAAATAGATGGGGAGGTAGTCCAAGAAGCAAATAATTTTGGAAAACACTTCATCCTCTGCTTTCTATTTAAAGATTCACAAATTACTTTAAGATATTAAAGGCTAGGGGCGCCTGGGTGGCGCAGTCGGTTAAGCGTCCGACTTCAGCCAGGTCACGATCTCGCGGTCCGTGAGTTCGAGCCCCGCATCGGGCTCTGGGCTGATGGCTCAGAGCCTGGAGCCTGTTTCCGATTCTGTGTCTCCCTCTCTCTCTGCCCCTCCCCTGTTCATCCTCTGTCTCTCTCTGTCCCAAAAATAAATAAACGTTGAAAAAAAAAAAGATATTAAAGGCTATGTAAGAAGTTCTATAATAAAGAAACCTACTGATTTTTTGATAACTTTATTGAAATATGATTTATATGCCATAAAGTGCATATTTTAAAGTGTATAGTTCAATGATTTTGTGTGTATTGACAGAGTTTTGCAACCATCACCACTTTGTAATTCCATATCATTTTCATTATCCCATAAGCAGTCTCTCCTCATTCTCTCTTCCTCTCTTTTTTCCCCCTATGGATTGCCTGTTCTGGATATTTTATATAACTTGAATCATACAATATGTGGTCCTTTGAGATTGTCTTCTTTTCATTCAGCATATTGTGTTTGAGATTCATCCATGTTTATAGCATGTATTAGTACTTCATTACTTTTATTGCCAAATATTCCAATGTATAGATATGCCACATTTTATTTATGTCATCAGTTGATGGATACTTAGTTTGTTTCCATTTTTTGACTGTTATGACTAATGCTTGTATGAGCATTCATGCACAACCTTTGCATGTGTTGGATAGCAGGCAGAGGCTGTGGACACATATCTAGAAGCATGTGGACATCATAAACTGTCACTTGGAGAACCAAGCTTTCATTAGGAAAATGTTGTATTAGCTTATGCTTAGTTTGTTCTTTTAGCTCAAAATAATGCATATAAATTATATCAGAAGAAAAGGAAGAACACAATGTTACAAAAATGTTTGCATGCTTACTACTTTATAAAATTTCTAGTAGAGAAGAAAGGAAACCTACATTTTAGTGCACCAAATAAGAAGGAATAAGTAGTCATTGGATGTCTTCCACTGACAATCTTGATTAAAATAAAAGAAGGCTAGTTACCTGGGAGGCAAGCAGCAGTAGCCAGATCATGTCTTAAGGACAGGGCAGGGTCAATCTTCAGTTCTGCTTGAAACTTGGACAAAATTCCAGGAGCAAGATCACCAAGAGTAGATGATTGTTAAACCAGTGCATGTAATATCCAGGACTTAATGCTATCTTGAGTAAAAAATATGGAGACTATGTTGAAAAACCGCTTTAATGCCTGTCTCTTAAAGAGCTGACATTTTAAGTCATTAAACCTATTAATTAATTTGGGCCTTGGTTTTAAGTCCCCACCCAAAACTTTTTGCCATAGCATTTCCTAACTTCCTTGGAATTAATGTCCTGTGGAACATACCTTGAGAAATGCTGCTCTAGTTACCTCGTTTCTTAACTTCATTCCAGAAACAAATTATTTCTCTTTAGGTCAAAGGTTGTGATCTTCTTCTAACAGCAATAATTTGAGACTTCATAAAACATCAAATACAGGGGTGCCTGAGTGGCTCAGTTAGTTAAATGTCCAACGCTTCATCTCAGCGGGTCATGGTCTCAGAGCAGTGAGATCAAGCCCCACATCAGGCTCCACACTGACAGCACACAGCCTAGTTAGGATTCTCTTGTCCCTCTCTCTCTGATCATCCCCTGCACTCTCTCTGTCTCTCTCAAAATAAATAAGGAAAAAAACCCCATCAAATACAGAAACTAACAACCTGGCCATTTCCCCCATATTTGTGTCATAAGGACAGTTCAACTAATTTCTAACATAGACCTGGGGTCAAAATGATTCCTGCTCTTTAAATGAGCAAAGTCCTGAAATTTATTTTTTGTATTTTGTCCTCAAGTTTTTATTTAAATCCTAGCTAATTAACATACAGGTGAAAGTCCCGGAATTTAAAGACTGATCTAACACAGAGAGAGGCAAACCAAGAAACAGACCCTTAACTATGGAGAACAAACTGATGGTTAAAAGACGGGAAGTGGGTGGCGGGATGGGTGAAATAGGTGATGGAGATTAAGGAGTGCACTTGTTTTGATGAGCAAGGAGTGCTCTCTGTAAGTGTTGAATCGCTAAATTGTACACCTGAGACTAACATTACACTGCATGTTTACTAACTAGAATTTAAATAAAAGCTTAAAAAAATAAAAAAAGTTAAAATTAAAAAGATAAAAACTGACCTAACAGATAGATCTTACATGGAAATGTAGACAAACCGAACTGTCAGCTTACATGGTAGCCAAAGTAAAGCTCCCAACTCCAAAGGTTGGGTTGCTTTAAATCCTATCTTTACTAATAGAGGAGAACGGTGATATGAATTCCACAAATAGGTCGTTTTAAACTATTGAAAGTTGATTACAATGCACATTCTTTACAGTAGCAGATTTACCTTTCTAATTATGTTTCATTTAAGCTATCGCTAAAATTTTCTAATAAGCCAATAGTTCTTAGCTGTTTTTGTTTTATGACACATGAAAAATGGTGATCACCAATGTGACACTCTTCTAAGCTTATCTATAATTCTCAGCACAGGCTGCAATTCTGTTTTTTCACTTCCCACTCATAAAAACATATTCAAATGCAAATAAGCGAGAATAAGGTTATAAAAGGAATTACTGCTTACTTTTTCTGGTAGGGAGTTCAGTTGGACTTAACCAAGTTTTATTTCTCTTGGAAAAAGACCTCAAACAAGCCACAACCAGAACCAGATATATCCCTAGTGAGTTGGGGGTGAGATGGGAGTAATAAAGGTGTAATAGCAGCCAAATTTCAAGGAGAGGTTGCCTCTTAGAAACTCATCCCAAAGGAAGAAGCAATTAAAAACTGCCTTTCTCAGCTTACGTCTCCTGCCTTTTGGGTCAGCCTTTTTAATAGTATAACTTGTACCATTAATAAACCTTGTACTACAAGAAGGGTTATAAAATGACCACTACCACAGAATTAGAGAGCAGAGCACTGAGGGGATCACCAGGAGGAAAGGGAATGTTCACAGTCCATCCTAATTTCATTTCTACTCTTTATCTGCCCAAGCCTTGCTGTATTTCACTAGGTTTCAGAACTTTCCCATTCTTGCTGCTACCGTGCCTCCCAAGGCTGAGTTGAGAAACATTGAGCCCCATATTGATTCTGAGAGAGGAAGGATTCTTTTTTCTTTTTTAAATGAGATATAATTGACATATAGCATTATATTAGTTTCAGGTGTACAACATAATGATTTGATATTTGCATATATTGCAAAATGATCACCACAATGAGTGTAGTTAACATCCATTACCAAGTAGTTAAAAAATTATTTTCTTGTGATGAAAACTTTTAAGGTCTGCTCTCTTAGCAACTTTCAGTAATATTATTAACTAAAGTCACCACTCTGTGCATCCCTTTGATTTATTTATTTTATAATTGGAAGTTTGTACTTTTTGACCACCTTTACCCATTTCACTCACCACCCCCCACCTCTGACAACCACCAATCTGTTCTTTGTATCTATGAGTCTGGGGTTTGGGGGGGGGGGAGTGCAGGGCTTAGATTCCACTAATATACAAGTGGAATCATATGGTATTTGTCTTTTCTCCATTTGACGTATTTCACTTAGCATAGTGCCCTCAAAGTCCATCCATATTGTTGCAAATGGCAAGATTTCATTTTTCTTTTTTATGGCTAAACAAGGATTCTTAAAAGCAACCCTAATGACATTTTGGAGCAGTTAATTTTTTGTTGTGGCGGCCTGTCCTGAACATTGTAGGATATTTAGCAGTATTCTTAGCTTGTAGCAATTAAATGTCAGAACATTCCCACCTCTCAGTTGTGACAACCAAAAATATCTCCAGACATTGCCAAATGCCCCCTGAGGGGGAAAAGGGGCCCCAAATTGAGAAAAAATTGAGAAAAGGCCCTTTTTCTTTTAATTCAGTTGAAAGAAGGACAGAATGTATTTAAAATAATATTTTCTAAGGAAACTAGGGGAACAAAAGCAAAATACAGAAGCATAGCATTAGTAAACAGCCATGATGTGGGCGGGGCACCTGGGTGGCTCAGTTGGTTAAGTGTCTGACTCTTGATTTTGGCTCAGGTCATGATCTCACCGTTCATCACATGAAACCCCACATTAGGCTCTGCTCTGACAGCACGAAGCCTGCTTGGAATTCTCTCTCTCTCAAAAGAAATAAATAAGAAATAAAAAAAATAGAACAGCCATGATGGTTATACAATATTGTGAATATACATAATTCTACTGAACTGTTCACTTAAAAATGGTTAAAAAGATAAGTCATGTAATGTATATTTTACTATAATTTTCTAAAACAGCATAGCATTAATCAAGCCTACAGATTTCTGAATCTAATTTAACTAAATTTTAATGACAGATTAGCATTACTATTATAGTTTATCACATACCTAAATTGAGGTTCTTCTTAATGCTTTAAAACCATCTAGGGAACTCTACCCAAAAGCCTCTTTCTTAGAAAGTAAATATTTTAATTTCTGTCTTGCATCAGGCATCTGAGGCAAATCTCTTAGGCAGACACTAGGAGATTAGGACACTAGGACACTAGGCCGCTTGATAGCTCACAGTCCACTATCCGAAAGGATCATTACAATAGAAGGGATCTTGGAGATCATCTTGTCATACAGATAAAAAACTTGAGGTCAAAACAGGTTGAGTGACTTACACAGGTTCATGGAGCCCTTTGAAGGTCATGCCAGGACCGGGATCCAGATATCCTGCTTAGAGTTCAGTGTCGTGCTGCTAAACCACACAAAAGCCCATTCATGGAAATACATTTTTATCAGAGACTGCCAGCACCTTTTGTGAATTACAGTAATTTGTATAAAGGGGAAAATGTCTAATGGGAAGAAAATGAATGCAGATTAACAAGAGTGAAATCATCTAAATAAATATGTCATTGAGAAGTGACTGGGGAGCAACAGCATCTATTCTCAGGAAATTAGATATACTAGTTCTACTCAATGAGATGGATATATATTTGCATTATTTTAAAAGGTTTTGAAAACTGGCTTTCAAAAACACCTGTTTCAATCATGACAGTTTAATTTGTTGTCTGGACTTCCCTGGCAATGTTTTCTGCCTTTGTTCCCACCTCATCATAACCTGGAGATGCCTCCCCCTCTTCTCTACTCCTGCTCAAAATTCAGATCAAATGTGAAACCTTCCCTGAACTTCAATTTCCCTGGCACCTCCGAGAAGGAATTAAACATTTCTTTTTCTACGTTTCCATAGCAACTTACGTGTATAGGCATTTTACCTACTGCGGGTTTTCGTCTTGCAAACTGGATATAATTAAATGCATAGGGAATGTGAGTCACAGTGCCTAGACTGGCTACAGATTCTATGATCCAGCCATGAGACACAATTGCTGCTGCTTGTTATGTAGGAACATAAGGCTGAATGAATGGCTGACAGCTTACTTGGCCTCTTGTTTGTGAACTGGGCGTAAATTTGTTTTGCATCATATTTCACTCCTGCGTCATATGTCATAACAATGGGTAACAAATGTGATAATAATGTGTGTTAGAAGTGCTGGGTTAATGATAACATTGTGTAGAGCTAGGAAAATAAAGGCTATGACTTATGCAAAAGTTGAGAGTAATAACTTTTTTTGAAAAGACATGCAATATCATTGGAGCTGTTGGATTTCATATCATTAAAGTAAATGTTAATAAGATTTTTAAAATTATCTTTCTGGAAAATAAATGCTTAGAAAACTTCAGGCCAAAGATGATAACAGAAATAGAGAAGTTCCAGAGTGTGAAGCTAAAGGGCCAAGAGAAAGATTCAGGTTTGTTTTTGTCTGTTTTGGCCAACCAATCTGTTATTTTTTAGGCCACAATAACAAAAATATTTTTATTGCTGAAATTACCGAAGAGATGGCTCAATTCTCCCCATTAAAACAGTCACTTTACGTTTTAATGTTTATTTTATTTTTGAGAGAGAGAGATAGAACATTCAGGGGATGGGGCAGAGAGAGGAAGACAGAGGATCCAAGGCAGGCTCTGAGCTGGCAGCACAGAGCCCCACAATGTGGGGCTTAAACTCAAGAACCATGAAATTATGACCTGAGCCAAATTCAGACACTTAATTGACTGAGCCACCGAGGTGCCCTGAGACGATCACTTTTACAATGCAATTTTTAGATATTGTTTTGTAGGAACCCAACTGGTACAAATAATAGAACAGTATCTTTGTTGATAATTAAATTCTACCTTGTAATATTTTATGTATCTCTCATCACCATAAGACTGTAAGCTTCTCAAAGTCAAGAATCATGACATTCATTTTTGTTCCCATTCTACTCTTCACTTCAGAAAGGAGCACCAAGTCTTGTGCAAAAGTATTCAATACTTTTTTTCCTGGGTAGAATTACGGGGATAAAAAGATTCTGACTCTTTTTCTTTAAACCTTTTTGTTGTAAAATATAATTCAATCAGGAAAGTACACAACACAAAAATGTATAGCTCAGAGAATTACCACTAAGCAAACACCCATGTAAACCACTACTCAGCTCAAGCAAAATAACATTACCAGAACCTTCTCACAATCACGATCTCCTCCGTTCTCCCAAAGCTAACCATTTTCCTGACTTTTCTAAGTATGCACTCTTAAACATTATAGTTTAGTCTTGCCCATTTTTTCAAACTTGCTACAAATGGAAATACACATTATGTATTCTTTTGTATCTAGCTTCTTTAACAAGACATTTTGTTTGTGAAATTCATCCATAATATTGTATGTAGATGTGGTCTGTTCAGTTTCATTGCTGTATATCATTTTATTGAATGAGAGCATCACATTACATATTTATCTATTCTGCTGTCAATGCCATACTTGGGTTGTTTCCAGTTTAGAGAGATTACAAATAATACTTCCATGAACATTTATGTACATGTCTCTTTGGTTTATTATGTGCACACATTTCTATGGGTACCTGAGTGTTGAATTGCTGAGTCATAAGGGTATGTGCATCTTTAGCTTTGGTTGAGAAAGTCACATTGGTTGTATCGCTTCTGCCAGCAGAATATGAGAGTTTCCACTGCTTCATATCTTTGCCAACAATTGTTATGGTCAGTGTATTTAATTTTAGCTGTTCTAGTGGATATGCAATACTATCCAAATGTAGTTTTAATTTGCATTTCCTGGATTCCTAATGCGGTTGGGCAATTTTCATGTTTATTGGCTATTTGATATCCTGTTTTGAGAAATGCCTATTTAAATCTCTTGCTTATTTTCTTTCTTAAAAAAAATTTTTTTTAATGTTTATTATTTTAGACACCAGAGAGACAGAGCACAAGCAGGGGAGGGGCAGAGAGAGCCGGAGACAGAATCTGAAATAGACTGTAGGCTCTGAGCTGTCAGCATAGAGCCTGATGCCAGGCTCGAACCCACGAACCATGAGATCACAACCTGAGCTGAAGTCAGACACTTAACCGACTGAGCCACCCAGGTGCCCCAATCTCTTGCCTATTTTCAATTGGATTGTTTATCTTTTTCTTATTTCTAGCAGTTCTTTATATATTTTGAATACAAGCCCTTTGTCAGTTATATATGCTGTAAATTTATTTTCCTTTTTTTAAATTTTATAATTGACACACAATGTTACATTAGTTTCACATGTATAACAGTGATTCATCAACTCTATACATTAAATTTTTGTTTCCTTTTTTGTGGCTTGTCTTTTTATTATCTTAATAATGTCTTTCGATGAATGGAAGTTCTTAATTTTAACAGTCAAATCTGTCAACTTTAAATTTATGTATCTTGTTTTGGAATGCTTCCCTTATACCAAGTCATGAAGATTTCTATTATTCTGTAGGAACTTTAATTTTTTGCCTTTCAAATTTAGATCTACAATCCACCTTGAATTGATTTTTATGTATGGTATAAGTTAAGGGTTATGTCCCTTTTTTTTCTCCCCAATATTCTTGTTCAAATATCCTATTTGTTGAAAAGACTGCTCTTTCCCTACTGCTCTGCAGCACCACTTTTGTTAAGAACCAAATGTCCATCAACTGTGAGCTATTTCATTCTGTTTGTCCTTCTTTGCACGAACACCACACTGTCTTCATTCCTATAGCTTTCTACCATGAATTTATTTTTATTTATTTATCTTTTAAATGTGTATTTATTTATTTTGAGAGAGCGAGGGAGGGCAGAGAGAGAGGAAGGGAGAGAATCCCAAGCAGGCTCCACACTGTCAGCTCAGAGCAGGGCACCAGGCTCAATCTCACAAACCGTAGCATCATGACCTGAGCCGAAATCAAGATTTGGTCACTTAGGGGCGCCTGGGTGGCTCAGTCAGTTAAGCGTCCAACTTCGGCCCAGGTCATGATCTCATGGTTCGAGAGTTTGAGCCCCGCGTCAGGCTCCGTGCTGACAGGTTGAAGCCTGGAGCCTGCTTTGGATTGTGTGTCTCCTTCTCTCTCTGCCCCTCCCCAGCTCATGCTTGCGATCTGTCTCTGTCAAAAATAAATAAACTTAAAAAAAGAATTTAAGAGTCAGTCGCTTAACTAACTGAGCCACCCAGGCACCCCTCTACTGTGTGTTTATACTCGGGAGAATAAGTTCTCCTTTTTAGTTCTTCTTCAAAAAGGTCTTGGCTATTTTTGTTACTTTGCACTTCTATATAACTTTTATTATTTTTTAAAATGTTTATTAATTTTTGAAAGAGTGTGAGAGCAGGGAACAGACAGACAGGGGAACAGAGGATCTGAAGCGGGGTACGCACTGACAGCAGTGAGCCCGATGTAGGGCTCAAACCCACAAAACAGGAGATCATGACCTGAGCTGAAGTTGGATGCTCAACCAACTGAGCCACCCAGGCACTCCTGCACTTCTATATAACTTTTAGAACTAGCCTGTCGAGTGGCACTTTCATTTTCTCTCCTAAGGCTGACTTTCAGCTAAGTTCCCCTGGGATGATGTTTAAGTTAGAACTTTAATGGCAATACCACTTTGAAAGGACACGATATAATGGAAAAAACATGGGCTGTGGAGTCAGACTTGAGTTGGAGTGTACCCCAGTCTACATCCATGAATTGGGCCATTAGAAGGGTTCAGGCTTAGGGCACCTGGGTGGCTCGGTCGGTTAAGCGTCCGACTTCGGCTCAGGTCGTGATCTCATGGTCCGTGGGTTCAAGCCCTGTGTCGG
The DNA here is from genome assembly GCF_007474595.2 of Lynx canadensis. Taxonomy (NCBI): domain Eukaryota; kingdom Metazoa; phylum Chordata; class Mammalia; order Carnivora; family Felidae; genus Lynx; species Lynx canadensis. The sequence continues at coordinate 59,033,360 of NC_044308.2, forward strand.
GCTCTGTGCTGACAGCTCAGAGCCTGGAGCCTGTTTCAGATTCTGTGTCTCCCTCTCTCTGTGACACTCCCCCATTCATGCTCTGTCTCTCTCTGTCTCAAAAATAAATAAACGTTAAAAAAATTAAAAAAAAGAAGGGTTCAGGCTTGTTTTTGTCTACCTTGATCAATCATCTATTTTTCTTAGTCCATAATAACAGAAACATTTTTATTACTAAAATTACTGTTAAAATTCAGCACTGCACAGGTATGTTGGCATCATGATAAGTATTTTTTAGCTTAACCTAAGGCTAAGTCAAAACTGTCACAACAATGCTACATACATTGCATCTGGCAGCTGTGAGCATCATTACACGTGTATCATAACTATAGTTTGTGCCTCACCTTTTAAACTTTAAACATTTGTAGTTGCCTACAAACAAATTAAAAACTTTTTTATTATTATCTTTTTTACCATACACTCAGTGCGTATATTTTAACTTACACACACGAAAAGCATATATGGAAACTATAAAGTTATAATAAATACTCATGAATCTCACATTTGAAATCCAAACCATATACTCCTATTCATTCTGTCTTCTTATTTAAGCATCTTTGAGAATTTGGCCCCTCTAATTTATATTAGTAGTTTAATATTCACTTAAAATAGTCTCAAACTCAGTATAGACAGCTGCATCCAGCTTCAATATGTGGTTATTTTGCAGCTCATTAATGCTATGAAATCTGTGAACATATTTATTTAGAAAAATTGGCAGGCAGGCAATTTTGTCTCCAAATCTATCTACACCTCTAAATGTGTATAACTGGGACTGCATATGGCCTCTTACACACATTCAAAAATGAATTCCAGTCCCCTCCCAATTCTCTGAATCTCTCACACACTCACATACACACATATTCAGATACACATAAAGAAAAGAATCTAGAAAAAGAAAAGATAAAAACAGCTCCCATCTGATCCATCCACCATCTGTCCTTTTCTATCTATCACTGCAAAATGGGGCAAAACGCTCACTCCTGTATTCATTTCTCTCTTTTAGTCCTTATTCTCTTACTCATGCTGAGTTGAAGACAAAGTGGGTGTGCAAAAGGCAGTCCATTATTTCCCGCTGCATGACTTCCCTTTTCAGTGACTCCATGGCTGCCGTCAGCTCACAGGAGCCATCACGAGATGTTCTTTTATGGTTACATAGGGAACTTTGAACACTTTGTGGGAGGTGTCTCACAGGAGAAAAGTGGAGAGTCTGTCAGCCACTGCTATTACTGCCATCCTGTCACCAGGTGGCAAAGGCAAATGTGTTCTGCCAAATAACCTAAAAGCTTAACAGAGAGGAAAGGATTTATAGCATCTGAACTTATACAACATGCTCATTTATTTTTTTATTTTCTTAATGTTTATTTATTTTTGAGGGAGAGAGACAGAATGTGAGTGGGGGAGGGGCAGAGAGAGAGAGAGAGACACAGAATCTGAAGCAGGTTCCAGGCTCTGAGCTGTCAGCACAGAGCCCGATGTGGGGCTCAAACCCACGGACCGTGAGATTGTGACCTGAGCCAAAGTCTGCCGCTCAACTGACTGAGCCATCCAGGCGCCCCTAAAACATACTCATTTAATTCATGGAATGTTTTATTTTTATATTTGGCTCTTCAGTTTTAGAAACTCATGTCTTTATTGTGTAATCTTTTGCTTCCTCTTCACTTCTTTATATATGTGTGTGTGTGTGTGTGTGTGTGTGAATATGCGTATATATATTACATGTCTATATAGCATAGGTCAGTTCAGTTCAGTAGGTATTTATTAAGGCACCACCAGGCATCCAGGACACAGAGATGAATAAGATATGATCCCTGCTCTCAAGTAGCTTATGGCCTAATGGTATTTGTCTTTCTAAAGAGAAGATTTTATACATGGGAACCACGTTTGTTACACTGTACCAATGGCTAATGCTGGAATAAATTGATCAACAAAATAAATAATGATTGTATTGTATTATAACCCAAATAATATAATAAATGTCTACAAGTCCACACTGATATAAGTAAGTGAATAAATAAATAAATGAGGGAGAAGAGACACATTTTACATAAAGTATTAAAACCTAACAGGACCCTCCAGAAGGCACAGTTCAGCCGTAGGAAGCAGAAGACAACGAATTTGTGTATCATTTAATTTTTATATTTGAATTAAATTTTCTAAGTTTTAAAATTATTTCATTTATTTATTTATTTATTTATTTATTTATTTATTTTAATGTTTATTTACTTCTGAGAGAAAGGGAGACAGAGTGCAGGCAGGGGAGGGGCCAAGAAAGGGAGACACAGAATCTGAAGCAGGCTCCAGGCTCTGAGCTGTCAGCACACAGCCCAATGTGGGGCTCGAACTCATGAACTGTGAGATCATGACCTGAGCCAAAGCCAGACACCCAGCCAACTGAGCTACCCAGGTGCCCCTAAAATAATTTTAGACTTGCAGAAGAGTTGAAAAGATAGTACAAATCTATATTCCTCTACTGAGCTCCTATGTATCCTTCACCTAAGTTCCCCTAATATTAACATGTAACCATGGTGTATTCATCAAAACTGGGAAATTAACATTGGCACAATACTATTGACTTAAGCACAGATTTTATTTGACTATCACCAATTTTCCACTGATAGCCTTCCTCTGTTCCAGGATCTGATGTAGGCTCCAACATTGCCTTTACTTACCATGTCTTAGTCTCCTTCAGTCTCTAACAGTTCCTCAATCTTTCCTTACCTTTCATGATCTTGACATTTTTGGATAGTACCAATCAGGAGTTTTGTAGAATGCCCCCCATTTGGGGTTTGTCTGATGTTTTTTCATTCTTAGATTGAGGTTATATAGATTTTTGAGAAAAATCTCACAGGAGCTATGTACCCTCAGCACGTCTTGTCAGGATTATGTGATATTGTTATGTCTAATTACTAGAGATATTGACCTTGAACATCTGTTAACATAATATCTGCCAGATTACTATTTTTTTCTCTTTGTAATTAACAAATATTTTGTGGAAAATATTTCAGGGCTATGTCAATATCTTGTTTTTCCTTAAACCATCACCCATTAATTTTGCATTACTAAAATTATTTTTATTTTAGAATAGTTTTAGGTTGACAGAAAGGTTGCAAAGATAGTATGTAGCATTCCCATACCCCCCTCCCCCATTTCCCCCTATTGTTAACATCTTAGATATGCATTTGCATAACTGCTGAACAAATATCAACACATTACTGTTAACTAAACTCTGTACTTTATTTAGATTTTACTACTTCATGCAATGATTTTAATATTCAATCAATCTTACCCTTAGCAATTATTACTGTGGGTTCTAATGGTGATTTTCTATTTCCTTTTCCCTCACTTTTTCTACATAATTAATTGGAATTCTTCCATAAGGAACAATTGTCCATTGTCCATTTTTTTTCAACCATTTATTTATGCCAGTGTGGACTCAGGGTATTTATTTTATTTTTTGATTTGTAATATCATATCATCATTATATATTTTGTTGATCAAATTATTCCAGCTTTAGCCATTGGGAGCTCTTTCAGGTTAGCTTCTGTGTCTTTTTGACATGTTCCTATCTCTTCTTTTCCATTTTGGGGGTGGGAGGCACTTTTTTATTTTCTAGCATTATACATGTAATTTTTTTTTTTAAATTTTTTTTTCAACGTTTATTTATTTTTGGGACAGAGAGAGACAGAGCATGAACGGGGGAGGGGCAGAGAGAGAGGGAGACACAGAATCGGAAACAGGCTCCAGGCTCTGAGCCATCAGCCCAGAGCCTGACGCGGGGCTCGAACTCACGGACCGCGAGATCGTGACCTGGCTGAAGTCGGACGTTTAACCGACTGCGCCACCCAGGCGCCCCATATACATGTAATTTTTATATAAACCTGACAGACACTCTCATCTAAGAGATGATGTTTTAATTAAATGCTTATTCTTCCTCAGTTGACATTTTAACTTTTTTTCTTTCCTTCTTCTTATCATCCAAACATTATGATTATCCCAAATTACACTGAAAGGTCAAGGTGTGAGAAGGGAAAAACGGTGAGACGGAGTTGGACAGGGCTTGCTTTCCTACTCCTTCCTTTATTTATGGTCTTGGAAAATTACCCAACCTTTCTAAGTCTCAGTTAACTCACCTGCAAGATAGTGATAATGCTAATGATATTTACCTTGTGGAGTCATAAATATTAGGTGAGTTAAGTGTCATAAGATGAAAAAGTACCTTGTCCATAAAGGTTATAGAGTTATCTCTATATCATAGCACAAGGGCACTGTCTCCTATCCTTTTAATTATTTAGTAATGGTTGTTAAGAAAATGTTTTTATGATTACACAGAGAGGTCCATTCAAGGGGGAACAATGAACAATTGAAATCGTACTAGCCAAAAAACTGAGCCTGGAACCAGATTAATGTATTTACTCAGATGCAATCTCATTTCTATAACTCTATTCATTCAGAAACCCAAGGATTTGCCTGGTAATAAGCATGACCCCTGTGTCTTTCAGATATAAAATAAAGGCTTTGTCCCTGTTAAAATATAAATATGTCAGGATCAAATTATTTTTCTTCCAAAGCCATGCAGTATGTTTCCTAAACCAACATAAACTGTCATGTGGAAGTAATTCAAGTTGTAGAGTCTGATTGTTTGCCCAGAGTGGTCACCCACCGTGTTCATCAGTCAGTGAGATGAATGGAGCACCCATTACACATAAAGAAAAGCTGCTTCAGGCGCCTGAGTGGCTTAGTTGGTTGAGCTTCCGACTCTTGATTTCAGTTCAAGTCATGATCTCACGGTTCGTGAGATCGAGCCACAAGTCCAGCTCTGTGCTGACAGCATGGAGTCTGCTTGGGATTCTCTCTCTCCCTCTCTCTGTGCCCCTACCCTCCTCTCTCTCTCTCTAAAAATAAATACATAAGCATTAAAAATAAAACAAAACTTAAAAATCCCATAATCTGCTATGAAAATTTTTGATATGTTGTAAACTCAAAATTTGGGGTAATACAGTGATGCTACTGAGAACATCCTGTTTCTTATTGTAGCCTAACTCTAGGCCCCTTTCCCTTCCTCTATGAAGTCTTAGCAATGACATTCGGACAACTGATTTTAAAAGGATTTGCAACATTATCTAGAAAGCATAAAATACAGACCAGGAACCTAATTTACCATAGTAGCCAGAGACTCTCCTCTTTCTCTTGACTCCATTTCTGGCCTCATATTTCTTGCTCCCGGATTTTATTATTTTCAGCACCAATCCTGAAGGATTTGAACTACAACTTCTCTGAATAGGATTGCCACACACCTGTCTTAAACAGAAAAGTGGCCTGTAGTTAGTCCACTCCTTCCTTGATTCTTATGATTGTGGAACAGTAAGCAGGCTGCACTATGGCATTTCAGCACTAAGTGGAGCCAGTCACCCAACTGCCTTTAAACTTGCAAATCAGCAAAGACCACACCTGAAAACCATACTTCATCTCTGGGTTTACAAATGGACAGAGCTAAAGTTTTATGGTGAATCACCCATTTAGTATATTTGAATGCTCAAGCCTGTGGACAGATTCAAGATGAACAATTCTTTTCGCTCATCTCACATGGATTAAAGAAAATGGATCAAATAAACACAAACAAATGAAATTGTTTGTACGTTGTGATTGTTAATCCCACTACCCTTTGTTGCAAACTTCTACAAGACAGGGAACTACTAGTCATTGTGATACGCAGAGTGAAGTGAAAGCAAACATTCTTATTTCTTTTCACAGATAAGGAAGCTAAGGCAGAAAACAGTGAAATAAATGTAACAGTTCACCTCTTATACTTAGGATCTCAGGTACTTTCAAGAATTGGATGGTTTGCTCTGTCTGTGCTGAGTTTCTAGATGAGACTGGTTTGTGACTCTCCTTATTACCCCTCCACTGGTCTCCTACACCCTATAATTGATTCCTGCAAGATTTCATTGTCTATGTAAGGAAACCAGAAAAAATACTAATGGTTATAGTAGAATGCAGTGGGTGCTACATAGGGTGGGGCTCTCACTCAGACTGCAAAAAGGCAGAGCATTTGGGCTGAACCTTGGAGGTAACCAACTGGAAAAGCTCAGCCTATGTGTAGCAATATCTAAAAATAAGCTACAACTCAATATAGAAAGAAGGGCTAAATCGAATAGTACAGAATAGACCTGCCCTGAAGAACTCAGAGTGAGGTCTTGTTTGTCCACTTACTAATGCATCATTTCCATTTGACTTATTATTAAGGGAGGGACTTCTCTGGGCCTTCTTTTCTAACTTAATGGTTGTAAAGAGTGGAGTATCTTTCTATGGCCAGGTCCCCAAGATGAGGTAAGAGAACTGACCTTGCTGACACTGTGAGCTTATCTCCTTTCTCTCCTTTCATTGTCAATCTTCCCACATCTATAGTCCATACTCCTGGCCCCTACTCCCTCCTCTCTCGTTCTCTTAGTGACTCCTTGAACTTTGACTTTTACCCCTGACTGCTTTCTGTAAGATAAACCAGCATTCTTTTTTTTTTCAGTCAATTTTATTTAGTTCATATTTTCTTCTCAGTAACATTTATTCTGCTGACCACACTGTCTGATGGATGTGTTTCTTTATAACTTTTTGATGGTCCATCACTCCTTTGCTTTGTCAGCATGTCTCCCTTTTTTTTTGTCTCCAATTGTGTGTGTCCCTAAAATTGTGTCCTTGGCCTGGCTTTATACTCAATTCCTTGCTCATTTTTTGTGACCTCCTATTCTTTTATACCTATAAACTCCATATATATATATATATATATATATATATATATATATATTCCACCCAAATTCTAAGACTTAACTTGTGCTTAATTCAAAAGACCTAATAGTACACAGGTTAAAAGTATGGATTCTGGTGTCACAATGTCTGAGTTCAAATCCTGGCTCTGCCACTTACTAGAAGTGTCACCTAGTTTCCTTATCTGTAAAGAGGAAATAATAAAACTTACTTCATTGGATTATTAGAGGATTATTATGCACAGAATAGAGTAGTATGCACAGAAGAGTGCCTGTTACATAGTAGCTACTATGTGAGTATTAACTCATTATTATTATGCACTATCATAACTCATTATTATTATGCATTATCAAATTTTAAAATCTGCTCTCAGTACATCCCCATTGGCATATCCCTTGAAATCATTCCATACTTTCAAGTCCTACAGCTTTCTCCTTCTTGTAAAGAAGTGATTAAGAGTATGACCTGTTGAGTCAAACAACAAGTTAGTATTTCAGTTCTAGTTCTTACCAATCATATGACCTTGTGTAACATACTTCATCTCTCCCAACCTTCATCTCCTCATCTGCATCTATATCATAGAATTGTTGTGAGGATTAAATTAGGTAATATACATGAATGAGATGATACAAGTACAAGGTAAACACTTAAAATAGTAGTTATTCCATTGTTGTTACTGCCTGATCTTCTATATTCTGCACAAATACTACATTATCCACAAAGCCTCCTCTGATTGCTCCAACCACAATGCTACCTCCTTCTTCTGAACTTCTGTGGCATTTGTTATCTATATATACCACCTAAATGACAAGTTAGCATATATCACTGTGTACTATCATTTACCATTTTGTAATAATTCTTAGATCCCTGGTTTAAGTGTAAGCTTTTGAAGGTAGGGATCTTGCCTTACACCTCCTTGTAGCTTTAGCATCTAGCCTGGTGTTTGGCAAATAAATGGTGATACACAATCCTGTTCTCTTCAAATTTCAAGTGTCCAAATTAGAGTGATTATCTTTCTCCACAAAATCTGCTCCCCTTCTCAATTCCTTTTATTCTGTCTCTGTTAAGACATCACCTTTATTTCTAATCTAGTACAGAAACCTTTGCCATTTCTCATGAATTTCTTATGTACAAGATCTCACTGGGGGCACGTGGGTGGCTCAGTTGGTTAAGCATCTGACTCTTGATTTCAGTTTAGGTCATGGTTTCATGATTCTTCAGATTGAGCCCCACATCTCTCTCTCCCTCTCTCTGTGTCCCTCTCCTGCTCACGTTCTCTCTCAAAATGAATAAATAAACATTTTTAAAAAGATCTCACTGAGGTCTATCAATTCTGTATGCTCCTGGCTCAATGTCTCTCACATAACACTTGCTCAAAAATGTTAATGACTCAAAATATAAATTAATTTATATACAAATTACTAGATTTTTATTTTAACATTTTTTTAATATTTATTTATTTTGAGAGAGAGAGAGAGAGAGAGAGAGAGAGAATGCATGTACACGCAGGGGAGGGGCAAAGAGGAAGGGAGGCAGAGAATCCCAAGCAGGCTCTGCTCTGTCAGCACAGAGCCGGACAAGAGGCTCCATCTCACAAATCGTGAGATCGTGACCTGAACCGAAATCAAGAGTTGAATGCTCAACCGACTGAGCACCCCCAGAGTTCCCTTAGATTCTTATTTTAAAATGTTTCAGATTTGCCTCTATTCTTTCCGCAATGACACTACCCTAGTACAGACCCTTAATGACTCAAGTCTAGAATATTGACATCACTTTCTATCTGGCTCCCTAATATTATTTCATTTTAATCTATCTTGTCTATGACTGATAGATATTCCTAAAACAGCATTTCTAATCACAAATATTACCTTATTTAATCCTCACAGCAACGCTATGAGGATGGTTTCTCAACAGCTTATGGAATCAGCTAATGCTCTGCAAACAATTTTCAACGTTTTTCACAGGTTGGTGTCGCTTTACTTTCCTCGCAGCATTTTCACTCATCAACATCCCTCATTAACCCCATGTTCCAGCCAAGCTGGTACCACTAATCTTAAACATTTTCCTTCATATCTACTCTTGATGTCTTATCAAACCTGGCTTTAATCATGGTATCAATCATGAAACGTCCTTATCTTCATTTTTTCACCTCAAAATTTACCCATCTTTTAAAAAGAAAATAGAATCCCTTCATAACACTTTCCTGGACTGTTGTAATCTTCAATTATTTCTTTCTTCTTCATATAATTCTCTTATAAACTTACTTAACTCCCATATAAAATCTTTATTATCCTGCCTACCATGTAAATATTTACTCCAATTTATTACTGTACAATTGTTTTACGTAGGTTAGTTAGTATAGTCACACCCTAGCTGTATCATAAATCCATTAAAAGAGTTATAATTCTCCGTGTGTTCTTCACTGTCTGAGATGAGTACAAAGTAGAAGCTCAAAAACATTGAATTGATTGATACTGTGGAAGTAAATCTGATGAATTTAGTGTTTGGGGAAAGAGATATTTCTCAAATTTTGATCCAAGATCAGATCTATGATGTTTCCAAATAATTTCATTCAATGCCAGATTATGTGGTCTGTTTTACATTGACTAGTAGGTAAAATGTTATCATATCACTTATTTTAATAAAAACAAAGTTTGCCATTGATGAAATGTCTCTCCCATATTTAGCTTTTTAAATCTGAATGTGATGCCTAAAATGTTCCATAAAGAGGAATAAAAAATCACAGAAATCAAACACCATTTGAAGTTTCCATTTCTAAATGCCAGCTCAACAAGTAAATTCAAAGATGTTCATTTCAATCCTTCCAACACTAATACCATGGAGACCTCATGGCTGCTGTCCCTCATAATGAGTCCAGCTTCTGGACATGCCAAGACTGTAGAATTTAGAGGAATCTGTTGGGTCCAACTGCAGGGCTGGTTGGTGGTTGTTGTTGGATGCTAAGAAGGGGATTGTGCCATGAGAAAAAGACAGACACTCTAAAGTGATTTCCTTTTAAATCTTGTTAGAAATCTGAAATACTATGATCTGACATAGTGTGCTACAGGGTTTTATTCAGTGTTGTCTTAGGGAAATAACTGAGGTTTGTGGGGGTGGGGATGTCAGATGCCATCCTCTTCCATCCCTCCATAAGTATGGGAAAGGTTACCTGGACAAGTCTTCTTATGCTTCAGTAATCTTAATCTCACCTTTATGGGTTTGGCTAAATATTTTTGCTTTAAATTGATTACTTTTATTTACATATATTTACCTAAAAGAAAAATGTCTTTATATCACTTTCCAAAATAAAAAAACAGTTCCTGTTGTCATAAGTAGAATGTAATCATGACAATAAATACAACAAAAACCAAACCTTTTTATCAAATTCCAGCCAGATACTTTTGGGTTTTGTGTGTGTGTGTATGTGTGTGTGTGTGTGTGTGTGTGTGTTTCTACTTTTTTAAAAATATAATTTATTGTCAAATTGGCTTACATACAACACCCAGTGCTCATCCCTTCTCAGTGCCCATCACCCATTTTCCCTCTCTCTCACCCCCCCATCAACCCTCAGTTTGTTCTCTGTATTTAAGAGTCTTTCATGGTTTGCCTCCCTCCCTCTCTGTTTGTAACTATTTTTTCCCCTTCCCTTCCCCCATGGTCTTCTGTTAAGTTTCTCAAGATCCACATATGTGTAAAAATGTGTGATATCTGTCTTTCGCTGACTGACTTATTTCACTTAGCATAATACCCTCCAGATCCATGCACATTGCTGGCAATGGCATAAGTTCATTCTTTCTCATTGCCCAGTAGCATTCCATTGTATGTGAAATCTTCTTTATCCATTCATTAAGTGAGGACATTTAGGGCCTTTCCATAATTTGGCTATACAGCCAGATACTTTTGGACTCTGAGCTTAAAGGCTTCACTCACTCTTTCTTGTAAGGAACATGAGTAGTTGTTAGAGAGCTGTTAAGACACATTAGTATTAATATGAGACTTTCTTCTTCTTTTTTTAATTTGTTTATTTATCTATTTATTTATTTAGAGCCCCCACCCAGGCTCCCCACAAAAGAGACTTTCTTCTTCTCAAAATCAGTGTTATTAAAAACAAGTTGATTGTGTTAATTATTCTCAACTTTCTTTTTATTTTTCCCACTGATACATGCTCCCTTAAGAGATAGGTTTAGTTTTCCCTGGTTTTGATTTATAGAGAATATATCCTTCTGTAAGCTGCTTCTTTCACTTACCATTTTGTTCTTGAGATTTGTCAATGTTAAATTTGTTTTAGCCGTGGTTCATTTATTTTTTTACTGTCTTACAGTATTCAGGTGTAAAATATATCATGGTTAATCTAGTCTATCAGTCATAGTTTTGTTTCTCAATTTTTGCTATGATAAACAATGCTGTTTTGAACATTCTTGGCTTACATGTGCCAGAATGCTGAATTACTTAAGAGAGGAATTGCTGAGCCATTGAGGTGCACAAGTTATTCCCTATGCCTATTTTTAAGTGCAAGTTACATTGCCATCATGCATGGACAAATGTCCCATAGCTGCACGTCATTGCTCACCCCTAATAATGTCAAAGTTTTAAAATACTTACTGGGGCACCTGGGTGGCTCAGTCATTTGAACTTCTGACTCTTCATTTTGGCTCAGGTCAAGATCCCAGGCATGGGAATGAGCTCCATATCGAGCAATGTACTAAGAGTGGAGCCTGCTTAGGATTCTCTCTTTCTCTCCCTCTGCCCCTCTCCCCCACTTGCGCACTCTCTCTCTCTCCCTCAAAAAAGTTTCTTTTTTAATTTAAAAAATAAAATAAAATAAAATATTTGTCAAATATTGCGTGGGAAAAATGGCTTCATTGTTGTTTCCCCTTTGCCTTTACAAAAGTGCAGTCATTTTCTCATGTAGAGAGAGAGAGAATTTAAAGAAAACAATTTTCTCATTGGCTTAAGTTAGTTAATGTCATCCTTGCTATGAGAAATAAGCCCACTGATTCAATCAAAGGAGAGACTCAGAGACTCGGAGCCCAGTGAAGAGGTTTTAATCGACACTCTTGCAAGAGCGGGTGTCTGATGGACATTCTAGGTGGTTATAGCAGGTGATTATCTCCTAGCTTGCAAGTCCCCCCTGATTCCTCATTGGCTGAGTACTACAGAGGTTAGACCCTTACCCAGAAGTTGCCTATGCTCACATAAGGCAAAAAGTAGTCTTAGTGGAACAAATGTACATTCCTTGAGGTGACACAGAGACTTCAGTTCTTTGGCACATGCTCATTGCAAAGCCCATGAAAAATAAGCCTGCAAAATGGAGAGGAGAAGAAGAACCAGTAAGTGAAGTGTTTAAGGGTGTGGGACTCCACTGTGTGTGTGTGTGTGTGTGTGTGTATGTGTAGGGTTCATACATATTTCCAATAAGTTGTAAACCTATTGTTAACTAGACAGCACAGCTTTTATTTGTTGTTTGTGAAAATGAATCATCTCACTGATTCTCATACTTGCATACCACCTAATATTCCTGTGCACCCCACCTTGGGAAACACTGGACTAGAAGAAATTTCAAATTGAATCACTTTCTTTTTCCTTTTTTTTACATAAGCTCTGATGTGAAATGTTGGGGCTTCAGGGCAAATGGTCAAGAAGGAATTCCTGAGATGACTTTGGTGCAAAGTAAAGGTGGTTTTATTAAAGCATGGGGACAGGACTCATGGGCAGAAAACGCTGCACTGGAGTTTTGAGGAGTGGCTGATTATATACTTTCAAGTTGGGAGGGGGATAGAGATAGCGTAAGTCTCTAAGAAATTTAGAAGCAAAGTTTCCAGGACCTTGGGGGGCTATCTGTTTTTACAAAAATGTCATTTACTACTGTCAAGTAAGCTCTCAGTCATATACACCCTTCAGATGTATATCAGTGGGCCATATGCTTGGAGGATGATTGCTAACATACGTTTTGGAGGAGGGGGTAGAGATAAAGGAAGCTGTCAAAGGGATTTTCATATGTTAAAGATGACTTACAGGATCCTAAAGGTCAGGCTAACTTTAAGCTAAGGTTGTTCTTTGCCCTTAGCAAAGTATTAACATTGAGGCTGCTGAGTTCCTGGAGGAAGGTCACTCTACCTGTCTCAAGGACTTGTCAATGGTCTGTAAGTTGTAGGGAAATTTAATTTTTCTTTTGCCTTTTTTCTCCACATCAGGCTTTATGCCCCAACTTGGGGCATGAACTCATGACCCTGAAAGCAAGAGTTGCATGATCTACTGACTGTGCCAGCCAGATACCCCAAAATTAAATCACTTAAGAAAAAAAAACTAAGGGAGAACCCCAAAAAGGAAGTATCCTTATGTCATCAAAGACTGTTGTACACTTGGGTTTTCAAATCTGTAAAGCACAATTCTGTTAGTTTTTATTTTCATTCTGGGATAACTCATTACAAAGGCTCAGGGTTAATAAAAGAAGGTCTTTCAATGAACCTACATCACTTTCTCTGAAAGCTCAAGTAAAGTTCATGAAGGTTATCTGCTTATTTAGTGGTTAGCAAATACAACAGATATTAAGCAATATACCCAAAACCTCGGCTTGGAAGTCCATAACAAGCTGAAAGGAAACAAGTCAGCAGAATTACAGGGAGAAACATTTTAGGATTTCAGGAGAGCAACTGGGGTAACCTAGGAAGGAGAAAAGAAGTGTATTATGAAATCTAGGTAGATTCAAGTAAGTTTTCTATTATTTTTCCTTCCTTTTTTCTTTCTTTCATTTTGAGAGAGAAATAGAATCTTTTAAAAAAATTTTTTTGTTTATTTATTTATTTTGAGGGAGAGAGAGAGAGAGAGAGAGAGAGGCAGAGGGAGAGAGAAAGAGAAAATCCCAAGCAGTGTCCACGCTGTCAGTCTGGAGCCCTACTGGGGGCTCCATCTCACAAACTACAAGATCATGACCTGAGCCAAAATCAAGTTTCAGATGCTTAAACTACTGAAACACCCAGGCTCCCCTAGAGAGAGAGACAGACAGACAGAGACAGAGACTGAGTCTTAAGCAGGCTCCTCACGCAGTTCCCCATGCAGGGCTTGATCTCACAACGATGAGATCATGACCTGAGCTGAAATCAAGAGTTGGACACTTAACCCACTGAGCCACCCAGACACACCTATTATTATTTAAAGGAATTTTCAAAGTAGGATGATCAACTGTCCTGGTTTTCCTGAAACTGAAGGATTTCCTGGGACATAGAAGTTTTAAAATTGGGAAAGTCTTCTCCAACTGAAAATAATTGGTCACTTTATTTCAAATGTTTCCTTCAAGCATACCTCATAAGCAGCACAGAAGTAGAGGTTTTCCTCCTGTGGATGTAGGAGAGTATATGAGATTACACCTCCACAGTGTCTAATAGACTAAAAATGGGATTCAATTTTATTGAATAATTACTTGGAAATGAAGGAAAGGAACAAGTGTCCTCTTCCAACACCCATTCCCTCTATTTGCTATTAATCACTTGAGTGCAAGGTGCCACTCACAAAGTAATCCTTCCAGGGATTCTGAGGCATTATCTGCATATAGTTGAAGATATTAAGTAACCAAAAGCCTCTGAATAGGAACAGCTCAGCATGCTAGTGTTTTTTCACAAATCATCTACTTGTCTCTTGAACCCCTACTACATGATTTGTACAATCAAAATATATAAGACAATGTAATTTATATGGGACAATGTAATTTTTTATACAAGAAAATATAATTTCATTAAAAAGTGTAATTACATTCAATAATCAGTCACTGAAATGCTTCCTCTGTACATGACACTTTGGTTATTTAATTGTAAGCTCTTCTTATAAACCATACGTAAAACTGAATTATACATTTTTTAATTAAAATCAAGATTTGGGGTTTTTCCAAATGTGCACCTTGAAGATATGAATTTTCTATAGGGAAACCATTACCATGAAATGTTTATTTGCACATTTTCCAAGCCCCTTTCATTTAAAGCTCTGACAGAATTTTCTAGGTGGAAAATACAATACAATGTTCATAATCCACAATTCACTATATATTTTCATTGTTTCTTCTAATGGCATTATTCTCACTCATTTATTGCATTATTTTAAAAATAATATTCTTTGGGCCAGACACTGTACTAGGATTGGGGAAACAGGAAGAAGACAAAGTCCCTGTCTAAGTGGAGCTTGCACTCTGGTGCCTCTAAGACACTTAAAATGAAAAGAAACGGGAAAAATTCTCCAAGGCATAAAGCTCTGACTACCTAGGAGAAAAGTTAGCTAGTCAAACAGATCTTGTCTCTCTTCAGTTTTCAGAGTTGGGGAATCAAATGAAAGGGAAGTAGAGTGGTTTAGAACAAGAAATGATTCATATTGGAAGAGAAACATAATAAAAAAGAAAATAAAAAGCTAGAATCTCTACTTTTTTGATACAGACATAGGGTTACCTCCTCCTTTCCCTGAATCTTTTCTAAATTTCTTGATAAACAGCTTTGTTTAATTCATCTTGTTTTTTTTTATTTTTTATTTATTACATACCTTCAGTTTACTTTCTTGGGTAAGCTGCTGTGTCCATGAAATTCTTGAAAACATCAAGAATTTACCTCAAGAATGTTACTGGGCTACAGTTTTCAAGGAAATCTTTTTTTTTTTTTTTTTATTGGTACAAGGACTGACCTCTGAATAAAGAAAAGGAAACTATAGGTCATTTCAAGATTTATTTTGTCAAAAAACACAATTGCTATTATAAAAAATAATGCCTACAGTTAAAACAATAGCAAGTATTTATTAAGCATTGACTATGTCCAAGAAATTAAAGAGAGAAGACAGGTAAGAGACAGTCCTTGGCCTTAAATAAATTAGTACCAGTCTGTCATGTGCTAGAGACTAGTAGAGATGCAAAAGAATTCAAGAAGGTTTTAGAGCTGACAGAGATTGTTACCCCATTTCCTCTTACTAACAGAACTCAGATTTTGACCAAGAGTTCACCCTTTCATATGGCTCAGGAGAAACAGATCCAATTTCATGGTTCTGGAGACTTGATTATTCTGAACCAATCAGGATAATCACAATACTTTGTCATGTAATTGGTTTAAAAAGAGGCATGTTGTGAATCATCTGACAAATCATAGGAAAAGTTTGTTGGAAGCTTCTAGAGAAGGAAGTTCATGGAACTAGCTGGATGTTAAGAGGTAGAATGGAGCTTCAATAGCTACTGACACCCATCTGAAGATCACTGAGACAGGGGGAAGGGTAACCTCACAATGAGGCTTACATTAGAAGTCAGAGCAGACAGGTGGAAAAAATCTTGAGTTCTTTTTTTTTTTTAATTTTTTTTAACGTTTATTTATTTTTGAGACAGAGAGAGACACAGCATGAACGGGGGAGGGGCAGAGAGAGAGGGAGACACAGAATCGGAAGCAGGCTCCAGGCTCCCAGCCATCAGCCCAGAGCCCGACGCGGGGCTTGAACTCGCGGACCGCGAGATCATGACCTGAGCCGAAGTTGGACACTTAACCGACTGAGCCACCCAGGCGCCCCGAAAAAATCTGAGTTCTTGATCACAGTTTTTTTTTTTCTTCAGGATTAACCAACCCTGCAAGTTTCTCCTGCATCACTCTACCTTTCCAGTTTTGTGAGCCAATAAACTTTCCTATTTAGGTCAGTTTGAATCTAGTTGATGTTATTTACAGGAAACATCCTACTTGGATGCAAGTTCCAACCTTCAAAGACCCATAATCTAGTTGGAGATGCAGGACTCACCATATTGACTTTGTGATGCAGTTCCTTTTCATCACATTTTAATATCTCTGAAACTTTAGAGAGAGAGAGCACAAGCAAGGGAGAAGGGCAGAGGGAGAGAGAGAGAATCCTAAGCAGGATGTGTCTCTGAAATCAGGGTCAAGTGTTGTTGTAATATTGTTCTCAGCCAAACAGCAACCTTATCGTCGTCATCATTGCCTATGCATATGTATGCATAACTTCAGTTATACCATTCATATTACTGATGTTTTAATTCTATGTATTATTTGACATTCATGTGTTGTTCAATTGTGTTTAAAGTTAATCATGACTATATTATCATTCAGAATTGGAATAAAAGCTATACTGTCTGCAGAAAAGCATAGAGACATTAGAATATCATTTGATATAAATGGAGAAAATATTAATCCTTGGAGGAATTACCACAATTCCATAGTTTCTTGTAAATACCTTATACAGGATCCACAAGTATATGAAGCTGTTACATTTTGTTACTGAGACATATGTGAAAGAAATGCCTATCATACATCAAACGATGCACCTGAAAGTAAGAAAAAAATGTCACACCCCTCAGAACAGATATAGGAAATTTCAAAGTCACAAGAACCTTGTGTTATGGATTTATACATGATGCAGGACTGTGATTAAGGCATTGTGCTATAGAAAATGGAAACACTGTCAATTGTCTTTTGCTTATAGGAAACTAATTGCTAAACTGATTTTTTAGGTAGATTGTGGTTATACCAACTGTGTATGAATTTTTGTTTTCCTGAAATAGGGGAAGAGTTTTTAATAATTTGACCACCTATGGGGCACCTGGGTGCCTCTGTCAGTTAAGTGTCGGACTCCTGATTTTGGCTCAGGTCATGGTCCCAGGGTCATGGGATCCAGCCCCATGTCAGGCTTTGCGCTGAGCCTAGAACCTGCTTAGGAGTCTCTCTCTCCCTCTGCCCTCTCCCTCACTTGTGCTCTCTCTCTCTCTCTCAAAATAATAATAATAATAATAATTTGATTTTTTACTATTATTTTTATTCTCAAAAGCCAGATAAGCTTCTTTTCTTTGCATAATTGAGATAGTTTATTCTAATAACAGTGCTGTTATTGGAGATAGCATTATTTAGCTCTGATACAAATCTGTTTCGAATATTGCATGGTATCACTCAGATGTAGAATCTAAAAAAGCCAAGCTCATAAAAACAGAGAGTAATAAAGTGGTTGCCAGGGGCTACAGGGTGGGGGAAATAGGAAGACATTGAGAAAAGGGTACAAACTTTCAGTATAAGATGAATAAAGTCTGAGGATCTAAAGTATAATGTGGTGATTATAATTGATAACATTGTATTATATAGTTGAAATTTGCTAAGGGAGACCTTAGATGTTCTCACTAAAAAACAAACAAACAAGTAAATAAGCAAAAACAAATATGGGAGTGATGGATTAATTAACCTGATGGGGGAATTCTTGGATAATGTATACGTATATCAAATAATCATGATATACCCTTTAAATATATTACAATTTTATTTGTCAATTATACCTCAATAAAGCTGAAAAAAAACTTAAAAAAAATTCAAACTTTGGAACTTGCACCTCTCGATATAAATTTAGGTGGATGGATTTTTTCTTCTCTAGAATCAGCAACCACAGTATCCATAGGATAGTTCGTACTCCTCTGGAAATGCTTGTGCGCAGCAGGATGGAAGTTTCTTTAAGGATTACATTTTAGAGTGTGGAGAGACTGCTACCTGTATATTGATTTGCTCCTCTAAACAGTCCCTAAAGGATTTCTCTTCCTCTTCTCTCCTTTTATTTAATTCTATACAATGCAAAATTTCCTTTTTTAAAGCCAGATCTGATCCTACCGCCTGTAGAATAACATACAAACTTCTCAGTCTGATATTCAGTTGGATAATGCTAGCCTACCTTTCCACCTTTATCCTGCAGCACACCCTTCAGACATTCTCTACCTCAATCACATTTCTTGCCTTTGCCCAGAAATACCTGTAGTCTCCTTTTCCCACACCGTTGCTTCCACTACTCCTTGTGGAATCCTTTTCTCTCATTCTTCCTGTTAGAGTTCTTCCCATCCTTCACAGCCCGGCTGAGGTAGTGCTATTTCACATCTCATCATTGGAAGTTAATGGCTTCCTTCCTTAATTTCCTATTACTCTCATTGTTGTGAAAGTATGTCGTGTTACTACTACACTTTCTTTACCTTATATTAAAATCCAGAGTGATTTATGTGGGGGCACCTGGGTGGCTCAATTGGCTAAGCCTCTGACTCTTGATCTCAGGGTTGTGAGTTTAAGTCCTGCATTGGGTCCTATGCTGGGCGTAGAAAGAAGAAACACAAGAGTAGATGTGGGAACATTTTTTTTTTTTTTTTTTTTTTTTTTTTTTTTTTTTTGCAGTAATCCAGGCAAGAGAAAACAATGACTTAGATCCTTAGATCTTGGCATCTCCTGTGAGGTTGAGTACAAGTGTTTCCAGTATAGTTAATAAATGTTGCTTGAACTGAAGTAAGTGAATTGATTAATCTCATGTAAACTACAAGACACTACAAGGGAGTGTCAGGAAAACATTTTAACAATTGGGCATTTTCTCTAGGTGACCTCCTCAGGTCTGTTAGTCCAGAGCAAACCATTCCTTCTCAGGAGACTCCTGAAGATTCTGTATCAGGGAGAAAATGCTGTAGCTAAAACTACTGCCAGCCTCATTTTATAGGACACTTCCCAATAAAGGTCACTTGTCAAGTATTGGTGGAAATGACATTCCTTTCCACTTCGAAAAAAGGAAGCTCATACTTTCTCATTAGCTGGCTCCTGCTTTGGTTGCTAATGTTACAAAATATGCAAATAAAATCTCTCCCTTAGCTTACAGCATAAAAAACAACAGCTTATGCTTTTAATCTTTTGTGAGGTTAGAAAATCAGTCCAGGTATGATATTTAGTATCCTTGCGTCAGACCATTGTTTATGCTTCATAATTTTTTTTTTAAATTTCAAGATAACCATTTATCATCAAAAAGGGAAGTGTCTATGGGTATGCATATGTGTGATTCAAGAAGAAGATGAGTAAAGGATGATTTATTTGTCACATTTTCACTTTGAAATGAACATAATTATATAGAAAATATTCAAAATATTTTTTAAAAAGAAAAGAACAGAGAAATAGATATCAGAGGGTAGCAATCAGTTATGTAAGGCATAATTTGTTCAGGATATCTGGGAGATATGTGTATCTATACCCTTTCAGATACTAGATACATTAAAATATAATCACCTTTTTTTAAAAAAAAAGTTTATTTATTTGAGAGAGAGAATGAGCAGAGGAAGGGCAGAGAGTGAGAGAATCCCAAATAGGCTCTGTGCACCGATGCAGGGCTCGATCCCATGAACTGTAAGATCATGACTTGAGCGGAAATCAAGAATTGGATGCTTAACAGACTGAGCCACCCAGGCACCCCAAAATATAATCCACTTTTAACTAAGTGTCTTTTCATTATGATAAAGCAAAAAAAAAAAAAAAAACACAAAAAACACAAAAATTTGATCCCATTTCCTTTGAACCCAGTGTTCTTATCTGTAAAATGGATACAGATATAACTTCATGAAGTGGTTAAGGGTTAAATAAAATAATATATAAAAAACAAATAAGTACATAAAGTATTTAATTAATGAAATAATATTTAAAAATCATGCTAAGATGTTCTGCATATCTAGTCTTTCCTACTCAACCTGAAAGATTTGATATTATTCATAATGATTACATTATGGGTTGGATTAAGGGACATTTTTAGACAAATTTTTTCCACTTTATCGTGATATGATTGACAGATAATATCGTGTAAGTTTAAGGTGTGCAACATGTTCATTTGACACACTTACATATCAAGATGCCTGGCTGGCTTACTCAGTGATGCACATGACTTGATCTCAAGGTTGTGAGTTCGAGTCCCACACTGGGTGTAGAGATTACTTAAAAAAAAATCTTAAACCCCTCAACAAAATGATACATTTACATATTGAGAAGTGATTATTATCCCATAGCCTTAGCCAACAGTGCCATTATGTCACATAATTACCACTTCTGTTTTGTGTTAAGAATATTTAGGATCTACTCTCTTAGAACATTCAGGTATATAATACAGTATTATTGGTTACAATTACCGTGCTCTACACTGGATCCCCAAAACTTATTCATCTTACAACTGGAAGTTTGCGCTTTTTGATCTAGAGAAAATTTAAAAACACTTTTTTTTAATGTTTATTTATTTTTGAGAGAGAGAGACAGAGCGCAAGTGGGGTTGGGGCAGAGAGAGAGGGAGACACAGAATCCCAAGCAGGCTCCAGGCTCTGAACTGTCAGCACAGAGCCCTATGTGGGGCTCAAACTCACAAGCTCTGAGATCATGACCTGAGCAGAAGTCAGAAGTTTAAACCAGCTGAGCCACCCAGGTGCCCATGATCTAGAGAAAATTTTTAGTAGTTGCAATTAGTCTTTGGTTCAGTCCTCTGCTCCTTTCCATTCCTCTGCTAATCCCTGCTTCATTCTCTTCCATAACTCACATTCATGATGTCTTCCTGATGATTTCTGATTGCTCATTGCTTCCCTTTCTATCGCCTATTCAGACCTAACCTCTCCCAAAGTCTTTCATGATATATTCCAAAATGAGTTATCTTTTTCCCTAACCTTATTTATTTTTTATTTTTCCCCCTAACCCTATTTAAACTCTTCATGAGCCTGACTTTAGCTAGATGTTAGGAAGAAAGTACCCTTACTGAACTAATTTGGATCAAAGGATTTGGTTGACTTAATCTTTATGAGTATATTTACATTTAAAAAGAAAACAGCCACTGATCCAAGTTATGTTGTAGTAGAATTTTAAACTCTGTAAAGGAGATGTCTTTCAGCTCAGGCAACAATTTAACTTGCAGTAGTTCTCAATCTTAGCTGCCTATTGGAATCATTTGAGAAGGTTTTAAAAGATGCCTACTGCAAAGACTCCACCCTCAGAGATTCTAATATGATTGGCCTGGGGTGGAGCCCAGGTATTAGAATTTTTAAAGCATCCCAGATGCTTCACCACCAGGTTAGAATGACTATCTTGGTTTAGTTTTCGATATTAAAAATTTCCATTTCTCTGTTATATAAGTTACACATTAATTGCTGTATCTGGTAAAAAGAAGTCTGGGAAAAATTTAAGGTAATAGAAAAATAATGATTATTTAAGTGTCATCAGATCCAACTCCCACATTTTACTAACGAGGAAACAGGTTCAAATGATTAAGTTTACACAGAAGTGGAGCGGGACAAATTTTAAATGACTTAAACAATAGGATATTAAAAATGCTCTATATATTTTTTTAATGTTTATTTCTGACAGAGACAGACAGACAGACAGAGCATGAGCAGGGGGGAGGGGTAGAGAAAGAGGGAGACACAGAATCCAAAGCAGGCTCCAGGCTCTAAGCTGTCAGCACATAGCCCGACGCGGGGCTCGAACTCACAGACCGCGAGATCATGCCCTGAGCCGCAGTCGGACTCTCAACCAACTGAGCCACCCAGGCGCTCCTAAACATTTTTTACTTTTTAAAGTTTAATTTATGTCTTAGTGAACTAAATTTATTTTAAAATAAGATTAATTTATGCAAATGATAAAAATTTAAACAATGCACAAAGATACAAAAGGAAAAGCAAATCTCCAACCTCATTCCAATTTGCACTTTCAAAGGTTACTTTCTAAAAATTATTTCTGCCACAAAAAAGTAAAATCATTGTCTTCCACAAGGCGGCAGTATTGCTTACTGTTCAACAATCTCCTCACAGCCAACACTTCCTTCATTGTCCAGGAAGGGTTATAAAGACTCAAGTCCTCCCAGAGACAAAGTCAGTCCCTGATACTGAAATGACAGGTCAACACCAGATTCCTAATTCATGAAGAAAACCAGAAGTGAGCAAAGAACTGCACCAGACTGAACTGTTTGTATGTGGAGAAATAGTGGGAATTGATTAGCCACGAGACAGCCAATGGAAGCGCGGAGCAAGGTGCTGCCTGGAAAACCTATCAATTGCCTACTTCTGTGGAAGTACTGTAAGGGCTGGGGGTCCAGTTTTGTGAAAATGTGCATCTGACTCTGCCATGAACAAAATTTTCCCTTTATTACAAACTAAAGTTATAGGACCCAGTCAAAGGCTTTCATGGTATCCTTCATGGCTCCAAGGGTCTCTGGGCCACTAAAAAAAAGGCTTGGATCTTTTGATAGTACCTTTCTGTAAAAGGCTTGGGAGATCATGTTTGGATTTCCCAAACCTTATAGAATTCCAGCCAGGTACAGGTGATAAAGAGCACAGAGGCTCCAGTTTTCATTGTTAAATTCTAGAGACATATTTGAAAATCATTTTTAAACTTTTTGGGTCATTACATATCTACTAGAGTAAAAAGTTTGTCATTGGTGATATCTTTGAGATCTTGAGAGAATGATCTTGCTCTATGATATTTAGGAATACGCTTCTCTGTTGCCCAGGAAGGAACAGAACTGAAGACAGTCATAAAATGATCACATTTTAGGAAGAAAAACACCTTTTAATCTCCTTAAAGTCTGAGATTGTTGCAGCAGGGATAGGGGCAAAGGTAAAGAAGGGACTATGACAGGAGAGGGTTATGGGAAGCCCATATCACTAAGAGAGAACCTCTATCCTCAAGATGAATCAAGGTAAATCAAAGAGAAAGAGGTATGTGGGAAGAACATTATAGGAATCTGCAAGATAAAGCTCTAATAACTATGGATGTATAGTGATCTGTTTGGGATTCCTTCAGCATTAAAAGGTTTATTATGCAACATAGAACATAGAGCAAGGACCAATAACCCATTTTTTACTTTTCCTAATCAGAGGCTTTCTAAAATCTTCCAAGTTATAGACAATCTTATAGTTCAAAAAGTCTTTTGGTAAGCTCTGACTTTGAAGTAACCAAGGAGCTGGTGTGACTTTTGTTAACCAATGAGAGCCGATATGTCTAACTGCAACAAGAAACAAGAGAAGCATCATATTAAATATTTTGAGTCATAATGTCAATTCAACTTGAAATTCTTGCTTTCCACAAGCATTATTTCTTTTATGGCCCCCTTGTTATTTCTAAATGATATAGCCTGGCTAAATGATGCCCGGCTTCAACTATGAAGTTACTTTTTTTTTTTTGTACACCGTATCCAGACTTCATTCGAGATTAGAGCACGTGGCAATATGTCCAATTATCATGGTTTGTAATGGGAAATCCTGACCACTTCCTTCACCAGGTTTGGAAATCTTTCACAGTCTGGTAGAAATTTTATTGATAAACAAAAGATACAGGATGTTGACCTGCATTTTCTGTGTTTGAAGTTAAAATAAGTTTTGTACAGGGTATATAATGTAGTTAGCAAATACTCCCAAACATCAAACTGGAAACATGAAACCTATCAAAAGCCAACAAGGAAAACCTAACATGCTCCAAGAGACTATTTGGAGAGTCCACTAAAAGGATTCTTGTTAATGATGTAAGTGGGATGCCATGCTTATTGGTACGGGGTTAGTAGAACCATGAAAAAAAGTAGTAAAGAATGCCTGCTGAATTCTCTTAATTTCACCTTAATTCAAGTAAAAGATAGGCATAAAAATCAAGAATTGAGTAGCATTGCCAGTAGTATGTCATGTCCTCTCTTGCCCTGGATCCAGGAGCACAGTAGCCAGGAAAGATACTCTTAGTGATCAATAGGAGCATATGTGCCTTTTGTTTCCTTCCTTCCTTCCTCCCTTCCTTCTTTTCCTTCTTTTCCTCCCTTTCCTCTCTTTTCTTTCTTTCCTTCCTTTTCTCGCTCTCTCTCTTAATGTCTGAGAAGACTGCCTACTTGGTGGATTATTCATCAATATCTAGTTTCCCTTCTTGTGGGAGGATCACACTTACCTGTCCTATCGAACTCAGGTGTCACCATGTGATTTGCTCTGGCCATTGAAATCTGAATGGAAGTTTTGGAAGTTCCCCTGGCATCAGTTTTAAGAGCCAGGGCATCCTTCTTTATGTTTCCTTTTTCCTCTGCCATAGTAACCAGTAAAACTCCAGACAGAAGGCACTCTGGAAATCTGGCAAGCAGGACTCTTTTGCTAATTTCGAATGTACATGTTGGGTAAGCAAGATGTGAACTTATGCTGTTTTAAACCACTGAAATTTTGGGTTGTTTGTCACTGCAGCACAACCCAGCCCATCTAGATCAATAGATTGGTTCAGTCTACCACATCCATTCTCAATAGGAATAATATCACCCCAAAAGGACAAATATTCATTCTGGGGGGCAAAAGAACCTTACTTTTTAATGTATAAAGTACAGATATACATACAGTACACAACAGGTATACAATATATGTGTGGTATTAAATTTTAATGAAGGGGCAACTAGGGGAAAAAAATCTCAAAGGGCTCATTAGGAGGTGATAATGAATTAAAGTTGAGGAACACTGGTCCATAGGGCAAAAAGGAGTGGTCAGATTATCTTCATAAAGTCTAATCCAGGCATTCTCAACTCTGGTGACACATCTAGATCCCCTCGAGAGCTCTCTAAAAACACTGATACCCTACCCTGGTTCTCCAAGATTCACGTTTACTTGGTAGACTCCATACATTGGTATTTTTAAAAAAAGTTCCTGGGTAATTCTAATTTGCAAACAAGATTAAGAACCACTGGATCAGACATTCTCAAAGACAAAGCAACATTTCTTCCACCCAGGGAGATGTGCCACACACATAACAGAGAAATAGCACAGCACACTGGAAATGGCTGTCATGGCTTACAACTCACTCCTATTTTAGAGCGGCTATTCTGGCCTCACACCAGATAACACTAAGCTGGATTCATCAAGAATAGACAGCAATATCCAATTTCTGTGTTTTATCTTTTCCATTTCATGACATACTATTTGAACGCAGAGGGTCCTTTAAGACTCATTTGGAAAACATAAGAAGGGGGAAAAATGGTTATAGTTATTCCTAGACTATTACCCAAAGTCAGCATTTTCTGCACAGATGCAATTTGGAAATCATCTCTATCTTCAGCTCCTAAAATTTGAAGTTCTTACTGAGTGGGTTAAAAAAAGTTATTTAATATGGAATTTTCTTTTCTTCTATATCAAGGGAAAACTCTAGATTGTGAAAATTAACAGTTAAACTAAATTTTTAAAAATTAAGAAGATAAAGCACTTTCTCCTTCTTAGTAACATGGAAAGGAGCCTTGATCTGGGCTAAATGACAGTAGCATGGGATTATCATGGCTGAATTTGGCCATTAGATGGATCATCACTTCTTTCCTGAAATGTCAGTTGGAATTGACAATGATATAGCTGTATTTTAATGAAGGTACTCATTTCCAGCCTGGAAGTCAAAATTATAATGTGTTAATTAACAAGGGTTTCACTTTATATTTTCCTTTTATACATCTTCACAGTGGATAGCATTTATTTGGGAGTTCTAACGAAAAGGTGCACATTGGCTTTCCTGATACTATTTTTGAGAACTGAGCACCTTGCCACTCGAGGGCAAGTCTGGAAATATTTGCAGGCATCACTTGTGAAATTTCCTGAAGCATGAAAATAAAATTTCCAGGAAATTCTCCACGAGAAAGAGAGTTAGCATCAGTTGTACAACCTGACAAATGCTCGCAATCAGCTTGTCAACTCTTTGTTGGTGATTTTGGCAGATGCAGAAGTGGTAAAATCAAGTGTCTAGGGTTATCAGTAGAGACAAGGGTGGATTTGAGATGCAGAGATGGATAAAAAGTGGATCCAAGAAGGTTTAAACGCTAACTCGTTTCCAGTTCACCACCATTTAATTCCAAAGAATGACAACAATGTGTTGTAATGAATCCTTGTTCAAATGCCTACTGGCCTCACTTACTAAACAGGACAGAGCAAGTTAGTGTCCATATGAGTGTCCTCTATTCAAAGTTGATTGGACAAAAGGTAGACACATGATTTAAGTTGGGCTAATTACATTCTTCTGGATATTTGGAATTGGGATACAGAGTCTCCAGTTTGTTTGTTTTGGGCACTGGACCTGGTAGGTGATTAAGTGCTGGGGCTGGATTGTCATTTTTTATGAAGGCGATGCTGAAGCAGAGAAAGCTGACCTTCAGAATTAAAAAAAAAAAAAAGATATTACTGAGCCTAGAGGAGGTGAAGAAAATACCTTTAGGTCCTGACTTTCAAGTTCCAAGTCAAATGCCTTGGCATCTTAAGTCCCATGTCACAATCTAGCGATCTTGTGACTTTGGTTCCATAAGATACTCCTGTATCTTTTTAATAAGCCTCACCCCCTTTGTGCTTCAGCAAGTTTATGTGGGTTTCTGTTCCTTGCAAGCAATTATCCCTGATTAAGACATGTTCTTCTCCACAAAGAATAGCTAAAATCTATGAAGGACATAGGCCACATTTACTGCAGATGTGCGGCTCCTTAAAATTTAGTTTGAATTATCCAGATTACCCTTCCGGTGGTTGAACTGGCTGTTTAGTACAACAGATGCAGCAGCCTTCGTGAGCAAATGGGTCACAAAGAAATGCTGAATGGAATGAAATCTTTGCAGCGACGGGAACATGTTTTACCATACAAGTTCTAAACAAAAAGGCATAGATCTAAACATGCAAAATCTTACGGTTGCATTTTCTTTCTTTAACCTAATTACTCCCTAATAATATAGCTAGACTTAAAGGAGATATGCACAGCAATTTAATGTCTCCATTTTAAAGGGCTTAAAAAACACGAAGATGGATAGAATAATGAGCCCTATCAGTTCCATCAATTTCTAGCCCCCTCTGCGTCTGCTTTAGACCCTTGACACCAATTATGTAAATTTGCTCACACAACGCCTGGTTGCTTTGGCATTGTAATTTAAATGTAGGTATCTCATGAAGACAAAAGGAAATGCATTGTCCTTTTCAAAATTTAGAATTTGAACTGATTCACTGATTTTGTCCCTGCCGAATAACCAGGCAGCTGGAGGAACAGCTGGACCAGTTTCTGAACACCAACAAAAAAACCCCTCAAGTCTGAATTACAATAGGGGTTTCATCAGAATTTTATAGTATTGTTTAATAAATACAAAACACACTTTCCTAGTAATTGGCTGCTTTCCTGTTTATATTAGCAAATGTATTATGGAGATAGAGCCAAATGTATTAGGAGTTCTTGATTTACTGAGACCAATCAGTCTGAACTTTTCTTATTTTAAGAACTATAATGTCCATTTTGAAGGAGGAGCTAAAGACCCCATCCCTTATCTGTTTTAGTTTCCCAAAGGCAATATCACATAGTAGTCTTCTAGGACTGCTTGAATTTAACATCTAGTTTTACTAGCTGTGTAAACTGGGTAAGTTTTTCGACCTCACTGTGCTTTAATTTTCTCCTTTGTGAAGTAGGGATAATAACAGTATAATCCAGTAATTCCACTATGGGGTATTTACTCAAAGAAAAGAGAAACTCTAATTCGGAAAGACATATATATCCACCCCTATGTTTATTTCAGCATTATTTACTGATATGGAAGCAACCCCAGTGTCCATCCATAGATGAATGGATAAAGAAGATGTGGTATAGACACACACACACACACACACACACACACACTCACACACACAGGAATATTACTCTGCCATAAAAAAGAATGAAATCTTGCCATTTACAACAACATGGATGGATCTAGAGTATAATGCTAAGTGAAATAAGTCAGCCATAGGAAGACAAATACCACATGATTTCACTCATATGTGAATTTAAGAAACAAAAGAAAAAAAAGAAAAAAAAAAGAGACAAACAGAAAACAGACCCTTTATAGAGAACAAACTGGTGGCCGGGGGTGGGGGTGAAATAGGTGAGGGGGATTAAGAAAACACTTATCGTGATGAGCACTGACTAATGTATAGAACTGTGAATCACTATAGTATACAACTGAAACTAAGATAACACTGTATGTTAGTTATACTGGAATTAAAAATAAGTAAATAAAAATTTAAAAAAAATAACAGTACCTACTTCATTGGGTAGTTGTGAGGATAAAATGAGTTAATTTATAGGAAGCACTTAATATAGTGCCTAGCATATAATAATTGGGCATTAGCCATTATTATACCAAAATGCAAAATCTTATACTCTCTTGAAAGTTCAGCCAACATAACTAATTATTCCAACCGATGCCATACTCTTTCAAACTCCGTTAATAACTCAAAATTAGGGAAATAGACAATTGTCTATCTTTAACAGGGAAACCAGTGTGGGTATGGAGGGCTATGTAGAGTCATATATGTACAAACTGCCTTGATCTCAAAGTTCAGACTTCTTACTTCCTTCTGAGAATCACATTTTTCCCAGCAGGTTGGTTGGATGACTGTTCTTAGGACAGGGCCAACATGTTCTTGTTAACTACAAGTGGACAAGGTACACTGGGTCAGGAGAGGTACAGGGTGGACCCAGCTGCAGGCCCTGGGAGGAATCCTGCCTTATTGGTACATATAAGAAGGACATGGAAATAGGAAAGGGAGGGTAGCCTGGGGGAAGCAGTTGACAAGAAGGAAGAATAACTTGGGGTCAGTTTTTCTACAGTGGATAGCACAGTGCTGGGTAATTCAGGAGAGGGAATATTCAGAGATCTAAACAGACAGCCTGCTGTTTGCATATATCAGCATCTGGAATGTAGGACTAGTAACAGCATATCAGATCCTTTCTCAAAGGGACTGTGATTTTGCAGGGTATTAAGACAAGGGAGCCAACTAAAGGAATCAGAAAGGATGCAGCTACCAGAAGACACAGAACTCTGTGTCAAAACTACAGCATGAGACGGGAACCACAGCATCAATGGCAAATTAGACTGGATGCTGGGATGGTTATAGGGATCTTCAGCTCCCAAAGGCACACCTGTATGGATAAGAAGGATAAAAAAGGCTGGGAGGGAGAGGGAGAACAAAACACCAGGATATCTATGGATAAGGCAGTTTTTTAGGCAGTTTCTTTTGTCTTCTGTACTTTAACTTCTGGGCATTCTCTTAATGAAGGATTGGTGATCCTTAAAAATGCCTTATGTTAGCCCTAGCTGCATCTCTGGATGATGGGTAGGGGGAAAAAAAGGACTGTATTTCACACAGAACTCCTAGATTTCTCCTGGCAATAAACTCTAGGAGATTGGAAGTTTCCCTCACCCACCATGTCCTTAAAAAACCTGCTTCCTAGTATGCAACGAAGAACTAAGTTTATTTAGCACGACATAAAAATCTAATTTGAAAAATCACATTTTGTGATTACCAGATTAGGGAAGTAGAATGGCTTTCGGATTCAGAAAGAATTATACTACTTGCAGAGGAAAACAATCTCCTGTGCGAGTTGGATGCTGGTCAAATATCCTTGTGGTTGCTTTTGGAATAATAAAACCTCCTTACCTATTATGGATCATAACCAACTCCTTGTTGCAGAAAAAAAATTCCTTTCCATATCTATAATTTTAACTTGTTGCCTAAATTGTGTAGGTAGATAAGCTGAGCACATGGGAAGCAGAGTCTAAAAGAAGTGCATTTAGCATTCAACTATCATTTGCAGAATGAATGAGATGTCAGCATGCATTAAAAGTTGATGATACGGGCATCTGGGTGGGTCAGTCAGTTAAGCATACTCTTGATTTCGGCTCAGGTCATGATCTCACGGTTTGTGGGATCAAGCCCTGTGTAGACTCCATGCTGGCAACACAGGTCTTGCTTGGGATTCTCTCTCTGCTCCTTCCCTGCTCTCTCTCTCTGTCTCTCAAAATAAATAAATAAACTTAAAAAAAGATGATGATAATGACAATGATTAAGAATGAAGGAGAGAAAGGAACAAGAAAGAAACAGAAAGACAAGGAACAGCTGTAGCTCTAAGGCAATTGGCTTGCCAATTACTGCTGCTGAAGCAACCATAATGCAGTTTTCAATGATTCAGAGGCTGGTTCTCCAGTTTGGGTATCATCTCAGATTTTTGCTTTCAATTTCCCCTTTTATTGATTGCCTTTTAAGTCATCCATTTCATGTCTATCAATCCACAGAAGATGAGAGAACAAAAAAGGTTGGTATTATATATACATACATATATATATACATATATATATATATATATATACTTATTTATTTTGAGAGCAAGATACTGAGAGAGAGGGAGGGGCAGAGATAGAGAGAGAA
Source organism: Lynx canadensis (assembly GCF_007474595.2). NCBI lineage: Eukaryota > Metazoa > Chordata > Mammalia > Carnivora > Felidae > Lynx > Lynx canadensis. Next base: position 59,064,123 of record NC_044308.2, read on the forward strand.
TCTAAAGATTCTCTAAAGAGAATCTAAAGGCGGCCCTGTTCTGTCACAGTGTGCAGCCCGTTGCAGGGCTTGGTCCCAAGAACTGTGAGAGATCAGGATCTGAACTGCAATTAAGAGTTGGATCCCTTCCTGAGAAACTTAACAGAAACCCATGGGGGAGGGGAAGGAAAAAAAAGAAAAAAAAGAGGTTAGAGTGGGAGAGAGAGCCAAAGCATAAGAGACTCCTAAAAACTGAGAACAAACTGAGGGTTGATGGGGGGTGGGAGGGAGGGGAGGGTAGGTGATGGGCATTGAAAAGGGCATCTTTTGGGATGAGCACTGGGTGTTGTATGGAAACTAATTTGACAATAAATTTCATATAATAATAAAAAAAAGAGTTGGATCCTTAACTGACTGAGTCACCCAGGTGCCCCAAAAGAGGCTTGTATTAGATAAAACTTTTCCGATGTTTTGTTTGTGGAAGGGTTGATGTCATTTCATTCTCACAGCAAGGCTAGGAGAAAGGGACTATCATTATCCTTTTTTTTTTTTTTTTTTAACAAATGAAGAATCTGAGGCTTAGTAATATTCCTAAGGTCACCCGGTTAGTATGCAGCAGGGTTAGAATTTGAGTCATGGGCTGCCTGAACATAGCGTCATGCACTTACCGGGTATGTTCTCCTGCTTCCATGCCACTCAGTCTTCTAACTTGTTTACATTCACTATAAATATTCCCAGGGCTTTACAGTTTACAAAGTTCTTTCAAACTCCCTCTTTTTCTTTCTTTCTTTCTTCCTTCCTTTCTCCTTTCCTCCCACTCTCTTTTTCTTTCTTACCATCCCTTCCTTCCTTCCTTCTTTCCTCCCTCCCTTTCCATTTATCCCTTCCTTCCCTCTTTTGGTGCATAAATGTGAGTTGCATTGGTTTATTGTATTAATTTTCTTTTTTTTTATCTTTGGAGTTGTTAAGCCTTAAGCCACCCCTGTGCTGCAATGTTTAGGTTTAGTTTTCTTTTCTTTTAAGTAAACTCTACGCCCAATGTGGGGCTCGAATTCATGACCCTGAGATCAACAGTCACCCATTCTACTGACTGAGCCTGCCAGGTGTCCCTAGTTTTCATTTTTATCAAAGTTAAATATGCACATGGTTTAGGAGTCAAATAGTTCTATTAGGTCTATTACAGAAAACAGCAATTTTCTAGTCCCCTGTTTTCTTATCTATCTTGCCTAGAGTTAACAATTTTCAGCTATTTTAGCTGTTTTTTTTTGTACTGGTCTCAATATCTCTAAATAATATGCTTACATTTCTACATCTTGATAAAAAAAAAACTAGGTGTTATCTATGAAAGATATATCTTTCAACAACCTCAACCCCCAGCCTATACCAATCACCTATGTACACACTTTCCGACCCACTCTTCTTATATAGTTATATCATAATGTTGAACAAATCAAATCACTATTTATATTACTGTAGCTATGTAAATGAGTATATACTACTATTACTTTTCCTTTTGTTTTTCCTAGAGCTGTTAAATGCTTTGTTTTTATTTTTCACTTGCTTTTAATATAATTATCACTAACTCAACCAAACTTCCCCCAAAAGTCTATTTCTTCTTAATATAATCAGACACATTAGGTAGTCTATCGCTTTTACTTTCTTTGAAACACCTGAGAGCCTTCTGATTTTCTCCATTTTGGCTTTGATCCTTCTCTAGAGTTGCTTCACAGCTATGATTCTGAGATTAAACATTACCATTTTTCTGAGAATTTACATCTCTTTTTTCTTCTTTTTAAAAAAGGTTTTAGATGTACAGTCTCTTTCTTGTGTTAGATCCCATTTCCAGGATCATATATATTCATTTTTGAACTTTTTTCTTTTCTTTAAAAAATTTTTTTAATGTTTATTTTTGAGAAAGAGAGAGACAGAGTGTGAATGGGGGAGGGGCAGAGAGCGAGAAGAGACACAAAATCCGAAGCAGGCTCCAAGCTCTGAGCTGTCAGCACAGAGCCCGATGTGGAGCTCAAAACCAGGAACCATGGGCTCATGACCTGAGCCAAAGTCTGATGCTTAATCAACTGAGCCACCCAGGTACCCCTTCTTTTCTTTTTCAATGATGACTCCAAAATTTCTTTTCTTTTTAAATATTTTCTTTTTCTTTTAATGTTTATTTATTTTTGAGAGAGAGAGAGAGAGAGACAGAGTGGGAGCAGGGAAGGGACAGAGAGAGAGGGAGACACAGAATCCGAAGTAGGCTCCAGGCTCTGAGCTGTCAGCACAGAGCGTGATGCAGGGCTGGAACCCACAAACTGTGAGATCATGACCTGAGCTGAAGTCGACACTCAACTAATTCAGCCACCCACGCACCCCTAAAGATTTTAAGTAATCTCAACACCCAATGTGGAGCTTGAACCTACAACCCTGAGGTGAAGAGTTGCATGCTCTACTGACTGAGCCAGCCAAGTACTCCAATGACTCCAAAATTTTGGTGGCTTAAAACAAAAAAGATTTATTTCTCACTTTCATTAGATATCTTCTCGGCATTGGGGGCACCTGTGCTCCCTGTTGACTTCTTCACAGGACCCAGAGGCGGTCTTCATCTGGGCCATACCAATGTTTTAGGAAAGAAAAAAGCAATGATGTTTACCATTTTCCCTTATGTTTTATTGTACAAAGCAAAACTGTGGCCAAAATTGATGTCAGTGGGATTGGGAGGTAAAATTCTAGTCCTGATAGAGAGGAACAGGGAATATTTTGAACACATAACACAGTCTACCTTGTGTTTCTATTTCTTGGTTTTCTCCCACATTCTTTGAGAGACCATCCTCTGATAGCTTCCTGAGGAAGGATGCATAAGAGTTAAATTTATTGCAATCTTGCATGTCTAAAATGTCTTTTTACCCAACTGATAGTTTATTTGAAAATAGAATTCTAATTTTTTTAAATGTTTTATATATTTGAGAGAGAGAGAGGGAGAGAGGAAGAGAGAGAGACAGAGCAGGGGAGTGGCAGAGAGATGGAGACAGAATCTGAAGGAGGCTCGGGGCTCTGAGCAGTCAGCACAGAGCCTGATGCAGGCATCGAACTCACAAGCAGTGAGATCATGACCTAAGCCAAAGTCAGACGCTTAACTGACCGAGCCACTCAGGCACCCCGAAAATAGAATTCTAGATTGGAAATAATTTTCCTCAGAATATGAGAATATTGCTCTAGTATCTTCTTGATTCCAGTGTGCTATTGAAAAGTCCAGTGTAATCCTAATGCTTGTTTGTAGCTTTTTTTCTTTCTGGAAGCTTATTTTTGTTCCTAGTGTTCTGAAATTTCACAGTGGTGTGTCATGGTGTGGCTTTGTTTCTATCCATTGTGCTGGGCACTTGGCAGGCCCTCTAAATTGGGAAATTCATGTCCTTCAGTAAAGAAATTTTTCTTGAATTATGCCTTTGATAATTTCCTGCCCTCTACCTTCTTTCCCTATTCCTATTAAGTTTTAATTTTCATTTCTCCTATTTTATTTTATACTTATAAAGGTACTCTGTTTTGTTATTATTCTCTGAATGTGTTTTTCCCCCAAATCGCATCCTGTACTTACTTAAGAGATGCCATATTGTCTCCCATTTCTATTAAAATCTTTACTAATAATTTGTTCTTTGAAAATCTTCTTTCTCCTGCTTAGTCTTTCCATACTCAAAGTTGACTGTTTCCCTTTTGTTTTGGCCTCTATATTTTATGTTAGTAGTATTATTTAAATTTCTTAAATTTCTGGTGACCCTATCTCCAGTTGAGAAACTCTGTTTTACTCTCTCCAGGGAATTACCTTCTTTCTTCTGACAGAGTGGAGAAAAGAAGTCTTTTGGCTGCATGGAGCTGAGGAAGGGAACTGCTACTTAAATGGACTTTCAAACAATCCTCCTATTTTCAGTTCTGTCTCCCCTTATAAAAGCACCTGGTTCATCAATTTCTAAATATTTTGTGGATTCTACATGCAAATCAAAATGCCTCTCACCTCTCCCCTTTGCTGGGTTTGGATTCAACTTTCTTGGGTCTGCTTAGTCAATTATTACTCACCCATATGCTTTCTGGTTTCCAAAATGTTATTGCTGTGGCTCCCCTCCATTCACCTTGGTCTCGTAAGTTTATGTTTCTTTTCCTAATCACTTTACTGTCATTTAGGTGGATTTAGAGCAATAACAGAGGTAAATGCTTGTGTTCAACCTGCCACTTTAAAGTGTTAGGGTTCCTGGCTGGCTCAGCCAGTAGAGTGTGTGACTCTTGATCTTGGGATAGTGAGTTTGAGCCACAAACTGGGTGTAGAGACTAATTAAAAATAAAACCTTAAAAAACATATTTGAAAAAAACATATTCGAAAAAATAAAGTGGGGCTCCTGGGTGGCCCAGTCAGTTAAACATCAGACTCCTGATTTTGGCTCAGGTCATAGTCTCACAGTTCATGAGATCGAGCCCCACATTGGGTTCTGGGCTGACATCACAGAGCTTGCTTGGGATTCTCTCTCTCCCTCTCCTTGTGCCTCTCTCTCTCAAAACAAACAAACAAACAAACAAACAAACAAACATTAAACAAATAAAAGTCTTATGACTTTCAGAACAGCCAGGGAAGACATTATTATCTCCATTTTACATATGAGAAAGGGAGTTCAAATGACTAGCCAAGATTATATAGTATATAATGTTGGATCTAGAGCTAGTATTCAGTTTTTCTGACTCCACTCTTTTCACTAACTTTCTAAAAAAGAAGGCTGTATAATGTAGCTATTAAATGCATAATCTTTGGCACCAGAGACCTAGATATGAGTCCAGGTTCTGCTTCCTAACAGTTGAATTCTTATGACAAACTGTTTAGTTTCACTATACTGGAAGTTCCTCATCTATAAAATGGGGATGATAACAATAGCATGACCTCACCATGGTGTTGTGAGGATTCAATTAGATAATACATGTAAAGTACCCAGCTGAGTCCCTGGCATATAGTGAGGGCTCCCTTATTACTATAATGGAAAAAAATGAAATGATAAGATGTAATAATGATTTGCAGTTTTAATTAACTGAACGATGTCCAGGGAAACTTTTAAATTAATTCTGTAGACATTTACTGAATAATTAGCATGTGCACTGTGGAACGTTTATTCTTCCTTTCTCTTTTATTTGAACCTCTCTATGAAAATACCTTTGGTTAGCAACTACTTCAAACCTAGCTGATGTTAGGTGACAAACTTCTGAGTAAGGATAGAAGAATTAGGCAGGGTCACAGGTTTTCTCTCCACCAATATGTAATGAAATGGACAAGAATAAAAATTCATTGACAAAGCCCAAAATTCACCAGCAGCTACAAGATAAAGGATAAAATCTCATTTAGAAATGAAATGTGAAAAAAAAATGTGGCCAACAAATGAAAAAGAATATTCTGGTGTAGTAAGGTATGTCTCCTCACCCTGCCCCTATTCCTCAAAGAAGAATGAGAGGAAGAAAGGGTGTGGTGGGGATACACCACATTCATTAATTGGTGAAGAATTCTGAGGATGTAGATAAATAACTCTGAGGAGGGTGGAGAAATGGAGGAATCCAAGAAAATTGTTTTATTTTTCTTTAAATGCTTTGAGTGGGGTGAAGGGGCAGAGAGAGGGGGAGAGAGAGAATACCAAGCAGGCTCTGTGCTGTTGTTGGGCAAGGAACCCAACCTGGGGCTTGATCTCACCAACCCGTGAGATCATGACCTGAGCCCAAATCAACAGACACTTGACAAACTGAGCCACCCAGGGGCCCCCAAGAAATTTGTTTTAGAAAGAATCCTCTATATACTACCATGGGACCTCAGTAGAGACAATAAGCTTTCCATTTTCCAGGTAACAAAGCTGAGGAAAAGAACTGATACAAGGAGAGTAATACACCCCTGACTGGTTAGACTGGGCTGAGAAAGGCCATTTAACTGAATCTCACAAGAGAGTAGAGCTAATACAGGCATCACTTGGCCCTAAGTTCCCTCTTTTTCTCCCCTTATCCTGCATCCTCATGTTAGAGAAAATTAGTTGGAAAACAAGTCCAAAGTCCTAAGCAGGAGGAAGAAAAACTGGCATATACCAGAGCAAAGTGAAAATCTGAATGGTCTGTCCATGCTAAGCATGAACTGGATGAACTATATGACATGACCACCCTTCAAGCATGGTAAAAGGATCTAGTTCAGATGAAAACAACTGTTAAGGAAAAACCAGAGCTGGACAGTAGTTAAAGTGATTAAAAACAGATTTTATTCATAAAAACTATTCAGGGGAAAGGAGACCTCAGTACAAAACTAGGCTCAATTCTGGGGCGCCTGGGTGGTTCAATCAGTTAAGCATCCAATTTTGGCTCAGGTTGTGACCTCAGGGTTTGTGGGTTCGAGCCCCACATCGGGCTCTCTGCTGTTCTGCACAGAGCCTGCTTCAGATCCTCTGTTCCCTCCTCTCTCTGCCCCTCCCTTGCTTACGTTTCCTCTCTCTTTCAAAGGAAATAAACTAAAAAAACAAACAAACAAAAAAAAAAACAAAAACCAAAAAAACCACCTAGGTTCAATTCTGAAGACAGCAAGGAAAAGTGGGAATTTATAATCAAAGAGCAGAGTGGGGATGAGATGGATGTCAGTGTATGAAAAATTACTAAGATGAAACATCAAGGATAAGGGGAGATTCTGGCTAAAGCGGTCTAACAAGATTCTTGCTGAAGATGGGCCAAAGTCATCAAATGTCATCTGGGAATAGTAGGAGATGAAGAATTTGGTAACACATTGAAGACGTTTAGATACTGAGTTTGGGGGATTCCGGCTAACCTGATGCAAAGGTGGGCAAAATTCCGAAAGACGGAAAAAAGTCCAAAACTCAAGGCTAGTTGGGAAGGGGATTCAGAGGAATCTGACTAAAGTTTGGTCAAGAAGAGACTGTCACAACTCAGAGAAGAGAAGCATATTCTTTGAAGCTTATTTCTTTATTTTAGCAATCTCTACACCAAACATGAGGCTTGATCCCACGACCCTGGGATCATGACCTGAGCTGAAATCAAGAGTCAGACACTCAGCTGAGCCACCCAGAGCCACCCAGGTGCTCTGAAGCATATTCTTTATGAAGGTTTTCTTCTATAGACTCAGTAAGAAATAATATTAAAAAAAATAAGAAATCCAAGATGAAATATTAAAACAACAGAATAATTGAGGGGTACCTGGCTGTCTCAGTGGGCAGAGCATATAATTCTTGATCTTGGGGTTTGGGGTTCAAGCCCCACAATGTAGAGATTACTTAAAAATAAAGTAAAAAAACCCAGCAGAATAATTGAGAATCAAAGTAATATAAATAAATTTGAACAGCAAGGAACAAAATAGACTTGGCTGAAAATCAGGTTAATGGCAGAGAGGAAAAGACTTGGGACAATCACAATGAATGAAGAGGGAAAAGCCACAGAAATTTAAGAATTAAAAAAAAAAGAAAGATGTAGTCAAATATGATCCAAAATTGGGCTAACTGGCATCCCAGAGGAAGAGAACCCAACAAATTCAAAGGTAATAAGAATTATTGTTCAGAAAACTACCCATCTTATACCAGGGAAAATTGATTTAGAAAAATTAACATAGAGATATATTCTAAGTTCTTAAACTTCAGGGTTAAATGTATAAATATTTCAGATATCTTGAAGAAAAAGAAAATCATGTATAGGGAAAATTTTGATTCATCTGAGACTTTTCTATAGCAAATATCAGGAAAAAAGACAAAGGAGCAATGACTGTAAAATTCTGAGAGAAAGAAAATGAAAAAAATGTGAGCCCAAAGTAATATTTCTATACTAGTATTTGTTCAAGTATAAATGCAACAGGTAGACAAGAAAAATGCAGGTAATACCCCAAAAAACAAATAATCCAATTTAAAAATGGGCAGAAGAGAGGAACAGACATTTCCCCAGAGAAGACATACACATGGCCATCAGACACATGAAGAGATGTTCGACATCACTTATCATCAGGGAAATGCAAATCAAAACCACAATGAGATATCACCTCACATCTATCAGAATGACTAAAATAAATAACATAAGAAACAACAGGTGTTGGCAAGGATGCTGAGACTTTTGAAAAACTCGTGCACTGTTGGGAGTGCAGACTGGTATAGTCACTGTGGAATATGGAGGTTCCTCAAAAAATTAAAAATAGAACTACCATATCATCTAGTAATTGCACTACTGGGTATTTACCCAAAGAATACAAAAACACTAATATGAAGGAATACATGCACCTCTATTTTTATCACAGCATTATTTACAATAGCCAAATTATGGAAGCATCTGAAGTGTCCATCAAGGATGAATGGATAAATAAGATGTGGTGTATATTTACAATGGAATATTATTCAGCCATAAAAAAGAATGAATCCTGCCATTTCCAATGACATGGATGAAGCTGGAGAGTATAATGCTAAGTGAAATAGGTCAGTCAGAGAAAGACAAATACCATATAATTTCATTCATATGTGGAATATGTGGAATTTAAGAAACAAAAGAAATGAGCAAAGGGGGTGGGAAGAGAGAGAGAAAGAGAAAGAGAGAGAGAGAGAGAGAGAGAGAGACAAATCAAGAAACAAACTCTTAATTATAGAGAACAAACTGATGGTTACCAGTAGGGAGGTGGCTGGGGGGATGAGTGAAATAGGTGATGGGGATAAAGGAGGTCACTTGTCATGATGAGCACCAGGTGATTTATGTATGGAATTGTTGGAACACTATATTATACACCTGAAACTCACAAAACATTGTATGTTTAGAAAGAAGAAAAGAAAAGAAAAGAAAAGTAAAGAAAAGAAAAGAAAAGAAAAGAAAAGGAAGAAAGGTAATGTGACCATTAGCCATTCTTAAACTACTTAGCGGAAAAATCCCATGTACCAGGACATGAGTAAAATGTGAATGGTGAATCTGGAGGATAAAAGGACTGGTGGTAAAAGCCCTGAATCCATTTGAATACAGAAGTAAGATTAAATAACTAGAGGAAATCAGTTGCCAGAAGCCATAAATATTATAAATCCTGACAAAATACAAATAGTATGAACCACACAGATTGGGAGTTAGAGTCAGAGTTTGGGAGGAAGTACAGTAATGTTAATTATTTCATTTTGCAGAGCAAATAGTCAATTGACACTATTAATCAAGAAATATGGGCTGTTCTAATTTCTTCATATTTATATACTTTCTTTGCCCATATTTAGGCTGTTTCTCCTATCTTTGCTGTCCTCATAAATATATATATATACACACATATATATATATTTATGAGAAATATATATATATATATTTGACCAATGTGTGTTGAATTTTAATCTACATAAACTGAATACTTAATAAATGTTGAAGTAATTTTGCAGATTGCATAGAGCTGTAAATTCTATGAGGATTGGGAATATATTTTATTCATCTTCTCTCAGCACCTGGCATGGGGACTTGCACATAGTAGACCATTAATAATCTTTTTTGAATAAATGAATTAATTTGCTTTGTTTCATATACATTTCATTCCTAGAACAATAACTAAAGACTGGCTGGAAATATAAGGAAAATGAACCATAATTGGAGAATATAATAAAGCCTGTCACTCACATCTGAGACACCTATTATAAATGCTTCTGATGCCTCATTAAAGACATTCTATTGTTTTCAGAATGCATTTTTTCCATAGTAAATAACACCTCTTGCTATAATTTAAACATTGACACTATCAAAATGATCAGTTCCAAAACACAGATCTGATTCTGTCATTTCGCTGCTTAAAAACCTGCAACACCCCCAACCCCCCACCACCAGTCTATACAACAGAGTCCAAATTCCTAACTATGGCATGGAAGGTTCTATATGATTTGTCCTCAGTTCATTTCTTCCCAGCCAATGCAGCCCACGTGCTATCTATCCAGGGGCACTTGCAATTTCTAAAACATGCTATACATATTTGTTCTTCTTTGTCTTTATCATGCTGTTTCCTCTACTTAAAATGTCACTCCTCATACCATATCTTGCTCTTCTGCTGTCTACACCCATCACCATACTATTCATTCCTAGGGGCTCAACTCAAATGTTTTCTCGTGGGAGACTGTGCTGTCTCCCATGCTTAAATAATTGTACCATTTGTTTTTCTCTTATAGTACTTTACTCATGCTCCATATGTTGTATAATAGCTAACTGTTTATATACCCAACACTCTCTCCTAGATTGTGAACTTTTTTGTTTGCACATCTCATTTTCCCATATTCTTTGGGCTATGTCTATGTTTTCTAGAAAGCTGTCATAGAGTATGTGCCTAACACACAGTAAATGATCAATAAATGTAGTTTGGAATAAAAACAATACATGCACTTATATTTCCACATAGAAATACACATTAAAAATTCTTCTAAATGTAATGGGGGCTAACTGAAAATCCTAAGAGTTAGTAGAAGGTAGAAAGGCTTTCTTAAACCATTGGTGATTTCTGTCCTGATGAAAGAGAAGACTTGAACATTTCTTCAGAGGCAGACTGCTCTGGAAAAACTACATGGATTGTTTAACTATTCATGTTAAAGCAAGTATACATTTATTACTCTTGGAAAACTATAACTTGAGTGTAGATGCTTTAGTTTGTGAAGCAGAGGGCTCCATTTGGATATGCAAATCTTTGTGTGTGGAGCAGGAGCATTGCTTCCGCAGACATTGATGCAGAAGAGAAAAACTGTTCCTTTTCTCTCTGTGGATGTAGACCACATATGTGTTGTTTCTCTGGAGATGCGAATGTCCTTGTTTCAGCCCTTGCTCTTAGAAGAACAAAAGCTGAGCTCTAAAAGATACAGGCAAACAAGGACAGGCATAATCCTTACTGCTTACTGGAGAAATAATTAGGCAAAGGGACTGGACTGGCTTTGGTGAGGCTCTACCTAGACCTATTTATAAAGATTAACTCAGTCTTTGAGAGAAATGTGCTGGGTTTGGACTCTTATGTTATGAAGGTGATAGTCCAGTTGGGTCAAAGGTTAAGGTCACACTCCTCAGGATGGAAGGTGGGGTTTCCTCTAAAGGAGTAGGTATTCCCATGGTCAGTCATCCCATGGAAAGGCAGCAACTGGGACAGGGGGTGGGACTTTGAAAATGCACCTTAATCTGGGTAAGGAGAGTTGTTTTCTTCTCTGAGTGGTTGAGCCTGAATGCTCAAGACAGGGTCAGGGGAACTCTTGATGGAGAGGGGGGCTGTCATTAGCCACATAGACCCTGGCTGCAAGCTCAACAATAAGGCAGGCCTGTAGTCCATAAGGGCTTTGAGAGTAGCCATGTCATACCTGCAGCTTACTCTGTATTGCTCTTCCTTTTTAATATTGTTACATAACCCTGGTCTTAGCTGTGCTATAAGGAGACTATGATGGGAAGAACCAGGGTTTGTGATGTCCTGGTGAAGAGGAGGCAGTGCTTCTTCCTGCTGGATCCCAAGGCAATGGTGAAAGTTTCAATGGCTGGAGAGAGATCAGTATCCCAGAACATCAGGGTATGTGACATCTGAAATACAGGCAGGAGTAATTCAGTTATTTCAGGCATATGTTGGTGACAGAATCACCCTTAGGGACTCCTCAACAGTAGAGCAGGGAGGGAAACTTTAAAGGGAGCCGATATCCTAATAATTTGGAAGGTGGGAGCTCAGAGTTATTGTAGTTTGGAATTTTAAATATGGCCTCCTTTATACCCAAAAACTTAATGAAAGCTATGATGCTCTAATTATCAAGGGCACATGAGGCCTTTTATTGAACACACCCTTTTTATCCTGGATATCCTGCTCAAAAGGCTTGACAAAAACAAAGACAAACAAAATATTCCTCAGTGTGATTTTATATGAGTCTTTTCTTTTTAGTTTCTCCCAGGCTTCTGCTCTCAATCCCTAAATAGGCATACATTTTACCAGAAACTGATAGTTTCTTGCTTTTCTTCCATTATGCATCCATCCTCTGTTTTCCTCACAAAGTGTTCTGAATAAGAGCGTAAGGGAAAGTTTGAAATTCTTTCTGGATATTATGCATAAGCATGGATGAATATGTAACTGGTCTTTCAATGAGGTGCACATCTAAGTTTATATGATTTTCTTAGGCTGAACAGGAATGTTACTTAACACATTGGCATAGAAGCCACAGTCTCATCCCTGTTGATTGCATCTATGGTCATACTCTGAAAAAAGACTGCATTCAGTTCCTGAGAGCTTTTCTGGATTCATGATGCTTTGCCTTTTTATTCTAACAGCTGCTTATTTGCATAACCTGTTAAAGACATTTCCCTACCATCAAACTACTGGGCTTCCTCTAGTTCTTGGACATTTTTTCTTGCTCTTACAGATTCTGTAAACAAACAGCAACTTTTGCCTTCAACATAAGTTCTGCCTGCCTGAAATCTTTCATTGTCTTCTCCCAACTACACAACAAAGCTGAGTTTTGCAAAATATCACTTTGACATATTAATAATTTCATTTATCTCCAAGATCTTCCTGAAATTCTTAATTTTTTCACGTATCTTTCCCTGGGACTTAGATGCAATGAAATATCTATCTCATTTACTTCATTCAACAAAAACTTACTGAATACTTACTGTGTTGCACATACAAGGCTACCTGCTGTGGCTACAAAGTAGAGGAACTCACATCTGGTTTAATGGCTAGAATATTTGACTTACTGTTCTAGTTTCTTAACTCTAGGATTACATTGAAAAGCGAAACCTCCTCTTATGACTATTGAATGACATAAATGAGAATGCAACTAATAAAGAGGTGATAACTAAAGTGGGAGAGGGTCCCATGCAAAAAAATTGGGAGAAGTATTGGAAATCAAGGACGCAAGAGAAGCATACTATATTTAAGGAGGCTCTATGCCCAGAAAGGGGCTTGAGCTCAGGACCTGAGATCAAGAGTCACATGCTGTACCCACCAAGCCAGCCAGGTGCCTCCGGGTAAACAAACAAACAAACAAACAAACAAGTATTTTAAAAGTTGGCTGTTTTCTAAGTTAATGTAGAGTTTCATTTTTATGTGTATCCGTATAAACAAGAACAGTATAAATTAAAATAATAGGAAATTATGCATCTTTCATTATTTATTAAATTAATATATTTTGGCATCAATTTTGTGTTGATATGATTCTTTTATATAACATTTCCTTCCATCAAAAAATTTTGAGCGAGAATATTATGTTTCTTGGTGAAGTTTTCATAAAGAACGTGAGATATTTAGATAAGGGGTCACAAAGGGCAGTAGACAATTTTTTTTTTTCCTCTGTGATACATACCTCCTTGACACACTCTGGTGTTTTGTTGAGGAAGTAAGAAAATACGATAATTCTAGTTCTGAAGGTGCAAGGAAAGGACCCACCACTTCCTCTGCACCCTACCGGCTGAAGGAGCACACCTCAGTCTCTTTTGTCTTCTGAAAATAAAAGCGAGGCATAGGGTGTTAGAGTGAAGAGGTTTCCTAGGAGTTAAACCCGAGTGCTTAAGAGCCCTTTCGAACCCTACAGCTTTTACTTAAGTAGCTACTGTAAAATAGATGTTGTTCAAAATAAGAGGGCTGGGGCAGAGGCCCGTCGCGCCCACCTGGGGTACAGCTCAGGTGGGGGCAGGCGCCTGGTCCAGAGCGGAAGGTGCCTGCATTCTGCAGGTGCGGGGATTGTTTTCTTGCACCGCCCCGGCTCCCGAGAGGGCGGGACTCGCGGCGTTGCAGAGTGTGGGACTTGGCCCCTGAAGCAGAGTCTAAACGTATTCCACGCAGCAGACATTTATCCAGCCTGGTGCCCACACCTGGCCTGGGGGAGGGGAAACAGCTTCTACAGGAACCGCAGAGACAAGAGGAGCCCCTCGTTTGGGACGCCAGAGGGCTGGTCCCGCTAGGCTCTGTCCGACTGCTTTCCCGTGATTGCTTCTCCCACCTGTCCATCATATCAATACCCTACCTCGATTGGCTCTTCTCTTTGCCACTCGGTTCCGCCGCGCTGACCCCCATTGGCCCCTCTCCGGCCCAGGCCCCGCCCCACGAACTGGGCATGGGGAGTGGGGCGCGGAGAAGAGAGAGCGGGGCGCTTGCTCGGGGCTGGGGGGAGGCGGTGGCGAAGAAGGAGGAGGAGAAGAAGGAGGAGCTGGGACAGCAGGAGGCAGCGGCCGCGACCCGGCTGGGGTGATGGTGCAGGTGCCCGGGGCCCGCGAGGAGCTGCCCGGCTGAGGGGCGCCTGGTCCGGGGTCCGCAGCGCCGCCGCGTCTCTCCCGGGGGCGGGCGGGCGGGCGGGAAGATGCTGAGCAGGTTGATGAGCGGCAGCAGCAGGAGCCTGGAGCGCGAGTACAGCTGCACCGTGCGGCTGCTGGACGACAGCGAGTACACCTGCACCATCCAGGTCAGTGCCGCGCTGCCCTGCCCGCGGAACCCCTTCGTCCCCCGACTCTGGCCAACTTGGCCCGCCGCCGCCGCCCAGGGTCGCCGCAGACCCCGGTGCTTTGTCCGTCCCCGGCTGCGGCGGACGGCCCCGGTGCAGAGAGCGCCTCCGCCCGAGACCGGGTCCGGGGCGGGGTACCAGGCGCTCCGCGCAGCTGCGGTGAGAGTCCCTCCGTCCCGGACCCTCAGCTATCCCTCTGCCCTCTCCCAGGGTGAGGGCACCCCATCCTGGCTCCTCGAGCCTGCTGGGGTGGGGAGCATCTTCCGCGGGCGTCCAGAGAGAGGCGGGCAGGGCGGGAGGCTCCTACCCCGGCCGCCCCGTCGGGGGGTACAGGCTTTGGCTCTCCAGCCAGGCAAGGACCGCTGGCCGGCTTTTCTTATCTATCTTTGGTTGGAAGGATAATGCTGTATGTCATAATCACCCCCCCCCCCCCCCCCAGCATTTGTGAGTCAGAGCTCTCAGAAGGTAGAAGTGAACGCGCAGCCCATGCAGAGTGGCCTATGGAAGGGAGCCCAGCCTCTGGGCTCCCAGGATTAGCACCCCCCCCCGCCTTTCGCTCCGCAGATCTCATTTGTGTTGGGCAATTCTGGGGGGCGTGAGGTAAAGATTTAGCAACAAGTACCAGAGATTTGATGATTGGCCGTGGCGAGAAAGAATCGGTGACTTACAAATAACACCAACAATACGTTAATGCTTCGCAGCATTTCTTCAGAAACCTGGTATTTTGGAAGGGATTTTTACAACCTCTTATGTGTTTTCACTACTGCTGTGTGGAACGTCTGGAGTAGTAGTCTTTCCCAGGAATGCAGTCACAGCCCTCTCTCCTCCTCTGTAAAGTCAGTGATAGGAAACATTGACAATGCTCCGGTGTTTAGTTCAGCAGCCGGAGGATCCTGCGCTCGCTGCCGGAAACTGCTCTTTCTGGAGAAGCAAATTGAGTTGGACCCGGAGGGGTCTCATCTGATCCCTTGCCTTTGCAGCAAGAAACCAGAGGGGGCTTCTCGCCTCAGATGTGGCAGACAAAAACTGTCGGCCTCTGGTTCTACCCTCTTTGTCTCCTGGCCCCCCAACCCCCCATTTATTTTTTTGCTGACAATGCTCAATAGCGGAAAATAGCGGTGTGTGAGAAAGACGCTGGGTAGTGTGTGAGAGCAGCTGCTCTCTGCTGAGTCCGTGCTCAGTTCAGCCTTCTCCTCACTTTCCCTTTTCTCCCACTCTCCAAACCAGCTCTGGGCATAAGTGCTGACTGCTGTCAAAGATCCAGGAGGGCAGAGAAAGAGAACAACATCGCTTTTTAAGGCCACTTAAACACAGTCATAAAGATGCTAGCCATCACGTGAAAAGGATTTTGGTAGTTGAATCTGATAGATGTTCTGTATTTTCTCACAGAATGAGTGGCATGCTACTTTTTGTTTCTATTGTATCTTTATGTGCCATGTACAGTTTTTTTTGTTTGTTTTTGGGTGGGGGAGGAGAAAACATTGACTTGACATATTCACCATTTGAATACATTGTCTAGAGCTTTTAAAGTCTTTATCCTTTTGTTTTAAAATTTAAAGCATTTACACAATAGCATATAAAGGCAGTGTAAGATTTAGACTTTGTGAGTCCTAAGAATACTTTGGGGTATATGGTGAAATAAAATTCCTGGGGCAGGTCATTAACTTTTGCCAAGGTATAGAGTACAAATGAAACAAAATTCACATCACCACTCCACTAGTGATAATCTTGTGGCTTTTACAGTATCACAATAAGACAACTAGTTATTTTTTCCCAGTTAGTGGAACCTTTGAGGTTGGTTGGTTGGTATTACAGTTGTGGGTAGTTTTTATTACTGTTAAGAAAAACAGTATTTTTAAGTCTAACAGGACTTACTGGGTTTATGCTTGCTATATCTTACTATGGTTGTGTTTCTTTTCCTGCTGGTCTTCTTTACATTATTACAAGTCAATGTGTTATAAAAATTCAGGCCACATAAAAAATTAAGCTTGGTGTAACATGATTATACTGTAGTGAGTGTCCACTGTCTAGACATGTTAATGATTGTGCATTGTGATTCTTGCATGAAAATTTTAAAAATACAGGAATTCTGAAATTTATGTAATATTGTCAGTCTTTGGCACCACTATTGTGAATTCCTTTTGTTTTTACCCAATGAGAGGAAATGTCAAAAAAAACCAAAAAAGACAGGATATTATGTGAAATTAATATTTTGTGGATATAGCTTTTTTTAAGCTTTTAGAGATTGAGCTTTTCTTAGTAACTTTCACCCCTTATACATTTCTGTAGTGTGTGTATTTGTGTGTTTGTGCATGCGCTTATTTGTCAAGCATTGGGCACTGGGTCTTTTAAATCAGTATGGAAAGGAGCTGTGAGCTACTTGCTAGGTTAAAGCAATATTCCTAACATTCTAGGAATTGCAGTACAGTATTTAAAAAAAAAACTTGGTGATAATTTGGAATCATTTTCCTTAAAATATTGTATGCCATATTTTTCTTTGAATAAGGTATGTATTGTAGAGTGATTTCAGTACTTCTTGGGATAATCAGAGAACACTTAGGGTATTAGAGAGTCAGAAATGTATCACTAGGTTAGAGCCATAATAGCCACATTTGGTAAATTTCAGTTGTAGGAAATTCTGTCAAAGTATTGTTCTAGCCTTTCATATTGCACCAGTTCTACTGATCTAGCATTTAGGATGTGATTATTAAGGTAAGGAAAACGCCTTATATCCTTTCAGTAAAGATTGCCTCAGTTACCAGACTATTCTTTTATTCTTTCTGATATGCAAATGTATTTGTAGATCATGAGAAATGAAAGTATACATAGGGTTGTAATATAATTGCTCCCCTGTGAAGAACATTGTTAACAGCTCCCTGCCAGTTTTGAAGGTCATTGCTTCATAAATGCAGATCTAGTCTGTAATTTCTACACATCTGTTTCATTTATGAATATCTACATTTATTTACTACATTTACTACCCTACTTTGTTATTTTATTTGGGAGCAAATAGGAAAAATGAAAAGGGTACCTAATATCTTTGAACTTAGTATATCAAATGGACTCATTTAAATGCTTAGATATGTAATATCCTAAGTAATAGATTTTTGACTGTTTTGAGTTTAATAGTTTATAAAATATTAAGAATATACATTAAGGAATGCCAGTAGAAATTCATATCAAAAATACATATTTTCAAGTCTGAAATATTAATCACTTTTTTTCTGATTACTGAAAAGTAAAGCTGCCCTAGAAATAAATTTGATTTTACTGGGAACGCATTAAAATAATAACTGATCAAGCAGCTAGGTTAAATTTGCTTTTGCAGTTAAATGAGGTACTATCATAAATAAAATGCATATGTACAGAAACAGTTCTATAGTAGAACCAAGATCTGGATTTGGCTGCGGCTCAGCCATTTAGTAACTGTGGGACCTAGGGTAAGAGAGGGAGTACTGGGGGAGAGAACAAATGTATTGAGCCCCATACTTGTGAGGTGCCCCGCTTGTGTTCTCACTTACCTCACAATAGCATGTGGATTCAGTAGACACCTCTTGTACCAGCTGAAGAAAATAAGATTGTGGATTGCTGGGAGAGCTGATGTTTCTTGAATGGGCAACTCTGTACTATGCTTTCTGCTAGGTGCTTTGCTTATACCTTACATCAACTATTTGAGAGGTAGGTGTTATTATCCTCATTTTACAGATGAAAGGCTTGGATGAAGGAACTTGCTCAAAGCTAGTAGTAGGTGGCTATACTATATTGAAACTCTGGTCATTTTGTCTATAAAAATCCCAGCTTTGTTCCCTATATTCCTCCTGACTTCCTAAGTCAGTTCACCTGTCTGTATCTTAATTTTCTCATCTGTAAAATGAGAACAATAATTAATACTTCATAGTAAAGAGAAAATCATTTGGTAATGTCTTTACAAATACTAACAAGATTTAAACAGAGTAATTTTATTCTATTCAAATAAAAAATAGGATTTTGTTTTTGGAAAATAAATTAACCCTTAGGTGTCCTTAAAATGATGTCTGATTAATCTCAGTGAAATTGTACAATCCAAAGCTGGAATAACTGGATTCTGTAGTAGAATTCTTCTCTAAAATTCAAGAGTTCAGGTTTGCTTTCCTTCTATCCTACCAAAGCTTTGGCTTTAGAGGGGCATTTATTTCCTGGACTGACCATGATTTGTCTTTTCTAAGAATTTCTGTTTCATATTTGGTAAGCAAAATCCTTGGTTTCATTAATGCAAAAGGGATGTTGTTAGAGAATTAAGATAATTTTATTCACAGAAAAACACAAAGCTGTTGTATTTTCATGAATTCATTGTTTTTTTCTAAAACTTTGTTTTAAAAAGGTAATTATGGTGTCTCAGGATCTGTTAAAATAGTAAGTCAGACTCTAATTCTTGAAACTAAGGTCCAAAATTAGCCTTCTAGAATCCTAAAAGCACTCGTATTCTGTTTCTTAATTTGTATTTGGAAATATCTATTGTATAAAACTAATGCAGATCAACCTTTAAGGACAAAAGGTATATTTTAGATATGTATTTATGCTCTTATTCTTTCTCCTTTTGAAAAAGTCCAGTTTAGGGAAATAGCAGTGGCATCCAAGAGAAACCTAGAAGCATTCACCATAGCAGATTATACTCAAGGGTATTTGTATGAATTTGCATTCAATTAAATGCTTGGAATGAATATGCTAGACAAGGCAATTCAACATAGTGTATAATAAAAGAGCATGTGGTTTTTGAGTCCCCTGTTTGTTACATTGCCCAGAGACAAGTTGATCGTGTCTGTGCTAGTGTTAATATCACACTTAAAAAAAAAGTTTGCCAAGATAAAAATCAGACAACCTAAGACAAAAAATAGTCATTTTTATTATACAATTGTAGTGGTTTATGTATAGGTATTAAAATGTGTAGCCCAAAATAAGCAAGGTGGTAATTTAAGTGATATGATTATTATAGTAAAATATTTTGGATTATTTTTTTTTAATTTTTTTTTCAACGTTTATTTATTTTTGGGACAGAGAGAGACAGAGCATGAACGGGGGAGGGGCAGAGAGAGAGGGAGACACAGAATCTGAAACAGGCTCCAGGCTCTGAGCTGTCAGCACAGAGCCCGACGCGGGGCTCGAACTCACGGACCGCGAGATCGTGACCTGGCTGAAGTCGGACGCTTAACCGACTGCGCCACCCAGGCGCCCCTATTTTGGATTATTTTAATAACTATTTTTCAGTAGATTACACTTTAGAATTTTTAAAGGGGAGAGTAAGAGGAAGCTATAAATTTTAAACCCTAAGAATTATATCACAGTGACTTATATGTTTATAGTTGAATGAATATTTGTTCTGATTTGTTTGTGCTACATGATGGCTGAGTTAACTCCAGCATTTTAAAATTTCATGTGTCTGGGGCGCCTGGGTGGCTCAGTTGGTTGGGCGTCTGACTCCGGCTCAGATCATGATCTCACGATCCGTGAGTTCGAGCCCCGCGTCGGGCTCTGTGCTGACAGCTCAGAGCCTGGAGCCTGTTTCCGATTCTGTGTCTCCCTCTCTCTCTGCCCCTCCCCTGCTCATGCTCTGTCTCTCTCTGTCTCAAAAATCAATAAACGTTAAAACAATAAATAACATTTCGTGTGTCTGAAAACAACATTCTCTAACAACTGTAAACCAGTTTCAACCCATCCCATTCCAAACCACTTTGCTTTGCAGCCCCTCTCCCTGGTGAGAGGTATGGTATGTAAATGTGGTATTTTACGGAGCCTTTGAGGTCTCTGATAACTTTCTGCAATTATCCTTGGTTGAATTAGTAGAGCTGTGGTCTAGAATTCCTATGATTTTTTTGGTTTGTCTCATAGGATTTCAAGCCTTTCAGGTCTCCCCTTCCTCCATCTCTGCAGGTTTAGAAGGCTTAGATCAAATGAATACTGTGTAGTACAGTGCTTCATGGGGAGTTGGAGGTCTGGCGGAATTAGGATATTGACATTGGGATCACCACAGCCACAGAAGCTTCCTTCACTCTTTCCCCTAAGTCAGTGCCACATAAAATCTTCTCATAGCCTCATTTTCTAACCTTCTTGCCCTAACAGGAAGAAACCCATGCTTCCCAACCTGTTTCTAATTATGTCTATTTTAAGCTGAATTCATCTTCTGATAGCCTCATCTGTAACATTCTGACTGCAGACCCTGTTCCATGGAGCAGCCTCCTGTGGGACACTGTTCTTCAGCTCTGCCTAGCCCGAGCTTATACAACAGATGGGAATATGGAGGATTGGCAGCAACCTCACAGCTTCTATTTCTTACTTACGTGGTGCTCGGGGAGGAAGGTGCTGCTCTCCTGGAGGCCAGGTGGCTGTTGTTGTCCCTCTGTTTTCTGGCCTTGATACTTTGGGCTCAGGTGAGCCACCTGAATGGTTCTCTCATGCAGCTGAGAACTTTGAAGACCACTAAAGCATCTCCATTCCTATGTTGTAGGATGAATGGTATTTCACCTAAGAGAGCAAAACACCTTGTCACATATCCATCCTAGCCACTGAAGTAAACCTCCCATTTCTTTAAGACCTTAGATCTGGTGGGTGGCCAATACCAACTTTTTGAACTTTTACAAACATTTTAAATAGCAGTGGAGCCCAAGAGAGTAGGGAAATCAGTTTCGGAGGCTAACCCCTAGATTTAAATTATGGACTTCTTGCTGCCCAAGGCCACCATGTGATCCTCATTATTGTCAATATTTTGAGCAAGATCTTCTATCTTGGTTTTTCACCAACTGTAAATGCTGTACTATCTCTAAGGATGGTGTTTTACTTTTGTAGTCTTTCCAACTTCATTGTATTATATCCTAGATTTGGAAAGCAGGAACTTATATAGTTAGGTTCAAATTCTCCAGACTTTTGCTTGCTACTAAACACCAACTTGTGTGAATCAAGTCCTCTAAGGAGATCCTTCCGTGCCATGCTCATACAGGCAAAATAATTGGGCCACATGCTTGGCAACCACTGAGTTTGTGTACAATAGCTCCATTCACTTGTCTACAGAAAACACCCCTTTGACAGTGATTATAGCTTTCATTCCCCCTCCTCTACTTCTGACTCCTTGCATTACCATGACCTCATCTTCTGGTCTGTATTTAGAGACACTTTGGACCACTCCAGAAATGCTGTAGGACTCATTTCTGTATGTTAAGGGTCATTTCAAAGACGTAGACAACCCCTGCCCACCAAGGGAAACCATTCTAGATCAGGACCAAAACTAGCTATTTTTATGTCTTATTTGAGCCATCTTACTGTGTCACAACTCAGGGGGCTTTTTCCTTTTGTAGAAATTGGGAACCTTGTTAGAAAGCAAGGAGAATAGAATAGGGGGATGAGTTAAAGCAATGGTTCTCAAAGTGTGGTTACTGGATGAGCAGCATCAGGTTCTCCTGGGCACTTGTTACAAATGCAAATTTCTGGCCCCACTGCTGACCTAGTGAATGAGAAATACAGAGGATGGAGCTCAGCTTTCTGTTTTGTTTTTTTTTTAAGTTTTTTTTTTTTAACGTTTATTTATTTTTGAGGCAGAGAGAGACAGAGCATGAATAGGGGAGGGTCAGAGTGAGAGGGAGACACAGAATCCGAAGCAGGCTCCAGGCTCTGAGCTATCAGCACAGTGCCTGATGCGGGACTCAAACTCACAGACTGTGAGATCATGACCTGAGCCGAAGTGGGATGCTTAACCGACGGAGCCACCCAGGCGCCCCTCAGCTTTCTGGTTTAACAAGGTAGGTCTTAACGCTTTCTGAGGTTTGAGATCACTAGTACTGGGTCACACAGATATTTAGTAAAATTGATGAGTATTGTTGATTGAGTATAATGAGGGAAAAGGAGAAGCCAAGAGTGAATCTCATATTTCTAATTTTTGATTTATTTCTGAATGGCCTTAACTGATTCTCTACCCTTGTAGGGTAAAAGTTTATTTGCAGATATGCATACCAGTTTCAGGTGGGCAGGAGTCATGATGGGTCATCATTCCAATTTGATGCTCTTATATGTATTGGTTTTATTTTTGTCTTCCCTGACCTAGAAAGAATATGATTATTTTATATTTCTATACTGTTTTTCAAAGAAATCTTTACCTCTTAAAGCACTGGGGGTGTAGGAAGACCCTTGTTTGCAAACATGTAAATAGCAAACAAAAAATCTCATGGGATTCAGCACTAAGACAAGGTAGTATGTTGTGGCAGTGCAAATCTGGGGGAATAGAAATTAAATATTTCTCAAAGGAGGTGAGATTTGAACTAGGTCATGAAAGAGTGCCAAAAGCAGAAAATGGGCTGTGGGGATGGGTAAAGGGCATTCCAGGCTGAGGTAACAGCAGGCAACTTGAAGGTAGGAAAGCTAAAAATGTAAAGCCAAATGTATTTAGTCTTTACTATGTTTATCTGACGTACTCTGGTACAGTTGAGTCGAATAACAATCTAGTTGCCTAGGAAAAATTGCTGTCAGCAAATTTCAATCACTCTTGACTGCTCAGAAGACTTAGTCTAAACTAAAAATAACACAAAGCTGGTGTTGAATTAAATCTAACTCCAAAAGTATATAACACAAATTAAGATTCTTCACAAAACAATGGCATCATATAAAAAGGTAGAGTCATGTATCAATCTGTGCTAATTCTGTGGCTGCAGCAACTATGCATATACTTTTGTTTCCAGGGGACCTCATCTCTGGCATCAGCTTATTTATCCACCCCAAAAAAGAGAGTATCAAATCCCAACATTCAGCTGATGTTTGAAAATCCTTTGGCTGATATAATGCAGCCTAAATGGTGCATTAACAGTTAAGAAATGTGACCAGTGGAGCCCTAAGAGGCACAATTCTGCATCTCTGTTCCCAAACCTAAGTGACCACCAAAAATCGCTTTTCTAGAGGATGGAGGAATGCTTCCCTGGATTCCCCAGTGAACCCCTGCCTGCCAGCTCTGAAGTTCCCAGCCCAACACAGGGTGCACTTTGAGCATTCCACACAATGCCAGGCTAGAGCTTTGGGGATGGGAACCTCCAGGAAAGTACTGTTTGGCATTTAGGCAATCAATGTTCGGCAGAATGCCAATGCTAATAGGTTATTTTGCTCTGGAAAAGGAGAAAAAGAAGGGATAGTTTAAAGACTGATGAATAGGGGAATGACTGACAATACAGGCACTCCACTTTGTTGGAGAGATTAAGGAGGCTTGCTGTGAAGTGGTATTATGGGAGCCAGATAAATTAGCAAAGGCCCACAGGCCCAAGACCTGAAAGAAATAGTGGTTCATCAAAACAGCATGCCCCAGGGCACGCTCAAAAGTCTGGCCACTTTCATTGAACTCATAGTAGAAAAAAGCCAAATCATTAGGAACCCTTATAAGCTGGTAGTCCATTCAGGCACTCCATAGTCAGGCAAATTATCCTTTGCCTCCAGGCAGGTGCAAAGCCTTATTTCCATATTGCTTGATTTAACTCCAGGGCCCTCTAGTCTGGGCCTTAGCCTAATTTTGAGGACACCCAAGTGGAAGGGTTGGTTTCACAAGTACCAGAGGATTCCATATACTCTATTCAGGAGATGCCACTAAGATTATTGTTTGGTCAGACATGAGCCAGGCAGATAAGAACATTGATCACAGCATAAGGAAGTAGAATTAATTCATCTAAGGATCTCAAGTACTTCTAGGGGATAATTTTTTTTTGAATTTTTTGAATGTTTATTTTTTGAAGGAGAGACAGAGCATGAGCAGGGGAGGACCAGAGAGAAAGGGAGACACAGAATCCAAGGTGGGCTCCAGGCTCTGAGCTGTCATGTCAGCACAGAGCTTGTTGCGGGGCTCGAACTCACCATGAGATCTTGACCTGAGCTGAAGTTGGATGCTTAACTGACTGAGCCACCCAGTCACCCCTCTAGGGCATAATTTAGGCTGAAGAAAACATCCAGCCTGCCCTCTTTGAGATTTTTGATTCTAGAAAAATCCAGAATCCTCCAGAGTAATTATGGAATTGGAGGTTTGTAGGGCAGAAGGACCCCATGGGCTGGCAGTGATGCCTGGGATGTTACAAGGCATGTAGAGCCTGCAGTTTCATAGGATACACTCATCCCTACAACAAAATATCATATCAGCTCTTTAGGTGTCCTCTCAGAAGAAATTTGGCTGTATAAAAGATAAAAATCTGATCAAAACATAAGGTAGTCCTAGTACTACAGTGCAACTTAATCTATACCCAGCTTTAGATTCTAGCATTATGTGAAGGTTTTTTTTAAAAAGCGAATGGGAGTTGGCTTGGTGTAGCTTCAGGACATAAGATACTGAACCAACTATTGCAGTGTCAGAATATATAAGCAACATAGCTGATCTAAAAAATCAGTACTTTGCTTATTTTTAAGTGTATCTTATTTAGATAAGCTTACCTAAATGAGTACCCACAGTACAGAAAGCACATCTAAGAATTGTTTTCTAATTTGGGTTGACTCAGTTGAGCCTGAGCCTGAGCCTGGTTGACTCAGTTGAGCGTCCGACTTTGGCTCAGGTCGTGATCTCACAGTTGATGGGTTCGAGCCCCACGTTGGGCTCTGTGCTGACAGCTCAGGGCCTGCAGCCTGCTTTGCATTCTGTGTCTCCCTCTCTCTCTGCCCCTCCCCCACTTGTGGTCTGTCTCTCTCTCAAGAGGAAATAAACATTAAAAAAAAAAAAAAAGAATTGTAGGGGCACCTGGGTGGCTCAGCCAGTTAAGCTGCTGACTTCAGCTCTGATCATGATCTCGAGGTTTATGAGTTCGAGCCCCACATTGGGCTCTGTGCTGACAGCTTAGAGCCTTGAAGCCTGCTTTGGCTTCTGTGTCTCCCTCTTTCTGCCCCTTCCCAGCTCACACTCTGTCTCTCTCTCTCTCTCAAAAATAAATAAATGCTAAAAAAAAAATTAAATTGTTTTCTAACTTGTATGGTAAAAGAGAACACATATTTCTCATTCTAATTTTTGATATCGGATACAGTAGACTGATTATTTTTTTAAGTTTATTTTTGAGAGAGAGAGAGCAAGCAAGTAAGCACAAGTGGGAAAGTGGCAGAGAGAGAGGGAGACAGAGAATCCCAAGCAGATTCTGCACTCTCAGCACAGAGCCTGATGTGGAGCTCGAACTCAGGAACCAGGCGATCATGACCTGAGCCAAAGCCAAGAGTCAGGCTCTTAACCGACTAAGCTACCCAGGTGCCCCTAGACTGATTATTTTTAAGAGACAGATATAATATTGTCTTGCTGCACATTACATCTTTTACTGTGTCATTATAAAGTAATACAGACTATTCCTACTAAGAATATATCTCACATAAAATATCTTTAGTTTCTGGTTGAAAGAAAATAATCAAAAATGGAAAGCCTTTTCTTCACATCTTGAATTCTATAGTTTTATTTCCCACCATCTTTCCTAACACCATAGCTCTTCTGTCCATCTCTTATGATCTCCTTTGTTTTATCGTAATTTATTCTTGGGCCACTTATTTAATACAATCTCTTATCACTATTTCTTTCTTTTTCTTTTTTTAAAGTAAGCTCTACACCCAGTGTGGGGCTCGAACTTAGGACCCCAGAACCAAACTCATGTCCCCAGAATCAAGAGTTGCATGCTCCACCGACTGAGCCAGCCAGATATCCCTTCGTAACACCATTTCTAATTGTTATCACTACTAAGTTATACCTTTGCTTATTGTCAAATTCTTTGGTGGACACACCTGTTGGTAGTGGTGGGAGGTGTTAAAAAAGGTGCAATTATAATGTGTATAAATACACATTGGAGCATAATGTGATTGATTTCCTTTAATTTCATTATTTAACACAATAGTGTATATTTTAATTAACTGGAATTTGAGACAATATAAACAAATGAAAATATTGTATAAAGTGATACTTCGGGGATGGGCTGAGTATGTTTAGAGTTTTCTATTCACTTTTTTTGCAGTTATTTCTTAAAAAAATTTTTTTTAATGTTTTATTTTTTGAGAGACAAAGAGAGTGCAAGCAGGGGAGGGTCAGAGAGAGAGGGAGACACAGAATCCAAAGTAGGCTCCAGTCTCTGTGCTGTTAGCATGGAGCCTGATGCGGGGCTTAAACTCACCAACACAAGATCATGACCTGAGCCGAAGTTGGACACTCAGCCCACTGAGCCACCCAGGCGCTCCTGCAATGATTTCTTAATTAGATTAGATTAGATTAACAGACTCAGTGAGACTTTTCCTGTACTGTAACTTCAGGTCTGGTATTTCAGGGCTGGGTCTGCACAGTGGGGGCACTGCCTGTGGCCAGGAGAGTCTTTATTTTTGACAGCTGAAGTTGGTGAAACTAGAGGGAGCATTAAGATAATTGATAAGGAGAAAGAAAAGATCAAAACCAGAGAAACCTCTGGGATGGAGCAAGATGAACCCTCAGCAGAAATACCTGCTTAGAATCTGGAGTGAGAATCTGGAGAAGCAGGTTGGAGAAAATGAAAGAATGTTGGATGTCTATTTTTTGTTGTTGCAGCTGTTTGTGATAGGAGATCTTTAATGATTTAAAGGAGTTCACTGAGGTTGGCCCCCATGTGGGGGTAATTAAAATACTCAATAATCGGGGCCCCTGGCTGGCTCAGTTGGTGGAGCATGTGACTTTTGATCTTGGGGTTGTGGGTTCAAGCCCCACGCTGGGCCTAGAGCTTACTTAAAAAATAAAAATAAAATAACTCAACAATCAGTGAGTCATGTTGAATACCTCACTGACCAAGACTCTGCGAGAACATGCTGGAATTGACTCTATGGCCCTCTGCTGGGCCAGACACTATTTCGTTTTGAATCATGGGAGGTGGGGTTCACAGTGGTCCTG
Source organism: Lynx canadensis (assembly GCF_007474595.2). Taxonomy (NCBI): domain Eukaryota; kingdom Metazoa; phylum Chordata; class Mammalia; order Carnivora; family Felidae; genus Lynx; species Lynx canadensis. The sequence goes on from NC_044308.2 coordinate 59,091,396, forward strand.
GGGAAGAGGGAGAGGCCTCTTAGGGCTGTGGCTATTTGCTGACTGGTAGAGAAATATTTCGATATATATATTTAAAAGTAAGCTGTCCATTTGCTGCTTGCCAAATACAGGGTCTCAATGGTCTAGGTTTTACTTTCCTGTGGAACAGTAGGCGCATTCCTATCTTTCACATGCTTCCAAAATGCAACTTTGATCATTTTCTCTTTTTTAAAATCCTTCAAGATTCTCCCATTACTTACTTGATAACAGTCTTTTAGCATGGCATAGATGCCCTTCCGTTACCTCTGCTGCCTTCCTTTCCAGACTTGTCTCCTGTTGTCCTCCCAATGCATTTTATACTGCTTTGTAGACCATCAGCTTCCCATCACGTTATTCCAAGGTAAACTCCCTCCACAGTGTTGTTCGGCTGTGCTTTGGGGGACCTTATTATAGCATCTACCATATTCACTTGTAAATATTTACTCACATGTCTGTAAACTAGACAACTGTTTGAAGGGCGGAGACTTTGTACAGTTAGTATCTAAGGTCTCACCTAGGGGCTCCATAAATGTTGATTGTAGATATGCAGGAATGAAAATGTTAGCTTTGATAAAGAGGATTATTAATAATGCAAATGTAAAGTTACCTTTAACTTGAGCTAAATAGATTTAAAAAATGAACAGATTTTTCTGGTCGTTGGGGTGATATTATGGTACTTTAAAAGGTGGTTAGTGGTGATAGGTGTACAATTCTAGGATTGTACTAAAACCCACTGCATTATACACTTTTAAATGGTAATCTGCTCTGTCTCTCCCTCTCTCTGCCTCTTCCCCATTCACACTCGTGTGTTCTCTCTCAAAATAAATAAACATTTTTAAAAAAAAAAAGGTAATCGGGGCACTTGGCTGGCTTAGAAGAGTTTGTGACTCTCAATCTCAGGGCTGTGAGTTCCACGTTTGGTATAGAGATTACTTAAAAAAAATAAAATCTTTTTTTAAAAAAAGGTAATCTTATGATATGAATTATATCTTAATTCACATGTCAGTTTCCTGCCTTTGATCATATACCACAGTTATGTAAGAAGTTACCCTTGGGGGGGAAGTTGGGTGAAGCATACATGGGACAATTTAATACTATTTTTACAACTTCTTATGAGTCTATAATTATAAAGTTTTAAAATGTGATTGAATCAGTTTTCTTTAGCAAATATGCTTATTACTTAGTTTGGGTTTATGGTTCAGAATGACTATAGAAAGTTTTCTCACTGATTAGACTCCAGTAACCTTTCAAAATGATGTAGGTTTATAAGTAGATAGGTTTTGACATAACATACTTGAAAATAAAGTCAATTCTGTGATAATAAAAAGGTAAGGTAAGAGTTTAAAAGTAATATGTGGTAGTTTTTTTGCATCTTTATTTTTTGCTGTGATTCTCTGTTCCTCTCTTTGTAAGTTTTCTCTGACATAATTAATTACAATTAAAATGAATGTCCTGACAAATTACACATATCATAATGTGTCTTTGTTGTATTTTAGAGAGTTATTTGGTGTAATGTCCATATTACATATTTTAATTTAATATGTTAATTGAGCCATTTAAAAATTTATTGTGTACTTACTGTGTTCTGGGCTCTGTGATAAGCACTTTATGTGTATTCTTCATTTAATCCTACCTGTTTAATGGAAAATGTCATTGTCCCTAATTCCAGATGAGTACAATAAAGCTTAGAAATGTTAAATAACTTGCCTACTTGCCTACTGTCCCACAGCTAGTCAGTGGGGGGGAGCTGGGATTCAAACTCTGTATGACCTCATCATTGTTTTTAGTCGTTGCTTTCTGATGAAGCAGGCAGTATAGTCCAATGGGAAAAACATTGACTTGGGGGAGTCAGGAGATTTGTGTTAAATGCCTGACTTTCTAGACTGATTAACTTTGAGGGCTTAAGCAGGTAATTTAAGCTTTCATCTGCAAAATGAAGAGGCTCAGAAAGAAGACCCTTCCAGTCTCTTTTAGCACAAATATTCTACAGTTCCTAAGGAATTTGTCCATGGCTCAATAGGGTTTTTGTTGTTGTTGTTTTATAATTTATTGCCAAGTTGGCTAACATACAGTGTATACAGTATGCTCTTAGTTTTAGGGGTAGATTCCCGTGATTCATTGCTTATGTACAACACCCAGTGCTCATCCCAATATGTACCCTCCTCAATGCCCATCACCCATTTTCCCCTAGTGTTCCCTCTGTGAAGGATATTCTTTGCAAACACAAATATTCCTTTTAAGGAAAGAGATGTCAAGGCAGATCTTTGTGACTGCTTCGGTCTGTATTCTGGCCGTTAGTTTTGCAGAATACAAAATACCGTTTTATCTACTCGTTCAACACAGATCAGATTCTGGGGGATTGACTCATGCTAATCAAAATCATAGCTTTTTTAAAATTTATAATTTAGAATCTCTGTTAACTACAGTGGGGTAGTGAATACTAGTTTCTGTCATTATAGGCACTTCTTTAGGATCAGAGACTGGAAGAACAAATTTGAAAGCCATCTTGGAAGGCAAATAGTTTTGAGGGGTATTCTTCGAGGTTGTGTAGAAGCCTTATAAACCATGTCTGTTTCAGAGTACAGAGCTAGTAATTATGTATCTACAAGAATCAGTGTTTCTATCTTGTTTGATTAGTTCTTTTTTTTTTTTTTTTTTTTTTTTTTTTTTTAAATTTTTTTTTTTTCAACGTTTATTTATTTTTGGGACAGAGAGAGACAGAGCATGAACGGGGGAGGGGCAGAGAGAGAGAGGGAGACACAGAATCGGAAACAGGCTCCAGGCTCTGAGCCATCAGCCCAGAGCCTGACGCGGGGCTCGAACTCCCGGACCGCAAGATCGTGACCTGGCTGAAGTCGGACGCTTAACCGACTGCGCCACCCAGGCACCCCTTGATTAGTACTTTCTAAATGCTGATAAACTCTGCCCTTTAGTCCTTTCCCTACTTAGTGCAGATTATTGTACATATGTTAACAATACAGTTTTAATTTCTTTTTTTTTGAAGGTATGTCCCAGTTTAGAGGTTACACTCTGTTTACTTTGATTACACTTGAGTGTTTCTCAAGACTGTACTTTAAATGCCATTTTCTCCCCTAAGTGGACTTGGCCAGATAACTTTCTTTTATTTATGTTGAGTTTTACTGCTTTGTTTTTTTGGAGGGATGGCTTTTTTTTTTAAACTTTGATCTCAAATTCTGCATGGTCCTCATGTATATTACTACTACATTACCACTCTTTTCGTAGGCAATATTACATAATATTGATGACCTTTGTAGGAGGCCTGTGCCACATATGTTATAGAACTTAAGAGTGAATTTTGATACATTGTAAATGTTTCCACTATTCTTGGGGTCTCAAGGTTCCAAATAGTGTTTTCTGCATTTCTTACAATGTAAACTTGGCTTTTTTAAAAAGTCAGGTTTATTTGGGTACAATTTACATTAAGTTCACTTTTTTTTTTTAAAGTAAGTTCTAGGCCCAACATAGGGCTTGAACTCATAACCCTGAAATCAAGAGTTGTGTGCTCCACTGACTGAGCCAGCTGGGTGCCCCTAAAAATCACTCTTTCATAGCTGTACAGTTCTTTGAATTTTGACAAATGCGTGTAAATTGTGTAACCATATATAGAATATTTCCACCATCCCATCAAGTTCTCTTTTGCCCCTTTATAGTCAGTCTCCTTTTGCTTCTCTGGGTGTCTGGCAGCCAGTAATGTGATTTCTGTCCTTATAGTTTTGCTTTTTCCACAATGTCATATGAATAGAATCATACAATATGTAATCTTTTGAGTCTGGCTTCTTACACTTAGCATAATGCTTTTTTGAGATACAAATTACGTATCATAAAGTTCATCTGTTTAAAGTGTACAATTGAACAGTTTTTAGCATATTTATGGAGATGTGCAATCATCAACATAATCTAATTTTAGAACATTTATATCACCCCAGAAAGAAACCTTGTACCCATGAGCAGTCACTTCCGTTTCCTGTCTCCCTCCCCTCAACTTTCTGCCTTAGGCAAACACTAATCCACTTTCTGTCTCTATAGATTTGCCAATTATGAACATTTCAAATAAATGGTATCATACAACACATGGTTTTTTGTAACTGACTTCTTTCACTTAGCATATAATGTTTCTGGGGCTCATCCAAGTAATAACTTGTATTAGTACCTCATTCTATTTTATTGCCAAATAATTTACCGTAGTATGGATCTGTCACATTTTGTTTATCCATTCATGAGTTGTTGGACATTGTGGTTCCACTTTTTGGCTATTATAAATCTTGACAATTTATGTACAAGTTTTTGTGTGGATGTGTATTTTCTTTTAGATGTGCTGTGAACATTCCTATACGAGTTTTTGTTTGTTTTTAGTTGAAATACAGTTGACATACAATACTGTATTCGTTTCAGATGCACAACACATATATATAATTTTTTGTGTGGAAATAGGCTTTATTTCTCTTGGATCGATACCTAGGAGTAGAATTGCTGGATCATGTGGGTAACTTGATATTTAATGTTTGAGGAATTGCCAGTTTTCCGAAGTGGCTGCATGAGGGCTCCAGTTTCTCCACATCCTTGCCACAAATCCTCACGATTATCTTTTTGATAATAGCCATTCTGTGGGAGTGAAGTAGTATCTCATTGTGTTTTTTTTCTATTTTAATTTTATTTTAATTTGTGTAGTTAACATACAGTGTTACATTAATTTCAGATGTACAATATAGTGATTCAACAATTCTATCCATTACTCAGTGCTCATCATGATAGGTGTGCTCTTAATCCTCTTCACCTATTTCATTCATCCCCCGCCCCCAACCATTTGTTTGTTCTCTATAGTTAAGAGTCTGGTTTGTTTTGTTTTGTTTTGTTTCTCTTTCCTCTCCTTTGTTCATTTGTTTTCTTTCTTTCTTTCTTTTTTAGAAAGAGTTTTTTTTTTTTTTCTTTAAGAGAGCACATGAGCAGGGTTGGGGGGAGAGGGCAGAGAGAGACAGAGAATCTTAAGCAGGATTCACACTCAGTGCAGAGCCCAGTGTTGGGCTCAGTCCCATGACCATAGGATCATGACCTGAGCCAAAATCAAGAGTTGAATGCTCACCTAGCTGAGCCACTCAGGTGCCCCTATTTGTTTCTTACATTCCATATATGATGAGATCATAAAGTATTTATCTTTCTCTGATTGACTTATTTCACTTAGCATTATACTCTTTAGCTGCAACCATGTTGTTGCAAATGGCAAGATTTCATTCTTTTTTGTGGTTGAAATATATTCCATTACACACACACACACACATACACACACACACCCCACATCTTCTTTATTCATTCATTAGTCAGCTTCCATAATTTTGCTATTGTAAATAATGCTGCAGTAACCATAGGGGCGTATGTATCCTTTCATAGTGTTTTTGTATCCTTTGGGTAAACAACCCAGTTGTGTGATTACTGGAGCATTGGTAGTTCTAGTTTTAATTTTTGAGGAACCCCGATACTATCTTTCACGGTGGCTACAACAGTTTGCATTCTCTCCAACAGTGCATGAGGGTTCCTTTTTCCCCACATCCTCATCAACACCTGTTGTTTCTTGTGTTTTTGATTTTAGCCATTCTGACAGCTATTGAGGAGATGTCTCATTATAGTTTTGTTTGCATTTCCCTGATGATGAGTGATATTGAGCATTGTTTCATGTGTCTGTTGGCCATCTGTAGGTCTTACAAAATTTTTTTTAACCTTTATTTTTGAGGGAGAAATAGAGAAAGTATGTGTGTGGGGGCGAGGGGTGGAGAGAGGGAGACAGAGGATCTGAAGCAGGCTCTGAGCTGTGAGCACAGATCTAGATGTGGGGTGATCCCACGAACCACGAGATAATGACCTGAGCTGAAATCAAGAGTCAGATGCTTAACCGACTGAGCCACCCAGGCACCCTGCCATCTGTAGGTCTTCTTTGGTGAAATGCCTGTTTATATCTTCTGCCCATTTTTTAATTGGATTATTTGGTTTCTTGGGTGTTGAATTGTAGGAGTTCTTTATATATTTTGGATACTAACCCTTTACCAGATATGTCTTTTGAAATTTCCCATTCAATAGGTTGTCTTTCAATTTGGTTGGTTCCTTTGCCATGAAGAAGCTTTTCATTTCAATGTAGTCTCAATAGTTTACTTTTGCTTTTGTTTCCCTTGCTTCAGGAGACATCTCTAGAAAGATATTATGCTCATTTTGGTTTCAATTTACATTTTCCTAATGACTAAAGATGTTGAACCTCTTTGCATATGCTTTTAGCTCTTTGTATATCTTTTTTTGAGAAATGTCTATTCAATTTTTTTTTTTTGCCTATTTTTAAAATGAGTTGTCTTTTTGTTATTGAGTTGTAAAAGTTCATTTTATATTCTGGATGCAAGTCCTTTATGAAATAGATGGGTTGTCAATAGATACTTTCTCCTAGTCTATGGGTTGTCTTTTCATTTTCGTGATGCTGTCTTTGAAGCACAAAAGGTTTTAAAATAATGAAGTCCAACTTAACAATCTTCTTTTTTATTGCTTGTGCTTTTGGTGTCATATCTAAGAAATCAATGCCTAAATGGAGGTTAAGAAGATTTACTTCTGTATTTTCCTCTAAGAGTATTGTAGTGTTAGCTCTTAAATTTAGGTCTCTGGCTCATTTTGAGTTATTCTTTGTGTATGATGTGAGGTAGTGGTCCAAATTTATTCATATATATAAATAAATTTCAATTCCAGTATAATTAATGTACAGTGTTACATTAGTTTCAGGTATACCATATAGTGATTCAACAATTCTATGTATTAGTCAGTGCTCATCACAGTAAGTGTACTCTTATTCCCCTTTGCCTATTTAACCCATTCCCCCATGCAGTTTCCCTCTGGCAACCATCAATTCTATTTAAGAGTCTGTTTTTTTGTCTCTTTCTTCTTTCTTCGTTTGTTTCTTAAGTACCACATATGAATCTTCTCTTGCTCTGTTCTCTCATGATTTGCTGGGTTTCTTAAGTGATATACTTGGATTCTTTCTCTTTATTTTTTTATTTGTTATTTTTTCTTTTTATCACCAGTTTTTGTTTCGTGGTTACCATTTGGTTTATGTATAACATTCTATGCATATAAGCAGTCAATATTAAGTTAATGGTCACTTAAGTTTGAACCCATTCTAAAAGCATTAAATTTTTACTACTTGCCCCTACTCATTTTAGGCATATGGTATCATACTATATATTCTTTTATTTTGTGAATCCCTTGAACTGATTTTTATAGATCTACTTAATTTTACTTCTCTTATGCTTCCTACTTTTTGTCTGTCCTTTTCACTCAGAGTCCCTTTAACATTTCTTGTAAGGCTGGTTTAGTGGCCATGAATTTCTTCAATTTTTGTTTGTCTAGGAAACTCTATCTTTCCTTCTATTCTGAAGGATAGCCTTGCTGAATAGAGTAATCTTGGTTGCAGGTTTTTTCCTTTCAGCACTTGGAATATATTATGCCACTCCCTTCTGGCCTGGAAAATTTCTGCTCAAAAATCCATCATTAGCCTTATGGGTTTTCTCCTGGTGTGTACCTGTTTTCTTTTTTCCTCCTGCTTTAAAAATTCTCTTTTATCACTATTTTTTGCCATTTTAATTACTATGTGTCTTGTTGTGGAACTCCTTGGGCTGATTTTGTTGGGAGCTCTATGTGCCTCTGTTTCCCTCCCTAGATTTGGTAACTTTTCAGCTATTATTTCTTCAAATAAATTTTCTGCCTCCTCTCCTCTCTCTTCTTCTGGGATCCCTATAATGTACATGTTATTGTGCTTGATGGTTCCTTTAACATATTTTCGTTTATTATTATTTTTTCTCTCTCCTGTTAAGGTTGATTTCCCCCCCACCCTTACTCTGTCCTCCAGGTCACTGATCTGTTCTGCTTCTTCTAATCTATGATTAATTCTCCTTAGTATGGTATATATGTTACATTATACATACACATATATATACATATACACATATATGTAACATATATATGTAACACATCATATATATAAATGTTACATATATATATATAATATGTAACACATATAATATATAACATATATATATAAATGTTTACTTTTGAGAGAGGGAGAGAAAGAGTATGCAAGCAGGGGAGGGGCAGAGAGAGAGAGGGAGACAAAGAATCCGAAGCAGACTCCATGCTATTAATGCAAAGCCTGACATTTAATTTTGGTTATTGAGTTTACCTCTGATTGATTCTTTTTTATGTTTCTATCTCCTTGTTTAGGGTCTCACTAAGGTCCTCCATGTAAAGGTACAGTGAGTATCTTTATGACCATTACTTTAAATTCTCTATCAGGCTTATTACTTATCTCCATTTCTTTTAGCTCTTGCTGTGATTTTGTTAAGATCTTTTGTTTGGGACATATTCCTTTGTCTCCTCATTTTGTTTAACTCCCTATGTCTCTTTATATGTATTAGGAAAGTCAGCTATGTCTCCTGCTCTTGGAAGTAGTGGCCTGATAAAGAAGAGGTCCTATAGTACCCTGTAGTGCAATGTCCCCTGTTCACTAGAACCTGTCACTTCAGGAGTATCTGCTATCTGTGTTGTGTGCACCCTACTCTTGTAGCTGAGCCACATTTACCTTCAGTCCAGTCAGCTGCAATGGCCCTGTTTGCCTGTTGTGGGCAGGGTTTGAGCCCTCTGCTGTTAGTGGACCAATCTGGGGCTGCCTTGGACTTGAGTTGAGTCAGATCAGGCATTTGCCAGAGCTGTGGTCACACCAAACTGCAAGGCACACTCTGTGCTGTCTGCTAAAAAGCTGTCATTGGTGAGTGGGGGCTGCAGGCAGACCAGATATCTGCCCCCTACCCACTCTTGGGGCCACAGTTGGACTGGTGTGTGTAGTTATCTTACTCTTTCCCCAGGGCAGGAGCCACTTAGGAGTGGTGCTGGCCCCTGTTGGGGTTGCTTGAATACTGCCAGGCTTGTGGCACCACTTTGGATGGACTCCTGACATGGGCATGTTGCAGGGGGGGTGGGGGGTGGGTCTCCAGACGAATGCAGAGGTGGGGCGCTTGGTGCCAGAAAGGTTCGAGCTGGTCCACTGTGGGAGGGGACCTGCAACCACCTGGGAAAAGTCCTGGCAAGGCCAGGATGGAAGGGGTGGGTCTGCAGAAGAGCATGGGGGTGAGGCACACTCTTAGCACGTTAGGTGGAGAATGTTCTGGCTGCACTGGTCCGTGCAGGTGTCCATGTATCTAGGCTGGGGACAGGGGAAGGAAATGGTGCCCACAAGCTCTCTTGTTGTTGGAGAAGTCTTCCAAAGATCCCTGCCCATCCAGCACATGCTCTGATATTAGTATATACCCCAGGTATTTTTCAAACTATTGTTTCTATGCTCTATATTAGGAAGGCTGTTTGTTGTGCTGTCTTTTTAAGGGTGGGGGCTTCAAATTTATTTATTTACATATATATGTATATATACATGTGTGTATATATATTTTTAATTTTTTTGTGTTTATTTTGCAGAGAGAGAGAGAATGGGGGAGGGGCAGAGAGAGAGGGAGACATAGAATCTGAAACAGGCTCCAGACTCTGAGCTGTCAGCAAAGAGCCTGACGTGGGGTTCGAACTCACGGACTGTGAGATCATGACCTGACTTGAAATCGGATGCTTAACTGACAGAGCCACCCAGGCACCCCTCCAGATTTATATTTTTATATGTTAATATCAGTTGTCCAATACCATTGGTTAGAAGACTTCTCTTGCTCTGTCATATTGTCTTCATCCCTTTTGTTGAAGATCAGTTGACCATAAGCTTATGGGTTTATTTCTGGACTCTTTATTCTATTGATCTATTCCATTGACTATATATCTCAATGCCAGCACTACTCTGCCTGGATTACTTTAGCTTTGTAGTAAGTTTTGAAATCAGAAAGTAGGAATCCACCAACTTTGTTCTATTTCAAGATAATTTTCACTATTCTTAGTTCATTGCTTTCCTATATGAATTTCAGAATCAGCTTGTTAATTTTTGCAAAAAACAAAAAGCAAGTTGAATTTTGATAGGAATTGTATTGAATCTGTAGATTAACTTGGAGAGTGTTGCTATCCTGTTAATGATAAAATTCTTCTGATTCATGAACGTCAGATGTCTTTCCATTTATCTAGGTATTTAATTTTTTAAACAATATTTTATGGTTTTAAGTGTAAGCCTAATGCTTTGGAATTCATTCATAATTGGTGTACCTATCAGAGGTTTGTTCCTTTTCAGTGCTGAGTAGTATTCCATTTTATGGATGTATCACAGTTTGTTTACCCACAAGCCAGTTGATAGGAATTTGAGTTATTTCCTTTTTTTTTTAAGCAGTTTTGAATACATCTGCAAAAGATACTTGCATGTAAGTTCTTATATAAACATAGGTTTTTGTTTCATTTGGGTAAATTCATGGAAATGGGCTTGCTAGTTTTCAGTAAGTGTATGTTTACCTTTATGAGAAACTGCCAAACTGTTTTCCACAGTGGCTGTTACCTTTTTGCATTCTCACCATATGAGAGTTCCAGTTGCTCCACATCTTCACTAGCAGCTGGTATTATTAGTTATTCTTTTAAAGCTATTCTGATAGATGGGTACATTTCATTGAGATTTTAATTTTCATTTCTCTAATAACTAATAATAGGGACCATAAAATTAATGGAATTCTAGACTTTTGGAGTTAGAAGAGATATGAAAGAGTTTGTTCCTGGTTTTTATATTGTGTTCCTCAGACATATTTCATGGGCTGTCAGAGGCTGGGAGAGTTGGGGGACTGAGGAACATACTGAGTGGGTAGGGATCTGAGCCCCTGCCCAGAAGGGCTCTAGTTTTACCAGTCTCTTAATGTTGAATCCATGTAACACATAATTAGAAAAAACGTTTGAAAATGTTTGAAAGTTATTGAGCTCACTCTTCTTTTTTGAGGAGAAACCTGAGATCTAGAGAGGTAAAGTGACTTGCTCAAGGTCATATAGTTTGGAGTAGGCAGATACTTCAGTGTTCTTTTTTCTATATTGCATTATTTTGTCATAATGCTAAAATGGTAGTATTTATTGGCTCATGGAAAAATTACAATGAAAAGTGTGATCAAGATTTGTTAAGCTCCTAATTTTTTTTAAAGTTTGTTTATTTATTTATTTTGAGAGAGAGAGGGAGAGAGTGTGCACATGAGTGAGGGAGGAGCAGAAAGAGAGAGAGAATCCCAGTCAAGCTCTGCACTGCCAGTGCAGAGCCTGATGCAGGGCTTGAACTCATGAACTGTGAGATCATGACCAGAGCCGAAATCAAGAGTTGGACACTTAGCCGACTGAACCACCCAAACACCCCAAACTCCTAAATTTTCTAGAAAGAATTTTCTTTTATACTGAAAAATAGCCCATGGAAACTCAGTCATCTTTTGTGAGTTATCCGCACTAAGAAAGTGGGGGTTATCTTTTCTTTAGGAAACCAGTTTCTAGCACAAAACCTTCTAAAATTAATGTGCTTGGGTTTCTAAGTAGTGTAAAAAATGTGGCACAACTGTCAGAGGTTATAAATGACAGTACATTATGGAAATGGGTGAGGAAACAAGCAGGGATTTGCCATGGGGAAACAGACATTATATTTTGTTATCAGTTTTGACAAATACTGGCACTGGCTCATCAATGTTGAAAGGGTAAAATTGAATTCATTAGTCACAATCATAATGGTTAGAATAAGTTATATTTTGTAAGACGTGTTCGGTTCTGAAATCCTTCCTTTATTGAAGTTTTTCTAGAAAGTACCAGAGGGTGAAAGCAGTTCTATATTGACAATTCTAAGACTAGCTGCAGGACCGATGAGTAAGCAGTCCATGGTTAGACTGAGCAGAATTTTATTAGAATGCCTTTGGTTGATTTGGGTAGAAGTTTAATTTAATAATCATATAGTGGAAGAAGTGTCATATTTTGACTCAGAAAACTTTAAGTCAATCTTGACTTTGCTTCATAGTACCTATGTGACCTTGAATGAGTCGCTTAACTTCTGTGACTTTTCATTTTTTTAAAACAACCAATTGGAAAAAGGTAGTGATAACTGCTCAGCCTACTTCCCAGAGATCCCAGACTTGTATGAGGAGGGGAAAAAATGAGAAAATATATATATATTAAAGCACTTTGTAAATTTTATTTTTTAATTTTTTTTTTTTTTAAGTAATCTCTACACCCAAGGTGGAGCTCAAACTCACAAGCCTGAGATCACTAGTCCCATGCTCTACCGACTAAACCAGCCAGGCACCCTACAGTTTGTAAATTTTAAAGTGTTACTCAGCCATCATGTTTATTATTAATAATAACCTTTGGAATTGTGATATACAGGTTATTATTTTTTTTAAGGTTTTTCTTCCTTTTGTTAGGCCACAATTTACTTGCATTCATTTGGTCTCTATCTCATGTATTCAGTTTTAGGGGGAAGTTTTGTTCTGTCCTTAGTCCTACTTTTTCTTTCAAATAGATGTCCCTTTCTTACTTCTGTCCATTAGAAGAGATGACTGTGTTAATTTCCCCCTAAGGAAAAGGTGAGTTTTTTTTTTTGTACAGATATTTAGAAGCCTGGCTGAAGTATTAAATAAGCTGCATGTAGATTTTCTTATGTGGCATTGCATTTCTCTTTCTTGTGGTTGAGTTTCCTACACTGCTGCCTTTTTCTCTGGCCTCTTTGCTTCCTTTGGGTGGGTTTAATACCTAATCTGCCTTTACCTTGGTCAGTCTGATTTGTTGGTCTGTAGGTGTTCATGATACCTTAACAGAATATGTTTTGTGGACAGAATGGTAGAGTCATATACTTCAGCTCCCCCAGGACTGACAAGAGGAGATTTCATTTGCTGATCTGGCTCTATGTCTGAGATGGAGTTAAGGATCTTTGTCAGTTTTTAGAAACTCTAGATATGGGAAACCGGTGTTTCTTCTCTGTTGGTAAAATGGAAGTGTTTTCCCTTTCTGATACCTAAAGGTGATGAAGTTTTCAATTTTAGTGTTATTTATTTTTCTTCCTGGTTAAGAGGGGGAACATTTTGTACCTGAGGGTTTTCAAAGTCCTTTCCAGTGGCCACTGTCAGTCTTGTCTTATCAACTTCTTTTTATTCAAGTTAATTGAAAACAAAAATAAACTTGTATATTTTAAATATTACTGAGATAAAGGGGTATTTGGGGGAATAATCATATCTAGTATACAGTACTGTTTAATTCCTAAGAGATCTATTTATGCTTTTTTGTTAAACTTCATTATTTGGAGTCATGTTTAATTAATCAATTAATATTTTAGATTCTTTGTTTTTTAAGTTTATTTATTTTGAGAGAGAGAGCATGTGCAGGAGGGGCAGAGACAGGGAGAAAGAGATTATCCCAAGCAGTCTCTATATTGTCAGTGCGAGGAGTCTGATGCGGGGCTCAAACTCCCAAACTCATGAGATCATGACCTGAACTGAAATCAAAAGTCAGATGCTTGACCAACTGAGCCACTCAGGTGCCCATATTTAATTTATTTTTTTTTAATGTTTATTTTGAGAGAGAGGGAGAGCATGCACATCTGAGCTAGGGAGGGGCAGAGAGAGAGAGAGAGAGAGAGAGAGAGAGAGAGAGAGAAAGAGAGAGAATCCCAAGTAGGCTCCGTACTGCCAGCACAGAGTCTGATGGAGTCATGTTTTAAAAATAAGATCTCGGGGCGCCTGGGTGGCGCAGTCGGTTAAGCGTCCGACTTCAGCCAGGTCACGATCTCGTGGTCGGTGAGTTCGAGCCCCGCGTCGGGCTCTGGGCTGATGGCTCAGAGCCTGGAGCCTGTTTCCGACTCTGTGTCTCCCTCTCTCTCTGCCCCTCCCCCGTTCATGCTCTGTCTCTCTCTGTCCCAAAAAAAAAAAAAAAAAAAAAAAAAAAAAAAAAAAAGATCTCATTAGAAAGAGGATCTCTTTTGAACTGCTGGTGGGTGGGGCGCCTGGGTGGCGCAGTCGGTTAAGCGTCCGACTTCAGCCAGGTCACGATCTCGCGGTCCGTGAGTTCGAGCCCCGCGTCGGGCTCTGGGCTGATGGCTCAGAGCCTGGAGCCTGTTTCCGATTCTGTGTGTCCCTCTCTCTCTGCCCCTCCCCCGTTCATGCTCTGTCTCTCTCTGTCCCAAAAATAAATAAACGTTGAACTGCTGGTGGGAATGTGAACTGGTGCAGCCACTCTGGAAAACAGTATGGAGGTTCCTCAAAAAAATTAAAAATAGAACTACCCTAGGACCCACCAATTACACTACTAGGTATTTATCCAAGGGATACAGGTATGCTGTTTCGAAGGGGCACATGCACCCGAATGTTTATAGCAGCACTATCAACAATAGCCAAAGTATGGAAAGAGCCCAGATGTCCATCAATGGATGAAGGGATAAAGAAGATGTAGTATATATATACAATGGAGTATTACTTGGCAATCAAAAAGAATGAAATCTTGCCATTTGCAATTACGTGGATGGAAGTGGAGGGTATTATGCTAAGTGAAATTAGTCAGAGAAAGACAAAAATCATATGACTTCACTCATATTTGGACTTTAAGAGACAAAACAGATGAACATAAGGGAAGGGAAACAAAAATAATATAAAAACAGGGAAGGGGACAAAACATAAGAGACTCATAAATATAGAGAACAAACTTAGGGTTACTGGAGGAGTTGTGGGAGGGGGGATGGGGTAAATGAGTAAGGGGCACTAAGGAATCTACTCCTGAAATCATTATTGCACTGTATGCTAACTAATTTGCATGTAAATTAAAATTAAAAAAAAAAAAGAAGAAGATGTGGTATATAGGGGTACCTTGGTGGCTCAGTTGGTTAAGCTTCTGACTTCAGCTCAGGTCATGATCTTGTGGTTTGTGGGTTTGGCCCCGCATTGGGCTATGTGCTGACAGCTTGGAATCTGGAGCCTGCTTTGGATTCTGTGTCTCCCTCTCTCTCCGCCCCTCCCCTGCTCATACTCTGTCTCTCAAAAATGAATGAATGTTAAAAAAATTTTTTTAAAGAAGATGCGTATATATATACAATGGAATATTACTTGGCAATTAAAAAGAATGAAATCTTGTCATTTGCAACTACGTAGATGGAACTAGAGGGTATTATGCTAAGCGAAATTTGTCAGAGAAAGACAAATATATGACTTCACTCGTATGAGGATTTGAAGATATAAAACAGATGAACATAAGGGAAGGGAAGCAAAATTTTAAAAACAGAGGGGAACAAAACATAGGAGACTCTTAAATATGGAGAACAAACAGAGGGTTACTGGAGGAGCTGTGGGAGGGGGGTAGGCTAAATGGATAAGAGGCATTAAAGAACCTACTCCTGAAATTGTTGCACTATATGCTAACTAACTTGGATGTAAATTTAAAAAATAAAATGGTAAAAAAAGAGAAAAAAATAAATAAACTTAAAAAACAATGTGAAAAAAATAAAAATAAGATCCCATTTTAAAAAACTAGAGCCTAGTTTTTTTTTCTTATGTAAGCTCTATGCCAAACGTGGGGCTTGAACCCACCACCCTGAGATCAAGAGTCACATGCTTTACTAACTGAGTCAACTGGGGGTCCCTAGAAGCTAGTTTTTAAAAAGTCACTGAATTTAATTCTAAAAGAAAATAAAAATAGCAGTGTGTTTAGAATTTATTTAAAATGACTGTGGGTTATGTTATACTTTTTATTTTAGAAACAAGTAGTTTATGTAGTTAAATAAAAATGATTTATAGGGATACTGTGTTAAAAGCTAGCAGATGGTTATTTAAGGATACTGTCTTCAGTAATGACATTCTAGTAGGGTCATTTTCTTCACAGCAATATTTTATGGGATGGGTGAGAAGACAGAGCCTGGAATGTGGTAGATGAAGGTCCCTGTGCCAGTTGAGTTACTCATCAGGAAATCAAAGGTCAGCATATACTTTAATGATTTATATCTAGGAGAAAATTGTATCTTGGCATAGAAAAATATGATTTCTAAAAATACTACAGGGTTAGCATTCTCACTGTGCATTATTGTATGCTGTGTAGTATTAGTATATTAAAAACAAAAACAAAAATGATGTGTTCCTAAGTATAGCCCTGCAATTATAATTAAAACTTACTATTGAATACTGAATAGACCAGAGGTAGTCCTAACGAGTAAAAGTGGGTAGTTTGAACAGCTTAATCAATGATTTGGCTGGAAATATAATGACTTCTTTAAAATACCACTTATCAGATTACTTATGGTGGGGATTATAAGATGGCTTTCATGTTTTTCAGTAATGTATGCATTAAGTCATATACTGCAATTGGCACCATTTTGTGATAACTTAGTGTATTTTGTGTTTAGAAGTCTTACACAAAAATGCACTAACATACTTTGTGTGTGTGTGTGTGTGTGTGTTTAAACATGTCAGCATTGGGGCGCCTGGGTGGCTCAGTCGGTTGGGTGTCCGACTTCAGCTCAGGTCATGATCTCACGGTCCGTGAGTTTGAGCCCCGCGTCGGGCCCTGTGCTGACAGCTCAGAGCCTGGAGCCTGTTTCAGATTCTGTGTCTCCCTCTCTCTGACCCTCCCCCGTTCATGCTCTGTCTCTCTCTGTCTCAAAAATCAATAAACGTTAAAAAAAAATTAAAAAAAAATAAACATGTCAGCATGCATAGACATTAGCAGCTAGAGTAATATTATAGGTATATCTTGAGTCACAGAGTAGGTCACTTTAAAAAAGTTGAATATAAATGGAAGTATTTTAAATGAACTACTTCTAAAAATCTATAGAAAATCCTGTTAAATGAAAAAAGTTGTATATAAATTACAGTAATACATAATTCAACTTTGAGTTTTCGTGTTATTCGTATTGTAGTATAAGCAGCTGGGTAAGGTAGCCCTTCCTGGAGTAGCAGACAGAAGCCAGAGGTTTATCTAAGGGCAGAAGTCCTATCAGAAGTGACCATCAGGGGTTAGAGACCCAACCAGCTGTGTTTGCAAGAGGCTCTGGGCCTAGAAATGCTATTGGGGCCAAAAATAGAGAAATGGTATAAGTGTAAGGATTCTCAATTATAGAAAGGGAAAAATCTTGAGAAAATGGAGATGCCTTTCTGTATTCTGAGATGCCTGAAAATATGAACAATCAGGTGGTTTTTTAAAAAGGTGGGAAAAATAAATTTTGAGAAATCTATATTTGAGAAGAAAACCTTGAAAAATAATATTTGAAAATCAGAAGAAATAGTTCATACACTGATAAAATCTTCTTTCCAAGAATAAAAGGGCATGTAGCTGCTATATACAAGGCAATATGCAAAAGGCTAAGTATTATATTCTACCTCTTTATGTGCTTCAGTAATGAAGTATTTTTTTTTTTTCTATAACACAAAAAGGAGTTTTGGTAGTACTTTATCTAAATAGGGAAATCGCTGTGGTTACCACATTTTAAAAAATGTTTATTTAGTTAGAGAGAGAGTGCACACACGAGTGGGGGGGGGGGGCACAGAGAGAAGAGAAAGAATCCCAAGCAGCCTCCCCGCTGTCAGCGCAGAGCGTGGGGCTCGATCCCGTGAATTGTGACATGACAACTTCAGCTGAAATCAAGAGTCAGATGCTTAACTGACTGAGCCACGCAGGCACCCCACCACATTTTTTAAAAAGTATATTCAGGGCGCCTGGGTGGCTCAGTTGGTTGAGCGTCTGACTTCGGCTCAGGTCATGATCTCACAGCTCGTGGGTTCGAGCCCCAAAGTCGGGCTCTATGCTGACAGCTCGGAGCCTGGAGCCTGCTTCGGATTCTGTGTCTCTCGATCTCTCCGCCCCTCCCCTGCTCATGCTCTGTGTCTCTCTGTCTCTCAGTAATAAATAAACATTAAGAAAATTAAAAAAAAAAGTATATTCAGATAGTCTAACTGAATTTAGCATTATAAGAGATTATATAACCATAGCCACCATATATGCTTTAAAAATTCCTCATTTTGTTATTGTGTCTTATTGGAGCTCATATATTTTGGTGAGTGCTGATGAAACAAGAAATATGCTCCTGTCAGGTAAACTCCTATAAAACCAAACCCAGCAGGTCCTGGTGTGGCTTCCCATTCCATCTACATTTACTGGGAAGAGATGTGTACTTGAATATTTTCAGGGTAACTCTGTTCTCAACAGATCTCTGCCAGCACTCCTCTCTTCGATTAACTCTATTTTCTTAGAAACTTTTCTCAACTTACCCCCTCTACCTGATCTTGGGTCACAGAGATTAAAAAAAATTTTCCCTCCTCAAAATACTTTTTTGGGGATTCCAATTCCACGGGAATCATTTGGTTAAAGTTAACCTTCATGTACGGTCTGGAGGAATGGAGGAGAATCTAGGGGACTGTTTTACATTTTCCTTATGTAGGTGTAGATTAAAGGATGTAGAGCATCCTGAAGGATTATGTGCATGGTGAGAATAAAAGATAGTTTAAGCCTTCCAAGAAGCCAGGAGTAAATAGAAGAGAGTAAATCCAAGTGTAATACAGGAGCCAGAAATAAGTGTTTCATTAAGTGCTTAAGTTTTATACTTTCACTCTCTGTTGAGCAAAATTAAAGTTGGCTCACCCAGGGCTCGTGCATTTTCCATGTGAGCTCTCTGAGGCTGGCGATTGCACATGAGCGCAGGAAAGATCAAATAGAGCAATTTGAAGTAGTAAGCAATGGGGAGGAGTAGCCTAGGTGATTCTGCAATGATATCGATCAGGGAACAACGGGGAGAGAAGAAACCTTTGAAGTAAAGGAAGCCTGTAACAGCAGATGAGTAGTACGATGGAATAGCACTTACTTAGCTTGGCAGAAGAGGAATTAGGGCATTCAGATTAGCACCTCAGAGAGTGTCGGAAGAGAAAGAATGGGTAGAGGTGGAGTAAACATAAAATCTGAACTATCAAAATGAATTATCTTAGGGAATTAGTTAACTCCAATTCTTTGCATTGTCCCAGCCTCCAAGTAAAATTGCACCTACAATTTTCAGTCTTAACTCTCAAAAACATTGAAATTGATTCCTGGGTTCTGATTGGGAAATGAAAATATAGTTTATGTTTACTTTCAGATAGTAGAGCTGTTAAAAAAATTTTTTTTTTACACCAGATAACTGTTCTTGTCCTTACCATTATAGTTCAGTTGTGTTTGCCACCAAAAATAAAATTGGCTCTAACACACAAGAATCAAAGACAAGAAGTCTAAAATTCATTTTAATTTGGCAATGAGCAAGTCTATATGCATGATTCTCCCAATAATCCTTGTGGGAACTTAATCAAATGGGTGATCTTCTATATGAAAGAATTTTAAATTCAGAAGAATCCTCATATGTAGTCTAGTCTGACTTTAAAATTTTAGAGATTAAAAGAAGTTGGTATTAATTGCATCACAAAATCAATTTCCTTTTAATAGGGAAATCACTCAGAAAGCATGAGACTTATATTTAAGCTATATAAACTTTGGCAGGGTCTGTTCTGTTGAATGTTTTCATTATCTTGCTACAAGAGTTGTGCTTATTTATTTATTTATTTATTTATTTATTTATTTATTTATTTATGAAAGAGTGTGCATGTGAGTGGGAGAGGGCCAGAGGGAGAGGAAGAGAGAGAATCCCAAAGTAGGCTCTGTACTAACAACGCGGGGCTCGCCAAACCACAAGATCATGACCTGAGCCAAAATAGTCTGATGCTTAACTGACTGGCACCCCGAGAGGTATACTTTCTAAATGCAGACAATTTGATTTACTCTAACAGTTTGTCCTACAGTTAAATAAATTATTCTCCCTTTTCAATGAAGAATTGCTTATCTATTAATTGACTGGTCATAGAGTTTCTAGATGCTTTACTTGATTGGAAGATTGTACTGTTAATTGATCTAATAGCCTCAGTGTGTCTTAGAACAGAGGATAAATAGAATCAATGTCTGCTTTGTTGAACATGGGCTTTCCCTCAGTGGCTCTATAATAAATTTGAAGTTACATTGTATTAATGAAATGCATCATTAAAGTGCTTAGAATGCCTGAGAGAGGGGCCTTGGAATGGACGTCATTCAGTTACCCAAAAAAGCTTTACAGAGTATCCTTTATGTGATAGGCACTAGGCCAAGTACAGAGGGTGAGGAATAAAGTCTTGGCCCCAGGATCCAGGTGCTAGGGAAGAGAGAGCATTGTTGCTGTGCTCTCCTTCCTGGACCATGGTTAGCAGTGTAAGTACTTTTTACTACTGAGCATTTTTCTTAACCCAGGGCTCTGGGCCAATACTAGTTGCTTGGTGGTGGAACCTCTGGGCCCTTTTTTCTACTGTTATTATATTGAAATGTCCAATTGATAAAGACAGATTCATTAGAAAAAAAATTTACAAATGAATTAGTTGGATTGAAAGATACTGGAAGAAAGTAAATCTATTGTCATTTGGTTCAGTTGGAATGATTCTTTGACGTTCAAAAGTATTGACTAAGTTTAGAGAAGAAACTCAGTAGATGATTTCTCACTTTGGATAAACATTAATTTCCAAATAGCCGTAATGAAAGTCACTAGAAGTAACTAGAAGTATTTATGTAATAGGGGCGCCTGGGTGGCGCAGTCGGTTAAGCGTCCGACTTCAGCCAGGTCACGATCTCGCGGTCCGTGAGTTCGAGCCCTGCGTCAGGCTCTGGGCTGATGGCTCGGAGCCTGGAGCCTGTTTCCGATTCTGTGTCTCCCTCTGTCTCTGCCCCTCCCGTTCATGCTCTGTCTCTCTCTGTCCCAAAAATAAATAAACGTTGAAAAAAAATTAAAAAAAAAAGAAGTATTTACGTAATATTTGCATGGGGAGAACTTTCTAAGCATAAAGATGATGTAAGAAATCAAAAAGGAAAAGATCAAAAGATGTATCTGTTACATGAAAATTAAAAATTTCTTCATGGCAAAACATCAAAAACAAAAGCTGGAAGGCAAGCAAAACTTCAGAAGAAAAATTTGCAGATAATATGGCAAAAGATTAATATCCTTAGTAATAATAATGAAAACTTATTATCTAAACCTTAAAAAAAAGAACCCAGTAGCTCAATGGGGAAAAATGCCCCCAAATGGACAATACAATTAGGAGTTACAATTGGCTAATGAACATGTGAAAAATGTTTACTTCACCTTCGTTAGTAAGCAAGAAACTGTAAGTTAAAACGAGATGCCAGGTTTTATGATAGTAGTTAGCGAAAAAAAAAATTCTCAGTTATGGTAAGAATACACGGAGTGCATGTTTAAATTGGTATAGTTCTTCTGAAAAGATTGACAACTTCAGGAATTCCTTAGGACTCCCTCCTAGGGAAATGATGAAAAATACAAGAATAATTTTTATACCAAGATGTTCATTAGAACACTATTTATAAAAGTGAAAAAAATTGAACATATATAAAATAGAAGAATGGTTACATAAATGTTATATATGGTACATCTGGTATGTTTGTGCTCTCACTAGAGGCTCTCGGGGAGAACCTGTTCCTTGCCTCTAACAGCTTCTCCTGCCTTCAGGCACTCGTTGGCTTGTGGCTGCATCACTCCAATCTGCCTTCTCCTCTTCTGTGTGTAACCTTCCTCTGCCTCTCTTCTGTAAGGATAATTGTGATTGCATTTAGGACCCACTTGAATAATTCAGAATAATCTCCTGGACTTAGTTTATCCTAATCACATATGTAAAGAGCCTTTTCTATAAAAGGTGACATTTACAGATTCCAGGGATTAGACCTGATATAGTTGGAAGCACTTATTCAGCCTATTACAGAAGGTAATACATTAAAATCTTCATGGTGATTATCTTTGGGTATCATGATTATGCAGAATTTTAATTTTATTTCTTATATCCTTCTGTCTTCAAGGAGGACTCGGGGAAATGATATTATTAAGTCCAGAAGCTGCTCTTAAACTATAGTACATATGATTTAAACCTTTTCAAATTTCTTGATTATCAGGTCTCTCTGCTTAAATGTTCAGAAGGGATTTGAAAACATTAAAAAAAGGGATTTTCTCCCCTCCACTTTCATGATGGTTATTTGATTTAGAGGCTGTACACTACAAGGACAGTTAAACAGAACTCCTTTTATTATTTTTTCCTCCCATGGGTTGTTTTAAAAGATTTTTTAACCAATATATTTAGCCAAATATATTACTATATTTAGTAATAATTTTCTTATTTTAATGAATGAAGGACATATAAATTTCAATGATAATATCTGTACATTACAAAATAATTGAATACAAAGAAATCCTAACACTCAATGTAGAATTTCCATTGGGCTCTTCAAAATATTGAAAATACCTCATAGATTATCACTCTTATTCCCTTTGTGGGTAGTTGTTTTAATGGGTGTTTTCAATGCCTAAATGTCTTGAGAACTCTGATAACACTCTTAGAATTTATTTCTTGAGGGGTGCCTGGGTGGCTAAGTCGGTTAAGCATCCTACTGTTGATTTCAGTTCAGGTCATAATCTCCCAGTTTGTGAGTTCAAGCCCCACTACGGGCTCCATGCTGACAGTGAGGAGCCTGTCTGGGATTCTCTGTCTCTCTCTGTCTCACTCTCTCTCTCTCTCTGACCCTCCCTTGCTCTCTCTCTCAAAATAAATAAATAAACTTAAAAAAAAAGAATTTCTTTCTTGAAATATTTTTAAAAAGTTGCTTATTTCAAGTTATTCTTGTCTTTTTTAGGATGACTTTTTTTTTTTACAAAATTAATAATTGAATCCAAAACTAGACTTGTAGGTTTGTCATCTTTAATAAAATCATTTCCTGCTTTTGTCAGGGTCCTTTCACTTTTGTACAGCATTCAGAATTTCTGTTTTCGTGTTAGTAACTACCCCAATTTACCTTTCATCTTCAGCTTACTTTCTACCTTGCTTAAACTAGTTTTTAACTTTAGAAAGCAGTAAAGGTCCCATTTCATTCTGCTGGACAGAGAGCAATGTGGTAAACTATTAAGATCTAAAGACAGGAAAGTTCAGCTGGGTGTTTGTTACTGCAGGAACAAAGCAGGAGCTCACCCGTTTTCTTCTCGGATATGCTAGTTCTTGAAGTTGTCTT
This sequence comes from Lynx canadensis, assembly GCF_007474595.2. NCBI lineage: Eukaryota > Metazoa > Chordata > Mammalia > Carnivora > Felidae > Lynx > Lynx canadensis. Next base: position 59,114,457 of record NC_044308.2, read on the forward strand.
CATTCGTTTCTAGCATCCCTCTGGAGTTTGGATACGTCAGGTTGCTGGAAGGTTGAAATTGTGTTCTTATCCATTTGAGGATTTTGGTCCCTAATTTTGCTACCATTGGCTACTTCTACTAGCCCCTGTTTATCTGTACTCCTTTGAATTCCCCACGTCCTTTCTTAAAGAAGCAAAGCAGACGAGGGGGAACTTGAATATTAAGTTTGGGACTACATAAAAAATGGTTAGCTTGTGGGGTAGGGAGGTAAATTTCAGTTCTTTTGGTTATTTTGTGTTGTTCAAGGTCTGGGTGTACTTCGGTAAATCACAGTGACTCTTTCCCACACATGTGTTTTATTTTACAGTAGAACTATAGCATAGCAGGAAAAAATTTTCCCTCAAACAACAAATGTGATATGACCAAGTTCATGGTTTCATTTCTGAGGTTTATTATATGCTGCAGTATATGGTTCCCTTCTGTTTTATACATATTGGATAATATCTCCATAATTTATCCAGAATAGTATTAGTTCAGTGCTACTAGCTATTTATAAGTGAACTGAATTGACTTTCCTTAGTATGGGTGTAAATATGTACTCTGATTGCCTGAGAATTTTAATATTTTTAACTTTTAATTATAGTTAATTATCACTGTCTTTGACCGGAATCCATGTACTTGGGAAATATGCTTGTAAAGCGACCACAAAATAGTAGAGTTAAGCAAATCTATTATTTTGAAAATCTCAAAAGCCTTACAATAGGTATTAGAATCTAAGATGTGGCAAGCATCCTTTTTTCAGCATGACCAGAGGAGATGCAGTGGAGATACAGCCTTTATGCCCAAACTCTATCAGTGGAGTTAGGGCTAGAATTCTGTTTTTTTTTTTTTTTTTAATTTTTTTAACGTTTATTTATTTTGGGGACAGAGAGAGACAGAGCATGAACGGGGGAGGGGCAGAGAGAGAGGGAGACACAGAATCGGAAGCAGGCTCCAGGCTCCAAGCCATCAGCCCAGAGCCCGACGCGGGGCTCGAACTCATGGACCACGAGATCGTGACCTGAGCCGAAGTCGGACGCTTAACCGACTGAGCCACCCAGGCGCCCCTAGAATTCTGTTTTATATAGGAGTGTTAGGATTTTTTTCTGAACCAATACTTCTTCTATATTTTGAAATATGTGTGTTAATGATAGCTCTTTTAATATTCAGAAGCTGAATGGACTGACTGTAACAGCCTTTAGCCATATTGTTTTTTTTTAATTTTTTTTCAACGTTTATTTATTTTTGGGACAGAGAGAGACAGAGCATGAACGGGGGAGGGGCAGAGAGAGAGAGAGGGAGACACAAAATCGGAAACAGGCTCCAGGCTCTGAGCCATCAGCCCAGAGCCCGACGCGGGGCTCGAACTCCCGGACCGCGAGATCGTGACCTGGCTGAAGTCGGACGCTTAACCGACTGCGCCACCCAGGCGCCCCTAGCCATATTGTTTATAAAGCTTGAAACTCATGAAAATAGGTTTGGAGAATGACCTTTCTCCTGTAGGATGAATTACCAAAGGTTTAAAACTGGCCACAGCTTTGGAATTGCTATTGAGTTAGGAACTTAGTTGATTTAAGAGAGAAGGTGGCACTAAGTAGCATTCTGCTTTTTATTGCGTTACACTACAGTGATATTGCTAAGCAAAGGAGAAACAATAATGTATGTATATATTGCCTGAGTTATTTTCTCTGAAGAAATTTTCAGGGAAAAGATGGATTTTTCTTATGATTTTCTTGTGTTATTTGGGAAGGATCAATAATGTTGTCTTTATTTTTACTAATGTACCAAAAGGGGGTACTGAAAGAAAAATTAAATATATGTATCTCAGTATATAATGGTTTTTAAAATAGAATAAAATGTTTTATGATAGAATGCATGATTTCCTTCACATTGTTTAAAGATTCTTACTATTTTAGCTTCCAGAAAGTAGAGTGTAAATATTTTGGTAAATTTCTGTGTTTCAAAAGGTTTCTGTAGGAGACAACCCAAATATCCATCAATTGGTGAAAAGACAAATTGTGGTATGTCCATAAAATGGAACATTACTCATCAATAAAAAGGAGTAAACCACTGATACATGCAACAACATGGATGAGTCTAAAATGCGTTATGCTAGGTGAAAGAAGCCAGACACAAAAGAATTACATCAATATAATCCCATTATATGACATTCTGGAAAAAGCAAATCACAGGGACAGAAATCACATTAGTGTTACCAGGAGCTATAGATGTGGAGGAGGAATTGATTACAAAGAGACAAAAGGTGAAGCGCCTGGGTGGCTCAGTCAGTTAAGCGTCTGACTTTGGCTCAGGTCATGATCACATGGCTCGTGAGTTCGAGCCCTGCATCTGGCTCTGTGCTCCGAGCCGGGAGCCTGCTACAGATTTTGTGTCTCCCTCTCTCTCCCCACCCCTCCCTCACTTGTGCTCTCTCTCTTTCTCTCAAAAATAAACATTAAAAATTAAAAAAAAAAAGACACAAGGCAACTTTTTTAGATGACGGAAACATTCTGTATCTTGATTGTGGTAGTGGTTATGTGACTGTAACATTTGTCAAAACACTTTACTTAAAAGGGTGAATTTACTTTTTGTAAATTGTACTCCATTAAATCTGACCCTCCCCCAAAAGTTATGGTGTACTGAGTGGGTCCTCAACAAATGCTAATTTGCTGGAGTTAGATTAATATCTGCTACCTGCTGGCCACTAACACATTGTTTCAGAGTCCTTAGTTGCAAGCAACAGAAACTGACTTTGGCTGACTTAAACAGAAATTTATGGAAAGGACATTGAGTAGCTCAGAAAATTTATAGGAAGAATATAGAGCAGGCTTGGAAAATGGACAGTAGCAACACAGGCTAGGGAACACCCAGAACTCAGAATAACCCTACAGACCCTGTCTGGAGAGGATACTTCTGCCTCTGCCTGTGAACTCTGGATGCCACAGCTTGTCCCACTGTCACCAAGGGTACTGGAAACTAGGCATCTGTGCCACATTGCTGCCAGTTCTGCCCCTGTAACTTGATACTGGTGCTGCAACTATCTTCGCTGCTTGCATCTGCTACTAGAATGTATTCTCCTTGGTCCTTGCCAGCTTTGGAGTCAATATTTAGGATGGGAATGTCTAATTGGCTAAGCCCAAGTCATATGTTAGCTGCAAGGGAGGCAGGGAGAGTGCTTGTCTGATATTTTCAGTTTCTATAGTATCTCTCACCAAGACTCATAAAGTATGTAAGGCAGTCCATATACTTACTGGATGGAAAATTTCATTATATGTATGTATCCATCAAAATATGAACGGAGTTTTAAAACTTAATTTCTGTACCCCTTCCTTATCCTATTTGTGAATGGACCAGTGTAGTGTTAATTTTTATTATTGTATGATGCTATTTATGAGTGTGTTACAGTCTAGCTTCATATATGATCTTTGATCTTTAGGCTGATTTTTTAAAGACATTATTTTTCTTGAAGTAGTTTTAGGTTTACAACAAAATTAAGAGGAAGGCAGAGAGATTTCCCATATACATACATAGCTGCCTCCATTATTTAGGCTGATTTTAGTTTGAAGAATAGTTCTGAATCTGCAAAGAATGACCAATAATATGTGCTTTGTGCATGGTAAGTAGTCAGATGTTGTTAAATTCATAAAAGTTAGGAAAAGTATGTTTTTTAAACACATAAATGTACTTAAAATACAAAAATAAACAGTACACCAGAAGAATGTACTGTGATTAAGTAGAGGAATGTGATTTTCACTGGGAAATGTATTAGTAGACTGTAATATCAAAAAGTCAGATGAGAAAAGCTCAGGCTTGTCTTGGAATCTTCTGAGATGATGATAGGCACTAGTAAGCCAAGATTTTCAGGGAAACCAAAGAAAACACCATTGTGTGGAAGGAATTGAGGCTACAGATATAAAAGGTGAGGAGGATAGTAAGAAGCCAGAGAGAAGCCTCTTGTCTTTAGTTTGTCTTTGCTCAATCTGTCTTGCTTTGCCAAGAGGTGGTGCAATGGTTAAAGAGCACCATAAAGGTAGGCACAGATTTGAAAGACTCCCTCTTAATAGTAGAAAGGCGGAGATAGAGAATATGGGGTTAAAAAATGGATGATGATGTCCATCCACATTTAATTTGGCTCATGTGGAATGCAGTGGAAGCACTTGACTGGATAACATTCGGGGCTCTAGTCAGCTGCACACTGTCCCCATGCAACAAGGAAAGTGGCCTTGTTAAAAATCTCAGCACGGCAAAGAAAGGAGAGGGAGACACATAGCAGCCTTTTACCTTTGCCTGAGACCCAGCAGAAGTTGTTATTCACTAGACACTTTATTCTCTTTCAGATCGATAAAGAATGAACACTTGGGCATTTAGCTTCATGTGGGTTCAGTTTGCAGTCTGATCAGCAAATGGTGGAATATCCATATGCACTGAAGCGAGGTTCATAGCAGCTTAGCTTTGAAGAGTCCAATGAGGATGATGAATAAGTAATAGGACTTTTAATAAGTTACTAAAAAACTATTTGCCCACCTACTCTCTTCCAGGAACTATTCATGTACACAGGGTGTAGCAAGGAAGGTACATAGGCCTGTTGCCTGCTCTTGAAGAGTTCTCAGTCTACTGAGAAGTAGACACACTGAGTACAATCCAGAAATGCTATGTGCTTTCCCTAATGTCCTGAGAGACTCAAGCATAACTTAAGCCCTGAAGATGCAGAGCTGTGGGGAACATGGGAGTCTTAAGACAAAGGAACATTTTTATTTTTTATTTTTTATTTTTTATTTTTTAAATGTGTATTTACTGGAAGAGAGAATCCCAAGCAGGCTCTGTGTTGATCTCACAAACCGTGAGATCATGACCTGAGCCCATATCAAGAGTCATATGCTTAACTGACTGAGCCACCCAGGTGCCCCAAGAACATCATATTTTTTAGCCTGGAGGCAAGGCAAAAAAAACACGGCTTTAAAGAAGAGCACAGAAATCCCAAATTGGCAAACTGTAATAAAAAAGCCGAGAGAAGAAATTCAATGTTAGACAATGAAATATAAATATAAAGACCAAGAGAAAGAATATTAAAAAGAAATTAAAATACTGCCTGTGTGTTGTATAAAGAAATTAAATTTTAATAAGGTTAAGTCGCTTTCTCAGAATCACAGAGCCAGTGATTAGATCCTAGGCCATTTGATTTTCAGAGCCTGATTTCTTAACCATTCATTACACATTACTGCCCCTTTAAATCAGTGAGAGGTATAATTCTGCACATTAAAAAAATTTTTGTCAATCTTGTTTGTTTTCTAAGTGATCTGTTTGTTGTTAGTTTCATGATATTAGTTGAGTTTATGCTTTGTACCATATTTATGTGTTTTGGTTTTGTTTTTTTTTTTGGTATACAAATAGATCAATTATGTAGTTTCTGATTAATCTTGATTTTCTAAACGTTTCTGAAATGTCCCAGGTATATCAGCCATACTTTGTTTACCAGTATTTGACTTTTAAAAGATAACAGTTTTATTGAGATAATTTACTAACTGTAAATTCACCATTATAAGGATTATGGTTGACTGGTTTTTAGAGTAATCATTAAGATGTACAACTATTACCACTCTTTGTTTTAGACCATTTTCACCACCCCCACACTACTCATTTTCTCCTACCACCAGTCTGTGGCAACCACTTAATCTACTTTCTGTGTTGATAAGTTTGCCTGTTTTGGACATTTCATATGGATGGAACTATATTGTATGTAGCCTTTTGTGAATAACTTCTTTCAGTAGCATTGTGTTTCCAAAGTTCACCCATGTTGTAGTATGTATCACTACTTCACTCCTTTTTTTAAAAAAATGTGGTAAAACATACTTAAAATACAGGTCTATGGCATTAGATACATTCACATTGTTGTGCTTCATTCCTTTTTATTGCTGAATAGTATTCCATGGTATGGATATACTACCTTTTGTTTATCTAGTCATCATTTGGTAGACAGTGGACTATTTCTACTTTTGGCTATTATGAACAGTTCTCCTAATGAACTTTGACCTACCAGCATTTGTTTTTGTTTTTTTTTAAGTAGACTTCATGCCCTGCATGGAGCCCAACATGGGGCTTTTTGTTTGTTTGTTTGGTTTTTACATTTTTATTTACTTATTTATTTTTTCAATATATGAAATTTATTGTCAAAATGGTTTCCATACAACACCCAGTGCTCATCCCAAAAGGTGCCCTCCTCAATACCCATCACCCACCCTCCCCTCCCTCCCACCCCCCATCAACCCTCAGTTTGTTCTCAGTTTTTAAGAGTCTCTTATGCTTTGGCTCTCTCCCACTCTAACCTCTTTTTTTTTTTCCTTCCCCCCCCCCCCCATGGATTTCTGTTAAGTTTCTCAGGATCCACATAAGAGTGAAAGCATATGGTATCTGTCTTTCTCTGTATGGCTTATTTCACTTAGCATCACACTCTCCAGTTCCATCCATGTTGCTACAAAGGGCCATATTTCGTTCTTTCTCATTGCCCTGTAGTACTCCTTGAACTCAGACCCTAAGATCAAGACCTGAGCTGAGTCAGATGCTTACACAACTGAGCCATCCAGGCATGCTCCACCCCAGCATTTACTTTAATCTGAAATACCTCAATCATTTTTAGGAAGAAAGAACTTTGGACTTGTATTTTAAGTGCCTCTCTTAGACTGGTGAGGTATTGCTGACATGTTCCTGGACAATCATCTACTTCTCTTGGTCTCTGACAAGGTGGTCATATCCCCATTTTCAAGATGAGAAAACTCTATAAAGCTCGAACTACTGTGAAAAGGAGTGTGTAACATTTAAGACTAACAAAAGTTAAATGATCTCTTCACATGGCAGGTGTTGGGGACAGAAATTGGCCTTCAGAGAGGAAGGAAAGAAAGGAGGATGCTTGGAGAGCTGTAGATGGAAAGTTGAAGTTTATCTTTGGGCTTCACCTAGTTTCCTTCCTCTTCCAATTGACATTCCTTGTTCTCTCATCAGCAGAGATTTTTTTGTCATCCTATTATAGCAGTTCCACTTGCTCCTTCCCTTCCTCACATTCCCTCAAAACTATCCCTTTGGTATGATTAATTATTGTTACTAAATATAATACAATTATAAATATTAAGTATCATTGCTTTGTACCATCCCAGTGACCAATAAACCTGTCTTGGTTAGTTTGTTTGCTTTTTTTTTGGTGGCAGGAGAGGTGAGTATTTATTAGTTAACCCAAATCAATCTGTAAATGATGGAATGTCTCATAATCTAAGGGTGAGATTTTTGAGGCGGGACATTCATACCATTCAACCTATTGCACCTATTTTAAAAAGACCCTGATGTTGGGAAGGAAAGAGGGGAGTCTGAGGTTCTTATAACCCTTTAAGGAAGTGTCTCTACCTAAAAATCCCAGGAAGAAATGGCAGAATATAAGGCTCATAATAGTAATAGCTCAGTACAAAGGCAGAGAAAGAAATCTCTCAGCTGAACCCCATTTCCTAAGGAAATAGTTATTTCAATATAGAGTGTGGAGAATGAGGGAAAGGTCTGATGGAGTAGGGGACAGTTTGGGGGCTTAGGACATTTAGATGGAAGCAGAGTCAGATGAGGTCAGTATTATTTCTGATGGAGGGCGAAGTTGGTCACTGAATGCCATCCCACTGCATTCCTGGTAGCTACCAATAGTAGTAATTTATACAATTGCTTATTGTTTGTTTAATTACCATGTATCACAGCAGTGATTATGCATTGTCAAATTATTGTTATATTTTATTAGAACACTGTACTTAGCTTTCTTAGTTAGGCATGTTGCTTGATTCTCTCAATAGAAAATGTTACGGGTGTCATATGTTTTCACTTGTATGTAGAATTTGAGAAACTTAACAGAAGACCATGGTGGGAGAGAAGGGGAAAAATAGTTTCAAACAGAGATGGAGGAAAACCATGAAAGACTCTTAAATACAGAGAACAAACTGAGGGTTGATGGGCGGATGTGGGGAAGAAGGGAAAATGGGTGAGGAGCATTGAGGAGGGCACTTGTTGGGTTGAGCACTGGGTGTTGTATGTAAGCGATGAATCATGGGAATCTACTCCTGAAGCAAGAGCACACTGTATACACTACATGTTAGCTAACATGACAATAAATTATATTAAAAAAATAAAATAAAAATAAAAATAAATCAATGGAGAATGGAAGCAGGATTAAATAAAACTAGTATTCACAGTTTAAAAAAAAGAAAACATTACTTGTGATAAGAGTATTGATAAGCAGGTGAGACTTTGTGGCACTTTTTACATCACAGCATTCTTTTTAGTAATCATTTAAAGAAGCAGTGTTCTAGGCCCTGGAGGTGTTAAAGTGAAAGCCACGGTCCCAAACTAAAGAGGCTTATCATTTGGTGGATGAATATCAGATCACCATAATAAACTGTGCTAAGTATTCAGTAGTGTAGGCAGGACATTTTGGGAACACTTAGCTAACGATGAGTGTAATGGGGGGAAAATTTCTGAAACAAGTTAACAGTTGAAGTGTCTTGAATGACAAGTAGGAACTGGTTGGGTAGAGAAATCGGAGGAAGGACATTACAGGTAGAAGGAACAGCATGAACACAGGTAGAGAGAGGCTTGTTTGCTTGACTTTATTGCTAACTTGGAGAGGGACCAATAAGCATCCATGGGACAGGAAAGGATATATAAAATAATACACTTGATCCTGCTGACAGAGAACACATGGTTCACTTACTGGAGATGCATTTATTCTTGTGTGCCACCAGGGTGTCATATAGCGAATTACCTGCCTCTTTCACTGTACAATATGGTACACTAGTGGCTTTGTAAAATTAATGCACCCGCAACAACAATTTACTTTCTTCTTAAAAAAATCAGGGCCAGTAAGTTGCTGTGCATTTGTTTAGTTGGTTATTGAAAAATTAAACATGAAGGGAAATTTATGGGCAAAGAATGTTCAAATAAAATGTTTAGATATTCCTAAGTGTCATTAACCTGTGATTAACTGGTGACAAAATTTGCTTGAAAAGCTCCATTCAAACCAAACTGTCCAATAGGGGATTTGTAGAATAAATTATGGCATATAATCAAATACTATTCCTCTTTAAACATGAAGTTGTAGAAGAATGTTATGACATTAGAAAGATGCTCACTGTGTTGTTAATTGTCAAAAGTAGTCTACAAAATCGTCAGTGAATAATATGATTTCGCTTTTTGCTAAACTGTATAACTGGTAATCTCAGGCCTCAGTAGCCCAGGAGAATAAAATAGGTCTTTTCTGTATTCTCCAGATGATAATAACACCTACTCCCCCTCCCCCTCCCCCCTGTCAGATTTTGGTTCATCCTATGAAACTTCTCTAGTTACTTCTGAGAGACCTAAATCTCAACAATCGCCACCATGAAGTGCCAGCTATGTTATTTATTCATCTTTGGCTCACTTTTGTTGAGAGATGCTGTCCTTGATAAGCCACACTGAAGGTACTGTAGACAACCTGAGGGCCTTGCTAGAGAAGCTGCCTCCTGAGTCGATCAAAGTCCTTAATTTGGGGTTGATAGAGAGGTGCTGGGCTCTGTTTAGAAATGGGAAAAAAATGGCTTCCTCCTCAGATCTGGGCCATGCTTTGCTGCCTGGTCCTAGAAATAAGCACCAAGTTCATAGACTGACTGAAAAAGTCCTGCACTTCCTGTTAACTGCTGGTCTTCATTCTTTATTCACAAGGGTTCAGACTTGACCGGTGAAAGCAGAAGTTACCATGTTCCCCAATCCAACTCGAAGATTACCCTGATTTCACCCTAAATGGATGGCACCATCGCTCAGGTGCCATTTGCTCAGGCCAAAAGCCTGAGAGGCATTCCAGACTCCTCCCGTTAGTTCACATTTAACCTCCATGTTCTCTTTATTCTTCTGTCTTGCTGTCTTGGAAATCTATTCATTCTTTTTGTCTCCACTGTCTCTCAGAATTCAGACCTTCATTTCTCATCTGGATTATGTATAGCCTCCTAATCCTTCCTGAAGCTTCCAGTCCTTCTGAAGCTCCAGTCCCCCTGATTAGCCTCCGTACACTTTAGGCATGGAATACATAGCCCTTTATGTCTAGCCATGGTATATTTCCATTCTTTGTCCTGCCACTTAGTCTTCCTTACAGATACCTTATTTGGTATTTCTGCTGTCTACCACATATCTGTGTTTTTTTGTTTTTCTTGTGGCAAAATATACATTACATAATATTTACCATTTTAAGGTATACAATTCAGTGGCATTAAGCACATTCATAATGTTGTGTAACCATCACCACTCTATTTCCAGAACCTTGCCATCATCTCAAGCCAAACATCTGTGTCTTTTTACATGCTGCTTCCCTCTGAATGGAATGCCCTGCCTCCACATTCCCACCCCTGTTCCTCCTAAGGATCTCTGCAGACTTGATTCTAATGCCATCTTGGCATTAGAGTCTCTGGAACTTTCCCCAATTCTTTTAAACTTGAGTTAGGTGCTTGTTTTTTTGTCCTTCCATGCCACTCTGGACATACTCCTATCATGACACATCTATAACGTTATTGTGATTGTAAATTTATGTGGCTCTCTCTTCCACTAGACTTTGAAGTCTTTGAATGAAGAGTCTGAGTCTTTTATCTCTGCATCCTTAGCTTCTAGCACTGTGCCTGCTGTGAATAAGTGATTGGACTCAGCTTCCTATCAGCTATGCAAATTAGCACTTGCTCATGTGCTAGCATTGACTGACAATCAGGTAGCAGGTCTAAAAGAAATTGCATAAATGTAGGCTCTCTCCTCTTCCAATTAGATATACTGGAATTTTGTTTCTGCAGATTTGAGTATGTAATTTCTCAGGAAGCTGACTGAGTCACCTATATTTATGATTTTAGTGAGTGATGGGCTGAGTTAGGAGTGTACAGTAATTGGTGAGGGAGACAAGGATTAGGAAGAGTAAAAATTTAGCAAAATGCTGAAAGTATGTGTGGTCTTAACTATCCAGAGTAGTGAGTTTTCAAGACTCCTTTGTCAGGCTATGAGGTACAAAAGAAAGAAATGAAAGTATCATGTCAGTGCTATTGAATAGAAAATCAGTGAAAAGACACTGGAATGAGTCAAGGTACTAGACAAAGCTTTAAGGGCACAGCAGTTTCTTTTCTTTCCCTTCTGTTAACCAACCCCCCCCCCCGCCCCCACCGCCGAGAACAGGAAAATAGATGGGACTAATTCTTTTTTTTTTTTTTTAATTTTTTTTTCAACGTTTATTTATTTTTGGGACAGAGAGAGACAGAGCATGAACGGGGGAGGGGCAGAGAGAGAGAGGGAGACACAGAATCGGAAACAGGCTCCAGGCTCTGAGCCATCAGCCCAGAGCCCGACGCGGGGCTCGAACTCCTGGACCGCGAGATCGTGACCTGGCTGAAGTCGGACACTTAACCGACTGCGCCACCCAGGCGTCCCTAGATGGGACTAATTCTTAAAAGACAGAGGTGTTACTTACTCTGTTTTGGAGCCCCTAACTTCTGACAGTAGTGGTTCAATGTTTTACTTCTGGTTTACACTTCACCCTCGTGAGAGATGCTGAATTTGTCAAAAGGGGTGAGACAGAGACTTTAAAATTCCTAGAGTAAAAATAAAAATAAGATATGTAGGATCTCTCTTCAATAAACTTTTATTTCACTTCCTTTTGCCTTAAATTGAGTGAACTAAAATCCTAAGCATACCGTTTAAAATCCTGTTCAGCCAGCTGCTCAGCTAGAAAGGTCAATCTTCATCACTCCATTTACACTGAACAAACATTTGTGGCAGCAAGAGATCTGCATCAAGAAAAAAAACATAGTCCAGTAAAGTGATTCAATTGTCTAATCAGGCATATGACTTGAACATAATTTAAAGGGTCCTTGAAGTTTCTTTTTTTAAAGGCTTGAAATCAGAAATTTGCAATTTACACAACATGAGTCATGCAGATCTGATTGAAGTTCCTGCATTTTCTTTTCATTCATTTTCTTTCCTGTTTTGTACTCTTTCATTTTCTTTCCTGTTGGGAGTCTAGTAAAGAAAGGAAGTGAGAGTAATTTAAAGTGAAATTAGATTGTACATTTGCATATTGTGGAGCTAGTGGTATTTTGGATTTACAATTTATGATATAAATGACTTAGCAGTAGTTGTTTTTCACACAACACGTTTAGAAATTTCTGTTTGAACACCTTGGAAAGTAGTAGCGAGGAGTATGATCTACCTGCTTAGGACTTTTAAAGTCATTTCTGTTACTTACATTCTTTTTTTTTAATCTTTAAATACTAATAAAACAACGTGATTGTTGTTTTAAGATGCCTCCCTCTAAGATTTTACCCTTGAGTCATCTACTGGTAATTGAGGGGCCACATTGTACATTGATGTAACTGAATGTCTTTTTGCTCCCCAAATATGTCATTTAAAATGTAAGTAGCAACTGGAAAGAAGGATGGTTACCATTTTTTTTCCTAGCATGCTTAGCAAAAGTATTTATTGATGTTCTGTATTTTCTGATCAAAACAGATGTAATCTTGTTGATGGATTTGTCTCAAAGTATGTATACTTTAGGGGAAAATGCTTTTCTTTTTAAAAAATTTTTAACGTTTATTTATTTTAAGAGAGAGAGAAAGCGTGAGAGCCAGGGCAGAGCAGAGAAAGAGGGAGAGAGAATCGCAAGCAGGCTCTGTGCTGTCAGCACAGAGCCTGATGCCAGTCTTGATTCAAAGAACCCAAGTTCATGACCTGAACTGAAACCAAGAGTTGGCTGCTTAACCAGCTTAGTCACCGAGGTGCCCCAAGGGGAAAATGCTTTTCAAGAAAGCAAGCATGTTAAGCACTGCTACTTGCAGGGTACTGTGGTGATAGTAATAATTTAAACATCTATTAGGTCTTTCTATTTAAACATCTATTTAAACATCTATTAGGTCTTAGAATGATCAGAATTTGAATCTTAAAATAAAAAAAAAGAATTTGAATCTTCTGTTTTTTTAAATGGGTTTTAACCCACAGATAAAAATTTAAGAACAAAAAGAATAAGAAATTGCAAGATAAAAAATGTTTTAAATAATGATTTTTTGGTTTTCAAATACAGAAGTGAAACTACATTAAAAATGAAATAATCAAATAATCCACAGCTCTTTAAAGAGGAATAATTCTGAAGCTTTAGCTCTTAATATGAAGGAAATAGATCACAATATAGAACATATCTATATTCATGCTTATGGATTATTCTTGAATGGTTGGTAGGGAAGATTTTTGCGACATACTTTGAATCCTTTAAGTGTTTTTGACATGAACTACACTTTTTAAGAGGTCAGGGTTCGGGTCTTCGGAAGAAGAAAGGAGGCTTGGTCTAGAGACATAGGAATGAAACATCTGAGGAGATTTGGATTTCAGCTCTCCTTGAAGAGAATTAATGCATGCAAACATTATTCTGTGTGTTTAACATGATACAGAAGATGTAATCATAGTATTTTTTGAAAAGGTTGACTTACAATTTTTAACAGCAGAACAATAAGGTATAGAATGAAAAGTTGATCAATCCCATCCCTGATTTACGGTCTCTGAGCTTGTTCTCTTGGAGGCTACTGTTGGTACTAGTTTCTTGTGTATCTAGAAGGGTCAGTTTAAAATATGTATTTGCAGTGTTTATCATGGTGCCAAATAGTGAATATAAGTCAAGTTGTATATTGAATCCCATTTTCATGCTTCAAAATGGCAGGGAAGAAATGGGGTTTAGCTTTAGAAGCAGCAGCCTACCTGGGTCATACAAAAGTTGAGGTATTCCTCAATTTTCATACATTATATGTTACTGGAAACATATAAAAATGAAATGTGTAAACTTCAAATATTAGACTTACGTGTTTTAAGTGAAGTTTAGAGTGCTAAAAGCTACTACAAAATCCTGAAGTTTACTTTTTAAAGCATAATCTTTGACCCCTATTTACAGTTAAAAGACTATTTATGTAATAGTCAGAAATACCTTCTTTATTTGGCAATTGGGCATAGAGTTGACTGGCTTATGTCCATTGAGACTAAACGTTAGTCTTTTTCAGTATGCTTACACCTTTGATCTTTGCTTCAGTTGTTCCCCCTTTATGAATCTATGCTGTGTCGTAAGTACCAACTTCCCCCCGCCCCCGCCTCCTTTTCTCTGGAGAACTTCCTGCATATTTCATTGCACTCCTTATTGCATGTAGCGAATGGTTACTAAAAAAATAAAGGGAGGGGATTAAATGAATGAATAAACAATTTTTAACCTTGTGACACAATAGAAGGTAGCCATTGTGGATTCAGGTTTAGGGGTATTTTAAAATTAAGAAGATAATTCTAGGTCCTAGTTTCCCAAATGTATTGACCATGAAACATGTTAAAATGTAAAATGAAATACATGAGAAGTATAATTAGTTCATGGATTAAAATACAGCAAAAAACAGTTTTACAGAGGAGTTAGTTATTACAAGAATGATCAGAATTTGGGGCGCCTGGGTGGCGCAGTCGGTTAAGCGTCCAACTTCAGCCAGGTCACGATCTCGCGGTCCGTGAGTTCGAGCCCCGCGTTGGGCTCTGGGCTGATGGCTCAGAGCCTGGAGCCTCTTTCTGATTCTGTGTCTCCCTCTCTCTCTGCCCCTCCCCCGTTCATGCTCTGTCTCTCTCTGTCCCAAAAATAAAATAAACGTTGAAAAAAAAATTAAAAAAAAAAAAAAGAATGATCAGAATTTGAATCTTAAAATAAAAAAAAAGAATTTGAATCTTCTGTTTTTTTAAATGGGTTTTAACCCACAGATAAAAATTTAAGAACAAAAAGAATAAGAAATTGCAAGATAAAAAATGTTTTAAATAATGATTTTTTGGTTTTCAAATACAGAAGTGAAACTACATTAAAAATGAAAACAATAGAGGCACCTGCGTGGCTCAGAGTCTGACTCCCGATTTCTGCTCAGGTCATGATCTCACCTCACAATGTGTGAGTCTGAGCCTATGTCTGGCTCTGCGCTGACAGCACAGAGGCTGCTTGTGGTTCTCTCCTCCCTCTGCCTCTCCCCTACTCGCTTTTTCTCTCTCTCAAAAATAAATAAATTAAAAAAAATGAAAGCAATGTTTTGTATTTTGTATATATCTACTATTTTACTATTAGGAACCTTATTGCTCAGTCCCTCTTCATATCATATGTAGCATCAAATCTGTTCATTTATTTTGTTGGGAGTGTTTTGTTGCAGCATAAGCCCATTTATAAAAGGAAGGCTTTTTGAAACAAAAGGAAGAACATGAACTGCAGGTTTACAATAATCTGCTCTTGATGTAGACACCTCTGAAAATTGTAAATTAATGTTCGGCATCTCACCCTCCAATTTTTTAGAAACCAAGTGCTATGATTATTTTTACATTGAAGGGGCTTGGCTTTTTGCTTGTTTGCGTCATGTATAGATTAGATCATACTAGCCATAGCTCACCACAACTAAGAGTGGTATCATTATTTCATATTATAAATAAAACATGGCAAATATGTTGAAATAAAATGACATAACATAGACCAGCATGCATTGAACTGGCAATGCATGTTCTGTGTAACAGTGTGTCAGTAAATACTCTTGATAAATGACAGATCAGATATTCTTGGCATTGTCAGGTATAGGGCTATTGTGCACTATTTCTTTTTATCTCTTCACTGTTTAAAAATAAACTTTTAAGCTAAAGTATTAAATATATATACAGAAGGACACACCTAGTAAGTGTGCAGCTAGATGAGTTATCACAAAAGGAATATCCATGTAACTAGCACCTGGATCAAGAAATAAAATACTACTGGGGTGGCTGGGTGGCTGAGTCAGACAAGCGTCCAATTCTTGATTTCAGCTCAGGTCATGATTTCACAGTTTGTGAGTTTGAGTCCCACATTAGGCTCTGTGCTGGCAGTGCAAAGCCTGCTTGGGATTCCCTCTCTCTCCCTCTCTCTCTTTGCCCTTCCTCCACTTATTCTCTTTTCCTTTCAAAAATAAGTAAACATTTTAAAAAAAGAAGTAATGTTAGCACCCCAGAAGCTCCCTCATAACTCACTCCTCTCCCTCATCACTACCTTTTTTTTATGCCCAAAGGTAATCACTATCCTAATTTGTAAGTACACAGATTACTTTTGCCTTATTTGAATATGTATTCTTTTGTGTCAATTTTTTCCTCTCAGCATAGCATTAGTCCAATTTACCCATGTTGTTGTGTGTATCAGTTCATTTCTATTACTCTGTGGTATTCCACTATGTAAATATACCATAATTCCAAATTCATTTTGTTTTTTACGGAGTTTTGAGATTTTCTCAGTTTAGGGCTATTACAAATAGTGCTGCTATGGATATTCTTACACATGTTTTCTGGTGTGCATATATGATATATATATATATATATATACACACACACACACACACACACACACATTGATACATCTGTTTATATATACATATCTATCTCTGTATAATATATCTAGTAGTAGAATTCTCAAATGCTACAGTACATTTATATTCAACTTTAATAGGTACTAGCAAATGGCCTTTTTAAGAGAGAGAGAGCATGCATGAGTAGAGGAGAGCGGCAGGGTGGGGGGTGGGGAGAGAAAGAGAGAATGAATGAATGAATGAATGAATGAATATCTTAGCAGAGTCCATGCTCAGCATGGAGCTTGACGCTCAATCCCACAACCCTGAGATGATGACCTGAGCTGAAATCAAGAGTTGGATGCTCAAGTGACTGAGGCACCCAGGTGCCCCTACCAAATAGCTTTCTTTCTTTCTTTTTTTTTTAATTTTATTTTTTTGAGAGAGAGAGAGACAGAACGAAAGCTGGGGAGGG
The DNA here is from genome assembly GCF_007474595.2 of Lynx canadensis. NCBI lineage: Eukaryota > Metazoa > Chordata > Mammalia > Carnivora > Felidae > Lynx > Lynx canadensis. The sequence goes on from NC_044308.2 coordinate 59,131,324, forward strand.
GCAGAGAGAGAGGGAGACACAGAATCCAAAGCAGGCTCCGGGCTCTGAGCTGTCAGCACAGAGCCCGATGTGGGACTCGAACTCGTGACTCACGAGATCATGACCTGAGCCGAAGTCAGATGCTCAACCGACTGAGCTACCAGGCGCCCCCTAAATAGCTTTCTAAAGTGCCTGTACAACTTCAGTTCTTATCAATGGTGTATGTACCCTATGCTACATCCTCACCAACACATGTTGTTTTCCATCTTTTTAGTTATTATGGTAGTGTGTGATGCTGTCTCAATTTGGTGATGCTAACAAAGTTGAGCATCTTTTCGTATGTTTATTGATGGATTTTTAGATTTTTTTTTAAAGTGAAGTATCTGTTTAAGTACTTATTTTTCTTTTCAAACATAGTTTTATCAAAACATAATTCATATACCATAGAATACATTTAAAGCATATAATTAAGTGGCTTTTAGTAGATTCAGAGTTGTGATTCCATCACCACTTCAATTTTAAAATGTGTTCTTTGTACCAAAAATAAACCTTGCACTCTTTAGCTGTCACCACCCAACCCCTCCTTCTCAGTCCCCCACCCACCCCAGGCCCCTGGCAACCTCTGATCTACTTGTTTCTATAGATCTGCCTATTCTGAACATTTCATATAAATGGAATCGCACAATAAGAGATCTTTCATTCACTTAATGTTTTCAAAGTTTATCCATAATTCAGCATGTACCAGTACCTCATTTTTATTGTCGAATAATATTCCATTGTATGGAAATACTACAATTTATTTACATATTTATCAGTTGATGGACATTTGGAATGTTTCCACCTTTTGGCTGTTATGAATAATGCTGCTAAGAACATTTGTGTACAGGTTTTTGTGTGTCAAAATATGTTTTTATTTCTCTTGGGGTTGTGAGTAATTTCTTAAAGATGTGCATACAGTAATAACCCTGTAAAGATTCTTAGTGTTTTTCTTAGACATATTTAAAATAAGTTTTAAAATAAATATTGCTAACATCTTTTGTGTTTTATGATGAACACACATTTTTGTGGAATACCAGTGTTCCAAGGAGCACATTTTGAGAAAGATTTCTAAGTGGTTATGCTCTTCAGTGTGATGTGATATGAAGAGAAGAAAGTCATGAGCCAGCGATCAGTGAGTGATAAGTATTAAGTATTGGATTCTCATTTCACAGAAGGTTTTTCAGTTTGCATTTCATTGTTGAAAGAACTGTGGTCAATGCAGTTTGTTAATATTTTCTTGGAAAGGGATAGAGGGCAAATGAGGATTTTATGAGTCCAGAAGATCTAAGAAATGGCCTTTTAAAACAATTAGGAGGGAGCTGTGTGATTTCCAGAATCTTTCTGTAAAGTATTCAGGACTCTTAATCTTTTAAGATTGTGATAATTGTATAGAATTTGTTTCATAAAGGCACTGTCTACAGTGCATCACAGCATGAATTAGCAGGCCAAATAGAAAAGACATTATATAGTGGTCATAATAAAGACTTCATCCATAAAGTATTGCCTGTTTTGTAATGACAGTAGTTCACTAAAACTTAATTAGCAGTATATATCAAGCAATTTTCACTCAGAAGCATCTTAAAAACGTGCTCTGATTATAAATCATAAATACTCTTTCACACTATTGAGTAGAATTGAAACCCAAATTAATCCCAAAGAAAAAGCTTGAGTTCTTTAAGTAACCAAACAGGTAAGTAGATACAGAAGTAACATGGTAATTAGGGAAAACTAAAAACTTGGGTACTGTATTAGTTAGTCTATTCTTAACACCTGTGTTTTAAGTCATGTTAAAAGACAAAATTCAACTTAAGTTCATGTCAGCATGAAAGTTCAATTCCATTTCCACTTGGCAAAACCATCATGCATTAATTTTCTACATGGTAACAGCGTATTACATTTTAAGTTGCTGTTTCCATATGGTAAACTCCTTTAGTATGATGTATTTTTTCTTCTAATAAAGATGATTAAAATGAAAGACAAGGGGCTAATTATATTTTATTAGTGGCCAAATGTGCTCACTAAATTACATGTGTTAAATCTTGAACTTTCTCATTCAGTTTGGCAGAATTATCCTTGGTAACCATGTGTCCCTGCTGCATATTAAACATAATTGGACTTCTAGTGTGCAATCAGAATTGTAACCAAAAGTAATATGCTAACAAATTCCAGACTCAATAGCAGTCTAGGGCTGGGTTTCTTAGAGTCCTGTTCAGATAAGTTTTACACTGTAATGGATTTTACTCCAAATTTACTATTTTGTAATGTATATTTCATCTAAGTTTCCATTTACCTTTTAAGGACCAAAACCCCTAAAATATCTTATTAACACCAGCAACTCATCCCTGGTAGATTAGAGAAAAGTAATACATTAACTGGAACAGTGATTTTAAAGAGATGCTGGACTTCACAGAGTTAAGTGTTAATGCTACACCAAGTTGATGGTGCCCTAACAAATGAGCATTTCCCATTCCCACCTTGGCCTATGGTGAGTAGCAGGTGCATTCAGTTCTGTACAGCTTTACTATCTGCCAGCTCTCTGATGGCCTGGAGTATTAGGTCCGCAGGACAACTGTTTGCAGGAGGCCTTCATAGGTAGGTCTGTCAAACAGAATCAGTAGTGAAGCAGCAGAAATGGGGACGTAGACTACTACACTTTAAATATCTTCCTGGGTTTCCACACCAGAAATTTTAATTTTAAATCTTAGTAAACTGAGAAGAGTAAGAGCTTTCTACCTCCAGAACAATTTATCAGTATAAATTCAATAATAATTCTGTGATGGTGTGATTCTGGCCAGGTTTCAACCAGGTCTTTTCTGTCCTGCCTCCCATACCAATGCTGCATTGGAAACTAGCTTTCTTTGCAGCATGCCACAGTAAGGGAACAAGTATGGTCTTCCTCAGTCTTTTCATAGTTTAGAAGGTTTGGATGTCCTATAGACTTGACTCACTCTGTTGCAAGTTCTACCTTCTAGAAGGATTTTGTTTGGAGAAAATGAATAGAATGTCTTAAATATAACTGGCATATTTATGAGTTGTGTGAGCATTCAAATGTCTGTTATTATGGGAAGATGTGTTTGAAATAAATAAGCAATATGGTGGTTAGCTTTTCAAGCTAGTACCCAGAAACCATTTAGCTAAAGATGTCTCTGCGAAGAGAAGTTGTTAGAAGTCTAGGATCCTTTGGAATTCTTGAACCATAAAGTCCTTTGGGCCCAGGACACTCTATAGCTTAAAGCCTTGCATCACATGAAGTCCAGTGAGTGAAGTGAGTGAACACACCTAAGCACATTCCTTTCTATGCTCACTGATTCATTGCCAGGGCTTTCCCTGTCCTGTGGCTTGGCCTCAACCGCTGGCCATGTCTAGTGGATGAGAAATAGGCAGGGAGCAGTCAGCCCACAGGCTGATAGAATCAGAGGCAGGGTGGGCCTTATTTATTTATAAGTTCCTTTTCCAGCTGTGTTTTACTGGAAAAAAAGAAATGTTGATAAAAATAACACAGGCATACCTTGTTTTATTGTGCTTCAGAGATAGTGTTTTGTTGTTGTGTTTTAACAAATTGAAGATTGATGGCAACCTCACATCGAACAATTCTGTTGGTGCCATTTTTCCAAAAGCATTTGCTCCCTTTGTGTCTTTGCATCACATTTGGGTAACTCTTACAATATTTCCAAGTTTTTCATTATTAGTGTATTTGTTGTGGTGATCAGTGATTACAGTTCACTTAATATTCAGATGATGCTTAGCACTTTTAAACAATAAAGTGGGTTTTCAACGTTTATTTATTTTTGGGACAGGGAGAGACAGAGCATGAACGGGGGAGGGGCAGAGAGAGAGGGAGACACAGAATCGGAAACAGGCTCCAGGCTCTGAGCCATCAGCCCAGAGCCTGACGCGGGGCTCGAACTCACGGACCGCGAGATCGTGACCTGGCTGAAGTCGGACGCTTAACCGACTGCGCCACCCAGGCGCCCCAATAAAGTGGGTTTTAAAGTATGCACATTGCTTTTTTTAATGTTTATTTTTGTGACAGCACAAGCGGAGGAGGGGCAGAGAGAGAGGGGGACAGAGGATCAGAAGCAAGCTCTGTGCTGACAGCAGAGAAAGACCAATGTGGAGCTGAAACTCATGAACCATGAGATGCCTTGGGCCGAAGTCAGATGCTCAACTGCCTGAGCCACCCAGATGCCCCAGCACATTGTTTTTTTTTAGTCATAACATTATAACACACTTATTAGGTCACAGTATAGTGTAAACATAACTTTTTTTTTTTTTAATAGCAATCTGGTATGACCACCCTAAAGCAAGTTTCTGTCACTTATTGACCTGACACGATATCCGTGTTTGTATGTGAACTTCTGCATTTGCGTGTGTTGGGGGTGTGAGTTTTCTTGAGTATTTTTTTTTTAAACATTTCAATGTTTATTTATTTTTGGGACAGAGAGAGACAGAGCGTGAACGGGGGAGGGGCAGAGAGAGTGGGAGACACAGAATCGGAAACAGGCTCCAGGCTCTGAGCCAGCGGGCCAGAGCCTGACGCGGGGCTCAAACTCACGGACCGCGAGATCGTGACCTGGCTGAAGTCGGACGCTTAACCGACTGCGCCACCCAGGCGCCCCTAAACATAACTTTTATATGCACTGGGAAACCAAAAAATTCATTTGACTCACTTTATTGTGATATTCACTTTGTTATGGTGGTGTGGAACCAAACCTGTGGTACCTCTGGGGTGTACCTGTACCTACTCTACAGATAGCCTCACTTTACAAAATTCTTGTTCTTAAGCAGAAGCTTTTTTTTTTTCTTTGTATTTTGTTTCTAGTTTTTTTTTAGAAAAGAGGAAAAGAGAGGCCCTACAATGAAATGTGAAGACCACTGGCAGTCAGTTGTTAATTTTGACTTTGCACTCCACACTGGGAGCTTGTGCAAACCCCTTAAGCTCTGTTTGTTCATGCATAAGATTCAGAGATATGGAGGGATAGTCTCTAAAGACTCTTCCAGTTCCAAAATACTGTTTGATACAAGCACAATGTATTCTGCACCTTTCTAGAGTTGTAAGGCTTTTGTCAAATGTCATTGCAGTGTCCCATTGATGGTCAATAATGCTTAAACAGGATGAAAATAATACCCTACTCAGAAGAGTGAGACTGGAAGACCAAGATTATACCTGTAAAAGTGGACCCTCATGATCTGGGTTCTAGTTCCACTTCATTACTAACTGATCATGAGACTTTGGGCTCTTGAACTCTTTGGGTCTGTTTTTCCCTCTGTAAAGATTAGGTGGTTACATTAGTTGCCTTCTAGCATGTCTTTCAGCTTTCAGATTCTACTGATAGCTCTAAGAAATATAGGTATCTAATGATAATCATAACTTCTGAATGATTCAGTTATCTTTGCTTAGCTGCTGATGGAAGGGAACTGGCTACAGAAAAGCAGACAAAATTAAAAAATTGTCTATTAGACACTACTAGACTCTGGTGAACTTTCATAGTCACGCAAAGCAGCTGGTTATAGTTTTTAGCTTTTAGGAATTCTGTACTTCCATTTCTCACTTACAGTCAAGTGAAAGCTTCAGGGCCACCTGGGTGGCTCAGTAGGTTAAGTTTCTAACTCTTGATTTTGGCTCAGGTCATGATTTCCTAGTTCGTGAGCCCCACTATAGGCTCCATGCTGACAGTGTGGAGCCTGCTTGGGTCTCTCTCTCTCTCTCTCTCTCTCTCTCTCTCTCTCTGCCCCTCACACACGCTGTCTTTCCCTCTCTCAAAATAAATAAACAAACTTAAAAAAAAAAAGAGCTTCAGGCAAAGATAATATTGTCTACTATCCAGTATTACAGTCTGATCTCTCTAGTGTAGTTTGTTGGGAAATACATTTCTTTGTCTCCAGAAATGTTTTTTGTAGTTAATAGCTTTCTAATAATACATCTAATAATAATGTCTTGCTTATTCTCTAATAATTCTCTAATAATATCTTATTAATCAAACCCTTGGAAAGGTGCCTTAAGTAGCAAAATATTTATTCTAGCTCATGGCCCTTTGTGGTTAGTGAAAATTCTTGACCCTGGGTCCATCTCTGTATATACAGTATCTTTATAGGCAGCTGATCTCTCAGTCCCAGAGTGAACAGTCTGCATTTTGGGGACATTAAGAAAGCTATAGATGGAGGTAAATTTCTGAGAGGTTTCATGTGGAAATTGAACAGGAGGATCATATGAGGAAGAGTTTCAAAGCTGGCTCTGTGAAGATGGCAGAATATTTTCTAATCTCCAGTTTCAGTGTTTGGGCTGCACTGCGTGTGGTACATTCTTTGTGTTCAGGTGGGGCACCCCTGTTATCCTGGAGCAGAGTTTTCTAACTCTTATCTGGATCTGGAACTGGAACATGTTGTTTACTCTCCCCTTAGAAAGAAGTACAGAATTTGTCCACTTGTGTCCGGTACTCCTTCTCCTAATTTAAATACAGTAATTCTTATTAACACAAATTATCCTTATACATTTATCACCCTCTCCAAACTCTTCCCCCACCCCAAGGGGGGGGCCTGTTTCTTAGAGTTACTTGCTCTCTTCTGTGAATGCTAGATTTTAAAGAAATTTTCTGGCCTACGCATCATGGAGATAGATTTGTTTTTCATAATTATATATCCCCCACAGAGATTATAATAATTATGTTATGAATGTGTGGAGTCATCATAATTTAGTCTTTGATAATTTATGTTAATTTCTAATATACTTTAAATTATTAATAAGTGATTTTATAACCTTAATAAATTAATAAATGATCTAAAAGTAGAAGCCCAAGTTATTTGAGGCTACCACTGTGGGTTCACTAAATCCAAGTTATGTCACACTCACCTCACTTCTTGGCAGGTTTAGTAGATTGACTGATCATGGAAATGCAATACGAAGAGCTTAGCCAAAACTCAGGAGGACATTTGACCACATGTCATAGTATTTTTGAAGGCCAGGGGAAAAATAGGGACCAATTGCTAATACAGTTAAGTGGATGAGTATTAGTGAATCAATGCAGGAAATTTTGTGTTATACCTCTAGCATTGCCCTGTTAGAATTTCTCCATCAGTGTTGTTATTTTTTTTTCAATTCTTGGATGACTCCTGTAGAAGGCATGCTTATTGATTTTGTGAATGACCTAGTGTAGAAAAGGATAATGAATACATTTGATGACATAGGAAGATATTGAAAAAGTCACCACAAAGACAACTGGCCTAGTTTAATGATGTCATTAAATAGATGTAAGAATAAGGCTTTGTACATGGAGGAAACAAAAAAACCCTATACAATTGAGCCCCAAATGTGAGAGACTTGGCTTAAGTGTAGCATATGTAAAAAATGATGTAGGTGTTTAATAGATAGTGAGTGCAGTGTGCATCAGTCCTATTTTGTAGTGAAGAAATAGAGCTAGTGTGGTCTTAGGTAAGCTGTGTTACCAGAAGTCTAATAACAGCACCAAGAAAGTCATGTTCCCACTTTACTCTGCAGCTTGCAGCTTCCAAATTATAAAGAGATTCAGTTCTGAGTACAGGGTGTCCTTGAGGAGAACAGCTAGGATTGTTTGGAATCTAGAAACTAAATCCAGAAAGAAGGTCAAAAGAACCACAATGTTATAATTCTTTTGGAAATTTCTAGTTTTGCTTTTCACATTTAGGGTTTTGTTTTTTTTATTTATTTATTTATTTTTACTTTGGTTCCATCAATTTTGTTTGGCTCTATGGTGGAGATATGATTTGCCATGTGCACAGCCGATTATCCCAACACCTTTTATTAAATACACTATTTCCAGCCTTGATTTGGAATGTCTCCACTGTCTAATATCACTTTTCTGTAGATACACCTGGCTGTCTCTGAGTTCTCTATTCTCCCTTGGTTTGTCTATCCCTGAGCTAAAAATCACACTATTTTCATTATTTTACATTTTTTTTTCCAAAATCATCCTGGCTTCTTTTGGCTCGTTCTTCTTCTATGTGAATTTTAGAATCAGTTTGTTAAGTTCCATAAAAATTCCCTGTAGAACATTTGTTAGCATTGTGTTGGTTTTTTTATAAAGTAATTTGGAGAGAATTGGTACAATTATTCTATCAAGTCTTCCTATTTAAGAACATATTTCTCTCTATTTAGTTCTTCTTTGAGTTTTTAATACAATTTATGCTTTCCTCTGGTAGAATCTTACACATAATTTATTGGATTTATTTCCAGTTGCCCTATAGTGTTTATTGCTATTGCAAATGGTTTCTTTTTTAAAATTACATTTTCATATTGGTTACTACTGGAATATAAGAATACTGCCAATATTTGTAAGTTGATATTATATTCAGCAACCTTTCTGAATTCTCTGTATTCTAATTATAGGTTCTCTTAGATTTTTTAATGAAAGTAATGATAACATGCAAATGATGTTAATGTTTTGATATTTCCTTTTTATTTTATATGTTTTTTCTTATACCATTCATTGTACTGTCTGGGACCTCTAAAACAGTGTTGACTAGAAGTGCTGATAGTGTACATCATTATTCTATTCTTGCCTATCTCTCTTTACCCTTTTAGTTGCATTTTTACAAGATTTGATAAATGGTACTTTCTTTATTGTTCAGCTCTGGTATTTCATAATTTCTATTTTGATTTTATCTTGAGTTATTTTTGAGTACATTTAAAATTTTCCAAACATAGTTTTGTTGGTTTTATTTTTACTTTTTATTATTGATTTCTAATTGCATTGTGCTTAAAGAATGTGGTTGGATGAGATTTGGTTTCAGAAATTAGTTGATGCTACCCCTGGGACCTAATATGTAGTAAATTTTTATGAATGTCTTTGTGTGCCTAAAACCACTATACGTTCTTTTCTGTTTGGTACAGGGTTTATTATGAGAATGTGGTGTGTGTGTGTGTGTGTGTGTGTGTGTGTGTGTGTGTGTGTTGTGTATAAGATCAAACTTACTATTGTATTCGAATTTGCTATCTTCTTAGGGGATTTTTGTCTGCTTGATCAGCAGTTCTGATATCAGAGTGTTAAAATCTCCTGTAGTTTTACAATCTCACAATTATAGTTTTGTTTGCTTCTCCTTGTTAATTGTATCTGGTTGCGCTTCCTATACAGTTGATAGCCTATATTTATTGTATGAGATTATTATATCTTCTTTGTAGAGTGTTCTTTTTATCATTATGTAATACCATATTTTGCTCCTATTTCTGTTTTATATCCTAAGTTCTGTTTTGTTCTTCATATTGCTTTACCAGCTTTTCTTTGTTTAATTAAAAAAATTTTTTTAATGTTTATTTTTGAGACAGAGAGAGACAGAGTATGAACGGGGGAGGGTCAGAGAGAGAGAGAGGGAGACACAGAATCTGAAACAGGCTCCAGGCTCCAAGCTGTCAGCACAGAGCCCAACATGGGGCTCGAACCCACGGGCCGTGAGATCATGAACTGAGCTGAAGTCGGATGCTTAACCGACTGAGCCACCCAGGCACCCCTTAATTTTTAAAAATGTTTATTTTTGAGAGAGAGCGAGAGAGAGTGAGCACGAGTGGGAAAGGGGCAGAGAGAGGGAGAGAGAGAATCCCTAGCAGCCTCCACCCTGTCAGCACAGAGCATGTTGTACAACAGGGCTAGATTTCAAGACTGTGAGTTCATGACCTGAGCCAAAATCAAGAGTTGGATGCCTAACTGACTAAGCCACCCAGGTGCCCCTCTTTGTTTAATTTTGATAAAATATATTTGTTTACTATATTGTCAAATTTTCTGGATCATTTTCTTTATTTTTTTTGAGAGAGGCAGAGAGAGAATCTTAAGTAGGCTCCACGCCCAGTGTGGAGCCCAATGTGGGGGTCCATCTCACAACTGTGAGATCATGACCTGAGCTGAAATCAAGAGTCATATGTTTAACCAACTGAGCCACCCAGGCACCCAGATCATTTTGCTTTAGATGTGTCTCAAGTTGCATTTTGTTAACCTAGTCTTGTTAGACTGTCTTTTAATAGACAATTGTGTGTGTGTGTGTGTGTGGAGAGAGAGAGAGAGAGAGAGAGAGATTTGAACTCATTTTTGCCATTTTCTTGTGTATTTTCTCTTCTTGATTTCTTTAATATTACTATTGTGATTTAGATTGACAAAATTATTAGTATCATCTTTTATGTTCCTCTACTGATTTTAGAAGCATAGATAACATTTCTGTTCTTGTAATGGTTATTCCTATGTTTTTAACATTCACACATAACTACAAAATATTGTATCCAAGTTAAAAGGATTTTAAATGTATACAAACATCTTCTTTCTTTCCAATTCCACTTTTAAAAACTGATCATTAAGATAGAATTCACATAGTTTACAATTCACCCATTTAAAGTATACAATTGAGTATTTTTTAGTTTATTCACAGGGCTGTGCACCCATCACCCCTCTCTAATTTTAGACACTTTTGTCCCCCTTTAAGGCAATCCTGTACCCAGGATTCTTATTTGGCCTCCTTCCCATTCCCTCCCGTGTTCCCCAGTCTTAGGCAGTCACCAGTTTACTTTCTGTCTCTTTAGATTTGCCCTTTTTGAACATTTCATATAAATGGAATAAACAATATATGGTTTTGTTACTGGCTTCTTTCATGTAGCATAATGTTTTCATTTATGTTACCACTTTTAATTATGAAAAATTCATAATTTTTTGTAATCTGCAATTAGGAACATTTGATAATATACTTTATCTATTTGTGGGACCACCAGGATATTTTGCTTTCTTCTTTGGGATCTCCTTTCTAAAGTACCTCCTAAGATATATCAGTTCTTTAGTGAGAATCTGTTAGTGGAACACTCATTGTGTCTTTATTTTGTCCTCATTATTTATGATAGCATAGCTGGGCATTGAATTCTGGCTTGGCAGTTCTTTTGTTTCTAACATTTTCTTATATAGCTCCATTATCTTCAAGGCATCTATTATTGCTGATGAAGTGTCTGCTGTCAGTCTTTTCTTTTTTTAAGTAGATAATACTTTTTTTTTTTTAATTTGAGAGAGAGAGAGAAAATGAGTGTGCGTGGGGGAGAGGTATGGATGGAGGGAGGGAGAGAATCCTTAAGTAGGCTCCACGCTTAGTGTGGAGGTTGACACTTGATCCCATGACCCTGGGATCATGACCTCAGCCAAAGTCAAGAGTCGGACGCTCAACTGACTAAACCACCCATGTGCCCCTTTAGGTAGATAATACTTCTTTATGGTGCCTTAATGTTCTGCAGCTTCACAATGACAAGTGCAGGTGTGGATTTATTTGTATTTGTCTTGATTAGTACTGAGATTACACTTTGAATGTCTGTGTTTTTATGGCTGTTTTTCCTTTCTTTATCTCTTTGAGGATTCTAGACATATTTGGTTTGAGGTCACTTTCAGATGGTTCTAATATTTCCATTTTGTCTTGAGTGGGTTAATCTCTCAGTGGTTGATATTGTTGCTCATTGTGGTGTTTATTTTATGTATATTGGAATTTTGTTTTGAGAGCTTAACTTAAGTGAGAGTCACTATCCATTTCACCTCACCCTACTTTGCCTAGCAGTTTTATGATTGCCTCATTTTGGTTCCACGGGAAATTCAGGATTCCTGATCTTCATGATAATGGTGATAATGTACATCCAGCCATTGATCTAGCAAGTGGCTCGCTTGGGTCCTGGCCTCTCCTGCCTCTTTTGTTGTACAACTTCACATAAACTGCTTTTTTTAGTCTCATTTTTGGAGTTCTGCCCACTCCCTGGTTTAAAGCAATGTGCTGGCTCCAATTACATGCCTTAAGTGAGGCAATTGTAATTCTCATTAACCTACAGAAGCTGAATTCCTGGCCTTCTTTGCTTGCTTCCAGACTTGGAGTCCATTAAGCTTTACTCACTGCTTTGTGTTTCTGTTCTATCTATAGTCCTTGGGAATATTTATTATAACTAATGTATAACAATAGAATTCATATAATTTATTGTCATCTTCCTGGATATGACTGTAGGATAACTCAGCATCTGTTTCAACTTCCTTCTAGTATTCCTTCTTTTACTACATGAACTGGAAAGTAAAAATTACTACATAGTCTTCCTTCCATCTAGGTTTCCTGATGTAGTTCAGAGTGTAGTAATCACATTCACTTCTATGAGACTTGAATGCAGAACTGAGTTCAGTGGGGATAGGGTTCAGTACACATGGCATTAGTTTTGCTGGAGCAGGTCCAGTGGCTTAGAGTTTGCAGCTGTTTCTGATCCCCAGGTCGTAGCCTTGGGCTGTGTCCCCTGAAGCCAACAATTCTGGCAGCAACTTCCTGATCTGCAACTGGAGCTAAGACATTGTGTTTTATTTTTTATTTATTTTTTGAATGTTTTTATTCATTTTTGAGAGAGAGAGAGAGAGAGAGAGAGAGAGAGAGCAAGAGCTAGCAGGAGAGAGGTAGAGAGAGAGGGAAACAGAGGGTCCAGAGTGGGCTCTGCACTGACGGGAGTGAGCTCGATGTGGGGCTCGAACTCACAGACCATAAGACCATGACCTGAGCCTAAGTCAGACACTTAACCGACTGAGCCATCCAGGCATCCCAGACATTGTGTGTTTAAAATTTTTTTTTCCAACGTTTATTTATTTTTGGGACAGAGAGAGACAGAGCATGAACGGGGGAGGAGCAGAGAGAGAGGGAGACACAGAATCGGAAACAGGCTCCAGGCTCTGAGCCATCAGCCCAGAGCCTGACGCGGGGCTCGAACTCACGGACCGTGAGATCGTGACCTGGCTGAAGTCGGACGCTTAACCGACTGCGCCACCCAGGCGCCCCGACATTGTGTGTTTGGAACCAACAATCACATCGGTGGCTGCCTAATTCCTGGATGTGGCTAAGGAATTATGATTATGTCCAGCACTTAGCAGAGCAGTGCTGTGCTTCTTTCACTTTCTGACGGTGACAGAGGAGGCTGTTCCCTTGGCAGGCCAGTTCTATATGGATTCTGAGACTTGTTCTGAAGGTTTAGCATAGAGCCAGGTCTTCCAACTCTTCCAACTCTTTTGTTGGCGTCTAAATGTTAGCACTTCAGTGTTAATTCTGATTCCACTTGAAATACTAGAGGATTTTTATACTTGCAAGTGAATCCTGGCTAATACACCAGCTAGGATTTTCCCTTTTTTCCTTTTTATTTTTTGTCTATCATGATTACATGAGTAGTGCAGGAGTAGGGGGAGGGGTGAGGGCTCAAACTGTGAACTTACACAGTCATCTTATCTAGAACTGTCACTTATATTGTTACGTTTTTCAATATCAAATAGTTTCTTTTAGATCCTCAACATGTGAAACTGATGTTGATTTGCACCATTGTCTGGATTGTAAAACAGAAATAAAATGGTATCTGTTACCCCCAAGAAGAAAAAGGATAGTATATATTTAAGATTCCAAAGCAAACTGATTGGTTTAAGAAAATTTAGAAGATGTAATACATTTTTCTAACACTGGAAGTAATGAAGTGTTATGCTCTTTGAAGACTATGATGAATTATATAACTACAAAGTAGAAAACACCAGCTAGCTACAAATAAATCTTATTCTCCCTCTTGTCTTTCTACTTACATTTTATCACAGCTAGTTTGCTAGTTACATATATAAAGAAATAAAGCTCTTTCCTAGAATTTATAGAAGAAAAATATTTTTTCTAGCCATCTTTGTGAAAGGGCTCTCAAATTTCTGATACTGTTTTTATTAAAAGAGATACTGAGGGGTGCTTGGGTGGCTCAGTCGGTTGAGCATCCGACTTCGGCTCAGGACATGATCTCACGGTTCGTGAGTTTGAGCCCCGCGTCGGGCTCTGTGCTGTTGGCTCAGACCGTAGAGCCTGCTTCAGATTCTGTATCCCCCTCTCCGTCCCACCCCTGCTTGTGCTCTCTCTTTGTCTTTCCAAAAAAAAAAGAATAAACATTTAAAAAAATTAAAGAGATATTGATAAGAAATGTTCTTTTTCATTATTTTCCTGGCATAACATCGTTGCCATCCCAAACTTATCTTTACCACATTTGTATTGTGTATTGTGACTCCAGGAAATAAGCAGAAATATCCTGAAATTCCATTCCTCCTCTACAAACTTGTCTTATTGTTTCTTTTCATTTGCAGTTACTTAAAAAATTATGCCAGAATCACAACACAGAGTAATGCTTATAATACAGAGCAATCTAAAATAGGTAGCCAATAAAAATGTATCTATGTTATAATTACAACTTTGAAAAATTAAATATGTGGAGAATAAGTACCGGAAAGAAATATGAAAAAATGGAAGTATTTGATGGTTTCTTAGAGGAAATAAAACCAGTCAGGCTTGTTTTTTCATAGGAGGCTTGTTTTGACTCCTAGAGTATGGAATCTGCCTTTCCTCTCCTCCGTTTGTGAAAACTGGGAAAACGCTTATTTCTTGGTTTCTGGCACCACTCTTGTTTTTTGTGAGATATAAAAAATGATTGAGAGTGGTTGTGTGAATAACACATCTGTACATTTTTTAGGTACTCTGAGATGTAGCTTATATAGACTTGGGGACTTCCAACTCTTATAGCCACCATCATCCCTGTCCTGGTGTTGCAAGAGCATCCTAGTTTGTTTACTTTTCATGCTTATTCCTCAATATTCCCTTTCTACAGTGGCCTGAGTGATAATTTCAAAGTACAAGTCAGATCCCATATCTGCTTTGCTCTAACACTCCAAAGGGTTTCCCCCTCAGGCAGCATAAAGTCCTCTATAGTTGGTTCATCTTTCCAATTTCATTTCTTGTTGCTCTTTCCCTGTTCCCACCATTCTAGCCACAGTTGCCTTCTTGCTTACCCATCAACTTAAACATTCTGTCCTCTCAGGACCCTGCATTTGTTGTTGCTTTAGCCTGTAGGGCTTTTCTTTCACTGCTTAAAGTCACTGCTTAAATGCCTTCTCACAAACGCCTTCACTGATTATCTAAATAGTACCTCTCTATCCTCTTATCTTGCTTTATTTTTCTTCTAAGTATTGTCACTAATGAGTATTCTGTATTTATTTGTTTATTGTCTGTCGACTCCAGTAGAATGGAAGCGTGGTGAAACCACAGATTTTGTCATCTTTGTTCACTGTTACATGCTCAGGGCCTGGAACAGAACCTGGGATATAGTAGGTGCTCAATAAGTGAATTAATTTAAGTGGTCCCTTACTACATACATGGAATTTATTTCTTTTGTTTGCCTTATTTATTTCTAATCAAGGTTTTTCTGTCCTTGTCAAGTTGAATTTCAATCTGGATAAAGAAAGAGATGAAACAGAAACTGAGTGCTTTTTTCTTTGCCTCATACAGTAGTCCTTGCCTTTCTTGATTCTCCCCACTTCTATTCATCTAAGAAGAGCTCCTACTATTGCCCTCCATGAGTGTGAACATAAGCTCATTTTGCGCCTTTACCTTCCAAACATTCTTTTTATAAATATTTGCCGGTCTTGTGTCTATTTGACCTTGGCCATGTGATTTTTTTTTTCTTGTATGTTTTGAACACGTCCTTTAGTGTTTAGGTGCTTCATAGGGTTTCTTGTTTGAACACGTTCTTTAGTATTTAGGTGCTTCACAGGGTTTCTTGACAATACATGTCAACTTTGAGATCTCCCCCTTATGTTAGTGATTGTATAGTTGAAACTTTTGCTTGAATTTTGCTGAAAAGTCTTCTGGGACTTCAAAGTTGTTTTTTCTTTTTTCTTTTTTCTTTTTTTTTTATTTTTTTTAACGTTTATTTATTTTTGAGACAAAGAGAGACAGAGCATGAATGGGGGAGGGTCAGAGAGAGGGAGACACAGAATCTGAAACAGGCTCCAGGCTCTGAGCTGTCAGCACAGAGCCCGACACAGGGCTCAAACTCACGGACCGCAAGATCATGACCTGAACCGAAGTCGTCCGCTTAACCGACTGAGCCACCCAGGCGCCCCCGAAGTTGTTCTTTCACGATCTCTGAACATTGGCTTATATCTAATTTACCTCTGAAGTTTTGGTAATCTATTTTCTTTAACTTTAACCTGTATGTCTAATACAACCAGAATTATCTTATTTGGTGATTAGATACTTGACTTTAACATAGATGGCTTCTTTGAAGATTTTTGTCATTTTTTTACATCACCAATCTATTCTTTCTTGTCAGAATTAAGTCCTGTTTAGCAATTCTCTTCTTCCTTTATTTTTTCATTGTCAGCTTCCCTAAAAGCATTATTTTTTTATTAAGCGATTTTAAAGATTCCTTACTAGGATAGTTAATAATTACTCTTTCATATCCATTTGAATGAAAGTAGATAGAACTATCTTGGTAATGTAGTAAGGTTTATAGACTTTATGAATGGTAGTTGAGGGGTTAAATACATAATAGGTTTTTGATTAGACTTCTGACAAAAAATTTGGATACCTAAAAGAGTCAAACTGGCTTGGATTTATCCTTTGGTCAGTAGAGGTCATCCGTGCCAAGGAAACAAAGCCGTGTGTGTGTGTGTGTGTGTGTGTGTGTGCGCGCGCGCGCGTGCGTGTGTGTATGTATGTATGTTCTGGTCAGTGATATTACTATAACATTTATAGCATAGAAATAAGAAGTTCTTTTTAATGTTAAAACAATTAGTTTATGTCAAGCTGGTTTCTGCTTGCCTAAGTCAGGGTTGTAAGTAAATTTGTAAATCTGTGTATCCAGTGCTTCGAAGTTCTAATAATGAAAAAGTACCCAAGAAATGCTATATTCTCTCCCTATTAGTTCATCCTCAGTTGATCCATATAGCTGTAAATCTGTTGCTCTCTTATAACTTGTGTAGCTATTTAAAGTTTAGAAAAAAATATGTATTTTTCTGAAGTGCTAAGCTTACAAATTTCCCGGGCTTCACACTTCTAACAAATAATGCATATTATAGAAAGATTTATTCTAGGGTCATTTTCTAATGGATTTTTTTTTCAACGTTTTATTTATTATTTTTGGGACAGAGACAGAGCATGAACGGGGGAGGGGCAGAGAGAGAGGGAGACACAGAATCGGAAACAGGCTCCAGGCTCTGAGCCATAAGCCCGGAGCCCGACGCGGGGCTCGAACTCACGGACCGCGAGATCGTGACCTGGCTGAAGTCGGACGCTTAACCGACTGCGCCACCCAGGCGCCCCAGGGTCATTTTCTAAAACTTTGAACAAGTTTCACTTTGCCTGGACTGTGGTGGACTTATCCTTTTTCTCTTTATTTGCCCAGAGTCACCCAAGAACAGCTTTTCCTTTATAGTATCTAAGTCTCATTTGTAAACTATCTTGGAGTAGCAACTCTGAGGTATAATCTTCTAGCAAAAGAGGTAGTCAGGGCCCTGGGCAAAGGATCTAATCTGCATTGCCCATGTGGGAAAGAAAGCTACCGAGGTGAAGCAGAGCTGTTCCAGTCCAGTGGGCAAGTCCTGTTTCCCCCAGGGATCGATGGGGATGCCAGGCTTTCGTGGGTCTCACCTTGCATGGGGGGGGTGGGGCACAGATGTGGTATTGGTGACAAATGGTAGCAACCTGCTGAGGCGTGGTGGGTTTAGAGGGCAGAAGATGCTTCTGGTGGTAGGACAGCCCACCTGGAGGTAGTGTCATTGGCTGCAAAACACAAGCTGGAGTTCCTTGCGGAACACCTATTCTAAGAATTTGCTGAGGGGCACCTGGATAGCTCAGTCAGTGAAGTGTCTGACTTCGGCTCAGGTCATGATCTCACAGTTCATGGGTTCAGGCCCCACATGGGGCTCTTTGCTGACAGCTCAGAGCCTGGAGCCTGCTTCAGATTCTGTGTGTGTGTGTCTCTCTCTGCCCCTCCCCCCACTCATGCTCTGTCTCTCTCTCTCAAAAATAAACATTAAAAAAAATTAAAAAGAAAAAAGAGAGTTTGCTGAGACATTTGTTTTGCCCGTGGCTCATTTGTTCCTTGTCAGAAGTCCACCATGAGAAGTGCCCTAGTCACTAACCTAGGGAAATCTTGTAAGTCAAAGCTTGACCTTCCTCTGCTGGAAGAAGCACAGTGCTGTGAAAATTAGAGAGGAAACCATTCTTCCTTCTGTTCTGGGCTCTGCTTAGGTCTATTTTAGTGGTGTGGATTATTGTGAGGAGCTTCATTCTAAAAGCTTATCCTGCAGTATCTCTTGATGTCCTTGGAAATGATTTTGAGTTGTCTTTCCTTATTTGGAGTTAATGGGATATTGAAGCAGAAATTGAGTTATATCATCATCTAGGGACTGCAGGGAATCTCTAAGGATTACTTCCACTTTTTGTTTATTTTAAATAAAAAAAAGGCTTTGAGGTATGGGTGGCAGGGTAACGACACAATTACAGGAATTGCTTTTACTCCTCACTGGATTCAGTCACAGCACAAAGTTGTTGCTATAGTTCTGTAGCCCTGGGGATAATGTTTGTGATTCCTTTGCTTATTGTATTTTTGGGACAGTGCTTCTTAAAGTTGTAGAGTCTGACTTCTAGTAAATCAGAAAACAGGTTTCAGGTTTATGAAATGCTTATACAAGTGTACAAAAATTGGAGTTTGACTTTAGAGACAAAATTCTTTTTTACTATATGTAGTTTCTTGAACTGACTTTTAAAATGACCTGTAAGCAAGGGAACTCTGTTCATTTTTGACTCAGGAAAAATAAGAGCATCTTACCCATTTTTCTGATATAATTGACATTGATCCTTAAGGGTTACTTGGATTAAAGTTACCCTCTAGTCTCAGTTTTTGTGTTACTATCTCTTTCAAAATAGGACTTGCCTAAGATTTTTATTTTTATTTTATTTTATTTATTTTTAAGTAAGCTCTATGGCCAACATGAGGCTTGAACTCATGACCTTGAGATCAGGAGTCGCATGCTCAACTGACTGAGCCAGCCAGGGGCCCCTGAGGTTTTATAATGTAGAAATGTTTTATGGCCATTCCTGTTGACTTCTGTCTCTTTAAAAGCATTAGACCTCCACTAACATTTCGTTTCCACCTGCTGTTTGGTTAACACTACCTCTCTTTTTCAAAAGTAACACATTATGCCTTCAATAAATATGCCTTCTATCCCCATTGAGACTAAGACACTTGTTACCACATTATTTGCTCTGTGTTGCCCTTGCCCTTTTCCTGTTTGTTTGTTTCTTTTTGGGTTTTTTTTTTTTGTTGTTTTTGTTTTGTTTTGTTTTGTTTTGTTTGTTTTTTTTGGCACTCCACATCTCCCTCTCATCACAGTGGTCAAGATCTAAAAAATTCAGTCTTGAGTTAATTCCATTTGATTCCTATTGTTCTCAGTAGAAAGAAAGAATGATGTTGGGAGTAGTAGGAGAGGTCCTAGAGGTAGTCATATTATTTGTTGTACAAGTATTTTCTTTTAAATAGTTGGATAATGATAGCAGTTTGCTTAAGTAAGCACATAGCTAGGAGTCCCCTAACCTACTCAATAGTGAATGCCAGTGTTGTAATCCCAGTGATTTATGCCTAGAATATGTCTTAATCAGCTTCATGATCCTGTTCCTTTTTCAATGGTACTTCTTTTTGAAACTTAGTCTCTTGACTTTATAGTACTAAATAATACAGACATAAAAATAGTTACCTATCTTGGGCATTTTTTGATAATTACCCTTTGTTTCTAGAAGAATCATTAAAATATGATTGCTGGATCCATCTGTACTTTGAGGCGTGAAGTTTTACCTTTTCTTCTACCTTGGCACTGCTACTGAAGAAATTAAATAATTAAAAGTGGAAGTGTAAGTAAAAATGGAGATATAATGGAAAAGCCAGATTCCTCTAGCTGCCTCCTTCATACTAAAAGTTTGTTCTCTTAGAATGACAATGACATCTGGTGGGTTGTTTGTATTAATGGGGATCAGTGAGGAAGAAGAGATACAACAACAATGAAGTTGAGATTGTTTGGTAGCCATGGAAATAGGGGTTGGTGATGATTAGTCAGTGTTTTTCAGTTTCTGGAATGAACACTGAACACTCCAGATTGGGATTTGGGTATGTATCTCTCTTAAGACTTTCATAATAAAAAAGCATTTATTAAATAACTCTGTGTGAAACATGATCTGTTCTTCATATAAGAGAGTGCCCCTCTGTGAATGTTTGTGATGTAAAGTGAACAATCAAAGAATGAAAACTCATTAGGATCAAACAGTTACTTAAAGAATTTTTGGTGATGAATGCAGTGGTACCCAATGATTGGTATAAGGTAAGTTTATTAGTTTAACAGTCCAATGGCTGGACTGTTCTCTTTGCTTCCAGTTGCTTGGGAAAGTTTTTGTGAGGAAGACTGATTTCCAAAGTGATTTAAGTGATGGCAAGTTGAAGGGTTGGCCAGTTGAGACTGGGAGAGACATAGCATATGAGACCGCTAAGAGACAAGGGTAGGCACCTAAATTTTTTGTGTGTGTGTGTCTTTTTTTTTCTTTCCCCCCCCCCCCCCCCCCCCCCCCCCATCAACCCTCAGTTTACTCTCAATTTTTAAGAGTCTCTTATGGTTTTTCTCCTTCCCTCTCTGTAACTTTTTTTTCCCCCTTCCCCTCCCCCATGGTCTTCTGTTAAGTTTCTCAGGATCCACATAAGAGTGAAAACATATGGTATCTGTCTTTCTCTGTATGACTTATTTCACTTAGCTTAACACTCTCCAGTTCCATCCACGTTGCTACAAAAGGCCGTATTTCATTCTTTCTCATTGCCAAGTAGCTTTTGTGTCTTTTTTTAAAAAGTAGGCTTCACACCCAGCGCAGAGCCCACTGTGGGGCTTGAACTCACGACCCTGAGATCATGACTTGAGCTTAGATCAGGAGTCAGGTGCTCAACTGACTCAGCCACCCCCAAGACACAAGTGCCCCAAGGTGCCCCAAGACATAAGGATAGAATGTGATACCCTGGTAAAGAGGATGAGGACGAGATATAGGCTTTTTTTTTAAGGGTTTTTCTTTTTTTTTTAAGGAATCTCTGGACACACCTGGGGCTCGAACTCATAACCCTAAGATCAAGAGTCGCATGCTCCACTGACTAAGCCAACCAAGTGCCCCAAGGACTAGATACAATCTAATGAGGAAAGAATGTATATAAGAGAAAGGAGAGGTGAGAGTCCTTGAAGTGCAGTGACAGGAATGTGCAACTCAGAATAAGGAGGTGGTTCCTAGTCAATAGGATGATGCGATGTTCCTGCAAAGGTTTATAAAAGGATCATGTTCATGTAGAGGGAAAAGAAGTTAAGTGTTTTTTAGACCCTCATCTTCTATTAGGAACTGTATGACACTCATTTAAACCTACCATTGTCTTGAGAACTGTGGTGTTCTGTCTCATCATGTCCTAATATAGACAACATATGAGCTTAGATTATTTTTAAGACCTATTGTATTTATGCATTTTAGTTTTTTATCATAAAGTTTGATTTGAAGTAATTTCTGTGGCAAAGAAGAAGGTTAAATAAAAATTTGTCGAATGTAGTACCACCATAGGGAAATGCCATTATCTCAAGGACTCAGCCTGGATTTCAAAGCTGTCAGTTGGAGCCATATTTCTTGAATTTTTTTTTTCTTCTAACTCAAGCTGGTGTCATTTTTAATATCATAACATACATATCAGAGAAAAGGAGAAAATGATCCTGGTGCTGATTACCACTTGGAAGAAGGTTCGGAGAGGTGAACTTTTAATGAGACTTTGGTGTACTTATGATACATTTGCCCAACAAAATCACTGAAGTGGCTGACCTGACTTATATTGGTTTTTTGATAGCATCTGATTTCAACTCTGTGGGAATTTCTTCAAGTGAAAGGTAATTTATGGAACTTACTGATAAGACTGCTTACATTTAAAAAAGCTTTCTATTGCATTTAGATACACTCGGGAAAGGCCAAGATGTGCTAGGCTTCACTGTTAAGGTTGTGCTTACTCTAAAGTCAATGGTAGTGCAGCTGTGGGTCCATTCTAAATGACAAGAAAGGGATCTCTGTGCTAGGATTGGTGATGGGAGCTTTATTCCACAAAAGAGGTCATAAAAATGATGGTGGAATTTTAAAGATTGATGAGAAAGAGTGAGATTTTATCACCTTCATATTCTTTCTTTTTTTTTTCTTTAGAAGTAAGAAAAGAGCTTTTATTTCATCTGAATGTCAAGTCAAAAGTAGTTAGTATTCATCAGACCACGTTTTTCCCTTCTTACGTCTAAGAATTTCAAGATCTCAGAAGTTAGAGCTGAAGCTTTATCCTAAATTGCAAAGGCCTAGAGGTAAAGCAAAGAAACGTAAAAATCAGCTTAACCTCAGCATTTAGTAAGAAACTGTAACAAATCATATAACATCTAGCTTGGTATCACTTACAGGAGCACAGGTACTAAGGCAATAATCAAAATGACTCTGAAAATCGGTCTTGTCAGATCCATTTCCTGTTCTGTGAAAGAATGAAAGAGCCAGAGACCAGGATGAAATAGTAAGTTACTCTTTCTTAATTTCATTGAGCTTTAGATTCTGATGCACATTGACATTCTCATTGACAAGCTGAAAAAGTACCCCTTTCACAAATAAGTGGCTTCACAGAAAAGAGAATACAAAAAAATAAAATTTTATTTACATTTTCCCAAATTAATTGCTCTCCTTTGTCACCAGATGTGTTTTTAATTGCTGTGTCAAATCCTGTCTTACTGATATATCATAATTTTAAAACTATTCTTCTACTGAGGAGTACTTGGATGATTTCCAGTTTTCCACTATTCTAAATAGTACATCTCAGAACATCTCTATATAGATTATTTTCTTACCTTCTTCCCTCCTTTACTTCTAACCTCCCTCTTTTCTTCCTTCCTTCTTTCCCTTTTAGGGTACTGAGTATTTCTTCACATTCATTACATTCTTTACATTCATCCAGCTAGAATTATTGAGTCAAAAAATATGAACCGTTTTATAGTTCTTGTTACATATTACTGCTTATTCTTCAGAAAGACTGAATCAACTAGTAATGTCACTAGGTCGAAGTTCAGCCCAGGCAGTATCAGACTTTATAATTTATGTTTTAAGCAGTAGTACTCGAAACTAAATTTCTTTATTTTTTAACTGTGTATTTTTCCCTATGATTCCTTTCCTATTTGTGTCTCTTTTTTCAGTTTCTCTCCTTTGATGTTGCCCTTACATAATTGTAAACTTCTTTTACATTTTGCACAATGCACCTTTTTATCACTTTCTCCTAATTTGTTGTATTCCTTTTGGTATTTTTTTATTGCAGTTTAATAAACTGATACTCTTATTTTTTCTGAGATAATTTTTTAAAGTTTATTTATTTCAAGAGAGACAGGGCGAGCAGGGGAAAGCAGAGAGAGAGAGAGGGAGAGAGAGAATCCCAAGCAGGCTTCACACTGTCAGTGCAGAGCCTGATGCAGGGCTTGAACCCATGAACTGCAAGATCATGACCTTAGCCAAAACCAAGAGTTGGACACTTAACCAACTGAGCCACCCAAGTGCCCCTCATTTTTTCTGAGATAATTTTTTAATTACCACAAAAGATTAATTTTCTGGTTTATTTTCTTTGTCTTTTAAAATATCCGATCATAAAGATACACAGATGTGCTAATAAGCAAGGTGTGGATCCAAATAAATTTTTTAGACTAATATTCAGGTATTCTAGCATTTCTTAAGTGGTGATTCCTCAACATTGAATTGCTATTGAATTCGCGCTCATCATATATATTAAATAAGTGATACAAAATTCTTTTTGAGTAAACTACAGTGGCCTCTTACCTAGTCTCCCTGCCTCTAGACAGTCTTTCCTGTTTAACCTGCACAGTGATGCCAGAGAAATCTTTCCAAAACTCAACATGCTCATGCCATTCTTCTTCTTGGACTCCTTTAATGGTTCCATTTTTGTCATGATGAAGCCCAAACTCCTTAGCCTGGTCAGTAGGTCCCTTTATGATTGAAGTCCTCTGTATCTGTCCATAATTATGTTCTGATATTCCTCGATAGGTGTTCTATGCTCCAGCCATGCTGAACTATCTGTACATCTCTGGACCATTGCTACTGTGCATTTGTACATTATGTTCCCTTGAAATGTGCTCCTTCTTTCTTTTTTTAATGTTTATTTACTTATTTTGAGAGAGCGAGAGAGAGAGAGAGAGAGAGAGAGAAAGAGAAAGAGAAAGAGAAAGAGAAAGAGAAAGAGAAAGAGAAAGAGAAAGAGAAAGAGAGGAGAGAGAATCCCAAGCAGGCTCCATGCTGCCAGCGCAGAGCCCAACACAGGGCTGGAATTCACGAAGTAGGAGATCATGACCTGAGCTGAAATCAACAGTCGGATGCTTAACTTACTGAGCCACCCAGGCACCCCTGCTCCCTCTTTTTTACTTAATCACTTTCTCTGAGAAGTTCACTCACTCATTTAATAAATATTTTTACATAGTGTGTGCTAAGTAATGTTTTAGATGCCAGAAATAGTAATGAAGAAAAAAGATGAGAATCTCTGCCCCTAGAGCTTTGCATTCTAGTAGAACCCAGGACTAGGTTGGGTGCTTTTGCCTCTCACAGTACACAGTACCTTACTCTTAACAAAAAACAAAACAAAAAAAGAAAAACAAAAAAACCCCAAAAAACAAAAACAAAAAAACCCCAAAAAACAAAAAACCAGGATGAAGTAGACAAAGTTAGTCTTCATGATTCTGGCTTTTCTATTAAAGGCCTTTCTCCTCACTTCCTTCCCAGGAGATGGCATCACTGCTAGTGCATAAATTGCCCTCTCTCTCATCCATTATCAAAACTTGTCCTCACAAAAGGAGCCGAAACTTACTCCTTTTACAGAAGGTAAAATTGAGAGTTTAAAGTATTAGCTCTCCCAGGGATATTCCATTCCAAAAGGCCAGAGAACCTTAAGCTAGCATCAAATTGCCTAAAATCAAGTTTAAATTTTGGAGCAATTAGCTTTTTTCAATACTGTTAAAACTGGAAAAAAGGAAGAGAAGAAGCAGCTTGAAGTAGAACCAGTTAGGTTATGGTGGATGTTCCCTCTAGGTCTGAAGTCTTTGGCCTTTAGTTTTTAACACAGTAACTGATTTCATGAGAAACTTTGAGCCCATTCATACTACTTATTTATTCCAATTGTCAACTGGGGAGAGAATTACTGTTTACTTCCTTTTCTTGGATCTTAGGAAGATTGGTGAGCCATTTTGGAGAAGTGCCATATAAATCTAATAAATGATAATAACTCAGCAATAATAATTTAAAAAATTTTGAGGACATACTCTATACAAAGCTGTAACACCTTTGTGAATCCCATTGGGGAATCTGGATGAATCTGAGTTTGTGACTGCCTGATTTTTTAAAAAATGTTTATTTATTGAGAGAGCGAAAGAGAGAGAGAGCAGGAGAGGGGCAGAGAGAGAGAGAATCCCAAGCAAGCTTAACACTGTCAGCACAGAGCCTGATGCAGGGCTCAAACCCATGAAATTATGACCTGAGCTGAAATCAACAGTCAGATGCTCAAGGGACTGAGCCATCCAGGCGCCCCATGACTGCCTAATTTATGAAGATTACATGCTTGAGGCTTGAGTTTGAATTTTGCTTTTATTTTTTTAAGTTTATTTATTTTTTAGAGCACAAATGGGAGAGGGGCAGAAAGAGAGGGAGACACAGAATCTGAAGCAGGTTCCAGGCTCTGAGCTGTCCGCACAGAGCCCGATGCAGGGCTCGAACCCATGGACCGTGAGATCGTGACCTGAGCCAAAGTCTGATGCTTAACCGACTGAACCACCCAGGCACCCCAAATTGGATTTTGAATGAGAAAAGTATATGTTCTGATAAATTGAGGTAAGAATTTAGTTCAGTGAAAAAGATAAGATAGGAAATCAAGAAAAGATAGTTTCATGGAAAAGTGAGTATGGAGGAGCAAGAAAGTGACTGAATATTAGAGACAGAATATTGCAGAAATGGTAAATGAAGTATCTATGATAGAAAAATATAGTGTTAAGCAAAGTTAATCTTGTAGTGGTGAGAGGAGGCGACCACCAACATATTCTGGATTTTAGGAGCACCAGTAAGCCACTTCTGTCTGACTTAAAGTATATTTTCCATTTACCAGTGAAGGCTGAATAATCTTGTAAAGAATGTTTGACCTTGTGCAATATAAATAAGTGAGGAAAGAAAAACACCCTATATTCCCTAAATTAAAATTTGGTCTACTTTGAAGGAAAGGCTAGGCCCTGCCAGAGAGTTATGTATTAATATGGAGTTACTTGGGACCTATTAAAGAAGGTTAAGTACCAGAGTTTTCATAATTGCTTCTTTAATTTCTTCATCATTTTATTCTAAATCACAAGTGGAGAATTACTAGAATATATGAACCCTCCTCAACTACCATCCCTAGCAAGCTTCATTAATCTTTGAGATACTTGTTTCTGTTAAAAACAATGACCAAAAAAATGAAATGGAATCTAGAATAACTAATTTTTATTCCTTCCTCTAATTCTTCAAAGCATGCTTGAAAAGTTTATTTATTTATTTTGAGAGAGAGAGAGAACAGGGGAGGGGGAGAGAGAGAATCCTAAGCAGGCCCCACACTTTGCAGAGCCTGATAAGGGGCTCATACTCATGAACCACGAGTTCAGGACCTGAGCCAAAGTCAGATGCTTAACTGACTGAACCACCCAGGTGCCCCTTCAAAGCACACTTTTATTTATTTATTTATTTATTTTTTGTTTGTTTCAACGTTTATTTATTTTTGGGACAGAGAGAGACAGAGCATGAACGGGGGAGGGGCAGAGAGAGAGGGAGACACAGAATCAGAAACAGGCTCCAGGCTCTGAGCCATCAGCCCAGAGCCTGACGCGGGGCTCGAACTCACGGACCGCGAGATCGTGACCTGGCTGAAGTCGGACGCTTAACCGACTGCGCCACCCAGGCGCCCCAAAGCACACTTTTAAAGTGGGGTATGTGTTTGAGAAAGAGGGAAGATTTATTAGTGATCAAGTTGCTGTTTGGGGCGCCTGGGTGGCTCAGTCGGTTAAGCATCCAACTTCGGCTCAGGTCATGACCTCACGGTTCGTGAGTTTGAGCCCTGCATCGGGCTCTGTGCTGATAGCTCAGAACCTGGAGCCTGCTTCGGATTCTGTCTCTTCAGCTGTCTCTGTCCCTTCCCTGTTCATGCGCGCGCTCTCTCTCTCTCTCTCTCTCTCTCTCTCTCTCTCTCTCTCTCAAAAATAAATAAACATTAAAAAAAGTTTTTTTTTTTTAAAAGCTGTTCTATTTAGAAATGCCTTTTAATTTTAGTATTTGGGACATAAATATCTTGGACAAGGGAAGAAGTACACATAGGTGCTGGAACTCTTGATTATACCTATACTGTTTTTCCTTTGACGTCTCCTGGTGGCCACAAGTCCCTAACCTTTGTGAATACTAAGGCCCTGCTGGATCATCCCTGCAGAATTGGATACAGAGAAGCACAGTCCAGCAGCCAGAAAGAATTTAAAAGAGATCTCAGTCTTGACTTACTTCTCTCAAAGAATGTTAAATAAAATCTAAGTTATAATTCATAGTAATGCTTCTGACAGTCCTCTTTATTCTTTTCTCCAATTCTTTCACATTACGGCTGCTTAGCAACCCTTCTCTTTCTAAAAGGTTGAGCTCTTTTTGATACCCCAACCTGATTTTCTTTCTTTTTTTTTTTTATTATTGGAGAGAGAGCAGGAGAGAGCAGGAGAGAGGAGCAGAGGGAGAGAGAGGAAGAATCTTATGTAGTGACACGGGGCTCGATCCCATGACCTGAGCTGAAATCAAGGGTCAGACGCTCAACTGACTGAGCCACCCAGGAGTCCACTGATTTTCTTTGTGCTCATCTATTTTCCCCAACTCTTTATTAAATGGGCAGACATAGTATTCCTGGTTTCTTTTCTTATTTTTCTCTATTCCTTTCCCATTACTCAGATTCTCCACAAGAAAGGTGAGTCCAGAAACTGTCAGAGCAAGCAGGAATTCTTCCTTCCTTCCTCTCAGCTCTACAGTCTTACTTTCTTCATTCATTCTCTTGATTCTGAACTACAGTAGGTGTTGGGAAACTGGACAGTGCAAAAGAGAATTTTTCTCAGAGGACTGTGCAGGATGGAGAAGTAAGTTGATTAGGTGAAGACTAAATATATTTTAGTTAGCCCCTCCTTCTCCCAGGATGGGTGCATTCACACTTTAATAAATCATGGTGTGGTTACATAATAAGGTTGCTTTGAGGATTTAAGAATTCTATTTTTTGAGTCCAAGGGAGGAAGTTCTTTTTTTATTTTATTTATTTTTAAAACTTCTTTGCTGGTTAATGGGAGTCTGTTATGTTGGAGCATCTTATCTAATTGGCACATTCAGATCATCTGATTGTTCTATCCCACAGTCCGTGGGCCATTTCTGCCAGTTGTTAAACTAAAGAAATATATTTTGAAACATTGCTCCATATATCCTGTTAAATCATCTCTCCTCCTCTTCCTTATCCCTACTATTTTCCCTGGTTAGCACATATCCTTAGCCACCAACATGTTGAAGAAGGCTAGCAGACAGATATGGGTGATGCGACAAGGCCTGAATTATCAACCAAGAGTAGCCTGGACTCCAGTGCTCATAGTAGCTTCTTTGATCCATCATTTACTTATTGACATAATCTAAAGAGGGAAGGACCCTGTCTTGCTGTATTTGGTGCACCTCTGCATTCTGATGGTTGCCTGAGAACCTCCATCTGCTCCTTATTCAACTGACTCTAAGTCTGAAGTTCTCTGAAACTGCGCCTGCCTTCACAGCAGTTTTTTCCTGCAAGTGTCTAAAACTGAGCTTTCCTCTGATCTTGTTTTCTGATCTGTTTCCATATGCTTTCTATACTTTGAGAAATCCTCAAAATTTGTGATCTGCTTAGTGCTCTTTCTTGCTTTCACTGAAAGTCTGAAATTATTCTTTTACAGTATATTCTTTCATTTCATTGAATTTAAGATACGAAGAGGTTTAGATGTGCATAAAGTCTATCATGTCAATCCAGTCTTAGTTTTTATTATTTTACATATATGTTTCGGTAGTTTTGTGTACTATCACTCTACTTCCATGCATGACTGACTCAATACTGTATTAAATATCTGAGCTTTATTTATAGTTTCCTTCTTCTTGTTTTTTTTTAATGTTTATTCACTTATTTTTGAGAGAAGAGAGAGACAGAGTATGAACTGGGGAGGGGCAGAGAGAGAATGAGGCACAGAATCCAAAGCAGGCTCTAGGCTCCGAGCTGTCAGCACAGGGCCAGACGCAGAGCAGGAAACCATGAACTGTGAGACCATGACCTGAGCAGAAGTCCGATGCGTAACTGATTCAGCCACCCAGGCGCCCCATTTATAGTTTTCTTTGTGAGGAAGAAACATATTTTCAGCTCAAGTATATTAAAAAGTATAGAATATTTTAAGTTGATTTTGTAAGTCAATCCCAGATTTAAAAAAATTAAAATTCAATGTGACATAAATGTCTGAGTAGTGAAGATGTCTATTTTTATGGATATAGAAGCAGACATTGATAACAACCTTCATTCCTGGTTTATATTACACGTGACACATGTATAGTTTTGATAAATCTATGTTTATGAGGAAAGTACATTGCATTTGTATAGTTTGACTTATATTCTAATATTTTGTGTTTTTAGACATTGTAACACAAGCCTTTTTCAAAGTTGGAGAGCAGAGTTCAAACTCTGGACTTTGAGCCAAATCCAGGCTATACTCATGTTTTATTTGACTCTCATATTAGCTTACTTAGTGTATTTTGTTTTTTGGTTTTTTGATTGAATTAATTGCCAATGTGTGAAAGTCGAGATATTTCACAGATCCTAACTTCCAGATTCTTTTGAAAAAATCAGAAGATTAAGCAACATTGGGCCTGCATTGTTCTGTGGCAGTAAATGACTGGAGTTGAGTAGTGGCTACCCTTGTTGGCTAGTATTTCACCTTTCTCATTAATGATGATTCCCATCATTACCTGGTCTTAAACCAGTTTGCTTCTTTCTTTATTGTTTTTATCCTGATCTGGTGGGCATGTGACTTTGTGGGCTCTTGCTATATGTGGTGTTTACAACCATTATTTAAAATTATTGTGAAATATCCATAGAATAGGAATACTATAACCATCAGGGTTTTTTAATGTATAAAATTCTATTATTTTCAACTTTGTACACGTATTTTTCCACATTGGCATTATAATCTAGAAGAAGTATGGAGTCAGAAGAATGGGAACAGTTATGTGGCTCTTGAATATATGCAAAGTACCTTCACAATTAAAATAGGTAATGTTGAAATTAGATTATAGGTAAAAATAATAAGTAATGTTAATAATAAAAAATAGGTAATATTGTAATTGAGAAGTCAGAAGAAAGACTGGCTTCACCCACAGTGTCTCACTGTGGGTCATATCAGTTTAGGTCTGGTTTTTACTTTTGTTGATCCAATTAGTAACCAAAAGATGATTTGGTGAACATAGAATCAGAATAAAGGACACCAGCTGGTCTTGAAAGAAGATTTCATTATACTGCAGTGAAGACTGGCATATCAAGCTTATTTTAAAATATAGAACATCTTAAAAATAGAACTACCTTATCAGGGTGCCTGGGTGGCTGAGTTGGTTGAGCATTTGACTTAGGCTCAGGTCATGATTTCACAGTTCATGGGTTTGAACCTCGTGTTGGGCTCTGTGCTGTCAGCTCAGAGTCAGGAGCCCTCTTCAGATTCTGTGTCTCCCTCTCTCTCTCTCTGCCCATCCCCCACTCACGCTTGCTCCCTCTCGCTCTCTCTCAAAAATAAACATTAAAAAAAAAAAACCTGCCTTATGACCCAGTAATCCTACTACTAGGTATTTACCCAAGAACACAAAAATATTAATTCAAAGGGATACTTACACACCAATGTTTATAGCAGCATTATATTTAATAGCCACAGTACAGAAACAGCCCAAGTGTCCATCAACTGATGAATGGATAAATAAGTTGTGGTATATATACACAATGGAATATTACTCAGCCATAAAAAAGAACGAAATCTTGCCATTTGCAATGACATGGATGGAGCTAGAGAGTTTTTTGCTAAGTGAAGTAAGTCAGAGAAAGACAAATACCATATGACTTCACTCATGTAGAATGTAAGAAACAAAACAAATGAGCAAAGGGGAAAATAAAAGAGAGGCAAACCAAGAAACAGACTCATAACCATAGAGAACCATGGTTACCAGAAGGGAAGTAGGTGGGGGGATGGGTTAAATAGGTAATGAGGATTAGGAAGTGCACTTGTGATGAGCATGGTGTGATGTATGAAACTAATATTACACTGTGTGTTAACTAACTGGAATTTAAATAAAAACTTTAAAAAAAAGTACACTGACACCAAATAAACAAACAAGCACCCAAAACAAAAAACAATATCTGTCTCTCAAAATCCTAATGTCTGCTGAATCAGGTTCTGTTTCTGTTGGACACTGCTGGTTAAATATTGCCACATTTTTATTTGTAGCACCTCCCTTCTTTATAAAAAATCCATTTGTAGTGCCATCTTCTTTTAATAAATTCTTCACACAAATTTCGATAACATTAGGTTACAGCTTTATTTTAAATAAATCATTTTTGCTAAGGTATCTAATTACCATATTAGACTTGGAGTAGAGGACCCCAAATGGCCTTTTTATAATGGATGACTTCTACAGAGAACTAATGACATTACATGTTTACCCTTTCTAGATTCAGGTTCAGTTATATTTTCCAAGTTCTGGGTATACTTTGTTCTTATGTGCCGATTGAACTGACATTTGTGTGATACTTGATGTTTCTCCAAATAAAGTTCAGTATATTGTTTTATTACATTCTCTCCTGAGTGAGTCCTCTGAGATAGGGTTTCATGACCCCCACTGTTAAAAATGAAGAAGCTGGTGAACAGAGCATATAAGTGACTTACTCAAGGTCAAAAAGCTAGTAAGTAATAGGGTTGGGAATTAAACAGATTTTCTGACTTCAGAGTCCATGCTTCTGAAATAAGCAATAGTCTGGAGTCCAGGAGATCAGGTAGAACCAAACAGTGGCCTTAGTGGTCAGAAACTAGGAGGAACCATGACCCTGAGGTGGAATTTGTTCCTTTTGTAGGTCTTTTCCATTTCTACTGAAACTGCAGGCTTACCTGACTCAGTGTAAGTGGTGCAGAACTTGTCAGAAAGTCTTCTTAGGGAGATAGTTGCAGCGTGTTTGTGACAGTCCTGAAAATTGGGTACCCTCTGATCCTGTGTGGTGTAGCTGCAGGTAGGAGGGCAAAGGATAAAGAGAGGTTTTTTGCAGATACATTCTTGTAAGACCCTCTTTGCATCTGGTTAGATGCAACTTAACTTCTCCCTGAAGCATTTTCATTTGAATAGAGGTTGTATAAATAGAGTATGACAGCAGGGAAAAATCAGTGACAGTAGGCTTATACATGTACATAGGGGATTCCATTCTCATTAAAATTTTTTCCTCTGTATGTTTGTAAACAGTGGAAATACTTAATTATGAATTTTTAAAGAATGAGCAAAATGTGGGAGGGAGGGGAGGGTGGGTGATGGGTATTGAGGAGGGCACCTTTTGGGATGAGCACTGGGTGTTGTATGGAAACCAATTTGTCAATAAATTTCATATATATAAAAAAAAAGAATGAGCAAAATGTTTAATATAAGGAATTTTTATATTCTTTTCAGACTTTTATTTTCTTAAAATGATTTCTAAACCATATAGTAGGGAGATTTTTGTATAAAACTACTTTTAAAGTAAGTTCATGATAATTCTTGTACACATAGGCATTACGGTACAACTTTGAAATATAAAATAAGATATATTTCTGTCTTCAGGGACCTCTGGCATTTTCATATGAAAAGGTAGAAGTATTTAACAAATTGTTTTCCTGGCACTTGGGTTTTCTTTTGTTGACTTTTGAAATATCAGTTGGTGAATGTATTTGCTAGCTCTTTATTGCACCCCAAATGGCTAAGAATGGGAAGAGCACAAAAGTAGCATCCATTTCATTTGTAGAGATTAGAAACAAGATGCTTATTGTCCTACTTCTTCAAAGGATTCAGAATGGGTGATTAAAAGCAACTCTAAAAGTTTTGGAGTTAAAAGAAAGTTGGAGCCTAGCTCCTCCAGGCCCGTGACCTTGAAATTTACAAAGAAGCTGAAAGAAATAATATTACACCTTTATTAATGGTATGCATTTTAGCTGAATTAGTATAAATTCATAGTGAATATAAATCATACTTAGAACTCCACTAATCTGTATTGCATATGTTTCTCACCATATGAGGCTGCCTTCTAACCTATGGAACTTTTCCACATGCAAGTTATTTTAAGGGGAAAAATCTCCACATGATCTGCAAATGTTATTTAATGCATTTCCAAATGCTTCTTAGACAAACATGTCTTCATACATAAGAAGTATCCTATGGACATTAAAAATTATGTTTTGAGATCTAGAAATCTTCTTTTTGAATTTTTTTTTTAGCCTGAAAATTACTGTCATGGATGCTTACTCAGTATCTGAAGGATGCTGCTAGCAGCTGCATCAAAATATTCTTAGGGATTTTGTTTGTAGACAGGATGAAACCTGAAGATCAAGAGAAATAAATTGATCAAGTTCTTGTAGGAGCAATTTATCACTCTGCAATACCTTTAGCAAATGCTGAAAATGCATGCTGGTAGGAAGTCTTTAAATTACCAAAGCCATAAGATCATTTGCTTGGTTCTTCTAGAGTCAGTAAAATATATGAGTCTGTCTAAGAAAAAAGGAGCTAAGCACTGTGCCTGGCACTGTCCCTGTTGCAGATGGAAGGCCAGATGAGCAGGAGCAGTTGCCAATCATCAAGCTTGTAGAGGTATAGAAATGCATGACACACACATATATGTCTATGTGTATATGTGAAAGTTAAGAAAGAAAAGATACTTAGTAGTGCATAGAAAGACCTTATATAGTGTATTCCTGGAAAAGGCATTCTAAGTGAAAATGATTTTTCAATTTAATTTGGTTTTCCTTTAAAAGTAGCATTAGATAGGGGTTATATGCTTGACTAGGAGAAAGATACCTTAGTCTTCATACAGTTGGCTATGAATCTAATATTTAATCAGCTATTAATGATAGAAAAGTATAATAATAGGCAAGCACTTTTCAAAGATAATACATTTTCTCATTTAATTTCTCAAACTATTATCTTCATTTCGCAAATGAGGAAACTGAGCTTTAGAGAAGTTCAATAATCTGAGGAAGATCATAGAGCTGGGAAGTGCTAGAGCATCGATTCATTAAAGGGATTAGGAAGTGCTTACCCCTTGAGAATTTTGGGATAGAGATATGAAGAGAAATGAAAAAATATTGAGGCTAGAGGTGGAGTATAATGGAAAAGAAGAAATGGTCTTTGCTTTTACTGTGTTAAAAACAAGTATGAGATGTTGTTGCCACAGGATTGTATAAGTGATTTGTTGAGTGGCAATAAATTAAGAACTGTCTGGACTATAGTTGTAAAATATATGAAGTCCTGCAAAACATAGGTGACAATGAAGAACTTGCTTTGCCTGAGTAACAATGATAGTAACTTAAGTCCAATAGCTTGGACCATCATAATGGATAAGTACCTGTTTATAATTGCTGTGGGATGTGTACTCTATGGTACAAAGTTGTTCTTGGTACATGATGATGTTGGACATGTTATCTTTAGAAGAGTAAATGATATTATGAAAAAACTAAGAGCTGTTTGTAACCGGAGTATTCAAGAATTGTCAGGATGGGACAGATTTACACCTAGTATGTAGAAACCTGGGAAGAGTGTTGCTTTCATACCAACAATAAAAAGTCAGATAATATACAAAACCGTAACTTTTATTGAGCCTATCACAAAGCCAACATTGCAAGGTAGTCAACTAGTTTGACATCTAGGGATATAAAGGCACTTCCAAGGAGGGACAGGTTGAAAGCATTGGCTTACCTGTGGCAGAAAATGGGAGGAAGATAGAACTACCATACCAGTGAAAAAGAACTTAGCTATAAAATGTAACAAATTATTAAACGTTGAGTGTGGACTATGATGAGGGCATAGATCACCTAGGGGCTGTAGATACAAATGGTGTTTGCACCTACTTACAGTTTTATATCCAAGTCTTCTGCTGGGTATCATTTGGAAGATTGGGAACAGGATGGGGGACAAGAGAAATCCTCCTTTGGTTCTGCAGGATGGAGAGGGGAGCAGCTGCTGCTATGGGAACTTTACCTGTATCATACTCTAAAGGGGGGAAAGGACTTGATTTATTTGAAGGAGAGGTAACTCCACTGCACCCTAAGGTACAGGTGCACTCTATCTTAGCCACTGTGGCTAGGGATAAAGCAAATACAATATAGTCTACCAATGGGGGAAGAAGTGGAAATGATCTGGGCCCCAGTCCATTAGATGTCTTCTACATGATGTATTAAAAAAAAGATGAGACACACAAAAAAGTGAGAAAAACCAACCCACTGTGGAGAGACAAAGCAATCAACAGAACAAGACTTAGAGATGACTCAGATGTTGGAATAATCAGAGAATTTGAAATAACTAGGATTTGTGTGTTAAAGGCTCCAGTGGAAAAGATAAACAACATGCATAAACAGGGAGTTTCAGCAAAGAGATGGGACCTTTAAGAATCAAATGGTGATGGTAAATATGTAAAACATAGTAATAGTTATATAGAATGTCTTTCAGTCTCATCAATAGACTAGCCACAGCTGAGGAAAGAATTAGTTGAAGATAACTGTTGAAAAGTTAACTTGAAGGTGGTTAATAGAAATTACCTAGGGGCGCCTGGGTGGCTCAGTCAGTTAAGCATCTGACTTCAGCTCATGTCATGATCTCACTGTTCATGGGTTCAAGCCTCATGTTGGGCTCTGTGCTGACAGCTCAGAGCCTGGAGCCTGCTTTGGATTCTGTGCCTCCCTCTCTCTCTGCCCCTACCCCTGGTGCTCTCTCTCTCTTTCTCAAAAATAAACATTAAAAAAATAATAAATTACCCAAATTGGGCATACCTGGGTGACTCAGTAGGTTAAGCCTCTGACTCTTGGTTTCGGCTCAGGTCATGATCTCGTGGTTGGGAGTTCAAGTCCCATGTTGTGTCCTGTGCTGGTGGTGCAGAGCCTGCAGAACAGCGCATCCAAGAGCTCAGGAACAATATCAAATGGTCAACCATACTAATGTATGTATAATTGGGATCCCAGAAGAAAAAGAGAGAACGGGCAGAAGTATTAGAAGGCATATAGGTGAGAGTTTCCCATAAATTATGAAATGAAGGACAGCAAGCCACCGATCCAAAAAGCTCAGAGAATCCCAAGTAGGATCAATGCTACACACAATACATACATCCCTACCTAGTCGTATGTTCAAATTTCTGAAAACCAAATGTAAAGTGAAAGCCTTAAAGGCAGACAAACCAAA
This sequence comes from Lynx canadensis, assembly GCF_007474595.2. Lineage (NCBI taxonomy): Eukaryota > Metazoa > Chordata > Mammalia > Carnivora > Felidae > Lynx > Lynx canadensis. The sequence continues at coordinate 59,167,750 of NC_044308.2, forward strand.
AAGGCACATTACATACAGAGGACTAAAGATATTAATTAGAGCAGACTTTTTTTTAGAAACCCTGCAAGGCAGATAACAATGAATGACATCTTTAAAGTTCTGAAAAGAAATAAATACGTCTACCCAGAATAGACTTTAAGGAAAATACTGTCACAAGAGACAAAGAAGGATAGTGTATTATGATAAGTGGTCAGTCCACTAGGAAAATATAATAATTATAAGTACATATGCAAATAACATCAGAGACCTAGATATATAAAGCAAACATTGACAGAACTGGAGAGAGAAACAGGCAGCAACACAATGATAGTAGGAGCCTCAAATACTCTATTTCAACAATGGATATAACCTCTAGACAGAAAATCAACAAACTATGAACAGTGATACATCAATAAACTGGACAACCTGGAAGAAATGGAAAAATTCTTAGAAACACACAACTTACCAAAACTGAATCAGGAAGAAATAGAAAATCTGAATCGACCAGTTACAAGTAAGGAGATTGAATTAGAAATAAAAAAATCTCTCAATGAAGAAAAGCCCAGGTCCGTATGGCTTCCCTGGTGAATTTTATCAAACCTTTAAAGAAGAATTAACACCACTCCTCAAATTCTTCCAAAAAATCAAAGAGGAGGGAACACTCCCAAACTCATTTTATGAGGCCAGCATTATCCTGACATCAAAATTAGAAAAAGACACCACTAGAAAAGAAAACTACAGGCCAATATTCCTGATGACTATAGATGTAAAAATTCTCAGCATACTAGCAAATGGAATTGAGCAGTATATTAAAAGGACCATTTACCATGGTCACATGGAATTTATCCCTGGGATGCAAGGATGGTTCAACATATGCAAATCAGTAATTGTGATACATCATATTAATAGAATGAAAGAAAAGAATAATGTGATCATCTCAATAGGCACAGAAAAAGCATTGAACAAAATTCAACATCTATTCATGTTAAAAACCCTCAACAAATTATGCACAGAAGGAACATATCTTAACATAATAAAGGCCATATATCACACGCTCACAGCTAACATGTTCAGTGTTGGAAGGATAAAAGCTTTTTTTCTAAGATCAGGAAGAAAATAATGGTGCCCACTCTAACTACTCCTCTTCAACGTAGTACTAGAGGTCCTACCTAGGGCAATTAGGTAAGAAAAAGAAATAAAATGTATCAGAATTGGAAAAGAAAAAGTAAAATTTTCTTTATTTGCAGGTGATATGATTTTATATATAGAAGGTTCTAAAGACTCAAAACACTATTACTCTAACATAAAATTCAGTGAAGTTGCAGGATTCAAAAGTAACAAAAAATTGATAGCGTTTCTATACACTAACAAAATTTCTGAACAAGAAAGGAAGCAATCTTATGATAGCAACAAAACAACAAAATACTTAGGAATAAATTTAAGGAGGAGGTGAAAGGTCTCTGCTGAAAACTATAAAACATAGGTGAAAAAAATCAAAGAAGATGCAAATAATGGAAAGGTATCCCATGTCCATGGATTGGAAGAATTAATATGTTAAAATGTCAGTACTACTGAAATCCATCTGTAGATTCAGTGTGATCCTCATTAAATTTCCAATAGAATGTTTTACAGAAGTAGAAAACCACCCCTAAAATTTACATGGAATCACAAAGGACCCTGAATAGCCAAAGAAATCCTGAAAAAGTATGCTCTCTGATTTCAAATACATTATAAAACTACAGTCATGAACCATCTGGTATTAGCATAAAAACAGACAAATAGGCCAAAGGAACAGAATTGAGAGCACAGAAACAAAACCAAGTGTACATAGTCAACTAATATTTCACAAGGAAGCTAAGAATATCTAGTGGAGATAAGACAATCTCTTCAGTAGGATAATTGAATATTCCCATGTAAAAGAATGAAACTGGACCTATATCTTACACCACTCAAAAAAAATAAACTTGACAGGGGGTGCCTGGCTGGCTCATTTGGAAGAGCATGTGACTCTTGATCTCAGGGTCATGAGTTTAAGCCCCATGTTGGGTACAGAGATTGCTTAAATAAAAATAAAACTTAAGGGGCCCCTGGGTGGCTCAGTCAGTTGACCGTCCGCTTTGGCTCAGGTCATGATCTCGTGGCTCATGGGTTCAAGCCCTGTGTCGGGCTCTGTGCTGATAGGTCAGAGCCTGGAGCCTGCTTTGGATTCTGTGTCTCCCTCCCTCTCTGCCCCTCCCCCACTCACACTCTCTTTCGCAAAAATAAATAAACATTTAAAAAAAAATAAAACTTAAAGAAAAAAAGTAATACATATCTTTAAGAATTTTAACTTGAAATGGATTAAGGAATTAAATGTAAAGCCTAAAATCATGAAACTCTTAGAAGAAAACACAAAAAGAAAGCTCCGTGACATGGTATGACCCCTAAAGCACAAGCAAAAAGATAAAAAATAAACAAGTGGGACTACAAGAAACTAAAAAGCTTCTGTACAGCAAAAGAAAACATCAATAAAGTGAAAAGACAACCTATAGATAGGGAAAAAGTATTTGCAAACTACATATATGATAAGGAGTTAATATCCAAAACATATAAAGAACTCATAAAACCAATAGCAAAAAAAGCAAATACTATGATTTAAAAATAGGCAAAGGATTTCAATGGACATATACAAAAGGCCAACAGGTACATGCAAAAATGCTCAATATTAGTCATTACGGAAATGCAGATTGAAACCACAATGAGATATCACCTTATGCTTGTTAGAATGGCAATCATCAAGAAGACGTGATAACAAATGCTAACGCAGATATGGAGAAAGGGAACCATTGTGCACTGTTGGTGGGATTGTAAATTGGTGTGGCCACTGTGGAAAGTGGTATAGAAGGTCCTCAAAAAATTAAAAATAGAACTACCATATGATCTAGCAATTCCACTTCTGGGACTATATCCAGAGGTAACAAAAATACTAACTCAGAAAGGTGACTGACTGCACCTTTGCTATGTTCATAGCATAATTTACATTAGCTAAGTCATGGAAACAACCTAAGTGTCCATCAGTGGATGAACACATAAAAAAGTTGGGAGATAAGTATATATCTATTCAGCCATAAAAAATGAGGAGATCCTACCATTTGCAACAACTTGGATGGACCTTGAAGGCATTATGTTAAGTGAAACAAGTTGAAGAAAAACAAATACTATATGGTCTCACCTATATGTGGAATCTAAAAACAAAACAGAACCCAAACTCATAAAAAATGAGATCAGACTTGGGATTATCAAAGTGTGTGTATGGAGGGGGTGGGTATGGAGACTTGGAGGAAGGTGATCAAAAGGTGCAAACTTCCACTTATAAGTGCTGAGATGTACTATACAGAATGATGACTGTGGGTAACATTACGATACAGAGGAAAGTTGTAAATCCTAAGACTTCTCATCACAAGGAAATTTTTTTTCCCTTTTTATTGTATCTGTATGAGAAGATGGATGTCAGCTGAACCTATTGTGGTAATCATTTTAAAGTATGTGTAAATCAAACAATCAAACGAAATCAACAAGGAGATACTGCACATGAACCATACTTTAGACCAAATGGAACCAATAGATATATACAGAACATATCATTCAGTATCAACAGAATACATATTCTTCCCAAGTGCACACAGAACTTTGTTTAGGGTAGATAACAATTAGGTTACAAATCAAGTCTTTAAAAATTTAAGAGATTGAAATCATGCCAAATGTTTATTCTGGTCACATTGGAATAAAACTAGAAATCAATAGCAGCAAGAAGGCTAGAAAATTCACAAATATATGGAAATTAAATAACACACTCTGGAACAAGCATTGAGTAAAGAGTAAATCAAAAATGAAATTAGAAAATAGTTGAAGACAAATGAAAATGAAAACAGTGTACCAAAACTTAAGGGATGCCGCAAAAGCAGTACTAAGAGGGAAGTTTACTGCGATAAATGCCTACATTAAAAAGAAGAAAGACTTTAAATAAACTAATTTTATACCTCAAGGAGCTAGAGAAAGAACACGCTAAGCTCAAACATAGCAGAAAGAAGGAAGTTAACACAGATTAGAGTAGAAATAAACAAAATAGAAAACAGAAAAACAAAAGAAAAATTCAACAAGAGTTGGCTTTTTCAAAATACAGACAAAATTGACAAAGTCTTGACTAAAATTTAAAAAGAGAAGACTTAATCAGAAATGAAAAAGGAACTTTTTTTTTTTTTACCTTGGAAATAAATGCTTCAGAAATGAAAAGGATCAAAGAGATTGAACAATTATATGAACAATTATATGCCAACAAACTGGATAACCTAGAATAATTGGATAAATTTCTAGAAACATACAACCCCCAAGACTAAATTTTGAAGACCTAGAAAGTCTGAACAAATCTATCCTTTGTATGGAGATTAAATCAGTAATCAAAAAAACCTCCCGACAAAGAAAAGCCCAGGACCAGCTGGTATCACTGATGAATTCCACTAAATATTTAAAGAAGAATTAATTAATGCCAGTCCTTCTCAAAGTCTTCCAAAAATTGAAGCCAAGGGAACACTTCTAAATTCATTTTAGGAGGCCAGCATTCCCTGATACCAAAGCCAAGCAAAGACACCAAAACAAAAGAAAATTACAGGTTGATATCTCTGATGAATATAAATGCAAAAATTCTCAACAAAATACCAGCAAACTGAATCCTACAATACATTAAAAGGACCATACAGCATGAGCAAGTGGATATATCCCTGGGACACAAGGATGGTTCAACATAAAAATATGAATGCATTATACCACATTAATAAAATACAGGATAAAAACCATACGATCTTTTTAATAGATGCAGAAAAAGCATTTGACAAACTTCACCCTTATCTTAAACCATATACAAAAACAACTCAAAATGGATTTAAGACCTGAAATTGTGAAACTCCTAGGAGAAAACATAGAGGGAAAAGTTTTGTGACATAGGTCATGGCAGTGGTTTCATGGCTATGACAGCAAAAGCAAAAATCGACAACTGGGACTATATCAAACTAAAAAAACCTTCTGCACAGCAAAAGAAATAACAGAGTGAAAGGCAACCTATGGAATGCAAGAAAATATTTGCAAACAATATATCTGATAGGAAGTTAATCTCCAAAATATATGAGAATCTCCTAGAACTCAATAACAAAAACTCTAATAACTCAATTAAAAAAACATTAAGGACCTGAATAGACATTTCTTCAAGGAAATAAATGGCCAACAGGTATATGAAAAAAATTTCAACATCATTAATCATCAGTGAAATGCAATTGTAAAAAACAAAAGGCAGTAAGTGTTGGTGAGAATTTGGAGAAATTGGAACCTTTGTGTACTGTTGGTGGGAATGCAAAATGGCAGAGCCACTTGGAACACAGTATGGAGATTCCTTAAGAAATTTAAAAAAAAACACTGTATGATTCAACAGTTCTACTTCTGGGTACTTATTCAGAATCAAAATCAGGATCTTGAAGAGATATTAGCACTCCTGTGTTCATTTCCAAAAACTATGATGTGGAAACAATCTATTTTTTTTTTTTTTTTGAGGTGAGAGGTAGTTTATTTTGGATGGGATCTCCTTCTATTTTTTTTTTTTATGAAATTTATTGACAAATTGGTTTCCATACAACACCCAGTGCTCATCCCAAAAGGTGCCCTCCTCAATACCCATCACCCACCCTCCCCTCCCTCCCACCCCCCATCAACCCTCAGTTTGTTCTCAGTTTTTAACAGTCTCTTATGCTTTGGCTCTCTCCCACTCTAACCTCTTTTTTTTTTTTTCCTTCCCCTCCCCCATGGGTTCCTGTTAAGTTTCTCAGGATCCACATAAGAGTGAAACCATATGGTATCTGTCTTTCTCTGTATGGCTTATTTCACTTAGCATTACACTCTCCAGTTCCATCCACGTTGCTACAAAGGGCCATATTTCATTTTTTCTCATTGCCACATAGTATTCCATTGTGTATATAAACCACAATTTCTTTATCCATTCATCAGTTGATGGACATTTAGGCTCTTTCCATAATTTGGCTATTGTTGAGAGTGCTGCTATGAACATTGGGGTACAAGTGCCCCTATGCATCAGTACTCCTGTATCCCTTGGATAAATTCCTAGCAGTGCTATTGCTGGGTCATAGGGTAGGTCTATTTTTAATTTTCTGAGGAACCTCCACACTGCTTTCCAGAGCGGCTGCACCAATTTGCATTCCCACCAACAGTGCAAGAGGGTTCCCGTTTCTCCACATCCTCTCCAGCATCTATAGTCTCCTGATTGGTTCATTTTGGCCACTCTGACTGGCGTGAGGTGATACCTGAGTGTGGTTTTGATTTGTATTTCCCTGATAAGGAGCGACGCTGAACATCTTTTCATGTGCCTGTTGGCCATCTGGATGTCTTCTTTAGAGAAGTGTCTATTCATGTTTTCTGCGCATTTCTTCACTGGGTTATTTGTTTTTCGGGTGTGGAGTTTGGTGAGCTCTTTATAGATTTTAGATACTAGCCCTTTGTCCGATATGTCATTTGCAAATATCTTTTCCCATTCCGTTGGTTGCCTTTTAGTTTTGTTGGTTGTTTCCTTTGCTGTGCAGAAGCTTTTGATCTTTATAAGGTCCCAGTAATTCACTTTTGCTTTTAATTCCCTTGCCTTTGGGGATGTGTCGAGTAAGAGATTGCTACGGCTGAGGTCAGAGAGGTATTTTCCTGCTTTCTCCTCTAAGGTTTTGATGGTTTCCTGTCTCACATTTAGGTCCTTTATCCATTTTGAGTTTATTTTTGTAAATGGTGTGAGAAAGTGGTCTAGTTTCAACCTTCTGCATGTTGCTGTCCAGTTCTCCCAGCACCATTTGTTAAAGAGGCTGTCTTTTTTCCATTGGATGTTCTTTCCTGCTTTGTCAAAGATGAGTTGGCCATACGTTTGTGGGTCTAGTTCTGGGGTTTCTATTCTATTCCATTGGTCTGTGTGTCTGTTTTTGTGCCAATACCATGCTGTCTTGATGATTACAGCTTTGTAGTAGAGGCTAAAGTCTGGGATTGTGATGCCTCCTGCTTTGGTGTTCTTCTTCAAAATTCCTTTGGCTATTCGGGGCCTTTTGTGGTTCCATATGAATTTTAGGATTGCTTGTTCTAATTTCGAGAAGAATGCTGGTGCAATTTTGATTGGGATTGCATTGAATGTGTAGATAGCTTTGGGTAGTATTGACATTTTGACAATATTTATTTTTCCAATCCATGAGCAGGGAATGTCTTTCCATTTTGATGTGGAAACAATCTAAATGTCCATCAACAGATAATAGATGAAGAAAACATATACTTGCAATAGATTATTATTCAGACTTTAAAAAGAAGGAAATTCTGCAATATGCAACATGCATGAATCTTGAGGACATTATACTCACTGAAATAAGCCAATCACAAAAAGACATTTGTCTTTATTTCATTTCAATATTTATTGCAGGATTCCACTTATACGAGGTATCTAAAATAGTAAAACTGATAGAATAGCGGGTGGTGGTTGCCAGGGGTGGGGATAAAGGAGAATTGAGGAGTTACTAATCAGTGGTCATAAAGTTGCATTAAGTAGGATGAATAAGTTCTAGAGATCTGATGTACAACATGAACTTAGAGTCAGCAGTAACGTGTTGTATAGTTATGAATTGAAGAGGGTAAATCTCATGCTCAGTGTTCTTAGCATAGTAAAAGTTTAAAAAAAGGAAAAAAATTGTAACTTGTGTGATGTGTATTTTACCATAGTAAAAGAAAAAAAGGAGAAAGAAAGATTTTTCAAGATTTTTTCAAGAATAGGCAGGATGAGGGACACCTGGGTGGCTCAGCTGGTTAAGTGTCTGACTCTTGATTTCAGCACATGTCACTCTCTCATGGTTCATGACTTTGAGCCCTGCATCAGGCTCAGCACTGATAGTGAAGAGCCTGTTTGGGATTCTCTCTCTCTCTGCCCCTTTCCAGCTTGTGCTTTCTCTTGCATGCTCGCTCGCTCTCTCTCTCTCTCTCTCTCTCAGAATAAATAAATAAACCTAAAAAAAAAAAAGAATAGGCAGGATGTAAAGAATGCAAAGATAAAACAGTGACATCGGTACTTAGTAGTTAATGTGATTAGACAAAGTTCAAGCCATGTCCTCAGAGTTGAGAAGTTAAAACAAAATTATTCAAAGAGCATAATAATTTAGGATAATAAAATACAGAAATAAGAATACCAGAATTAATAACAATGGTAGCTAACATATATTTAGTTTGTATTCTGGACCAGACACTATGATGAATGTGTTATGTTTGGCATTGCCAGACTTTTTTGGCAAAGTCCAGGTCGTAAATATTTTTGGCTTTGCAGGCCACGTACAATTTCTTTTGCATATTGTTCTTTGTTTTTGTTTGTTTGATATTTTTGTTTCATTTTTACAACCTTTTAAATGTGAAAGTGAATTTTAGTCTGAGGACTATGCAAAAACAATCCATAGGCTGGGCTTGGCCTGGGCCTCTAATTTGGCTACCATTGGTCTAGACTTTGAGTGTTTGACCTCAGCACATATGAGTACTTAACAATTGTATATCCCTGGAAAGTTTGTAAAAATACCAAAGGTAAGTTGAGAATTAATTGTATTTCCATGGCTTTTGTCGCTGTAGAAAGGATGATATCACAATGTCAAAGAAATAATTCAACTCATCTACCACCCTAGCACTATAACCAAGGCCACATTACTTTCTAATCCTGGCCTTCAGGCAGCGTATTTTAAGGACACTAATTTTTAATGTATTTTTAGCATGTAAAAATAACTTCAGTGTTCTATTTTTAAAATCTCATTATCATTTTTTATAATCTAATAGAATATTAAAAAATTTATCAGTTGGATTCCAATCATGCAGCTTCATCAGAGCTGTGGCTTTTTTTCCCTTCTCTAATCACATAACATCTGAGCAGTATTTTTCAGCCAATGACTACAAAGCAAGAGAGAGTTCCAAAGGAAGAGGGAGGAGAGAAAGGGAGAGCAAAAAAGAGCCCATGAGGGTTGAGCAGGATAAAGAGATGGGAGTGGGGTGGGACAGAATTGTAAAAATGGTGCACTTTAGATCTAAAAGATCAATTTCTTTCTTAGAGTCACATGCTCTACCGACTGAACCAGCCAGGCACCCCTAAAAGATCAATTTTTTTGAGGTTTTTTATTTTTAAGTAATCTCTATACCCAACATGGGGCTTGAACTTACAACTCTGTGATCAAGAGTCACATGCTCTCCTGACTGAGCCAGCCAGGTGCTCTAAAGATCAATTTCTATTTGTGCCATTCTTGGTTGTTTTTGTGCAGAGTTGCCTTTAACTTCTTTATTATTTCTCATAAGACTGGTGCTGTTTGTGCTTTATTACCACCTTGCTTTTTCTTTGCCTCCCTATCTCCAGCAATTTTCTCTAGCTAAGGCTAAAGTTGTATTTCCCTTCCCTTCTTACATATTTTCATTTACCCATTACCCTTCAAAAAAACTTTAACTTTCATATGAATAAAAATACATTTTATAATTTAAGAAATAAACACCTTCCCATGTACCATTTTATTGAGGTCTGGGGCCCTTGAGTCCTCAGAGTCACAGCTGTTTTTTTTTTAATAATGCTGAAAGTTATTTACATTCCTTACTTTCTTGATTCATATTATGTTTTACAGATTTCTCAGTTTTAAGTTCTAATATGGTAGATATTAAATAGATATAATCTGCATAAACAAAAGCTCTTCAAATCCTTGATCATTTTTAGCAGTGTAAAGGAATCCTAAGACCAAGAAATTTGAGAATGGCTGATGTATCCTCTCCTATCAGCATACATTGATTAAGCACTTTGTATTTTTAGGCAGAGTTCTAGTCTTGGAAGAAGTGACAGAATTTTTCCTCGAAGATCTCACAGTTTAAATAGAGGTTGATAACAGAGCACAAACTTACAGCTATAGGATGAATAAGGTATGAGGACCTAATATAAAACATGGTGACTATAGTTGATAGCACTATATTGTATAATTAAAATTTACTAGGAGAGTTGAACTTAAATGTTCCCATCAAAAAAAAAAAAAGTGAGGTAACAGATATGTGAATTAAGTAGATGGAGTGACTCTCTCACAATGTATATGCATATCAAATCACCACAGTGTACCCTTTAAATATCTTAAATGTTATATGTAAATTATACCTCAGCAAAGCTGAAATTTGAAAAAAGATCTCATAGTTCAGTGGAGAACACAGACTCCTCAAAGCCTAAATATAGTTGGAGGCAATGAATGCAGAGATGTTACATATCATGGGAATCCAGAGGGAAAGAGTCTTCACTAGTCATGAGTACAGTGCTGATAGTTGAAGAGATCAGTGAGAATTGGGAGTCATATCTGTTAAGAATTCCTAGAGGAGGTGACCACTGAACCACTGATTTTAAAGATCAGAATGAGTTAGCTAGATGATGAACTATGACGGAGGTGTTCTTCAGCAGGAGCAAAGGAATGGAAGCGACAGAATGCAGCATGTGCAAACAAGCTGGGCTGTGTGTGTAGCGTGAGTCTCAGGGAGAAGTGGAGAAGAGGCTAGAGAGGTGCAGAAGCCAGCTCGTAGCCATTTTTGGCCTGTTAGGAGTTTGGACTTCATCCTTAGAAGGAAAGGAAGTTCTGTCTTTTTTTTTTCTTTCTATATTTTTAAGCACATATTCAATTTTATTGCTTTTTTATATACATAAGAGTTCAGTTTATTAAAATAATGTTAGTTAATTGAGTGTCAGATTAGCTTCTGAACATTTCACATATATCAACACTTTACATACACAGTCATTTTAGTTATGAGAAAATTAAAGTTCAAAGAGGCTTATGATACAGAGCTACCTGGAGAGTGAAATGATATTTAAGTACAAGCAGCCTTGCTCCATCCAGAATTGGTACCCTTCACTGGTGTGCTATGGCATCTCTCCATACAAACAAAAGGAGGGGTGTCCAGGTGGCCCAGTCGTTCAGCATCTGGGTTTGGCTTAGGTCATGATCACATGGTTCCTGAGTTCCAGTCCCACATCAGGTGAGCTCAAGCCCTGCTTCGGGTGAGCCCAGCTTCTCTCTAGCCCTTTCTCTGTGCCTCTTGTGAGACACACTCTCTCTCTCTCTCTGCCCCTTGCTCACTTGCACTTCCCCTCTCTCTCTTTAAAAAAAAAAAAAAAAAGGAGAAAAGGTAATGGATGGGGAGATGAGCAGCTAGTTAGAAAGCTATTCTCAAAAACTGAAAAGTAGCTCTGTGAAAGCACTAAAAACTACCAAAGTGTGCATTCTGAAGGGGTGAAATTTCTGGTCATGTGTTATATCTCAGTAAAGTAAGATCCTATGTTGAGAAGCGTAGAGCTTTGTAGATACAACTCAGATAATGAAAGTGAGTCTCTGGCTTACTATCTAACAATAAAACCCTTTTATTAACATTTGTTGATAGACATTTAGCAAATGGGATCTTAATAGGCTTCTGTGAAAATGTGAAATTTGAAGCTCCCAAGGGAGCTCCCTCTCTCTCTTCAAATGCAGGTTATGAGGCATATGTGTAAATTGGGTCATAGCCCTCTGCTTGGTTATATGTGGAAATTCAAAGTTTTCTGCAGTGAATGTGTATAAAATAAGCTTGTTCCATATCTTGACTTAACTTTGCCCTTCTGTTTACTTTTCTACCCCTGACCTTCCCGTGGATTCTCTGCTTTGTGTTGTCCATATATGGCTTTATGTATTTGCTTTAAAATCAAGTGCTCAATGTCTTTTAATGTCTGCTTATAAATACTATTTTCCCCTCTGCTCTGTGATAACCTTGAAAAAATAGGTAGAAAAATAAGTGTTAGTACCTAGTTGTATTACTCCTTATTGAAAAACGTTTTTGCAAGTTTGCGGTCTTTTTGAGGAAAACATTTAACTTTATTTTTCTGTGAGACAGAATTTAACCATAGCCTTTAAAACATAGTAATATGCCTAATGGGAAAGAATTGTGTGGGAAATATTCACCATCCATTTAGTTCTAATGAGCAGTAATGATGATGTGTTTTCTTGTTAAAGCTAATGAATGTAAAAAGTGTTTCCATTTTTTGAAAGGCAAAATTGAGAATTGCTATAACTAAGCAGAATAGCCAGGAAAGAAAGAATGACAGGCAACAAATAAATAGCAGAAAGACCAACAAATCTTTAAACCCTCAACTCAGTAAGAAATGAAAAAACATGTTACCAAATCTGCATTTTTTTTTGCAGACATTTAAATCTGACAGTTTCTTACAACTAGCACGTTTATTTTTAAGAAACTTTGTTTCTAGACCTTTGAAATAACTTGAGTGATAGGCTTCTGACTACTGTATTTGGTACTAATATAAAAGTTTTAGCAGCATTACTCATAACAGCCAAAAAGTGGAAATAACCCAAATGTCCATCAGCTGAGAAATGGGTGAATAAAATGTGGTATATCTGTACAATGGAATATTATTTGGCAATAGGAAGAAATATATGTTGCAACATGATGAGCCTTCAAAATACTATGCTAAATGAGATAAACCAGTCACAAAAGACTACATACTGTTTGATTTTGTTTGTATGAAATATCCAGTATAGGCAAATTCATAGAGAAAATAGGTTAATGGTTGTCTAGGGCTGAGGGAGAGAAGATTTTGGGAAATGGAGAGTGACTGCTAATGAGTGCAGGACTTCTCTTTGGGATAATAAAAGTGTTCCAATATTGATTGTGGCAAAGGTACAACTCTGTGTGTGCATATACTAAAAACCACTGAATTATATGCTTTAAATAAGTGAATTAGATAGCAGGTGTGTTATACTTAAATAAAGCTGTTTGAGGAATGCCTGCGTGGCTCAGTCAGTCAAGCGTCCAACTTCAGCTCAGGTCATGATCTTGCACTGTGTGAGTTTGAGCCCCACATTGGGCTTTGTCAGAGCCCAGAACCTGCTTTGGATTCTGTGTCTCCCTCTCTCTCTGCTCCTTCCCTGTTCACACTCTGTCTCTCAAAAATAAACAAACATTAAAAACATTTTTAAGTAAAGCTGTTTGATCTACATATCCATTTATCTGTATCTCAATAGAGTGATAACTTGAATACTGAAAAATGTGAAAATGCATGTTAGGGGAGGTACAAGGCCAAAGACTATATTGTACAGAATATGTCTAATTAGAGCTATTCCTTAAAACTTCACAATACGAACAGAAGGATTTGGACCTCCCCGCACCTGCACCCCCGCAAGGTAAAAATACTCTATATCTTATGGTCATATTATTAATATTTAATTCCTATTTTATCTCTTTCTGGAGAAACTTTGGAATGACTCTGATGGAGCTCATTCTCTTTTTTTTCTTTTTTTAAGAGAGAGCACGTGCAAGTTGGGAAGCTGAGGAGAGGGGCAGAGGGAGAGAGAGAATCTTAAGCAGGTTCCATGCTCAGCCCGGAACGTGGGTTCAATCCCACAACACTAAGATTGTGACCTGAGCCAAAATCAACAGTTGGATGCTGAACCGTCTGAGTCACCCAGGCACCCCGACAGAGCTCATTCTATATTGACTTGAGGTCTCAGAGGCTAGCACAGTTATAGCTGATGAGTCCAGTGGACACCCGGGCTGGCTGTGTTCCCAAGGCTATAGTTCGGTTAGGGCAAATGGCATGAGGACAATGCAGCCAGTGTATCAGGCACAAAGAGGTTTTTCTTCCTGATTGATCACAGGTGTCTTCTTGTCCTAGTCCCATCTCTCTTTCTTTGGACAACAGAAGGACAAGTTCTCAGCCATAACTGTTGGGATTCTTTTCTCTCCATCTCCCACTGCCCCAGGGTATGACAGTAGGCTAAGCTTTTGCTCCAAAGTCGCCCTCTTTTATCTGTTTTCCTTCTTCATTCCTGTTAGGTTTCCAAGGCTTGGACCTAAAAGTTGTGCCTGGTGAGCCTTTCTGATTTGTTCACGCTTAAGAGGCACACATAGTAGAGCTAAGAACATGGCTACTTTCTTTGTCTCATTGCTTGCCTAAGTGATCTCCAAGTGAGTCAGTGAACCCTTAAGTCCGACTCTAACCATCTACTTGGTTAGTGGGGTGGGTAGGCTGTGTGGACAGGAAAACCTTTTGAACCTCTTACAAAGTTACATTTGAAATACTGTTGTCCACAGTACAGAATGGAAGTCTGCTTGGGAGCTAGTGAAAAGATTCTCACCTTCAACAAAACAAAACAAAACAAAAAAGCAAACAACAGCAAACCTACATTTCATTCCAAGCTAGGTCAATTTCTTTGTTTCCTTTTCCTATCAAAGAGTAATCTACTTATGAGATCATCTCTTTACCTTGATTTCTCCATAGCCCTTTCAATTTAGCTCTTGTTTCCACTGATTTGCCAGATCTGTTACCAGAAATAACATTCTTAAAGATTGGAGATCTCCTTCATACCAAGACCCTTATTCCTCATTGTGTTTGACTTCATTGTTAAGACTCCTGACCACTTCCTTCTCAGAATTTTCTCTTCCTTTGCCTGGAACTCAACTATCGCTTATTGGCTTCAACAACATTTTCTCACACTGAAGTATCCAGGTTTACTTCTTTTTTTTATTTTTTATTTTATTTTTTTTTAAATTTTTTTTAACGTTTTATTTATTTTTGAGACAGAGAGAGACAGAGCATGAACGGGGAAGGGGCAGAGAGAGAGGGAGACACAGAATCAGAAGCAGGCTCTAGGCTCTGAGCCATCAGCCCAGAGCCTGACGCAGGGCTCAAACTCACGGACCGCGAGATCGTGACCTGAGCCGAAGTCGGACGCTTAACCGACTGAGCCACCCAGGCGCCCCTCCAGGTTTACTTCTTACCTTTCAGCTGATGCATCTTTGTTTCCTGCAATGCACTGCATATTTCTCTTATCCCCTAATTGGAGCATTTTTTCAAGACTCTATATGTTGGTAAATGACCAACTGTATTGTGTTTATATTTAGAACTTGTGGCCCAGGGTAGTAGGTGTGTCCAAGAAGTTAAAGGTACAGGCACAAAATGCATATTGGTGTCAAGTTGGATGCTTCTGCCATTGAATGTGATGTTGGAATCAGTATAAAAATCATTTAATAAGGCTTTTCAAGAAGTCAGTAGTGCAAAGCTTTTCAGTTCTACAGTACCTTAACCCAGGGTTCTCTAGACTTCAGAGAACTCAGAATTATTAAGGATAATGGTTCAAGTAGATTTCTGTACCCATTCCAAACCTGTGATTCATACTTTCTTTAAGTGGGTCCCGGGAATCTGCATCTAAAAAAAAAAAACAAAAAAAAAATCCAAGTGATTCTGATTCAGTTGGTCCAGCCGTCATTCCTGGAGGAGACAATGCGATAATACCCTTTCCTTTAGTTGTATGCTACTTTCCTAGAGAATAAGGCAGAACTAATGGTAATTTGCAAAACATTGTAGAAGTGGTTGAGGACCTGGAAATATATCTTTTTCTGAAATAATAGTACTCACCACCTTATATTTTTTCATCCTCACCTTGGGAACAAATATATTCATTGCCATTCCTTTAAAAAACATTTTTTTTAGTTTATTTTTTGAGAGAGAGTGCGAGCAGGGGAGGGGCAGAGAGAAGGAGACAGAGAATCCTGAGCAGGCTCCATGCTGTCAGCACAGAGCCCTGTACACTGTGAGATCATGACCTGAGTTGAAGTCGGATGCTTAACTGACTGAGCCACCCAGGCACCCCTCACTGCCATGCTTTATGGTAAAGATCTAAAAGAACCAGGCATACCAATTATCACTATCAGTTTATTTCCACCTTCACAGGAGTTTCAGAATCATCTGTAAGAGGCATGGAATCCAGAAGCACCTGAGGGAATTAGCAACAGGAAATATATAGTAAGTAGGTTAGTTAATGAGGTTATGTAGTATTAGGTGTTTCGTATTAAGATATTTCACTACACATACATTTTGGAGGAAACGTGTTTCTTCTAATATTTTGACTTGATTTAGTTTTATGTCATACATTGCCGGCTATTCACAAGCTTTCTCAGTGCTCTTCTTTCTGGGTGGGGTGGCGGGGGGATGTCCCACAGAATTATGTGAATAGCGACCCAGCCCCAGCTTGGTGTCACAAGCCCTGAAGGACTAGTTTATAGCTGCGGGAGCTAGTTTTCTTGTCTAGGCCCTTTAGCCTCACAAATAAAAAGAATCCAGAAAAAACAGGATTCTTTTTTTTATAGCAACTTCTTTGGGAGGTAGAATCTTTAGCTCAGAAGTCAAGCTGCCTGTGGCTCACATCGGCTTTGGGAGAGATCACTTTCTCACATGATGTCTCATTGATGTGGTTGTCACTTTATTTTGTTACAAGAGATCTTGGTTGCTGTGTGAGGTCACTAAGATTAATAATGTAGGAGTGGTTTTTAGTTCAGAGGAGCAACTTGTCAATAGCTTGTATTTTAAAATGTTGTACTAGAAAAAAGTATATTGTATTCATAGAGTATGTGTTTTATTATTAGTGATTTGAATGTATCCGTGAGCGTTTTGATATACCCTAATTATTTCTGGTACTGTGGGTTCCATTTGCTATGAGGTGACAGTGTGGATGTTGGGATGCAAAATTGTGAGTAAGGAGGCATCAGATATAATTAGGGTGATTGGATTTCAGCTCTAGTGGGTAAAATTTAAACTTTCCCCCACTGTCCTTTATCTTTTAAAGTGAAAGACTTTGAAATATACTCTAATGTTGTGTCCCTAGACTCAGTGTTTAGGACTTCCCTTCAGAGTGTTAACTAAACACTCTATATCACCTAGGGGCAAAGTCAACACAAACTGCTTAATCAGAATAGTTTGGCTAAACTCACACAAGATTATCTTTTTAGATGTTGCAGAACTCTTTGTGATTCTTTATAGAGTATTGAGGGCTGCTTAGATGTGCTTCCAGTGCCAGAGATGAACTTATGACTTCCTCCCTGGTAATCCTGAAACCATACCATGACTGGCCTGTCTATGGTAGTTGCAAGCTGACAACCAAAGGTAATGCTTTTGTACCTTGGATACTGGTAAGCTTTGGCAGCAATCAATCTCCATCTCTCCTAAGGGAGTTAGCATATCAAACTAATTTTGAGGAAAGGAGAGTTGAATGATGGGTATGAGTCAGAATGGGGACCAGAGCACCTGGGTGGCTCAGTTGGTTAAGTGTCCGACTTCAGCTCAGGTCATGATCTCACGGTTCGTGAGTTCGAGCCCCATGTCAGGCTCTGTGCTGACAGCTCAGAGCCTGGAGCCTGCTTCAGATTCTGTGTTTCCCTCTCTCTCTCTCTGCCCCTCCCCTGTTCATGCTCTCTCTCTCTCTCTCTCTCTCTCAAGAATAAATAAACATTAAAAATTAAAAAAATAAGAAAGGCCAAGAATCTCAATGTTGCTTCGTTTCCCCATTCGCTAGAACTGAGGAGTGCACTTTGTCTTTTAACAGTGTCCTTTTTCATAATCATGTGATGGGAATTTCTTACATGTCAGAGAAATTACTTTGAGCTCCCGAGAGAGATAATGGTAGAAGGCCTTGGTGTGGTATTCAAGATGTAGTCCATGGATCAGCAGCATCTGGAAGCTGGTTAACTCTGTAAACCTGGGCCTCATCCCAGACCTATTGAATAAGAACCTTTATTTTAACAAGATCCCTAGGTGATTTGGATACCTTTTAATTTGAGAAGCACTGACACAGGGAATTACAGCTATTTATTTTTACCTGTCATGACCCTGCAATTTTCCAAGCTTTTCTGGTTGTTAAAATGGCTGTGAATTTGCCAAAAATTACCAGAACTACAACATACTGGTGTGAGGGAGGTGTTTATATGTGGGGGTTGTAGCCTTCCATGCAGAAGCCATATAACACCCAACATAAACAGTTCTGATGATACTGCGCTTCATCTAGGAACCTGAAGGATAATGTCATGTTTTTGATATCTGACTGTCTTACTCTACTTGGATAGAGACATCAAGAAGGTGGAAAACAGATCACTGCTCTCCATCTGTAAAATAAGCACCTTTACTATAAAGAGCAAATAGTCGATTTTAGAAACACAAAAGATAATTAAAATTTTTAAATTTGAGCATAGTTGACACATAAAAAAGATAAGTTTTAAAGTTTACTTAAAAAAGGTTTTAGTGTTTATTCTTGAAGGAGAAACAGACAGAAAATGTGTGGGGGAGGGGCAGAGAGAGAGAGGGAGACAGAATCCAAAGCAGGCTCCAGACTCATAGCTGCCAGCACAGAGCACAACATGGGCTTTATTTACTTATTTATTTGATTGAAAGAGAGACCGACAGACAGACAAGGGCAGAGAGAGAGGGGGGGATGTGCTGACAGTAGAGAGCCCAACGTGGGGCTAGAACTCATGAACTGTGAGATCATGACCTAAGCTGAAGGCAGATGCTTAACCAACTGAGCCACCTAGGCACCCCAAAAAGTATAATTTTTTAATGTTCATTTACTTTTGAGACAGAGAGAGACAGAGCATGAGTGGGGGAGGGCCAAAGGGAGAGGGAGACACAGAATCCAAAGCAGGCTCCAGGCTCCGAGCTGTCAGACTCAGGCTCTGAGTGCTCAGTTCTAGCAGGTTCTAGAACCCAATGCAGGGGCTCGAACCCATGAACCATGAGATCATGTCCTGAGTCAAATTCGTATGCTTAACTGTCTGAGCCATCCTGGTGCTCTATCCCTAAAAGGATAATTTTTAAACAGAGTTTTGGGTTTCTTTGCCTGAAGTTTGTAGATTTTGGGGGAAAAGATCTTTGTCTAAGTATGCCTGATACACATGTCTATTCTAATACATGATGTTGAAAGGAGTTAAATGAATGTAAAAAATGCAGACACTAGGTGTGGAGTAAAGTTTCCTTTAAGGTAGGGTTGTGACAGGGTCTCTCTGGAGGCATCAGGAGTGTCACATGACCATTGGTGAGGAAATAGCACACCTGCAGTTGGGGCTTACAGTTGTCCAACTCTTGGGGTAAAGGGAGCCCCATGGGTTTGGCTGAAGCTACCTCCTAGATTGCTTTTCTACTAGCACCTCCTTTTGCTTTCTGTTCAGTGAAGAGTGAAGTGACCCAGGAAGAGTCACATAGGCATTGAAGCCTGGAATTCTTATTTTGTTTTTTTGCTGCTGAACTTTGGGGAGCGTAGCATTTCTTTTTTGGGTGCTCTAGGCATCTGGCTCCTGCTGATGCATACACCACAGGGTCAGGTCAGGTCTGTGCTGCTGCAGGTCCTTTCTCCTGCACTGTAAGAAGATGACATTTAACATCAGAATGCCATACACATGTCACTCAAAGGCCATTCTGCAGCTTCTGGAGCACAAGGAATCACTGAGTTTGCCATGGTTGCAAATATTTGAAAAGTCAAATGCATATATGAAACAGTTTGTTAGGCTGTTGTTGGAGGAAAACAAGAACAAATTGAAATTAGTTGTTTGGGAGGAATATTTTGGCATGGTTTGTCTGAAGTTGGGTAAACATAATTTGTCCGTGTATCCATCTGGGCACACAGTAGCAGTCCTTCTGCTCACAGAAGGAATCTGTACACATCAGACAAGTTACTAGTCTGAATGTTCAGGATGTGGTTAGACTGTTACCATGTGTGTATTTGTTTGTATACACTCTTACATATTCTTTATGTAGTATTGAAGGCAGAGCTTCTCCTGGGCTACCTTGGTTTCTTTGGTAGCTTCCCTTTAGTCTGCTCTGGCAGGACCTTCTGCTTCTTCCACGGGCAGTACCTGTGTCGGGCTGATGGGTGTTCTGCTTCTTCTCTGTCTAGCCTGGACACTTCCACAGCCATGGTATTCTAGGGCTTCAAATCTGACCTAGGGTAAATCTTATGGCCTGGACTGTTCACCCAGAGTCTCCCCTGGAGAGTGTGTCTGCAGAGTAAATTGACACCTTAGAATTTTTCACTAAGCCTGCAGTTCCTACCAGGTGAGTGCAGCTATTTCTTTTCTCCCCTTCAGTTTGCTGTATCATTACTCATCAACCCATGGCAAAGTGAATTTTGCCATTAGAAGTATCAGTTTGTGTACTTCAGAGAACAAGGTGGTTTTATTTGACTTTGTATTCTCTCACTAGCTTTTGTGGAGAGAAAAAAATTCTGTGTCCCATAAACTAAAATGATAGCATTATAATGTCGCACCATGACCTGATTTGATTAACAATTACGGGCCAATCTGTGAATAAACCCTTCTTGACATCCTTTCTCTGCCTTTTGGCTGTTGATTGACTACCATGCTTTTCTTACTTTCCAAAGCAGACCCCATACTTTGCTGTCTGAAGCATCATAAGCATGAGATGCGGTGAGAGTCACTATCATCTCTCATTCTCACTGCCTTTTTTCTTGCTTCTGGCATTTCCCAGTGAGCAGTGGACCTATGTGAAAGCTGGAATTCACGGTGACGACTGTCTGCACATTGACCTTAAGTGTATGCTTGTGGTTTATGAAATTGGTTGGCCAAGGACTGCCTCTTGAAAATTTTCTTCCTACAAAATTTATTTCAAAGAAACCTACTACTGGATCTATTCTTCAGTAATACGCTGGGGAATTTGCTTTGATATTTTTAAACATAGGAAAAGCGCTACATATGTGATCAAATAGATCAACTGGAGTTGGAATGATGAACATAATTTCCTCTCACATTTTCGATGGCATGTAGGTCAGCCTTCCTGGAGTCTGTTTTGGATTGAAGTGGGATGTCAAGGTCAGGCGATACCCAGCCAGGGCTGTCTTTGAGTGCAGCGTACAGTTGGAAGGGCTAAGGCAAGAAGGGGAAGAAGATATAGGGGCAGTGCATTTATTTCTGGGTTTCCAGTTAGCTATGCCAGGAAGGACAAGGTAGCTGAACTCTGGGAAAGCTCCAGAACCTTGCTGCAGGGGGTGCATTTGGAGAGGAACAAGAGAATTTAATGAAAGTCAGAAAATGTGAGCCAGAGAGATGAGGTACAAGTGAATCAAAGCCTTGTTCAGCAATATCTGACAGCGGTTTCCTCTTGGGTATGAGGCTTGGGGGGGGGCGGGGGGGGATTGTGGTCATTTTTAATGTTATGCTAAACAGTCTGGGGAAACTGCGAGTCCTCTGGAGTTGTTTGCAAAGCCCTAGGTCTATCTCTTAGAAATTCTGATTCAGTAGGTCTGAGGTGGAGTCTTGGAATCTGTATGTTTACAAGTGCTCCATGTGAGTTTTATGATTGGGTAATTTTGGGAAACACCCTGCTGCTAGACTATATTTATTTTGTTGGATGGAACTCTTGTGTTGGCTGGCTCCCTAGGGGTCCAGTGAGTGATGCATAGTGAATCACTGAATCATAGTAGTGTTAAATCCATGGATGTAATAATTCCACTGATGCTTTCTAAAGAGGTCATTTCAATGTGTCCTTCAATGAATTCTCCTAGAACAGTTTTTCAGCCCACTTGAAATTTCGTAGATGAACTTGGTCTGATTAAACACAGGAAGCATGGCTTCTCTGAACTCATTGCCTCTTCATCTTCCAAAATGGCTTTCAGAATATTGATATACATATGTTAGCAACTCACAGAGTGACTATTATCTGTGAAATGAAATAGGAATTATAGGCTTTGGGATTTGTATTATAGACATAAACCTTTTAAAAATGTGTAGCCTAAAATAATGTATGCCATGATGAAAAGAAAATGGAAAATGAAACTTTTAGATTCTTGTACACTGTTGGTGGATAACTTGTGCATGGTGGGAACTTGGGAAACACTGGAGGATTTCCCATACACACTGGTAAGTGGAAATGTTGTGGTTCAGTACAATGTTTATGTCTTAGTTAGGACTAGCTGGCTATGCAGGTGTTTGAAGGAAACTTCTAGCCTTAGCAGAAAGAGGGGCTTATTATAAGTGTGTAGGGGTTGGGAGACCCAAGAACAAGAGAGCAGCTGGGCCTTAAAGAGATAAGAGAACTAGGGAATAGAGAGGAAGCCAGCACAGACCTGAGGGATGCTTGTGTTCCATCTCCTCTGCTTTTGTGTGCATATCGGACACTTTCTTATCTGTGTACAGACCTGATTTCTCTGCACCACCATCCAGTTGACTGAAAAATGTCTACCCAGTAACACCCAACTTGATACGTTACAGTTCTAGCCTCATGGAGACATTGCCTTGGGCATTCTCATGGTTCTTATTACAAACCCACAGGAGGGGAGATCTGATTGGCCTGTTTTGAGTCAGTGTATATCCCTGGGTTCGTGGTAAACACAAAACTGTCAGAGTCCATGTTTCTGGAGGTGTGGAATGGAACGTGGAGATGTGATCCATGGGAAAGGAGGATTCTTGTGAGCTGATCCGCTTACCCCACAATACAGCTATTACGATATATATCGTTGAAGACTTTTGTTGTTATTTTTTTCAGTGAGGCTAGACTGTATTGCTTCATTAAGGTATTAGCATGGTTGCAGTGTTTTATCAACGCGATGCTGTTGCTGCTTCTGTGCTTTCGCATATGCTTAACTGATTTAGTCATTCCATTTAGTCCACCCTTCTTCACCCAACCTTTATTCATGTTCAAGTTTCAGATTAAATGACTCTTTTCAGGAGAAGAACTCATCGGTCAGTTTTCCTTGTTTCTTTATCTACCCCTCCCCTTCCCCAGTCCATTATCAGATTAAGTTTTTTGGCCTGAAGGAGGGAAGGAAAGAGAATTTAGAAAATGTGTGTATCCTTGAAAGTAAGCCCTAGGCCCTGTACCCCTTACCTAATTTATACAAGTTTCTGTGCTAATTCCTATAAGTAATTAAATAGAACTGGAACAGATACACAATTAGTATAATACAATGCAAGGTAAAAGTTCCAGAAGAATAGCATAGGGTGACAATAACGTTAGGATATGGGGTCATAAAAGACTTTATGAAGGAGATTTCACTTGACACTGGCTATGAAATATAGGTTGAATTTCTGGAGGATGAGATGGCGTTGGGGAGGGGATTCTAGGTACAGAGGTCAGAGTAAATAGGAACATGGATATAGCAAAATTCACGGTGTGCAAAACTCATTTCACCAGAACAGAGGGCAAAGTGCATTAGGAGGTTAATCTACAGAGCATCACCTAGCTCATATCCTCTGATGGGCAGAGTGAAGAAATTATGCTGAATTCCATTGACATTGGAGAACAATCGACAGAGTTTGGACAGAGAAATTATATCATTAGAATGTAAGCTCCATGAGATAAAAAACGTGTGTCTTTTTCTTTGAATCATTAGGGTCTAATGTAGCATGTGATGCGGAAAATGTGTGCTTAACAAATATTTGTGACTCAGCAAAGGATCAAAACTCTATTTCCGGAACATTAATCTAGCACTACCATATAGAGTGAATTACAGGGGAATATAGGAGTTGTGAAGCCAATTTGGAGGTGAATATAGTAATTCAGATGAGAATTAATGAAAGCTTTTCAGAACAGGAAGGGTGAAAGCTGACTAGAAGACACTGTAAAGTAGCATCTGCAAGGACAGGTAGACACAAGCAAGAGAGGGAAGAGGCCCTTTGCGTCAAGGGACTAGATTCCCAAGAGAATGCAGACCAAACAAGACCTACAAATTACTGTTTTATGAGAGAAAAATATGAAATACTTAGTTCCCCTTGCTTTTTAAATTGGGAACATTAAACCCAAATCAATCAGAAGATGTATATTTATTTCAAGATCGGTTTCTCTTCCATCCCTGTGTCATACAAAGAGGCTCACTATTGATATTGCATATATGTTGGCAGGCCTGAGCTTTATCCTAAAATTTTTTCTTTATTTTTTTAATCTTTTTTTTTAATGTCTCTTCATTTTTTGAGAGAGAGAGAGCGAGCGAGTGAGCTCAAGTGGGACAGGGGCAGAGAGAGAGGGAGACACCAAATCCGAAGCAGGCTCCGGGCTCCGAGCTGTCAGCACAGAGCCCGACGTGGGGCTCGAACTCACAAACCACGAGATCATGACCTGAGCCGAAGTCGGATGCTCAACTGACTGAGCCACCCAGGTGCCCTTATCCTAAAATTCTATTTGTAATTTCCCCCTCCTGTTTTGACTAAAGTGAAATAGGGAGAGAGGATCGTAGAGGCTCAGGTAGTACACAGTTGTAAAGAAAAAAAAAACAACCTGTCAGTTAACAAACCTTCCTGTGAGCAGAAGGAAATTAAAAGTTAGAACTGGCCTAGAGTTTCCTTTCTCAAAAGAAAAAAAAAAGTTTGTGAAAAAATTAGTAAGGAAACAACCACCATGTTTGTGAAGGGTATAGCTTATATACTTCCTAAAGATAACCTTCATGAACTTTGCACTGTAGCGCTCTTATTTTCCCCATCGTAAAATCCTGTTCATGTTAACGTGCTGTGATTTATCTTCTTCCAAAGTCTCTTGTGCTTAGAAAAGAAGAGCTAAATTAGCCAGGAAAGCACTCATTATAGACTATATCATGAGCCCTTTGCAAGGTACTGATGATGTGGTATCTTTTAAGTTGTTTATGTTTCCTGTGTTTGAGGAATTTATAATCCTGATTGGGGAACCAGGTCATCGGTGTGTGTGTATACACACACACACACACACACACACACACACACACACACAACAAAGCATATGCTAAATGCCAACTAAGCCTGATTTCATAGTGTTTGTTTCATAAATGGATCAAAACCACCAGTCAGGTACACTGCACCACTTAAGTGGATTTAATTTATCATTTCCTTCTCCTTAAGGAAAACACTTAAGGATTTCCTAAAGATCTCATGGAGAGAGAAAATCATGTTTGACAAATTGAATAGAATACAATTATTAATAGCTTACAGTTGCTATAAATTGATCTCAAATGCTTGGTACTTGAATAATGAAACAGGTTCTTTGATTTATGTTGTAACTCCATTGCCAAGTGTTTCCATAGTTAGTGTTCTTTGTGCAAGGTCCCCAAGCTGGTTTGTTAGATAGTCTCAAATTGCCCATTTTCTCAGATTGCATATTTGCAGTCTTTAGCACTGGGAAGAATTTAGTAGTTGTGGTAAGAATTCATAGTGATCTTTTAAAACATTCAAAACAGGGAAGGTAGAGTGATTAAAATATAGTACTTTCTTTGGAAATGAGTACAATAAGACCTAATTTAAACACACACATCTTCAGGAGAAAATTGCAGTTATTCATCTCTCTGGTAATTCAGAGAAGGCTTCTGCAGCATTTTGTCTCTGATAAAAAAGTATCTTGAACTGACTGTTGCGGCTAAATATTGTATATGCTGAAATATAGTTGCACATCAAAATATCAAATCTGGCTATTATGCACATAATTAAAGTTAGTGTAACATATATGGGGCATCTAAAAAGAATAGTACTCACTGAGTATTTTATTTACATCATCTTGATAATTCTATGGGTGAGTGTTCTGAAGCTCAAAGAGATTAAGTAATTTGCTTCTGGCCTGGAAGCTTATACATGGGATCTAAAATTGTACCCTGATGCATCTGACATTAACCATTACCACATATTTTCAGATTCCTGGCATTGTCATAGTCTGCCTTTGGCCTGAACTTCACAACAGCCATGTTTAAAATGGGGATTGGAGTAGAATTTCCCTAAATCACAGATATAGTTCAAGTGAGTGATAAAAGTGAGCATATGTGTGTGTGCACAAACACACACTCATGACACAGTGCTAAGGGACACAGTGTTGGAAGTTTTTACTATGCACTCACTTTTAAGATGAAAGGAAGGCTGGAAACCAAAATTTTATTAGGCTCTTATGCCTAACCAGTTACTTTTTCATCTCTTCAGCCTTGTGCACTTATGATGTCCTGACCTACCTGGCTTCATGCACTGTGGATTTCATCCAGTGAGATTCTTGTTATTCCTTACTTGCTGATTCTTTTCCTTTTGCTTGCTCTGATTGTTGAAGCACTCAAATTTTTTTAAATTTTAGAGAGCGTTGCGAGCTGGGGAGAGGGGCAGAGGGAGAAAGAGAATCCCAAGCAGGCTCCATGCTCAGTGCAGAGCCCAACACAGGGCTCAGTCCCATGACCCCTGGGATCATGACCTGAATCAAAATCAAGAGTCACATGCTCAACCAACTGAGCCACCTAGGTGCCCCGAACTGATCACCTTTTTAAAGGAAAGCTGGCATGTCTTGTATCTCCTGGGATCTTGTATTGACAAGGAGTGGTCAGTTCCACATTATGCATACACTTATAACCTTTGTAATAGTTTTACATAGGGTTTTTTCTTTCTTATTTTACATATAAGAATGGACTCCTGGGTAACGAGTTTCTTTGTGGGGTGATGAAAATCTTCTAAAATTGATTATAGTGATGGTTGCACAATCTTGTGCAATACACCACAAACCATTCAATTGTATACTTTAAATGGGTGAATTTTATCAGGTGAATTATTTCTCAGTGAAGTTGTATTAAAAAGTTGTTGGATTCTTGCCTGTCTTATCAACTAGGGTATATGTAACTTCCTTGAAGAGCAGGTTCTAGGTCTGTCTTTGCCAAATACTCATGATCTCTTACAAAATCTGGCACATAGTGGGGGCCTGGCTGGCTCATTTGGTAGAACGTGTGTCTCTTGATCTCTGGGTTGTGGCTCCAAGCCCCATGTTGGGTGTAGAGATTACTTAAAAATAAAATCTTTTTTAAAAAACCAACTAGCACATAGATGGTCACCAAATGTTGAAGAATGAACGAATCGCCAAGTAAGTGCTCTGTAATGTCCAGGACAATTCTCAAATGATGTGACTCACCATGTAGGAATCACTTCAGTTACAGCCGTGCTTCAATTCCATGTAAATACTGGGCTTCCAGTTTTTGTCTTAATTGAACACTCAAAAACGTTTGAAAATTGCTGGCCTGGAATACTGAGTTTTATTCCTAAATATGATTTACTCCTCCTTCAGTGCTTGGGATGCTGATGATGACGTAATGATGATAGCTAATTGAGTACTTTCTATTCAAAACATTTTAAATATATACTAACTTATGTAATCCTCACAACAATTTGGGATAGGTTCTGTTGTTATTCCCATTTTTCAGATGAGAAAATTGAGGAAAAGTAACCTGCATGAGGTAGTAAATGGTAGAGCCAAAGTTCAGTGTGGCTCTGAAATCTGCACTATTTTTGTTAATAGATTTTAGTTTTTGGAGCAGTTTCAGTTGACAACAAAATTGAGTGGAAGGCACAGAGTTCCCATGTTCCATCTCCCCCACTGCATATGCACAGCCTACCCCAATATGGGCATCCCCCAGCAGAGTTGGGCCATTTGTTACAATGATGAAACTCTGTTGACACATCACAGTCACCCAAAGTCCATAGATGACATCAGGGTTCACTCTTGGTGTTGTAGATTCTATGGGTTTGGACAAATCTCTAATGACATGTATCCATCATTGTAGTATCATACAGAGTAGTTTCATTACTGTGAATCTCCAATGTGCTCCACCTAAAAACCCAAGCTTTGAACTAGTGCACTAGGTTTTCCCTTAATGTTTATTTCTACACTGCCTTCCC
The DNA here is from genome assembly GCF_007474595.2 of Lynx canadensis. Lineage (NCBI taxonomy): Eukaryota > Metazoa > Chordata > Mammalia > Carnivora > Felidae > Lynx > Lynx canadensis. Next base: position 59,195,248 of record NC_044308.2, read on the forward strand.
TGTTTTCCCCTCTGAACTCACAGCATATGTTGACTGAACTGCTCTTTAATTTTTATCTTACATTGTTTTTAACTGGTATGCTGTTGAGATTTCTGTGAATCCTACTTATTCTCCTTGATTCTAAAACCTATGAGGGTAGGGACTAGCTCTGTCTCTTTCTAACCCTGACCCTGTGTTGCCTCTTGTATTATCAAGACCATGAATGGTGATACTGTGTTGTGAATGGAAATCCTCTCCATAGTAGTGCTCTGTTAAGGCCAGTTCCCCTTTCACAGTGTGAATGTTTTCATAAAATATATAATTATTGTTTTTTTAAAGACAGATGCATCCTTCTCACTCATCCGTAACAGTTCTACCCTTGAAATATCTCCATGGAAGTGTTCCATCAATAGGCCAATCCCCTTTTTAAAAACTGTGGTAAAATACACAGAACATAAAATTTACCATTGTAATTGTTTTAAAACAGAAAATTCAGAGGTATTAAGTATATTTACCATGTTGTTGAACCATCACCACTATCAAGTCCCAGAACATTTTAATCACTGTAAAAGAAAGTGCCACAACTATTGAGGAATCATTTCCTATTCCTCTATCATATCCACAACCCAAGGGAACCACTAATCTGCCTTCTGTCTCTATGTATGTCCCTATTCTGGGTATTTTATATAAATGAAATCATGTAATATGTGGTCTTTGGTGTTGGCATCTTTTACTTAGCATGAATTTTTCAAGGTTCGTCCATGTTGTAGCATGTATCCGTACTTCATTCTTTTAATAGATGACTAATATTCTGCTGTATGACTATACCATATTTTGTTTTTCCATTTTTCTCTTGATAGACATTTGGGTTGTCTCCACATTTTGGCTATTGTAAATAAAGCTTCTCTGAGCATTGATGTACAAGTATTTGTTTGATACCTGTTTTTAGTTCTTTTGCATGTATCTCTAGGAGTGGAATTACTGTGTCATGGAATTTTTTATTTAGCTTATTGAGTAACCTCCAATATCCCTTTTATAATGTTATATTGTAAAGCACATACAGATAGTAATTACTACTTGTATTGAAATTAAACACCTCCCTTTCTTGTTTTCCTATAGCTAACTGGTCATCAGGCTCTTCAGTTCTGCCTTCTAAGCCCTTTTTTTCAACTTCCACTTAAATCATCAGACTCTTAGTATATCTTAACCTAACTAATTGCTAATTATGTGACTTGAGCAAGTTATTTAACCCGAGTCTCAGTTTCTTTATTGATCAAAATATGGAATAATCTCAGTGTGGAGTTGTTATAATAATTGAGGTAATATGTATAAAGCTCTTAGTTCTGTGATGGTACATAAGAACTCAATAAATCTAGTTATTATTAATAGTCTTCTAACCTGTCTCTCTTCCCCAGGTTTGGTTTCCTCAAATCCATTAGCCATACTGCTGCCAGAAAAATTTTTCTAAAATACAAATTTGATCATGTTGCTTCTCTACATTTCTTTTCAGCTTCATTGAGGTATAATTGACAACTACTACTTTACATCCTCTTATAACTCTATGCCTACCAGATAAAGTCCAAACTCCTTAGGTTGATTCAAGACCCTCTTCCTTGGCTTCTCATGTCGTATGTAGCCCCTTATATTTTCAAGACCAATATCTGCATCAGGTCATTTGTTTACTCTATGGTTTTTTTTTTAATTTTCTATTTTGGCCCCTCAAGAGTTCCCTCTTTTCTTGAAAATTTAGCTATGTATTTAAAAGGATGTTTGTATATTGCACTCTGGGTTTGAGTTCTGCTGGGAAAGGCTTTTCAGGTTATTTCGTCCACCCCATTACCACTAATTAATGTATATTAATGAATTAATTAATGAACATTCTTTAGGCTACAATGTTTATTTGGAGTACTTGTTCACTTTTAAAAACTCACAACAAACTGATAGTTACATTTGTTAAATAAGAATCTATATAAATGCCAGCTGCTGAGTGAAGGTTGTGCATATGGGAACATTTCCCAGTGGCCATATTAGATTTCCATGGGTAATTACTTTGTGCTCAGATCACAGGCATTTATGTACCCTTATACCTGGCTGTGGTTTACGCATGCTGCTTCCCCAGATTGTGTACTATCATCACAATCTTTGAGAAGAATCATAAATAAAATTCCCATGGTGATGATTGTCTCTGAGTTTTATAATTCAGGGAAGTATTCTTAGAGTTGCTGTTGGTTATTCACTAGAGACCTAACAAGTAAATGAATGTCTTACATTTCTATAGTTCTTATATTAAAAAAATATTTTCTAACATTTGTTTATTTATTTATTTATTTATTTTGAGAGAGAGGTGGGGAAGGGGCAGAGAGAGAGGAGAGAGAGAATCCCAAGCAGGCTCTGTGCTGTTAGCACAGATGTAGGGCTCAATCCCAGGAACCATGAGATCATGACCTGAGCTGAAATCGAGTGTTGGACTCTCAACTGACTGAACCACTCAGGCACCTCTCTATAGTTCCTTTAAAAAACAACTTTATTGGGTGCCTGGGTGGCTCAGTCGGTTGAGCGGCCGATTTCGGCTCAGATCATGATCTCGCAGTCTGTAAATTCAAGCCCCGTGTCGGGCTCTGTGCTGACAGCTCGGAGCCTGGAGCCTGCTTCATATCCTGTGTCTCCCTCTCTCTGGCCCTCCCCCGTTCATGCTATGTCTCTGTCTGTCTCAAAAATAAATAAACATTAAAAAGAAATTAAAAAAAAAAACAAAAAAAACAACTTTATTGCGGTATAACACAAACCATACAATATACCTATTTAAAGTGTAAAATTCACTTTTACACTAAAAAGTGTAATACTTTTAGTATACACTTTTAGTATAAAATTCACTTTTAGCGTATTTACTGAGTTGTGTAGCCATCACCACAATCACATTTAGAACATTTTTATTACACCAAAAAGAAACCTTGTACCCTTTACCAGTCAATTCTCAAACTGTTCTTCCCTTAACCTGGCAACCACTAATCTACTTTCTGTCTCTTTATATTTGCCTATTCTGGACATTGCATGTAAATGGGGTCATGCAAAAATATGTGGCCTGTTGTGTCTGTCTTCTTTTAGTTAGCATAGTGTATGTAAGAGTCATCCACAGTGTAGCATGTGTCAGTACTTCATTCATTTTTATGGCTGAATAATATCCCATTATGCAGACATACCACATTTTGTTGATCTATTTATCAGTTGATGGTTATTTAAATTGCTTTTACTTTTTGGCTATTATGAATAATGTTGCTATGAACATTGCGTACAAGTGTTTGTGTGGATACATATTTTTATTTCCCTTGAGTATATCCATCCTATGAGTGAACTTATTGAATCATATAGAACCTCTATGTTTAATCATTCAGGAACTATAGCCTGTTTTTCCATAATTCTTTTACCTTAAGGAAGTAATTGTTATATCTGCTAATTTATCTTTATAATATCTTAGATATTTAGAAGAATTGTTCTTTCCATTTTAGAAATGAGAAAACTATAGGGTGCCTTAGTCGGTTAAGCATCCAATTTCGGCTCAGGTCATGATCTTGCAGTCTGTGAGTTGGAGCCCCACGTCAGGCTCTGTGCTGACAGCTCAGAGCCTGGAACCTGCTTCAAATTCTATGTCTTCCTCTCTGTCTGCCCCTCCCCTACTCACATTCTCTCTCTCTCTCTCTCTCTCTCTCTCTCTCTCTCTTTCTCTCAAAAATAAATAAACATTCAAAAAATTTTTTAGAAATGAGAAAACCAGGGCACAGGAAATTGAAGTTGTTTGCCTGAAGTCACACAGTTAATAAGTATGTCTCCTAACACCCCTAGTGGCCAACTTTCTATTTTGAGCTTCTAGCCCTCATCTGTATCCACTTATGGATATAAGGTCAGGAAAATATGGCTGAATAGCAGTGCCTTAAAAAGTGTAAATCTCAAAAGTTAATGTGATCTTAGTTGTGTTAATAGAAACATCCAAATGGGTGTTTGGAACAAGGGAGGATATAATTGTTCTATTCTTAGCACTTAACTATCCTCTGGCTAAAGTGTTAGTTTCTGTCTGGGATGATATATTTTCAGACAGGCACTGTCAAGGTGAAGTTTGTTCAGAGAAGAGTAGCCAATGAAATAAATACTATGATACAAGAATAAAGGCTAACTGATGATTAGCCTGGAGAAGGGAGGCAAGTGAGAGGAATGTGATAGCTTCTTCCAGTATTAGAAGATCTATCACATGGAGCATGTAGAAAAAAGATTTAGATCTTCTTCTTCTGTCTTGCCCCAGAGGAAACAAGCAAGAGGTTGCAAGGAGATAGATGTGTTTCAAAATTTATATCCGAATTCATATCAGAATAATTTTTGAAAATTGGAGTTAGTTGAAAATGAATTGGGCTGCCTTGGCACCTCATAAACTTCTCTATCAGTAGCAGTATCCAAACAGGATCAAGATGACAGCCAGTAGAGAATTCTGTAATGATGATTCAGGCATCCTAGGGTTGCATTATCTGATGTTTGAGAACTCTTGTAACCACGAAAAGCTAATTCTTTGAAGTCCAGAGAAAACAAAGGTGGAGGAGGTTATGATTTGCAAGACAGTGGGTATGTATAATGTAAGGATGAGTGTATTAACATCCTTTTGAAATTTGGTAGCCAAATCATAAAATTTGAAAGCAGGGAGGGACTTAATTGATTGCTTTTTCTCTGCCCCCTCATTACATAGACAGGGACACTCAGACAGACATTATTCACCTTGCCCAGTGTGAAATACCCAGTTACTGGCAGAGTCTGGATTAGAATACATATTGTTTTTTTTTATATATATATATGAAATTTATTGACAAATTGGTTTCCATACAACACCCAGTGCTCATCCCAAAAGGTGCCCTCCTCAATACCCATCACCCACCCTCCCCTCCCTCCCACCCTCCATCAACCCTCAGTTTGTTCTCAGTTTTTAACAGTCTCTTATGCTTTGGCTCTCTCCCACTCTAACCTCTTTTTTTTTTTTTCCTTCCCCTCCCCCATGGGTTCCTGTTAATCACCTCACGCCAGTCAGAGTGGCCAAAATGAACAAATCAGGAGAATACATATTGTTTTAAAACAAGTAAAAGAATTACTCGTTTTAACAATTAAGAAATAATACAAATAACTTACTGGATAGAAATACTGACAAATCCAAGACTAGATTATGACTAGATACTTAATGTATTATTAATGAAAGCTAGATATTTTCAGGATGTCTTTCTAACCTTTAGAGGACAAAATCAAAGAGCATGAATGACAAGCTTTACCATACAACTTACCCTAGTGCCACTGTCAGAGAGGAGATATTAAACTGAATGAACCATTGATTTGACACAGTATGGCCTTTTAAACTGTTCTGTGTCTTTATGTTTTTGCTCTCTTTGCCTTTTGTCATTGTTTTTGAATGTTCTATTATTTTCACTGTTTGATCCCATGGATCTTGTTTTATTTCAGGTTCACCTTTATCTCAGTGTCTTTAATGTTTAACACAACAAATGCATTAAACAGTAAAACCATTCTAGGCTTCTAACATCAACAACAGGAAAAGCAGTAAAGCATTTAAGAACAATGAAATAAAAGCAGTGGGGGGAAAAATCCTGGGCTCAGTTGAAGCTTGGCTAGAAGCATGTTAGCCAGTCATGACGCCTATGCAGGACTGCTGAGGTGGTCAGGTTGGACACAGATGTACTAGATTGTGGATGGACAGCAATTCTGTCCTCAAAATTTAGGCACATAGCATGAAAATGTTTCAACAGTTGGTAACCATGTAAGCCTGGAATGAGAAATGAAATCTAACCTTGATCATTGTTTTGAATATTTTAAAAGGAGTTTATCAGATAATTTTTTTTTTTTTTGGTTTAAAATGGATCTTGATTCACTTCTGCTCTTCTGTGGGATTGCATGCCTTAATCTTCCAGAATGCATCCTGAAGAGAGGATGGTTTAGGATAACTTGTATATTTCCAGTTCTTTTGTCAGTTTTATTATTGCAAGAAATACCCTGTGATATTTATATATGCCCACAGAGGCCCAGAGATGAAAAACAGGGCACCTTAATCTGTCTTTTAAAGTATATAATCAGAAAGTGTTTGAGAAGCTTGGCATAAATTATGAGCATTTTCAGTGAGTCATTGACAAAGTATCTTCAGCCACAAAATCCTGTGAAATTGAGTTTCATAATTGCATCACACTCCTTTGGTACCATTGTTGGAGTCAGAATTCACTGGGGGAAACACTAACTTAATTGCCAAACTTTATCTCTCCTTCCTTCAGCACACCTGCAAAGTGCTTATCATAATGGGAATTATGCATGTTCCAAGGAGAGGCTATCCTTGTGAATTAGCCAATTAGCCAGTGTTCCCTATCTTATCTTTCATTCCCAAGCCTATGAATTTTCTTTTCCAAGTACTGACACCATTTGTGAGCTTGTAAATTGAAATGTATGTATTTCTTTGCTTGACATCTCACCACTGCATAATATGACCTTCAGCTATGCTCTCAGGAAGTGATTCTATGTGTCTGGGTTTAAAAAAAAAATCTGCATACTGGATGTGGAAACTGATTTTTTTTTAAACAAATTTAAAAAAACCTTCCATCTCAGTGTTTCTTGGCACATGAAACAAGGTAGTTTTCAACAGAAATAAAAGAACACTGGAATGAAATTTGTACAAAGCATGTTTCTGAAAAGTCAGCACATTTGGCTGTCAATTATGGACAAAATCCATAATTGACCAGAGATAAAACACTGGTTCCTCCAGGGAGGAAGACTGTCGCATAGCAAGAATCCTGGCTGACCTAGAATATTTCAGTATATGGAGTGGAGGGGATCTCACCACCAGAAAAGTCACCTGAGAATATTTTTTTTAAATACATTTGTTTGGTTTTTGCCAATGCAAATATATTCTTGATTCATGGGTAAGAGTGTATTTGAAGATTTGTTGCAACCTTGAAACTCACTTTTCCTCTGTGTTCTGATGTAGGCTAGTGGAGGATGGGGCGACTTTATTTTATAGAGTTAACATGAGCAAGAAGAAACATTGTGCGAAACTTTGGTCTTAAGAATGACCATTTATGAAGTTAAATTGTTATATTTTCCCCAAAGTGCCAAGAAACTAAAGAATTTATGAGAAAAGCAGATTTCAGAGTAATTTTAAAATCTGTTGCCATTTTGGTGCACCTGGGTGGCTCAGTCAGTTAAGCTTCTGACTTCAGCTCCGGTCATGATCTCATGGATCATGAGTTTGAGCCCTGCGTATGGCTCTGTGCTGACAGTTCAGAGCCTGGAGTCTGCTTCAGATTCTGCCTGTGTCTCTCTCTGCCCCTCCCCCACTTGCACTCTGTGTCTCTTTCTCAAAAATAAATAAATGTTAAAAAAAATTTGAAAAGGGGCATCTGAGTGGCTTAGTCGGTTAAGCATCTGACTTTGGCTCAGGTCATGATCTCACAGTTGGTGGGTTTGAGCCCCGCGTCAGGCTCTGTGCTGACAGCTCAGAGCCTGGAGCCTGCTTTGGATTCTGTGTCACCCTCTCTTTCTGCCCCTCCCTGCTCATGATCTGTCTCTCTCTGTCTCTCAAAAATAAATAAACATTAAAAAAAAAAAGTCTAATGCCATTTCTTGAATCATGAAACGCTTTAGGATATTGGTGTTGACGTTTTGGGTTCACTTTCCTTCCTCCTTGTCCTCTGAGGCTGTGCATATGCAGCAGATGGACCAGATTGCGGCACAGCTGACCCATTAATTTTGACCATATTCATTATTAGAAACTTCCATTGGTTGTGCGGCAATTCACATCAGCCACAAAGATGGCCACAGTGAATGCATTTTCAGTACCTTATAGGCTATTCATTTATGGCACAAGAAACAAAGGTAAAATGTCAGTTAAGAATTCTGTTTGAGGAGGGATATAAATCAGCTTGAGCATAATTTTTGCACATCTAGTAATTTTTTTCATTAATCCTCTGGGTTCTTAAGCTCAGAGAAAGAATCTCAAAGGATCTTAGTAAATGTGAAATGTATTATAAATAAAGGAATGGACCAGAGTTCATTCTTGTATGTGAAAGAATATAACTAATGACTTCTTTGTGTTTATTATTACTGGCTTGTTGATGGATTCCACCTAACAGTTTCTTTGTTTTCTGGAACAGACAAGTGAAGATCTCTTAAAGAATCAGACTGCTTTTTGTTGTATTAATATAGTGATCTTTGTGGTAACACATACTTTCCTAAGTTTGTATTTGAGGATTTTAAGCAGTCAGTAAAGGCAGAAATTAAAGGAGAGAAAATCCAGAACAAGCTGTTCAAAACTAATCAGTAGGAAATTATGTAAACTTAATTAACTAGGGCACCCAGGGAAAGGCTATAGAGTATAATGAAATATTTTTGAAATGAGGCAAAGCAGCCAAACTAAAACAGGGTTAGTTGAAGTGTTTCCAAAAGGAAGGGAGGGAATATCCTCCCTGCCTAGGGAGCACTGCTTGACCTTGTGCCTTATTTTTGGCTGTGAAACTATGTGCCAGGATTCTCAGGAGGGGGTGGGTATACAAGGAGAGTGTGGAGTTGAGTAAACCAAAAAAGTAGCAAGTTCTGGCTTCCACTTCTTTTTTAAATGTATTTATTTATTTTGAGAGAGAGCAAACAATCTGGGGAGGGGCAGAGAGAGAAAGAAGCCCAAGCAGGTTCTGCGCTGTCAGTGCAGAGCCAGACAAGGGATTAAACTCATGAACCGTGAGATCATGACCTGAGCCAAAATCGAGAGTCGGATGTTTAACTGACTGAGCCACCCTGACGCCCCTGGCTTGCACTTTTTATTGGATGATGTTCATGTAGTAAAATGGATTCTGAAATACAGACATTATGGTCTAGCTGCAAACCTCTGACCTCTCATTTACAAATGAGCCAAAATGATTAGCCAGGATTTAGAATAAATCTATAAATGTCAGGTCTAGGAACACCAGATGGAAAAAGACTGAAGGTTCTCTGTCTTGTGCTCAGATTCAGTTCAATTTTTTAAATTCCTACTTACATACTTTATTTTTTTTAACTTTTAAGATTTTAATTATAGCTAGTTAATATAATAAACTAAACATTGGTTTCAGGTATACAATATAGTGATTCAATACTTCCATACAATGCTTGGTGCTCATCACAAGTGCACTCCTTAATCCCCATCACCTATTTAAGCCATTCCCCCACCCACCTCCTGTCTGGTAGCCATCAGTTTGTTCTCTATAGTTAAGAGTCAGTTTTTGGGCACCTGGGTGGCTCAGTTGGTTAAGAGTCTGACTTTAGCTCAGGTCATGATCTCATGGTACATGGGTTCAGGCCCTGCGTCGGGCTCTGTGCTGACAGCTCAGAGGCTGGAGCCTGTTTCAGATTCTGTGTCTCCCTCTCTCTGCCCCTCCCCTGCCCTCTCTCTCTTCCAATAAATAAATAAATAAATAAATAAATAAATAAATAAATAAATAAATAAATAAAATTTAGTTAAGAGTCAGTTTCTTAATTTGTCTCTTTTTCTCACCTTTTTCTCCCTTTGCTCATTTGTTTCTTAAATTCCACATAAGAGTGAAATTATATGGTACAGTAAAACCTTGTTTTGTGAGCATAATTCTTTCCTGAAACATGTATAATCCAAAGCACTTGTATATCAAGGCAAATTTCTCCATAAGAAATACTGGAAACTCAAATGATTCGTTCCGCTATTCGTATAAATATGATTACAATACTGTAATATAATACAAAATACTAAAGAAAAGACAAAATGTAAAGAAAAATAAATTAACCTGCACTTACCTTTGGAAACCTTCATGGCTGGTGTGAGGGAGACAAGAGAGAGGAGGGTTATTGTATAGGATGACTTTCACTGTCACTCACAGAATCACTGCTATCTACTGGCTCAATGGAATCTTTTTCTTTTTGTGCAACTTTAACAAGGAACCTATCCAATGACACTTGTTTTTGCCTTCTTTTGAGGATTTTGTGGAAATGTGACATTGCATTGTCGTTAAAGAGATTCATCGCTCGCACTGCTACAGCCTTATTTGGGTGGCTCTTTTCTACAAAATTTTGCACTGTTTCCCACATTTTACACATCTCCCTAATCTCATTTGAAGTGAGGGATTCCTCTGCCTTTTTCTCATCCTCTGTAGTCCAGATGCAGACGTAGACTTCTAATAAAATCTTGCAATTTTGGCCACTTATATACCTCATTCATACTTCTCATTGTTTTCCTTCTTAACTTCCACTGGAATCATCTCCTTTTTCTTACTGCCTTTATTTTTAACCCTTTTCTGCATGGGGGCCATTGTCTACACTCCCTTGGATGTTGACTATAGTACAGTATTAATAAACTCTTGTCATATACTGAATTTAATATAAATGACAATAAGGCAGCAGAGGAAAGGGTCTATATCTGCAGGCAGCCTGACCTAGAATGAAGCAAAGCAATCACCCACAATCCTGCAGCATGCACACATGAGAGAAGAATCATTGTCTCAGTTGTGATCATGTGACGCTTGGCATCATGTACTACTCGTGTTGCAAGACATCACTCATTTATTAGTTAAAATTTGTTAGAAACATTTGCTTGTCTTGTGGAACACTCACAGAACAAGTTACTTGCAATCCAAGGTTTTACTGTATTTGTCTTTCTCTGATTGACTTATTTTGCTTAGAATTGTACTCTCTAGCTCTATCCCTATTGTTGTAAATGGCAAGATTTCATTTTTATGGATGAATAATACTCCATTGTGTGTACACACACACACATACACACACACCGCATCTTCTTTATCCATTCATCAATCAATGGATACTTGGGCTCCTTCTATAATTTGACTATTGTAAATGATACATAGAGATGCATGTATCCCTTTGAATTAGTGTTTTTATATTCCTTGATTAAATACCCAATAGTATGTATGATTGCTGGATCATTTTTTTAACTTTCTGAGGAACCTCCATACTGTTGCCACAGTAGCTGTATCAATTTGCATTCCAACCAACAGTGCACAAAGATTCCTTTTTCTCCATATCCTTACCAACACTTGTTTCTTGTGTTGTTGATTTTAGCCATTCTAACAGGTATGAGGTGATATTGTAGTTTTGATTTGCATTTCCCTGATGATGAGTGATGTTGAACATCTTTGCATGTGTCTATTGGCCATCTGGATGTCTTCTGTGTAGAAATGTCTGTTCATATCTTCTGCCCATTTTTTAATTGGATTATTTGTTTTTTGGGGTGTTGAGTTGTATGAGTTCTTTATATATTTTGGATACTAATCTTTTATTGGATCCATCATTTGCAAATATCTTCTGTCACTCTGGGACATGCTCTGAGATGAGGGAATAAGCTCCCCACTGTGTGTCCCAGGTGCTCTTCAGATTGCTGTTTCCACACTGTATGTCCACACGTTGTTTACCTTTCTTTTCTCTAAGATCAGGGCAATGCCCTCCTGGCTCTGTCCCAGCCATGCCCACTGACATTTAAAACACCAGGCTTTGGGGCGCCTGGGTGGCTCAGTCGGTTAGGTGTCCCACTTCGGCTCAGGTCATGATCTCACAGTTCTCGTGGGTTCGAGCCCTGCATTGCACTCTGTGCTGACAGCTCGGAGCCTGGAGCCTGCTTCCGATTCTGTGTCTCCCTCTCTCTCTGCCCCTCCCCCACTTGTGCTCTGTCTCTCTCTGTCTCTCAAAAATAAATAAATGTAAAAATTAAAAAAAAATTTTTTTGAACACCAGGCTTTAAGGTGCACCTGGGTGGCTCAGTTGGTGACTTCGGCTCAGATCATGATCTCACAGTTCCTGAGTTCAAGTCCTGCATTGGGCTCTGTGCTGACAGCTCGGAGCCTAGAGCCTGCTTCAGATTCTGTGTCTCCCTCTCTCTCTGCCCCTCCCCTACTTGGACTCTGTCTCTCTCAAAAATAATTAAACATTAAAACAACAGGCTTTAAGCCCTGCTGGTTGCAAGAAGTCATGAAATTTGGGCCCTCTCACTTTCCAAGCCAACTGCTATGGGGATTCTTTTTCCTGTGTGCTCCCCTGTGTGTTAGTCTGTCTCTTGCCCTTCTCTATGACCACGGTTCCCTCCCCACCACAGCAGCCATGGTCTGTTTCCCCCAAACTGTGTCTCCACACTTGCTACCTTCTTCATTGTGGCCTCTTTTCTACCTCTACTTGTGGAGTTTGTTCTGCCACTCTTCAAGTCAATTTCTGGGGTATTTAGGATATGATACTTACCTAGATATATTTGTGTGGGAGATGAACCTAGGGTCCTCCTACTCCACCATCAATCTTTCCCAGTTCAATTTTTATAAATACCTGTTAGATACCTATTAGAGGTGTTGTCCTAATGCTGCATAGGACACATAGATGAGTAAGGTGTTCATTCCATTGCCCTTTAAAAGCTTACGATCTGGGGGCATCTGGCTTGGCTCAGTCAGTAAAGCATGTGACTCTGCATCTCAGGGTTGTAAATTAGAGCACCATAACCATGCCAGGCAGTGATGCAAAATAATACTCCTATGTACAAAGCTCTTAAATGTCTATCACTAGTCCTATCTTCTGTCTTGAACCCCAGATCTGAGTCGTCCACTGCTTGTTGGACCTCTCCCATCAACTCTTTTCCCTAATTTTAAAGTTCGTGATAAAATACATGTAACATAAAACTTAACAACCTTGCCCATTAAAAAAAATTATTTTAGGGAGAGAGCATGTGTGTGGGGGAGAAGGGCGGAGGGAAGGAGGGAGGGAGGGAGGGAGGGAGGGAGAGAGAGAGAGAGGATATCAAGCAGTCTCCACACTCCATGCAGAGCCCAACGGAGGACTCAGTCCCTCTATAGGGCTTGATCCCATGACCCTGTAATCATGGCCTGAGCCAAAATCAAGAGTTGGACCCTCAACTGATGGAGCCACCCAGGCGCCCCCGCCACCTTGACCATTTTTCAGTGTATGGTTCATTAATATTAAATACATTCATAATGTTGTACAACCATCACCACTGTCAATCTCTATGTGAATTTTAGGACAACAACATGCCATTACTTACAATCACTGAACTGTTTTATAGTAAGCCCTCTTTGATATTTTTATACAAACTCTTTTTTTGAGATAATCCTCTCCAGCTTATTTGAATTTTAGGTAAATGGTAGGGTCTGATCATTTAAGCCAATGTAAGGCTACACGGTGTTCTTTAAACCCTTAGGAAAAAAACAGTTACAGGATATAGGTTTTGGAAAATATAGTTCCTTTCTAGAGTAAAAGGGAGAAAAACCACATCCAAAAAGCCAGTTACCATGCCTTTTGACTTTCAAAAAAAAAAAAAACTAGTTGGAAAATAATCACCATTTGCCCTTAGAAAATAAAAGATTTTAAATCTGCTCTTGCCCCTCTGCCCCTGCCATTCTGCTCCTGTTTTCTCAATAATCTTATTTTTTGCTTTGCAAATGGATAGCTTAGGGGATTTTCTACCATAGTATGTAACATATGCGTGTAATATATAAGCTAGAAAATTAACCTAAATCTTCACTGGCTACCTTTTTTTGTTTAAGGATACATAAATCATGATAACTTTAAAACTTTCTCATCTTCATAACCTTCATGAAACCTAGCATAGGCTTATTTTCCATAGCAGATATTTTATAATTATTTCCTAATGAAATTTAAAAATTTCCATGCCCACTTTTCCGTGTCCAGTAATAGGCAGTATTTGAAGAAACCTTTTTTCACTTAGTTACTTTAATACATCTAGCCACTTAGTTTTCCCCCTTCTCTGTTCAAAGGAAGAGTACTTACTATATTTGTTAGTGATGATCACATTTTAAAATTTTCTAGACTCTGTTGAGTCATTTTGGTTAAAAAGTGAGAAGTTAATATTTTCCTATCAATATTTTCACTTATTTGAATCATCAAATGTCTTTTGGCCTTGAACCTGAGCTTGCTGCACTTTTTTTTTTAATCTTGCAGTTACTTATCTGAGCATTTACTTTGTGATACAGTATATGTAAGAAGTGATTTGCATCCCCTCTAGCAGGTAGAGTAAAATCAGATCTATCCTGGGAAAATGGTAGAGTGTTAGAGTCCAGCAATGGTGTCTTCCTTTGGGTTAAGCCTGACTACCCACAGACTTCACACTCACAGTTAGACAAGGTAAATCTTCATAGGGTTTGATGTGAAAGTTTAATCTTGCCAGCTTTCTCCTGAAGTTAGTCACTAATCTACAGAATATCATTTGCTCATAAAAGGCGACAACCACATCAGTTTTACATGATTAGTTTCCAGTAAGTTCCAAATTATGTGGATATTTACTACTATCTAATTGATATATTTAAGACAGTCTGTTAGCTATGAAGTCCAATTTGGCCATTTGAATTTTTTATTATAAGTTATTGCAAAATAGTTGATGGGCTTACTGCATGGTTGATCTAGTTTGGCTACAATAGCAGTGGGAAAAGGCAAAAATGAATGAGAAATTATTCATTTTACCATGTTATAGAGCTCAGTACAAGAAACATACAATACCTCATTTTTTTTTGAAAGAACACATTTAAATACTTCCCATGAATATATTTAAGGTTATTCCTTAACATTCAAATAGAGATCATGTGTAGGTTGTTTTTCAAAGATGTGAATGACTCCTTTAAAATATGTGTGATGGTTCCTCATATAAGTGTCCAAGAATGGCTCATCCATGTGAAAACATGTTCTTGCCCCAAAATCAGAGGACTGAGGGACTTGCTGAGTGCATACTGACTGGGTGATCATTGCTTAAAGCTTGATTAAATCCTCTGGATCATAGAAAATCTCCAATTTTAGCAAAACCCAAGTGAATGGGGTTTTTGTCACTGAAGTTTGCTTTATCATGATTGCCACCAAGTATCACTTAACATCAATAGCATGTGACAGTGTAAGAGAACTAAGTGTGTAGAAACTCTGTGCTGTAGAGATTTGAGGCCACTCCTCCAATTTGCTTGATGAATTTAGACATGTGTCACTCTTAGCATAGGCTTATAGAAACAGTACCCTACCCAAATTCAAGCTATGTGTAGATTCATAAAGGATTCCTTGTCCTTTTAGCATGGAATAATTCCAAACTCTTTATTTGCTATTTTTCTCTTTCCATATGAAATTGGATGTGTTAGTGCTTCTTGGAAAACTTGGTTCCAAGAAAAGTAACTCAGAAATGTGATATCTCTTAGTGGTTAAAAGTGGTCAAGGGCACAAGCTTTGGAATTAGATCTGTGTTCAAGTCCCAACTCTGTCACTTCTGTAGTTTCAAATGGTGCTAATCATAGTACCCAGCCTCATAAGATTATGGTAAAGATTAAATGAGATACTTACTGAAAAAACGCTTATCTGTCCAATCTGGCACAAAGTGAGTACTCAAGGCAGTTGTTACTGTTATAAATCATTGTTTCTTCATATAAAAACAGTATGCCTTTGCAAATTTTCAAAAATTTTGGAAATATTATAAAGAAACTCTTAATTGTTCCTATCACACTATGCCAGAGATAGTAATTGATATAGGATATGGCAGAATGTGTCCTTTTTAGAAAATAGCTACATAGTATTCTCTCATGGATACACCACAATTTATTTAACCAAATCCCTATTGTTGGACTATTATTTCTATAAAAAAATAGATTTTCCTATTATTTGAGGATGAACATTTGTGTTTATAAGTCTTTATATATATATTTGATTATTGCTTTAAAATAAATGCCCTTAAAGTAGAATTAGTGAGTCAGTTGTTACAAGCATTGTAAAATTTTTGGCACAAATAGCCAAAATGCCCAATATAAAAGTTGTGCCAAAAACAGTATTACCTTTCTAAACTTTGCCAATTTAATATATCAGAAATGGCCTTTTGTCATTTTTTTGCAGCCTTGTATAGTTTTGATTAATATTTTTGACGATTAATGCAATTGAATGTTTTCCTCCTATATTTAAGAATGTGTAAAGAAATTCCCATTTCTCTGTAATGATTTTTCTCAAACAGAACCTCAGCCATTCTAGTAATATTTCCTGTCCCAGAATAGTACACCATAGTTCCTAGGAAGAAAAGGGAAAATAGTTGTGTGTGTGTTCTAAGTAGAGGGCACCTTCTTTGATTGACTTGAATGTTAAGCCATGATAGGTAATGACAGTTGACTCCTAAACTGTGTTCAGTTACCCATTGACATGGATATGCTGTAACCTGTCATCTTTGGCTTATAGATCTCCCCAGGAATAATGTTCCGGGACAGTGAGCAAAAGAAATGTTTTCTGGGGAAAGAATCAGGACAAGAATGTTGTGATTTCAGACATCACAACTTTTCTCTACAGCAGTCTATATCCAAGAGCAAATATGTGCCAGCCATGTAGATGAGTTGGGTATTTCTAGGAGTATATGTAACGGCTAGAATTGAGATTTCTGGTAACAAGCATGGGCTACTCTCAGATACCCATTTCTGGGCATCTCAGACTGAGAGATGACTTGACGAGGGATTGTTTCACACCCAGAGACTGGGAAACCTTTGTACTGGTTCATAGAGCTTTTCATTTTTCAGATTATTTCCTTCTGCCTGTTGGGACTTGTGTTTTCACAAGTTCCTACTCTCGTACCAGGGGAGTGAATAATTGAATTTAGACAGTTGGTTTTTGAGTTGGCTCACTCCTTTCCGTATGGCATTTCTATGGAAGAAATGGGTCTAAAAGGGAACATGCAGGGGAGACAACTCTGAATGCTTAGGTGGATGCATATATACTTGTTTCCTTCGATACAGTGGAACCTATGTAAAAGGAAAGTACTGTCTAAAGAGGATAGTGTTCTGTATTTATACCATCATCTAGGTATATTTGCCATTGAATGTTTTTTATTACAGGTGTCAAAAAAGCAGGTTGGGTCAGAGCTCACTTAAATTAATAGGAGAAATACTTGTCCTTTTATAATACTTAAACTATGTGCTTGGAAGTGGAGGCTTAAGAACTTAGATCCATTAATATCTGTGATAAACTATGGCTATTCAAGGGTTAAGATGCATCTTGTTGGAAGTGATTTGTTTATTTTCCATTAAAATTGACACCACTTTAGAATTTGCAATTTGAGGTCTATTTGGTTAAGACCTCATTTCCCATCCGATACTTTAAAATTGTTACTCTCTAAGCCAGGGAGATGACATTTTCTGGGCTGACGAATGATGGCTCTGTATCAAACCAGCAACGTCTAGTAACCTTCCAAGGGCTGTGTGGTTTTTAAGAGATTTATTATGCAGAGACAAGAAGCAAACATGTTCTATTTTATACTATGCAGGACCTAAGAATCATACTTTCCCATCAGGATTCGCTTGTACTGAGGCCTGGACAGAGAAGCTGGCTATTCATCATCCTGAGCTTTTCCAACCCTTGCTGTGACCTTAGCCTCAAGAAAGACCCCGATACTCCCATCTCCTGGTTGCTTATGGTATAAGTTCTAGACCTCTGATACGTAGACCTAGGTAGGAATGGTTGGTGATGGCATAAAAACTGACATTACTGTGAAAAGCAGGCAGGGAGTTTTGTGCCCTTTGTGAGGAAATTTTAAAAGTTTCTTATAGCCTAACTACAGTTGAGGGGAAAATCATAAATTAAAATAGCACTACCAACAACAAACAACTTTCCCCTTAACATATAGGTAGACCTTCCATATTGCAGATGGAAGGCACCTAAGAGATCATCCCCTTCATTGGACTGTACCATGGACCTCTCAATGTTATCCCTATAACCCTCAGACCTAGAGGAAAACCTTTCACAGGTAAGTACACAGTAATTATTAGCTGAAAATATAACTCAGTGATCTAGCTCTGTGATTACCATTTTTTCTTTGCCAAAGATCCTTTTAATAATTTTGTTTCCCGTGGCCTCCAAATTTTGAAAGATTTACTATTCTACATTGATTAAGTAATAATGCATTTGTTTCCTAATTTTATTAAAGCCGAGCAGGACTTCTGGTCAACATGAGAAAAATCATGGTTAGGACCATAACTCCAGCTCAGAAAAAAAAAAAAAAAAAAAAAAAAAAAGATATGACATTTTATTTAGATGATGTAGCAAATAAGCTTTTTGAAATAAAATTAACATGTAGCCCAATATTACTTTCGTAGGTGGGGGTTCCTATGAGTCTGAGCAGACAGAAAATCAGTAATTTAGTCTCATCAACTCATTTTACAGATATACTTGGTAATGCTTCTGGACTAAGGATGCAGTGACTTGTCTGCAAAGCAGACTAATTGTTTCCCATTTTCCAGTTTAGACAATCTTGTTACAATGGATATATAGCCCAGACTTGAAAAAGATATTCTAGAATGAGGCCTTAGGTTCTTGTCTCTTTTTAAAGAATAGATACCATTTGGATTAGTGCTGACTGGAATAGGTTACAGATAGAATCCCATTTTAACAGATACTGTGTTATGTCATTACATATCCCCATGGTCTAGCTCACAGTTCATACTAATGTTTTATTGTTATGGACCACAAAATTCTACCAGGTTAAAAAAGTTTCATAAAAATTGGCATCAGAGAGGACCCATTTTGTCTGTTAAAGGATATGGGTCCCAGAGGAGGGAATGGCTTGAAAGGGGATGTGTCATCAACTTGAGATTAGGCCAAGTGCAGCCATCATGGAGTGACTCTTGTGAACAGTGGGGTCAGTCTGTAAAACCTACAGAGAAAACCAGGAGTGAAACTGTGCAGTGAGACAAGGTCAAGGTTTGAGGGGGGTCAAGATTCTAATGTCCATGTTTTGCTTTTTTGCTCTTGTGAACATGTCAGCATGGTAATAGGTGGTCAATAAAGTTTGACTGTCAAAATAATAATAATAATCAAAAATCCCTATGCATTTAGAGAATATAGAGGAAATCATGCAACAGGGAGAGAAATACCAAGATTTACCTGAAAGAGGAAATTTTTACTGTTTTTTTATTTTGAGTTTTAATGTTTTTTAAAATGTTTATTTTGAGAGAGAGAGAGAGAAGCAGGGAAAGGGCAAAGAGAGAAGGAGAGAGAGAATCGCTTCTGTGCTGTCAGTGCAGAGCCTCACATGGGGCTCAACCTTAAAAACTGAGACATCATGACCTCAGCCAAAATCAAGAGTCAGGTGCTTAACTGATTGGGCCACCCAGGCACTGCTATTTTTGTCATTTTAAAGATTTTATCAAGGTATAATTTATAGATAATAAGCACAGACTATTTTTTTGTTAACAAAAATTTGGGACAATTTTAGCTTTGAAAGGGACAGTATCTGACATTTACAATCATAATCCAGTTAGTGAAATGAACTTCTTAGAACTTGAACACAGTCATATGGATGTTAATTAGTATGACATAAAGGAATGTAACATGGTAAATTCTGGAGTCCTACAAAAGGAAAACCACTGAGCTTTTCAATGGAAGTTTTTATAATGGAGACAAGCAATAACTAATTCTAAAGCTTTTTAAAACTTGTTAAATTGTCTATGACAGTAAATTTCCATAATAATCTTTACCTTCTTCACCTCAGGAGGACAGGTAGTTTAGCTATGTTTAAAATACCCTATTTAGCTATCTACACATTCAATGCAATCCCAATCAAAATTACACCAGCATTCTTCTTGAAGCTAGAACAAGCAATCCTAAAATTTGTGTGGAACCACAAAAGACCCCGAATAGCCAAAGTAATATTGAAGAAGAAGACCAAAGTGGGAGGCATCACAATCCCAGACTTTAGCCTCTACTAGAAAGCTGTAATCATCAAGACAGCATGGTATTAGTACAAAAACAGACACATAGACTAATGGAATAGAATAGAGACTCCAGAATTGGACCCACAAAAGTATGGCCAACTCATCTTTGACAAAGCAGGAAAGAATATCCAACGGAAAAAAGACAGTCTCTTTAACAAATGGTGCTGGGAGAACTGGACAGCAACATGCAGAAGAATGAAACTAGACCACTTTCTTACACCATTCACAAAAATAAACTCAAAATGGATAAAGGACCTGAAAGTGAGACAGGAAACCATCAAAACCCTAGAGGAGAAAGCAGGGAAAAACCTTTCTGACCTCAGCCGCAGCAACTTCTTACTCGACACATCTCCGAAGGCAAGGGAATTAAAAGCAAAAATGAACTACTGGGACCTCATGAAGACAAAAAGCTTCTGCACCACAAAGGAAACAATCAACAAAACTAAAAGGCAACCAACAGAATAGGAAAAGATATTTGCAAATAACATATGGGACAAAGGGCTAGTATCCAAAATCTATAAAGAACTCACCAAACTCCACACCTGAAAAACAAATAATCCAGTGAAGAAATGGGCAGAAAACATGAATAGACACTTCTCTAAAGAAGACATCCGGATGACCAACAGGTACATGAAAAGATGCTCAACATCGCTCCTCATCAGGGAAATACAAATCAAAACCACGCTCAGATACCACCTCACACCAGAGTGGCTAAAATGAACAAATCAGGAGACTATAGATGCTGAACAAATCAGGAGACTATAGAGAGGATGTGGAGAAACGGGAACCCGCTTGCCACTGTTGGTGGGAATGCAAACTGGTGCAGCCTGTCTGGAAAACAATGTGGAGGTTCCTCAAAAAATTAAAAATAGATCTACCCTATGACCCAGAAATAGCACTGCTAGGAATTTACCCAAGGGATACAGGAGTGTGCTGATGTATAGGGGCACTTGTACCCCAATGTTTATAGCAGCACTTTCAATAATAGCCAAATTATGGAAAGAGCCTAAATGTCCATCAACTGATGAATGAATAAAGAAATTGTGGTTTGTATACACAAGGGAATACTACATGGCAATGAGAAAGAATGAAATATGGCCTTTTGTAACAACGTGGATGGAACTGGAGAGTGTTATGCTAAGTGAAATAAGTCACGCAGAGAAAGACAGATACCATATGTTTTCACTCTTATGTGGATCCTCAGAAACTTAACAGAAGACCATGGGGGAGGGGAAGGGAAAAAAAAAGTTAGAGAGGGAGGGAGGCAAACCATAAGAGACTCTCAAAAACTGAGAATAAACTGAGGGTCGATGGGGAGTGGGAGGGAGGGGAAAGTGGGTGATGGGCATTGAGGAGGGCACCTGTTGGGATGAGCACTGGGAGTTGTATGGAAACCAATTTGACAATAAATTTCATATGAAAAGAAAATAAAATCTCCAATTTAATTAACAAAGGAAAGGCATTCATTACTTGTTATAAATAGAAGAAGGTGCAAATGTTTGCAGAGTGGTATGAATCAGTTCCTCTCCCATCAGGCAGTCCCAACACAGTGAGAGGCATACCCTGCTCTTTGTTTTGACTACTTTATGTCCTGGTTTTAAGATCAGTAAAAGAGAACTAATGAAGTTGAAAGAATCAAAACATGTTTTCAGTTGGTTTGTACATCAGAACTCTTAAGAAATATCTTTGAAAACAATCCAACATTAGGGGTCTCTGGGTGGCTCAGTGAATTAAGCATCTCGACTCCTGATTTAAGCTCAGGTCATGACCTCACCCTCTGTGAGTTTCAGCCCCACATCAGGCTCTGCCCTGACAGTGCAGGGCCTGCTTGGGATTCTCTGTCTCCTTCTTTCTCTGCCTCTCTCTCACTGTCTCAAAAATAAATAAACATTAAAAAATTAAATTAAATTAAAAAAATTATGTTGGCATACATGGTTTTCCTAAAAAAAAAAAATCTGACATTAACAGTAAGGAAGCGCATTTTTCACAGAGCTAGAACAAACAAGCCTAAAATTTGTATGGAATCAGAAAAGACCCCAAATAGCCAAAGCAATCTTGAAAAAGAAAACCAAAGCAGGAGGCATCACAATCCTAGACTTCAAGCTGTATTACAAAGCCATAATCATCAAGACAGTATGGTACTGGCACAAAAACAGATACTCAGATCAATGGAACAGAAGAGAGAACCCAGACATGGACCCACAAATGTATGGCCAACTAATCTTTGACAAAGCAGGAAAGAATATCCAATGGAATAAAGACAGTCTCTTCAGCAAGTGGTGCTGGGAAAACTGGACAGCGATATGCAGAAAAATGAACCTGGACCACTTTATTACACCATACACAAAAATAAATTAAAAATGGATGAAAGACCTAAATGTAAGACAGTTAGCCATCAAAGTCCTCAAGGAGAAAGCAGGCAAAAACCTCTCTGACTTTGGCCCCAGCAACTTTTTACTCAACACGTCTCCAGAGGCAGGGGAAACAAAACAAAAATGAAATATTGGGACCTCATCGAAATAAAAAGCTGCACAGCAAAGGAAACAATCAGTAAAACTAAAAGGCAACTGATGGAATGGGAGACAATATTTGCAAATGACATATCGGATAAAGGGTTAGTATCCAAAATCTATAAAGAATTTATCGGGGCGCCTGGGTGGCGCAGTCGGTTAAGCGTCCGACTTCAGCCAGGTCGCGATCTCGCGGTCCGTGAGTTCGAGCCCCGCGTCAGGCTCTGGGCTGATGGCTCAGAGCCTGGAGCCTCTTTCCAATTCTGTGTCTCCCTCTCTCTCTGCCCTTCCCCCGTTCATGCTCTGTCTCTCTCTGTCCCAAAAATAAATAAACGTTTAAAAAAAAAAAAAGAATTTATCAAACTCAACACCCAAAAAACAAATAAGCCAGTGAAGAAATGGGCAAAAGACATGAATAGACACTTCTCCAAAGAAGACATCCAGATGGCAAACAGACACGTGAAAAAATGCTTATCAGTCATCATCAGGGAAATACAAATCAAAACCACAATGAGATACCACCTCATACCTGTCAGAATGGCTAACATTAACAACTCAGGCAACAACAGATGTTGGCAAGGATGCAGAGAAAGAGGATCTCTTTTGCACTGCTGGTGGGAATGCAAACGGGTGCAGCCAGTTTTCCATATTGGAAAACAGTATGGAGGTTACTCAAAAAATTAAAAACAGAACTACCCTACGGCCCAGCAGTTGCACTACTAGGTATTTATTCAAGGGATACAGGTATGCTGTTTTGAAGGAGCACATGCACCCCAATGTTTATAGCAGCACTACCAACAATAGCCAAAGTATGGAAAGAGCCCAAATGTCCATCGATGGATGAATGGATAAAGTGGTGTGTGTGTGTGTGTGTGTGTGTGTGTGTGTGTGTGTGTGTGTGTGTGTATACACACATACACACACACACACACACACACGCAATGGAGTATTACTCAGCAATCAAAAAGAATGAAATCCTGCCATTTGCAGCTATGTGGATAGAACTAGAGGGTATTATGCTAAGCGAAATTAGTCAGAGAAAGACAAATATCATATAACTTCACTCATATGAGGACTTTAAGATACAAAACAGATGAACATAAGGGAAGGGAAGCAAAAATAATATAAAAACAGGAGAGGGAAAAACATAAGAGACTCTTAAATATGGAGAACAAACAGAGGGTTGCTGGAGGGGTTGGGGGGGTGGGCTAAATGGGTAAGGGGCATTAAGAAATCTCCTTAAATCATTGTTGCATTATATGCTAAGTTGGATATAAATTTAAAAAAATAAAATGGTAAAAAAACAGTGGGGAAGCAGTTTTTACATATAAGCAATTAATATGTGGTGGAATATTAAAAGATATTTTTAATGTTTCCCTGATAAGAATATGATCAATGTACCTTCATTAATACAATGAATGACTGACACAGTTAAAATTAAAACAAAGCTTCATGAGCTGAAATGATGGGACAGAGCTTCAAAAGCTGACATTAAACAGAAATAAATATAATAATCCTGATTATGGATTCCGAAGATCAATTCTGGATAAAGAAGATAGCATTTTATGGCAAAAGGATCCAGGAAATTTTTTTAGCTATAAGCTCACCATAAAGCAAAGTGGTAGGATGTTAACCCCAAATGCTTCTATTAAGTTGCATTAAATAGGACCAGAACTTCAGTTTTGTGTTCCGTTCAGGGGATTACATTTTAAGGAGGACGTTAACCAACTGCAACATACTCAAAGGAAGGCAGCAAGGTGATGGGGAGACTGAAAAGGATAATATTTCCTTCCTGGGAGGAAAAACCTTAGAGATTATTTAATCTGGGACTCCAACTTTTGAGATGAGGAAACAGGCTCAGAGAGATGTGTCCTGAGTCACAGGACTAGAGAGGAGCAGACTAGTTTCCAAAAGCACCACATGATGAGATAGCAGGTGCCAGATTGTGACAGGCTTGTGTGGAAGAGGGCCCAGACATTTTTCATAGCTTGAAAAGGCAGAACCAAGACTAATGTTTGGAAGTTAAAGATTTGTATTAAAAATAGAAGGAGAAACTTTCTAGCGATTGCAGCTGCCTAAAATTGGAATAGCTTGCCTTGAAAAGCAGTGAGCTACCCATCACCAGATATGTTTAAGTAAGGGTTGGATAAGGTGTTAGGAACATTGAAGTGATTCCTTCTGTGCAGGAAAGGTTGGACCACACTAATTAATTATTATATAGTCTTGTTTAATTGCTAATAACAGCTAACATTTATTGGGTACTTATAGAGCACTATGCAGAGATACTGTATATGTATTATCTCTTTGATTCTTATAATACATGAGGAAGCTGAGGCCCAGAGAACCCCTTGTTTTGACTAAGGTCACATGGTTAGTAATGGATGAGGTGAGATTCAAATCCAGGCAGTCTGACTCCAGAACCAGTTTTGCAAACTTCTGTGCTATAGCTGATGCTTACATGCAGATCTCTGACTCATGTAAATATTAGATCTATTTAGATCCATTCTTTTATGACTTCTAGTATTCTTGAACAGAAGAAGTCTCTCAGTGAGAGGACCCAGTTTGCACTAGGAGGGGAGGTCTGGTTTTTTTTATGGGTTTTAGGTATCATGAATATGCCTTTCAAGGACTTAACGAATATGGAGTCCTTGATAATAAATCCTCTGGACATTGCCAGCCGTTTGCAGTTGCTGAGCCATTTCAGTAATGGTAGATGGTACATTAAACTACCATTTATCCTTAAGAAACCTTGTGTTTCAGAAGCTACTCACTTTACATATATATTTTTTTAATTCCCCTTAGTAGGCATTATATTCGTCATATTACAGATGTGAAAGCTGCATGTCACATTTTGGGTTGGTTTGCCTTCAGCCCAACCTGAACTATTTTTTAATTAAACTTTATTTTAAGATAATTGTAGATTCACATGCAGTTGTAAGATATAATACAGAGAGATCCAATGTACCCTTTACCCAGTTTCCCCAATAATAACATCTTGCAAAAGTATAGTGCAATATCTCAACTGGGTATTGACATTAATACGTTCAAGATAAGCGACTCTCCATCACCATAAGGATCCATCTTCTTGCTCTTTTATAACCACCTTCTTCTTTCCTATTCTCCGTCTCTCTTCCCTGGCAACCACTAATCCATTCTCTACTTTTATAACTTTTGCCATTTTAAGAACCTCCTACAAATGGAATCACACCCTATGTAACCTTTTGGTATTGGTGTTTTTCACTCAGTGTAATTCCTTGGGTGTTCATCCAGGTTGTTGTATGTACCAATAGTTTTCTTATTGCCCAGTAATATTCCATGGTATAATACAACTTGTTTAACCACTACCTGTTAAAGGATATCTGGGCTGTTTTCAGTTTCCGGTTGCTACAAATAAAGCTTTGTAAACATTTGTGTAAAGGTTTTTGTGTGAGCATAGGTTTTCATTTTTCTGGGGTAAATGCCCAGAAGTACAATTGGTAGGTTGTATGGTAGGGTTGTGTGTAGTTTTATAAGAAACTGCCTGTTTTCCAGAGTGTTGATACCATTTTACATTCTCATCAACAATGTATAAATAATCCAGTTTTTTTGCATCTTTGCCAGCATTTAGTGTTGTTATTTTCTATGTTAGTTCTTTTGAGAGATGTGTAGTGATACCTCACTGTGGTTTTAATTTACATTTCCCTAATGGCTCATGATGTTGAATGTCCTTTTATGTGCTTAAATGCCACCTGTGTATCCTCTTTGGTGAAATGTCTGTTCATATTTGTGCATTTGTTTTTTACTGTTAGGTTTTGAAAGAGCCTGGGCCTTTATAGGCCAACGATGTGCTGTTCATTCCTTTCACTTTCTGTCATTCATGTCTTGCCAGTACTCTGCTCTGGGAAACTCCTATAATCTGACTTGTGTGAGACTTCTTGTAGCCTGAGAAAGCCATGATTCCATCCTCAATAGGTGTAGAACAAAATACAGGTAATCTGAACTTGCTGCTGCCTAGAAATCTTTATATATATTTCACATGTCATAAAATTAATTTATTTAAAGTGTACAGTTCAGTGATTTTTAGCATATTCACCAAATTATACACTGTGTAATTCCATAAAATTTTCATCACAGCAAAAAAGAAATCTTGTACCCGTTAGCAATCACTCCAGATTTCCCTATTGTCCCATACCCCCAGTCCCTGGAAACCCTAACCTACTTTCTGTCTCTGTAGATTTGCCTGTTCTGGACATTTCATATAAATGGAATCATGGAATGTGTAGCCTTTTCTGTCTAGCTACTTTTAATTAGCATAATGTTTGTAAGATTCATCCATGTTGTAGCATATATCAGTGCTTCATTTTTATGGCTGAATAATATTCCATTGTATCAATATCCCATGTTTTTTAATCCATTCATCATTTGGTGGCTACTTAAATCGTTTCTACTTTTTGGCTATTATGAATAATGATGCTGTGAACATTATGTTCAAGTTTTTGTGCAGATATATGTTTTCACTGAGTTATACCTAGAAATGAAATTGCTGGATCATATGGTAACTCTGTGTTTAACTGTTTGAGGAACTATCAAACTGTTTTACATTTCCATCAGCAGTATGAGAGTTTGAATTCCTTCACACCCTCACCACCTCTTGTTATTTTTAATTATGACCCCTTGTTCTTGATTATTATCATTTTAATGGATGTGAGGTGGTCTGAAATTGTGGTTTTGATTTTCATTTCCCTAGTGACTAATGATGTTGAGCATTTTTACATGTGTGTATTGGCTATTTGTGTTTCTTTGGAGAAATATCTAATTCCAATCCTTTGCCCATTTTTAAATTGGGTTATTTGTATTTTCATTTATATATTCAGGATGTTAGACCATCTATCAGAGAGATGATTTGCAAATATTTTCTCTTGTTCTGTGGATTGTATTATGACTTTCGTAATGGTGTCCTTTGAAGCACAAACATTAATTTTGAATAAGACCATTCTAACTATTTTTCCTTTGCATTAGGTATCTTAGCAGCTTTTAAATCAGTACTTTTTTACTCTTCAGTATTTTCTAAATGCCCCACGCTCACAGCAAGCACCCACTCTCTTCCTAGTTCCTTTACGCAGAGATGAACTTCTTCCTACTTTCTGAGAAGGCTGAGATTATTTGCCATAAATTCCTCAACTATCGAAGTGTCTATGTATCTTCATTCTTCCTCCCGTCACCCCATTGGAAGTACAAACGTTTTGTTTTGGTTTTTTAAGATGAGTACCTCCACCTGGGCCATTCCATTCTCTCCTCTAGGACTTTGATTCAGTGGTTGGCCTCTCTTTCCCTCCAAGTATCAGTAATCTCTCCTCTGCTTTTCTTTTTCTACCCTCATGCAATCTCAGGTCTCTGTTTCCTCTTTAAAGAAAAATATTAGGGGCAGAAACTTTCCCCGGTTTTAGTTTTCCTTTACCTACCAACCTCTTTGACTTTTTCCCTTACTTTTAATCTTGAGAGAGCTGTTTCACCTCATCTAAAATATTGCAGTAATTTTGTCAGTGATCTCTGTGTCCCTGGTCTCCCACTTTGACTCATCATATACACTTTTCATGAGAAAATCTTCTCAAAATGAAGTTCTTACCATCTAACTCTCTGGCCCCAAAACTTATGATGAGTCATTTAATACTGAGTTATCTATAAGACTCCCTAGCCTAATATTCAAAATTCTTTGTAACATGTTTTCTCAACCGTGACAGATCTGGACAACCCACACATCCCTGAACACTGCTCCCCAGTCCTGCCTGGTGCCTGCTCTTCCAGAATGCCTGTCTTCCTTTGTCTTTTCCTATGAAAATTCTGTCTTTGCTCAAATGAGTTGAAGTTTATGGCACTCTCCAATCTTTTTAAAAAAAATTTTTTTTTCAACGTTTATTTATTTTTGGGACAGAGAGAGACAGAGCATGAACGGGGGAGGGGCAGAGAGAGAGGGAGACACAGAATCGGAAACAGGCTCCAGGCTCTGAGCCATCAGCCCAGAGCCCGACGCGGGGCTCGAACTCCCGGACCGCGAGATCGTGACCTGGCTGAAGTCGGACGCTTAACCGACTGCGCCACCCAGGCGCCCCGGCACTCTCCAATCTTTAAATGCCTATCACATTGCAAACTGCTATGTGGACCTTATTATGCTGTATTTGTATTACAGCTTTCCAAAGTAGATTGTAAGCTCTTCGAAGGCAGAGACTAGTAGCTTGTCCATCTCTGGACCCTCTCCAGCAACTAGACAGGGCTTTAGATCTAGTAGGTACTGAGTAAGTGTCTCTAACTTGATTTGATTTCAAAACAAGAACCTGGGCACACATATCCCTGGAGAAAAATCTGGAAAAGATAAAGCAGAAAACATGAAGTATACAGAGATTGGTGAAGCTGAATAAGTAATTTATACTTCAGTTTTACAGTGAATCGGAACACAAGCTCAAAACTTCATTTTTTCTGAATGTCACTTTTGGCTTTTAAAACTAATTCGTGCATTGCAGATTGTATTCTTTATTTTCAAAACACTAAGGATAAAAAAAAAAGTAGAACTAGTTGAGTAAAATTATGTAGAGTCACCTTATGTGACAAATTGTATCATCTGTACTGAATGAAGGCCCTAAAATTGTTATGAAGGATGTCATGTTTATCTCCCAATTTTGGAGAAAAGGAAGTAGCAAGTTGCAGGAACTTTGTGAACTGTAAAGTACTGCATATAAGTTGGCCTTTAAATTTAAAAACATTTCCTACAAAATATGGGTCAACTTATATGCTACTAGTTGATGGGCAGTAATGGTCTCTTAGTTGCCTCTTGAAGCCACTCTTAATGGATTTGTGGGTCATGAGATCAACATCATGATCAAACAATATGTAATCAAAGATAAGCCCAATCTCATATTTATATTAGAAAACTTTATTAGGTTAACCTATATACTAGATTGTATTCATACCTCCATTATATGCGTAGTGTTATTATCTCTATTAGGTATTTAGATAAGGTAAACTGATTAAACATTTACATGTTTGGGTAAGGTGACTGAGAAGTGATTTTGTTTTAATTTTTAGTCTCAATAGGAATGTGATATTCTTCTTTATTTTTATCTTTCCATTTTGGGATATTCTTTTTTTTTTTTCTTTTTTTTCATTTTGGGATATTCAAATTGATTTCTAAACTGTAAGCTATTGAAAACTGGGAAACTGTTCCACATTTTTTGTACAATCTAGTCCTAACAGAACTCCTTTAGTATTGTAATTATTCAGTAGTGCTAATAATGACAATCCCTATTATCTCTTGAGTGCTTAGGAAGGGCTAGACACTTTCCTCAATACTGCATGTTCATCATTTCTTTTCTCAAAGCAGGCTTGTGAGATATCTTATTCGCTTTTCAGAGGAGAAAATGAGGCTTCACTATTTGCTCAAGGTCATTGTATTACATAAGTGACTGAGCCAAGATTGGAACCCAGGCAGTCCGACTCCGGGATCTAGGCTCCTAACTACACCATCTTCTTCAATAAATATGTATTCATTATGATGCTGATTAGAACCAAGCTGTGTACGTGGCATATTTACAGTGACATCCTGTCTATGTTTTTATTGTGTAATGTACCCAGGATACTATGAGCCCACAACTGGTGTCCATTAATGATAGTGGTGTGAGAATAAAAAATAATTTCCAGAGCATCTTGGTTAAGAGGCATTACATAATTTTCATTATCCAGTGATCTTTAAATTATTGGGCTTAAAAGAGAGCTTTATTTGGATATCTAAAGTAGTTTTTTCTATTTCTAAAAGTTCTGTTTGGGGGCGCCTGGGTGGCGCAGTCGGTTAAGCGTCCGACTTCAGCCAGGTCACGATCTCGCGGTCCGTGAGTTCGAGCCCCGCGTCAGGCTCTGGGCTGATGGCTCAGAGCCTGGAGCCTGTTTCCGATTCTGTGTCTCCCTCTCTCTCTGCCCCTCCCCCGTTCATGCTCTGTCTCTCGCTGTCCCAAAAATAAAATAAAAAATAAAATAAAATAAAAGTTCTGTTTGAAATAGAAGGTAGTGGAAGTGCTTTCTGATACTTCAGTAGGTGTTTTTAAATTTTCATTTCTATTAAGTAGTTTCTCTACTTACGTCCATCTAAAGGGAGAGATAGAGGCAATGTTCCAATTTTCTTTATATCATCACTAAATTTATTAAATGAGAAAAATAAATATAATTTTAAAGTTTTGAAGGAAACTTTGTTTTATCTTCAGGTAAAAGTACTCCAATTTTCTAATGCTACTTGCACTTTTTTCCTTCTCCCCGCTCCCCCCCCCGCCTTTTTTTTTTTTTTTTTTTTTTTTTTTGAGAGAGGTGGGGAGGGGCAGATGGAGAGAGAGAATCTTAAGCAGTCTCCATACCCAGCATGAAACCAACGCAGGGCTGGGTCTCAGGAGGGTGAGATCATGACTTGAGCCAGAATCAAGAGTCAGAAGTTTAACAGACTGAGCCACCCAGGTCCCCCTTAATGCTACTTTTAAACACATTATGAGTATCAACACAAGGGAATACTATGTAGCTATTGAAAAGAATGAGCTAGATAAATATGTTCTGACAAGGAAAGATGTCTATGATATATTGTTAAGTAAAAAGAGCAAGCCCTAGACACATGTTCATTATTCTCTCTTAAGAGCCTATGAATATATAGAAATTACATATTTGGAAATCGATATAAACTTGATTGGAATGATGTACACCAAGCTGTCAACTATGGTTAACTCTGGGGGAAAAACCTGAGATTGAGGGAAGCAGTAAAGTAGGACTTTTTATTCTGTATATTTGTTTCATTTGAAATTATATGTACATTTATTCCTGTTTTGGTTAGATTGGGTTTTTCTTGCAAAACCTCTTCCCAAGTACAAAAGTGCAAAGATAACAAGGCAGTCCCATACACCCAGTCACCCAAAATGAAGAAACATAAACATTTTTTTCATATTTTAGAAAATTTTAAAAATTAGAATCATAATAATTGATGTCTCCTATGTTTTCTTCCCAGTTCTATTCCTTTCTTTTCCTCCCTGAAGCCACCAACTGTCATCAATATCTAGCCATGTCAGTATTTTTAGATCTAGTAAAACATTTTACTACCATGTTACATTCCATAATAGAAATATATCACAGCTGGGGTGCCTGAGTGGCTCATTCGGTTAAGTGTCTGACTTTGTGTCAGGCTCTATGCTTACAGCTCAGAACCTGGAGCCTGCTTCAGATTCTGTGTCTCCCTCTCTCTCTCCCCCTCCCGGACTTGTGCTCTGTCTCTCTCTCAAAAATAAATAAACATTTAAAAAAAAAAGAAATATATCACAAGTTATCTCACCTTCTGATGGATGTTTGTGTTTCCATATTTTTTTTTCTTATAGGTTGCTCTTCAGTGGTCACCCCTGTACATGTCTCACTATGTATTTTGTGAGAGGTTTTCTCCAGCAGGGCTTCTCAAACTTTTTTTTCTGTCATGACAGACAGAAATGGATTTTTGCATGGCATTCTGTGGTAAATAGTCTAGAAGTAAATGGTAGGGTCTTCTGGCTAGCTCAGACCAACTGCCATCCCTAAGGGCTGAAGGACTCTTTTTTTTTTTTTTTGTATACCTGTAGTATCTTGCCACATCAAACCTGCTGAGAAATTCTGCTCTAGGACATTGTCTCTCAGACTTTTTAATATTTGGGGCTCCTGGGTGGCCCAGTCGGTTGAGTGTCTGGCTTCAGCTCGGGTCACAATCTCACAGTTGACGAGTTTGAGTCCCACGTCGGGCTCTGTGCTGACAGCTCAGAGCCTGGAGCCTACTTCAGATTCTGTGTCTCCCTCTCTCTGCACCCCCCCCAACCCCACTCATGCTCTGTCTCTGTCTCAAAAATAAACATTGAAGGGGCGCCTGGGTGGCGCAGTCGGTTAAGCGTCCGACTTCAGCCAGGTCACGATCTCGCGGTCCGTGAGTTCGAGCCCCGCGTCAGGCTCTGGGCTGATGGCTCGGAGCCTGGAGCCTGTTTCCGATTCTGTGTCTCCCTCTCTCTCTGCCCCTCCCCCGTTCATGCTCTGTCTCTCTCTGTCCCAAAAATAAATAAAAAACGTTGAAAAAAAAATTAAAAAAAAAAATAAACATTGAAAAAGAAAATTAAAAAAATATTTATATGAATCACCTGGTGATCTTGTTAAACTACAGGTTTCTATTCTGCAGGTCTGGCATGTGGCCTGAGACTCTGTGTTTCTAATAAATATCTAGGTAGTACTGATGCTTTGACTAACAAGGCTCTAGTTCTTTGCTATCCAGTACAATAGCCACTAGTCACACACATGGCTACTGAGTCCTTGAAATGAGGTCTGTCCAAATTGAGAAGTGCTCTAAGTATAAAATGCATACTGGATTTAGTGTGAAAAAGTAATATAAAATATCTCATCTATACTTTTATACTATACATTATTAATCACATGTTGAAATTATTGTGAATATATTAGATTAAATAAAATATATTATTAAAATTAATTTTCCCCATTTGTTTTACTTGAACTTGGCAACTAAAACATTTAAAACTACATATGTGGTTTGCTTTACGTTTCTCTCAACAGTGCTGCTTTGTAATTCTGTACCTAGATTTGAAATTACTAGGTCATAGGATGTGGTCATTTGCAGCTTTACTAGATATAGCTGTAACTCTTCAAAATGATTATACTAGTTTATACTTCCACCAAGAATGTATAGCGATTCCCTTTATCTCTACTGCCTCACTTAAAATTGTCAAACTTTTAAAATGTCTGCCTGTCTGGTGGTTTTAATTTATAATTTGCTAATTACTAATGAGGTTGATCATCTTTTCATGTTCATTGGCCACAGGAGTTTCATCTTCCATGAATAACTATTTCCCTGCTTATTTTTGGTGGTTCATCACAAAGTTTGGATATTCTTTGTAAAATATATTGCAAATAATTTTTCCCAATCTGTTATTTATCTTTTAAACTTTGTTTTTGATATATTTGGTTGTAAAAAATTTATAATTTCATTGCAATCAACTTTATCAGTCTTTTAAAATACGCCTATTTGAGAAATCTATTAAGGAATCCATGCTGAGTAAAGATATTCTTCTAAATAAAAAAGGGGGGGCAGGCACCTGGGTGGCTCAGTCAGTTGGGTGCCCAACTTTTCTTTTTCTAAGTTTATTTATTTATTTTGAGAGAGAACGCATGCAGGGGAGGGGCAGAGAGTGAGGGAGAGAGAGAATCCCAAGCAGGCTCTGTGCTCTGAGTGCAGAGCCTAACACAGGGCTCAATACCATGAACTGTGAGATAATGACCTGAGCCAAAATCAAGAGCCAGATGTTCAACCAACTGAGCTACCCAGGCACCCCAAGTCAGTGGTGTTTAATTTAAAAAGTGCCACAAGGGAGGCACCTGGGTGGCTCAGTCGGTTGAGCGTCCAACTCTTGATTTCACTTCAGGTCATGATTCCAGTGTCCAGGGATCGAGCCCAATATCAGGCTCTGCACTGAGTGTGGAACCTGCATAAGATTCTGTCTCTCTGCCCCTCTCCCTCACTCACACTGTCTTCCTCTCTAAAATAAAAATAAAATAAAATAATATTAAATTAAATTAAATTTTAAAAGATTTTCTTCTTCTGGTTTTAAAGTTTTACACCTTGATTTTGGGTCTTCTATTTGGTGTTTATTTGGGAGTCAAATGTAAGGTAGGGATCTGATTATAATACATATAATTTTGTATATGTGTGTGTTTCCAGAAGAAAATCCTGTTATCCATTTATCAAACAATTCAAACATATCCTGCTTATTGGAAATCCTTCTTCCATCATATGACAAAGACCATTCCTGTTTCTGCATTAGTTTTATTCAGAATTATTGAGGATTACTTTTAAGATCAGTAAAATCGTAGGAAAATCTTAGGAAGTCATCATAATACTGATCTGAGGCACTGGGTTATACCTAACTTGATAAGATAATTTATCATCCTAATTCACTTTTGAGAATGAAAGAGGATTCTTTTTTCTTTTCTTTTTTTTTTTTTTTAGTTTATTTATTTTGAGAGAGAGAGAGAGAGAGAGTGAGCAGGGGAGGGCCAGAGAGTGAGGGCTAGGGAGAGATCCTCAAATAGGCTGTGTACCAGCAGCACAGAGTCCAACAGGGGGCTCGAACTCATGTACCATGATATCATGGTCTGAGCCTAAATCGAGAGTCAGGTGTTTAACCAACTGAGCCACTTAGGCGCTCTATGAAAGAGGATTCTTAAGATAATTAAAATTACATAATTTTCAATATATTTATTTCTTGACTGAAAAATGGTTTAATTATGTTGGTGGACTATAAAATAGCTTATTCAAAACCTATTTCCCAAAAATATTTTTTTCTAAAACACATTAAAGCAATGTTTTATATAAACTTTATATTGATTATCTGCACATTCAAAAGTAACAAAGTAATTATTCTTGGCATAATCACATAATTTAATTTTTTCTTTTTTCTTTTTTTAATTTATTTTCAAGTTAACATACAGTGTAGTCTTGGCTTCAGGAGTAGAACCCAGTGATTCCTGTCTTACATATGACACCCAGTGCTCATCCCAAAAATTGCCCTCCTTAATGCCTATCACCCATTTAACCCCACCCCCATCCCCAGTTTGTTCTCTGTCTTTAAGAGTCTCTTTTGGTTTGCCTCCCTGTTTTTAACTTATTTTTTTCCTTCCCTTCCCCTATGTTAATCTTTTAAGTTTCTCAAATTCCACATGTAAGTGAAATCATGTATCTTTCTCTGACTTATTTCGCTTAGCATCATACCCTTCATTTCCATCCATGTTGTTGCAAATGGCAAGATTTCATTCTTTTTCATTGCTGAGTAGTATTCCACTGTGTGTGTGTGTGTGTGTGTGTGTGTGTGTGTGTGTGTGTGTGTGTACACACCACATCTTCTTAATCCATTCATCACTTGGTGGACATTTGGGCTCTTTCCATAATTTGGCTATTGTTGATAATGCTGCTGTAAACATTGGCTTGCATGTGTCCCTTCAAATCAGCATTTTTGTATCCTTTGGATAAATTCCTAGTAGTGGAATTGCTGGGTCATAGGTTAGGTCTATTTTTAATTTTTTGAAGAATCTCCACAGTTTTCCAGAGTGGCTAGACCAGTTTACATTCCCACCAGCAGTGCAAGAGGGTTCCTTTTTCTGCACATTCTTGCCAATACCTGTTGTTTCTTATGTTGTTTATTTTAGCCATGCTGACTGGTGAAGTGATATCTTATTGTAGTTTTGATTTACATTTACTTAACGATGGGTGATGTAGAGCATCTTTTCATGTGTCTGTTGGCCATCTGGATGCCTTCTTTGGAAAAGGGTCTGTTCATGTCTTTTTCCCATTTCTTCACTAGATGATTTGTTTTTGGGTGTTGAGTTTGGTAAATTCTTTATAGATTTTGGATACTAAACTTTTATCCAATATGTAGTATGCATGTATCTTCCAAATAGCCAAAGCAATATTGAAAAAGAAAACCAAAGCTGGAGACATCACAATCATGGACTTTAATCTGTATTACAAAGCTGTTACCATAAAGACATTATGGCATTGGCCCCAAAACAGATACATAGATCAATGGAATAGAATAGAGAACCCAGAAATGGACCCATAAATATATGGCCAACTAATCTTCAACAAAGCAGGGAAGAGTATCCAGTGGAAAAGAGACAGTGCCTTTAGCAAATGGTACTGGGAGAACTGGACAGCAACATGAAGAAGAATGAAACTGGACCACTTTCTTGCACCATACACAAAAATAAATTCAAAATGGATGAAAGACCTAAATGTGAGACAGAAAAGCATCAAAAATCCTACAGGAGAAAACAGGCAGCAACCTCTTTGACCTCAGCTGCAGCAACTTCTTACTAGACATGTCTCTGGAGGCAAGGGAAATAAACGCAAAAATGAACTATTGAGACCTCATCAAGATAAAAAGCCTCTAAACGCAAAGAAAACAATCAACAAAACTAAAAGACAACCGACAGAATGGGAGAACATATTTGAAAATGACATATTGGATAATCTTTTTCTTAACTGCATCGGTATCTATTATCATTTCACTGGTATTTTTCTGAAGAATATATTTCAGAATGAACTTATTATTTTTAGCATTTTTACAAAGTTGCTCATGATCATCTTCATAGTTGCATTTTATGGCTCATAAATGTGACATTATTGACTCTTCTATTTAAACCACAGTATTATTAATTGAAAAAAATACTTCCGCTAAGGTGCTGAAGTACTTGATAAACTCAGAACAGATTGTATTAAATGGAGAATATTTTAAATTTTGCTTTCACATTAAAATATATAAGTATATGTATAAGTAAATGCCAATAAGTTTGACAACTTAGATGAAGTGACACAGTTTGAAAGACACAACCAAAGCTCAACAGGGAGAAACAGGCTACTAGAGTAGCCCTATGTCTTTTAAAGAAATTTAACTGATAGTTAAAAACCTTGAAACCAAAAAGAAAACTCTAGTCCTAGATAGAAATATTGATAAATTTTATAGTTCTGTACAAACTCTTCCCAGATGACTTTTTTTAGATTAAAAAAATTTTTAAGATTAAAAAAAAGTGTTATATTTGTTTTATATGTACAATATAGTGATTCAGTAATTCTATATATTTCTCCGTGCTCATCAAGACAAGTATACTTTTAATACTTTTCACCTACTTCACCCATCCCCTCACCCACTTCCCCTCTGATAGTCATTTTGTTACTCTCTTTTCTTCATTTGTTTTATTTCTTAAATTCCACATATGAGTTAAATCATATGGTATTTGTCTTTGTGTGACTGGTTTATTTTGCTTAGCATTATACTCTTTAGATCCATCCGTGTTGTTGCAAATGGCAAGATTTTGGGTTTTTTATGGCTGAATAATATTCCATTGTATATATATAAACCACATCTTTATCCATTCATCTATCGAGGTCACTGGGCTGCTTCCATAATTTGGCTATTGTAAATAATGCTGCAGTAAACATAAAGATGAATGTATCTCCTTGAATTACTGTTTCTGTATTCTTTGGTTAAATACCCAGTAGTATAATTAATTACTGGATCATATGGTAGTTCTATTTTTAATTTTTTGAGGAACCTCTATACTGTCTTCCACAGTGGCTGCACCAGTTTGCATTTCCACCAACAGTGTATGAGGATTCCTTTGTTTCCACATCCTCACCAACGCCTGTTGTTTCTTGTGTTTTTGATTTTAACAGTTCTGACAGGTGCAAGGTGATATCTCATTGTGGTTCTAATTTTCATTTCCCTGGTAACGAGTGATGTTGAGCATCTGTATGTTTCTGTTGGCCACCTTGATGTCTTCTTTGGAGAAATGTCTGTTCATTTCTTCTGCCCATTTTTATTTTATTTATTTTGTTTTTTTGCAGCTGAAAATTTATTTATTTATTTTTTTTTATATGAAGTTTATTGGCAAATTGGTTTCCATACAACACCCAGTGCTCATCCCAAAAGGTGCCCTCCTCAATACCCATCACCCACCCGCCCCTCCCTCCCACCCCCCATCAACCCTCAGTTTGTTCTCAGTTTTTAACAGTCTCTTATGCTTTGGCTCTCTCCCACTCTAACGTCCTTTTTTTTTTTTTTTTTTTTTCCTTCCCCTCCCCCATGGGTTCCTGTTAAGTTTCTCAGGATCCACATAAGAGTGAAACCATATGGTATCTGTCTTTCTCTGTATGGCTTATATGGTCTTCTGCCCATTTTTAAATTGGATTATTTGGTTTTTGGTATTGAGTTGTATAAGTTCTTTATATATTTTGGATACTAACCCTTTATTGGACGTGTCATTGGCGAATATCTTCTCTCATTCTGTAGGTTGTCTTTTAGTTTTGTTGGTTTTTCCCTTTGCTGTGCAGAAGCTTTTTATTTTGAAGCAGTCCCAAAAGTTTATTTTTGCTTTTGTTTCCCTTGCCTCGGGAGACTGGCTAGAAAGATGTTGTTATGGACGATGTCACAGAAATTACTGCTTGTGCTCTCTTCAAGGATTTTTATAGTTCCAGGTCCCACATTTAGGTCCTTAGTCCATTTTGAGTTTATTTTTGTGTATGGTGTAAGAAAGTGGTCCAGTTTCACTCTTTTGCATGTAGCTGTCCAGTTTTCCCAACACTATTTGTTGAAGAGACTTTCTCTCATTGCATATTCTTGCCTCCCAGATGACTTTTTAAAAAAGAAACTGACACCTACAAACTGATGCTAAAAATCACATGGAAATTCAGTGAATCTAGAATAGCCAAACCAATTTGGAAAAAGAACAACAGAGGTGGAGGTCTTATGCTATTTAAGAGTTGACATAAAGCTACAGTTAATCAAGATGGTATAGTTTAGGCTTAAGGATAGATATGTGCATCCTTGGAACAGAATAGAGAGCCCAGAAATGGACCCACACATACAATCATCTTTTAACAAATGTACAAAGGAACAATTGGATATCCAAGTGCAATAAATGTAACCATGATCGTTATCAGACTCCTTATACAAAAATTAGTTCAAAATGGATCATAGACCTAAATGTAAGAGCTAAAACTTCTAGAAGAAAATATAGGAGAAAATATTCATGACTTTGTATTAGGCAAAGAAATCTTTGAGAGGAACCAAAAGGCACATATCATAAAAAGAAAAAATTGATAAATTGGACTTAATTAAAATTTGAATTTTTAACCTTTGAAAGACATGGCTAAGAAAATGAGAAGACAAATCACAGGCAGAGAAAATTTTTTAAAAGACTGATAAACTCGGTTTTTAGAATAGGCAGAAGCTTTAAACACCTCACCAGTGACAATATACAAATGGCCAATAATCACTTGAAAAGATGCTCAACATCATTAGTCATCAGGAAAATGCAAATTAAAACCAAAATGGCCTAACACTATACACCCACCAGAATGACTGCAATTAAAGATTTATAATATCAAGTGTTGTTGAAAATCTGGAGCAAGTAGAATTATCATATATTACTGGCAGGAATGCAGTGTGGTACACCCACTTTGGAAAACAGTTTGACTGTTTATTATAGAGTTAAACATACACTAAGCATATGACTCTGCAATCCCACTCTTAACATATGCCCACACAAAGACTTATACATAAATGTTCATAGCAGCTTTATTCATGATAGCACCAACGTGGAAATAACCTAAATGTTTTTTGGCAGGTGAACTGTGGTACATTCATGTAATGGAATACTACTCAGCAATACAAAGGGAAAACCTTCTGATCAGTTAATAGTATGGATAAATTGCAAAAGCATTTTGCTAAGTGAAAAAAGCCAGAAACAAAGGACCATATATTGTACTATTTAATTTATATGAAATCTGGAAAAGGCACAGAAAACATATCACATCAATGGGGTTGCCAAGGACTGGAGAGAGGTAGAGGGATTGACAGCAAAGATATAAGGGAACTTTTTGGTGTGATGGAAATGTTCTATATCTCAATTGTAGTGATTATCATATGACTGCATACAGTGAGTCAAAATTCATTTAACCGTACACTCAACATTAATGAAGTGTGAATATTATAAATTATACCTCAAAAAATAAAACCTGCAAATATTTCAGCCCAAATATTTTCATAACACTGTCTTTTTGCCTCCATTTAGAATACCTTTTTGAAAATATTTTTACAAGACAAAATAAATAAGTGATCTCTATGATTGTATTTAATGTTCATTT
Organism: Lynx canadensis; assembly: GCF_007474595.2. NCBI lineage: Eukaryota > Metazoa > Chordata > Mammalia > Carnivora > Felidae > Lynx > Lynx canadensis. Next base: position 59,235,222 of record NC_044308.2, read on the forward strand.
ACAGATACTGTAAAATCATAGGACTTTTCAATTTCATTCTATTCTAGTATAGAATATAAATTTATCCAATTAGAATTAGGTGTTTTTGCGCACCTGGGTGGCTGTCAGGTGAGTGTCCAACTTCAGCTCAGGTCATGATCTCATGGATCATGGGTTCATGCCCTGCGTTGAGTTCTGTGCTAACAGCTCAGAGCCTGGAGCCTGCTTTGGATTCTGTGTCTCTCTTTCTCTGCCCCTCCACCACTCAAACTCTGTCTTTCTCTCTCAAAAATAAATAAACATTAAAAAATAAAATTAGGTGTTCTGATGATTCTTCGCACAAATTGAGATATTTCAAAGCACACTGGAGAACAACTTCCAATATTGGAATTTACTAAATTCCTATTGGGATCTTAAATGAATGAAAATAATTTAATATTGAAAAATAATGAAGGTATTTTAGAATTCATTTGATCTAAATGAAAAGGCATGCTTCCCAGAGTGTTATATAAACATATCTTGTGTAGCTGCAATTGTTTAATTATATTTTTTCAGGTGTAGTTGTGGGTTTTTTTAATAAGAGTAACTTTTTAAAAAATAAAGTTTTTTTTATTTAAAAAAAGTTTTTTAAAAGGTCTGATTATTATTTTAACCAGACTTCTTTCAGATTTTCCTTGTTTTTCTACTAATGTCCTTTTTCTGTTCAAGGGTCCGCTTCAGGGTTCTATGTTGCATCATGTTTCCTTAGTTTCTTCTGGTCTATGGCAGTTGCTCAGTCTTTCCTTGATTTTCATAACCTTGGTGGTTCTGAAGAATATTGGTCAGGTGTTTTGTATGATGGCCCAATATTTGGGTTTGTCTGATGGTTTTCTTATGATTAGAAATTATGATTTCATAATTATGAAATTATGGCTTTGGGGAATAATACCAGACATGTATTCAGTCATGAAAAAAGAAGGAAATTCTACCTTTTCCAACAATGTGAGCGGATATAGAGGGCATTATGCTAAGTGAAATAAGTCAAACACAGAAAGACAAATACTGTATGTTATCTCTTATATGTAGAATCTAAAAAATCAAGCTTGTAAAAACAGAAGGCCAAGGACTGGGGAGTGAGGGAATTGGGGAGATGCTAAGTGTTGGTCAACATCTAGCTGCTTGTATTCCTGCATATTTCATTTTATCAGCAAGCACCTTATATGATGTGTCTTTAAAAGGGTGGTGTTAATTATTTACATCAGGAAATTATGATTGAAAGTGATTGCTAGTCATCTTGCAGATTTAGCAACATATCAGAAATGTAAATGCATCTCACCACTAGACAAGACCATGGCACAGGTTGAAATTTCAAAGCAGAGTGGTTAAAGGCATCCCACCCCTATCATAGCTTATTTTTTATTAAAAAAACTTTTTTCAACATTCATTTATTTGAGAGACAGAGAACAAGCAGGGGAGGAGCAGAGAGAGAGGGAGACACAGAATCTGAAGCAGGTTCCAGGCTCTAAGCTGTCAGCACAGAGCCTGACGTGGGGCTTGAACTCACAAACCATGAGATCATAACCTAAGCCAAAGTCAGACGCTTAACTGACTGGGCCACCCAGGCACCCCTATCATAGCTTATTTTATTGCAGTGAATACTTTGAAAAGTGGATACTCTGATCCAAATGTTAGTATATGGAATTCCCTGATGGCAGCTGTACACTGGAATGGATAACAGGCTAGGATGAATGATCACACCTTTATGGTTTACCAGGAGTCTTAATGCAAAGTTCAAAGGATAATTATAACAATGTAGCCAAAGGCTCAGACTAATAATGGGGGAACATTGGCACCCTTTGCTACTTTTTATCTTGGTGAAGCCTGGGATTACCCCACAACTTTTTAGAACTGAGCCTCTGAGATCATACATTACATTTTGTCTGCTTTAAGCCCAGAATGAAACCATCGTCTCTTCCAAATGTCTTAAAATTTGTCCCAGAAATCAGCCCCTAGATTTTGACTGGGAGAGAGTCAGGGTTAAGTAACTATGATATTGAGAGAAGCTGGCAGGTCTGGGTTGTAAGAACTAGGAGAAAAGAAAATGTAATGATAAAATCACATCCATAAATCACGGGGAGTAGAGAGGTGGGAAGGACATAGGATTTCTCCATTGATGTATCTTTGTGTCAAGAATTGAAAAATGTAGGAGGTTACTGCTGTACTCTTCTGAGCTAATCAAAAGCAGTTGTTAGTACATAGTGAAAGTTTTCATTGTTAAATGACAGGGAAATTTATACAGCATGCGTGACATGTCTAAGTACTGTGGAGGATAGAAACATGGGACAGTTCCTTCCTTCACTGAGCTTATATTTTTAAAAGGATGTAAAATATTTGCACATAGGGTCCTGTCTCAGTTCCTTTCGTAGAGCACAGGCCCTTAATCCAAGTCTTCTCAGATTCAGATTTAGAGAATAAGTATGCCAGGGATCTTCTTTTGTTTTTCCTTTTTATTCTTTCGTGTAATTAAATGGCTTCTGACCTTGTCTTTTTTTAGATTGCCCTCGTAGAATTATGATTTCTATCTTTGAGCAGCCTTCTTGCTCCATTATGGAATGAAATTTCTATTGTCCTAGGTCATTAGGGAATAAATCGTTTGGGGAATAAAAGAATCAGTTTGTCATATAGTTGAGGATTTGATGATTTATGGCCCAAATATTTTGACTTTAATTTTGAATGAAAACATTTCTTAGACGTGTCTTTTTTTTTTAACGTTTTTTTTTTTTAATTTATTTTTGAGACAGGGAGAGACAGAGCATGAACAGGGGAGGGTCAGAGAGAGGGAGACACAGAATCTGAAACAGGCACCAGGCTCTGAGCTGTCAGCACAGAGCCCGACGCAGGGCTCGAACTCACAGACCGCGAGATCATGACCTGAGCTGAAGTCGGCTGCTTAACCGACTGAGCCACCCAGGTGCCCCTTAGACGTGTCTTTTAAAACAGAAATTGTTTATCTTGACTTGAGCTTTTCTTGATTCAAGTTCATGTTTAGGGACATCAGTGTTTTGTGATGTGAATATTTATGGTGTTGGGCATAAAGCCGAATGATTTGGTTTGTCACTGTGTAGCTCTGCACCATGGATAACCCCTATCCCCAGGAGCCCTTGAACTGCCTTGCTTGGCAGGCTTCTGGGTGGATGCATGTGTCCTTAGGTGCTCTTTGATTTCTTTCTCCCCTGCCTGTTTATGAGCTGATAATTCTTTGTTGGCTTAAGCTGTAGAAGGAGTGTCTTGTCTCCCTCTTTTGTAACTGGCTTTCTTCTGTACCAGCGTCTGCCACTTGCAACCTTGCACCTACCCTGTCATTGTTTCCAGCCTCTCCTTCCACTCTCTGTTGCTGCCTGACAGCTCTCTCCCCTTGCTTTCTTTTCCTTCTCCTTTGTGCTCATAGATGTTGTCAGCAAATCAGAGGAAAGCTTTTCCTACAAAGAGCTATCTGATCTGCCTGTAGCTCATTAGCACTTTGGCTGTTTTTGTAGCCACATGTTCAGGGGCTAACTCTGAACCTTAAATACTTTAAGAAGAAAGCACATCTGAATTTTAAGCCAAGGACTTGTCGGGAGACTTGTCTCTCTATAAATGAAGCCTTACTCTATTCCTCATGAAGTGTAGTGATTCATACTAAGAGTATTTTTTGTTTTATTTTTTTTAAGTTTATTTATTTATTTTGAGAAAGAGAGAGGGAGGGAGAGTGGGAGAATCGCAAGCAGGTTCCACGCTGTCAGCGCACAGCCCATGTGGTCACGAAATGTAAGGTCAGGGCCTGAGCCAAATTTGAGAGTCAGACACTTAACTGACCAAGCTCCCCAGGCACCTTGTTTTTTGTTTTAAATAAGGTAGAATAATTTAGTGTATTTCTTATCTTCTTTGAATAACTATTATTTTTGATTGGTTTTCCAGGGAATAGCAGCATATTGGATTGATATTCTCAAATGTTTGAGGCTCATAGAAAATGCCAGGTCTTCTATGAAGCCTTCTTTAACCCTTTCAGTACCTTTTCAGGTTGTGTCATAGCATTTATTCACCTGGCCTTTCAGTGCATGTTTTCTCTTTCTTAGCAGATTAGAAGAAGCTCTTGGAAGTACAAGAGGGAGTGGGAATTTATTCATGTCATTTTTGTATCCCCTCTTTACCTCTGCTCTTAACAGCAGTACCTTGTATATAATAGCTGTCCCCAACATGTTCTGTTGAGTTGAATAACCCCCTCTCTCATCCAGGTCCCTTTTGTAGTTGGTGATGATGCTAGTTGAGGGTCACTCTACTTGTGTCATCTTGCATTTGCTCACGTGGAAACTCCTCTGCCAGTTGCACGAATTCCTGAGTTCTTCCTGTAGTCTGCCCCCAAAGAGCTTGGCTCTTTGCTGCTTGGGGGAATTTAGTGTCAGACAGAAATCATCTAAAGTTATTGTGTACGTCCTCTTAAGTACCTTCTTTTTTTTTAAATTTTTATTCAGTACCTTCTTAAAGGTACAAATAAGTAAAATTCTTTACAGTTCTCTGACCTTAGAGACAAATGCTTGTTTTTTTCCTCATATATATTTTTGGTCTCTGAGCCAGTTCATTCCATACAGTAAAAGAGCGCTCTTACTTTTTTAACAGCTTTATTGATATGTAATTCACATATCATACAATTCACCCATTTAAAGTATATAATTCAGTGTTATTCAGTGTATTCAGAGTTGTGCAACTATCACCATAATCTAATTTTAGAACATTCTAATTATCTCCAGAAGAAACCCTGTGCCCATTAGTAGTCACTCTCCATTTCCCCACTCCCTGTCCCAGGCAACCATGAATTACTTTCTGTCTTTATAGATTTGCCTGTGTTGGCCATTTCATATAAATAGAATAATACCTTATGTGGACTTTTGTGACTGGCTTCTTTCACTTGATACTACTGGTTTTTAAAAATACTCTTATATTTGTAACTTTTCCACAGAACAGATGTGGTCTTATAATTCTCATAAGTCCCTCTGTGGCCTGGTTTTATTGGATTTGTGATATTTGGTTAAGTTGCAACATAAACTGTCACACATCAAATATCATTGGATGCTGATGGTAAGGCAAATGACCCTGTTTCAGAACTAAGAGAATTTTGCCCAAGATTCAGTTATGGTTATATTTCATAGGGCTGATCCAAACTATTGCCATGGTCAAATGAATTGGGATGTAATAGAACTCCATGGTTTTCACACTGACCCATCTTCTAATGGGTTATTAGAGGCTTTGGGTTGTATAATTCCTAAGGATTATAAAGTGTTGGACCTGGAAGCAACCCACTGACAGTCACTTAGCCTAGGCTTTCTTTCTCCAATTCCTATCCCATTTTATGGATCTCAGAAAATTACTTATTTCAGATCAAATAGCTAATTAATAGAGCCAGTCACAGCAAGATTAAGACCAGTGTGTCTCATTACTGACCCAGTGTTCTTTCCTTCACCTCTTTCTGGCCTTGTTGCTGTTTTGGCCTGGGTTCTCTAGAAACCATAGCCTGAGGAAGGAATTCAGAGGTCACCCTGTGAAGAGTTAACTTCTGGTTTTAAGTTCTGCATCCTGTCCACTTACAGCCAGTTGGAAAGCCAGATTCCATGCTCTGGTGTGGATTTTGTCCAAGTTTGGAAGTGTTGGAAGAATCCAGAAAGTCAGGGTATATAACTAATTAGTAATGGGGAGCATGTCCCATTCACCCACAGTGTCCCTGGTTGACCTAAGGAGGCACCAAGGATTTAAAGTCATTTCTGGGGATGATGGCATCTTCATCTAATGTATTTGAAGGATTTACTTAGATCGGTATTCTTTCTTCTAACAAGATATTTTTTCACAATGCTGTGGTTAAGACTCTTCAGGTATTGAAAAAAACCCATAACTAAAACTTTTGGTTAGGAAAGTTCGCTTGATCATCTCTTCTCTCTACAATAAAGAAAACACCTAGAAAGGCTTTTCAGACTGCTCAGTACCTGAGTTTCTGTGTATTGTTGTCCAACATAGATTTCCTCTAACAATTCAACTCTTATTCTTTGCTCAAGATGAACCAGTGCCTACCTGTATTGAGATTTCTCCTGCTGTGACTTCTTTTTTTTATTAATATTTTTAATGTTTATTTATTTTTGAGAGACAGAGAGAGACAGTATGAGCAGGAAAGGGGCAGAGAGACAGGGAGACCCAGAATATGAAGCAGGCTCCAGGCTCTGAGCTGTCAGCACAGAGCCCGACAACGAGGCTTGAACTCACGAGCTGTGAGATCATGACTTGAGCCGAAGTCGGACACTCAACTGACTGAGCCACCCAGGCGCCCCATCCTGCTGTGACTTCTTAAGAGTTTTCTTTCACTATATTTACCCTACTTTGCTTCATTTATATATTATTTCAGAATTAGTTTCTCCTAGTTTGTTTCTATGCTAATTTTGTCCTAGATGTCTAACTTTTTTTAAACCACCCGCTGCCCCTGCTATTGCCTAGGATTATAAATGATTATTGACTGTCAGAACGTGGGCTGGAGTATTTGACCTAGGCTCATTTATCCAGTAGAACTTAGACAGTGAACAAAGAGAGAATTAAGTCTTTAAGCTTTTCAGTGAATAAGTGATAATGAAAATTTTAAGTTTTGAAAGGTTTGGGGGTACCTGGGTGGTTCAGTGGGTTAAGCGTCCAACTTTGGTTCAGGTCATGAATGATCTCACGGTTCATGAACTCGAGGCCTGCATCAGGCTCTGTGTTGACAGCTCAGAGCCTGGAGCCTGTTTCAGATTCTGTGTTTCCTTCTCTCTCTCTCTCTCTCTCTCTCTCTCTCTCTCTCTCTCTGCCCCTCTCCCACTCAACACTCTCTTTCTCTCTCAAAAATAAGCAAACATGAGGGGCGCCTGGGTGGCTCAGTTGGTTGAGCGTCCAACTTTGGCTCAGGTCATGATCTCACGGTCTGTGAGTTCGTGCCCTGCGTCAGGCTCTGTGTGGACAGCTCAGAGCCTGGAGCCTGTTTTGGATTCTGTGTTTCCCTCTCTCTGACCTTCCCTGTTCATGCTCTGTCTCTCTCTGACTCAAAAAAATAAATAAAGGTTAAAAAAAAGGTTTTTTTAAATAAAAAAAAATAAGCAAACATGAGAGGAGAGGAAAGGAGGAAGAAAAGAACAGAGAAAAAAGGAAGAAAGGTAATTTGTAAATGTCTAAAGATGAGAGAGGATCTTAATGAATGAATTAAGTTAATTCATGAATAAATAGAAGAGGTTATTTCAGTGTGGGGACAAATGCTTATCATACTCAGATAAGGAGGCCAAAATAGTGGTTAAATAATAACCATGGAATAGAAAATGAAGAAGATCACACAAAGAAGAGGAGATTTGTAACAAGGGCATTTGTAGAGTTCTAAATTGTCAAGCTGGAAGAGGCTTTGGAAATAATTGAGTTCAATCCATGTCTTACAAGTGAAGATAGCGGAGGCTGAAAGAGGTTAAGTGAGTTAAGGCCAAACAATAGTTAAAATCAGATCCAGGATTTGAACTGAGGTCTTGGTTTCTAGATGGTTTTTCCACACCTACTTTGTACCACAAGACACAACATCTTCTATAAGAATGTTTCATACAACATCTACATAGCTGTTGTTACTGTATGGTGGCTTTCTTTTCTCTGCAATATTTGGATAAAGTTAAAGGTACTTGAGTTTTTATTTTTAATGTTTCAAAACACCTTGGGTATTAAAACTTAGAGTGTGTGTATGACCACATTTGACAATGCAGTGTCACTTAAAGGGCTTTAACAAGAAAATCAAATCATCTTAGTAGCTGGGAATAGTGTAATAGTTTAATAAAAGCATTTTAACGATTGTTTTTGTCATAAATTTCCTTTCAAGATTGCTATCTAAACCCAAAATGGATCTTAAAAAAGACTCCAATGTTTGTCTGGAGTCCAAACAATTGCCTGTGCATATGATCCTTCTGTGATGCTACTATAACCTGTAGGGTGCCAAAAGCACCAAGTTGGAGCCAAATAAAACAAAATGGTCCACCCCCCTGCCTTTATCCAACCTATCCTAGCCCTGCTCCTAGTCACAAGGCATTGTGACAGAGTGCAGGCTGAATTTCAGACCCCATGGGCAGGTGCCTTTGGGCAGTTCAAAAGCTGTAAATTTAGGGCACAGCTCAGCTCTTCTGGAAGCACATACTTTTGTACCTTTCATCTTTGTGATTCTGGGATTACCTTTATGAAAACTGATAGGTTGCGATTTTATCCTAAAAGATAGGATCTGATTTGCATCTGAGTAAAATATAGATAGAATCCAATTGTTACAAATATATGCAGTTCTACATAAAGAAGTTAATTATATTTTCTAGAGGACAGCCCTAAGAAAAGAGCATTTGTTGATGGTCATAATCCGTTAAGTAATTTTTCTTAGATTTATTATTAGATGTTTTATCATTTATTCAAGAAGCAGTTTCTATAACGCACAAGTTGTTTCCAAATGGCTTTGGAGAGCAGACAATTGCAGAGAAGGTAATAGGAGATAGGCTAGGATGTGGGCTGCTCCTACACCTTAGTTCCTTCTTCCCTCAATGCTTCATTTTCCACCTGTGGACCAATAATTAGGCAAATGAGATAACATTAAAGCAATATTGTGTTTCATATCATTAATAGCTCTTAGTCTTTTACACTAACTGCCAGAGATTCTGTGTTTTTCAAGTAGTGAATAATGGTATACACACTATTAACTGGTTGAACACCTGAAGGTAAATAACCATACACATATCCCATAGAAGCATTTTTAATGCACAATTTTAATAGTAATAAATAACAGAGTTGGTGCTTACAGTTTGCCATTTGCTTTCATATACATGATGACATTTAATCCTGACTACAATTCTGTAAGATAGGAATTATTATTAATTTCATTTTGTGGGTAATTGCCTTGCCTAGTGCCCCTTCTCTTCCCATTCTGTATTATTTCCTATTTTATCTGTGCTCTTAGCTTCACTTATCACCTGTAAAACTATATCAGATTTATATCACTAACCCTGAGCTCCAGATTTTTAAATCCAATGATCTTTTTGGCCTCTCCATTTTTATGTCTCAGAAATAGTTCAAGTTCAATAAATCTAAAACAGTGGCTGTCAGGTAGTAACAAGTATATCTAGCACAGAGCTTTTGGATCCTAAAATCTTTCTCCAGTAAAAGGAACTAAAGGTCTTTGGAGAAATACCTTATTCTAGTACTGGGGCAGGAGATATACATTATGAGCCTGGGGTATCTTGTAGTGCCAGAAAGTAAGGAAACATTTAAAAGAAACACAGTGGTGGGTTATGTTAGGGACACAAGAGCCAAACAAATGAGTTCCCAATGGTCACAGCTGGAACAATTGAAACAACAAAATAAAATATTGTGTAATAACCAAAAGTATAAAGTAAACATACCTGAGTCTATCCTGATATAAAGAAATGATTAAATAAATTAATAAATGGGAGAGAATAGAAAAATCTATAACAAATAGGTGGGGATAAAAAGACGAATCTCTCATGGAAAAGAATTCCAAATAATTTATGTGGCTACTTGTCCTCAAGGAAGTGGAACATAAATTGCCACTCCATAAGTATATGCTCTACATAGTGACTTCTTTCCAAATGCTGCAGCATGGAAAGCATGGGGGAGAGAGTAACTTTACAGTGGAGAAATCTAACAAACAGCATCTTTGCCAGGTGATAAAGATTAATATCAATAGTGACAAGTAATGTTTATAATATGCACTCTTGATATGATGTGGTAAGAATCATCTTCCTCCCAAAAAACCCACCATACCAGCATAATCATGGGAAAGACTTCAGACAAATCTCAACTAAGAGACATTCTACAAAGTACTTGACCAATATTCCTCAAAACTGTCAAGATCATTAAAAAAACAAGGAAAATCTAAAAAAAAGTCACAGCCAAGGGAGCCATGATTACAAAATGTAAAGTGATATCTTGGATGGGATCCTGGAACAGAAAATGGACATTAGGATAAAACTAAGGAAAATGAATAAAATATGAATTTTACTTAAAAATACATCAGTATTGGTTCATTAATTATGACAAATGTGTCATTACTAATGTAAGATGTTAATAATAGGAAAAGAAACTGGGTGTGGGATATGTGTAGTATCTTTGCAAATTTCTGTTTCTCTAAAATGGTTCTAAAGTTCTTAAAAAATTATTGAAATTTTTTAAAAAGATGGCTGAATATATACGCTAATCAGGGGATGAAAGATAGGGAAGAGTTAAAGAAGACTCTGGAATTTCGGAGTCAGTGAAATAATTTTGGATCTAATTGTTTGCTTTCTGGATTTATCTACTGCTCATTTGGGGTAGATTTGAGGAAAGTTTCTAAATTCAAGGGAAAAAAAAGAAAAGTATGTTTTAGTCATCAGATACCCCCCAAGTATAACTTACCCATAATTTTTTTTGTGTGTTAAGTGTTTTGAGTTTCTTTCTCTTGAGTTGAAATATTCTAAAAATGTAGCCACCCCCTTTTTGGCATACTGCTGAAGATGAAAAGAAATCATTTATATGGAAACTAGAATAGCTGGTATTCCAGACTAAGGTCATAAGCTTCTGCATTAACAATTTATGGATGTAATTTTTTTTGTGAAAGACATGGTTTTATATTAATCTTCTACTGGTGTTTCTAAATTTAATTTCTTAAAAACTCCATTCACTTGGGACACCTGGGTGGATCAGTTAGTTAGATGTCTGACTCTTGATTTAGGCTCAGGTCATGATCTCATGGTCATGAGATCGAGCACTGCACTGGGCTCTGCACTGAGTGTTGAGCCTGGTTAAGATTCTCGCCTTCTCTCTCTCTCAAAAAAAAAAAAAAAAAAAAAAAAAAAAACTCCATCCACTCAACTAAAATTTATTGTGTGTTCATGTACAGGGTGATATGGTGGTCACGTAGGTGATTCGTACACAGATCCTGTCCACAAGGAGTTTATAGTTTAATGCTGGGGGCAAGATGCATTTATAAATAATGATACCATAAAGTAGAGGGTTATAACTTTCCAGTAGAGATGTTGATAAAGTACAGTCCAAAATGAGTAATGGAAGAGATTCCTCCAAAATGGAGGACTCTGGGAAAGTCCTGTGAAGTAAGTCCCATGAAGGTTGATTTTGTCATAAATATTTGGAGACTCCTCTAAGGGGTTATGTATTATTAATATACATACTTCTAGCACATAGTAGGTATTAAATTACAGTTGTTGAAGAACTGAAGGATGTAAGTGGGAGTCAGGGAAGACACTCTAGTTCTACCTATTGCTTCTTACAGTATGGTAAGAAATTAATGTCTATGTCTTCTTTTTCCCAGCTGATTCTTTAGTTGATAAATTAGTTAATTTGATTCTGTCATTTTCCATTTCTGCATCTCAACGAATACATTATTTATAAACATATTCTTTACAAAGACTTTCCAATGGCTAGACTGTGGAATGGAGGAGCAAAGTAAGTATTTTATTCATTAAAAATACTCTTTTTTTTTTTTTTGGAGCCCACTGTCTAGCTTAAAATTTATTCAGGCTACGTGTACTTTTGTTTGCCTTTCTTCTTTAGGCAACTTAAGGCTTGTGGAAATTTCAATCAGATGGTGCTACAGATTCAGGGAGAAGAAGCAAAAGTCAAACAAGTTATCTATTTCTTAGCAACTCTGGTCAGGGGTCTGGTGAAGGAGGTTAAAACTATATCTAAAATAAATATTGCATATTATCTATGGATTTTAGTCAGAGGAGTTTTCTCCCACATTTCTGTGAATTACTAAGAGGTAGCAGATAACACATCTCAGCCATTTTTTGGAGGGTTTCCCTGTCAGTTGAATTATTGTAATTTGGTTTTTTTAAATGACCCCAATTTTTGGAGCATGTGGGTGGCTCAATTGGTTAAACTTGCGACTCTTGATTTCAGTTCAGATCATGATCTCACAGTCATGAGATCAAGCCCTTTATCAGGCTCCTCACTGAGCGTGGAGCCTGCTTAAGATTCTCTCCCACCCTCTCCCTCTGCACCTTCCCTGCTTGTGCACATGTGTGCACTCTCCTCTCAAAAAAAAAATCTTTTTTAATGACCCAAGTTTTTAATCTACATGCAGTAGCAATGATGCGTGCTTCCTTTCCCCCAAGAGCTACAAAGTGTCTTAGCAATAAATTTCTAGGGATACAGCTATAGTAAAAAGTAGTATTAATATGGCACCCAAACAACAACTGACAAAAAATAGATACATTAGAGTTCATTAAAATGAGAAAATTTTATGCTGCAAATGATACCATCAAGAAAGCGAAAAGACCACCCACATAATGTGAGGAAATATTTGCAAATCATATAATTGACAAGGGATTTGTATTCACAATATATAAAGAATGCTTAGAACTCAATAATAAAAACACAACCCAGTAAAAAAATGGGCAAAGGATTTTGACTAGATAGTTCTCTAAATAATATATATAAAAGACCAACAAATATATCAAAATGTGTCAACATCATTCGTTGTTAGGGAAATTAAAATCAAAACCACAACAAGATACCACTTTACACCCACCAGGATGACAATAATAATAATGATGACAATACAAATTTTGGTGGGAATGTGGAGAGAAACTTGGTGGGAATATAGAATGATGCAACCACTTTGGAAGATAGTCTGGCAATTCCTCGAAATGTTAAATATATATAGAGTTACCATATGACCCAGCAATACCACTCCTAGGTATATACCCAAAAGAAATGAAAACACACGTTCACACAAAAATGTTCATGGCAGCATTATTCATAATAGCTTAAAGGTAGAAAGAACCCAAGTGCCTGTCAACTGAGAAATGGATGAGTAAAATGTAGCATACCCATATAATAGAATATTATTTGGCAATAAAAAGAAAATATTGATTTATACTATAACATGAATGAACCTTACAAAATGCTAAGTGAAAGAAGCCAGACCCAAAAGGCCACATATTGTATAATTCCATTTATATAAAATGTCTAAAATAGGCACATCCATAGAAGTAGGAAGTAGATTAATGGTTGCCCAGGGCTGTTGGTGATGGCAGGTAGCAGTTGGGAGGAATGGGAATTAGTTGTCAATGGATATAGGTGTTTTTTTTAATGTTAAGTTTAATGTTAAGTCTTTTTACTTTTCTCAAAGAGAAAAAGCTTTTATTCTCTGTAGAAGACAATCTTTGATGTAGGCCCCAACTTCACAACGACTCTCTTCCTGACATCTACATTCCCCAAAACAAAGATCTCATGAGGAAGGGTCCGTGAAAGCTGTTCATACATGGGACTGCACTCTCTGTGCCACAGTTGCTTATAGTGGACATTTGATTCAATTTTGACCAAATTCCCATCAGTAAAATGGAAAGTGAAATCAGTAGATACTTTGCACCAGGTCTCTGTAGTTAGTTGGTACTGAGGAGATAAAAGTTCTGTAGTTGGGGAGCTTGTGTATAGAGAAACAAGGAAAGCTGAACTAGAGATACAGCACCGTAAGATGTAAGAAATGTGAAGGAACAGCTGTAATAAGATATATTGTTCCAAAGAAAAAGAGAGAGAGACCAAAGAATGATGTCTAGGATTCTCTAGTTCCCTTGCTTACATTATAAATCTCCAGTGTGCCTTTTTAAAAAATGTTTGTTTATTTTTGAGAGAGAGTGCAAGTAGGGCAGGGTCAGAGAGTGGCAGGGGGGCAGAAGGGGGAACGGGGGATAGAGAATCTGCAGCAGACTCCGCTGTCAGCGCAGAGCCTGACACAGGGCTCGAATCTGTGGACCATGAGATCATATCCTGTGCCGAAATCAAGAATCTGACACTTAACTGACTCAGCCACCCAGGCGCGGATATAGGGTTTCTTTTACGGGAGGGAAAACATGTTCTAAAATTAGATTCTGGTGATAGTTGCATCACTGATTTGTACACTTTAAAACGTGACTTTTATAATGTGTGAAGTATATTTCAATGAAGTTGTTGTCCTCACAGTAAAGATGGTTCTGGCATGCTAGACCCCTACAGCAAAATTTGAATGTATGTCTTTATAAGAATGGTTCCAGCTGGTATGGGTGTGGAAATGTTACGGGATCATCTTTTCTCAGGGTACGTGGATGCTCTAGTTCTTGATATTTTAGATTAAGGGAAATTGAAATTGACTAACCTTAAAACAAGTTCCATATGTGTTAAATTTATACGTTGTGTTGTTTCCAAGAATTTGAAAACACTAAAAAATGGGGAAAGGTTCGGAAGTGCTTAGAAAACTTGTAGTGACCATTGCTATTCTTAGAAAAGCAATTATACCAACATTGTATTTCAATTCCAGGGCCAACAGAATCTGTGTCAGCCTAAGCCAGCAAACACCAGAAAAGCTGCTAGGAAAGAAAATTGTAAAGTTAAATTAATATTAGCCTCTTGAGTCAGTACTTTTGTGTGTGGTCCATTGTACTTTTCTGTTTGCCTTGAGCTGGCTTTGGTTATTAGATGTTGCATTAATTTTAAAGAAGTAGGTGAACTGGATACTATATGGGAATGTCCTTGGAGCAGTAAAACTCATTGTCTTCAAAAATTATTTTGCTAGATTATGTGATTTGTCTATTTCCATTCTTAATGTAATGAATTAGCACATTGTATCTATTTATTATTTTCTCCCCTTTTAATCGTCTTTGACTTCTCTCCTACTTGGTGTCTATTAAGAGCTAAATTAAAAATACTAAAATCTTTTCCTTTGGGGGAACATTTAAGAAGGGAAGAATAAGATACCTCCTTGCCCTCATCATGAAAGGAGAATTCTATTCATATCCATTTGTTCATTCAGGAATTATTTATTGAGTGCCTACTCTGTGCAAGGTGTTATGCTAGGTATTGAATGTTTGTAAAATCATCAGGATTACTGCAAATCTGAGCTCAGAAGAATAGCCTAATATAACATTACAGTGCTATGAATGATGATAGCAGCTGGGAGACTACACTGTTGTAAGTAAGAAGAAATAGAATAATTCCACTGAACTCTCAGTGACAGAGTGACAAATGGCAACAGATCTTGTTCAAGCCCTAATCATGAGCTAAGGAATGACTGTACTTTCCCATAGTGAGATAGTGCATTGACCTGATGTTAAAGCCAGCTATTCTCATATTCAGGATACAACAGCATTGTAACCACACATCAAAGAGAGTGGGTAACAAATAACTCATTTCCCCTTTCCACTCTTCTCCTTCTGCCCTTTTCTTATATTCTGAATGCCCTTTCTGACAATTCCTATCTTCATCTTGTTTCTCCTCCTTCCATATTACTGTCTGTACAGTAATAGTCTTTATTTACTCATTTTATTGTCACTGATATTTCTTAACAAATAATCTGGTCTTCCATGTTGAACACAAAGGGCATATGAACATATATACAGATAAATACATAGGCATAGTCAACTTCTTATCCCACTTCCCCATTCTCCTTTTGCCACTTCAAATTATTTTAACTGTGGTTGATGTGGATTGAGCAGCCTTTTGGTATGAATCATTAAAGTGTAGTCAGAAAACAAGATAGACCAGAGGGGGAAGTGAATCTGTCATAGCTTATTAGCCATTTCTCTTGTGTTACAAAAGACAGCATGACAGGAAAATGAGTCCTTGCCATAAATGCCATATCCGAAAATCTAAGGCTAAATCGAAATGTATCTAGGAAAAATGATAGAATTTGCTAATTATTCAGCAATGCCACTTGTCATCATCTTAGAGGAGGACAAAAGCCTTCATGGACACATCTGACTATCTCACTGATCCAAGAGAGGTTGAACTTTACCTAACAGGGTTTGGTAAATATTTGGGTAATACGACACTTTAAACTGGATTGGATGTTCAGCTATTTTTTCCCACCACCCAGTGATTGTAGGGTTGGGAGTCAAGTTAGATTAGTTCTAAACAAAATAAAGGGATTTTATTTTTTCTTTCTAAATCTGAGTTGTAGTGTGAGTTATATGTTGCAGTTTTATTTAGGGGGCAGTCAGAGGAAGTGTAGTCATCAAGGAAGTCTGAGACAGAACATCCAGAGATGTAGGAGATGAATACAGAGCATGTGTTCTTGGGAAGGAAAGAGAGCAAGAGTTAAAAATAATAAAAAGCTGTAGTTGCTACAGTTGAATAGTGCCTGAATGGGAAAATGATGACTGAAATGTGCCTATTGAATTTAATAACAAGGAAGTCATTAATGGCCTCTCACAGAACCTTGCAGTGACAGAGTGGAGCAGAGGTCCTCATTAAAATAAACGAGAGAGGGCCACCTGCATGGATTAGTGGGTTCTGCATCCAACTCTGGATTTCATTTCAGGTCATGATCTCGCAGTTCGTGGGTTCAAGCCCCGCACTAGGCTCCATGATGGCAGTGTGGAGCCTGCTTGGCATTCTCTCCCCAGCCCCCACCGCCCCTTCCATGCATGTGCGCGCTCTCTCTCTCTCTCTCTCTCTCTCAAAGTAAATAAATAAACTTAAAAATAATAACAGACAAGAGAATGGAAGAGTCGGGAAGAAGATAAGATGCTGCCCAGCACCACTGGTACTCACCAACTGTAGCAGAAGCCCATGCATAAAACAAAACAAGCAGACAAATAACAAAAAAGTATCAGGTTTAGAGAGGAACAAAAGTAATGTCATTAGGACGTTTTCTTTTCTCCTAGCAAAATCCAAGAGAATGTACAAAACTACCAGGTACAAGAATATGCAAAAATCAGTTTGTTTTTTTTTCTGAGTACTTGAAATGTATTATTTTGTTTAGTCCTTTCAATAACTATGATGAGGTACAGTGATCACTTTAAAGTGCAATGATCATCCTCACTTTATTGATTAGGAAAGTGTGGTACAGAGAGGGTAAGTAACGACACAGATGCACTGCCACCTGGTATGAGGATTTGAGGCCAGGCAGTCCAGCTGTAAGGACCCATGCTCAACCACTGCTCTCCACGGTCTTCAAAGACAGGGACAGAATAATTAGATAGAAGGGATCCAGAATACGAACAGTTTGTTTTTATTTTTTATTTTTATTTTTTTTAATTTTTAAAAAATATTTATTTGTTTATTTTGAGAGACAGAGCATGAGCAGGGGAGGAGCAGAGAGAGAGAGAGAGAGACAGAATCCGAAACAGGCTCCAGGCTCCGAGCTGTCAGCACAGAGCCCGACGCGGGGCTCGAACTCACAAACTGTGAGATCATGACCTGAGCCGAAGCCAGACGCTCAGCCGACTGAGCCATCCAGGTGCCCCCAAACAGTTTGTTTTTAAATGTAAAGGTAGGAGAATGTTGAGGGAGGTGTATGAGTGATGGGGAAGAGGCGACTGATTAATAGAACTTCATTCTAGAGGAGACAGAAAGAAAAAATGAGATCGAAAGAACTTGGGACAAGTTAATTCTTTGTCAGAATGAGGGACCCCTCTGCCTCTGACACTGGTTCAAGTGTTGTTATCCCTGAAACAAACAGCATTTTGGACTAAGGCATGTCTGGTGTTGTTCTGATCCTGTTGACAAGTGCTCTCTGACTACACGTTACAGGCAATACTGTATTAGGAGCTGTTGCTTTAATTTTTGTGACATGTGACACAGTTTCCCTGGCCAGAGGCTTCTCTTAGGTCAACATACATTTCTCATTTAGTTCATCCAAGCCTTGCCTTTAGAGAGAGTTTACGTGGGGGAGATCTGTCAGGAACATGCCTGTGACATTTTTGAGTCATTCTATTTAGTTGGCGTTAGGACAGAATAAAAGCCTCTCAGCTGATGAATAAAAAGTACCTGACCAACATCACCTTTTTGAGATGCCTGGGAATAGCACAGGCTTCTCAGGTTTTATGATACACAAACAGAAAATAGAGATTTAAAAAAAATAGGATCAACGTTGTTCACTTGGCAGTCAGTTCAAAGAAAAACGCACTCACATACCAACCTCTGACAAGAGAAGCATCCGCAGAATTGCACATCACTGACAGTGCAGATCCCAAAGTGTCTCCAAATTCTCTTCTTTAGTAGACTAACAACACTAGTAGGCAGATGATAATCCACAGACATTCTTTGGAGAAGAAATAAAGTATTCTTTAGGAGGTAAAACACATTTTGACACCTTCAAACAAATGCCAGAAGAATTGGCAAAAGACATTCTCGCAAACGCCAAAGTTGCAGTCAGCCAGGATACTGTATGCCTGGCTCACGGCCAGTCAGGCACATGCAAAGTCTGAGGGGTTGCTTCTTTATACCATTAGAGTAGCACTTAGGATAATGTTGCCGATGTATGAGTGTTCAGAATTTGAACTCAGACCAAGCCTGAGTGGTATGCAGCCTGTTCCAAGGTTGATTTCATTGCTTAGTGAATGTAGATTCCTTAAGAGTGTCTGTCTATGGCCTTTTGTCAGCATGACATAGCAAGACAACAAAAAATTTAAAACCACAGGTTTATGCAATGTCCTCTGGGAATGGGGCAGAGGACTTGTAACTCGGCCTGAGGAAGAGTCAACTGTGACAGCACGGTTGCAGGCTGTTTTGGAGCATGGATTGAAGTCTGGAATCTGTTATGCATGTTGAGAGGAATCCAGCATTTCTAGATGTAGGACGGGGTCATTGGCAAATACGGAATTTGACAAAAGGGGGAGTCTCACAAGAATTAACAATATTTGATAAGCCAACAAAAATATGGACTCTAGGAGTAGAACAACATTCATTGTTTCAGGAAGTCAGCTTCAGGGCCTGAAGAGGGGACAGATGCACAAAGGGATGAGATGGAGATACAGTTCTCTAATTTGGGTATAGGGGCAATAGACTCCTAGTATATTTTATAAGCAACCAGTTGGAAATTAATTAAGATCAGTGGGTTAGAGCTAGGCTGAGCCTGATACAGAATTCATCAGTATTGGACTAGGACTTCTCCAATCTCCTTTTCTCCCTCAGCTCCCAAGTTTCACACTGGCCTAAAGAAAGAGCTCAATCTGAAAGTAGCTAAAGTTACTGGGGGGTGGGGCAGAGGTGGAGGGACAGGGAACAAGGTAAAGCCCTATGTCTTCTTGGCCCAAACAACGCTAAGTAAGGGAGAAATACTTTCCTGAGATACATAGGCAGATAAGCCGATGAATGCCCACAGGAGTATGAAAAGGAATATTGCTTTCTCTCTGTTATCCCTGTTTCAATTCAAACTGATGCAGAAACAGGTGCTAATGCAGGTGGCAAATGAGAGGAGTATAGCTCAGTTTACCAGTCTTGAGAAGTATGTGAACTCAAGTGCAGGCTAAGTGAGCCTTCAAGAAAAACACACTGACACTATTTGTCTGGGTAACAAAGCCTGTAAGTAACTAGTCATATAATTCTAACCAGAAGGCCTGAACAAATAAATTACCTTGCTGGAAAAGGAGGATTAAATGAATAGTAGTCACCCCTACATGATCGGTGACTTTTTAAGATCATGGTAAAATTACATCACTACTTTTCAAGTAGACCAGATTCAATTAGACACTTTATATTGACTTTTGCTTATCAAAATTGGAATCTTATTCATGCCCAGACTATTGTCAAGGAAGCAAGTATAACAGTTTCAGTGCTGCAGCCTGGCTAAATTCCAGAACCCTGTATGACCACGCAGAGTCTGGAATCTTTCTGACCACCAGGATTAGATATGCCATGTTTGTGGCCTAATATTTTTTCCTGTGTGATGTAAGCACTGCGTGGGAAAATGTATATTCCAGACCAAATAGGTAAGAATGAATCTTAATCACCATTTATTAAACACTTAATGGATATCAGACACTTGTAAACTCCAAACATGAATGATCTTAATTTCCATAATGCTTTAAGGAGCAACTATTCTCCCTCATTTTATAGAGGAAGCTCAGCTTAGAGAGATCAAATAGCTTGCCCAAAGTTACCCAGTTAGTGTCAGAGCCAGAATTTGAACTCGAGGACTGTGACTGCAGTGCCTTATGATTTTGACCATTACATTCTAATCCTATCCAAGTGCCTTTCCTCTTTCCATTTTTGGAATTAACTCAGAACTAAAATCATCTCATCAGTCTAATTGTTTACTTTTTTGAGAGAAAATTCTTACAAAGCAAATGGAAGTAATGAGATAAATGAAAGCCTCAAATGAATCTATGAATGCAAATTTTAATACTGTATATGAAATATTAAGGGTAGGGACACCTGGGTGGCTCAGTCGATTAAGTATCTGACTCTTGATTTCAGCTCAGGTCATAATTTTGTGGTTTGTGAGATCAAGCAGAACCCACTTGGGATTCTCTGTCCCCTTATGTCTCTCTGCCTCTCTCCCTCTCCTGCTTTCTCTCTCCTCTCTCTCTCTCAAAATAAATAAGCATAAAAAAAGAAAATATTAAGGACAGATCTCTCTCAGGCCATGTCAAGAAAGAGGCTGGTATAAAAACTATAGTTTGTGATATTTATTGAGACTCCTCTTAAAAGAGAATTTATCTTTGGGAGACCCGGATGGTCAGTCAGTTGAGCATTTTGAGTCTTGATCTTGGCTCAGGTCATGATGTCACAGTTGATGAGTTCAAGCCCCACATTGGGCTCTGCATTGGTGGTGCCGAGTCTGCTTGGGATTCTCTGCCCCTCCCCCGCTTGTGTGTGCATGCTCGCTCTCTCGCTCTCTCCCCCAAAATAAATAAACTTAAAAAAAAAAAGAGAGTTTGTCTTTTATCATCACTTCGAAAAGCATTCATGTTCCATTTTCTGGCCTGCTGGAATATTTAAAAAGCTTCCAAGGGACCTGGTCAGTATAGAGTCTGCTTCTGGCCATGTAATCTGTAGAGCTGGAATAGAGTAATCATTTGAGAAAAACAAAAGCTGTTCATGTCTTTAGTTTCTCTAATATTTGTAACATTCTTTTTTAATTTTTTAAATGTTTATTTATTTTTGAGAGACAGAGTGTGAGCAGGGGAGGGGCAGAGAGAGAGAGAAAGACACAGAATCTGGAGAGGCTCCAGGCTCTGAGCTGTCAGCACAGAGTCCAACGCAGGGCTCAAACTCACAAGCCGTGAGATCGTGACCTGAGCCGAAGTTGGATGCTTAACCGACTGAGCCACCCAAGTGCCCCTATCTGTAACATTCTGGTAATCTTAAAGTTAAGTCCATGAAGGTGTAGGGTGAGTGGAGAATACCATAGAAATAGCCACCAAATACTGGAGTACACAAAACAGAACAAAACAACATTAATATTATTTATTTTGTTTTTATAGTTTCATAGAGAAATGATGAATAGCTGGAGTATCCACAGCTTTTTTTTTCCCCTATGGAAGAGAGCCCCTGGATGGAACATTATATTCTTGCTTATTTCAAGGAGGTGGAAGACAACCTTCATTTACCCTGCCTGGGATAATTGCTCATGTCAGCTGGGCAGGTAGCTAAGTACGCACTACCCGTCCGCACAGGCAGGCAGGCGTGAGCCCAGAGCACTCCTCACGAGGGTTGTTGAGCATGCAGGTGTCCGATCTCTCTGCCAAGACTTCTGATTAGGACACTCAGTCAAACCAATTTGTCAATAAATTTCATAAAAAAAAAAAAAAAAAAGAATCTACCATAACCTGTTCTCCTCTGTAAGAATAACAAAATAAACTTATTTCATTGTTAAAAAAAAAAAAAAAAAAAAAAACTAACAACCCTCCTGCGTGCTTCAGGGCTTTTCCTTCTTCTATTATTTTTTTTTTTTTTACCGGCCCCTTTCGGAAAACTCGTGGAAAGAAGGCTTTGGTGACCTTTTACCATTTTAACAGAGAATAGATTCCTTCTTCCCATTTACTTCCAGGCCATTCTTCTCTCTCCTGCCTGTATGAGACTTCACCTTCTTTTTTCAGTATCCCTTGCCCGGCGCTGCCCCCCACCTCACTTCCCTGCGATCTCAAGTGTCAGTGTGGCAGAAGACTGCAGAATTTGGCTTGGACTCTCCACATAATCAGACCATGCCAGCCTTTCCTCCTTTTCCTCCTTCAGCTTCTCTTTTTGGGGGAACAGACTGGAGATCTGAGGTCTCACTGAGCTTTGCTTAACAGGCAGAGTTGCCTGTGATGATAGCATTTAACTAGGAAGATTTAGAAAGTGAAACATGCTTCTCTTTTCCCAGCATAAGGTTTTGCTTCCACAAAGCTTGAGAATGAAGGTTACAGGGAGCTAGAAATTTCACTAAGCCAATCCATGTTTCCTACGTTTGCCCAGAGCTTTGGAGTCATTAACATGTTCAACATTCCCACAAAGTAGTGCTGAATTATATTATTAATCATATCAGTAACACTAGGTATTTTCTGTTGTTCAAGGAGAAGTAAATATAAACATACACAAATAGTAGAGGGCAGAATGAGGTTATTCTGCTCTTCCTCATACCCCATCTCTGGATATAGGATTTCACCGTGTAAATCTTATTATAGCACCAATTTCCTCTGCACTCTCCGTGGTATCCCAGTTCAACAAAAGTTAATTTCATTAATATTTTTAAAAATTTATGTTATAGTGATCACATATGTTTATTCTCATTTAGTCTAAAATTATGCCAGAATTCTGTTAAGGAGGTGCACACTTAAATAAACTTCAGCTGTCAACTTGTTTATTTCCCAAGTTCAAGTCTTCCTGAGAGATGAGGCTAGCAAGGTAGAGTATTCATGACTCATTCATCCAATTATTCATTCTTTACAAGAAACATTGGAGGCTAGGGTACAAAAATAAATAAGACATAGTCCATGCTCTTGAAAAATGTATAATCCCCAGGAGCCTTTTCGTTCATTAATTCACTCAGCATTGCCTGATCATGTTCTTCAGGTGTTCTCCCTTGCAGAATGCTCTGGCTCTGTACCAGAGTTACCTATGGAGCTTTTAAAAATTACTGTTGGGGCACCTGGGTGACTCATCACTTAAGCTTCTGACTCTTGATTTTGGCTCAGATCATGATCTCACAATTGCCTGAGTTGGAGCCCCATGTTGGGCTCTGAGCTGACAGTGTGGAACCTGCTTGGGATTCTCTCTCTCTGTCTCTCTGTCTCTCTGTCTCTGTCTCTCTCTGCCCCTCCCTGACTTGCACTGTCTCTATCTCAAAATAAGTTAACTTAAATAAGTATAGCTCAGGCCTCACCTGAGCAGAATATCCAGGCATCTGTTCTATTTTAAAGCTTCACAGAGGATTCTGACCTACAGCTAGTGTATTGAGAGCACAGTTTATTGTGAAATTTAGTGTTTCAGTCAACACATGGCTCTACCTCAATTCTACATAACCTTGTATTTTATTCACCATGTTTTCTCTGTTATTCCCTGTGATGTTCTGTTTTTGAACCCTAGCCACTGTAATTTCTACAGGTTCGGAAGCTCCAACACTGAAGTTGTCCAGGGGCAGGTAAGACCAAGTTGCCACTAAATGCCAAAGTTAGTTTATTGGTTCAGACATCACCCATTCGTTCTGGTTCCATAACAGTTGCTGCTTTTTCTGCTGTGACTGAAATTTTGTACATCTATTCATGTATTTTCCTTGAGGCAGGAGGATGCAGCAATATTATCCAAAGAGAACACAGATCCAAATGTGAGTTAAATATAGTGACAGGAGCCGTTTCATGATGGCTTGTTTTAGTTGTGAAGTGGGGACTCTGTTTTCTTGCTGCCAAAAAGAAACTGGCCTCATCTTCCTGGTATGTCTGCCTGGTATGTCTATCACAGCCTTACCAGTTTATCAGTTTCCTCTCACTTATGGCCTCTCGTTCCTTCATTCAGTGAATATTTATTGAATACTTATATCAGGCACTGTGTTAGGGCTGCAGATATAATGATGAACAAAATAGAAGTGGTTCTATCTCTTTGAGCCTTCCTCAGAGAAAATATAGCTTCTTTATTTCTCCAGTATCTTAATAGCCTTTCCCTGGAGCTCCTATGCACTGATTAGCAGGGGAGACAAATTACCTGAATATCCAGCCTGGTCTGAAGTTTAAAATGATGCAATAATTCAAACACTGCTTTGCAACAGTGTCATAAGTGATGGACCTGTCTGTCTTAGGGTCTTGGGGGCAGCAGCCCTCGTCCCCACAAGTGCCGCTTGCTCTGCTGGCATTTAGGGCTGAAGTCTCTGGCTGCAGGTTGCTTGATCAGAACCCAGTAGCACTCTGGCTGACTGGGCTTCTCCTTGGCTTCCACAGGTTGCACACCCTTGAGTCTGTGCTGCATCTGCTGTCCACTTCACCCTCTTGTAATCGCTTAGTGTTCATGCCTTAAGGGAACTGTGAGAGCTCAGGAGACATAAAACTCAGGATCTTCTCTGCCAGTCCTTCTGCAACACTGAGTCACTGTGTCTCTGTCCCATGTTGTGGTGGAGGCCACCTGGGAGTTGATCTTGTCCCAGAATCCCAAATAGACATCAAGAAAGAGCAGGCATTCAGCTGTTGCTTTCATCCTCACTTACTGAACACACTGATTTCAGGAAGTCAGGGCTGCTTTGCTGCCCTTCTTCCCATCTCCCAGAGTCTGGAAGCACTGGGCTTTCTTTTGACGGTATATCCTCCTCCTTCCATACACCTAGTGTGGCTGAATAGTTGGGTGGAGTATCTTCTCTGCATTCTCTTTTGTGTAGGCTTGGTGGTTGATAAAGCAAAGGGAGAAGTAAAGGATTTTGGACAGTCCTCTCTTAAGATAACTTGGCTTGCAAGGCCCCTGTCTTCCCGCACATTGTAGATTATATTGCTGTATGCAGATGTTCATTCTCCCTTCCTGTTGCCATATCACTTGCAACACCTCTAATGCAAGTAGTACACATTCTTGGCCTCTTGATATGGGTCTTAGATATGACAGACTTCAGCCAGTGGCATTTGCGTGGATGTGATAGAGGCTACATCTGAACAGAACCTTTGGGAGTCAGTGTAGGTTTCTACCAGCCCTGTGGCCCTATTCCTTCTGCCATGAGAATGGCATGACCAAAATAGGGGCCTCTTTTGTAAGCCTGGGTCACAGGATGAGAAGATGCATGGAACAGCAGTAAAGCTGACACTGACCTGCAGCCAAATGTAGCGATGCAAGTGAGAAATAAAATTTTGTTGCTATAAATCACTGGGATTTGGGGGTAGCTGTTACTGCAGCAAAGATGAAAGATAAACTCCATAATCTTTTGTATATCAAAAGCCAAATGTCACTTCCTTCTTTATTTCTATTTTCTTTCTCTAATAAATCATAATCTCTCCCCAAGCAGATGAATGCCTTGAGCCAGATTGGGTGAAGGTTACTCATTCAGAAAGGCAAAAGCATAAAGCATCTTAATTCTTTACAAAATATCACCATGTTACATAAGGAGAGGAACTTCATACAGAAAATAAACTGTGCTTTTTGGTTTTTATTATCACATTTGTTTTATTTTGGTGTATTGTTTTTGCTCTGAAAGGAAGAAGGAATCCTCATTGTATAAGTAAATGGTGGCATATGCTATAGCATATGACAGCACATCTAGGTTAAAATTTAGAAAGTGGTTATTAAAAGATAGTATCATTTTGAGGTTATGGTATTGTTATAGAGGTATAATCTAGAGGAGGCACTAACATCATTCAGGTAGATAAGTTCTGGGTTGTGATCCCAGAGTCATGGTCCACAGTTTGTGGCCAACCATAGAATCCCTCCTGTCCTTAATTGTTTGGATGCAAGTAATTTAGCTCAGATTCCAACAAACACCAAGGATTCTTGCTATTTTTTCATTCTGTTGTATTTTGGGAATTTGAAAGCATGTAAAACTTATTTAGTTGTGAATGCACTTGTTGCCTATTTACTTATGCCAGAGACACACAAAAGAGCTGGTAGACAATGAGGAAAGAACTGTTGGTCCCACAGTGATCATTTTAGCTATGTCTGTGCAACACATGGTAATCACCACCAGCAGATACATTTGTTTAAAACGTAAGAAAAATATAGTAGCTTTTTTCCCCCCTTTAGAAATGCTTAAGTTTCCACTGGATCGAAGTGATTAGAATTTCCTTACTTCTGTGCCAGGGAAGTGCCCCTGCTGCCTTTTCTGGTTTTGTATACAGAACTGCCCGCCATTTTCTGTCTGAGAGAAAGCATTTCATTATGTTCAAACCTGGGGTTTTCTAAGTAAAAAAAGTAACAGTCCTAACCAGATATTGTTTGTGATGAAAAATTTTGTGTATGTGTGCTGGACAAAATTTATAGCTGGATCTGATAACAGATTTGTAAGTCAGTTCTGTCATGAGTAAATTATACACAAAAGAGAACACCTAATCATTTTTAAAGTAATTGATCTTTTTCTATAAATTTGGAAAGAAAAATCTATCTATTCATAGATAGAATATGAAGAATACAGTAATAGATATGCTAGTATATGCTAATACAGCCAAATACTGTTTTAAAATATAAGTAGATAAAAAGTAGACAGTTAAATGGAGCACATTTTGTTCAAGACAAAACGTGCTGAGTGAAATTTGTTTTATTCAGACAACAAAGTTAGGCTGACAATGATTGCCTGGGCCTATATAAGCAAAGGCAACGAGTAAAGGCTGTACTATTTCTAGGTCAGACTTTAGAACTGATCCTGTTTAAAAAAGAAAATCAGAGCTTGCTTCTCCCCAGAGAGGCAGTAAGTGAGCAGCCAACAGCCCTGGCTCTCTGGAGTAGTAGGCCCTCGTGTGTCACTCATTTGGCATCTATATCTATTTGCTTTCTCTATTCCACTCACATACATTATCCCTGTTCTCTTAACACACCTTTCTCTGGGTAATTCATCCACTGATCCTATGTACCAAATTTTATTCCAAAGCCAACATTTCATAATTATACTCAGAATATTAATTAGGTCATGAGTTACCTTTTATTTATTTATTTATTTTTTAATTTTTTTTTAATGTTTATTTATTTTTGAGACAAAGAGAGACAGAGCATGAACGGGGGAGGGGCAGAGAGAGGGAGACAAAGAATCGGAAGCAGGCTCCAGGCTCTGAGCCATCAGCCCAGAGCCCAACGCGGGGCTCGAACTCACGGATCGCGAGATCGTGACCGGAGCTGAAGTCGGACGCTTAACCGACTGAGCCACCCAGGCACCCCATGAGTTACCTTTTAGGGCATAGACTACTCTGATAACCTAAAAAAATGAATGCCCACTTCCTGAGTCTGACTTATTCAGTTGTCCCCATACCTTGGCAAACTGGAGATTTGTGTATGTATCATCTCCGTGCCTCTATATGTTTCGTTAGAATGTCTTTCATTTCTGTGTACCTCCAAGACCCGTTTAAACACCATTTTCTCCATGAAGCCTCCCTCACCCTCCCATGGCCCCCAGCTAGATGTCATCACTCTCATCTCTGTATTCTGATAGCACTGAATTCAAAGAGAGTTTTTATGCTGTTTATGGTATTTTGCTCTCTATTATAGTGTGTTGTATATGTTGTGTATCTCTCCTAATAATGATGATGGTGAAAACAGCTACCATATGGTGAGATCTTTCTGTTTGCCAGTCTCTGCTAAACACTTTATACCTCACAATAACTGAGTTTATTATTATCCCACGTCTACAAATGAGGAAATTGAGGCTGAAATTACTATTTAATATCTGTTACTCCGTTAACAACTTCTTAAGGTTGTGAGTTGAGGGAGAATGGTGGAGATTCACTTTTACTGAATATTTAATCTATGGCTGACACTTGATGAGGAACTTTTAGGTTTATTTTTTAATCATATGAGGTAAATGTTAAATCATTTCCATTTTCAGATGATTATAGTTCACTATAAACAAAGTTAAAAGACAAATAATAGACTTTAAAAAGATATTTACAGTACATGTAACTAGCAAAGGATTGAGAGTTGGAATACAATCAGTAAGGAAAAAACCAATTCCCTAATTTAAAAAATGAGCAAAAGACATGAACAGGAAGTTTACTGAAGGGGAAACCTGGAATAAGCAAAAATACAAGTAGTGATACTCAACCTCTAATAAATAGGGAAATACAAGTTAAAACAATGAGATACCATTTCAGACAGTGTTGGCAAAAGTTAAAATGCCTGACATCTAGTGTTGGTAAATGAGAATGCTCTCACAATGATGGATACAAAAGAAAATAACATACCACTCTGGAGAGCTATTTATGATGCAAAGATTATCATATCCTGTGACCAGCAATCCCACTTGTAGATATATACCCTAGAGAAAGTCTCCCAGGAGGCATGTTCAATGCCAATATTATTTGGGGAATGGATAAATTGTGGTATTTTTGTACAGCTAAAAATCATAAGGAGTTAAATGATCTTAGACATCTGTTATTTTTCCAGTAATTTTCTCTATGATTGGAATATTTAATAACTTAAGATAAAAGATATAGCAAAACCTAGATTCCAGACCATGTCTTTTCTACTGGAGTACTTATTAACAAGTATTTATTGAATTAAACATTTATGTGCCCATTGGTAACAGCAGTCACAGTGTACTGAGTGCTTACTTATTGCTAGGTGCTACATATACTGTATATTCTTTTCTTCTTTTCCCCACAATAACTCTGCAAGGCAGAGATTGCTAGACCAGCCATTAAATGAGGATAATGAGGCTCTGGGAGGTAAAGTATGGTTTTTTTTCTTGGTATCATACCGATTCTCAGAAAGGCACTAAGTAGTATTACCTTTGTGTCTTGAAAGCATTAATGCTCCAAAACTTATAATCAGGAAATAACTTGTGCTGTCAGTTTAATATTAGTAATAAGTGAAATTAAAATGCTGTAAATGTTATATTGTCAAAGACATTCATATTTGCAAATTCCCCCCTTATAATTTCATTGTTAGATCATTGGAGGTGAGGGATCACTGCTTTGTTGGGAACGTGTGGCGGCCATAAATAAGTCCAACTTTCCTTAAAAGAGGCTTTAAAAATTCACTTTACAGTTTTTAAGTCTAGATGTTAATAAAGTTGAGGGAGGAACTTATTTCTGAGAAAGAAATGAAAAGACATTGAGATAAAACAGCATCTTTCTCACAAGGAGACGAGTGCCTCATCACACAGTTCAAGGTGCTCTGCAAGCGGTCTGCCTGTTGCCACCTCCCTGTGTCAGCAAAGCTGTTTTCTGTCCAAAGCCCTTGGCTTTCTTATTCTTGCCTCTGAGCTTTTGTATGTGTCATTTTCTCTGAGTAAAATGTATCTCTTAGCATCCAAGCTTAGGACTCCTTTTGTCAGGCTGCTACTGCTAATGCCTCATTTGAGCAATTCTTTTTTTTTTTTTAATGTTTATTTATTTTTGAGACAGAGACAGAGCATGAGTGGGGGAGGGTCAGAGAGGGGGAGGGTCAGAGAGAGCATGAACTGAGAGATCATGACCTGAGCCAAAGTCGGAAGCTCAACCAACTGAGCCACCCAGGCGCCCCTCATTTGAGCAATTCTTATGACAGTCTCCAGACGGGGGACCCAGGGAAATTAGGGGAATTGAAGGTATTCTTGCATATCTGTTGTCCAGGTGGTAGCTGCATCTAGAAGGTAGGGACATCTCTCAGAGATCCCTTATCACAGCCTAGGAGTGAATGTAACTGGTGAGGCCCAGAGAAGGGGGCTTTTTGTGTGTCCTGCCCCTGTCCCCCTGCCCCCCACAACATTCCTCCACATCCACAGATCTAACAGGTAGGCATCTGGACCCCTGACCTCCTCCTACCCTTCTCTCCCGTCTTCCTTCTCTCTGAAACTTGCTCTGTTTCTTTCAAACTAACCATTTCATAAAGCTTAACCTCTAGGGTCACTTTTCTGATCACCTTGCAGCCATTCTGTAAGAAACACATACACTTCAGAATTTGTGACACTAATCTGATAGTTACTTGCTGCTGTGGAAATGGCAGAGGATCTAGAGTCAGGGCTGTCTCTTCCATTTCATGTAAGACCCTGAGCAAGTGTCTCTTGTCCCTCCCTGTTAAGCTCATGGGTTTGCTGGAGCTAGCCTGCCCTGGATCACAAAATCTGATTGTTTGGTTTTCAGTAATATTGTGAGCTGTTTTTTTTTTTTTTTTTTTTTTAACTATTCAAGCATCAGAATATTCCATTAACTTATTTCTTGGCCTCTTTTTTATTGTATTAAAATATACATAACATAAAATTTATCATTTTAATAGTTTTTAAGTCTACACTTCATTGCCATTAAGTACATTCACATTGTTGTGCAAACATCACCACAGTGCATCTTCAGAAGTTTTTCGTCATCTCAAACTGACACTCTGTATCCATTAAACATAACCTCCCCTCTCTCCTCTTAATCATCATTCTGTTTTCTTTCTATGATTTTGACTACTCCAGGTACCTCATATAAATGGAATCATGCAATATTTGTCCTTTTGTGTCTGGGTTATTTCAGTTAGCATGTTTTCAAGGTTTATCTGTGCTGTGACATGTATCAATTTCATTTTTTAAAGTCTGAATAATTCCATTCTATGTACATATCACATTTGTGTATCCATTCATTCATGGACCGATATTGGGGTTGTTTCTACCTTTCGAGTATTGCAAATAATGCTGCTGTGAACATAGGTGTTCAAATATTGTTCAAGCCTCTGCTTTCAGTTCTTTTGGGTATATGCCTAGAAGTGAAATTGCTGGATCATATGGTAATTCTGTGTTTAGTTTTTGAGGAATCACCATACTTTTCCACTACAGCTAAACCATTGTATATTGCTACATACAATGTATGAGAGTTCAAGTTTTTCCGTCACTGTTATTTTCTGTTTTTTGTTTTTTTTTTTTTAATTTTTTTTTCAACGTTTATTTATTTGTGGGACAGAGAGAGACAGAGCATGAACGGGGGAGGGGCAGAGAGAGAGGGAGACACAGAATCGGAAACAGGCTCCAGGCTCTGAGCCATCAGCCCAGAGCCTGACGCGGGGCTCGAACTCCCGGACCGCGAGATCGTGACCTGGCTGAAGTCGGACGCTCAACCGACTGCGCCACCCAGGCGCCCCTTTTGTTTTTTAATAATAGCCACTCTAGAGGGTGTGAAATGGTATCTCATTGTGGTTTTGATTTGCATTTCCCTAGTGATTACTGACATTGAACATCTTTTAATGTGCTTTACTGGCATTTGTATATCATCTTCAGAGAAATGTCCATTCAAGTCCTTTGCCCATCATTTAACAGAGTTGTTTGATTTTTGCATTGAGTTTTTGGAGTTCTTTTTATGTTTGGATATTGATCCTCATCAGATATGATTTGCTAATATTTTCTCCTATTCTGTGAGGTGCCTTTATAAGTTGATAAAAACACAGATATTAGTTAAAATTAAATTATATAACTTAAAATTAGGTTATATTAAAAAACAATATAATAAATACTCAAAACTCATAATTTAAAAAAATTTTAATGCTTATTTATTTTTGAGAGAGAGAGACAGAGACAGAGTATAAATAGGAGAGGGGTAGAGAGAGAGAGGGAGACACAGAATAAGAAGCAGGCTCCAGCCTCTGAGCTGTCAGCACAAAGCCTGATATGAGGCTTGAACTCATGAGCCAAGAGATCATGACCTGAGATAAAGTCAGATGCTTAACCAACTGAGCCACCCAGGCACCCCTCAAAACACATCATTTTTTGATTACCTGTGCTCTTGAGGTTGTTTCCATCCATTGTATCCAACTGGTAGAAATACTATCTAATGGTGTATTACTGTGCTTTTTTTCCCCCAACTCTGAGTTCTGTAACTTCATATTATAGCCTAAAATTGGTCAAAATAGGAGAATTTATAGCACTGAAATCAGCAAACACTATAAATCAGGGTTTTATTGTTTTGTTGCTTATTTGAACTTAAGAGAGTGATGGAGAGAAGGTTAATAGTTCACTGTCTGTTGCTGTTACATTGTGAATAGCACAAAAAAATAAGAAAATATTCTTTTAATGTTTGAAAATGATTAATTTAGCAAAGAAGTCACTCATTTTATTGAGAAATGAGTGAAATTCCAACCTACAACTTTGTTATTTCACTTTTGCATTATTTATTCAAGTAAAGGAAAATATTAATTCATATATTCCTGGTGAACCTACATGCAGAGAGCCACTTGTTAAATATTACAGACACACCACTGAGTAAGCTCTCTATGAACAGACACTTTGTCATGTTCATCACTGTCAACATGGCACCCAGAAAAATGCCTGGCTTGTTGAACAAATGAAGACACTTAAATTCTCAGTGTCTCATTTTCTCATCTGTAAATTGAGGCCAGTGTAACTAAACTACCACACTGGGGTGAGGGAAGAGCAAAGGTGGTAGGTAGTAAAGCTGACAGTGCTTTATAAACAAGTAGTACTAAACAAAGCAGTCTTACCAAGCTACATTATGAGATTATATATATTTAATATGTTACGTTTTCTTCATGTGTTGTTTGGTTAAAGGACTCTTAAATGAAGCAAAGATTTTTATAGAGATGACTTTCTTCACCCTAAGGAAACATATTCACTTTATTTTTTTTTAACATTTATTCATTTTTGAGAGACAGAATGTGAGTGGGGGAGGGCAGAGAGAGAGGGAGACACAGAATCTGAAGCAAGCTCCAGGCTCTGAGCTGTCAGCACAGAGCCCAGTGTGGGGCTCGAACCCATGAACCTTGAGATCATGACCTGAGCCGAAGTCAGATGTTTAACCAACTGAGCCACTCAGGCACCCCGTTACTTTCTTTCTTTAAAAGTTGGTAGTCTTTGGGGCACTGGTTGGCTCAGTGGGTTGAACATGTGACTTCAGCTCAGATTATGATCACATGGTTTGTGGGTTTGAGCCCCCCCCTCCCCCGCTCATGGTCATGTTCATGTTCTCACTCGTGCTCTCTCTCTCTTTCTCTCTCTCTGTCTCTCTCCCCATCTCAAAAATAAATAAACTTTTAAAACATTAAATAAAACAAAATAAAAACTTGGCAATCTTTTCTTTTGTCTGGTTCAATTCTAAGTACTCTAGAAAATACCAGAGAAATATATTCCTTACACTGAAGAGGTGTATAACCTGTTTATAATGATAACTTCCATGAGAAATTTAGAGAACAGAAAAAAATTAAGTGG
Organism: Lynx canadensis; assembly: GCF_007474595.2. NCBI lineage: Eukaryota > Metazoa > Chordata > Mammalia > Carnivora > Felidae > Lynx > Lynx canadensis. Next base: position 59,268,214 of record NC_044308.2, read on the forward strand.
TTAATGTTTGGTATTAGACACTCTACCAAGGGTTTTAATGTCTGTTCTTCTTTTTTTTTTTCCTTAATAAGATGCCAGAGATATTTTGAGTAGCCTTTCTGATTATAAAAACTCTTCTTCTAAAGCCTGTAAAATAACATAGGTTTTCTTGTCCAGGGCATCTTGGATAGTGGTATTAGATCATCATCAGGGCATTTAATAGATGATCACTGTGACCATTTGCTGTGCTAATAAGTATGTCAAGTATGTCAACTATAATTTACAGAGTTCGGTAAAATATGGCCTGTTGGAGAAAAAAAATAGACAAGCATAGATGCATTAGAAATCCACATCAACTATTATCCATCTTTCTGCTTCTTAAACAGCCTGTCTTACTCTACCAAAAATTAGTTCCCTGGAGTAAGTTGTCTATGGAGTAAGATCAAAACGTGGGAGATGAAGAGACAGTGCTGGCTTGGGATTTACAGGGCAAAAAACTTTACTGAATATGAGAAAAAAGAATGGACAAGGAAAGGATTAGGGCTGTGGAAGCCAGGACTTTCCCCTCCCACCCTATGTACTTTGTCTCACCCCTTATATTCAAACTAGAATTGTTAGGGGTGCAGCCACTGACTTGTGCCTGTGGACTTGGTATTAAACAAGTATATAGTCTGAGAACTCAGTGACAGGACATTTTTAATGATTATGCCCCAAAGTAGAGTATTCTTTCTTTTCAAGGGTTCATATACATTAGACTCCTATCAGATTTTCTTGCTGAGAGATAAGTACCCACATGTTTAACCTTAATCAGATTGTTAGTCATCACGTTATACCAACAGCCATTAAGAGTAGCTCCATACTTTTTTGAAGGAATTGACCCTCCTTTTTTTTGATAACTAAATCCCACTGGGAGATGGAACAAAAAGATTTGTGTTTACTGCTTAGCTATTCCTTTGAGTCAAAAATTATATTTTATATTTATTCCATTTATATTAACTTTTGTGAAAAGTGCCTTTTGAAGCTTATTTCCATTTAGCTGCAAAGTCTAATCCCTTGATCTAAACATATTAGAATTTTTGATGGCAGCCTGTGCTTTGAACAAATATTTCAAGTAGATAACATTAATTTAAATAATCCTGCTACCTAATATATTCTCAGATAAAATACTGATTTAAATGCTGATATAGATGTGTAGGCTTCCATTTTCTTACTGCTCTTTCCTTATGTACAAAAATAGATAAACATTTAGCCTTTCCTAGATAGTAGGACTTGTTCATAGACTGCAACAGCGTTTGAAAGCCATGTTTTACTTGCAAAGGGCTTCATGCTATTAGATCAATGACTTGCCCCAAACCAGCACTCAATACATATGCTGGTTGATTTATAGTATGCCCTGTTTAAGATCCATACTGATTAATACACAAAATAAGCAGTCAAATATAATCATGATAATAAAGAGTAGAATCTGAAAGGCCTGTACAGTTTACAAAATACTAGCAGATATGTTATCTCATTTAATCCTCTCAAAAATCCTGTGAAGTAGATACAGCAGGTATTATTGTCATCCCTTGTTATCCAAGGCCATAGTTTACAAATAATGGAACTACACTTGAACTCTAGTCTTCACACTCCAGGGTTTCCACAATACCATACTATGTTTCTGTCACCTACTTCAGGGTATGATGAAATACTGTGTTTACGTGAGAAAATATTAACTACATTATGAGGACTGTGATGGTTTCTTGGTAAAATACTTCAGTGGCATAACAAGCTATTGCTACATTTCTTGGCTCTGTTTGTCTAAACGTTCTAAGTAGTTTTAGTGATTTTTAATGGTTTTCCCCTCTCAGTCCAGATCTACCACATTTTGTCACCACTCTGGGTTTGCAGGTGTTACTCTTTAGTGAGATTGCTCTGTAGAGGATGAGAAAACCAGGAGGGCCCTTAGCGTAGCTGATAAGCAGCTTGGTTGTGAAGCAAAAGAGCAATGCTTCTTTGGTCCTACAATCTTGTGGGAAACCAAGGTGTTAGTCTTTTCTCTTAGAGACTCTTGTTTCTTCCCATCTAGCACTCCCTAGACCTGAATATTGATTCTCTGCCTTTCTTTGTGCTCTAGTAGGGTAATAAGGGTAATGCACGTATAAATCAACCTTTCATTTACTTAAAAGAATTATCCTGCAGTAAAGGAGGAAATAGAAGCTACTCTGATCCTTGAATGCTGGGCAAAGGCAGACCTAAGTACACAGTTCTTCAATGTGACGTAACCTTTTTCATTTAAGAGACATTTCCCCCTAGTACCTCTTCTTGCTGGCAAACCATGAAAGGAAGCGTGTAGACTTGGCAGCCCAACCCTGAAGTTTGTGTCTAAAAAATTACTGCAATTTATGCACCAAGGGCTCAAATGACATTTGTCATTTGGCTGGGCAAAGACATTTCTGAAATTAAAAAGGATGACCTTATTTCACTTAGTGAAATGAGATGTGCTCTTTAATGGAACCCATTTTGAATAGTTGTTCTTTGGGCAGTGCTGTCAAAAAAGAAAACGTATTTTATATTCTTCCTTATTATCAGAAGAAAATACACTCCTAAAATAGAGTCAGTTAAGACTCGCTTGGTTCTCACTGAGAACCTCATGGTACCATTTAAAAATTCCTGTTCCTAGGTGGTGATTTGGCACACATTTTTTCTTTTGAGGTAAAAAGCAGTGATCACAGAACAATTGAAGATAAGTACTATGGTTGTTTTTTTTTTTTTTGATATTTAATAAACAGTACCCACTTTTGCTTCCTCTTGCTCCTTAATTCTCAGGAAGTTCCTATAGTCCTCAAGGTTGAACCTGTTCTTAATCATCACAATTATACCATGTAATCAGCAACTTATGGGTGCCCTGATATATATTTAGTTAACATTTACAGAGCCCTTGTATATCCCATTCACTGTCAATTTATTTAATCCTCTTACAAAAACTTCAAGTAGTAGGCACTCTTACTATCCCCATTTTACTGAGATACAGAGAGGTTAATTACCTCATCTAATATCATGTATCTCCTAAGTGGGGAGCTGAGGCCTGAACCCAGAAAGTCAGACTTTAGGGTCCTTGCATTTGACCACTATGTTATTGTGCTTTACAGTTGGCTGAATATTAGTGTCAGGAATGAAAAATTGTCCTCTGTTCTTCAAAGGTTCATCTAACTGGTCTAAGAATTAAATTGACATGAGACAGATTAACAGGGGAAAAAGAAATTTAATTTCACATGTGTGGGAACCCCACATATATGAGAGAGGTTCAAAGACAGAAAGGTAAAATGAGATCTATATGCCATCCTGAGCTAAGGAACGGATGGGGACCTGGGGCACCAAAGGGAAGGAAGACAGTTCACAGGGCAATTAGAAAAAGAGCAGATGTTTGGTAATTAGATGTTTACCCTGCTCTACAGAGGGTCATTCAGATAAAATTTACCTCTGGTAATAACTCTTTTTTTTTTATAAATTTTTTTTTAAACGTTTATTTATTTTTGGGACAGAGAGAGACAGAGCATGAACGGGGGAGGGGCAGAGAGAGAGGGAGACACAGAATCGGAAACAGGCTCCAGGCTCTGAGCCATCAGCCCAGAGCCTGACACGGGGCTCGAACTCCCGGACCGCGAGATCGTGACCTGGCTGAAGTCGGACGCTCAACCGACTGCGCCACCCAGGCGCCCCTGGTAATAACTCTTATTCTGGGAGTTAGATTCTTCTAGGTGGTTAAGGGAGGGGCAGAAACTTCTCCTGAGCCTGCAGAGTCTCAATTCCCTTCAGCTCAAAATAGTCCACATGTCACAGGGCCATTTTGGAGAGACTTGTTCTGAATCCCTTCACTAACCTTGGGTAGGATTCCTGTAGAAGACTCCTTTCCTCACTGTTAGCCCTATTTGGGATTTCTCCCCCTGTCAAAGCTGCGGGCCCTTTGCTACCCAGACCCCTTTCCCACTCCAATCTCTGTCCTCACCTTGCCCCTGTCAGGCTAATGTTGAACATGTGGTGTCAGGATTCATTGGGCCACCCCTAAGGATAGTCTGTGTTAAATGTGCCCCCACTCTTGCTTTACTCGTTCCTCATCATTGCCTTCCTTTCACCATCTAACTTTGTTTATAGGACCTCCCCAGTGGAAGTGAGAAAATGTCCAGGATAGCTGATAGTTCATTTGAGTTTTCTTTTAACACTAAGGGAGAAATTCTCATTTGGCCATGCAAGGATGAACCATAAGGAGAGGTTGTTCCTGGCAACTAAGCTGGAACTCAGAACATACTTTCCAAAAGAGACATTTTTATATATGGCAGTTTTTATTAGGGATTTATTGTCAGAACAGCATAGAACTTCATTTATTTGTTGATTCATTAAATCATTTGTTTAGGTACAAGGGACACAAATCGCCACCATTGGATTAAGTCCATGACTGGTCTGCAGAACCTAACCATTTATTTGTAGCATTGAATCTAGAAGAAAGTGTGTTACTGATTAACTTTGGAATATACTTTTTTCATAATTAAGGTATTGCCAGTAATGATAGTCTTGACTTCAGCTTTTGAGAAAAGTTCAAAAGTCAGCAATGTAAGTTGCAAACTGTTGACTTAAAAAAAAATCGATGTGTGGTTTTCATTATGAGAATGAACTTTTTAAGAATATAATCACTTGGGGCCCCTGGGTGGCTCAGTCAGTTCAGCATCCAACTCTTAACTTCTGCTTGGGGTAATAATCTCACGGTTCATGAGTTTAAGCCCATCATTGGGCTCTGTGCTGATAGTGCAGAGACTGCTTGGGATTCTTTTTCCTCTCTCTGCCCCTCCCCTGCTCGCTTATTCATTCATTCATTCATTCATTCATTCATTCTCTCTCTCTCCCTCTCTCTCAAAATAATTAAACTTAAAAAAAAAGAGTATAATCACTTATCAGTAACCCATAGTGCTTTAGGTAAACCCAAATGATTATTATGTTAAACTTGGATTAATTTATATGCCCTGAAAGTATATATTCTATTAATTGTGATCGGTGAATAATATTAGTAGGCATTTCCTTTAATTTTCCCCCCAGTACTTCTCAACATTATATCTTTTCAATGCAGATGTTTGGGAAGTTGGTCACTGAATCTGAAAAAAAGTATATCAAAATGCATTATGTTTTACTTTAACTTATGAATAGAGTGGTTAGCCTTATTTAATTTCTAGGGAAAATTTATTATTTAATGCCATTTTCTGTTATAGACTTGAAATGGCTGAATATACTTAAGTTCTAAGATGGGGTCTCACTAAATGTAATGAGAGCATGTAGCTTTGCAAAACTTAGAGGTGTCAAAAGAATGATGGTATCTACAGTGTTTAGGAAGATTTAGTGTCTCCGTAGTAACCAAGAAGTCTTTGGAAGTATGCACACACCATTATTTATTCACTGGTGTACCTACACATATTTCTTGTGGTGCTGATGTCTGCTGCCCCACTTCTCCTCCGCTCCCCTGATGTTCTGTTATCTAAAAGCTCAACATCCAGACCTGTTATTTCATTAGTAGCAACTTCAGTCTGGAATGAGTCTTCTGCTTCCAACCCTGACTTGTATTCAATAAAGCATTTAGTCCTCTGGACCCCTGTGTGAGCATCAGACTTCATTCTGCTATCTGACTCTGCCATGTCAAGCCAGTCTACCTACCTGGTCCTTCTGCCCACCTCCATATAATCTTTAACAGACTTGGCAGCAAACAGCCCAGGCTCTGACAGATACCGAGAACTGCTGCTAGACTGAAGTCTTAACATGCTTTATCCTGCATAACCAGTCTCATGTCCAATTAATCCCCATCACTTATCCTCCACATTCAGGACGCTGGTTTCATAAGTGACCCCAGCATCTGCATAGGTATTTCTGCATTTATACCCTCATCCATCTTCTGGACTCTCATATTCATTCATATTCTCTCTCTCTCTCTCTCTCTCTCTCTCTCTCTCTCTCTCCCCCCCTCCCTCTATTTCCCTCCCTCCCTCCCCCCCTCTCCATGTCTTCCCCCCAACCTCCATTCATCCCTCTCCTCCTTATTCATGTCCTACCAAAACATCTTAATCCAAACTATAACTTTTTAAAAAGCATCTTAATCCCACCTCTGTTTTGAGTCCCCAGTGATTTCTACCTCTTCATAGTTTTCTATTTCACTTACAGAGATTATCACACCACACACTAGCACTAGTCAGGTGGTGTTCTTTGATTTCTTCATCTATGTCAGCCTTGACTCTTCTAATGAGACTGGGTGCCTGTGAGGCCAGAAACAATGTTAAGTGCTTCTTTTGTGTTCCTTATTATCTCTATCAAAAATAAAAACTTATTTCTGAGCGCCTGGGTGGCTTAGTTGGTTAACTATTTGGGTGTTTTTTTTAAACTTTACTTACCTATTCTGAGAGAACGAGAGCACACAAGCAGGGGAGGGACAGAGAGAGAGGGAGAATCCTCAGCAGTCTCCACACTGACAGTGCATAGCCCAATGTGGGTCTTGAACTCACCAACCAGCAAGATCTTAACCTGAGCCGAGACCAAGTATCAGATGTTTAACCAGCTGAGCCACCCGCCACCCTTAGGTATCCAATTCTTGATTTCAGCTCAGGTCATAGTCCCAGGGTCATGAGATCAAGCCTCGTGTTGGGCTCTTGTGCTGCGTATGGGGCCTGCTTGGGATTCATTCATGTTCTCGTGTTCTCTCTCTCTCTCTCTCTTCCTCACTCCCCTCCCCTATTCATGTTGTCTCTCTAAAATAAATAATAAGTATTATAATAACTATTTGTTATTGTGTTATTAAAGGTAAATTATTATTATTATAAATATTTCCATAAATAACCCTCAATAATAATATCCCAGGGACATAATAGAGATACAATTTATTGAGCTCTTACTACATACTAGGCATGAAGTACATTGTCTCATTTAGTCTTCACATCAACTCTTTGAAATGAGAACTGTTACTACATCCTTTTTACAGTTGACACTCATCAAAATCACAGAGCTGGTAAGTGGTAGGGGAGGAAGGATTTAAACCCTTATCTGTCTGATGTCATAGCCCTTGAAGATAAACTACTACATTTCACCTATCTTCAGTATATCTTTGCCTAGGGAACAAAATCTAGATAAGCAATAACACTTTTAGGAGCCCGGGGATTCCTAGAGGGACATATTCATTAATTTTGTCAATATTTGTCAGTATCTGTTGAATCCTTAAAATGAAGAGGCTTCAGAAACTTGCACATAGCAGTGAAAGTGGACAGATGGTGAGTTCAGGAATGAAAAAGAAGAGGCAAGCAGTAAAGACAGATGGACACCCACAGATATGAATTGAACAACCCATTTGTTCCCTCTTTAACCCTTGTGCTTGAAACCTGATTTGTGATCCCACCAGAAGGGCAGTGAAACTGCTCCCCAAGGCCCAACTGGCACTGTTCCAGTCCCATCCTCTCTGGCCTCTGTAGCACATGCCATTGTGACCTCCTGCTCCTTGAGCCTCTTTCCTCCTTTATTTTCTGTGAGAATCTGCTGATTCTCCCATTATTGCTCTACTTCTTTGGTTTCATTGTCTGGCTCTTTTTCTCATTTTATATACAAGCATTCCCTAAGGCTCTGCCCTTGACCCTCTTCTCTCCTCCTTCTAAACCCTCTCCCTTGGCGATCTCATCCATTTTCATGGCTTCAGCTCTCATTTGTATGCAGAATACTCTCACATCTATGGCTTCAGCAATCCAGACCTCTCCCCAGGGCCTCTGTCCCACATTTCCAACAGCCTGCCAGGTAGCTTCACTAGTACTTCAGTGTGTTCAAAACCTCACATCATCTGTTTCTCTCAAGCCTCTTGTTTCTCTCCTGGGGACCCTTTTCTTATATGACATCAGCATTTTCCAAGTCATCTTTGACTCATCCCTCTTGCTGATCCCCACAGCAGTTAGTCAGTTCCCTGAACCTGTTGATTTTATGTCCTAAATATCTGTTGGCTCTCTCAGTTCCCATTGCCACAAACTTCATTACTACCCAGTGAATCTCTCCAGAGAGCAGTTCTGATCACCTTCAATTCTCTTTTCAAAACACTCCAGGATATAAAATATTAAGAAGAAACAAAGGAAAGAAAGAAAAGAATAAGAGACTTTCCTTAGCTGGGCATGCAAGTCCCCAACTGTCTTTCCTTTTTTTCTTTTTTTTTTTAATTTTTATGTTTTTATTTATTTTTGAGAGACAGAGACAGAGCGTGAGCAGGGGAGGGGCAGAGAGAGAGGGAGACACAGAATGTGAAGCAGGCTCCAGGCTCCGAGCTGTCAGCACAGAGCCCGACACGGGGCTCGAACTCACAGACTGTGAGATCATGACTTGAGCTGAAGTCGGACACCCAACCGACTGAGCCACCCAAGTGCCCCTGTCTTTCCTTTTTTCTTGATACATGCAGCACAGCTAACAGATCTCACTGCCACCAGCCAGGTAATGTGCTCTTCTAAACATGTATGTATCTGTATATCTCTCATGTGCATTAGAATTAATAGTGTTTGTGTACTAAAGAACATAGGCTCTCATCTTATTCTCTTAGTACCCCACCACACACACTGTACCCAACACAGGCTAAGCACCTCATAGGTGCTCAGGGAAGTAATTTTTTTAACATTGATAATGAAGTATGACCTTGACAACACCTGTCCCAGTTACTGCTCTTTTGTCCAGCATAAAAGGTAAATGGAAGATTTCCCTACTGTATGCATGTTTGATGTGTCTCCCTTTTGCTTTCTGTGTCTGAAATACCCCATTCTTTTGTCAGGAACATAGTTTGTAGGGTCTGATTTAGAGGAGAGGTTCTTTGAAGGCTTCACCTCTTAAGTTAGCCATCACTGTGGTTTTATAGAACTTCTGGTTACTGATTATCTCTAGGCAACTCACTGTGTTCTGTAAACACTTGGGTTTTCTGCTGAGTGCAAAGTGGGAACAGAAGGCAACTTGCTGCCCTCTTGAGTATTTCTGGTAATTCATAGCCAAGCCATCCATGGTAGAAAATTCCCTCAACAGAACAGATGCAGCCAATTCCAGAGATTGTCCTCAACCATAGCCTGATCAACTCTATAGGTCTCTTAGAAATGAATCTTTATGGCCAATGTGGTGCATAAATTATATACTAAAAATTTCAAAAACTCTTTAAAGTTCAGGGTATGCTTTTAGAGGAGTACCCTCTGGCCCTGACTAATATATTTAGATTCCAGAAAGATACATCATAAATCCATAAATGTTTATTCCTAGACAGGGCTCTTATTTGAATTTCTGTCTCCTTTCCTACCCTAGTGAACTTAATTGAACTTAGAAGAAAGCATAAAAGTATCATTACCCTATACCTTTAAACCTCAGACCTAGAGCAAGCTCTTACAACCTGTATTCTGGGCCTCCCCTATTAGTGCCCAGAAGTACACAAAAGCTCCAAACCCCCAGTAGTCTCTTGCCTCCAGAAAACCCCATAAAGGTCTGGATTTTAACTTTAAAAGGCTACAGAAAGCCAAAAGTCTTTACCATCTTTAATATTTCTTTCCCACTCCTATGAAGACTCCCCTACCCAAATCTAGCAATAACTTCATTGAGTGATTCTTTTTCACTTTCTGAATCATTATCAATTGCATGTCCTTGATGTGCTACTGTGGCCATCTCCTCAGAAAACTGGAGACAAAGGAGAGAGTGTGAGCTGAGGTGGTAGTCATTCAGTCATTCATTTATTTATTCTTTATTCATTCACTTATTTTTTGTTCAACAAACATTATATACTGCTTGCCAGGCAGTGAGATTTGATAATGGGAAAGACACAGTTCCTGTCCTTAGGAAGCTTATTATTAATAGAGGAGTTACACTAAATAGTCAAATACAATGTTTCTTAATTGTTTTTTGTCCAGAGGCTTCTTTCAGAATCTTATGAACGTATTAGGTTCCCCTTCCACTACTGAAGATAGATATATACATAGGATATATAAAACCTATACAGTTTTCTCTGAAACTTTTATTTGACTTTATTTGAAACACCTTGGCTCAGTGATATGGGTGTGTTACTAAATTTTTGGTAATGACACCTTCCTCCTTGGGAGAATTTAACCTGAAGTATAAATATGAGACCCATTGGCTGAAATTGCTATTATAGGGTTAAGATCAATTTTTTTAATAGAAATCTTTAATCAAACTATACTGCTAAAATACTAAGTGAAGTAATTATTGAAGTGATCCTTTAAGCTGGAGCTTAAATGGGAGAGTGACTGGAATATTTGACCAACAGCAAGAAGTCTAACATGGCTGGAGTGGAATTGGATGATGGAGACAAAAGAGATGAAGTCAGAAAGGTATAGGGGGCCAGATCATGTAGGGCCATTTTATGCCATTGACTCTCGCTTGTACACTGAGTGAAGTAGGAAGTCATTGCAGGGTTTTAGAGAAGAGTGACTGACATTTTAAAAGGACTACTAAGTCTTCTGTGTTCATAATAGACTGATTAAGAGGCAAGGATAAGGGTGAGGAGACTCATTGGGAGAAATCCAAGCCAAGATAATGGTAGTGACTTAGATCAGATGGTTGGTATCTGTGTAGGTAATGGGAAGCAGTCAGATGCTGGAAGTATTCTGGGAATAGAAATGACAGGATTTCCTGACAGAATTATATGTGGGATATGAAAGAGGGGGGTGGGAAGATTAGGATGACTCCAAGATTTTGGCTTGAGCAACTACAAGGATAGAGTTGCTATCAACTGAGATTTAAAAGACTGGCTAGAGCCCATTTGGAATGAAAGATCAAGAGTTCAGTCTTACGTTGTATGACTTAGAATTCTGAAACAACTTTTGGTGCTTTCTGGGATTCAGCACATAAATAAAAATGAGAATAATATCAGCCAGGTCTCTCACTGTCAGAAAAGGGAGTTGTATGTATGGAAAGGATGAAGACTGGAATGAACCTTGTGATATTGGTTTAGGTTAGAATTAAAGTTATCAGTGTGGATTCATGATTTTTAATATATAGATGTCAAAATGTATATAAATATACACCCTCAAACATACTTTCTTAACTCCATCACTGCAATGGTCTGAAAGAAATCACACCAGTAACAATGAGCACAAAACACGCAGACATCAGTTTTTAAATACCATCATTCTTCATTAAACAAATAGGATACCCTGGGGAAATAGCTGATTCCAAGCTGGGGCAGAGAACAGATATGACAAGTCTGGGACATTTTATTGTGGCACAGAGTAAGAAAGTGCTCAAATAATAAGGACGTGTCAAAAAGACTCAAGAACCACTTAAGATTCTCATTTGTCAAATCTGGGACTATTTTAGCATCAAAATAAATAATGGTAGGATTAGGTTATCACCCATAAAATAAGAATCATGTGTTTATCATGATGTAATAAATAAGTGAATAAATTAATGAGGGAGAAAGAAAACTCCTTACAGTAGAATGCCAGATAAATAAATGAGTAAGGAATGATAAAGTTAGAAAATGCCATCAGTTGACAAATACCAAAAATAATTAATTTATCCAAGAATTATCAATGGGTCCTAAACTAATGGGTGAAAATTTGATAAGAAACAGGATATCTACATAGTCTCAAAGTATTTATTGGAAAGAAAAAATAGCAACTTTACAACAAAGAAACCTGGCAGCTATCATCTTAACGAAGTGTTTGAAATTAATATGACAAATAATGGGACAAACTGACCTCATGGTCTCCTTATATGATGCACTGAGGACACAATATTACTTTTGTAGAATTCCTGTCAAAAATGTCTCCATCTACTCATAAAGAAGCCTCAGACAGACTCAAATTAAGAGTTGTTGTTTAATAGTTAAGAGTTTCAGTTTTGCAAGATGGAAGGAGTTCTAGAGATTTGTTGTCCAACAGTGTGAATATACATAACACTACTGAAGTGATCACTTAAAAAATGGTTAAAATGGTAAAAATCTTAATAATCTTTAAGCTCTAAAAATCTTTAAAAAATTAAGGAACATTCTATAAAATACCTTCAATAAGTCATTAAAGACAAAGACACTATAGAACTGTTCTAGATTAAAGGGGAATAAAGAGACATGATAATGAAATACAACTTGTGATTCTGGATTGAACCCTGGATCAGGAAATTAATTAAGTTGGGAAATTGGGATTTGTTTAAAAGCAAGTTGTGAAGAGAGAAGAAACACTGTTAACAGCTGAGGAAGGGAATTATTGTCTGTTTCCTATTTCCAGCATTTGATAACCCCAGTTCATATATTTCCCCAGACGTTTTGGTGCTTGGTTGCCAGCAGGTTGTCCACAGAGATTATCTGTGTTCTAGAAAGTGAAGTCATCTTGCATGGTGGATAACAGCTGGATAGAAATAGGCCTGCCTATCTCACGGCAGGGCAGAACTTTGGAGTGCAAACAGTCTTTCATTCAAATCACGGCAAACTTCCTGATGCCAGAATCAGCCCTCATCTCACAAGCTCATCTCATCAGTTTTCTGGTAGAAAGCAGCTGTGCTGCCAGGGATAGAAAATCCTGGCTCACCATAATTAGATCTAAAAGAGTACCCCTTGTTTTCCCTTTAGTGTGCAAGTCTCAGTGTCTGCCAGTGTGAATGGCAGTGGGGTTGCAGGGGGTTGTGCTTAAAGTGAGCTGGAGAGCCTGAGAATCATGACAGACACCCTCCTCCCTGAATGTTGGATCACCTGTGTATTGCCTCTGATCAGTCGGCCTGTTTGAAACTAATGTCAAAGGCAATGTGTAGTGTTGGCTCTAACTTTTAACAAGAAACTAGAAATAGAACCCTTATTCAACTATACAGAGATTTGCCATCAGAGAACTCTGTCTCTCCTTTAATGCCTTCACGGTGCCCTGGAAATTATTTTTCACTCATCCTCCAGGAAACATGATTTTTTCCAAACTACTAATAAACATATCTAAATTTTGTAGAGTAATTTGCAATTTATGGGCACTTGTGTATCCATTAGCTCTTTAATCTTGACAACAGAACTGAAAATGAGATAAGTCTTACCCCTATTCCATAGAGAAAGAAACAGCTAAAGATCATATACCATCAGTAAGCAACTATAACTCTCTTCTCCCTGATGAACTGGTATGGAAAGCACTTCTGTTTCCAAGTTGAACCAGTTAAGGAAATGTAGTTTTATTAATCACATTACCTGGTAAAGTCTCTCCAATATGATGGAGGAAATATTTCACACAAAAGATAGGGGAGAAAAAAAAATTTTTTTTAAATTTTTTTTTCAACGTTTATTTATTTTTGGGACAGAGAGAGACAGAGCATGAACGGGGGAGGAGCAGAGAGAGAGGGAGACACAGAATCGGAAACAGGCTCCAGGCTCTGAGCCATCAGCCCAGAGCCCGACGCGGGGCTCGAACTCCCGGACCGCGAGATCGTGACCTGGCTGAAGTCGGACGCTTAACCGACTGCGCCACCCAGGCGCCCCAGAAAAAAATTTTTTAAAGACCTGTTGGAGGTAGATGGGAGTCTTAATCTCATGAGACTTGAGAAATATGTTGTTGTCATTGTTGTTTGGTAGCAACAGAAGTCATGTAGACTGAAATGAATATTTCCTGTCTTATGTATGACCATTCTGGTTTTTCTGTAAAGAATGGAAATAGAGGGAATATATTTTTTTGTCATCATTGTTGAGCATCTTCTAAATATAGGGAGAAAACTACCATTGTTAGACTTCAACAATATTAAGAAATTAAGAAAACTCCCCACCAGAAATCAAGCCCAGGGGAAAAAATTACTCACTCTGGCAGCAGAGCTATATCAACAAAACTTAGGAGAAGGGAAACAATAGGCAAAGAGACAGTTTCTAATACAGAGGAAAAACTAGGTTCTATTGGCTCCTCTGGCATCCTAGGTTGTCACCGGCAGGCACCCTGAAGGGAATGCTATGATCCACAAGAGAATGTGCTGGTAGGAATATATACCTTACAGCCTTACTGGACAGTGGGGAATTTCTATTAAGGGTAATCCATGCTACTTTCCTAGAACCAGAAACATGTTTTCTTGAGAAATCTCATGCGTAATCTTTGGGTATGAATTAAAAGAGGAGCAGCCAGAGGACAGGAAAATGAAGGCTGGTTTTAGAGACTAGAGACATAGAGCAAAGATGCTGTAAAGCACAGCAGTTTGATTTTTTTTTTTTTTTTTTTTTTACTTTGAGAACCAGATAAAACCCTCCAGGCCTTTGTTATCATAAGGGTCATTTTCCTTCTGGTGCTAATAGGATTCTTCTTAAGGTAGGTCCTCTTGTCTCTCCCCTTGAAAGTGGGGCTAGCCCTCCTCTCTTTTCGTTTCTATTCATCATGACCAGAGTATACCCACACAATTCTTAATTTGTGTTTGTGCATTCTAGTTCAGTGGTTCTCACATTAACCGTACAGTGGAATCACTTGGAACTTTAAAGAAATGCTGGTGCATGTATCATTTTTTTAAAAAAGGTCTCCACATTCTAATGTGTAGCCTCGGTTGACAATATAGTTCAAAATCAGTGATTCTCAAACTTTGATGTGCAAGTAAATTATCTGGAGATCTTATTAAAAGGTAGTTGCTGATTTTAGCAGGTCTGGGGTGGAGCTGGGATTCTGCATTTTTAACAAGCTATCAGGTGAAGCAAAACACCTTGAGTTGCAGAATTCTACAGCTTTGGTTCTTAAACTCTGGCAACACAATAAAAAGTCACCTGAGGATACTTGGAGTTTCCTATTCCACATGTAGGGAACTTGGAAGTTGTCCTGTCCTAACAAGTAAAAAGCTGAAAAGACTGAAAATTCAACTCTTCTTGGATCCAAAAGAGAGGAGAGGACATAGGACAAACCACTGCCCCCAAGATTGGAGAGATAGATGAATACAGGCAGTTGCAGCTCACCGGAGCAGAGACTCATGAATGAGTGAACAGAAACTGCCAAGGGAACCAGTGCCAGGATTGAAAAACTTGAACCATAATTGACAAATTCCTGGAAGTTCAGCGTGAACAACTATGAACATTAAAATCTCCAGGAGAACACAGTCGTAAGAGGACCCCCATGAAATTGTGAGGTTTGCCACTGGGAACTCCTACATAATCCATAGTAAATACTGGAGAAAAATCCCCTCATGCTTTATGCAGGGGAAGGAGAAAGGTACTATTTTGAAATATACCAGAGCACTCTGTTTTTCTTCATAAGGCCAACCCCTCAGGAGAAACTAGTTAACCAGAGCCTTATCTTCTGGGGATATTATCAGAGCCTAACAGGCCTGGGAGAAAGGAAATAACCAATTCTAGCCCACTTTAGCCATTCTGTCCCACCTAAAGGGGAAGAAAAGAAAACTGAGAAATGATTGTGAAGTTATGAGACATAGGCTTATGAAGAGACTGAGACCTAATCATAGGACTATGGCACTCTTCCCTTTCGGCCTCACCTTACCACCACATTACTAAAGTCCTATTTACAGCAGTTTCCTATACCAGTACATCATGTCCAGGAAACATGTCCAAACAAAGTTGCAAGGCATACTAAAAGGCAATAAGCACAATTTGAAAAGACAGAGCAAGCTTGCATCAAAACCAGACATAGCAGGGATGATGGAATTATCATAATGGGAATTTAAAACAAATACAATTTTTATGCTAAGGGCTCTTATGGATAAAGGACTCAGCATACAAAAACAGATGGGCAATGTAAACAGAGAGAGAGAAATCCTAGGAAAGAACCAAAAAGAAATGTTAGAGATAAAAAACATTGTAACAGAAATGAAGAGTGCCTTTGAAATGTTTATTAGTAGACTGGACATGGCTAAGGAGAGATCCTCTGAGGACCTTGAGAATTTCAAAATAGAAACTTCTAAAACTGAAAAGCAAAGACAAAAAAGACTGTGAAAAACAGAACAGACTAACCAAGGACTACGGGACAACCAAAAAGATGTAAACATATGCATAATGGTAATACCAGGAGAGAAGAAAAGAATAGAAGAAATATTTGAAACCATAATGACTGAGAATTTTCCCCAAATTAATGTCAAACACCAAAACACAGATCCAGAAAACTCAGAAAACACCAAACAGAAGAAATGTCAAAAACCCCCTCTATGCTTAGGCATATTGCGTTCAAATTACAGAAAATCAAAGATAAAGGATCCAGAAAAAAGGCAGAGGAACAAAGATAAGAATTAAACCAACTTCTAAGAAACCATAAGACTAAGAAGAGAGTAGGGTAGAGGAAAAAACCCTCACCAACCCAAATTTCTGTGTTCTATGAGATTTCCTTCAAAAGTGAAAGAGAAATAAAAACTTTTTCAGTTAAACAAAAATTAAGGAAATTTGTTGTCAGTAGACCTGCCTTGCAAGAAATGTTAAAAGTCCTTTAGAGAGAAGGAAAATGAAGTGGGTAAGAAATTGATATCTACATAAAGAAAGACTATCAAAGAAGGGAAAAGTACTTTTATTTTTCTTACTCTTTTTTTTTTAATTTTTTTTTCAACGTTTATTTATTTTTGGGACAGAGAGAGACAGAGCATGAACGGGGGAGGGGCAGAGAGAGAGGGAGACACAGAATCGGAAACAGGCTCCAGGCTCTGAGCCATCAGCCCAGAGCCTGACGCGGGGCTCGAACTCCCGGACCGCGAGATCGTGACCTGGCTGAAGTCGGACGCTCAACCGACTGCGCCACCCAGGCGCCCCTATTTTTCTTACTCTTAATTGATCTAACAGGTAACAGTGTATTTGATTGTGTATTCTTAAATATAAGTGAAATGAATGACAACAATGATACAAGAGACAAGGAGGAGGAATTAGGATTATTTTGTTTTATGGTACTACCCAAGAAGTGATACTGTTATTTGAGAGTGGATTTGGATTAGTCATCATTGTATATTGCAGTTTCTGGGGCAACCACTAAGAAAAGTAAAAACAGTGTAACTGATATCATAAGAAGGAAAAAAATGGAATCCTATAAATGTTTAGTTAAAACCACAAAAGACATAAAGAGTAGAAACAAAAATCGAAGCAAAGAACAAGAGCACCAAATAGAAAACGGTAACAAATATGGTAGATATTAATCCAACTATATCAGTAATTACTTTGAATATCAGTCATCTAAAAATGCTCGAATTAAAAGACACTGTCAGAGTGGACCATGAAACAATGCCCAAATATATCATGTTTACAAGAAACCCACTTTAAATATAGACACACATAGATTGAAAGTAAATGGATGGAAAAAATATGCAGGCTAACACAAATCAAAAGAAAGCAGGAGTAGCTGTAATAAGACAAAATAGACTTCAAAGCACAGTTATCAAGGATAATGAAGGGCATTACATAATTATAAAGGGGCCAGTTTTTCAAAAAGACCTAACAATCATTAACATGTATGCACCTTACAACAGAGTATCAAACTGTGTGAGGTAAAAACTAATACAAATGCAAGGAAAAATAGTAACCCCACTGTCATAGTTGGAGACTTCAACACACTTCTATCAGAAATGGAGAGATCCAGAAGGTAAAAACTCAGTAAGGACATAGTTAAACTCAATAACATTATCAATCAGCTGAATATAAGGCACATGTATATATTACTAAACCCATTAAAAACAATGCACATTTTTCTCAAGTTCACATGAGACACTCATCAAGATAGACCACGTTCTGGGCCATAGGACAGACCTTAAAAGAATAGGAATCCTACAGTCTACTCTCAAAAAACAATGGAATTAAACTAGAAATCAATAATAGACTAATAGAAAATCCCATAATATGTAGAGATTAAGCAACACACTTTTTTAAAGCTTATTTATTTATTTTGAGAGAGAGAGAAAGAGAGTGGGCAGGGGAGGGGCAGAGAGAGCGGGGAGAGAGAATCCCAAGCAGGCTCTGCACTATCAGCACAGAGCCCGATGCAGGGCTTGAACTCACAAGTAGTGAGATCATGAAAGCAAGAGCTGAAACCAAAAGTCAGATGTTTAACCAATTGAGCCACCCAGATACCCCCAACATGCTTTTTTTTTTAAGTAGGCTCTACATCATGGGGCTGGAACTCATGACTTCAAAATCAATAGTCACATGTTCTACTGACTGAGCCAGTCAGACACTCTAAACCACACACTTGTAAATAGTAGTGGATCAAGGAACTAATCTCAAGAGATTTTTTAAATTTTAAATAAATAAAAATGAAAAAACAGTTTTTCAAAATTTGTAGGATATAGTAGAATCACTGCTTACTGGGAAATTTATAGCATTGAATGTACTTATTAGATAATAAGAAAAATCTAAAATCAATCATCTAAGTTTCCACCAGAGGAAACTAGAATAAGAGAACAGGGGCGCCTGGGTGGCACAGTCGGTTAAGCGTCCGACTTCAGCCAGGTCACGATCTCGCGGTCCGTGAGTTCGAGCCCCGCGTCAGGCTCTGGGCTGATGGCTCGGAGCCTGGAGCCTGTTTCAGATTCTGTGTCTCCCTCTCTCTCTGCCCCTCCCCCGTTCATGCTCTGTCTCTCTCTGTCCCAAAAATAAATAAAAAACGTTGAAAAAAAAATTTATAAAAAAAAGAGAACAAATTAAGTCCAAAGTAAGCAGAAGAAAAGAAATAATAAAAATTAGAATGGAAATAAATGAAATTGAAAACAAGAATCAAAAGAGAAATCAACAAAACCAAAACGTAGCTCTTTGAAAAGATCCAATAAAATTGGTAAGCTTTTACTAGGCTAAGAAAAAAAAAGAATGAAGACATAGGTTAATAATATCAGAGATAAAATTTTAAAATATCAGAAAAAATAAATATAAGAAAAAATGTCAGAAATAAAATACAAATAATATCAGATATAATATCTAATATCAAAAATAATATTAAAATAATATCAGAAATAAAATCAGAAAATATCAGAAATATAATTTTGTAATACTGATGGCTTCTTATTTCTGGTATGATTAATCTATGTCTTTGGACATTAAAAGGATAATAAGTAATACTATAAAGAACTCTGTGCCCATAAATTTGATAACCTAGATGAAATGGGCAATTTCTTGAAAGATAACAGTTAGCAGAAGCTCACACAAAAAGAAATAGATAATCTGAACAATCTATATCTGTTAAAGAAATTGAATAATTAACAACCTTCCAAAACAGAAAGCATCAGGCTCAGATAGGTTTACTGGTGAATTCAATCAAACATTTAAGGAAGAAACTATACTAATTTTCTATAATCTCTTTCAGTGGTTAGAAGCAGAGGAAATACTACCTCATTTTATGAAGCCAGCATTACCCTACTACCAAAACCAGACAAAGCTATTACAAGAAAAGAAAACTACAGACCAATATCTTTTTTGAACACTGCTTAAGATTCTCTCTCTCTCCCTCTTTCTCTACCCCTATCCGCCCTCAAAAAAATTTCATAGGGGAAAACCTGGATAAATGTGGGTATAGTGTTTGTTTGTTTGTTTGTTTTTAATATATGAAATTTATTGTCAAATTGGTTTCCATACAACACCCAGTGCTCATCCCAAAAGGTGCCCTCCTCAATACCCATCACCCACCCTCCCCTCCCTCCCACCCCCCATCAACCCTCAGTTTGTTCTCAGTTTTTAACAGTCTCTTATGTTTTGGCTCTCTCCCACTCTAACCTCTTTTTTTTTTTTTTTCCTTCCCTTCCCCCATGGGTTTCTGTTAAGTTTCTTAGGATCCACATAAGAGTGAAACCATATGGTATCTGTCTTTCTCTGTATGGCTTATTTCACTTAGCATCACACTCTCCAGTTCCACCCACGTTGCTACAAAAGACCATATTTCATTTTTTCTCATTGCCACGTAGTATTCCATTGTGTATATAAATCACAATTTCTTTATCCATTCATCAGTTGATGGACATTTAGGCTCTTTCCATAATTTGGCTATTGTTGAGAGTGCTGCTATAAACATTGGGGTACAAGTGCCCCTATGCATCAGCACTCCTGTATCCCTTGGATAAATTCCTAGCAGTGCTATTGCTGGGTCATAGGGTAGGTCTATTTTTAATTTTCTGAGGAACCTCTACACTGCTTTCCAGAGCAGCTGCACCAATTTGCATTCCCACCAACAGTGCAAGAGGGTTCCCGTTTCTCCACATCCTCTCCAGCATCTATAGTCTCCTGATTGGTTCATTTTGGCCACTCTGACTGGCGTGAGGTGATACCTGAGTGTGGTTTTGATTTGTATTTCCCTGATAAGGAGCGACGTTGAACATCTTTTCATGTGCCTGTTGGCCATCCGGATGCCTTCTTTAGAGAAGTGTCTATTCATGTTTTCTGCGCATTTCTTCACTGGGTTATTTGTTTTTCGGGTGTGGAGTTTGGTGAGCTCTTTATAGATTTTAGATACTAGCCCTTTGTCCGATATGTCATTTGCAAATATCTTTTCCCATTCCATCGGTTGCCTTTTAGTTTTGTTGGTTGTTTCCTTTGCTGTGCAGAAGCTTTTTATCTTCATAAGGTCCCAGTAATTCACTTTTGCTTTTAATTCCCTTGCCTTTGGGGATGTGTCGAGTAAGAGATTGCTACGGCTGAGGTCAGAGAGGTCTTTTCCTGCTTTCTCCTCTAAGGTTTTGATGGTTTCCTGTCTCACATTCAGGTCCTTTATCCATTTTGAGTTTATTTTTGTGAATGGTGTGAGAAAGTGGTCTAGTTTCAACCTTCTGCATGTTGCTGTCCAGTTCTCCCAGCACCATTTGTTAAAGAGACTGTCTTTTTTCCATTGGATGTTCTTTCCTGCTTTGTCAAAGATGAGTTGGCCATACGTTTGTGGGTCTAGTTCTGGAGTTTCTATTCTATTCCATTGGTCTGTGTGTCTGTTTTTGTGCCAATACCATGCTGTCTTGATGATGACAGCTTTGTAGTAGAGGCTAAAGTCTGGGATTGTGATGCCTCCTGCTTTGGTCTTCTTCTTCAAAATCACTTTGGCTATTCGGGGCCTTTTGTGGTTCCATATGAATTTTAGGATTGCTTGTTATAGTTTTGAGAAGAATGCTGGTGCAATTTTGATTGGGATTGCATTGAATGAGTAGATAGCTTTGGGTAGTATTGACATTTTGACAATATTTATTCTTCCAATCCATGAGCAGGGAATGTCTTTCCATTTCTTTATATCTTCTTCAATTACCTTCATAAGCTTTCTATAGTTTTCAGCATACAGATCTTTTACATCTTTGGTTAGATTTATTCCTAGGTATTTTATGCTTCTTGGTGCAATTATGAATGGGATCAGTTTCTTTATTTGTCTTTCTGTTGCTTCATTGTTAGTGTATAAGAATGCAACTGATTTCTGTACATTGATTTTGTATCCTGCAACTTTGCTGAATTCATGTATCAGTTCTAGCAGACTTTTGGTGGAGTCTATCGGATTTTCCATGTATAATATCATGTCATCTGCAAAGGGTATAGTGTTTTAGATAAAACACCAAAGGCAGAATCCATGAAAGAAAAAATAAGCTGGACTTTATTGAAGTGAAAGGCTTGTACTCTATAAAAGACAATATCAAAAGAATGAGAAAAGCCACACACTGGGAGAAAATGTTTGCAAAATACTTAACAAACACATCTGATAAAGAACTGTTATTCAAAGTGTATAAAGAATTCTTCAAACTCAACAATAAAAAACAACTCAATTTTTTAAAATGAGTCAAAGGGACACCTAGCTGTCTCAGTTGGTAGAGCATGCGACTCATGATCTTGGGGTTGTGAGTTCAAGCCCCCATTGAGAGTAGAGCTTACATTAAAAAAAAAAAAAAAAAGGCGAAAGACCTTAACAGATAGCTCACCAAAGCAGTATACAGAAAACAAATAAGCATATGAAAAGATGCTCTACATCATATGTCATCAGGGAAATACAAATTAAAACAACAATGAAATACGAGTACATACCTATTACAGTGGCCAAAATCCAGACACTAACAATACCAAACACTGGTGAGGATGTGAGCAACAGAAACTCTTTTTCATTGCTGGTGGGAATATAAAATGGTGCAACCACTTTGGCAGACAGTTTTGGGTTTATTACGCAATAAAATGTTCTCTTACCACATGATCCAGCAGTTGCAATCCTTGACATTTACCCAAAGGAGTTGAAAACTTATGCCCACACAAAAACCTGCACTTGGATATTTACAATTATGAGCAGCTTTGCTCATAATTGTCAAAATTTGAAGCAACCAAGATGTCTTTCCTTAGGTGAATGGATTAATAAACTGTGGTATATCCAGATAATGGAATATTATTCAGTGCTAAAAAGAAATGAGCTAGTAAGACATGAAAAGACATGAAGGAAACTTAAATGTATATTACTAAATGACAGAAGCCTATCTGAAAAGGCTGCATACTGTATGATTCCAAATATATGGCAGTCTTGAAAAGGCAAAACTATGGGGACAGTAAAAAGATCAGTGGTTGCTCAGGTTTGGGTGGGATAAAGGATGAAAAGGCAGAGCACAAAGGATTTTAAGGGCAATGAAAATACTCTGTATGGTATTGCAGTGATAGATACATGTCATCATACATTTCTCTAAACCCATACAATATACAATACCCATAGTGAATACTAATGTAAACTATAGACAAATATAGGTGATTATGACATATCGATATAGGTTCATCAACTGTAACAAGTATCAACTTGGGCTTGTTGATAATGGGGGAGTCTGTGCCTCTGGAGGGAGGCAGGCAGGAGGTATATGGGAAATCTCTGTACCTTTCTCTTAATTTTGGCACAAACATGAACTGGTATAAAAAATAAAAATAAAAAAAAAACACCTAGGGAACTTAAAAAAAACACAACAACAAAAACAATGATGGTCCCTACTCAGACCTATTAAGTGAGAATCAATAGAAAATAGGTCTAGAGGAATGGGTATGTTTTAGGCTACCCTGATGATTCCATTCTGTAGCTAGATTTGGGAACCTTGGTTCTACATCTGCATTGTATGAGCCACTAAACATACATGGGTATTTAAATAAACATTCAGTTCCACAGTAGCATTAGCCACATTTCAAGTTGCAGCAAACCTCAAATTATTAGTAGCTTCTGTATCAGGTAGTGTAGATACAGAGCATTTCCATTAATGCAGAAAGTTCCATTGGCCAGCACTATAAAATCTAAAGCAACTCTATACAACTCCTTCTCCTAAAGAAGAAGTTCTTTTATTTCTAAAACTGTTGCATTCAGGGCGCCTGGGTGGCGCAGTCGGTTAAGCGTCCGACTTCAGCCAGGTCACGATCTCGCGGTCCGTGAGTTCGAGCCCCGCGTCAGGCTCTGGGCTGATGGCTCAGAGCCTGGAGCCTGCTTCCGATTCTGTGTCTCCCTCTCTCTCCGCCCCTCCCCCGTTCATGCTCTGTCTCTCTCTGTCCCAAAAATAAATAAAAAACGTTGAAAAAAGAAAAAAATTTAAAACTGTTGCATTCTATTCTCTTAGTTAAAAACAATCAAATTTGATCTAAAAAGAGGCCAGATGATAGTAGTTATTATTTTATTTCAGTTTATGGTAATTTTCAGACAATCTTGTTCTCCCATCCTCCTTGTGGAATCTTTTGTGAGCTTGTGAAAGAATGAATTACCTAATCAATATTTAAATATTTTATCTTTAAAGATAGAGATGCCTGTATCAGAAGATGAAGCAAGATTATACACATGTGATAGGAAATAGACTGAGACATTTTTTTGTTAAACTCTGAAAGTGTCTGGTGACATGTTAAGGTCAACATTAAATTTAAATGAAAATTTAAGTAATCTTATTGTAAGTTTTTTTTTCTTTTCAGAATTTACAACTTCCTCATTAAATAATCTGTCTACTGTGGGGATCATTTCATAATATATGTAAATATATTTTCACTATGATATATACCCAAAACTAATGTCAATTACACTTTAGCAAAAAAAGAACTTATGCAATGCCAAAAAACTATACACAAATATTTGTACTATATAAAAATTGCACATTTAAAATAAAAATAAAAATTGGTGCAGATAAGTAAAAATAAATAAAAAAATCTGTCATACTCAGGAATGCCCATCCAAAATAGGATATTTCTGCTGTAGGAGCAATTCTCCAGTTAGAAGCATGATGAAAGAACAAATTTCAGCTCTGGTATGAGACTTATTAATGGAGAATATTTGTAGTCTCTATTTCTAAATCCAGATTTATAACAGAGGCAAATATTCTGTTCCCAATTGGGTTTTTTTAATGGTAGACACCTTATCCTCAAGTGACTTATAGTTTAATGAGCTTCTGTATCTCTCATACTTAATTTTATTGGGAGTTATGGGCCGTCAAGGTTTGGGTTTTGTCTCTCACATCTTTTCTTTCTGGAAATCTAGTAATTGTGAGAAGAATGCAGGGATAAGACATTGCACTGTATTAGAGATTACATTATAGAGCCATCTCCTGAAGAATATTGGAGTGTGTCTGAAGTTGAGCAGAGCTAATATATAAACGGAGGTCAGAGATGGGGAGAACAGAGAACAGGTCAAGTATTCTCTCACCTGGTAGCACTGATAATTCTTAGTAGTGAAGAGATTGTGGATTTCTTGTGGCAACAGTTGTCTGGATTATAGTTTAAGTATTGTCAGTATGGAAGAGAGTACAAAAGGTCCCTATTTGTCCTCATTGTAAATGCCTTGTCTTGGAGGGTGTTCATAAGAGTGGCTTGGCAATGGATTTTTGTAATGAGTGTCCATGCTTCAAACCCAAGCCAGAGCTCTGGAGCAATGCTGGTCTCAGTACACAGAATGCAGGAATAGCAGCAGCAGCAGTAGCAGCCAAGATGTGTTCCAGGCATTAGGGCTGATTTATATGGATGCACTGATGTTGCGGGAGCTGTGTAGATCAAAGCTACTACAGTCTCCATCATAGAGCCTCGTGGAAGACAGGGTTGTTCTGCAGCTTTACTTTCCCATCAGAGTTCCACTCCATAATCTAATGCCCTTTAACTAGAGAGGATCTGGGACAAAGAAAGCCGATGGTACAAAGCAAAGAACAATTTAAGTACGGTGCTCAGAAATAATTGGCAGCTTAGGGTAAGATAAAGTCCCACAGTGGTTAAAAAAAAAATAGTGTTGTAGCTCTGGCGGAGACCTTGAAAGGTTACACAGTCCATCTTCCATTGCCTTTCTTCAAAACTTAAACCATTCCAGATGGATAAGAACTGATTCCATATTTTAGGACTTCCAGAAAGAAAATAAAGAAAATTACACAGCTCTCTTTGTAACATGTTCTGATATATGGTACCTTTTTCACTGTAAGTTCATTCTTCAGTTAACCCACGTCCATTAAATTGAATTTAAAATTGTTTTTCATTTGCTCAGTCTGTAGTGGAGGTGTATAACTAGTCAGCATTCCTTAGGCAAAAGTCACTGAAGATCAGCCATAGTTAAATTACCACATGAGCCTTCTTTTTAGTTACAGAAATCGCTCACTTCCCTTACACATTTTCCTTTGGCTGCTTTTTTAGCCTCTTAACTGCTTTTGCCTTCTTCAGGTTCTCCATGTCAGTCCTCGGTTGTAACATCTAAACCAAAGTCCTGAGCATAATTAGAAACTCACCCCATGAGTCCTAAATACCAGCAGTTTTTGCTTTGAATGATAGTGTGAGACTGTAAAAATCATGACGCAAGCTGAGAATATATCATGTGATCTGAATAATCAATGGAAAAATTATGATGCATAACTGTGTATCATTTAAAAAAGTATTCCTCTTTGTTATAAACATGTAGAGAAATGAAAACACAATCAAACTTGCTAGATACTATAATTTAAAACATGAAGAATTAAAGTATTTTTATTTCTTTGTAAAAAACTTATCTAAGAGTAGTTTGAACAGGGCTTGCCGCCTTCTTGTCATATAACTTTCAATCCTGGGCAAATACCCTTTCTATGCCTTGGTGAATTGTCACACTCCTTTCTAACTTTGGATCAGCTTCCAACACTTTATCTTTTGTGCTTTCAATGTCATGAAACAGCTCCAAGAGTTCCTTTAATGTGAAAGTTTTTTTTGCCAGCATCACTTCCCCCAGGACATTTTCATACTTTTCATCACAACTGCTTTCCTCATTTATGCTGATTGCTTTGCCCTCACAAAGTTCCTCTGGTGCATATCCAGAGCCTCTCAAATAGCAGCAGTGTCAACAACCCCACAGCTCACTATTTCTTCTATACCTCTGCTTACAGTCCAGGGTTACTACTTGCTGTTTCTTTGCTGCACGTTCATCTTTGTTGGCTGGTTCCCTTTTTCCACTGTCCCTTTTGGGGTTTATCACTGTAAGACAAGGACACAACCCTACTAGACACTTGGTTGTTTGTGTGTGAACTGGATAACAGACGCGTAGTGACCAATCAACAACAGAACTTAGAAGTGATGTGATTTGTCACCGATCATGATGCACATGTGTTATTTACATTGCAATTTGTGCAATGAAGAGCTAGCAGTGAAAAAAATTTGTACCTTATGCAGTTAGTCATACTTTTACTCTACCATGGCAAGAAATTTGAACTCTGTTCTTGAAGGACTGGTGTTATTCAACTAAACTGTTGTAATTGAAATTCTTGCATTTTAGAACCATACAAAGTTAGGACGGCCTTATTCAATTCCTACTTCTATCCCTAGGTCCAGTGCTGATGCTCTAGCTGCTGGTGAGTTTGTTATCCACTCTGATGCTTTGGTGTTTTTCTGACTGACAGCCTTGCTAACTTCATCTCTATGAGGCTTTTCTTTCTTCTCCAGGGCACTATATTAGGTCTTCCGTCTTTGATCTTTATGCTATTGGTTTCCAACTACTCCTTCAGTCTCTAAAATTGTTTGGAATACTGATTCCCCTCCCAAATTTACTATCATTTGCAGATTAAATAAACATGTCCCCATTCACTAATGTGAATACTAATTATCCCCACAGAATGTCAGTTCCTGATTACCTCTCAGGTTGACCCAGCCAGTTCTTTGTTATACTTTTGGTCATACAGTCCATTCCATTCTCTTAGCTTAAGACCAGTGGTTCCAGTTCTGGTTCATCATCAGGATCTTCTGAGGAACTTTCTAAGTCAATTCCCAAGCCTTGTAAGGACCTGGGGTGGGGCCTGGCATCTATATTTTTTAATGTTCTCCAGTTGGGACTGGGCTGTAATATAAACCATGCTTTCCTAGTTCTAAGCATAAGAACTAAGGTTTCTAACCTTATCATAAACTAATAGAATTTTAGAACTGGCAAATACATTAGAGATCATTTTGTCCAATCAACTCATTTTATAAATGAGAAAACTAAGACCCAGAGATGCCAGATGATTTAGCCATGGTCTCATAGTTACAGGCAAAGTGGAGACTATAACCCATGGTTTCCGAATGCTAAATCTAGTACTCCTTCTATCTAATTTCCATCATATGGGACACAATCAAAATCATTGACCATCAGCTTCAAGTTATCCTACAGTGATCTTTTTTTTTTTCTTTCTGGTTATAAGTGTACCTGTGGATTAATTTCTGAGAAGAGATGCTCAAATAAAGTTCTTTGCACCACATGGGACAGTGGTGGTGGCAAGGATGGTGAGGTAATAGGTACCATAGCTTTGGGAACCTCAGTTCAATCCCATTCTAGTGCCTACTCTGTGCCTTCCCATTGGCGCTCCAGATGTTTCCCCTTAGGTGCTTATGTAACTGTTTGAGTTGTACACAGTTCTTGTTTTTGTGGCTACAGTTGCCTGATGGGAGAGGAAGAAGATGGGTATATGTGGGTCATAGGGGTGGTGATGTACTATTCTGTGAGGCTTATTTTTTTATTTCCGTGAGATAGTCTTTTTTTTTTTTTTTTTTTAATGCTTATTTTTGAGAGAGAGAGAGTGCAGAGCCTGATGCGGGGCTTGAACCCACGAACCATGAGATCATGACCTGAGCCAAATTCAGATGCTTAAACACTGAGTGACCCAGGCACCCCAGGATAGTCTCTTTAAAAATTTAATTCCAGTTAGTTAACATAGAGTTGAAATGGTATCAGGTGTCCAGTATAGTGATTCAGTAATTCCATACCTCACCTGGTGGTCATCACAACAAGTAATCCCCCATCACCTATTTAACCCATCCCTCCCTTTCCCCTCTGGTAACCATTAGTTCTCTATAATTAAGAGTCTGTTCCTTGATTTATCTTTCTTTCTTTTTCCTCCTTTTGACCACTTACTTTGTTTCTTAATTCCAAATATGAGTGAAATCATATGGTATACTGTCTTTCTCTGACTGACTTATTTCACTTAGCATTATACTCTTTAGCTCCATCCATGTCATAGCAAATGGCAAGATTTCATTCTTCTTTATGGCTGAATAATATTTCACATCTTCTTTATCCATTCATTAGTCGATAGATATTTGGGCTGCTTTCGTAATTTGACTATTGTAAATAATGCTGCTATAAACACAGGGGTGTGTGTCTGCCTTTGAATTAGTCTTTTGTGTTCTTTGGGTAAGTACCTAGTAATGTGATCAATGGATCATAGGGTAGTTCTATTTTTAACTTGTTTTTAAGTTTATTTATTTATTTTGAGAGAGAGTGTGTGTGTGTTTGTGTGCAAGTGGGGCAGTAGCAGAGAGACAGAGAGACAGAGAGAGAAAATCCCGGGTAGGCTCCATGCTGTCAGTGCATAGCCCACTGGAGGGCTTGATCTCCAAATACTGAGATCGTGACCTGAGCTGAAATCAAGAGTCAGACACTTAACCAACTGTGCCACCCAGGTACCCCTCTATTTTTAACTTTTTGAGAAAAGTCCATACTGTTTTCCAAAGTGGCTGCACCAGTTTCAGTGTTCTGCTGCTCATTATTGTTGTATAGAAATGCAACAGATTTATGTACGTTGATTTTGTATCCTGTGACTTTACTGAATTCATTTATCATTTTTAGCAGTTTTTTGGTGGAGTCTTTTGGGTTTTTTATATATAGTGTCATGTCATCTGCAAAGAGTGAAAGTTTTACTTCTTCCTTGCTGATGTGGATGTCTTATTTTTTTGTTGTTGTTGTCTGATTGGTGTGGCTAGGACTTCCAGTACAATGTTGAATAAAAGTGACAAGGGTACCTGACTGGCTCAGTTGGTGGAACCTGCAACTCTTAATCTTGGAGTTGTGAGTTTGAGTCCCACGTTGGGTGTAGAGGTTACTTAAAAATAAAATCTTAAGAAAAAAGTGGTGGGAGTGGACATCTTTGTCTTGTTGCTGACCTTAGGGGAAAATCTCTGTTTTTCCCCATTAGGGATGATGTTAGCTGTGAGTTTTTCTTATATGGCCTTTATTATGTTGAGGTATGTTACTTCTAAAACTACTTTGTGGAGGGTTTTTATCATGAATGGATGTTGTACTTTGTCACATGCTTTTTCTGTATCTATTGAAATGATCATATGGTTCTTATCCTTTGCCTTATTCATGTGATGTATCACATTGATTGATTTTCAAATATTAAACCACCCTTGAACCCAGGAATAAATCCTACTTGAGCATGGTGAATGATCTTTTTAATGTATTGTTGGATTTGGTTTGCTAGTGTTTTGTTGAGGATTTTTGAAGTTTTCCTTCCTTTTTAATTTCTTGAAATAGTTTGAGAATAGGTGTTAACTCTTCTTTAAATGTTTGGTAGAATTCTCCCATGAAGCTATCTGGTCCTGAATTTTTGTTTGTTGGAAGTTTTTTTTATTACTGATTTAATTTTTTGCTTGTTATTGGTCTGTTCAAATTTTCTATTCCTGTTCAGTTTGGGTAGTTTATATGTTTCTAGGAATTTATCCATTTCTTCTAGATTGTCCAGTTTGTTGGCATATAGTTTTTTTTTTTATAGTATTTGTATTTCTGTGGTATTGGTTGTTATTTCTCCATTCTCATTTGTGATTTTATTTATTTTAGTTCCAGATTTTTTTTCCTTGGTAAGTCTGGTTAGAGGTTTATTAATTTTACTGATTTTATCAGAGAACTAGCTCTTGGTTTCATTGAGCTGTTCTATTATTTTTTTTATGTAATTTATTTCTGCTCTAATATTTATTATTTCCTTCTGGTTTTAGGTTTTGTTTGTTCTTTTGCTAGCTCCTTTATGTATAAGGCTAGGTTGTTTATTTGAAATTTCTATTGTTTCTTGAGATAAGCCTGTATTGCTATAAACCTCCCTCTTAGAACTGCTTTTGCTGTATCCCGAAGGTTTTGGACCATTGTGTTTTCATTTTCATTTGTTTCCACATAGTTTTTTATCCTTTTATTTCCTGGTTGACCCATTCATTGTTTAGTATTAACTCTCATGTATTTATTGTGGTCTTTCCAGATTTTTCTTTTGATTGACTTCTAGTTTCATAGTGTTGTGGTTAGAAAAAAAATGCATGGTATGACTTTGATCTTCTTGAATTTATTGAGGCTTGTTTTGTGGGCTAATATGTTATCTCTTCTGGAGAGTGTTCCATGTGCACTTGAAAAGAATGTGTATTCTGCTGTTTTAGGATGGGATGTTCTGAATATATCTGTTAGATCTATCTAGTCCAGTGTGTCATTCAAAGCCATTGTTCCTTATTGATTTTCCAATTAGGTGATATAGCCACTGATATAAGTGGAGTGTTAAGGTCCCTACTATTATTGTGTCATTATCGATTAATTCCTTTATATTTGTTATTAATTGTTTTTATGTATTTGGTTGCTTCTATGTTAGGTGCGTAAATATTTACAATTGTTACCTCTTGTTGAATTGTCTCCTTTATTATTATATAGTAAAACAGTATTTTGTCTCCTGTTATAGCCTTTCTTTTAGAGTCTATTTTGTCTAATATAAGTATTGCTACTCTGGCTTTCTTTGACATACATTTGCATGATAGATGTTTCCCCATCTCCTTTCTTTCAATCTTCAGGTGTCTCTAGGTCTAAAATGAGTCTCTTAGGCAGCAACGTGGATGAGTCTTGTTTTTTTTATCATTGTCTTTTGGTTGGAGTATTTAGCCGTTTATATTCAAAGTAATTATTGATAAATGTGTATTTATTGTCATTTTATTATTTGTTTTATGGTTGTTTCTGAAGATTTTCTCTCAGCCTTTCTTCTTTTTCTCTCATGGTTTGCTGATTTTCTTTAGTGATTATTTGGATTTCTTTCTCTTTATTCTTTGCATATTTATTGGATTTTGATATATGGTTACCATTAGGTTTATATATAACCTCTTCTGCATATCGCAGTCTATATTAAGTTGATGGTTGTTTAAGTGTGAACCCATTCTTTACTCCTCTCCTCCCCATGTTTTAGGTATATGTTGTCACATTCCTTTTATTTTGTGAGTTCTTTGACTGATTTTTTTATAGAAATAATAATTTTTACTGCTTTTGTGTTTCCTACCTTGATACTGTCAGTTTTGGTCTTCCTTTCCACTCAAAGAGTCCCCTTAAATATTTCTTGTAGGGCTGGTTTAGTAATTATGAACTCCTTTAGTTTTTGTTTCTCTGGGAAACTCTTTATCTCTCCTTCAATTCTGAATGATAGCCTTGCTAGATAGAGTATTCTTGGCTACAGATTTTTTCCATGCAGCACTTTGAAGAGAATGACCTTTTTTTTTAAGTAAGCTCCATGCCCAATGTGGGACTTGAACTCATGACCCTGAGAGTCACATGTTCTACCAATTGAGCCAGCCAAGTGCCCCCCACTCCCCCATTCAGCACTTTGAATATATCATGCCATTCCCTCTGGCTTGGAAAGTTTCTGCTGAAAAATCCCCTGCTAGCCCTATGGGGTTTCCCTTGTAAGTTACTATCTTCTTTTGTCTTGTCACTTTAAATTTTTTTCTTTATCACTATATTTTGCCAATTTAATTACAATATGTCTTGGCGTGGATCTGCTTTTGTTGATTTTGTTGGGGGTTCTCCTTGCCTTCTAGATATGGATATCTATTTCTTTCCCCAGATTAGGGAAGTTTTCAGCTATTATTTCTTCAAATAACTTTTCTGCCCCCTTTTTACTCTCTTCTTCTGGGACTCCTGTAATATGAAATTATGTTTGATAAAGTCACTGAGTTCCCTAAGTCTGTTCTCATTTTGCATAATTCTTTTCTCTCTCTTGGTCATCTTGATTACTTTCTATTACTCTGTCTTCTAAGTCATTAATCCATTCCTCTGCTTCTTCCAGCCTATTGCATCAAGCATGTTACTGAAGTTATTAATTGCACTCTTCATCTCTGATTGGTTCTTTTTTTATCTCTATGTTAAGAGTCTCACTGAGTATTTTCTCAAATCCAGTGAGTATCCTTATGATTATTGTTTTAAATACTCCTATCAGGTATGTTACTTACATCTGTATCCCTCAGATCTCTGGCCATGGCCTTGTCCTGTTTTTCCTTTAGGATAAATTTTTCTGAACGCTCATTTTGTCTAAGTCTCTGTACCTGTTTCTTTTTATGGTAATGGCTTCATGAAGAAGAGGTCCTGTAGTGCTCTCAGTGTAGTGTCCCCTATTCCTCAGGGTCTAGTGCTTCCAAGAGAGTCTCCAGTGTGTGCTGCATGCACTCTGCTGTTGTGTCCTCTCTGCTTTATCCATTAGGCTAGTCATCTGCAGAGGCTCTCTTTGCCTGTTGTGAGAAGTATTTGGTCCCTGGCCTGAATGCGGTGCATTTTAGCAAGGTGTGCTCTAGTCTGCATGTGAAATGAGACCTGCCACCACTACCACCAGAACCAGGGCTCCACAAAACTGCCAAGCCAGGAGATGCAGTGTAAGCAGGGATTTGAGCCAGCCTTCTAGGGGGAGGGGCCCCCCACATCAGAACTGAGGCAAGCATGACTGGGAGAAGTTTCCAGCATGGGAGGGCAGGGCTTGGCATAATCAAGTTATGTAGTGAGTGTTGGCACTGCGTTCGTTCCCACAGGTGGCTCTGTGCTTTTGCTGAGGGGCAGGGAGGGAAATGGCACAATCAAGATCCTTTGTGTCTCTCTGAGACACCCTCCAAGATGAATGAATAACCTCCCCACCGTGTGCCCCAGGTGCTTTTCAGATCTACACTGTATGTCCATGGGTTGTTTCCTTGCCTTCTCTCAAAGAGTAGTGCGATGTCTTCCAGGCTATATTCAGATACTCCTGCTGGCCTTTAAGCCCTACTTGTTTCAAGAATTCACAAAATTTGAAATTCAGGCCCTCTTACTTTCTAAGCCAATTGCTATGGAGGTTCATTTTCTCTCTGTGCTCCCCTGCCTGCTAGTCTGTCTCTTGCCCCTCTCTTGACCATGGCTCCCTCCCCACTGTAGTGGCCACAATCCATTTCTTTCCCAAATCATGTCTCAGCACTTCTTACCTCCTTTAATGTGGCCTCTTCTTTACCTTTAGTTGTGAAGTTTTGTTGTGCTGGTCAGGTTAATTTCTGGGATATTTAGGATGATTTGATAGTTATCTAATCGTATGCATGGGACAAAGCGAGCCTAGGAGTATTCCTACTCCAGCATCATCTTCCAAGTCCACACTGCTGTGAGATAATCCTACAACTAAACTACAGCTCTAGCTTTCAGGTTAGCTGATAGAGGAAAATGAGTCTGTCTGTAATTTTGAAAGAAGAACTAAGCAGTGGAGCATATATCCCTTTGATATGTTGTATGAGTTCATGAAAAATGAATGGGTAATGCTGAATACTATGTTCAAACAGTTAATGTTTACTTACTGAGCCTGGCATTAAAAAAGAAAACAAAAAACAGAATTTGTCTACCTCCTAATCTTCCTGAACTCACCTGTCACAGGCAACAGTGTTTGAAATGCTAATGTGTTTTGTAGCTGTTTTAAAGGAGGAGCTGTATAATCCTGGGAAGCTGGCATTCAGGGACTTCCTTATAAATTATCCTCCCTTCTTTCAAGAGCATTCTGCCCCAGACCATGGCCTCCCACTAGGCTCCAGAAGATGAAAGATAGTATTTCATAGAATCATAGCATTTTAGAGCTGAAAGAGTCCCTCTCTGTTTCATTTCCAAATTCTTGTTTTTCTCCCCTGAAACCCAAAATGGTCAACAAATTTGGTACAGTCACACAGTTTGTTTGGGGTTGGACTTAGATAGCAACTCAGATCTCTGGACTCCCAGGCCTGTGTGCTTTTTGACTGCATCATATTGCACCTAAAATCATTTTCAGACTTCTTTAAATGAAATATGAAATCCTAGTGATTTGGCAGTTGTGAAGTTTGGTGGCTCTGAGAGACTTTTGGATGAGATAGTATGGCATTCTTAGAGCAGGTTGGGGAAACCAGATCAATACTTTTCTACTGAAAAGAATAGGTGGGGGCATGTAGGTGTCACAGTCAGTTAAGTGTCTGACTCTTGATTTCAGCTTATGTCATGATCTCACAGTTCTCTCCCTCCCTCTCTCTCTGCCCCTCCTCTGCTCACGTGTTCTCTCCCCTGACGCCGTTGTCTCAATTCAATAAATAAAGTAAAAAAAAAAAAAATGGAATTTGAGATGTGTCCTAGGTAGCAGTAATTGAGACAGTGTGTCCCTATAAGTGGCTAGGAGATAGACCTTAGCTTCTTGCCTAAAGTTATGGGCCAGAAGGGACTGTCCATTCTGTGGAAGTTTCCACTCACTAGCCAGGGAATGGGATGCAAAAATTGGGTGGCCCAAATGGATATTGAGAGAAAAAGAGTCACCCTTGAAAAATCAGAGTCCCAACCTGAGTCACACCTAGAGGTGTGGGACCCAGATTTATATTACTTGTCAAGTACAAAAGCCCCAAGCCAAGAAAACTAATATGAAAGCTATTCCAAGGACTGGAAAAAAAATATCCTCACAGCCTCTCCATTAAAGTAACTTTTCAACTCAGGGCACCAGGAAGAGTCTTACAGAGACTGTTCTCACTGGACATGTGCTCACAGAAAACAACAACAAAACCATTTACAGATAAAGAACCAAGAACCTACATATAATAGAGCAACCTGAAAGGAATTTAAAATAAGTTTACTTTAAATGTTCAAGAGGTAAAGGAAGAAAAAAGTCTTATATGAACAGGATATTAGAAAGGATGTTCTTCACTATCCATCTGATTCTATGCAGGGGTATTTACCTCAAACATAATGTTTCTGGGACTGATTTTATAAGCAAATCAGATTTGAGCCTAGGGAGTAGTCCTTGATGTGTTGATTTTCCCCCTTTTAAATAGTTTTTGCCTTTTCCTAGCCTTACCATAAGTGATGAAAATACAATTCAGTTTCTAAAATCATCCCGCACTCCCCTAATCATGAGTTTCTGTATAGACTGCCATTATCATTGCTTGGTTCTTGTAGGAATCAGTCCTCCATTGTCATCGCCTCCGTGTCCCAGATGTGTTTCATCTCTGATTTATTCAGACTTTACCAACTTAGTCATTATTATAGACTGATAGTATGAAGCTATTAAAGTATCAAGCCACTTTCCACATTTGTTTATATGATTCAAGTTTTCTGTATGTTCTTTTAAGAGATCAAGACAGCCCTATCTGGATAGAGACTGGAAACATAAAGAATTATCCAAGAGTACCTTTCATAGTAGCACACTGTTTTTAAAATATTTACAGGCCCTACTAAGAAGATGCAGAAAAAGTCCCATTATTGATTTAAGTTAAGATTTGTCCTGAAGACTGGGACAAAAATGTATAGAAAGCACCTGTTTTGATTATGTGTAAATGTATCCATTCCCAAGACAGAGAAAGAACATCTTAAAAAAACTAGAAGATTTGAAAAAGGAACCTTGGAAAATTTAGTATGCAAGTGAATCTTTTTTCTTTTTCTTTTTCTTTTTCCTTTTTTCTTTTTAAAATCAGTTTTATCTTTCCAAATGAAGTTTAGCATCAATTAATAAGTATTTTAAATATTAAGTCATACACCCTGATAAACAGAAATATTACCTTCTGTTCTTTGGGAAACATACCAGAAGGCTATTGTAAAAGATAATTTATTTTTCTTTTCTATTTTATTTTTTCTTTTCTGTATTCCTTCCTTTAAAAAAACACCTTTTCAGTATAATTTATGAAAAACCAAAGTGTTCTTTAAGAACTTCTTAGTAGAGATAGTGAAGTTCCATTTCTCCTCCAATGAAGTATAAAAATTGAGTCCTCTAAACAGAAAGCAAGGATTACGGATAAACTTCCCTGTATATAGGATCCGGTGTCTTCTTTGCCATTCTGTGAATCCTATCCAATCCTCAGTAGTCTTGTCTTAGATACTCCACAATCTGCATGCTATATTTGGACACCTGCAGTTTTGTCATTTTCTAGTCCATGACTTTGCCTTAGCAGAGACCAATTCAGCCTTAATTTGGTATTTTTAGCTGGTACCTCATTCAAGAGTTTCAAAATGGTATCTGTCAGAGACTTTCTTCATAACATTTAGTGAGAACTAACTTAATATGACCAGGTTTTCCAATAAGTGATTTATTTCCAGAAACTTTAAGATATCTCTAAAGGTCCTCCATGCCTCTTTTTTGTTTTCTCCAAAAAAACCTAGTAATAGATGAAAAAAAAGGGGGGGGGGGGTTAAAAGCTGTAGTGGCCTGGCTTCATTCTATATGAAAACATTTAATTTTTCTATAATTAAAACCTTTTCTTCACTACTTTAAAATTCTTGAGTTCTAATGCTTTCTTTAATCAGATGAGTTACATGGTATTTTATAAGGTTCTCTGCAATCCTTATCAGATAACTTCTCTAGTACTGTAAGATATTTTTCTTTCTTGTCTAGAATACAAGATGATTCTAAGAACTCACCCAATCTTACTGTTAATGACCGATATTTACTAAAGCTTATACAAGCTTTAGTTGATGATTCTATTTCTGCAAAAAAGGGAATGTTTTTTCCCCTATCTTCTCTATAGAAGTATCTTAGATAAGCCCTGTCTCAGTAAATGTAACTTAGATCAACCCAGTGAACAAGCCTCCTCTTCATCACCCTTCGTGGTTCTTCCATCACCAAGTTCTATCCATTTTACTTCCTAAAGAATGCCAAGGGCTGGCTGGGTGGCTAACTCAGTTAAGCATGCAACTCTTGATTTCAGCTCATGATCTCACAGTTCATGAATTCACTCTCCACATGGGACTCTGTGCCGACAGAGCAGAGCCTGCCTGGGATTCTCTATCTCTCTCTGTCTCTCTCCCTCTCTGTCTCTGTCTCACTCTTTCTCAGATTAAATAAATAAACTTTAAAAAATGAATTGTCCAATCCATTCACTTCTCATCTTTTGCCAGCACCATTGAAAGAGCCTTCTAACTAGACTCCTTCCCATAATCTTAAGTCCTTCTGATCATTCACAATCTGATCCTGCCGCTCCTTTGCTTAAAAACTCTTCAGTGGCTTATTTTTGTTTGTAGGATAACATCTCACATCTTTGACATTTTCTCCAGGGCTCTGTACCACTATACCTCTATCTCTTCCCCACATTCCACATCTGCCCCACTGTGGGATCAACTGTCCTCATCTTCCAGGTCCTTGAATATGCCTCATTCCTTTCTGATTCAAGGACTTTGCAAATCTTTTTTTTTTTTTTTATGTCTGGAAGGCTCTTCCCTCACCCCTCCTTTCACTATCTTCTATATTTCCTTTGTATTAGATCACTTCCTCAGAAGACTTCCTCAAACCCCAAACTAGGTTAGATCTCCCTCATTATTGCTCTCCTATCACCACTGCCATTTTCTTTTATAACATTTACATAGTAGATTAGAGGATTTGTAGACTTGTGGATTATTACTGTGAATTCAAAGACAGAAGAGATTCTTCCACTTTGCTTATTATTCTCTCTGAAGCCACAGGCGCAGTACCTGGCAAAGTAGTTGCTCAATAAATGTTTTTCAATAAATAAGTAAATGCCTCTTACATATAGCTTATGATAAATACATGAAAATGAACACTATCCACAATGCACTGTGTCTGGCCAGGATCGGCTCCAGCCTTAACTTTACTGAACCTCTCTCCTCCATTAAAATAGCATATATTTTGAGTCTCTTAGGGTGCTCCCAACTGGAACCAGTCTTAATGTCAAGAAGACTCTGATTTCTGAGGTATAGTTTGGGTGTTCATGTTTTCAGTGATTACTTTGTTTCATGTGTAAGGGTGAAAATTGTCAAGAGACTAGAGTATCAGAGCAGAAAGATGGAGTAGAACAAACCAGAGAGTATTGAGAGTCATGACCAGGTTCTAATTAAAATCAGAGGCAAGAAAGCATTTAAGGGACCAAATAACTTCAATGGTGGCTGAAAAAGCATTAGGAGGTGAATAGGAAAATATTAAAGACTTAATGGGGAACCAGAAGAGATGGATAGAGATAATGAGTTATTTTCACTAATACTAACTCCTCCTAAAGGGGAACACATTTGTTTTTCCAATAGCAGTGATATAAAGATCATCTCTTATACACAACCAGCATGGTCCATTTTCTGAAGGACTTCGGAATGGCAGGGAGAGTTCTCTATTACAGGAGCTGAGATAGTTGAGATCCTAGTTATACTTAAACAGAGGCGGGTTTTATTGACTTAGAGAAGCACTTAACTGTTAAGTGTAGTGAATTAGCTTTGATTTTTTTTGGAAACATACTTTGTAGGGTTTGAATACCTTATTAAAAGCAATATGATACTACATGAAAAGAGTAAACAAGCATCTTGGGAAATCATGCTTATAACCAATTAAATTTATAGACTAGTATTTCAGAGTGGCAACGGGAGGAATTCAAATGGAACATCTGGGATTCTGAGCAGTGCATTGGAGTTGGAATTCAACCATAATCTGACATCTTCTGATTCCCTTGCCCTAAATACTCTTTTTTTTCAGTTGGAAATTGGTCTTGTTCTTCAAGTTCTGATTTTCAAATCATTGCCCAACACCTGTGATATTGTTGAATAAAGAATATTCTGCCTTACCTCACTATTTGACCATTCTCGGACATTTTTCAGGTTTATCTGACGTTTGTAAAGAACAGTGGGTAAAAGTGAGCAGAGATCACTCCATAAATCCTTACTGAAATATTCAGAGTATCTCTACTAATGCCTCATGAAAATCCATTTGGACTTTCTGGACTAGAGAGAAGGAAATAATCCAATAATTTTTGTGTATTGCTGCCTAGGTTTCTTTCTAGTCATTAATGGTAGTGATGTTTGTTTACAGATTCCCCATCTTCTCCCCACGCCTGTCCCAATACATGGAGAGTAAACTATTTTGAATCAGAAAGAATGCTATCTCTTTTAAGCCATGGAAGGCTGGGTTTAAGTCCTTTGCCTCACCAAAGACCCTGTGATCTACTCCTGCTCTTGGGAATAAAATCCAAACCATATGGGACAATATCTACCTATAAAGTCCAGAGCTATAGGAGCTACGTGAACATACCACGTAAGCAAATTGAACCCCTTGTGTAAGTAGTTTCTATAGTGCCAAATGATAGTGTATTGCCCTCAAAGGCAAATGGCTTATTCATTGGCAAGTTGGGGAATAGTACTTTGCCAATATGGTTCCATCTTCCTTTACATGCAAAATACATATTATTCAATAGAGTGAGGACCTAAAGAACTTTTTGTTTTGAAGGTATGAAAGGTTGACATATGTTTTATCTAAAAACCAAGGATAATTTTTAAAAAATTTTTATTATAAAATAACACAGATACAGAAAATCATGTAAATCAAATATGGTTTAATAAATTATTATAAGTGAAAGCCACAACTATGGACTGAATGTTTGTTTCCCCTGAAATTTGTGTGTTGAAGTCCTAATCTCCAGTATGAAGTATTTGAAGGTGGGCTTTTGGGGGATAGTTAGGTCATGAGGATGGAGCCTTCATAAATGAGATTAGTGCCCTTATAAGAAGAAATACAGAGAATCTGTCTTTCTCCTCCCACCCCCATGTGAGGACACAGCAGGAAGACAACCATCTGTAAACCAGTAAGAGAGCTCTCACCAGAACCCAACCATCCTGGTACCCTGATCTTCAATTTCCCAGGCTCCAGAACTGTGAAATATAAATCTGTGTTGTTTAGGCCACCCAGTCTACAGTAATTTGTTTAAAGCAGCCTGCACTAAAACAGTCACCTAGATAATGAAATAGAATTTTGCCGTCCAATTCACAAGCCCCATCCATGTGCCCCAGCTCAGTTCTTGCCCTTTCCTTTCCCTTATTAATAACTACTATTTTGACTTTTATAGAGATCACTTTCTTGCATTTTTCTTTTTGTAATTTTATAATCAAAGTGTGCATTCCTGGAAACCATAGTTTAGTCTTGTCCATTTTTCCTAGTGCATTTTAAATTATTCAGTTAAATTCTAATTATGATTCTTCAGGGAAAACCTATTATATAAAAGAGGGCATACCTGAAGTCTACTTATTATTTTCATCATAGTAAAGGCATTTATGGATGGGGACATGGGTTACTCTTACTCTTAAAGTTCATGCAGAATAGCCTATGCAATTTGCTTTTCTTATTTGTGTGGGCATGTTAAGGACATCCCCAATGTGTATGAGTGGTGATCTCCAAAGAAAAAAGGGACAACACTGAAGAAGAAAATCTTTTTTTTTTTTTTTAATTTACATCCCAATTAGTTAGCATATAGTGCAGCAATGATGAAGAAAATCTTAAGGGACAAAAGAATACATCTTCAGCTATATATTATTTCTAATTGTGATAGTGTGAGGATGGAATGAGAAAGAAGGAAAGAGACAGAGTGTCATATCCTACAAGCTCTCAGTTTGCTTAGATTCTCTGAATTCTACAAAACATAAGATCTTCCAGAAAGAGTAATGGTAGATGAAAGATAGGATTAGGAGTCAAGATATGGTCATTGCAAACAGTCCCTTACCCCTTCTCAAAGGGAGATTATCAAAATAAATTACTCAGAAAAAATAAATATCACCGAATGGGTAGTTTGGATATGGCTAATGATATAAAGAATGGTCTCTAACTTCAGTTGGGATAATATAAAAGTTTTAAAATGGACTTAGATGTAATAATAAATACCATTATTTTCCACAGGCCTTTGAAAGTAAAGGAACTTTCCCAATTTACACATAGGTTTAGATACAGGCTTAGAATATTCTAAATTGGTTCATCGAAATCTAGAATATATTTCTCCAGATAAATAATATTGGAAATGATGATGAGATTTTTAGATTAGTCCATAAAATATCATTTAACTCATGGTATAAATGATGAACTGTTGTTGTAATGAAAACTAGAAGTACAAGAGTTACAGTAGAAAGTGTAAAAATTAAATTCAAAATTAAATAATTGACTAATAGTTGAATAATAATACAGGTTTTAAAATTTTGAATGTAAAAAATAATAAAATTTTAAATGTGATGTTTAATGAAAATCACCATATCAGAGGCTAATGTGGAAGTTAATGGAAAGCTTTATGGCAATTTTGAAGTCGTTTTTTGAATATTTTCAGGGGCTTTATACATAACTCACTAATATTTTATTGTCCCTTGCTTCAAGGTATATCACTTTCATGTTCATTGAAACCACTATATAACTAGACCTGCTCTTATGTACATTAGGTCTAATTTGGAACATTTTTGCATTTATAAGTTCAATGAAGAGAGAGAGGGAGAAAGGAAAAGATAGTGAAATATTTTCATTTGGAAAAAAAACTGCATGAGGAGATAGGAAGATAAAAAATATGTGTAGGAATTGTGGATTATTTTTGTTTTCTTTTATTAATCTTTTAACAGTAAATGTGGTTTACTTTTATAATGAAAAATTAAAACTTCTTTTTAAAGAATATATAGAATGAGGAAAACATTGCCTGTGGTGGTATTAACTAAAGTGGAGTCAGAAAGGAGAAGGCACATCTCTTTGTAGGGGCAATTGTAGCTATAGAAGTGGATAGGAAATCCCAGAAATACTTGATAAACAAGGAAACAGATTAGAAGAAGAAACCCCAACATTTAAGGGATAGGAAAGAGAGAGTCTGAAACGGTGTAGACTGGAGACACACCAAAGAGAATGGTATCTTGCAAGCCAACATGGACAAATGTTTAAAAAAGAGGATGTTGGGGTGCCTGGGTGGCTTGGTTGATCGTCTGACTTTGGCTCAGGTCATGATCTGACCATTTGTGAGTTCGAGCCCTGTGTCGGACTCTGTGCTGCCGGCTTGGAGCCCAGAGTCTGCTTCAGATTCTTTGCTCTAAGAGAGCACCGGATACAGAAAAAAAAAAAAAGAAAGAAAAGGAAAAGAAAAGAAAAGGAGAAAAGACCAAGAAAGGAAGAGAGAGAAAACGAAGAGAAGAGAAGAGAAAAGAGAAAGAACAAGCGAAAGAGACAGAGAAGAGCGGAAAGAGAAAGAACCCTCGCTCTCCCCTCATACATTCTCCTCTCCCTCTCTCTCTCTCAAAAATAAACATTAAAAAAAATTTTTTTGAAGGAGGTTTTTCCATGGTGTCAATCCACAGAGATGAGGTGAGATGAGGAGAGGCCAAAGATGCTCATTGGCATGACCAAAAAGACCAATTCCATTTCTCCTATGCTCCCAGGACTCTCCCAATTGATTCTCAGGGAGGGAAAGGCTCTTCCTGCTAACTTCAAGGTTGTGAGCACTGACAAGAATGAAAGTGCCTGTTAGGTAAGATCCCTTCCCTCATAAGAGACAACCTTATCATTACAGGCCCACATCACTATACACACCAATCATAAATTTCCTGTAATAAAACCAATCACGTATCCAATGCCAGGAAGACCATTTTCTCATTAGGTATTCTATGTCTTTTGTATTGCCACATGAATTTTGGAATGGGTTTGTTAATTTCTTCCAAAAGCTTGCTGAGATTTTGACATTGCGCTGAATCTACAGATCTACTTGAGAACTGCTATCTTAACAATACTGAGTCTTGAAATCCATGAATACAGTATATCCCTCCATTTGTTTAATATCTCTCAGCAACACTGTGTGGCTTTCAGTGTTAGAGTTTTTAATATTGTTACTCGCTTGCATGTGAAATGGTGTCTTATTGTGTCTTTAGTGCAGGTCCCTGATCACCACTGAGGTGCAGTATCTTTTGAAGTATCTTTTGAAGTATCTTTTTTGGCCCTTCAGGTTTCCTCTGCATTGCTTTCATAATGACCCTGCATTTTATTTACCAAGAATATCTCTGGTCAGGTGATTTTATGGTCTCCTGTTTTTCATCTGTTTTTTGTTTTTATTGGTAGTCAAAATTGTCCTTCTTATTTAGCTCTTGAGTTCTGAAATAGTAATTTAGACTTAGAAGCAAATACCTCTTTACATCTTTTTATTCCTTGTTAACCTTATCCTCTCCTACTTTCTGCCAATAGGAAGTTCTCTTTCTCATGTGCCCTGCCATGTTGTAGCTTAGATAACTTTTGAGAACTCGGAAATCTGAGTTCCTCAAAGCAAAGCATGAGGTCACTTCACTTGTCATTGTCCCTTGGGTGATGCCCAGTTTATCTCTTTGCTCAGCTGATCTGCTCTTATTCCTCATGGTTCACTGCTGCGGACGTTCTGCAGTTCTGTTCCAACTGAACACATTAAAAGAGAGAGATAATTCCCACATCACTGGGCAGAACTTGGGTAGCCTAGGGTTCTCACCTTTGAGGCAGCAGGCACCTTGGCAGATTGCTCAGCAGCTCTGGTAGACAGTTGTCAGAAGGCACAAGAGCCCCAGTCATTGTTCTTTGAACTTGCTTTAAGCAATGAAAGAAATCTCCACATCACAATTTCTCAAGAAAAAGTTTTTGATTGATTTTGACTTAAAAGTAGACCTTTGATTTCTGTTGGCTACAAGGTAGGCTGTTTGTGATTTCTACATGAATCTGGTTGTGTCTTCTAGAATGAATATTCTTTTTTTTTTATTTTATTTTTTATTTTAAAAAAATTTTTTTTCCAACGTTTATTTATTTTTGGGACAGAGAGAGACAGAGGATGAACGGGGGAGGGGCAGAGAGAGAGGGAGACACAGAATCGGAAACAGGCTCCAGGCTCTGAGCCATCAGCCCAGAGCCTGACGCGGGGCTCGAACTCCCGGACCGCGAGATCGTGACCTGGCTGAAGTCGGACGCTTAACCGACTGCGCCACCCAGGCGCCCCTAGAATGAATATTCTTTACATGTGTAGAATTCATAAGTAGTTAAATTTTGCTTTTCAATACTTCAAACGTTTGTTGAATACTTCCTGCATGCCAG
This sequence comes from Lynx canadensis, assembly GCF_007474595.2. Taxonomy (NCBI): domain Eukaryota; kingdom Metazoa; phylum Chordata; class Mammalia; order Carnivora; family Felidae; genus Lynx; species Lynx canadensis. The sequence continues at coordinate 59,312,314 of NC_044308.2, forward strand.
TTGCATGTCAGAAACCTGGACTGTCAAGATTAAGAAGGCATGGCCCTTCCCCTGAAGAGCTTACAGATACCAGAATGTAAGTAGGAGTTAATTAACTCCCATGCTTTCTCAAAGAGACAAAGAAAAGGGAAGGTGAAGGTAAGTCAGGACTACTCTAAGGCACAAAAAGCAAACAGTGTTTACTAATGGAAACTTGGCCAGGAAGAATAAAGCTACAAAATTAAATGAATACGTGCAACATGTGATTTCTGGACAACTGGACAAGAGACCAAAAAGACGACAATATTAAAAGAAGTTGGCAATCAGAGATTTCTGTGCTCCCAGACCCTTGCTCATGCTGTTCTCTTCCTGGAATGCTTTCCATGACTTCTCACTTGGCCAACTCCTACCTATCATTAGGGACACATCTTAGACTTTATTTCCCATGGCAAGGCTTTCCTCCTTACCTCCATTTTGGCTAGGAGGCCCTCTTATGTGCTTTCATAGCACTGTAACATACACCCTTAGTATTCCACTTACCACACTGCATTGAAAATGCCTCTTTGTCTCTTCCCAGTAGACTACATGTGTATCTTGCTCACCATTGTATACAGTGTCTAGAACTGTATAAAGCATACTCAATAAATATCTGATGAATAAATGAATAAACAATGAACTGTCTGCTAAGTAAATGAACAAACAGATGAACAAACATGGAGCAGAGAAGGGGAGTGGTTAGCCCAGAGAAGGAAAAGTCCTGAAGGGTTCTAAAGCAGGAGAAATAAATATCATTAGAGACAATGTGACCATAATCGGAGGAAGTGTCTTATTTTTGTTGTGCTACTGATTGCTGTTGGCCCCAGTCCTTCCACAGTTCAGGTTAAAGGCTTAATGCAAATTATCAAAAATTGATTATGTGCCTATAGTGTTTTAGGTATCATGGGAATTATGTTCTTTGCCCATAGAGCACTTACAGGTCAAGCTAGTGCTTCTGTTGTTATCTAAGTGAAAGGACTACTGGGGAGGAAAAAAAAAAAAAAAAAAAAAAAAAAACAGGGTCAGGACATAGATCTACCCTCTAGATTGAGCTGATCTATTAGGCAACACCTTTCAGAAATGGTTGTTCAAATGTCTGTAAGTCAGACTCCTCCAAGTCATGACTCCCCATCTTAGTGAAGTGCCTAGTTCAAAGCCAGAATCACCATTGCTCACCTTTTCCTTGTTTAGCTGTGGAGTAACTACAAAAAAGTTAATTTGATATATTTCAGCAGAATCCTAACATACTGAACTGGTAGCCTGACACCAACAAAAGAAGTGTAGTAGGTAGGCATAATAAGGCCTGCATTTAGTTTCAGCAGCTAATTGCACAAGTCGAAGGTTGGGGAGGCCTGGCTTAATAAAGGAATGCTTGAAATGGGGTTTTAGAAATTTACAAGTTGAATGAGGCCAACAGTATAAATTTCTCTAAACAAAATACAGGTTTAGGTTGTATTAAAGGAAATATAACATTCAGATCAAGATTTAATAGCTTTACTATATTACAAAGCTATCATATAATTGAAGTATCATGTTCCATACCATCTTCTGGGTTTAAAAATCATTCACAAACTGGAGAATAACAGGGGATATTGACCAAGATCTAGAAATAAGTCACATGAAGATCTAGTCATAAGAATTAGGTATTCAGCCTGGGGAAGGGAAGACTTAGAACACATGGCATAGTAAGTATCAAGTATCTGAAGGGCAGTCATGTGGAAGCCTGAGTAGAGGATATCTCAGTTCCCTCAGAAGCACAACTAGGGATCAGTGGGTAAAGGTACAAGAAGACATTTCTTCTCATCGTTAAGAACTTCCCATAATCAAAGCTGTTCAACTGTAGAATGGACTAACTGTATGAGGGGGTGAGCTCTCTGTCACTCAGGTAAAGACTGGAAGACCATCACCCCTAGGTCAGTACTGTACAGTTGTATAGACTAGTTCACCAAGAGCACCCCAGCCAAGGGGGAAACTAAAGCTAATCCAGCCAGTGCTGCAGTAGCCACATCATGCATCTGGCATCAGTCACCCAAAGGAAGAGGCACTTTCTTATTGTTTCACCCCCAGGTCTAGCAGATGCAGAGAGATCTCATCAGGTGGGAGATCATGTCAGTGAATGCTAACTCCCTGCCAATTCTTATCATCCATTAGTCTGTGGTCACAGTTAAATTTAATCAAGGCTCAAGAAAATAAAGTGAAGAAGAAAATCCAAGGAGTTTCAATTTAACCTGAAGGAGCATAATTAATTGCTTTTAAAAGTATTGATGCAGGTGTAGAGAATACATTAAAAAATAAAAATTGGGGGTGCCTGGATGGCTCAGTTGGCTAAGTGTTCAACTAATGCTCAGATCATGATCTCACAGTTCATGAATTCCAGCCCCACATCCGGCTGTCTGCTGTCAGCACAGAGCCCTCTTTGGATCCTCTATACCTCTCTCTCTCTCTGCCCCTCCCCTGCTCGCTCATTCATTCTCTCTCTCTCTCTCTCTCTCTCTCTCTCTCTCTCAAAAATAAATAAAAATTAAAAAACAAAAAGATTCTCTCTCCTCTTCTGCCCCTCTCCTGCTCATGCTTTCTCTCTAAAATAAATTAATAATGACAATAATTTTAAAATAAACAGAAGCATTGATATATTTGAAGGCCTCTTTAACTCCACTCATGGGACATTCTGTGATGTGCTGCTGCTGGAGGGAATGAGCTAGATGGGGTGGTCTTCCATGCTTGGTAAGCTCTCCTAGTAACAAGGGGTGAGCTCTGCTACATCTGAGGCATATTCAGTGCCTGTCCTATCTTTCTTTGGAGATGAAGCACAATTAAATGTGTTCTGCTGAAATCTTTGTATTGAAATGTGAAACTTTAAAAGCAAGACATGAAGTTGTACACACAACTCCACTTCAACTCTGTTGCATAGACATTTTCTTGAACAAAGACAAAATAGTAACAGCTACTCTCTGAGGGTTGAGATACTGGGTGATTTTTTTTAAGGGTGATTTTTGTGTATTTTGTAAACAGAAAACATACTTTAAAACAATCTTTCCTCCACTTTGAAAAAAAAAAACATTTAAACATTTTATTTTACCACACATGGTGTAGAAAAAAAAACGTTCTTAACTTCATACTACCTAAGTTGTCTATAACACTGAGTTAATGGGTTAAGTCAGTACAGTAAGTTATCCCTGGTATATCTAGGTTGGTTGTTAAAGGTTGGTAGCATCCTACTGACACGAAGGAATCTGAGTTTCTAAAGAGCCTAAATTTCATCGTCCTACCCTGTCAGCAGCTTACTCACCAATGGGATTCACGCCTTTATGTTCTTATTTCTTTCATCACATTAGTACAATATGCTACCAAAGCAAACTGAGTGCAATTCAAATCTTTTGGGGAGAAAAGACACCTCATTTACTGAAGTATTGCTCCTGGAATGAGCTCAGAAACAGACGGGGTTAAAATGCTATATCCAAGTAGAGTGAATTTCCTTAGATACATGTTTGAAGCAGGAGAAGGCGTAAGCTGAAAACAAACATCTGATGCAGTACTTTTGACTCCTAAGCTGTGTTCTGTCTCGGTCCAATGCTGGAAGAGGAACATTTCAAAGACAAAGAATAGAAGCATGAAGCAGTCAGCAAGAGTAAATTGTTGGCAGTGCTGGCAGCTGATAGGCCACGTGCATCAGGCCAGCAACCTGGGTCGTCTCTGAGGTTTCTGGGCCTAGAGATTTATCCTAAAAGAAATCTCCACCTGGTTCTAGTTTTAATTTTAGAACTCTCTTATCTAGTTCATCAGTCACATTATAGTGTAGTAAGTGCAGAAAATTGAGTGCAGAATCCAATTTTCCTCTTTTCCTTCTGCCCTTCCTTTTGTGATTTGCATTTTGTCAAGTTCAGTTTGTGCCTCAGCCAGGACACTCTTGTGACTTTCTGTGTGTGCAGCAATCTGCTTGGACCTTCAGTATTGAGTATCATCTAGGTTGCCTCACCAACTAAAAGGCATATTCCAGTTGCTAAACACTTATCCACAAGTCCCTACAGGCTCCCGCTGAAAGAGGAACCTACTATATGGGGAAGGGACAGATGTAGTTAAAGTTTCATAATGAAAACCAGGCTGAGGAGGAGGATGCTTTTATCAGGAAACAGAAGAAATAATATATATCTCAAAAAAAAAGCATATTTGTAACCATATAAGTTCTTACCTCCAGAAGAATCTTAGGGCAAAGGGGTAATGCCATTCATCCTTCCTTAACCAGGAAACTATCCAGTTACCTAGTGGAGGTCCTTTCCTTTTCATGCAGGTTTATCAATGGCATATGTTCTATTTGGAAAGTCCTAAACAGATTTGGTTACAGGCAACGTAAAATCCTCTCAGGGTCCAGTTACAGTCATTTATTGGCTAAGATGTTTAAAATGAGTCTTTTAAAAAAGACTTTCAGTGTTTTGAACATATGTGATAATTTTCAGGAATCAAATAATTGCAATATTTACATGTAGAAATTCTACCTAGATTTCTACCTAGTAGAAAAATTCCACCCAGGGAGAAGGACTTGTTCATCTGTCTTATTCATCATTTGTGTCCTTATAACCTCACACAGAGTAGGTTCTGGGTGTAGGTATGTGCTGAGTAAATATTTGTTGGCTAAAAATCCTGAATAATTAAAAAATTAAGCAATTAAACCCCTCCTTGAAGTGTTTGTAAATTGTATCCTTCCCTCTAAATCTCTATTAAGGCCTCTAGATATAATCGGGTCCTCATTTACCTACAGTCCTATCTTATTCTATGAAACATTAAAGTAATGTGACTTTTAGGCATAAACCTCCAAATAAAAATACAACTTACAGGATTTTGATAAGCGAAGATTTTTCAGTGTTTATTTTTTCAGTTATTCACTTTTAAATTCAAGATAGCCTTTTCCCCTAAGCACTGTAAGAATAAGTGATAGTGTCCTTGGCCAAGGAAGTCTTTTTGCAGTTAGGAAAAGCTTGTGAACACAGGAATGTATTTTTCCCTCAGAGTATGGAGAGGAAAAACAATTTCCTGTAGCCAGGAAATCACCCCTGCATATTCCATCCACATTCGTACACAAAAGAATAACATAGATAGATGCAAGACATTCTATTAAAACCACTTAGGAAAGCCTCAAGCACCTCATGTACAATAAATGGGCTGTCATCACTTCAGCCTGGGAGAAAGAAACATACAGAATAGGCATCAGGAGAACAAAAGGAATATATTTCATTTTTCACTTACCAGGGATATCTGAAGAAGTGAAATTCCCAGGAAATTCTTCAGAGAAAGGGGGTCACTTGCTTCGCTCTTCACTTTCTCACATCTTGGTAAGAAAGGAGGGACTCTGCAAGGCAGCATTGCACCCCTCCCATCTCTCCATTAAAGCCAAAGATGGGAAATATTCCATTTGGAAGAAATACAACTGATTTTGAGCCCTTAAAAATATTTTCTGGGCCTTAATTTAAAAGAATCATGATCTGATTGGGAGGGTTTGCTCCAGATAATGGGGTGGGTGGAGTAAGGTGGGACGATCGGTTGTGAGTTTAGCACTGATGAAGCTGGGTGGCAGGCACTTAGGAGTCATTATATTATTCTCTCTTACTTTTTATACTTTGGAAATTTCCCATTTAAAAAAAACTAAAAGTGATGGACCTTCAAAATGGAAGGAAGAAAGTTTTTTTGATTTAGTATGGTTGCATGCATACAGTATGAAGTCAGAAACCCATTTATTACATGTAGTTCACAGTCCCAAAATGTACTAACAGTGTGGGCCTTGTGTTAGTGCAAGGTCTTCAAACCCTCAATTCCAAATCTGAAAAATGGAAAAAAATGTCAAACCTTATCTGGACATCAGGTGTATGAGGATAATAATAATTAATATTTCTGAAAATACATATAACTGTAAAATTATATGAAACTATAAAGTTAAATAATTTTAATTGAACTATAAACCTATCCAAAGTTGTTTGTGCCTACTTCCCCAAATTTGCATTTAATTAAACCAGTTCCAACCAGAACCAAGTCCATATCTTTCTAAGTCTATAAAATCAGGAAAAAAAACTGAAATAGCTTCCTCTTCTTTTCTTGTGCTTCTCCTTGATTATATGAGCCCCTCTTATGTCTCCTCCTCACAGATCTTTCTGCCTTCACTTCTTCCCTCTGCAATCTTCTTACAATTTACTGCCAGAGAAATCTTCCTGGAATGCCGGTTGGATCATGTGATTCTCTTGTTCAAAACATTCCTGGAGTCCCACTGCCCTTGAGATTAATCCAGTTTTACTTAAACCACCCTCAAAGTCTCTACCATGTGGTACCTAACCTACCTTCCAGCCACCTCACTACTGTTCATGTTCTCCAACCTTCAGCTCCCAAGCAGCAGGCTTACTCAGTATTTTTCTTCCCCCACCTTCTTCTCTTGGAATGCAGTGCTCCTTATCTCCCTGTCTGCCCACATTTTACCAACCCTGGGAATCAGCCTGAACCCTTTCTCCTCCAAGAAGTCTTCTTAAACCTTTCCAGACTATATAATGTCTCCTTTTTCTGAGCTTTAAACATGTGTGATTTGGCAATTAATCATGCATTCCCTCATGGTATGACTTTTGTTGTTCTATTAAAGGTAATTATCCCTACTGTTACTTTCTTCTTAGCCTGTCCAGTTAGATTATAAGCTCTTAGAAGGCAAGACTTGTGACTTTTAGCCTCAAGACCCAAGTCTTTTGCACATAGCAAGTACTTTCAGTAACATTTATGGGAAAATCATACCGGAACTGAGGTAGAATTTAGTCTCTGATGCCATACTTAGCATATTAATACCTCGTTTGTATTCCTTTGGTCCTTAAAACAACTTTAATTTTTTTTTAATTTTATGTAGTACCTCATAGAGTAGCATATTGGGGGCAGGGGGAGTTCATTCTTAAGTGTTACACAGACCTAAATTCAAATCCTAACCTAGATATATTAGCTATGTGCAATCCTGGCAATTTACTTGACCTCTTTATTCCTTAGCTTCGTCAGCCATAAAGTGAAAATGCAGTAATAATACTTGTTTTGCACAGTTAAGCACAATAGATGTATAGTGCCTGGCACGTCATCAATAAAAGTAAGTATTTTCTTAGTGCGCATCATGTGGTTTTGACAGCTGTCAAAGTGAAGGATCGTGGCTCTATCTAACTTTCAGGGATTAGGATGCTGTAAATATAGAACAGACTTAGGAAAAGCCTCTACCCACTTCCCCAAGCCCTACCACCATGCTCTCTATTTGTTCTTGTGCATCATATAAGGGTTACAGGCTAATATAGCTGGATTCCCTAATTGTCAATTTAAAAAGTCCTACATCCCCAGGCCATTCTTCATCCCTTTCTATACGAGGTGAGTCTCAGTACTCCTTTGGAGGCTTCCCTTCAAACCAAACCCTCTTTCTTTGCTTACTCTTTATTTCATAGCAACCCTAATTGTACATAATTCTCCAGCAGTCATCTTTTTTTTTTTTTAAGTTTATTTATTTGAAAGAGAGAGAGGAGGAGAGCACAAGCAGGGGAGGGAAAGAGAGAGGGAGACAGAATTCCCAGGAAGGCTCCTCTGTGCCATCAGCTGCAGAACCCGATGTGGGGCTTGAACTCACAAACCATGAGATCACAACCTGAGCCGAAATCAAGAGTCAGACACTTAACTGACTGAACCAGGCATCCTCCAGCAATATTCTACCTACACTTATGTCTAGTTTCCCAGCTCTGAGTCTTCTGAACTGTGGGCTATAAATCATCATATTTTCATTTATTTACTGATCCAAGGTTGCCTCTTCTAGACAAGACCCAAAGCAATAATATAGACCGACTTCAGTCATAAAGCATAATGTTGTCAATACTTGAGGACATAAAACTAGCAGAATGCAAGGTCAAAAGAGAATTATCATCATATGGAATTGAGGGCAGGCTTCTGGACTTGCACTCGCTTAGACATAAGAAAAAGCATCAGCATGTGAAGAAGGCCAAAATCTAATATGCCAAAATTGAAAACTTTTATACTATCTGAAAAGAAACCAGAATATATTTTGTGTCAGAACTCTGTTATTGTGAGCATTGTTTTCATACTTGAAAAGGGGGGAAAAAATATTTCAGGAACAATAGCCACAAAAGCATAGTTATCAAAGAAATGAACAGGGAAAATGGAATCACAAGATTATCATATTATTTATACATAAGGACTTTTGATTGTCAGTCTGACCCCTATATGGAGTGATATTACTGAGATGGATCCTTTGTGACTAATATATTTAAAGTTGATATGTAACCAATGAATGGCCATCTAACTTAATCTATGGTTATTACAGAAGTTTCATTTCATAAATGCTTTTAAAATAGCAGTTTTATCTGGTTACATTTTACAAACACAAGATTAAAACTTCAGTTTGTCTACTTTTGCTATTCATTCTTGAGTCATAAAAAGGGACTCAAATTCTAAATTATAATTGTTTTTCCATCACCTATTATTGCTGAGCCGGTTTTTATTTATCTTTCATTGATTGCAAAACAGGACCACAGGAGAACTGTTGGTTTCCATTATGTGGATCTCATTTTTAAAACACAATCATCTTGGGTTACCTAGGTGGCTGAGTCGGGTAAGTATCCAACTTCGGCTCAGGTCATGATCTTACGGTTCATGAGTTTGGGCTCTGCACCGGGCTCTGTGCTGACACCTCAGAGCCTGGAGGTCTGCTTCGGATTCTGTGTCTCCCTCTCTCTGCCCCTCCCTACTTACACACTATGTTTGTCTGTCGGTCTCTGTCTCTCAAAAATAAATAAACATTTAAAAATATATTTAAAACCTAATCATCTTATTGGAGAAGTTGAGCCAGTGTGAATGTAATAACTTGCTCTTTCATTAGTAACCCATTAATGGGATCTTACCAACGAGAACCCTTACCAAGGGAAAAGAAGTATTGTCAAACGTCTACTCACTCTATTTGCTAGTCTATTAACAAGCAAAATGTCCAGAAAAAAAATCCCAGAGATACCAGGAATCTCAACCCAGAAAATATTACTGTTGGTGAGGTCCTCCTGGAATCCAAAAGGCAGCCATATGTCTGTGGATCTAAATCGTACACTCAAAGAATGACGGAGAGTGATTAGCATTGGAAGGGACTTTGGTAACCATCTGGTACCGAGATACTAGTTGGTGTCTCAGCTAGAGTCAGAACTCTTGTGTCTCATCTCCCAGTTCATTGGCTCACCTCACTACAATATTTGTAACATTTCCTTATCAGCTATTAAAATCAATCATGATTATTTTCAGGCACATAATGTCAGCTTTGCTACCACTACCTCAGTAGCAATTGATTTCTTTGGAACTACCAGCACTATATTTGGTTTATTTTTAAAGCCAAGCAGTTTTTTAAGCCTTAAAATACTTCGTTTTCAAACCTAAAAGCTCTTTATTTAGTCCATGATGAATATTTGAGTAGTGTTAAATTTATCATTCTGGCAGTACTCACATTGTACTTGTCATTAATTGTGATCATCAAAGAATGTTTTGATGTTGAGTCCTTGGCTAACAGATGGCTCTGTTTAGAGGAATTGAAGGCAGTGAGCTATGAGGTCCAAGGAGAGAAACTTCTTACATAATTAGGCACTAGCAGTGGTTTGAATTGCAAGAAAGCAAAGTAGTCTGTGATGGTGGGGTCAGGCTTTGTGTTGAGGTAGGGGAAGTCCTCTTTTTTATTCTGTTCAGAGAATGGATAGAAACATTGATGTCAGTGTTACTGGTGTGCCAGGTGTGAGTTGGAATGACATAAATGACCAGCAGAGAGGCACGCGGTCCAATACTGTAATGTTCTGTTTCTGAAGGGTCTGTCATCCTGGTAATTGTTAGTCACAGAGAAGAGACCACCATACAGGAAGGAACAGGCACTAGAGCAACAGTGCTAGTACCAGTAAGAAATCAGGAATAGAACATGAAGCAACGGAAACTCACTTTTTTTTTTAATTTTTTTAACGTTTATTTATTTTTGAGACAGAGAGAGGACAGAGCAGTGAACGGGGGAGGGTCAGAGAGAGAGGGAGACCCAGATCTGAAACAGGCTCCAGGCTCTGAGCAGTCAGCACAGAGCCCGATGCGGGGGACTCGAACTCCCGGACCGTGAGATCGTGACCTGAGCCGAAGTCGGATGCTTAACCGACGGAGCCACCCAGGCGCCCCGGAACTCACTTTTAAAAAGCATTCATCTCCTGTCTACATTCGTTAGTGGTAATACTATGTATATGTAATATATGTATATGTAATATATTGTTATACCCTAAGAAAAAAACAGCATTCATCCCAGAGGGCAACAGAAACATGCAAACAACATCTCCACATTCCTTTTTCCTTTTCTTTTAATTTTTCCTTTTTTTTTTTTTCCTATCTGGATTGTTTTTCCCTTTTAACTTAGATCCATTCATTTGTACTCAAGTCACAAGCAGCTCTCAGTACATTATTCATTACCTGCATGCCAGATACTATGTAGCCATGAGTCCTGCATGAGTAGTTAGTCTGGTAGTCTGGTTCCTTGTTTGTTGCACAAGTGATTCATTCTTTGGAATGGCATTTAGTACTTATTTGATTTACATAAGGAAAAGAGAACACACGTTGTGTCATAAATGGGACCAAAGAGAAACCTGAAAGACTTTAATTCTCTTAGATATATTCTAGAAATAATCACAAGCAGCTTAATAGGTGACACATACTTAACCTCTCTGAGCCTCAGTTTCTTCATCTGTAAATAGGATAATGATACATACCTTGTGGAATTATGTGCGAATCAAGTGAATGAAATAAGCATAGTGTCTCACCCACACTGGTCTCTTTGTTTAGGAGGAAAAAATAAACTAAGTAGTAAACTAAGTAAAGTGAGTAGGCAATGATGCTTAGTTCTTTGCTAGCACAAGGAAACAGGAAAAATTATTAGGAGTCAGGCAAACTGGCAGTTGAATTAATATCAATGAGAAGAGGCTATTTAAAAGGGTATTTTGGCAAGAGCACAGCGTTCAGAATCAAAGTGGGAATGCTTTCACTGGACATCACTGGAGGTTTACTTCGGATGGGGGCCCCATGACTTAAAAGCACTGACACAAAAACTAAATCAAGTAATGCAAATGACTGAACGCCTTCTGGAAGGTCAATAAGAAACAGTGGGAAGAATCCAGGATTTGGGGTAGATGACCTGGATTTGAGCCCCTTGCTTACTGTTTTTTAGCTACCTAACTAGAAATTATCACAAATACTTCAATAAGTGACCATAACCTCACTCAGTTTTCACATTTGTAAAAAAGATTAAGAATATTTTGTAAAAATCAGAGAATTTTCATGAATATGCACTTTGCCAGTTGCAGAACAGTGTATGACTCAGTGTCCAAGGTGCTGAAAGGGAAAGATATTTATTCCTTCGAAGAGACTAGCTTAACTGCCTCCTGATGTTATAGGTAACAGAAATAAATACGGGACAGATGATGCTAATTCTTCATTTGCACAGTGAGCACAGTTGAAAGCAGTGAGTTAACAGAACAATGATGCAGAGACGAAAGGGAAAAAGCCTAAAACTAAAGTTATGCAAACAATGGCCAAATATTAATGGACCTTAGTAACCCCCTCCTTGTTTCTACTTCTTTTTGAAATTCATAGACTCATAATTTCCAGCCTTTTTGGAAAGACCCCCACACGTAAGGAAAGTGCTATATAGCATCTTTGACAAACAAAATGGTTTAAAATTATTGTTTGGTGCCTTGTAGTGTTGCACAGTTAAGGCTCAGAAACATTAATATACACAGTTACATTTGGGGATATTTTGTTGACACATGACCCAGAAACAGGATCATAAACTGAATGACTTTTTGAGATTCCTTCATTCAGTCTATTTTCTTAGTTGGACAGGATGTTTCTAAGTAACTGGGATGTTGAAAACTTTGGAGCAGAAAATATTTCACATCATGTGTATTTTAATTGGTTTGATTTTATTTATTTTTTGCATCTGCCCACAAAACAGCTGGATTTAGAAGAGCTAAATGAAAATTCTGATTTCCCTTCCTATTAGCTGTTTGTGTGAGAGCTGATTTAGTACCTTCAATACTTGAAGGGGCTTGAGAGGAAAAAAAAAATGTGTCTGAATTAAAACATTAAAAATAGAAACATAAATTCCAAGATTAAGTGCCTTGAGTTACTTGACATTTGAAGTAATTTCCTCAAAGTAATTTCCTTTGTAAAGATTTATAAATTTATGAGAGAAAATACCTTATCCTGCCTAGAGATTATTGTGTCAATTAAGAATAAACAGGATTAGAAGAAACTAAGTATTAGTTTGGAAATGGATCTACTCTAAGTATGGCGAAATCATATTCAAATTATTAGGTGAAAAAATGAGTGTGTGCCCTCCTTTCTTCTTACCCAAGACTGAGTGGTTTTCTAGAGTCCTTGTTTGCATGTACTAGCTACTTACCCTTATGTCTTTGCCTTATTTGTGGGGAAACTTCCACCAAAATACCTGAACCCCAAATGAATCCCAAATTGTCCATCTGAAATTCTGAAGACACTTGGGTTCTTGCAAGTCACCAGGACCTCAAGGAAACGGTCTATGAAGTTGCTACCTAATTCTTGGTTATTACCAGAGTAGAGACAGACCATTGGCAAACAAGCAGCCTATAGACTAGAATAATCTACTCCCTTATCGGAAATGAATATATTCCCCCCAGAGACTGATTGCCCATGAAATGTATTAAGAAGTTGTGTGCTAGCAAAACAAACCTTACTCAAGTTTATGTTTTGCTGATCTACACACAAAAAACAGCCCTTTATGCAAAGGCCTTTCAGCAATTTCTCCATAATGCCATACACACATATATATGCATACATACATACATACAAAAATACAAATCAGATGTTCCGGTATTCACTGTAGAAACCTCATGGATCAATAAGAAACCCCTCATAATACTGGATCCTACTGGCTTCTTTTTTTGGTCCAATGCTTAGTATTTTTGGTTTGAGATGATAACTTTATTTAAGCCTGAGAGAGCATTTGACTTCCCCTTGGCCTAATGATACTGAGCAGCTGCCAAAGCCTGTTTCATATCCACAGGAAAAGACTGTCCCTGGAGAGGGGACACATAACCATGCATGTCCCTTTCAAGATGTCTCTTGGGTACCATGTCAGGAAATGGTTTTCCAAGAGGAGGGAAAAATCTGTGTTTGGCTTTTGATCATGCCTCTGTTGCTCAAATGAGAGATTATGTTAAAGAGTTGAGACTTTAAGAAAATACTTACTTATTTTGCATTTATGGTGCACCTAAAGCTAAGGACAAATTTTGGGTTTATTTTTAAGTAAAATGTATCAAAGGCAAATAAATGAACTCACAGTAAAATGCCACTTTTTTCTTCTAAGCTCCAGAATCAAAAGGGAGTATATTTACAGAGGAGGATATAGGAATGGAAGGTTTGGTCCTTTTAGCTAATAATAACTTTGATTTCTGATAATTTACCATGCAAATGCTTAACGTACTATCTAGCACAAACAAGATACTCAGTAAATATCTGTTAAATGAATAAATGCTAGTATTACATATCAGTTATATCATTTATCTCAGTTAATCTCAAATGAAGATGCATATGTATCTTCATGATAAGCATAAAGAAAATTGAAACTATAGGTTAAATATGTCGCATCACATGGCTAATAAGCATGGCAGCCAGGATTCCATACTAATCTGATTGTAGAGCCTGTACATAACATATCACATCCACCTTCACACACACAGTATCCTTGAGTTCACTATCTTTTCAGATTGTCACTTATTTCAGGCTCCTTGTTGCCTGTACTGTACCCTCCTTTTGAGATTTACTCACCACTATATTCATTGATCTCATTTTAAGACACTTCCTGAACCGTCCTTGTTGTACCACCAATGATACTATTATCTTGAAATGTCCTTCCTGTTCTTCACAGAGTAGCTGAGATTTTATCATCCCCAGCAACCTTTCCTGAAGATTTGGGCATTTCCCTGGCCTACAACATACCCATCTCCCTTTTTCTTCATTCATTATTTAATATCTATTATTCCCCTCCAAATCCACTAATCCCTTATTCCATTTAGTCAAAATTTAAGAATTATTGTTTCAGGGATGCCTAGGTGGCTCAGGTCATCATCTCACGGGCTGTGAGCTCGAGCCCCACGTCGGGCTCTGTGCTGACAGCTCAGAGCCTGGAGCCGTTTCAGATTCTGTGTCTCTCTCTCACTCTCTGCCCACCACCCATTCACATTTTGTCTCTCTCTTTCAAAAATAAATAAATATAAAAAACAAAAAAAAGAGGAGCACCTGGGTGGCTCAGTCAGTTGAGTGTCTGACTTCGGCTCAAGTCATGATCTCTGGAGTTGACGAGTTCGAGCTCTGCGTCGAGCTCTGTGCTGACAGCTTGGAGCCTGGAGTCTGCTTCAGATTCTCTGTCTCTGTCTCCCTCTGCCCTCCTCCGCTCATGCTCTGTCTCTTCTCGTCTCAAAAATAAATAAACATTAAAAATTTTTTAATAAAAGAATTATTGTTTCAGAACTAGAAGGAACCTCAGCAGTCACCTCATCCAAACTCCCAACTTGCCCAACTTGCTCACACTATGCCCTGAGAAATGAAGGGCTGTGCTTCTGCTTAGTTACTTCCATGGAGGTGGGCACTCACTATAGTCAGGAGTGCCTGGAGGAATACCAGAGAGGTGCTGTGACAGGTCCCAGCATAGATGTGGGAGGAAAATAATTCATGTCTGAGAAACAACATTTATAGAACACTCACTATGGCAAGACATTCTTGCCAGACCTTGGGGTGAGTAAAGAGTGAGTGGAACACAGTCTCTACCCCCAAGGAACTGATCTAATGATTATTCTTGTGGGGGAATGAGCCTATTATACAAATGTCTTTTAAAACGACTTGAGTTGGGGCGCCTGGGTGGCGCAGTCGGTTAAGCGTCCGACTTCAGCCGGGTCACGATCTCGCCGTCCGGGAGTTCGAGCCCCGCGTCAGGCTCTGGGCTGATGGCTCAGAGCCTGGAGCCTGTTTCCGATTCCTGTGTCTCCCCCTCTCTCTGCCCCTCCCCCGTTCATGCTCTGTCTCTCTCTGTCCCAAAAAAAAATAAACGTTGAAAAAAAAAATTAAAAAAAATAAAAATAAAAAATAAAAAGACTTGAGTGGGGCACCTAGCTGGCTCAGTAGGTTAAGCATTATCCAACCTTTGGTTTCAGCTCAAGTCACAATCTCACAGTTTATGGGATCGAGCCCCATACTGGGCTCTGAGCTGACCACATGGGGCCTGCTTGAGATTCTCTCTCTCTCTCTCCTCCTCTCTCTCTCTCTCTCTCTCTCTCTCTGCCCTCCCCCACTTGCTTGCGTGCATGCACTATGCTCTTTCTCAAAATAATAAACATTTAAAAAATAAAATTTAAAAGACACGAATGTAGAGATGAATGTTTTGAGCCTTTAAAGGAAGGAAATTTCAGAGATAAATGGAAGGAATCAGAAAGACTTTATGAAGAAAGGTTAAATGTCACCTTAGGTCTTGCAGGATGGTGTCAACAGTCTTAGTAACGGCCACAGACTGCTCCTTCTCATGTTGTTAGGGCTATTTCATCAAGCCAAGAGAAGGTGGCTGCAGCAAGTGCCAGACTCTGTAGAAAGAGATGCTACAGAAATGCCAAGAAAAATGCCACAGTTGTTGTTCCAGTATTGTAAACCAGAAAAAGACAACTCCCCTTCCCCACACACATTATCACTTATACATTTTGGGATGGCAATGGGGTAAAGAAGCAACCCCATTTATCTTTGTTGAGTCACTCTTAGGCCTGCCTTCTAATATTACTCGTCTTATTTTGGCCCCAAATTCTCACTTTGTTCTCTCACTCAGCCCCTGTATCTGGGGTAGGGAAGCATATAGGGCTAACTGAATAATTGGGGTCTGTAAATATAACCTTTGAGTCACTGTCTCTCACAGTGCCTCGGTGAGCCTGGGGCAGTGCTGAGCACATCGATGAGCTCCCCCATCTGCTTGGAGCTTCAGCCTCCAGCAGGCCTCCATCTCCTGGGCAGTGTACAGGCAGAGGCATCTCTGGCCCAGAAGAGCACCCTGGATCGCAGTCTATGCAGTTCTGTGCCGGTCCCCAGTGACAGCATGAGAGCAGGAAAGGGATGAGAAGTGCACAAACTGAATAGCCCTTTTCCTGATGATATTTAATTGAATCTGGGCACTGGCAAGGCTTGGCTGAGTAGCTTTCTTTCCATCATGTGCCGCTCAGCTCTGCCAAATTTCTCCTATAATGATCATTCCACCCAGGTAACACAGAACTTTTTCATAGAATGAGTGCTTGGGTAAGGATCAAGAAACCTGAGAACCGGTTTCAACTGTGCCATAAACTTCAGGCAAGGCACTTAAATCTGTCAATTACATTTTCTTGATTTATAAACTGGGAAGAATACCCATCCTGCTGGTCTCTGTGAATTTTTGTACCTGAGAAGGTAAAACCACATAATAGTTGAGAATACCCTTTGAAGGGTTAAAAATGTGCTGAGTATTATTACTAGAGTCTTACTATTAACACACCTAAGTGCAAATAATACCACCCATGAAATGTACAATGTGGAAACTTGCTAAGGAGCCTTTCTGTTTACACAGGGAGTGTAAATTGTAGCTAAGGTGTGAGTTTATTGTTGCTGTTGTTATTGGCAGGGGAGGTTGGAGATGAAATGTGAGGGAAGTGGGTGTGAAGGGAGGTATGTGAAGAGCAGAGAATAATCTACAAAGTTTAGAGAGCATGGTGGTCTCAGTCTGGAATAAAGTAACCTACAGTGTAGCATCAGAGATTCTCCACACTGCCTTTTCCTATTGCTGTCTGACCAAGCCTTCTCATTCCTGATCATCTTATGGTTGTGGAGTAGTGACACTTGCTTCCTAATTCTGCCGGCCTTCACCACCACAGATTGAGCCTTGCCTGGGGGTTGTTGCGGGGAGGGGAGTGCAACCAGAGAGAAGCCCAGAGAGGAGTGAGGACTTGGTAACCCAATGGTCCTGTTCCCTCCTCCATACTCCACCTTGGCAGATTCTGAGGAGTTTTGCTTCCCTGGGAACACCCTGAGACTGTTTAGCAGGTTCCAAGACCATCCCATGTCCTCTTGACTGAATTCCTTCATTGGACAGGCCTGTGGGCAAGTCCCTGGGCTGTGGGCTTGGATTTCACATTGGCCCTTGGGTCAGCTCTCAGCTTCCCCGTCTCGCAGTCTGAAGCACAACTGCAAGTAGAGAAGAGAGTCATTCTCAGGGCCATAGGACAAAGTCTCAGTGGAACTTTTCATGGTCCAGTCCCTGACTTCTGGGGTTCCCAATAGTAAGGGGCAGAAGCCCATATTCCTAATTCCAGTAACTTACTAAGACCAGATATCACCTTCTTCTCAGCAGCATTTTTTTTTGTTCTCTTTATTCTGCTTTCTGCTGACCTACAGTTTTCCTCAAAGAAGCAAACAATTGTTTGACTCCACCCCCCATCCTTTCCTGATCACTACTCTACCCTGATGGATTGTCCCAGGGTTCTAGCAAAGTTGTCTTCAACCAACCAGAGGCTGACCATCCCAATTAAAGAGGACCCATCTTGGAAGCTGCAGGCTCCCTTTCTTTTTGTAAAACATTTTCTTGGGAAATTGTGGGAAAAAACAGTCCTCTTCCCCGAAAGCTGTTCTGCAGTGCTGAAACCCCACTCACCCAAGCGTTCCCTCTGCATGATGGCCACACTCCCAGACTTTCCAAAATGCAGCAGTGCACTTAAAGAGACAGTGTGCTGTGGTGTTATTGGTTTGCAATACCCTGATAAGGAGATTTCATCCCCTACTTGCTGGCAGAGTTATATAGAGTAATTACATAAGTACTGCTGTGACACTGGGTGGAATCTCATTAAAAACTGTATAAAGAACAATTGAGTTGTGGTGGAGAATATTCATTTTATTCCAGTTGAATATAATCCATATAATAGAGCATTAGCCTGAGCATAAATGCTGATGTTGCTCTGGCTTCCTGATAAAATGTATTTGGAATCTGTATATAGAGTAGCATTTGCTTATGTGGGGCATGATGAAAAGTCAGTAGAGGGCAGCTCCAGATTTTCCCACCTGGTGAGGAATTTGCTGTCTGTGCTGAGCAGATTGTTGTTTGATCTTACTCCTCCTGGGAGGACCACTTGGCCAGCTGGGATGGGACACTCTATGGCAGTTTGACCACATGGCAACTCAGAAACAGGCACACACACACACACAGACAGATGCACATACAGACTCAGCCTCAAAGAGTGTGCCCCCTTAGCAGTTTAGTCTTAGCAGTTTAGTCCCCCCAAGATGGGAGAGGGGCTTGGCCAGGATAAAATTTGTCATGGTTTCTTGTTCCTGTATTTTCAGAGATAGTGGGCAAGCCCTTTTTTAGTAGAGGATGTTTTTGGTTGGTGGCATGTGAGTATCACTCACTACAACAAACAAGAGACATTCTAAATAGCCTGCTGATATAGCAGCCTAATACTCAAAAGCATTGAAAGGCATTAATAACCTAATATTTTTATATCACCTTACTGTATGTGAAGTGCTTTCATACACATCATGTTGTCTGGTGTGTAGAGAATTCAGTGATCTATATTTAATTATCCCAAGCACAAACTGTTTCATTTTTGAAGTCTAAGAGCACCATGAATTATTTTGCTTATAAATATTTTTCATTGCTAAAAAATATCATGAATTATTTTACTTATAAATATTTTTCATTATTTAAAAAAGTCACATCATGGAACATTTAGAAACATGAAAAAAGCCCAGAACCTCAGCATCTTAATATACAAGTAGTCCAGTTTCTTTCCTATGCATTTTTGTACATCTAATCATCATACTACACATTTTTAAGTGATTTTCCTCTATAAATCTCTAGGTTATGCCACCTGAATTTTGTCTTTTGGCCTCGTGTCATGTTTAAAGGAAAGAAATCAAGATTAATCAACCTCTGTTTATATCTCTCTTGTTCAGAGCCAGTGTCGTTTAGCCTATAATCAAAGTACCAGAAAGATGGTGAGGGGAGCATTCACTCTGTTAAGCACCCAGCTTTCCCTCTCTGGTTATGAAAGTAGCTGTGTGAGGCAGCTGGAGAGAACCATCTGAGAATCTGAAGATTGCTATTGCTGGTAAGGATGCCCCAGCTGTGCTTTGTTGTTCAAGATCTCTTCATCATCTCAGGATGCCAGGTCCCAAGCTGAGCTCACTCTGGGGACTCAAACCCATCAAATGAGAGTGCGTGGCCTCTGCCTGCGTCATCTGGGAGCTGTGGGTGAAACTGTGGTTAAGAAGCTCAGTTGATGCCTCTCTTAATGAGATTCTGCCAGGAGAGGAAAGACAGTGTGCGTGTCCAAGTATGCCTGAGACAGTTGAGGGAGAGGTCACGAAACCAGCATCCCAAGGACTTGTCATCAGCTTTCACCCGATAGTAGTTCAAGCATGGGTCTTCATCTGTGCGAATGCATGTTTTGAAGGGTAAACTTCATTTCCTCCCCAGACTAGGACTTGCTCCCCTTTCTCTTGAGGAAAAAGGGAGTAGGTTTAGGATCTCATTAAAGGAAGATGTCTTATTCCCTGGTCACATTCTCCTACCTGCACCCCTCCACCCTCCTTGTTCTGCAGAAGTACGTCTAGCACACAAGTCTTCTAGACCAGAGAATCGAATGGGTTTCTTCAGAGGGTGCACCAGCTGCTGGTAACTCAATTGGGAGAACTCAGCCCCCTGAGCTGTGGGCCTGTGTTTGTAATCAGAACCTGCCATGTAAAGACAACCTCCCAGCCTTTCTGCACACCAAGAAGGAAGAAGGGAACATTTAGAGACAGTGAGGCATACTTGTGTTGAGCAGCTCATCCATCATGGTGACCAATACCTGTTCCAAAGCCCCAGGCTCCCTGACAAGTGCCTGCCCCCACCAGCCATGGAGTCTCATTGCAGCATACAAATGTATTCTTTCTTCTTTCATCCTTGTTGTTTTTTGTTTTTTAAGCAGAGCTCCCTGAAGTGCACTTACTCTCCAAATATGCACGTGACAGAACGTGAGAGATCACTTCTGTCAGTAACGGATGCCTTGTGTGCAAGGTATTTTCTTGTGTATCATGCTATTCAATTTAGAACTAATGCATGATTAATGTGTGTTTAGACAGTCACTGCCTAATCGTGCTGCTTCACTTTTGGGACACTGGTGAGTACACAGAGCAGACTTATAGAAAATACTATTGGTCTGTGAGCAATAATCTGACACTTCCAGCGATGTACAAGGAGCGAACATTGTGAGGCTCGAGTGGTACCTGTCCAGTCCTGTGGTTTCCACTGAGCTGCATAGGATGTCTCAGTTTTCAGAGATGGATTCTAGAACCATTTGGCTAATTCAGAATCTGTGGAGCATTTGCCAGGCAAGGCTCCCTGAGTTCCAGAAAGGGAAATTGGATGTGGCCCCTACTGAAAGGTATTTAGAGTCTAGGAGGAAGTAGAATGTGTTTAGGAATAGTTCTAGGATTGGGTGGAAAGTTAGGAGTGACTTAAAATTGATTGTGAAGAGGGATGGAAAGTCCATAGTAAAGGGAGCTCACATGGATCATGAGCGTAGATGGCAGTGGATGGGACTGAGGGCAAGGCAGGGGTTAAAGAACTTGTGGTTACTTCTAGGGGTGTCACGGGCCTTGCAAGCCCTCTCTGAGTCATCTACACAGGCACCAAAGTAGTAAGCGTGGGAGTCTGTGGTGCCCCCTGTGGATGGGCCTCACTGACTTCTTTCCCTATAGGTTTTGCCTACCAGCTAGGGAAGTCCGATAGACTATTTGCTGCTGCTTTGGGTCTATATGGCTGTGAAGCAGGAGAAGAGCCTCCAAAAGAAGCCCCTGAATTCTCAAATTTTATTTACAAAAATATTATTTGAATCTTATCATCTGTGGCAAATAGGAAAAGATGGCAAATAGGAAAGAGAGACTAACGTGTCTGAGACTCTGAACATTTTGGTCATTTTCATTTCATCCCGTTTGCAACCCATCATGGTCCTTAGAAGATATGCATGTGACTCACCAGGGAGTCTGAACCCTTAAAGTGGGTCATGCCTGAAAAATGGATGAGGACTTTTGCTCTGAGGGATGTTAGTGAAGGGACAGTATCAGGGCTGTCCTTTTCTGAGAATTCTTAGAACTGGTTGCATATAAATAGAGCTTAAAAAATAGGAACTTGGCTTGAAAATATCTTACATAGAGAGAGAGTATCAGTACGTTTGTGATTTATACATACTTTGAAAAAAAATTACACTCTCTTTATGGAAACTGCTTTAGAAGTTAGGCTTATAATTGCTACATGATTCAGCCACCAAATTACTGAAACATTCCCCTCCAGGAGTATTTGACATTTAGTAGAAATTGTAATATAATGAAGTGACTATGTCAAAAATTCAAACATTTTAAATTCTTTAACTTATTCGTATTTGAATTTAGAAGAAAGTATAGCTTCAGGTAGGTTCCCACACACACACACTTACTTAAAAATAATGGTGGGTGACAGAGATGAACACTGAAGAGGGCTGAGGGCTTCTATCACAATATCCTAGAAACTTTCCAGTCAGTAGCCACATGTTAGAAAAGAATACACTTTCAGTCTCTTTTATCCTGTCAACTTGGTTATTTTTAGTTATTCTGGAAAATGCCATATGGCACAGAGATTATGTATTCAGGTTCTATAGTTAAACTGCTTGGGTTCGATTTGCAGCTCAGCCACTTACTATGTGATAATAAGCTAATTACTGACCTTCCCTGTGTTTTAGTTTTCCCATCTGTTAAGTGGGCATATTAGTACCCATCTCGTAAGGCTGCTGTGAAGATTAAGAATACACGTGGAGTGTGTCACATGGTGCCTGACACAGAGGTGGCTCTCATTCAGCACTAGCTCTCTTTTCTTCTCCCCTCCCCACCCTTCTCATTTGGCATTTCCATCTATAGGAGAATTAGCACAAGGATAACGTCAAAAAACCATCAGCTTGACCACATGTTCACTTTTGCTAACTGCTGGGGTGTAAGGTTTTCTGTACTGGGGGTGTTAGAAATGTGGTAAGTTCTGAGTTTTCTCGTAGTTTACATGTGTTCCAGCTGCCCCTGCCTCCATAACATGGAAAATTGAATCTGTAAAAACTGAAAGTTTCCCAGGACTCTGGGCTCTCTCTCTGAAATAAGGCTCAGCCATGCTGTCTCCCTGGCCATGGCATGTCTCCCGCCTTTGCCTTTCTGAATCCCACCATCAGTGACTCAGCTTATTCCCCTGCCCCTCCTCTGGCTTCCTTCATCATTTGTTCATTTTGTCTTTCAATGCCATCCTGTTCCTTCAAACCTCCTTAAAATCAGGGATCATCAAAACCATCATTTTAAATCAAAATGTTTAATTTCAAATGAATTTTCTTTTGTAAATTGCTTCTTAGAAAACAACACTGAAACTCTAGGGAAGACAGTTTTCACGGTCCGTTTTTGCCTGACTCAGAGTCAGCAGCATGGAATTGAGAGGAGAGCTTCTAAATATATGGAATTTGGAACACAGTATAAATGGAAATTTTTGTGGCCACACATGATTTTTTATAATCTACCAATAGTACATTTCTTAGCTAATATTCTTCACACATCCTCTCAAATCCAAAGTAAATATCCAGCAGCCATCCTTGTGTAATCTTGCTAAAAATGAATTATTTAAGACAGTTATGCCAGGAAATTTAGATTTTAAAGGAAATCATACAATGACATAGAAGTCAGTTAAGTAGCAGTATTCATTAAATTCTGCTCAAGTGATAATTTTAAAAGCAGTCACTTCTACAGATAAGGGAAAGCAAGGGTTTTCCTCGCCTGCCGCCTTTGGACCGGTTCACCCCAAATTGACGAGGTGTTTGGGAACTTAAAAGCTTGTGCTTTTTAGCTTATCAGTGAACCAAGAAAAGTGTTTTACTGTTTGAAATGCTGTCATTCAGTGTTTTAAAGACTCAGGTTTTCCGTGAGACTTCCAAAGTATCCACTTTAATTAGCTCTAGTAAATAAGTTAACTAAGCCATCATTCAGAGTGTCTCCATCTTTAAAAATGAGCCAGAGGCACCTGGGTGACTCAGTCGGTTGAGCATCCGATTTTGGCTCAAGTCATGATCTTGTGGTTGATGAGTTCAAGCCCCACGTCCGACTCTGTGCTGACAGCTCAGAGCCTGGAGCCTGCTTCGGATTCTGTGTCTCCCTCTCCTCTGCCCTTCCCCCACTCGTGCTCTGTCTCTTTCTGTCTCAGAAATAAATAAACATTTTTTAAAAAATGAGCCAGGACCGTTTGAGGAACAGAGGAGGCCATGAGACCACCACATTGGGAACAAGGGGAAAGAAGAAAGCAAGATGAGTATAAGAGCCCCTTCTGTTCCTGGTGGCCCCTGCCCCATCTAGCAGGACTCTTTAAACCTTTTCCCTCAACCACCCCTGCCCCCCAGACCTTCCCTCCTGAGCACATGACAATGCATTCTCCCCTCCCCTGCCTCTCCCCCAGGACTCCCAGACATATCTTTCATGCTTTCTATTACATTTACGTTAATACATTAGAGACATCCCAAAGGGGAATGAACAGTAGCTCTGAGCCTGAAGTTCCTCACCTGAAAAATGAAGAGGACTAGAAGTGATGTGTGTAAACAAAGCACCTGGCACATAGTTCAGACTGCCATCCTGAAACACATCCCTTCCCCTCCTTTTGTTTACACATGTATATGAATACGTAACTATGACAGGAGAAAACTATTAAATTACAACAATTTTCAGTCATGCAACACACACACATATATACACACCCCACCACACAATGAGGAAGGGAATCCTGAGGCTGAACCGACCGCTTATTCTGGCTTTGTTGCGATGAATGGAAAACTGGGTAGAGCTGCAGATTTGCAGCAGTCAGACCTTGGTACAGGGCGGGGGCTTTGGGTTGCTGCCAGAGGAAGTGAGACTTTGGAGAAGATGTTTAAAAGACAGTTTGGGGGAGGCTTTTGCTCTCTGTCATGCTGGGTAGCCCCCTCCTCCATATCCCTAAGGAATTTTCACAAAGATTGTGTTACACTCCAGTATGTATGGAGTTGATGTGGTTGTGTGTACATAAAGTTGGGTATGTTTTCTTGTATCCATGACCCCATGGTGGCCACAGAACGGGAGTGTGGCAAGCATAAAAGTCCTCAGGTTCCAGAACCCTCTTCATTCATACTGACATCCTAATTTAACTGGAGAAGATACGTTCATATATTTCTTTCTTTTTTTCTTCCTCCCTCCCTCCCTCCCTTCCTTTCTTCCTTTTTTTAGAGAGAGAGAAAGCACAAGCAGGGGAGAGGGGCAGAGGGAAAGAGAGAGAGAGAGAGAGGGAGAGAATGAATCCTAAGCAGGCTCCATGCACAGCACAAAGCCTGACATGGGGCTTGACCTGAGCTGAAATCAAGAGTTGGATGCTCAACCGACTGAGCCACTCAGGCACCCATTCATATTTTCTTTAATTAAATTGAGACTTCCTAAGTAGTAATTTAAATCAGTACCCCTCTGCTTACAACTGACTATGATTTTGGCTTTTGTAATTTAGTACTCTTTCTAGGTCTTTGGGTTGAGGAAAAATTTTTTGTTAAAAAAAAAAAAAGCCCTCAAAATTTTTAGTGAAGGAGCTTTCTGCTTCCTGTAATAGTCAAGCACTTTCTGTTGAACCAACTCTCCACTGACAACTGTAAATGCTAAACAAAGTATTAAAAACAACCACCTCATGCCACTGGAGCATGATTCAAAAGCAGGCAGGAACAGAAGGAGGGTCTGCTCTTGGTGGAAGGAAAGAGCCGTGGGTGTGCTTCCCATTCTTTTATGGCTTTTAGCTTGAGGACCTGTCCCATTTGGTGTCCTGTAAGGCCATTTAAAAAGCAAAGAAACCCACAGTTTTTACCATACCCATAGAGATCAAAGTTTGGGACGACCACAGTAGCTGAAAAATGAAAAGGAAAATTCCAGAAAGAAGAGAGGCAGACAAGGGAGTCCCAAATTCTATGCATAAATTCTGCCCAAATCTCTGGCTGATGCTTGACTATGCATGCATGGGACAGAGTCCAAGGATCCCAGCTAAGTCTAAAAGAATCAAGACTTCTGAGTAATCTCTTTCAGGTAACATTTCCTTTTTAAAGTGATGAAAATAAATTATTGGTTGATTGAGCATGAAGTTTGGGAAAATATTTTTTTCCTAAGTATCTGAGACTTTAGGACTTGTCAACCAAGAGCCCTCAAGAGTGCCAGTCTTGGGACGCCTGGGTGGCTCAGTTGGTTAAGTGTCCAATTTCGACTCAGGTCATGATCTTATGGTTCATGGGTTCAAGCCCGATGTCGGGCTCTGTGCTAACATCTCAGAGCCTGGAGCCTGCTTCAGATCCTGTGTCTCCCTCTCTCTCTGCCCCTCCCCTGTTCACGCTCTGTCTCTGTCTCCCAAAAATAAATAAAACGTTAAAAAAAAAGTGCCAGTCTTTGAGGGTATTATTTCAGAACTAGTTTGTTGAATGCCCTTTTGGTGCACAGCTGTGTGCTGGGGCAATTTAAAAATCATTGAAATTTGACTTTGAGACTGTCATTTAAAATATTTGTTGAAATCCCATAGACATATGAAACCATAACATACATGTATATATGAAAATATAACACAAGGCCACATTCAATGCCAAAAGGACTGCCATACACAAAGTGGGACGTTGGCTCTAAGAGTTATATTAGTTTCCTAGGGCTCCTTTGACAAATAATCACAAACTCTGCGGCTTTGAAACAATGGTAACTTATTTTCCCAAATGTCTGGAGACTAGAAGTTTGAAATCATAGCACTGACAAGGCCACAGTCCCTCTGAAGGCTCTAGGGAAGAATCCTTCCTGCCTCTTCCTAGCTTCTAGTGGTTATCGGCAACCCTTGTCATTTCTTGACCTGTGCCTGCATCCCGCCTGCCTCTGCCTCCATCTTCATGTGGCTTTTCCATCTGTATGTGTCTGTCTCCATGTGCCTTCTTATGAGGACACTACCCATTTGATTTAGGCCCACCCTAATCCAGGGTGGCCTCATCTTAACCAGTTACATCTACAAAAACCTTATTTCCAAGTAAAGTCACATTGTGGCATTCCAGGCAAACATGAATTGGGCAGGGGGGGCGTGGGGGTGGAGTACTATTTTACCCAGGAAACAGGTGAATAAAAAGTATTGTGAAGTATCTACAACTTCAAGTTCTGGGCCTAACTAATCCTTAAATATTAAAGTACACTTTATCTTATAGAACACTTATTCATGAAAGTGAATTGTGTGTCATGATAATGGATATCTAATTACTCATGACTCATTTATATTTTCACTTTTGTATATGTTTTCATTGAAAGTAACAAAAAATTTCATTTCATTGTAAACATTTAAAATTAAGACAGCACTATGTAATGCTGTCCCTCTGCTGTCCCTTCCCCCTCCTTCCATTGTTCCAAATGAGTAAGGTTAAAGGAATTTTGGGAGAATAGGGTTCTAAAGCCCTTGAAAAAAATCTGTTTTCTAAAGCAAAGCCATTCCATTAAGCAGACCTAAATTTAGATTGTCAAAGCCCCATAGACTCTGAAAAGCAAGTTGTTAAAACTCATAATGAGTTTCAGAGTTGCTGCATTTGGAAATGTCTACATCTCAGCAGTAGCCCTTGTACCAAATTGCTCTAGAAGATAGAAGCAGTAGATGTGAGGGACTCTTGTCTTTGAGGCTATCACTAAAGATATTAGTTGAAATTCCATGTTCTTGACCCTCATAAATTCTTAAATTGTAAATTCCTAGCAACTATAATTTGTAAAAAGCATATGGACAGATCCCTTAATGACAGATCAGAGATGATTAATTTAAAATATTTCAGTCAACTCAGAAGAACTGAAGATGAGTCATCCCTCACCCCCCAAACACACACCCCTCACCCCTATACCAGAAATCCTGGCTTTTCCTAACAATATTCCGGAGTTGTAGAAAATGCAAATGAAGTATTTGAGAGTCAACTTAAAGGGAAAACATTTTGTGGCTGTCATGTTTTTTTTTTTTTTTAATTTTTTTTTTTCAACGTTTATTTATTTTCAGGACAGAGAGAGACAGAGCATGAACAGGGGAGGGGCAGAGAGAGAGGGAGACACAGAATCGGAAACAGGCTCCAGGCTCTGAGCCATCAGCCCAGAGCCCGACGCGGGGCTCGAACTCACGGACCGCGAGATCGTGACCTGGCTGGTCGGACGCTTAACCGACTGCGCCACCCAGGCGCCCCAATGTGGCTGTCATGTTTAATTGGATGATAAATATGAGTGCCAATAGTTGTCTTAATATATTTCTTGAATACGATTCTTAGAATTGAAAAAATATTGCCTCCAAATCTGCTGATGGACTAAACCTTCAGATGTATTTCCTGTGCCTGACATTGACTCTGCTTGGTGTGAAAGCAATCACCAGTATACAAATCACCAATATATAACAGAAAGTTAGCTCTGAGTCTCAACTGCTGGGGCAACAACAGCAGCTCCATAGTGTTTTGTGTGCAGAATTAGTTTCGTTTCGGCTGGCCAGTCTGGGAAGAGGGCAGCTAGAATGGGATTTGTTAGTAGATCTACTTTACTACTTTTATTTTTCAACGTTTATTTCAGCAAGATTCATTTGTCAAGTGCCCACTATGTTTCAAGGATAAGGCATACCAAAAAATGTAAGACAAGGTCCCTGTCCCTCCCACCCTGCCTCCATGGTCTTGATCTCAGGATCATGAGTTTAAGCCCCAAGTTGGGCTCTGTGCAGGGCATGAAGCCTACTTAAAAAAGAGAGAGAGACACAGAAATCTACAAGCCTCTAATATTTACACACATATGGTTTCTGTGCTTTGATAATTAAATTCAACTGTGGTACTTACAAGAAAGAAATGTATTCTGACAAACATTTTTTTAAAAGACAAGATTTGCCAAAACTCTGTGCTCTAAAAATAAATCAATGTAATGACTGATCTAAGAAATCTTAATTATATCCTTAATTAACTCAGTAGTCAGAGCCTTAAAAGAATTAATGACCCATTCACCAAAGTCATCATGATAATGCTAATTTTATAAAGATAGCCTTTCAACCTGTTCTCCCAGCCTCCTTGCTGAATTGAAATTGCGGAAATTGTCATCTGTTTCTCATTCACACTCTTCTTCAAATTGGTCACTTAAACACCATTTATTCTGCTACCTAAAAATGTATTTAATCCATCACATTTTATCCTCCTTGCTGTTGTCTTAGTTTGTGTGTCCATCAGAGCTCATTTGGATTGCTACAGTGATTTTCCATCTAGTCTCCCTACTTCTGGTCTTAATGTCTTCCAGTCCTCCTCTGCCAACATGAAATCTACTCAAGTCTTTTTCCCACTGAAAATCTTGCCACCCCTTGCCATCACTTACAGAATAAAGTCCTTGGAATGACATGCACGGCCATTCAGCACCTGGCCCTTGTCTGCCTCTCCATATTGATCTCCTGCAACAGACCTCCTTGTACCAGTACAGTTAGTTGAAATTCCTGGAACACACCCTGCTCTGAATTGTTCCCTCTGTGGTATCCCACTCCTAGGCTGGTAACTTCTATGCATCCTTCAACTTCAATTTGTAAATCATTTCCTTTCTGGTAGTCTCATCCACCAGATCATCCCTGTACTTTGTACATAGCTCTGTGATGGCATATGTTATTCCATTGTAACTTGTGAGAGATGCTCCTCTACCCAAAAATAAGGTTCACCTTTAATTAATGGAAAATTGGGACATCTGAGTGGCTCACTCGGTTAAGCAGCTGACTTTGGCTCACAGTTTGCGAGTTCAAGCCCCGTGTCCAGCTCTGTGCTGACAGCTCAGAGTCTGGAGTCTGCTTCAGATTCTGTGTCTCCCTCTCTCTCTGCCCCTCCCCCTGCTTACACTCGGTCTCTCTCTCTAAAAAATAAATAAACATTTTTTTAAGTTTAAAAAAAATAATGGAAAATTGAGGAAATCATCCCATCACTCTGTCTCTAGAGTCTCCCTGGTCAGGAAGAATAGGTGTAAGATGGCCTTAAAAGAATTCCTACTTCGAATGTAGGGAGGACTTAAATACACTGAGGAGGCTGCTCCAGAGCCCAGTCCATTGACTCTGTCTCTAACATGGTTTGATGTCACACACTTTTCTGAGTAAGCATCTTTGACAGATTGAAAAGAGCGCCCCAGAGAAAATATATAACACACTCTACCTAGAGAGAAAGACCCACGGGGCCAAATAAACTTGCAATGATGCATTGTTTTGCTGAAGCAGCAGCTTTTCTTTTTATGAGCTGATGATTTTCTCTGGCCTGTGTACGTCTTGCTGAAGATTAAGGATATCTGGAATGTACAAAGGAAGAACAGTTGATAATAGCCTTTGGGGGTATAGAAAGAGTGCATATGATCTCTCATGTTACACCCGAATCCTACCTCAATTCCCCAGCCTATGGGGTTTGGGATGGTTACCAATTTCTAGGATTTAGAAGTGTTTTAATCCAAAAAAAAACTAAAAGAAAAAAAAAATCTGGCTTTAAATGCAGCTTATTTCTTCTTCATCGTCTTCAAATATTGTTGACTGTGTTACTGTTTTCCGGTTTGTTTTGAGGATTTCCCCTTTTGTGTGCCCTCATGAAGAAGCCCAGCATCTATACTTTTTCCAACAGAAGCGGTTTTCTGATTGAAGTGAGCCAATAGTGCCCAGGTCTAAGAGATTCAAAGAATTCAGAAAAGAATGCAAGTAATGGGCTTAACTACACATTTAGATATATAGTCAACGGATTATAAATCTAACCCAAAGCTGCATAGAACGGTAGAGTTGTAGGTTGCTTCCACAGGGACCATATTGGAAAATCAAAGGATGAGGGGTTTAGCATAATGGGAAGAGTGTGAACTGTGGGGTAAGGCAGGCCTTGGTCTGAGTCCCACATTCCAATTGTTTGGCCTTAGATGCATCATGTAACTCTACTCAGACTTAGTTTTCTCTTTTTTAAAATGGTGTTAATAGAAACCTTCCTTAGGGAATTGTTAGCATTAGAGATAATGCTGGTAGAATGCTTTGAACGTGGTAGGCTCTTTGGAAATGGTGGTTATGATTTTGGCTTTGTGTTGAGAGTGATGTGATGGACTCTGATTTCCCACCCGGTCCCCCTAGGAGTGCTACTGACAATGGTCCACATCCAGTAACTGCCTGAGGCAGGGGTATAAAAGCCTGGCTATTCTGACTCAACTTGAAATAACTCTGAAGGACTACTCTAGTTCCAGAGCTCCCCATAGTTCAGCCAGGTCGACATGAGGCCTGCATCACAACTCATCTTCTTCCTCTGCATAATCCAGCCCTCCTCCACTCCTTTCTAGGGACATTGACCCCAATAGCACTTCCTAAAAATGTCCTGCATGCTAAACTTTATTCCAGAGTCTCTACTTCCTAAGGAATCTGACCTGTGACAAGTGATGGGGCAGGTATCCAATCCTGTGTTATTAATTACTCATTGGTCTAAGGTGCTGGAGCCCAAAGAAGATCCTGTGGCACCTTAGCCAGGTGTCAGGAAATATTTTAGAAAGACAGGAAAACTATCAGAAAAACTGTAAGGGAATGGGGAAATTCCTAGAGACATGTGGAATTTGCCATAGGAAGGCATTTGATAATTTCCAGAGGTTAAAAACACCTGAAATCTTATTCCACATGAGGCCAGAAGCACGTAAATGTTTTCCAACATCAACTCCCTAAAAAGAACTTGGCTATGACATTCACATCAATATAATTAAGCAGATGTGGTGATTAGTCTTTCCCCAGTATTGAACTTTTAATTCCCTTCCCTTTTCCCTGGCAAGGACCCAGCTAGAGACCTTCCTGGAAGCAGACCCGTGTTTTCTTTTCTAATGACTGTGTGGAGGTGGCCTAAACAGTTATTTTGGAGCTGGACTGTACTGTAGGCACCTTTCTGGTGCCCAGTGGCATTGAGGTTGGGAGTCCCTTGGCCCACTCAGGTACAGCCCATGGAGTTAGAATCAGAAAACTAGACAGAAGGTAATATCTGGAAGGCCAATCCTGCAGAGAATTTCTAGGGTTAAGTGAGACTCTACTTTGAACAGGGACTCCATCTCCAGGAACAGTCTCACCCCAACATGGTCCTTCTCTGTTCTTTTCTACCCAGATCTCAGCAGGTACTACGGGTTGACCCAGGAGGGAGGAGCTATCAACCTAGTCGTATCATGTAGTAGTTAACCAACAAACACTTCCTGAGGATCACATGCAAGGCACTGATCTGTGCACCATGAGCACAAATACTGGATCCCACATGTCCATCTCTCCTGGTAATGGAGAGGAATGTGGACCTGAAGATGGGAGAGGCGGTGGTAGACAGGTCAGTGGTACAGGGAGTGAGTGCCATGAAATTAGAGGAAAGAAGATGGCTTTGTCCAGGTCACTTTTTCATGTCCTTAAACCCCGTACCTCTGCAACCCTGGGAATGCTCAAGCAGTGCCTGGCCCAGGGGGAGCCCTCAATAGATATATATTGAACAGAGTGTTTGTCCTGATGGCTTGTCATCCATTGTTTGGCCTTCAAATTACAAATATTCAGCTTGCAGCAGATGTGAAAGATTTTTTCAGTAGTGACATCTCAACCGATGTTGCTGTGCAGCCCTCAGGGGACCCTTTGTCTAAGTATTGGTGGCCTGGCTGTGCAGAGGCACAGAGATGACAGGGAGGTGTCAGAGGCCTTGGAGTTGCTGCTGGGCTCAAGGATCTTGCCTCCCCTGCCCTCAGCCCTACTCTTCAGGCCAAAAAACTGCTGAAGGAGCAGTAACACTTCCAGAAGAATTACCTCCTCTGCTTGTTTTCTCCATCACACTGCAAGGCCTGGACCATGGTTCTATCTGATGCCCTGGGGTCCAGTCTTCCCCCAGTGCATGTTAGCAGATACATGTCCAAGCCCAAGAATTACTTATAGACCAAAAGGCACCTGTTGCTGTTCAGCCACTGAAGTATTACATCTGGGAGAACCCTCAGGAAACTAAGTTCATGGACCCAAGGGCACTTCCCTCAAGGTCCACCCTTAGCTTTTACTTAGCCCAGGTTCAGAGGCTCTGCCTCTGAGTGAACTTAGGACAGGACAGGATGAGGCTGGAAGGGAACTTTGTCAGCCCATTCCCATCTCTGCCAATCCCGATCCCTTCCTTATTAGACAGTTGAAGAATTCATCTTACATGCAGGGCTGTGCAAATAAAATAGCCAGATGGTCACCCCTAAGGCCCTGGCATGTAGAAATTCAGGGGCCCCACTGCCACTTTGGTTGTAGTCTAGGAAACAGTGGCCTAGGAGAATAGAGAGAGGGAGAGTCTCAGGATCCATTCTGAGAAGACTATGCAACAGCTCTCACTGTGTGAGGCCAGAGCTGTGCACTGGATGATCTAACAGGATTTTCCCATCACTCACCGTGGAAAATAAAATGACCAGACTCATTGCAAGATAATAGTTTCACACAGTGGCCTTCACTGTCTCAGGCCTGATTGAGGCAGTTTCTGGAATTGAATGAATTCTGTTTAGTTACTCTTTCCATTTACTGAGCAACAGCCTTGAGTTTTTTTAATTAATTAAACTAGTAATAAATGTGTTAAACCTCTACCTTCTAAAGCTATGTGATTAGCCTTTTTTGTGAAACTTTTTTTTATCCTCATTTAAGAGAAGATGGACCTGGAATGTCATTACTCTGGCCAACTGATAACAGAATCAGAGAAGTGGGGCACAATAAGGGGACATGGGATCATTTACACAGAGGGAAACTAAGGCTCAGAGAGAGAAATGACTTGCCCACGAATTTGCCTTTCCTTTCTCCCATCACTTTCCCCCTGCCCCAAACTCCCTGATCAATGCTGAACACAGAAGACTTGCCTCCTTGGCATGGAATAGCAACTTCAGGGCACATTTTCTATACCCCCTCATTTCCCCACCCATTATGGAGGGCCAGCTGGATCCTCTCCTGGGAGAGAGGAAGAAGGCTGGTCATGGCAGCCAAGATGCAAGTCTTACTGGGAAACCAGAGGAGCACAGGAACAGAGGGAAGGCAGCAGCATAGGTCTGGGACAGCTCCCAGCCCACCTCATAGAGACCCTAGAGGCCAGGAGGAGAAACGTTCTGAAACAGACTCCCTGCCAATGACAGTAGGGAAGGGGCTTATTCTCTGAATTAGGTTTGAGGATAACTGCCAGCTTTAATTTGCGATGATCTAGTTCATGGCAAAAGTGCAGTGAGTTTTGAGCTACTTAGCCATTGAAAGTACATGGTAATTGGGGACTTGAACTTTGTAGGCAGAATTGGGCAACTGACCACTGTCATGAAAGGCAGAATTTGAAAACCTGGCAGGAAGGAGCTGAGTTCTGTGTAGCATTTAACTTGTAAGCCTAATGCTCTCAAGTTGCTACTGTTGGTATGTGATTCCATGAGGGCTGAATACAGGTGTGAACTGGGCTGCCAGAGCTGGGCCATGATAGAGTTCAAATATCTCCTTTTCCTCCCTCATCCCTGCAGTCTTTGCTCCCAGAGCTGCTTGGGACCAACAGGTAGGTGCTAGAGAGGGGTTGATCTTGTCCACTGATACCCAACCCACAGCCCCAAGTGGCATCACCTGGGAACATGTTAGAAATGTACATTATTAGGCTGCACTCCAGACCCATGGAACCAGCAGCTCTAGGAGAGCAGCCCAGCATTATGTTTTAACGACCCTCCGTGCAATCCTGATGCAGGCTTAGGTTTGAGAACTGCTAGTTTAGAGCATGGTATGGTTCTGAAATTGTTGTTTATTTAAAAAGAATTTTTTTTAATATTTTATTTTTGAGAGAGACAGAGTGCGAGTGGGGGAAGGGCAGAGAGAGAGAGGGACACACAGAATCTGAAACAGGCTCCAGGCTCTGAGCTGTCAGCATAGAGACTGACGTGGGGCCCGAGCTTGGGAACGATGAGATCATGACCTAGGCTGAAGTTGGATGCTCAACCGACTGAGCCACCCAGGCGCCACTGAATTTGTTGTTTATTAAGGAAACTCTAGTTTTACATGAGCTAGCCATCTACCTCCTACTTTGCCCCCTCATCCCCCTCTGCCATGGGGACAGCCACTGTTAGAAGAATTGAGGTTTGTTGTGTTGCTTTCCCAGCCCTCAGCACTTGTACAGTAAACCATCTCTTTGCCATCTATTTGGCCCCTGGCCCCAGCTGTCTCCTCCCCCCGAGATGCCCAGTTGTGTTGTTCCAGTGAGGTTGTTTCCACTCGGTGCTGGGAAGGAAGACACTCCTAGATGCAGCTCTGTGCCATCAGTGAGACCACAGACCAAGAGTTAGGCCCTGGAACCCTACCTCAGAGTTCTCACTGCCATGATGAGGGATCTTTCAAGGGAGGCCCTGGCTGTCCTTCTCAGGAGAGGTATGAGCCTGCCCTGTCTGTCCTAGCTGGAAAAGTTAGTGGCTAGGAGTGGCTAAGTGAGCTCTGGGGAACTCGGGACTCCAGTCAGAGAGCTATGGGCTCTACTTGTCCAACCCTCCCCCTTTACATGCCCACAGATGGGGCAGTCATGTGAGGATTCCAAGGGGAAGAGTCTGACACAGCAGTTAGCTCCCCTAGCTTTAATGCCAGAGAGAACCAGTTAGTTTTTTGAGATAGAGGCTCTGGGTTAATTTAATGAAATATATTTTGCCAAATGTTTTCTCTTTTTGTTCTAATTAATGGCCAGGCATTAAAAGGTACAGTGGCTATTGGAATTATGTCGTATCTTATCCCCCACCTCACTCAGCTCCTCCTTCCCGAGTGTTAGGAACACATCAACAGCATGACCTAAGCTCTGCCTTTGTCTCCATGGCACTCAGTAGAAACTGCCAGGCCCCTGAGGGATTTGGGTTGATAGCATATATTTGATATTTTCTACTCTTCTTCTGACCTAGTCTTGGTAAAAGGGCCTTGGGGTATGGAGAAAATGCAAATCCATGCTTTGAGAGTCCTGTGGTATGGATTTCCTAAATGGTGGCCATCCTCATAAGCTAGGGGACACTGCCCAGGTGGATGTATAGCCAGAACCCACCCGAATGTTCTCATCCAGGGAAGGCTGGCTTCTGTTGCATGAGTGCAGTGTATCATTGCTGAGGCTTTGTCACATTCAAGCCCTCTCAGCCTAAAGAAAGGAGAGGTCACAGGAAGCAGAGGAATTTGGTAGGAAAAATACACAGAGTTTTTATGTAAATTATGTCTCTTGTTTTAAGCCTCCCAATAATCCTTTGAGAGATGCAGTATTAACCTTGTTTTATAGATAAAGAAACAAAAGTTTAAACAGATTAGGGGACAGGTCTTGGTAAGGTCACAAGCTGAGAAGTGGCAGAGCAGGGCCTTGACTCCAAGCCTAGTGCTCATCCCCAGAGCCCTTCCCCTCTTTGCTCCCTTTGCCTCCATCTCAACTTCTAAGGAACATGACTGACCCATAGGATAATTGAAAGGGAGACTGCACCAAGATTCAGAAATCCTGGCCTCTTTCATTTATAGACTCCATCCAGCTCAGAATCCATCATGCTTGTTGGTACAGACAAATAAACAGTTTTCTGCTGAGAGGGAAATTGAAGGAATTGCTACAGGGTTAGGAGAATCAGTTAGATTGCTGAGCTTGCCATATTTCTCCTGACCCTGGCCACTCAGGCCACTCCCTACAACCCCAGAGATGCCCAGATTTGCCAAACAGCATGTGCATTTGCCCTTTGCAAAAGAGAGGGAGTGCGGACGTAATAAATGAGTTGTTTGTTAAACTGTCTTTAGGGTTGGAAGCAACCCTCTGGGGTCTGTCTGCCCCAAAATGCTGGGCTTTCTTTACAAGTTATCTGAAGCAACGTTTTATGAGAGGCATAGTTGTACGAGGGTGTGTGTGTGTGTGTGTGTATGTAAGAGAGAAGTACAAAGTACAAAAATACAAAATACTGAGCTTTTTTCTAACAAGCCTGGCTGAGGTTTCAGTAATTCTGCAGCTGTGACATGACTAGTCCACTGAGATATTCAGCACTGGCTGGAAAAATACAACCAAAATTTATTCAATCGATAGCAAGAAACATTGATGCCTCTAAGAGTCACATTACTGTAAGAGTGGTCTCACTGTGGGAAAGGCAGATGAATTCGCTTTTCTTCAGGCCCAGCTCAGAGTTTTTTTCCTTTCCAGGAACTTCACTGGGCACAAGGAACCCACAGAGACATGAGGATGCCTTGACTCATGAAGCATCATCATTGATGATGATAAGTCTAGCCCTCTTGTTAGTCCTGCACTTACAAACTGTACAACAGCAGGTTTGAAGGTTCTGCTCAGAGGGTCTTAATTGATCTTGTTGAGTCTGGTTTGGCCATCTGTGCTGACAGAGTCATTCCCATGACATTTGCTTGCATACAGTGACCTCCATGCTCCAGACTGAATGTGTTTTCCCCACCCCGTGTGCATGTCCTCTGCTTACCCTACCATGTGGCGATGAGTGAAGCCAGTATTCTGACCCAAGCAAGGACAGCCAACAGGGCTCCCCGAGGCACCATGCCTGGCATCTGAACCTACAGCTATCTATTGGCATTGTAAAAATCACCCTGACTCCCTCAGTTTGCATATGGAATGTGGGGGAGGTGGTATTGAGGCAGGAAGTTTATTAAGAATGTTTATTAATAATTAAGTGAGGTCAGTGGCTGCAGGAGTCAGGATGAGCACTTGTTCTCTCCTTTTGAACTCTGATTTCCTCCACTTGGGGTCTGGCCTCTCCCCCAGGAGCCACATGGACACATGGCTCCCCTGGCCACATGGCTCCTGACGCTCCAATATGGATGCTTACTGTTTTCATGGGCCCCATCCCTCCTGGCCTAACTCCCGAGTTCCAGAGTCTGTCTCCTCTGAGAATAAGGTGCTGAAAGCATGCCCAAGTGGGGCTCACTGCTGACTCTGCTGCATTGGGGGCAACCTGCTGCAAAGACGGTATGGCTGCATTTCTCCCTGGAATGAACTCCTCCATCTTCTTCCAGAGTGAGCTTGGCTGCTTTTCTAGCTGCAGCCTCAGCAGGTCCTGGACAGATTTTGTTGGTTTACGACTAAGGAAGAAAAGTGGGCTCCAGAGCCAGGAGCTCAGCAGGGGTTCCTTCCCTTCAAAGAAAATGTAAATTAGAGTGGAAGATGCTGAGGTTAAGAAATCTGGGGCCCTGCTGTTAGCACTTGCACCCCTTATCCTCCCTCCAGCAGAAAGCTGGACTGGGTGTAATGGGTGAACACAAGGGCAGGACTGTACCCCAGTAATTGGTTCACACTTTTTGGCTCAGTTTATTCATGCCGTGGCCCTGAGAAGATGAGCTGATGTGGCTGTTCCTTTGTGACGTTAAAGTGCAGTACACATCATCTGCCCCCGAACCTGGCAGACCTCGACACACACATGCTTTCAGAGGACACTGATAAAGAAAGCAGTCTTTCTTTGGCCTACAAGAAATTTAAATATAAAGTTAAGCTAGAACAGAGGCTGCAATGCCATCCAATCCCTGCTGCCTCACCCTTCCCTGTCACTTCCCTGAAGACCAAGTGCAGCTGTTACCCACTCCTCTAGGCACCCCTTTCCTTGGCGTGGCCTCTCGACACCCCTGGGTTCTTGTGGTTTTGGACCGTGTGTGCCCACTGCCTACTCCTCTCCATCTCACCTCTGCCTTCTCTACAGGCCCATGAAACCATGGCCAGCTCTTGTTTAATAGCACGTGGTCCAGGGTCTGACTTATGATCGCTCTTGCTCTCTTCAAGACTCAAGACTCACATAGCTCACACTTAAAATCTCCCTGCCTTACAAGTAGGCCGATTCAATGAGGTGAGGCCTAATGGGGGGGGGGGGGGGTTTCTACCTGTCAGCCGCTCTGATCAGGGTGCACTATGCCAGAGTCCCTGGGATTGACCACATGATGGGTTAAAATAAAGGTGCTCTCAGGGTGTCTGGGTGGCTCAGTCAGTTGAGTGTCTGACTCTTGATTTTGACTCAGGTCATGGTTCCAGGGTTGTGGGCTCAAGCTCTGCATTGGGCTCCACACTGAGTGTGAAGCCTGCTTGGCATTCTCTCTCTCTCTCTCTCTCTCTCTCTCTCTCTCTCTCTCTCTCTCTCCCCCCCCTCCCCTGCTCATGCTTTCTCTCTCAAATAAATTAAAAAATGAAAAAAATTTTAATAAAAAAATAAAGCTGCTCTCCTGTCCAAACTTATGGATTATGAGTCAGAAAAGGCAATTAACCTTGAATAGTTTAGGTCACTGGCCCACTGCATGCTGCCTCAGTCTCTTCCCTAAAGAATAGAGAGTAAAAGCCAGGCACTCCAGGAAAGAGCAAGAATATGAATTCTCCCAACCTCAGAGTTGCAGGATGATTCTAAGGGATTCATCAATCATTCTGCACACCATTCAGAGAGCGTAAATGGGTTGCGTGTATATGCGCTATTATTTTCAAGTACTGCTAGTATTATTTTCAAATAGGTACTATTGTGGTTTACAAAATACAAATTTATTTTTTAAATGGATGCTGAGTAAGTTATTTTAACCCAATAATATCTTTGGGAAGAGAATAACCTCAGAGGTTTAGCAGGATTTGGGTGCTCTACCTCACATGTCCTGAAGATAAACTTCCTCAGGCTTGGAGCCCTGACTTTGTGACTAAACAGTAATCACCTGTCAACGCAAGTGCCTGTTTCTCCAGCTTAATCAATGGCACAACATTAAGCACACAATACACAGTTTAGCTTGTAGCGTCAGGGCCACTGCAGGCAAAGGGAAAAGAAGACAGAACTCACTGGACTTTGCCATCTCATCAAAAGAGAAGACTTGGCTGCCACAGAATATTCCAGAAAGCCCCAGACCTAGTGCAGGGTGATCAAAAAGAGAGCATTCTAGGAAACAGCTGGCTGGCATCTGAAAGTACAAGGCCAGAAAGTTTAAAATTCTTAAACTTGCCCCTGCCAATGGCTTATTGTAGGGAGCCCACCATGGTGGTTCAGCTGAATGTGACTCTCTACCCAAAGGCTACCTCAGGCCACTCTGCCAGCCACTGGCGTGAGTGCTCCAAGAGAGGGGCAGGTTGCAACCCTCGGTGAAAGATGCCCCAGCAGTGCTCTGAGTTGATTCTGCCTTTGTGTTTCTGCTGGGAATTGAACTTCATGGAATTCTGCCATAACAAGGAACTCTGTTCCATTCCCCTAACCTCCTACCCTCCGTCCTTGGAGAAACAGCAAAGGAAGATGATTTTCTTCATTAGTCGTCATAAGAGCTTTGTAGCTCAAACCCATGCATCTACCACTGGTAAATGGGAACCTGAAGGAATTCTGACTTCATGGCCAGGAGTAGGGGTCTCACCAGATGCTGGAAAATAACAAGAGCAAGATCCTTTTCTCTGGAGATAAGGGAGGTATACTAGGATTTCTTTTTCATAATTATCTGATGAGAAAAGCTATTCTTGCTTTTTTTTTTTTTTTTTTTTTCCTGTGAAGTGGAGAACTCGAAGTTTGGATCTATTGAATTTAAAGTTCTTGCCACCTAAGGTCCCTACCAGTGTAATCAAGCTGCCAACTCGTAAGAACCAGTTGTTTTCATGGAAGACATGATTCTTGTTAAAAGTTCTTGTGATTTGGGGCGCCTGGGTGGTTCAGTTGGTTGAGTGTCTGACTCTTGGTTTTGGTTCAGGTCATGATCCAAGGGTCGTGGGATTGAGCCCTGCATTGGGCTCTGTGCTAAGCATGGAGCCCACTTGGGATTCTCTCTCTCCTTCTCTCTCTCTCTCTATCTCTCTATCCCTCTGCCCCTTTCCCCCTGCTTGCACATACTCTTTCTCTCTTGTAAATTAATTAATTAATTAATTAATAATAAATACTTTATAAAAAATATTTAAAAGTTCTTTTGATTTCTATCACACAAGCACATTTTCCCCATGGCTGCCCCAGGCCCCTGCTAATATGGTTGCTGTACAGATGGAAGTGAACTCCTTTAGCCACTAAAACTCACCTGAGCTGACCACCAGGAAATAGCCATTTGGTGCAAAGTAAAATGTGTGGAGAAAAATAATCACAATATACCACTGTTTCTTAATATTCCATTTCAATTGCTCTGAGAGAGATAATAGTACAGGACATGCCACTTGGGATAGAGTTAAACATATTTCCTCTCCTCCCAGAAGAATTTTAGGAAGGAGTTTAAGCTCTCTCCACACTCTGGGGTGTAAATGAGGAAATCATTGGCAGCCCTTGCCCCAAAAGACTGTTGTTGATAGAGTCTTTTGAAAGACCTGGTTTGTAGCACACCACCCAAAGATCCCAGCATGATTCATAAGTCTGCCTTGAGAGTAGCTCTTTTTGGTGAGAAATCAAAGGGTGTAAGAATCGGGGTGGCTGCCTTGGGACTGTGCTAGGAAGGAGTGCAGGGCCAGCAGAAAAGGTGGGGAGATGCCCACCTGGTACAGCCTTCCTTTGTTGAGCTGTCCACTCTCTCTTCCTTCCAATCCTACAAGGATAAGCTTCTTAAGATATTTGCTGAGAGAACTGATCTCCTGCCCTACTTCTCCTGGAAAGTATAGGATGAGCCAGCGGAAGGGGAAGAGGTGAGAAGTAAACATTGCGTGGAGGTCATAAAGGTCTGCCCTTTCTTGGAGCAGTACTGGGCCCTTTGGCCTTTACACAGGTGAGATACTTTGGATCTTATAAGACGACCTTGGTTTTGGATGCAAAATGAGACACGGTCCCACCAGAGGCCACCATCTGAGCTGAGCTGCAGAGACCCCTGGGGATAGGCCTAGAGACTGCCATCCTGCAGAGCTGCAGATATTCTGACAGTTTTCCACAAGTCATTCTGCTCCCAGCTCATCCCGGATACTGAGGCATGTCCCTGAAGGAGAAGTTAAAGGTTTAGAAATGGCCTAATTTCCTCACGTTTTGTGAAAAATTTAGCCAACCCCCTACCTTCTAGTCCTTCAGTCATTAGCTTATTTAGTGAATAATTGTTGAGGACCTCGCCACCAGCTAGGTTCTGGGGGACAGCTCCTGCCTTCATGAAAATGACAGCCTAGAAAGGGAGCAGATAATAAACAAGTAAATCAATAAGATAATTACAGATTGTTGTAAGTCCCATGAAGGGAATAAACAGGATAAATGAGATGGTAACTGGGAGAGGCCCTTCCGTAGGGGAAAGACCTCTCTAGAGAAAGGACATTAGAGCTGAAACCTCAAGGAGGGAAGGAATAACCATTGGAAGAGCTGCAGTCCAGGCAGAGAGCATATGGAGACGCAGGGAAAATCCTTGCAGCATCAGGAAGAAAGGCTGTGGCCAGAGAGCAGTGAGAAGAAGGATTTGGGAGGAGTTCACAGGAGGTAAGAGCTAGGGTGTATAGGGCCTGTGGTCAGAGTTTAGGTTTTATTCTGAGAGCAGTGGGAAGCCACTGACTGTGTTAAGCAAGAGTGGCAACCTGATTAAAGATCACTGTGTACTCACTGCCTCGTTGTTTGTAATAGCAGATTAGAAACAAATTCCATTGATATGGGGCCGGGTCAAATACATGTAGGTTCATCCCAGTGGTCTGCAGCAGTTAAAGACTATGAGGCAGGTCTGTATGTACTGCCAGAGAAAGATTCACAGGGTACCCTAAGAAGCAAAAAAACAAGAAATAGAATACAGCATAAAATATACTGCCACTATATTTTTGAAAGTGATTATATATATATGTGTGTGTGTGTGTGTGTGTGTGTATGTATATATATATATATATATATATATATATATATATATAGGCTTGCCTGTGTATAAAAGTGTAAAATCCTACATTAAGTATACACAAGGAGAGGCACCTGGGTGGCTCAGTCAGTTGAGTGTCCAACTTTGGCTCAGGTCATGATCTCATGGCTCATGGGTTGACGACCCACATCAGGCTCTGTGCTGATAGCTCACAGCCTGGAGCCTGCTTCACATTCTGTCTCTTCTTCTCTCTCTGCCACTGCTCTGCTTGCACTCTCTTTCCATCTCTCTCTCTCTCTCTCTCAAAAATATTTTTTAAAAAGGATATACAAGGAGCTGGTAAGGAGCAACACAAGGAGTTGCTTCTGGGGAGGGAAACTGAGACAGGGTGGACGGGAGGCCTACTCTTCACAGTGTCTCCTTTTGTATGTTTGAATATATTGGTATGCCTTTGTTACATATTCAGCAAAAAAAGGTAGCTTGTCTAAATCACAATCACTGTGCTGTGTGGAGAGAGCACATTGAGAGATGGTGGTGGCTTGACCATGAAGTTGGTAATAGGAATGGAGAGAAGTGGGTGGATTCAAGATCTACTTTAGAGGCAGGGCCAGCTGGACTCTGTGTATTCCACACTGACTTTCCCTGCTCCCACTTGTTCAGGAAAGCTTTGTGCATTGAGATTGGAACTGGGCTTCCCTGACTCTCCTCTGACTTCTGTGACATCTTTGTGGAAGGAAGGGCTCTTCGGCTCCTTCTAGGTGCTAAGAGCTTCAGAACTCTAGAGACTATCTAACACATCACAATATGGAGGACATCATTACAGACACATGCCCTTTTCACATCCTCATCCAACTTGTAGATGATTTTTTTTAAGTAATCTCTAGGCCCAACATAGGGCTTGAACTCTCGATCCTGAGATCAAAAATCGGATGCTCTACCAACTGAGCCAGCCAGGTGCCCCTAGATGATCTTTAATGACAATCAAAACACAGTTACACTGAAGAAGCACTATCGTTTCTCAATGGAGCTTGCTTTCTTTGCAGAGAGATGCCAAAGGCCAGTACCTGTTTGACCTTCTTTGCCACCACCTGAACCTTCTTGAGAAAGACTATTTTGGGATCCGCTTTGTGGACCCAGATAAGCAGCGGGTAAGTCAATATTCAAAGCACAAATGGAGGAGAGGATTTGTCAGTAGGCTGAGTCCTTGAACTGCCACTCATACTCATGATTTTAGCCTCAAGAGTCAGGGACCAACCCGGCCCTGCAGTTGGGTGTCATCTCTTCAGATCACCGTATTAGATATGGAGGCTCACCTAGTGTGGCCTGTTGTTTCACAGATGCTGAAATGGCAGCCCAGAGGGTTGAAGTGATTTGCCCAGTTGTCCAGTTGGAGGCAGAGCAGCTGGGCTGGGTCATGATCTTGGAGCATAGGTCACAGGCTGAGCCTCTCCTGCCTGCTTTCTAGTAAACGAGCTAAACCACCCTGTTCCAGTTAGGAAGGGTCTCACCTAAAGTGCCACGCCAATCTAGTGGGGGCAGAACAGAAAGATAACTGAACTGACATGGGTCTTCCAACGCCTTGCAAATGCTGTAGTACTCATTCTGATGCACACAACATATGTGGCTCTGTAGATACAGGGCACATTCCAGACAGATAGGAAAGCAAGTCCATTACCCCCAGGCCCCAGCCTCCCTCTCCAGCTTCACCTCCCCTGACCTGTTTCCTCCAACACCATCCTCTCTTTATAGAGCCTTCACCTGTACAGTCCCCCTGCCTGGAACTTTTCTTCTCCCTGGCCTCACATCTCCATACTCCATGCTTTTCTTCTGGCTAATTCCTCACATGTAATGTCTCAGCTTAGACTCTCACTTCTTCTTCACTTCCTCACTTCTTCCCCACTTCTTCCAGGGATTCTTCCCTAATCAACACTCCGAACGAGGGGCCGTTCCTGTGTGCCCCCATGTGCCCTGTACTACCCCTGTTGTAGCATTTACACCATGCTGTGGCTGCCTGTTTGAAAAACCTGTGTTCCCTGCAAAAATGTAAATCCCATGAATGTGTAGGCTTGCTCTCATCATCACTATATCCCATAGAACTAGCAGAGGGCCTAGAATGTAGTGGATATTCAGTAAATATTTGCCGAAGGAATGATGAGTGTGTGGGTTAATGGTTTATAATGCCAAAATTTTCCCCTCCACTCACCCAGATGTTCCACTAGCAGAAACTTGCAGCTCCTCTAACTTCTCTTCATCAGCCCTTTCATTTCTGTGGGCATATAGTCTCCGGCACCCCCTCGAAGTGGGAAAGTATGCAGAAGCATCACCCTTTGCTATACCCCTGCCCACCCCCTACTCTGGTCTGCCATCCTCCAAAGACATTATCAACACGAATCCCAGAGGGCCCCCCCCTTTTCATGAGTCCACTGATTTTCTTCACAGTTCCAAACATGGGCTCCATCTCTGTTGTCACGGGGGCCTTGGAACCCCAGAAGACACAGCCCCCCAGCAGTACCCAGGACCTCAGATAACGAATTAATGGATCTGCCCCTCCTCAGGCCAGAGTCAAGTGCTGTTTTGTTCTTTGATGCTCTGAGCCACTGTGTCTCCAGGTCACATTTAGAATTTTATACTGGACACATTAGCTTAAGGAAAGAATCCAAAGGACTGTATTCCTTTCCTTCAACAAGTCCTGCCCTCTTGACTGACATATTTTGGTCCTCCTGGCTCTGCAGAATTTTGAGCAGTGTCAAGGTCAGCCTCTCTCCATATAAAGGCTCTACTGTCTTGACCTAAATACTGTCCTTAGCTCTGGGCCATAGTATAAGACCCCAAAAGTGCCATGACACCAGGATGCTACATGTCCTCACATGCTGTACGTGTCCATTCACTATATAATAATGGGCTGTTTTTACAAGGGGTTTTCTTGTTGTTGTTTTGTTTTTGTTCTTGTTTTTGTTTTTTGGTCTGAGCTGTTTCTCCTTAAGAAGGAAAGCCGGTTACCCCAAGTTCTCTTTGTCTCCCAAAGAGAGCAGCTTATGAAGAA
Organism: Lynx canadensis; assembly: GCF_007474595.2. Classification (NCBI taxonomy): domain Eukaryota; kingdom Metazoa; phylum Chordata; class Mammalia; order Carnivora; family Felidae; genus Lynx; species Lynx canadensis. The sequence goes on from NC_044308.2 coordinate 59,357,226, forward strand.
AAGAGGACAAAGTGTACCATGCTCATTATTTTCTAGTTAGGTCAGAATGTACTTGAGACATATAAGAGAGTATATGGAGGTAAATAAAGATCAAAAGCAGGAGGAGACAGAAATATGAAGAAATGGGGGAGAGGAGAAATTAACATGTATGGAGTGGCAACTGTGTGCAGGGCTCTGCACTAGGTCTTTCAGCCGATGTTACTGGGCACCGAGTTGTATCAGGCACTGAGCTAAGAGCTTCACATATGTTCTTTAATCCTTAACACAGATGAGATGAGTATCCACAATTCAGATATCCATTCTCTGAATGAGTAAATAAAATCTCAGGTTAAGTAACTTGCCCAAAGCAGATGGCAATGCCAGTCTCCATCTCAGAGCTGGCTGATGCCAGAGTCTGTGTGGTTTCTAAGGCTCCATGCTGAATTCATCATACCTGATAGTTTCTGAAGTTGTGTGATGGCTCAGGGGTTAAGGCTTGAGAGAGTGCTTGAGAGTTGTGGGAAAATTATCATTCTAGATCTACTGACTCATGGTAGAGACAGAGCAGGTAAGCTCCCCGCTCTCTTAGGGTGTGAGGTCCTAAAATAAACCTCCTACCCTGGGGTAGCAGAACCCAAGCTCACATTCACCCCATCACTGCTTGCTCTGCACGGGTCCCCATGGGGGTCTGGGGATTCTCCTGGTCCCCCCTGGAGGAGATGCCCTCACTCCCCCTTTCCCCTATTCCTGGCTCAGGCCCAGGACCCCAGCCTGCTTTCAGCCTCTCCTTTCAAGGTGGAGGCACCCTTTCAAGCCTCCAAAGCCTGCAGATTGTGCCACACTGTCCCAATGACCCAAATACAGACGGAAACTCCCCTCTGAACTTTCTTTTCTCTTCTCCTGACCCTTGCTCCCAGCCTCATGTTATCTATCAGTTTGCCAGTAATTCTGGGACCCAGATTTAGCCAGACTGCTACAAAAGGTAACTGTAACCATCACCATATTTTTGGAATCCTGGTTTTTCTGATTTCTCTATCAGACTGTCAAAAACTCTTGGACAAGCTGTGAGGGCTTTCCCCTCCCTTCCCACCCCTCTCCTGTCTCCTCCAGCCTCTCCTTTCTGGAGCCCTCACTGCAGTGCTGACCAAAGTCCTCCTCAGCTCTTGCCAAGAGGAATAGACTTTTTGTTATTCAGCTCTACCTGCCTTCTGCTGAGAGTGCCTCTCATAGCCTTTCCTTGTAGTTTCTGTCTTCCTTTGTTTCTTTATTTTAATCTATCAGTCAGGTGCCTGGGGGCATTCTGTTTACTGAGCCCCAGACACTTGCTGTGTTCTTCTTGCCGTACACAATTCTGATGTGCTCCGGTCAGACGGGCCTCCTCTGCCTTCATAGGCTCAGCCTGGAACCCCAGTTGTTTCCATGCAATTTCATCTCTTGCCTTTGCTTCCCTGTGAAGCCGAGCCGTGGTGGGCCTTGTAATGTGAGAAGGACCTCTTAACCACATTGAGTGGCTATAATGAGTTGCCAGCCTCGTGGGAACTCAGATCAGAGGAAGCAAGAGAGCAGAATGTCAGCCCAGATTATCCATGTGGAGCTGACGGAAGAACTGGCTCTTAGTGGGTCCATTAACTGCATGACCCACAGCCCAGCCCAGAAGGTGAGAGCTGGGAATCGCAGGAGGCCAGGATGCTGTCTGCATGGCCCTGGCTGCTTTCCTGCCAGAGGGAGGACTCTGCCAAGATGTTACACTAAATGGAAGTAGCCAGAAGAGAGGAAGATGTGGACGGGCTTCCATCGTCTGTTTGACGGCTATCCATTGAACACTATCCTAGGCATCGGTGGATGACATAGTTTTCTGCCTTCCCAGAGCTTAAGGCTAGTGGTTTTAGTCTACTTCCAGATAATCAAATCCCACTTAACAGCAGTCATAGCTCTCTGCAAACTGTCAAGTTTCCTGATTAGCATAAAAGCAACAAGCATCCATAATGCATTGTGTGAAGCATCTATGTAGAACTGGGAAATAGATACAGAATGGTCTCACTGATTCCTTCCTGCAAACATAAGTTCCATGGGAAAAAATGTATTTCTACTATATCCTTCCTCTATGAAAATCCAAGGGAAATACAGTACTATCCTACACATTGGTTGTGGTTCGTTATCTTATGAGACTGAGACTTTAAACATCCCTGATGCCAAGGAATCCTGAGTATGTATGCTGTAACACAAGGGCTGGCAAGATGTTGCTCAAACAAAGATGGAGTATACACCAGCCATCCCTGCCTTCTCACCATGTATGAAATTCCACCTGTTAATACTTTCTAGAGCCATGACCAATAGCCTCTGTCCCTACTGCCCACCCACCTCTGCCAAAAAATAGCTGGCACACAACATAAACACACACAACCCACTGAAGTCAGCATTTCCCTGTCCAAGCCAGGTGGGGTTTTGTCCCCATTACACATACGTGCATTCACTTGTGCCTACTGCTGTGCCAGAAATATGGCTCAGAGCTTTGGCACCCTGCTTTGGAAGGCAGCATTGCCGGGGAGGCCCAGAAATGGCATCTGAAGCTGGAACTCTTCCCCCTTCACAGCTGCTTCCATGGGGAACTTACTTCAGAAAACCCTATCACTCTCTACTCTCCAAGCCTACATGTCACAAGCTTTTGTGCTGCTTTCACCCTGGGCTACAATCCGTCCAGTCACTGAAATTGGGTAAAACAAGTTATAGTTGATACTGCTTCTCTCATTAGTGTTTTCTTCTTCTGTGTTCTCTGTTTCAGCATTGGTTGGAGTTCACAAAGTCTGTGGTGAAGCAATTGAGATGTAAGTATTCATGAGAAGATGGGAAGCCTCACCCCTGGGGAGGGTGGGACAAAACCTCCCACTGATAGTAAGTCTTGGTGACTATCCACTGTTCTGACTGTGAGCTGGCCCTAAATATGTGAAGATCCTCTTAGGATGGTTCAGAAGGCTGTGCGTCCCTGTGGGGAGGGAAGTCCAGTCGTCCTCTGGGGAGGGTGTTTCCTAATGGGCACATCTTTGTCTCTGCAGCGCAGCCTCCGTTCACCATGTGTTTCCGCGTGAAGTTTTACCCTGCAGATCCTGCTGCGCTGAAAGAAGAAATAACCAGGTAAGGCTGAACTTCCCTCAGCCACTCAGACCTGTTGAGGAGGATAGGAAAGAGGCACTGAAACCTCTTAGATCCTCTATTTTGGAAGCTTCTAACTCTTATGAACAAGGAATCTTCCTAAATATAACCTTACCTCTTCTGTATTTCATTTCCACATGCTTTCTTTACTCACCCCCCTCAGTAGGACTGGAATGGAGTGAGCTTCTTTTCTTCAACAAGTGTGTATACTTCATTTTAAACTAGTCATCTACAGGGGCGCCTGGGTGGCTCAATCAGTTAAGTATCTGACTCTTGATATCAGCTCGCGTCATGATCTCACAGTTCATGGGATCGAGCCTCACATCAGGCTCCGCACTGACAGTACAGAGACTTCTTGGGATTCTCTCTCTCCCTCTTTCTCTCTGCCCTTCCCCTGCTTGCTTGCTCTCTCTCTCTCTCTCTCTCAAAATAAATAAAAATAAACTTAAAAAAAAAAACTAGTCATCAACAAAGGGATCTGGAGTAACTATTTAATCAAAAGCATTTTTTTTCTTTTACCAAGGATGTGGCCCCCATGGATGTTTTTCAAGAGGGCAGGTTGCTTTTTTAGGGGATTGAAATAGACTCCAGTGGCCTAATGTACTTGAGAAATGCCGAAGTAGGACACTGAAAAATAAGCTGGGAAATACTGAAGATTTTAAATCCAAGTGGATAAACCCCCAGTGTGCTAATGGATCAGGTCCGTGATAAACTCTTCATTGTGGGGATCATGCTCTGTGGCAGGCAGACAGCTGCATGGAATGAATCCTATCTCATCCAGCACCACTCGAGGATGAGAAAGAACTTTTGTGCCCACATTATCCTACAAGAGGGTCAATGAATAGGAGCTTCAAATCTTCACCAGGGTTTTGTGTATATGAGCCACATTCTCTGTGAAAGTCTTACATCCAAGATCCAGGAATGCTCTGTAACGAGGATCCTTAACTTTTATATGAGAAATATCTAATTTTGACATTAGCAAAATGTTGATGTTACCTTGTAGAGATTGGGGCCTGAGGTCAAGAGGTGATGCCAGGGAATCCTAGAACTGAGGAGACAGCTCTGCCAACTCTCCCTGCAATTCCCCAAACCTTGGACACCACAGAAATTTGGATGAGGCTGTTGCCAGTTATATAGACTCTGTCCTATAAGGCCTTGTGATCTACTTCCAGATCCTGAACTGCTTGGAGGAATTCCGAAGAAAGGAAAGAGGAGGGAAGAAGGGAGGAAGAAAGAATATGGACCTATGTTCACTTCCTGTTCCGAAGAGCATGTCCCTAGTTTTATATCAGATAAAAGGAGCTGAAGTTTCTCTGAGAAGGAAAACGAGGAAAGGGGGAGAGAAGAGGGCAAGAAACAGGACTAAGTAATACAAAGGAAGCACAGAAGTAGGACAGAGAGGAAAAGTGGCTTCTTCACATGGGCCCCAGTGGAGGGTGGGGGGAGTCTTGCAGTGGAGTTGGAAGCATGAGGAATGTTGTTTGCTTTGGATGTTTGGGGCAGTGCGTATGCACCAACTTTGAAGCACTGGGGCCAGTGAAATGTGTAGTTAGAACCAAACCTCATACTCCTTACTGAGCACAGAAACTGCAGGTTTGGGGCACCTGGGTGTCTCAGTCAGTTAAGCGTCTGACCTTTGATTTTGGCTCAGGTCATGATCTCATGGTTTGTGAGATCAAGCCCCACATTGGGCTCCGTGCTGAGCATGGAGCCTGCTTGAGATACTCTCTCTTTCCCTCTGCCCCTCTCCCCCACTTACACTCTCTCTCTAAAATAAATTTGAAAGAAAAGAAGAGGAAAGAAGGGAGGGAGGAGGGAGAGATGGAAGGAAGGAAAGGAAGGACGGAAGGACGGAAGGAAGGGAAGGAAGGAAAGGAAGGGAGGGAAGGAAGGAAAGGAAGGAAAGGAAGGAAGGAAGGAAGGAAGGGCGAGGAAGAAAGAAAAAAAGGAAGGAGGGAAGGAACGAACGAACTGCAAGTTCTGATTGTCCACATGGAAGTGGACGTGGCTCTACTTTGCTTCTGAAAACCAAGCTCATCCACATGACAGGAGAAATCTTGTAGTTTTAGGCAGGAGAGTAAGGGTAGAACCCCTATGAATGACAACTTAAACAGAGAGGACTTTTGGCAAAGCACTAGCCTGCCCTGCTCAGGACCCCCAGAGGATTAACCTCACTCTGAGCCTGTCCCAGCCCCTCCCCACTCCCCCTGCTCCCTGCTTTCCTGCCAAAAGAGGTGATGGTGCCAGGGCCGACCCAGAAGTCCACACTCCCGTCCACGTGTCTGGACAAATTTAACACACCTTTCTTGAGAACCCAGCACCTTGCCTCCTAACACCACACATCAGGATCGTCTGGTTTCCACCTCACTAGACCAACAGGGGGGATGACAGGGATTATTCTAACAACTCAGTGAGCTGCCAGTAAGAACACAGCAGACACATGGCTTTTTGATTTGATTAAAGGGCAAAAACACATGGTTATCTTGGCCCTTAGGAGGAGCTCTTAACACAATTTTCTAAGTCAAATGTTATTACATAATACTAATGTACAGACTCTCCTGCCCAAGAAGAAGCATAGACCTGGAAGCTCAGATCCTATTTCTGTCACTTCTTGGCTCTGTGGCCTTGGACATAAGATATTTAATCTGTCTGACCTTCAGACCCCTTATTTATAAAATGAGAAGAGTAACATCTACCACCTAGAATTGTTGGGAGAACTGACCACTACACTGGGATCTTGCACTTGGTAATACACCACCACCCCCCCACCCCCGCCAGCAAGGCTTACACTGAGCAGAGACTGCCAGATTGATTACATGGTCCGTGCCCCCCAAGGGCTCTGCATGGGACACGAGTACAATTAGTTCTGGCTTTTCTCCTTTGTTGATGTGAAAAAGGTACTTTTCTGATAATCCCTACTCCTCCTCTGTCCTTTTCCCCCACCAGCTAGAATCCTAACACTTAAGGAGCTAACTTTTGAGGATTCAGAGAGAAAGCCATCCCTGGTAATCAGTCATCCAAGTCCTCATGGTACAGCATGGGGACCAAGTCCAGGCCTCTCTCCAAGTCAGCTGACTTCAAAGGCACAGACAAAGGCACTGAAGCTCCCCTGCTTCCGCATACATCTGTGCTGAGCATCCTTGACTGTTTTCCCCTTGCTCTCCACCTCACCAACCTTCCTTCCCTAGAATACATCTTTCAAGCATTGTTGGGGGTGTGAACCCCAGAATGCCTGGGCCTGATTTAGAGTCTTTGTGCCTCCCCTTCCCCAAGGCATCCTGTGGAGGCCTTGGAATTAGCCGCATCTTTCTCCTCATTCATGTCTCTGCTGATCTTGAGAAAGTGGGTACCTGCCCCAGCCTAATTACCCATAATTCATTCCTGGCTTAAAGTCCTCCATGCCACCTTTCTGCCAAGCCAATTTAGCTGTCAGTGTGTTTTTTCCTAGCGATATTGGTCCTAAATTTCAATGCCATCTCAGCTATTCCCATAAAGGCAGACTGAGAGGAGGGGATGAAATAGGAAGTAAAGAACTGTGCTTCAATTTATCTCTTGGACTCTTCCCAGATGATAAATTTAGTTGCCAAATCCTGATTAATCTCTTTTGTCATTTTGTAAAGTAATAAATAGATTTTCTTGTCTGAGCTAGAGACAAGGCAGAGAAAATGGGGATTAGGCACCAGATTTAGCGTTTAACAGGGACCGCAGGTGTATGAACTCTGGAAAGATCAAATAATAGAAAGAAACTGAGTGCAAATGGGGCCCCACCCTCTAAGGAAACAAAGCTGCCTGACATGTGTTTGAGCAGGTGCTCAAAAAAAAAAAAAAATGTTAATGGAATGAATGAATCTCTTCATGAATGGAGTTTATAGGTCATTTATTCCTTCAATGAATATCACTTGAGCCTAGCTTAGGCTAAGATGGACTGGCAAGCTTTTTCTATAAATAGTAAGTATTTTAGACATTGTGTACCATATGGTCTCTGTCATAACTGCTCGGTTCTGTCTTTGCAGTGTGAACACAGCCAGAGACGATACCTAAATGAATGAGTATGGCTGCGTTCCAATAAATTTTTTTTTGTTTTTTAAAGTTTATTTATTTTTTGAGGGGGGGAGGGACAGAAAGAAGGGGACAGAGGATCTGAAGCAGGCTCCATGCTGACAGTAGAGAGCCCTGTGCGGGACTCGAACTCATGACCTGAGCTAAAGTCAGATGCTTAACCGACTGAGTCATTCAGGTGCCCCTAAAATTTTGCCTTATTTCATTGGAAACTCTGGTGGCAGGCCATAGTTTGCTGACCCCAGACCAAGGAATCAAAAAGAACTAGGTATAAATTCTAGGTTGTTCTTTAACTAGCTGTGTGACCAAGCAAGCAACAGTCTCTGCAGTCAGTCAGTTTCTTCATCTGTGAAGCACAATAAAAACAGTAGTCACCTCAGAGTCACTGTGAGGACTGCATGAGACAGTACGTGTTCAACAGTACAGTGTGGTGGTGCCTGGCTGGCTGAGTTGGTAGAATGTATGACTCCTGATCTCAGGGTTGTAAGTTTGAGGCCCATGTTGGACGTGGAGCCTAGTTAGGACAACAAAATAAAATGAAACAAAAAAAACACAGTACAATGTGTGGCTCACAACATGCACTCAGTAAATCATTATTGTTTTGTTATTGTTTTGTATCTGTCTCTCCCCACTGGAATGTAAACTCCATTAAGAGTAGGGACTCAGTTTTGTTCCCTTCTGTATTCCCAGAACCCATGACAGTGCCTGGCACAGTAAGTGCTCAGAACTGGATGGAGGGATGGAGGGATGGATGGTGGCTGGGAGGGAGGGCAATTAGGTGAGCTAAGTAAAGGATGTACAAGCTCTCTAGAAGAATATTAAAAGTGAATTAAAAAATCATCTCTGACTCCAAGGAGCTTGCAGGCTAGTATGGGGGAAGAAAACATTCTAAACATGATTAAAGAAAAGGGGTGGTAGAAAATAGAGGAGGCCAGGGAAAGAGTCTGATAAAGGAAAGTTGAGTCCAAAGAAAAAAAATCTTGGGAGAAACTCTTCAGGAGACACCACTGCTTTCCTGAAGTCAGAACTTTTAATTCTGGAAATATCTGTGGATTCGTCTCTACACTTTGATATCAGAAAGCACAGTGCCACAGCCAATACCTTGGAGAGATGTACATGTCACAGAAAGATAATTTTCCTTGGCTGTCTTTTAGGTTTTCACTTGCTCTGCCATCAGACGGTCCCAATTCACACCTCCCTCAATTTAGGACAATGTTGGCATTAAAACAAAAATGGAGGTGAGGCCAGGAAGAGATAAGTAAAGTTTACCCAAAAACGTGTCCTAAGGAACAGGCTTGTCTTAAATCTGGTCTAAAGCTGATTTCTTGTTCGGTTCCGATGAGAATTTCTCCCTGATGACACAGTTCTCTTGCCTGTATTCAGGACCGCTTTCTTGCTAACTGACAACTAACTGAATTACCACGGGGGTAGGAAAAGCATCAGGCCTTGAGTCAGGAGATCTTCCTTGACTCTGATCACTGTGTCACCTCAGAAAAGTCACTCTATATGTATAGCCTCTGTTTCCTCGCCTATGAGAGAATTAGGCCCTACAGCTCCTATTCTGAGGTTCTAAGATTGGGTAACCAAGCCAGCCTGTTCATCAGGAGCTGGGAACGCTACGTGGCCCTGGCAGGCCGATCTCCTGGCTGGAAACAAAGTGGCCCTAGTGGCGGTATCTCAGGCAACAAGAGAGACTTCCTTAGGCCCATGCATGGCAGGGGAGAATGTGCCAGGTTCTCTTGAGAATAGGTCTAAGAATGCTGTGGGTCACGTGGGATATATTTTCATGTCCAGCAACAGTGAGTCACTGGTTACCTCCTTCAGTGAATAAAACATGAAGCTTGATGAAAGCCACTGTAGCAGAAAAGGGAGGGGGGACCCCTAATACAACTCTGTACCCTGAAGCTGTTGGCCGATTCTTTCTTGGACTTAGTGACTTGCTAACAAACAGAATAAAGCAGAAGTGATAGTGTCTGAGACGAGGTCATAAAGAAGTGAATCCTCCTGTCAGGCCTATAGATGTTGGTCTTGAGTTCATTTCTTCTTGTCATCTAAAGAATGTGCTTTGGTTTTTTTAGGATGTTGACTTGCCCCTCCTTCCCCTACCCCCTCTAATTGCTGCACCATTGTCTAACAATGTTCCTGTGGCCTTACCCTTGACCCCCCTGTAGATGTCCTACCTCCAAAAGTCTGAATAAACCCCACCCAGCAGTGGAAAGCCTGTTTCCTTTCCAGCTCACTGGAGGCACCTGCCATGCACTCATTGATAAAGATGCCTGATAAAGATAATGGTTCTCAGGGTGAGGAGGAGCATGTCCCCCTGGGTGGGAAGGGAGCAAATCAGAAGGCTTCAGCAGGGCTTTTATCAAACCCAGGAGCAAGAAGATACACACCGATTCTGATGTGCTCTCCCCCCACCCCGGGGGATGTTTTCCTCACCACCACATTGAGAATCAGTGCCCAGAGCCTTGTTGTCCGTTTTAGCTATCTCCTTTAGTCCAGTATCCCTGAATTGTAGCACAGAGAGCTGTAGAAGGAGTGATATATGAACTCAGGCCCAGGGAATGATCAGTGAGTGAGGGACAAAAGATTTGCTTCCATGTCCCACCAAAGGGACAGGGCCATTTAACAGTGACTAAGAGCCAACCTCAGGAGTCTTATAGTCAGTCCTGAATTTGAATCCTGACTCTGCCACTTCCCAGTTGTGTGCCCTTGAGAAAATTACTTAAGCCTCAGTTTCCTTATCTTAAAAAGGGGGGATGATACAACACTGTATGTTAACTATATTGGAATTAAATTTTTTCTAAAAGGTGGGGGGGTGGATCATAGTACCTGTTTCAAAGTATTAAGTGAGAATTAGATGAGCTATGCATGCAAAGTACATAACACCTGGCCTGGCAGATAGGAAGTGCTCAGTACACATCAGCTACTATCCGCTGTTGCTCTTGATGTCCTGCTTCTACTGAGGTGAGAGTTTTCTCTGTTTGAAGAAATGCTAGCCACAGGTTTCTATGCTTCCTTCACTGCTATTGAGCTCAGCCAACAATTGAAGGCCGTTCCACATATGGACAGATTGGTTTGGCAAGCTGAGGCAGAACTCTTCCTTGGGCTGGTTCCTTCATGCTCCATTCCACTTCTTAAGAAGAAACATCAGCCAGAGTCCTAGGCAGGGAGAAGCCCAACTGGCCCCTCTCTGCTGACACAGGTTTCTTTTTCAGCATCGAATGGGCCAGGGCTGGCTCCTTCCAAAACCCAACACTGGGAGGGAGGACACAGTGCTTTTGCCAGGAAGCACCGTTTCTGTTTAGAGCTACCGAAGGAAACTAACAAGTTGTTTTGAATTCAATCCCAAATCAGTTCAGGGCAAAGTACTTAAAAAAGTCTTCAGGGAAATGGAAAATATGTTTGTTCTGTGGTGCCATTTTAAGTTTTTGTTTTTAAAATTCATTTAAATTCATTTAAAATTCATTTAAAAATTTCATAGGCTTATATTACATACTTATGTCTTTAAAGAAATCAGAGAAATCCTTTATAGTTCACCCTCTCTTTTCTCTCTAGGTATTTAGTCTTCCTACAGATCAAAAGGGATCTCTACCATGGCCGTCTCCTCTGTAAAACATCAGATGCTGCCTTGTTAGCAGCTTATATCCTTCAAGGTAATGACTTTTGACAGGATGAATGAACTTGCTTTCATGCTAAGTCCTGATTATATTATTTCAGTCACCACAGATGACTACTTCTTGGATATAAACAGTATCTAACTTGAAGCAGAGTCTAGGTTGGAGAGCTTCTTTGCCTAGCCTCCTTAGTCCCAGAAAGCTCTGACCACTCAACGCTAAACTGTGCCTAAGGTCTTCCTGCGGGCTTCTTTAGGTCATCATGACTCTGTTTGGGATTTCCTCCACCCTTGGTTGATAGAGTTACTGGGACTCTGGAGAGTCATCTGAATCAATTTTTCTAAGACTTTACATGCAAATCTCAAAGGTGTGAAGTATCTTGGAATTCTGGTTTCTCAGAGACCTTTCCATTCAGAGTGTTCAAAGTTGAAATGTTTACAAGTAACAGATATATTTCCTAACATGCTAATAGTGTAGAGTTGAGTCTGTATCCAGCAGATTCCCAGACTGGCTTTTTTTTTTTTTTTTTTTGCAAAACATTGGGAAAGGTATGCCCTCTTCATCTATGTGATGCCTTCTCCTTCCATGAAGTACAGGGGCTCCTGAGTGCCACTTCTAAGGCTTCCCTTAGTCCTTAGGCCTGAACTGTCCCCAGATTGTTCAGGACTACACTAAAATCATGAAGTTTCCTTCAAAGAATCTGAACTTTTAATTGGAAATCTGTGAACTCCAGGAAGCTACTTTGTGGAGAGAACCTGGAAAATGCTTGCCAAAAAGAAACTTCAGTTCATCTGTTAAGAGAAATATCATAGCTGTGTTAAGAATGTAAAAGTCAGGGGGGCGCCTGGGTGGCGCAGTCAGTTAAGCGTCCAACTTCGGTGTAGGTCATGATCTCATGGTTCATGAGTTCAAGCCCTTTATGGGGGGGTGGGGGGGGGGTTGCTGGTGCCCAGAGCCTGGAGTCTGCTTTGGATTCTGTGTCTCACTCTCTCTCTGCCCCTCCCCTGTTCGAGCTCTGTCTCTCTCTCAAAAATAAACACACATTAAAAAAATTTTTTTGAAAAAGAATGTAAAAGTCAACACATAGCAAGTTTGACTTCTGAGAGTCCTGTTTTTAAAAAATCACCTAACCGGCAACTCTAGAAGGTGCCTACCTAAGCTACCTAACTAGAGCTAAGCAACTCTAAGCTACCCAAAGAGGCCCCTTTCATTTTTAAAGGAGAAAACTTGGTTTAAGTGAGATTTTAAACTCTATTATTTCCTTCAGTTTTACCCTGACAACATTGAATTTTTCTTTTTCTTATTTTCCTTTAAAAAAGTAGTTGATGTCCAATATTGATGTTTTCTACTTGGAGCTTTCTAAATAAAATCATAATAAATGACTTCATGGCTCAAGGTCACTCTGGACTGTAGGCCCAGGGAAGCTTTTAGTCTCTTGCAGAATGATAGAAATTCCCAAGTAATTTGGAAGACACAATGAGTAGCTTTGTGCACAAGTACAATATTCAGCTGTGAGAGGAGGGCACATTTTCCTCTTAATATTTATTCTCCCCTCAAGATTTCGCACAGGCCCTGGTTGTGGTTCTCACTAACGAAGGAGAAAGGACAAATACAAAGCAGCTGGCACTTCTAACATACTTTCTCCTAACATAGGCACGATGTTCCCTGTGGAGCCCTTCCTGTGCAGAGGACTGGGTTCTGATCTGCTTTGTGGAGAGTGTCATGGGCCCACCACACTACCCTATGGAAATCTCACTGATCTGAGATCCTGGCAGCTTTAGGGATGGACTCTTTGTCTCTCTACATGGGTAGAGGAGAAACAGCGCCCCATGCAGGAAGCTAGGAAATCAGCCTTAGGACCTGGTGCTCCAGAACTCAAAGACCAGTTTCAGTCTTGCTACTCTTGAGGTTCTCTCAGAGGGGCGTGGCACCTGGTCAATGGCACCCTCAATGAATATTTACTCAAATATATTCACTTGATTTGATTTGATTTGATTTGATTTGATTTGATTTGATTTGATTTGATTTTGACTGAGAGCCGAGTTCTGAGTTTGGGTCATGGCTCATTCATCAATGTGTCCCTGCTAAAATCCTCAAAACTGACACTTTAGACTTCTGATCTGGCTCAGGCCCAAGAGGCTCGCTCTTCCTGATGCAGCTCGGTTTCTTGTGCTGCCACCAAGAGCTATGATCCCAGGACCTTTTCTCAAGGCTATAGATAAAGACCGTGATGCAAGCTTCTGCTTTTCTATTGGATGTTTACTTGTGGTGACCACAGAATACAGGCTTGGCTCTGGTATCTGCTTAGACTTGATATCACCCCAGGGTGCACATCTGGGAAAACAAGGGTGGGGCATGCTTCTTCTGAGGAGCACTCCTTCCACCTAACCCACAGCCACACTCAAGATCCACTGTTCTTTGGAAATGTGGTGTGTGCTTTGGCTTTTGCTCTGTGTGTTCATCTCTTGTTGCTTTACCAGTGCTGATTTACCTACCTCCACAACTGTTTTACTCTGCTTTCCTTTTGCAAGCGGAGATTGGGGATTATGACCCAGGGAAACACCCTGAAGGCTACAGCTCCAAGTTCCAGTTTTTCCCGAAACATTCAGAGAAGCTGGAAAGGAAAATTGCTGAGATTCACAAGACAGAACTCAGGTATGTGATACTCAGTTGAGGCTCAGGACACTCTGTCCCCCACAGCCTGAGCATACAAGCCCCATGCTGCATCCTGACTCCGGGATGTACCATTTTCAGCATTGCACTGACAGCACAACCCCAAAGCCCTATAGAGTAGGCTGAAGCCCAAGGGCAAGAGGGACATTGTATTGTAAGGAAAACAGAGAGAGATTGGCCTCTGAAAAGTATTCACGTTACTAAGATAAATGATGAGACAGAGGAAGAAGCATGGACTGGGGAAAAGGAAAAAAAAACATAAACAGCAGAAGAGAAAAAAGTGAGAGGAGGCATATGAAACATGGGCAAGCCTCTGCCTTCAGTCTGTGACAGTGTGATAGGTGGCTTCTGGGTCAGGGGATGGGACTGTGCAGAGCTGGCCTAGTTCATGAACACTGGGGGTGCCCTGAGAGCTCTTGGTTCAGGGGCTGTGTCTTCAGCACTGCCTCACTCAACCCCACAGCACTGCACAGAAGGAAGGGGCAGAGAAGAGGCTGGAAGCAGGGGGCTTGTCCTCCTCATATTCTTAGTTTTTTCAGAATATGCCACATTCCATAAAATAGCATTAATGTGTCCTTTCACCCACGTGAAATAGGATTTTCTACAAAGATTGATTTAAAGAAAAAAAAAAAGGCAACAATAGAGTGTATGGGCTCTACTTTGTGTGGCATTCTGGAGCACATATACCCCAAACTGACAAACTATGAAGAAAAAGGCCATATACACTGTAGCGCTGTAAAATAAAACACATTAGTACATTACAATTTTTAGAAATCTTTGTCAATGTTGGTGTAACTACCTTTCTGGGGAAGGATAATGCCGAAGTGGGGGGAAAGACATTTCTAGCGTTAATATTAAGTTTAAACTAGTTCCTACCCTGACTCCCTGAGCTCCCCCACCCCAAAACACAAAATCCTCACTTACACTCAGAATATTCTACCAAAATTATGTCCCTAAAACCTCCTTAGCCTTTGCAAGCAGACCGCCTGCCCAGAGCGTGTGGCAGGGACTGGCTCCCTCCCTCCCAGGGGAATGGAGACACCTAACAGAGGTAGAATCCTAGCAGATCTCCATCCTTCTCCAGCCCCATCCCTCTCCCAGTACTGGTGTGTCCTTGCCAAAGCTGGAGGGCTCCTCCCATCACTGTTAGGGAAACAGCGGCCCCTTGTGGTAAAGGTCAGAACAAACATCGACCTTTGAGAAGGCTCATGGTTTGTTCAAAGGAGACTTCAGGGCTGTCCTGGGACAGCCAAGAGGCGCTGCCAGGAGGGTTTTAGGAGGTGTGAGAGTAGTGGGGACAGTCATCCAGAAACCTAGTAGGAGACAGGGGATCCCCCAGGAAATGATGCCCACTTTGAGGGCCCCGGAGGTTTGGGCCAACTCCAAGACTGGATGGAGCCCACAAGATCTTCCAGTTTCCAGACAGGGAATGAATAAGCTCCCTGGAAGGGGCAGTGGTTCTCAGCTGCCCCTGGTGCCCAGCATTCTGTCTGCCTCACAAACATTTCCCAGGCACCTTCTCTGCACCTCAGGTGCTCTGGCAGATGTAGGAATCTGCAGTCAACATAATGCCTACTTGCACGGGCTGGCTGCATCACTAGCATGTGGAAATGTGTGTTACCTTCCTCCAACTCTAACATGAGCTCCTGGAAGGCCCAGATTGTGCAATGTATTTCTTGGTAGATTTTACACAAGCAACATGGAGACTTGCACATAAATGTGCTGATTGACACCCATCCAGAGGGACACTAGGGAGAATCTGGCCTGCACCTCCTTGTCTTCCTGCACTTACCAGTATTACTCAAGACAAATAATGAACTTAGACATGAGCAGCTCAGTCCCACCCACCAGCCATCGGAGTCACTGTTGACTTGACAAATTCCCACCCCTCCTCACACTGAAACCTACTCAACATCTGTAGGAGTGTGTCTGCTCCACCAGGGATCCAGACCCTGAGGGCAGCCAAGGAGACACTGCCACCTGTTCTGTGTGGAGCTCATGAAAGGACCTACTCATGAGGTAGCTGGGAAGGGAATGATGCTAGAGACCCCTTCCTCAGATGACTGGGCACCAGAGGTGCTTTCTTCCTTTCAGTCATCACCCCATGGACAGACAGACCGCTATTGTGGTCTGGGGGGCTCAGCACTGTCTCCTGCTGTGTCTCCATTCCCATGTTCCCTGCTGGTAAAGGAAGAGGGTTGGGCAGCACCAGCAAGATATACAGGTCTCTGCTTTGTATTTCAGTCATAAGTCAAGACAAGAAACCCATGGCCTGCAGTCAGCCTACAAGTGTGTTTTGTTTGCCCCCGGAGTATTTAAAATTGAGAAATAGTACACAGAAATCAGTATCTCTGACTGCTCTTTGAAAAAGCACATCCAGTGGTGCTCGGCCCTGCATTCCCACAGGACTAGTCTTAGAGCTGAGGAGCAGCTGCCCTCATTAGATGGGGTAGCACTTCCCAGCTTGCCATAGTGACCCCAACCCCACCACTCCCTACTGTACACCCCATGTCATTTATTATGTAGCTGGCCTCAGTCTGAGGACATCTGAGTTTCTGACCCCAGACAGGAGTTTCTGAAGCTGGTACTAGAATAGGGCAGGGAGCACACACTCTATGGGAAAATTGGACTATAAGGCTTACCCTGAGCACTTTTTTTTTTTTTTAATTTATTTATTTTTGAGAGGCAGAGACAGCGTGAGCAGGGGAGGGGCAGAGAGAGAGGGAGACACAGAATCAGAAGCAGGCTCCAGGCTCCAAGCTGTCAGCACAGAACCCGATGCGGGGCTCGAACCCACAAACTGTGAGATCATGACCTGAGCCGAAGTCGGACGCTTAACCGACTGAGCCATCTAGGCGCCCCACCCTGAGTGCTTCTTAATGGAAAGTTTACCTCAGGAATCTAAGAGAACAGGAAACCCTGAAATCATCTCATTTCCTTTTATTCCAGTGGTCAAACACCAGCAACATCAGAGCTGAACTTTTTAAGAAAAGCACAGACATTGGAGACGTATGGAGTGGACCCTCACCCATGTAAGGTAAGACCCCTGTGGTCTGAGACCACTGACTTTGCCTCCTCCCAAGGGCAACAGGCAGGGAAGAAGCACATGCCTGCACCATCCACCTTCAGGATCTGGTTGATTGGCTCTTTTAGTGATAGATGCCAGAAAAAAAAAAATGTATCTCCTCTTGGAAACTCCCCTGGCTTCCATGCTGCATAATTTTGTGGTGCCACATCAATGTCGGAGGGTCCCAGGCAAAGTCAATCTAAATAACAAATCCAAAGCTGAGGCCCCACTTTGGCTGCAGTGGGTAATTTGGTGGAAATGAAGAGAGAGGATGTGGAAGTCCCCCCACAGGGAATGATCAGAGGCCGCTCAGCGGACTGCCCACCCTTCCCTGACCTGTAATCTAGTTTCTTTCCAAGAGTGGATTTTATTGACTGCAATAGCGTAAGTCACTGCGCGGAACTGCACTGGAGTAGCATTTAATTCCATTATGCGCCTGGGAGGGTGAGACAGGAACCAGCCAGGGAGGCTCTGCCCAGAGGAAACCTCTGTAATTGCTCACATGTGTCTGGCATTCTGGAGAAGAGCTTAAGCAGCCACAGTCACTGTGGAGAGCAGCGGAGACACATGACCTCTTCCTCTCTCTCTCTCTGGCTGTGTCCCCCCACTTCATCTCCACATCCCAGTTGGTTTGACACTCCCGGTCTTTGCCTCAGTGTCCCCAGATTTTTGCCTCTCTCTTTCTAGTACTGGAGAGGCACCAGTACCACCAGATTCTGAAACTGATCTGAAGGAGCCAGTATCCCATGGGAGCAGGTGGGCATTGACCATTTCTTCCTAATAGGTGAGGGAACACTAGAAGTTTCCAACAAAAATTAAAAGAACAGAATAGAAAGCAAGGAATCCAGTGATGTAGGGGCAGAATTGCATATCCCTTACCCTCTTGCTAAGGTGATGGTGACTTGTTCTTACATAGGATTTTATGCTGAAACTTCAAATAGGAACTTTTAGAACATTCTGGCAACTTAGAAACCCTGGTCACCTTTCCCACCCCACAGAGTTCCCTATTCACCAGCACAGCCTACTACCAGATAACCCCTGTGTTCTTGAGGAGGGCCAGCACTGTCAGAAAACACATTTATGCCTGTTCGTACCAAAAAAAAAAGAAAGAAAGATGATGCATAGTTATTTACAAATGATTTAGCAAAGCTTCCTAAATACTGCCCTTGCATGACAGATATAGTTTAACCTCTGTTAATTGCTCAGATACCATCGGTAGGGGGCTTGCATAGGACTGAAGAGGACTTCATAGTCAGCTGACCTTGGCTCCAGCACTGATCTCTTGCTTTCTGAGGCCCTCACAGGCTTCTCTGAGCCTTGCTTTCCTCACCTGTGTGAAAGTACACAGCAGGTACTCAGCGACTGTGCTCCACGAACTGCTGAGTCACGTCAGGACCTTAAAAGCCATAGCTGCCTAGAGACAGCTATCTTTATCATAAGGTGCCAGGTCACCTCCAAACCTGCCTGGGCCCCTTGAGGCCACACAGGGCACCCACCTTTTCAGAGATGTGTCCCTGGGTGAGGCTGACATCTGACAGCAGAGTGGGCAGATAGATGGTAGACAGTGAACCTGAGTACAACTGAGCAGAGGTGGGAGGGATTCTCCACCTATGTGCCTAAGTGGGTCTGGAAGCTACAGTGGCAGCCAGCCTGGTGTCCAGCCCAAGTCCATGTGCACCCTAGGACTGTGGGGCTCCTGGCTCAGCCCCATCTGTGATGAGTTTGCCCATTATTAGACACAGAGGCTGAAGAGGCTGCAGGAAGAAACCCCTATTAATGCCAGGCACTGTGTGAGGCCCAGTCCCTCACATCATTCCATCCCCACGGCATCAACTCAAAGAAGGAAGGAGGGAACAAACATTTGTGGCATGCCTTCCATGGCAGACGCCCTGGAATCCTTTCACGTTATTTTCTCATTTAATCCTGTCAGCCCTGGGAGGTGGATCTTACTCTTCCTGGCTTATAAGTAAGAAGACAAAAGCTCCAGGAGACAATTTACAAGGCCCTGAGCATTAGAACAAGAATTTGAACTCAAGTCACTTCCCCGTTGTTATATATCTAGGAGGAACAGAAGCCCCCAGGAGACTCCCCCTGGGGAGATGGTGGGCACGATCATTGCACTGGGCTTCCAATCCCTGGTTTCCAGGCCCTATACTTCTTGCTCAGCCAGAGCCAGGACCCTGCTGCAGACCCCACACAGGGTCCCTCAGCTTGTCTCTACTGAACTGCAGCTCATGCTTTCCTTAGGCCTGCTGAGCAAGGACGGTTCAGGAGCCTTTACTCTTGTCATTAAGTAGGGTTACTTTGGTGATATGCTACTAGGCACTCCCCTTAATGTTGTTACAAGGAGAGCTGAAATAAGCTGGAGCACTCAGTGTAATAAATACCGATGATTTCTATTAACAGAGAGGCAATTACTGGGCCCAGGGAATCTGGGGCACACAGCCCTAGGGAGGACAGAAGAAGAGGAATCGTTTTGATAATTAAATGAGAGTAGAACAAGGCTTCAGCTGGGCTCTATTCTCCTGGACTGATTAAGAAGCTGCTGTTCTTCCTGTCCACACTGATGGTTTCTTTCTGCCCAAAGTGTCCTTGTCTGGCCCTGGGACCGGGAAGACAAGATCCTACCGACTCTGGGTGGGACAGGCAGAGGGCTCCAGCAGCGGGCTGGCTTACATTAATACCCAGGCTCTGAACTTGTACACGCTGTCCTGAGCTCTCTACATCTCCCC
Source organism: Lynx canadensis (assembly GCF_007474595.2). Lineage (NCBI taxonomy): Eukaryota > Metazoa > Chordata > Mammalia > Carnivora > Felidae > Lynx > Lynx canadensis. The sequence continues at coordinate 59,376,503 of NC_044308.2, forward strand.
TCAGACCCCATCTCCTCCTGACAGGAGCCCCCAGAAGACCAAGCCTGCAGCCTAGAGCAGGAGACTGGAACAAACCCCTGGCAGCCCAGTGCTGCATTTGCTCCAGCTCTGATACCTCTCCAACCTCAGGAGCTACCATCTTGTTCCTTCCTGGAGCCCCTGGGACTGGTTGTTTGCCCTGGATCTCCTGTAGGCCCAGACTGTGGCTTCTTACCCTCTTGAGGTTTATATAGTAGCCAGACCCATTGCAGACACCCAGCCTGTACCCAGCCTTATCATGAGTCATGAAGGTGCCATCTACTGAGAGCCTGCAGATGCCAGGCACTTACATATACGATCTCATTTCATCTTTATAACGATACTGCCAAGAAGATGTTCTTGTCCTCAAGATAAGAACACTGAGACTCTGAGGGACCAACTAACATGTCCAGAGTTACTGGTAAGGGCAGTACTCGGACTCGAACCCAGGGCTGTCTGAACACCTCAGTGCTGTGCTTTTTCAGTTACCATTCCTGGTCTTCCTTCTGGGGAGATGGCATTTATTTAGGAACAAAGCAGGACTCACTACCAACTCTGGTAGAGGACCTACGACACTACTGAAATCACCGTAGAAAAATTTAACGTAAGTTCACCAAGTGACTTTATGTCTGTCCTGTACAGACCAGGAGAAAATTGATTTCAGCAGGATCTAGGTTAGAGCAACCATACAAATAAAATTACAGCTTCATTCCTCTGACCTTAAATAGGATCATTAATTTCATAATCAGCCACCTAGGCTCCTCTCTAAATAAACTCCCTTCCCCATCTTGACAAGTTGCCTCTGACCTCAGAGAAACAGACAAAAGAAGGATTGGTGATGACTAACCCTCATCCCCCAGTGGGCCCCTCTTGGTTGCACTGTACAGAGAATGGTGGGCTTACTGCTGAGATGAAGAACTTGACTAAAGCCACTTACATGGCAAGTATATGCCAAGATTTCCATTTCTGATCTTTCATGGGGTGATGCCAAAGCTCTTAAAGGGCTGCCTCCTAATTTCCATTCTATGTAGTTTCTTGGGACCATGTTTAAGTATACTAAAACTGGGTGATTTTCATGACTGATTTAACGTAAGATTCCTAGCTATAAGCTTTCAGGGATGGGTGTAAGTGTGTGGAAGACCATGTGGAATCTTCTTCCCTGAGGTTTCTAAAATAGAGGTTTCATCTACCCATATCGAATTAGTTTAAGTCATACTCCAGGGAGGGGATTGGATGATCTCGAAAGAATGCCCTGGTTCTGACTCTGGCATACCCAGGATGTCCTCCAGGGCAGCAGTAGACAGAAGGCTGCTTCGTTGTATCCCGAGGTGGAACCCATGGGGACTGGGCAAAGGTGGCCAGATGTCCCTACTTCCCAGAACCAGTCAGTTGCTGTGATTTCCAAAAATCCTTTTCTGGGCAGAGCTATCATCTTAGGGTGAGCCTTTGACGACATCGAACTGATGCATGTTGAGTTTCATGGTGGTTTCTACTTGAACATGTGAAAGGACTCTGTGCAAATCCAGCCCCTCCAAGAAAAACCACTGTTGGCCATGTCTTGGCAATAAGTTATTTAGGCCATCACCCTAAAATCAGAAAGAAGCAGTATTTCTTAAAGTATGTATTATGGCCCTCGTTTGAGAAATGAGGAAATTGAGTCTCAGAGAAGTTAAGTCACAGAGTAAATAAGAAGCTAGGCTAAATTCCTAAGCCAAGAATGAAGCTCTTTCTACAAGGATGAAAAACTGAAAATGAATTTCATACCTCACAACTGTAGAAGTGAACCAAATACTTTAGACCATTATCTGATGTACAATGGGGCTGGCAATATCTGCTGTGTGGCTGTCAAGACGCAAGTTTTTATTCCACCTTTCGGATCCATTAATGTTCAGTCCTGTGGGTCCTGATCTCGTTGGGATGGGAAGGGAACAAAGAGGAAAGATAGCCTCCAACTTGATAACACGGAAGATCTGAGGAACAGGTTACCACTTTCTGTGTCACATCTCTCCTCGTCCTCATTTCCTTCTCTTCTTGTCATATAACTTGTCCTTTGCACACAAATCCCATGAGAATAACATGTTAGTGGAAGAAACTGGGAAGGCTCTGGAGAAGGTGTCTTCGTGGCTGCCTGTTTGTGTTTTTGTGCTGGTACAGATGTGAGGCTTTTCTCTGTAATTCCAGGTCCTGCTCCTCACATGCCACAGATAAGAAGCAAACCTTCCAGCTGCCCTGGCCCCTGTAGACACACAGGTGCCCAGCTTTGCAGCAGCCCTCATCCACAACATTGCATTGGAAGCAGTTTGAAAAACTGATCTCTCCATGTGAGAGACTGGATTGGGATTGCTCAAGGTGCTATTATTACTTACCGGAGTGATGTGGCATCTGATTGGGGTTTATTCTCAGTTTGCTCCCTGTTCTGAATCAGTCAGTCTGGTCAGGAGAGGCTTTTCCCCCTTTAACTCCAACACCTGCCTTCACCCAGAGGCCAGCCCTGAGGTGTCTGGACGGTGCAGATGGACAGTGCCAACAGACAGCCTGGCCAGTTCTTCCCAGCTTGTGGGAGGACCCTCTGTGCTATAGCCAGAGAGGCCTGTCACTGGGACGACCCTCAGGAATCTGTCACAGCTTGTCTCCTTCCTCTTCTGCCCGCTTCACTTTTACCCCAAATCCCAAATGGATCACCCAAATCCCCCTTCTCCATGGGCCCCCAACATTGAATGACTTCTCTCTTTCTACCTCAACTTCCCACACCCTCATTTCCTAACTAGCAAAAATTAAATCCATCAGTGTCAGGAAAAATAGCAAAATACATTAAAAAAAAAAAGATTTTGTATTAAGTGCAACAAACTCGTATTAACACGACCCCTAGCATGTACTGAGTGCCTACTAAGCACAACCTAAGACGTAGACAGTGTTCTCAACCCTAATTTTACAATGAGGAATGTGAAACATGGAGAAATGAAGGGACAGGCAGTGAGGGGGCCAAGCCAGAGCCTGGGTCTGCGTGGCCTGACACAGGACCCATGACGCTATGGTCACGGCACAGGTGCTCCTCTGCCCTGTTACCCGCGTGGGTCAGGAGTGCAAGAAGCAGGTGGAGGCCCTTCCCCTCCCTATTCCTTACCCAGTATTTCTAGCCACCCACAGTCCTCTGCTGACCTGACCCTTTCTTTCCATCCTTCCACCCATTCTTTCTAGGCCTTTCCTAGACACTGTAAGACACTGTAAATTGCCCTCCCTACCTCCACTGCACCTGTGCCTTCCTCTCCTGTTTTTGCTCACATGTGTACTCCCCTACCCCCAGCCCCTCTGGCCCACCTCCTTGTCTTACACATTCATCTGATAAATATTTCCTGGAGCCTGTCCTGTGATTATGAATAAGGCAAGGCTTCCACCCTCTCAAGTCTCTGTCTTTTTTCCTGGACTTCGTTGGGTCCTGCCTGCACAGTGGGCAGATGTATCCAACATAGGCAAACCTGCTGGGTTAGCATGGGTGCCCTGGCCAGGGACCATGTTTTTGTGCAGTGCTGGCACTCAGGTATTAATAACCACCACCAAGGACTGATGACAGGCAGGAGGAAAACCAGCCCTGTGGCTTCACAGTATCTCCATTCAGGTTATTTTTAAACAGCTTTTTGCTGTTGCCCCTGGGTTGAAGGACACTGTGCTTGCAGCCAAGTGTCGGTATCACAATAGACCCTGAGGAAAGGACAATACTAACAATACATTAAGTGGAAATGTTTGCAAAACATATACTTAATTTATTCCCTGGGCCCAGATGTTCATACCCGGAACCTGACTCTAAAGAGTTTTAAGACAAAACTGCATTTCTTCTTTGGGTCAAGGCTCATGGGGCCCTGCCCAGGCCTGCTTTTTATTCTTAGACCTGATCAGGCTGAGTATGTATGCCAAGAAGCCAAAACTTGAAAGTGGGAAAAACTAGGAAAGCCTGACAGCCATAGCCCCCACTTGGATGCCTCATACTAGGTGCCTGACCCTATTGCACCATATGAGCTATGGCTCAGACAAATGTCCTACATGCACGTTTGACCAACATCCTGGCATAATTTTCTGGCCACTTGAGCACATTCACACGCTGACAGAGAGTTTCTCCCCTCAGGTCCCTATCGCAAAGAAAGTTCCTCAGAGAGAGCACAATCCATCAACCTGCTTTCTGTGCCCCATGCCAGCCTGGCCCTCATGGCGCTCATTTCCTATGTGAGACAGCCATGACGTACAGCTTCTCCCCTCTTGGCTCGGCAGAACCTCAAGCCTGGTATTTACAAACTGAGAGTAACCAGTACAAACTGATAGTGACCAGTGGTCAGGAGGCCTCTTTGATGGTTCAGGCACCACAGGATTGACCGTGGCTATTCCCCATAGCTGCTTGCTTCATATCTTTTCTTTAGCTAAACTTTGTGAGGGAGCCCAGTGTGTAGGGCCATTGTAATAATAACCGCCATTCATTCTCTCTCTGTCTCTCAACAGCTTTTTTGAGATATAACTCACATATGGTAAAACTCATCCTTTTAAAGTGTGTAATGCAGTAGTTTTGGTTTTAGTAACAGAGTTATGCAATTACCACCACGAACTTTAAAACATTTTCATCTCCCCAAAAAAGAAACCTGTATCTATTAGCTGTCGCTCCCTATGTATCTCCCCTTCCCCACAGCCCTGGCAACCAGTAATCTTTTGTCCCTGTGGATGTACCTATTCTGTACATTTCATACACATGGAATCCTACAACATGTGATCTTTTGTGCCTGGCTTCTTTCACCTAGCCCGATGTTTTCGAGGTTCATCCACATTATAGCAGGTATCAGTACTGCGTCCCTCTTGCTGCTGAGTAATATCCCACTATATGTATACACCACATTTTCACTCATTTATCAGTTGATGGACATTTAGATTGTTTCCACTTTTTGGCTGTTATGAATAATCCTACCATGAGCATTTACATCCAGGTTTCTGTGTGAATGTGTGTCTTCAGTTTTCTTGGGTATCTAGGAGTGGAACTGCTGGGCCGTATAACAACTCTTTTTAACAATTTGAAGAAGTTAACTACTTTCCGAAGTGACTGCACCATTTTACAATGTGTGAGGGCTTGCCATTCTCTTTGGATATTCACAGCAGCCTTCTAAGATTAGTTACAACTTACATTTAAGGGCACTGAGGCTTAGGGAAGGTGAGTAGCGTGCCTGTTATATCCAAGTGCTCCTCCCTCTGTGACCTACTCCCAAACATTACCCCTGTATCACTGACGAACAACTGCGTTTCTCGCCCTTTCACCTACATGCCTATGTCATCCTGATGAGAGGTCTTTCTGTGTTGCAGGATGTGTCAGGAAATGCTGCATTTCTGGCCTTCACTCCTTTTGGGTTTGTCGTTCTGCAAGGAAACAAGAGGGTCCACTTCATTAAATGGTGAGTATCTTCATTTCCAAAATGGGCTTTTTATACGTCACCAACTGGGGAGGGCTATGGTTCCCACGTCCTTTGTCTGTGATTGGGCAGTTATGGTTCTGAGCCCTCTCCAAAGCCTTGCGTCCATAATGATAACTGATCGAGGTAGTGGTCTCTGCCTAGGGATCCTGTTCTTCCAAAGGGGTGTTCCTGAGAGCCAACAGTCTCTCCAGAGAGACAAAGAGTGTGGAGGGTGATTTCTAGGTAAGATGAAAGACCTGGGGCTGCAGCCAATGTTAGGGAAGCAAAGTCCTTGGGACTGTCCCCCACTGAGGGCCATTGCATCCGCATGGGTGCTTACTTCCTTACCCACTGGCCTAAAGAAGGAGGGGCTCACCCCTGGGGCAGATAGAAGTTATCCTGCACCCTCCGTGGGCCAAGCCCCACTTTGGGCACTGCCTGCACAAGCATGGATGCTGCTCTATCTCCCTTCTGTCCCTCTTTAGGCTGTAGGTGTCTTCAGCCTCCAGGAGTCACATCTCCACCCTTGCTCCCCTCTCCCTTCCTCCACTCCCATTTCTAGCAGCTAAGAGCCACTACCTCAGCTGAAGCTACTCTGAACTGCTTCCTCTCCACCCTGTGAGTTCAGGGTCTATTCTAAATGGATCTGGGAGCCGATGCAGCACAGACTGGCTTGTTGATGGATATTTGGCTCTCCTGGAGGCCCCTTTTCTGGACCATGCAAACATCTTTCAGCCTCATCAGAACATGCTGTATGTTGTACTAAGCCCCTGTGATTTCTGTACCTTTTCGGCCTTAGACTGCCGAGTCTAAGCTGGCCAACTCCTCCCATGGGCTTGAACAAATGGCTTACCTTACCCAACAGAGCTCGGCTGGGGAAGCTTGCTCCGGTCTTCAGTCCTTTGCCTTCTCCAGAAGAGCTGATGGGGAATCTGAGGACAAAGCTGCTTCCTGGCGAGCTCTCTACTGGGGTTTGCTGCAAGGTGTCTATCTTCTTGTGTCCTCTTGAGCTCCCCCACCAAGCTTGTGGACAAACACCACCTTTCCAACCCCATTGCTCTTGTGCACAATGGTAATTTGATCATCAACCAGAGTGCTAGTGAAACTGCCCCCCACCCCCCACTGCCAGACATGACCACCCAGGTCCCATTCCCCCAGGAAAACAGCCACTTCACAAGGCAGTTTGCTGCACTGAGTAAAAGGGTACACCCCAACGCATCTGTTTGCTAGGCCTTCTGAAGTTGGCCCACTCACTGTGCTCTCTGGGTGACAATGGTGAGGATTTGGGGTCTGCTGTCCAACAAAATACTTTTCACAAAAAGACAATGAGTAGGGTCAGGGCACCGCTCTCCCAGTGAGGAACCCTTGCTTCCTAGATATAGCTGGGTTGTCTGATGTTCCTTAGATGGCCCAGATCCTGGCCCACACTCTGACCAGGCCGCCTGTCTCATGAGGTCCCTGGTAGGAGGCATGTGTAGCTAGAAACAAGTAGGACACACCTGTTCAGGCACCTGGAGTCCCTAAAGTATCCTTCCCCATCCAGAAGCCCTGATGCTCACCTGATTCTCCCACAAACTTTTCATTCTGTGGCTTCTCTCATATCACACTTCTTCAGGAAGTCTGCTTTTCATTGTGTCTCAATTTTAAAATAATAGATGTAAAACCCAACTTCACTTCCAATAGAAACTCTCCCACTTTCCTATCTTGTTTGTTGAAGCCTAGATGATCGGTGTGTTCCTTTCCATATTAATCAATTGATATTTATTGTATTCTGTATGTGTATGAGGGTGACTGATTGATTGGGAGGGAAATCAAACAAGGAAGGTATACCATGTGCTTGTATTAGCTCAGAACTGGTAGTCAGAGTTGTGAGCTCTCATACTTACTCACCCATGATTTCCAGGAAACAAGTGACCTTCCTCTGTCCCCTCAGTTTTGGCCAGTAGTAAATTGAGTATGTGGTTCTCACTACCTTTCTGCTACTTCCTAAGATATATATTGAGGAAATCTCCCTAGAAATTACAAAGAGGAAGAAATGAAGTGGAGACAGACAGGCCTGATCAGACCTTCTTGGGGGTCCCAGTTGGGTACAAAAATAAGGACTCCACCCCCAGTGAGATGGGAGGGCCTTCAGGCTCCAAAGGGCAGCTATGTCAGGCAAATGGAAGAGAAGTAAGGAGTGATCGATCCTAAGGCCTAGTTCTCTGGCTCTCAGGGACATCCGCCTAAGACCCCTGTCATTTTTCCTTTCTGTAAATGTAACCAAGGCTGAGAGCAGTATGTGAAGGTGAGGTCTAAGCTGTGCCATGTACAGTAACCATGTCACTTCTTCTGATTTGTGTCTGTCCCGCGGGTGACGTACCCCAGTATCCTGTTTGCCTCTTTTACTGCAGCCATTCACTGGGCTGGTGGCTTCAAGGATTTTTCTACAAAAACCCCTAAGCCCCTTTCCTGGTCAGTACGCTGCATGACTGTTCCATGTAATCTGTTCTCTCTCTTTGGTATGTTGCCCTGCCCCCCTCCCTGAGATCGTTTGACATTTGTTTGCATTAAACTGCATTTTCCATCCAGTGGCACAGTCACCTGAAAGACTCAACTCCCTCAGAACCTGGTTGCATTGTTTTTCATTATTTGCTGTATCTTGAACTTTGGCCTCATCAGCTACCTGTGGCATCTTACATTTGACAGTCCCATCCAGATAATGCACCTGCATTATGAACCAAATCCTGAAATGGCCCGGGACCTCTCAACCTAGACTTACTTCCCATACAAACATTTCCCTTTTACAGCCACTGTTGATGAGCCCGAAATCCTCCTATCACCCTATTATTATGGTGTGATTGACCAGAAAACTGTGGATTGAACTGTTTCAGCAACTGTTCTCTAAAGCCACTGCGCTGCTGTCTTGTTTCAGTTCTAATTTTGGCTAAAACTGTGTCTGTGCCTGGAGCCCCTTCCAGTCAGGGTGGGCTGTGCATCTACGAGACTTAGCTGTGAACAAGCAGCCCACAACAAGGTGACAGGTGTTCTCTTTGTGCTTGTAGGAATGAGGTGACCAAGCTGAAATTTGAAGGAAAGACTTTCTATTTATACGTAAGTCAGAAAGAGGTGAGTGCTGGCTTCTTTCTCTTCAGGGAGGGCTGGGGCACTGGGTGGTTTCTGATGGCCAGGGCTCAACCAAAGTGGCATATCCAGGTTAGAACTAAGCCACCTGAATGAGAAGCAGAGACCTGGAGGTGAGGGATGGAGAAATGGCCAGGCCCTGGAGCCCAGGACTTCCTCAGGGATGCTAGTGACACCCGGAAGTTCCATACCTCCAAGAAATGCACACAGTGAAAGATTCTTTTGCTTCTATAGGAGCATTCCAAGATAACAACTTTTTAAAAGGAAGTAGAAAATGCAGATGACAGGAGCACTTTCTCTGTGGAGGGCTCTCTTGGTTTTGAGTCTGTGGCAGCTGAGGCTTATTGTGATTGGACCTGCCCAGTGTGAACTTAGTCATTGAACTGAGCTCTGCCCCGGCGGGTCCTGCAGGCCTTCTCATCCAACTGGCCAGCTGCCAGGAAGTCCCTTCCCCTATCTGAAACCTCTTCCTGAAGTCCTGGGGAGCCCTCAGACAGCCCAGGGGTCAGGGTCCTGGCCTACTTCATCCTTCGCTTCTCCACCTGCGCTCAGCTGTTTCTATGTGGGATTTTTTTGTAGGAAAAGAAAATTATTCTCACATATTTTGCTCCAACTCCAGAAGCATGCAAGCACCTTTGGAAATGTGGAATCGAGAACCAAGCCTTCTACAAGTGAGTGGACACATGTGATGGGGACTATCTTTATCAGAGCCAGAGTCATAAAAGCTACTTTTTAGAGGAATGATGGGCAGGAAAATTTGAGAAACACTGAGAAAGGAGACATAAGATGACAAGGCTGGCACTCCTTAATAAAACAGACCCCTTTCTGGATGTGTGTACTCCCAGGATGGATAGAGCTGAGGTCAAGAAATGTGTTTCAGCAGAGATACCCGAGGGATCTACCTTGTGATGTCCTTGCACAGCTCCCAGTGGCAAAGCAGTGAGGGGTCTTTTCAGGGCAAAGCTTGGGCCAAAAATAGCTCACAGGTACCTGACTTGAATCAGGTTGGCCCTGCAGAGCCATTCAGAGCCATAGAAGGCCCAGAGTACAACGCTTCATGAAGGAGCAGCAGGTGCAGCCCAGGGCAATTCCCTAAGCCTTGGGGAAACTCTGGGGCTTGCTCCCCAGTGGGTGCCCTAGTGCTGAGCTGGGGTTGATGCCAGACCTTCCCAGTGTGCCACTGCCAGAGGTAGTGCCAGTGACAGAACAAGTGCCCAGGAGCCTGAGTGGGGTAGCTGGAAGAAGGGCAAGGACTTGTCTGTTAGTGAAGTCAGCTTTGGGGCAAAAGCAAGAATTTTGATTATCACAGGATTTGTAAAGTATATGAGGTTTCTGTGCTATTTTCTTTGATTAAGAAAGTGGTTATAAAGGCATTAGGGAACAAATAAATAGCCCATTGAGAAACTGGGGTGATGGCAGATAATTGTTTCACTAAAACCCTTGGTCTTGTTTTTAAAATAGAATGCAATGATTTATGATTTAATAAACTACATCTTAATCAGGAAAACATAAGACAAAGTTTGTGGTATATTCTGCCTCTGACAAGCCATAGTTCTCCCTCCAGTAACCTCCAGGACCCTGAAGAACTGCTCTGAGCTAGAGGGGCACCATCCTCCTCCCCAGGGAAAGGCATTGCTGCCTGCTGGCTGCTACGGGGTGTGGGCTGGCAGAACTGGGCCTCCCTCATCTAGGGCCACAGCTCCAGAGGCTGTTTCTTGGTCAGGCTTTCTGAATTGCTTAATAGTTTCTATGCATTTGATACCAGAATCAGGGATGAACTGAATGGGCAGCCTGAATTATAATCTGAGTCAGCTTCTTTCATTTAAAGAAGAGGACACTCAGAAAAGGCTGCCACATGGTCAAATTTCCCTCCTGTTCAGTCCATGGCTGTCTGAGAGAAGCCAAGAAAACATGTCAGCACCATTTTTGGAGACCTTTGTTTTTCTGTTTGTGTCATGGGAACAGAACTGTGCTTCTGAACCTGTGACCAAACTCAGTTTGAGTCGTTCTGTTAACAAATCCCCACACCTAACTAGCCCTACCAAGACCCACACTGGAAACTGAGGCTGTTTTTCACATTTCTGATTACTTGATGTTCTCTAGTAAGTGTTAAAAGCCTCTAGCCTGGGTCAGATCCCCAATTATGCCAAGTCTTAGCAGCAGCCACTTTGGCATCACTCTGAGCACGTTTTACACACAAATCCCTGGCACTGCCTTTGGCCTAGTGCTTTGAAAGAAGCCAGGTCAGACTCAAGGACATGTTCAGGCAGGAGGACAAGTAGGCTTACAGCCTCACAGAGCCCTGAGACAGGTGCACATGGTCTCCCAGGAACTGCTATTCATGGATTTTGGGGACAACTCCCTACATACTGACTGCCTGCTCACGACACAGGCTTCAGACCCAGATCAGTTCCTGGCTAGATCAGCACTACAGGCACCTCAGGGCATGTTGTAAGCTGAGTCAGTTGGGTTGGGAGGCCTCACTCTGGGCAGTTCTGCTCAGCTTCCTTTATCTAAGGGTGAGAGGGCCATCTGGGATCAAAGAAGTCACCTAAGAGGATATTTTACAGTGCCCATGGTCTTCCAGAGTCTCCACACCAGCTGTCCACAGCCTTGAAAGTGATATTAATAGGTATTCTGGGAGAAGAGGGATGATTCCAAGTTCAAATAAAAGATGGAACTTGTATTAAAGTTAAGCTAGTTTGTCCGTTTCAGGACTTCTTAGAGTCTTTACTATGATAACCTACTTTAGGACTCTCCAAGAGGGAAATGGAATAGGGAGGGCAGCCCCTACTCTCTCCTCTGCCCACCATTACCCAGACATGGAATCATCAAATACTAGGACTGGAAGGGACTCCTGAGGTCAAGTAGTCCCAGCTCCGTCATTCTGTAGATAAAACAACTAAAACTAAGGAAGAAAAAGAAATTTGCCCAAGGTCATACTGCTAACAAGTGTCCTGGGATTTGACAGGCAGCATTGTATTATTCCCCCAGGCCATCACCCCTAACATTTATTCTCAGTCCCCCTGGCCAACCCCATGAAGCACTCTTGGGGAGCCCTCGCTCTCCTGACATGAAAATGGGTTTCAACATGACTGTCCCCAGCACTGAGGCTGTGAGCAAACCCTCAGGTCCTAAAGGAGAGTCAGAGACAAGCCAGACTGTGAAGGTCCTTTTCCTGAAGAGTTTCCTCAAGTAGCCTTTGGAAGGAGCTGGGAATGCGCTGCCTTAGCCCATGAAACAGTTGCAGGCCATCTGTCACACTGGACTTTGCCTTGCTGCAGGCTGGAGAAGTCAAGCCAAGTCCGCACAGTGTCCAGCAGCAATTTATTCTTTAAAGGGAGCCGGTTTCGATACAGGTAAATAGTGACAGTAAGTAACTGTTATGGACCTATTTTTAGACCCCTCTCTGGAGAACAGTGCCTCAGTGGTCCTTATCCTTGAGAACAAAGGAACTGGGAACCTCCAAAAAAGCCTGAGGTTTCTATCCAATTCTCCTTGTCTCCTAACCCTTTGACTACTTCTTTCCTTCCCTGCCACAGTTTGTCTGCAGGGCTTAAAATATATATCTTCTTCTGCCCTCACAACAGCAGTGAAATAAGAACTGTACCAGTGATTCTTTTCATGTCTGTCTAAAGATTTTTTTTTTTGCAATATTTCTGGAACATGCTGGACAATGAGCAATCATTTCTAAATGAAAATGGAAGATACCAAAGACTCCAGAGATAGTTCTCTAAGCTAAGCTATCAGGACATGTAAGAACTTAACCTAGCAAGCCAGCTTTTTTCAGTGACCTAAACATTGGGAAGGACTAGGCCAAAATGGCCATTGCCCAGTCATCCAAAGTATCTGAAATCTTAGGAGCCCAGTGCTGGAACACCGTCTAATCCCTTTCTGTTTGTTTTATTATACTATTTATAGTGGCCGAGTTGCAAAGGAAGTAATGGAGTCGAGTGCAAAGATCAAACGGGAGCCACCAGAAATACACAGGTAGGCTGCCAAGGACTTCCCCCCAAAACGAGTTGCAGTTCAGATCTCAGAATCTCCAAAAAGGCAGCAGTTCCAGTACTATGACCACTCTGGGCACAATGGCTCACAAAAGGGAAAGGAGAACACGATAGGAAAGTTCCCCATCTCAGCTAAAAGCATGGGGAACAGTCTAGGCACCTGCGTGGCTCAGTCAGTTAAGTGTCCGACTTCGGCTCAGGTCACGATCTCACAGTTCTTGAGTTTGAGCCTCGCATCGGGCTCTGTGCTGACAGCTCAGAGCATGGAACTTGCTTCAGATTCTGTGTCTCCCTCTCTCTCTGCCCCTGCCCTGCTCTGTCTCTCTCTCTCAAAAATAAATAAACATTAAAAGCATGGGGAACAGTCTAACCCTGGTATCCCTGAGCCTTGATGAAGAACGAGGGAGGGCACAGTACCCAGTACCACCTTCCTGGACACTTCTCTGTGTCCTCCCAAATCCTAAAAGTGGCCATAGACCACGGAGGGCATGTCCAAAATGCAAGATTGCCTTGTTTCTGGAATCAACCAATTACAGAAAGCCAGGGATCACCCCACAGTCCTGTCTCACTAGGTCTAAAATAGTTTTGAGATCCTTGCTTCAGGTATAACTGTACATCATGCATATCTCCTGAACCTAATAAGATCCAGAAAGAATATTAGCCAAGACAGCTAGGGTTCATCAACCAGCCTGACCTCTGGGAATGGGAGCATTATTACTGCCTTCACACGGCACCCCTTGGAGCAGCAGTCTCTGTCAGCAGTCAGAGGAGGCTGCCATATGGGTTTTCAGGCACATTTTCAGGAGTCCTGGGGCTCTACTCCCTGACAATCCTGCCCAGAGACGAGAGGCACCACTGCTGCACTAAAGCAAGGTTCAGGTGGGTCTGGGATATGAGGAGGTGGATGAGTTTGAAGCAGTGTCTCTGATGGGGATCCAGGGACTAAAGACAAAAAAAAAAAAAAAAAAGTTTTAAGATTTTTTTAAATAAACAAACAAACTTAACAGAGCCAGGCAATTCTAGTAGCTACTCCTCAACTCTGAGTCCTGATCCCATCTGTTGTGTGCACTGAATTAACACAGTTCTCTTTTCATTTAACCAGAGCAGGGATGGTTCCCAGCCGCAGCTGTCCCTCCATAACCCATGGCCCAAGGCTGAGCAGTGTCCCTAGGACCCGGAGAAGAGCTGTTCACATCTCCATCATGGAAGGTGAGCAAAAGCTCTGGAGATGACCACAGGGTTCCTCCAAGTTTTGACTTGGACCCGTTCCTCTCAGGGACCTTGAAAAGAAGTGAATGCAGCAGAGACAGCAGCACTTTTCTCCAATGGATGGGAGAAGGTTTTGTGTAGTGGATGGGAACACCAGCTAGGTTTCAGGTGAAGGGTAATCCCACCCAGCCCTGCTGAGCTGTAGTCCAAGAGGGGATTTAGATCTGAGAGTGTTGGGGTAGACCTCTGGGAGGCTATGTATGTTGCATATGCCAGGTTCCTTGCAGTTCTGAAATTGCTTTCCATCAAGAGGCTTTTCACTTGTTTTTCAGATCAGACCAGTCTCCACAGGTTAAACAATCAAGGTGACTGAGGCAGTTAACCAAGAAATGAAAAACTCTTGGTTCTGAAGCACTCCAGTATTTGCTACCACCTTCTATTTCAGTTGTAGAAAGCTCTCCTCTTGCTATCTGAATTCTTTAATGTGATCTCAGGAAATCTAACATGCCTCACCTCTCTCTACCCTTCCCTCCCTTTGGAGGAGGCTGAGGTGGGGTGGAGTGGGGTCGGGGGGAGGCGCAGGGAGACAAAGTCTGTGTATCTTCACTGAACTACATATTGCAGTAGCTAAGGCTGATACCTCTCTAGTCCCTGGGTAGTTAATATTGGTAGGAGACTCTCAGAATATTGGCCTCATTGTCACTGACTGACCTGCCCCCAGGCTGGATATAGGTATAAGTCGAGTGCTTTTACTCCCAAAGATGGATGTTTTTGTAGGACCACAGATCTCAAGCAGCAGCGAACAGCAGCAGGTTTGCTTCAAACCTATCCTGGAAGGTGGGGAAGACTTTTTGCCCTTTCTGTGGGAATGCTGATGAATGAAAATAACCACGTAGGTTAGGAAGGACATCATTCCGCTGCTCCCCTGTGAGGATCATGGGTTTGTGTTTAGGATTTTATGTGTCCCTGACTTTGCATTACCTAAATCTGGTATAGAACTACAGTCTAGGGGTTGAGAACCCTGGCTGAGAAACCACATCAAGTACCTTAATTATTTGAGTATGTTAGTTGTTCTTTTTGATTTTTGTTTTGTTCTGTTTTTAAGTTTATTTATTTACGTAGAATCTCAAACACCCTCAGCACAGAGCCCAACGTGGGACTTGAACTCCTGAACCGTGAGATCATGACCTGAGCCAAAATCAAGAGTCGGACGCTCAACTGACCGAGCCACCCAGGTGCCCCAGTTGTTCTATTTGTAAAGTAGAGATACCTTCCTTGTGTCCCCATTGAGTTGTGAGGAAGCTGATGTACATGGAAGTACTTGAAAGAGATTAAAGCACTGGGGAGCCTGGGTGGCTCAGTCGATTAAGTGTCCAATGTCAGCTCAGGTCATGATCTCGCGATCTGTGAGTTTAAGCCCCATGTCAGGCTCTGTGCTGACAGCTCAGAGCCTGGAACCTGCTTCGGATTCTGTGTCTCCCTCTCTGTCATAAATAAACATTAAAATAAAATTTTTTTAATAGAGATTAAAGCATTTACTGGACAGGCAGCAAGCATAATGCAAAGAGGCCTGGTCAGGAAGTAAAAGGTGAGATTCAAATCAGAGCTCACCATGTATTTTTCTGAGCCTGTTGCCCCCACCCTAGAGTGCAGTGTGGATGTGGGAGGGTGCCTTATGAACTACGAAGCATAATCACTATGCAAGGTGTGAAGTTATTGAGGTCTGTCATCAGACACAGCCTCCTGGCTTTTCCTCTGGTCTTAGGTTGAGCAGGAGAATGGAGCACAGTTCTCTCTGACCCTCTTCTTGTGGGATGTTCATCTAAGGAAAGTAGAATGAATTTCTTCTCTTTTGAGGAAACATAACTTTCTCCTCTCCTTGTGGCCCTTCTTTCCATCCATCCTGAGGTCTAAAGCCACCAGGTTCATCCCAAAGCTCCTGCAAAAAGTCAGGACAGCTGTCCTTCTAGAGAAAAGGTCACCCTCTGAAGGAAGCTGGCACTAATGCAGGTATAGGGAAAAGCCTCGTGCATTTGTTCTCCAGCATATGGAAGAATGTCCAGTAAAACCCAGGTTCCCAGAAAAGGGAAGACTGAGGCTATCCGTGTGGGAATACAATACATTTGTAGTAGCCACAAAGCAGGGTTGGCAGAACAACTCAAAGGCAGGAAGCCTGTCCTCAAGCTCCCCCAAGACAAGCTATGAGGCTGCCTCAGTTCCCAGCCAGCTCTGCCTGTCTTCTCCCACTGCAGCAGCAGTAGGCTCTTCAGCATCTGAAATAGTCCTCTTTGCTTGTAAAATGCCAGGGGAGGATGCAGCAGGAAAAGGCCACCAAAGAAGCTATTAAAGCAGAGACTTCTAGGGCCAAGGCACACCCTCACAATCTCAGCCTCCTAGAACTTCACACCTGGCAAATTATAGCACAGCAGGCTCCCACGTGCTACTCGGAGCCAAACTGCTGCTTACACCCCACGCCTGAGGCTGCCTGTGGACGAGCACAGCCTTCATCCCCAGTCATGGCCTTCAGCCTGGAACCCAGTAGATTCGGGAGGGCACAGGCAGAAGCAGCTAAGAACTGCCCCAGCAGGAATGACACTAACAGGCTCAGAGTGAGGAGAGGCAGATGGACATCTGGTTTGGGTGTGGGGAAAAGAAAATGATTTTAGCTTTTAATTTACTCTATCAGTCAGGGATTATTATCAAGCCTGGGGAAATAAAGAATGGATTATTTCCCAGAGAGTTGAGCTACACCATCTCTCAAGGGGGATTTTGCCTTTAAAGCACCCAGCAAACAAAGCTGACCCTCACTGTCCACCCAACCAGGCAGGGAAGGGCTGAGTGCAGCATGATGGGGGCCTCAGAGGAAGGGTGCTAACCAAAACTCCGAGGAAGTTATGGACATTTGAAATTGGTTCATAGTCCATCAGAGACTGTCTTTCCTATATAGTCCATATGGCACATACTATCACAGAAATGATTTGCCTTTTCCAGAGGGAAATATTTGTTTACTATCTCTAAAACAACGGGAAAATTGCAGGGGCACCTGGGTGGCTCAGTCGGTTAAGCGTCCAACTTGGGCTCAGGTCAGGATTTCACGGTTTGTGAGTTCAAGCCCCACGTCGGGCTCTGTGCTGACAGCTCGTAGCCTGGAGCCTGCTTCCGATTCTGTGTCTCCCCCTCTCTCTCTGCCCCTCCCCTGCTTGTGCTCTAGGTCTCTCAAAAAATAAATGTAAAAAAAATTTTTTTAATAAAAATAAAATGGCAAAATTGCAAAAACATTAATATAACGCTACAATACAAATGAAACTATGTGATTCCAATGAGCTGGGATCCTTAAGAAGATAACTGCACACTGCTTGGCCTTCCCCTCTGCCCTCAGGGATGCTGAGATACCTACCACATGTTATTAGCACAGGATTGACCAGAGAGGATGCTCAGGTATGTTGGTTCCTCTTATCTGCTGCACCCTGAGGGTTGGCTCAGCAACAGAAGGCCCAACAGTGTACAGCCCAGCGGAGGATGGGACACACTCCATTTCCAGCCCCAGAGCTGACACCTCACACTTCAGAGCCACCCAACCCAAAGCCAAATGTCTTTATAACTTCACATCCTGCATTTTCTGGAACTATGTGATTCTCCATACCCTGTGGGATTGTTCTTTGCCCTCTCTACACCTGACTCTGAGAAGTCTGGGGCCCTTACACAGGCCTCCAGGAAACAGCCACATTGCTGGAGAGGCATTACTTTTTATGGCTCTAAGTGCTTCTGACTGAATCCAGTCCACTGATAATGTCAGCCTCTCAGAGTTGTTCGTTCCCTGAAGCTCAGCCTACTTTGTCTCCAGAGCTGACATCCTCTCTCCAGCACGGGAGGCACTGTAAAGGAGCTGCCATGCATGAGGTCAGCAAAAATCCTTTGTCCCTAGTTGTTTTTCCATCCTTTGCCTCTGTATCTCCCCTGCCTGGCTGGTTTCCTTGAAGAGATCAGCTGGTTTCCACTGAAGAAGTATCTGCTTTCCTGGGCGACCATGGGGAAGAGTCTGATTAAGATTCACACCAGAGTCCGAGTTCAGCTCCGGTTGACTAATCATTGCCTTCGGCCACTAAGTGTGCGCATACTGAGGATGGGGCCCCGGCTCCAGGGGAGGCTCCTGACCACTGTGTCCCCTGGCCCACAGGGAGCCACCTCTGGGCAAGGCAAGCAGCTGGAACATATCCAAGGTAAAAAAGAATCCTCTGTTTTGCTGCGCCATTTGCCAGATCCCACCCACCCACGGTACCCACCCCCTCCATCCCACAGTAACAGGTTTGATGAAGGGGTTGGGGTGGGTGGTGACTTCTAGTGAACCTGAAGTTTTGTACAAGACTAGTCTGACATACATACAGGTGAGGTCTGTTGAGGGAACAGAAGACTAACATTTACTGAGTAATTTTGTTTGTCTAGCAGTCTACTAGAAATGCATACATTTCCATTATCTTATTTACTGAGAGCACCAACAACTTATTATAATGTGGTTTCTGGTGTCCCTCTGATCTGTTCTCTCTAACAGCCTTTGCCTCTCTCCTTCCCCTCCAAGCTTAGGGCTGAATAGTAGGCTAAGCTGAAATGCACTGAAGTGGCTTCAGCAGCTAAGCTGGTCATACTGTGGAAGATCTGACAGTCATAGCTGTCTTTGTGAGGGGACAGCCTCTAGAAAGGGTATGAGGATTATGTGGAATTTAAGAAACAAAACAGATGAACATATGGGAGGGGGGAAAAAAGAGAAAGAGAGGGGAAACAAACCATGAGAGACTCTTAGAGAACAAACTGAGGGTTGATGGGGGGATGGGCTAGATGTGTGATGGGCATTAAGGAGGGTACTTGTGATGAGCACTGGTTGTTGTATGTTAGTAATAAATCACTGAATTCTATTCCTGAAACCAATATTGCACTGTATGTTAACTAACTAGAATTTAAATAAAAATGGAAGGAAGAGAGGGAGGAGCAGAGGAGCCAACACATGTGTGATCAGGGCCTCAAGATTTGTTTTATCAGGAACTTATTAAACATTCCCAGGTTCATATTCCTCATGCTGCTTGTGCAAATGCAGGAATAAGGGGAAAAAACTGGGGGGAAAGGATCAAAGGAGCATCAAGAGCACTGGAACAAGGGGCTGGCTCTTAATTTCACATTATTTCACAACAGTTTCTTGGGCAATTGGGACCTAAATCTAAAGTAGGTGTAAGATGTTGACTTAATTCATCCAGGCCCAGAATCCAACTACATGATCATTAGCACCAGGAAATAGAAAGAGGCTTGGAGTCCATCCTTACCTTTGCCATCACCAACCAACCACATGACTTCAGGCAAGCTCTGTAACCTCTTGCTTTCATTACTTCGTGGAAAGATAAAATGAAAGCACTTAAAAAAGTTTAAAATAGTATACAAATGTAAGATTTTAGCACAAGGGGGGAAAAAATAAAACCAGGACCATGAGGAGCTTCTGAAAGCAGAAGCTGAAAGCTGTGGCAAATATACTTACTGATGGTGAGGTGATGGGGAGACTAGGTGGCTAGCAGGGGGCTGCTGTTCCTGCCCCAACCCACCCCACATTTGTAACCAATCCCAGAATTTGTTCCTCTGGAGAATCCTTAACTGTGTCGATGGGCTCCAGCAGGCTGAGCAGGCAGACTGCCTGGGAGCAAATGGCTACTCAAGAGACCCAAACACAACTCACTACTTCTGAAAGGTTACTGCCACCTTTTAAGAGAGACCTTTGGGCGGGGAGGGGGGGAGGGCAGCGGCGCCTGGGTGGCTCAGTTGGTTAAGCATTTGACTCTTGATTTTGGCTCAGTTCATGATCTCACGGTTTGTGAGACCAAGCCCCGCATAGGTCTCTGGGCTGACAGTGCAGAGATTCTCTCTCTACCTCTCTCTCTGCCCCTCCTCTGCTTGTGCTCTCTCTCAAAATAAATCAACATTCAAAACATGAGAGAGAGACCCTTGGGCTTATGAAGCTAGCCCTAATCAACCCTTATTTGGTCAAACCTTTACATAGCTGGGAATCTGATCTAGTCTACAGCAATTCAGGGTCAATTTCAGAGCAACAGAAGGGAACTGGCTTCTCTTACCATAGGCCGCAAAGGCAGGGAGAGTCAGAGCCACTCTGGCACCCCAAAGATAGCCAGGAATGAAAATGCAGACACTGAACCTGAAACAAGAAGCCATTTCCTCGAGAGCATTGTGATGTGGGCCATACTCGGTGACTCCAGGCCCACATCTTCTAGCCTCCATGGCTACTATTTAGTTGAGGGAGTAACCACCTCCTGTTTTTTGCTACCAGAGACTGAGCACTGTAAAGAGAGAAATGTTCCATCTGAAAAAGTAGAGAGATAATGGGTAGTTTTAGGGGGTCGGAGAACACTTTCTCCTGACCATTGTAAGAGAATTTCCACCCTGACCCAACAAGATGTTCTCAGAGACCACTCTGCAGTTTGGAGTGTGTAAAGATAGGGGATGTGTCAGCCTACAGTAGACCCAGCTCATTCTAAAGTAAAAAAAAGGAGCCACTAGCCAAGGGCTATTCCCCTTCTCCATCAGAAAACACTTAGGAAGAGGGGTGCCTGGGTGGCCCAGTTGGCTAAGTATCTGACTATTGACTTCGGCTCAGGTCACATCTCCAGGTCATGAGATCAAGCCCAGAATTGGGCTCTATGCTGAGTGTGGAGCCTGCTTGGGATTCTCTCTGTCCCTCTCTCTCTGCCCTCCCCTGCTCATGCATGCACATATGTATGTGCACATGCACACTCTCTCTCAAAAATAAACATTAAAAAAAAAAAAAAAAAAAAGAAACCACTTAGGAAGAGCAGATAGGGTTTTAACGTCCCCTAAGATTAGGACAGCCAGAAGTGGGAGGCTGAAGAGACAGAGCACAACTGCAGAAATCCAAAAGATGACCTCATGAACTCAAGGAGCTGCATGCTGGGTTGTTAGAAGGGCACTCAACTCCAGAATCAGTATTTCATGAGCCCTAGTGAAGGAAAACAGTCTTTTCCTCCCCATTCCTGCCTCTTAAGACCCTCAGCCCAAGAGGGAG
This sequence comes from Lynx canadensis, assembly GCF_007474595.2. Taxonomy (NCBI): domain Eukaryota; kingdom Metazoa; phylum Chordata; class Mammalia; order Carnivora; family Felidae; genus Lynx; species Lynx canadensis. The sequence continues at coordinate 59,397,358 of NC_044308.2, forward strand.
ACTTGAGCTCCCTGAAATGTGGCCCCAGCTCTGAATCAGGGATGGTATGCAATTCAGAATGTCTTTCAATTGACGTCAAAAGCAGGAAAGGCAGAATCTTTGACAAATCTTGCCAAAACCCTATGTAAAAAGAAAAAAACCTCCAACCATGGCCCCTCTGATGTCTGCTGCTTCTCTTATCCTCTTCCTGATACATCAGAACAGCATGCAGCAGCCACTGTCACGTGAAGTGTACAGGGGGGCTTCCTTCCAAGATTTTAGTTACCATATAAAACAGAACGGGTGCTGCCTCCACCAGACAGCAAAGTGTACACAGGGACCCAGAAAGCCTTCTCACGTTCCTTTTGCATTTCCAGGCCTCGAGTCCCTCCGGGACAGTGCCCATTCCACGCCAGTGCGTTCCTCCTCCCACGGGGACACCTTCCTGCCTCATGTGAGAAGCAGCCGGGCAGATAGCAATGAGCGAGTCGCCGTGATTGCAGACGAAGCCTACAGTCCTGCAGACAGTGTGCTGCCCACCCCTGTGGCTGAGCACAGCCTGGAGCTGATGTTGCTTTCCCGGCAGATCAATGGGGCCACCTGCAGCATCGAAGAAGAGAAGGAGTCTGAAGCCAGCACTCCAACAGCTACAGAGGTGGAGGCCCTTGGGGGAGAGCTGAGGGCCCTGTGTCAGGGGCACGGCAGGCCAGAGGAGGAACAGGTGAATAAGTTTGTTTTAAGTGTCCTCCGTTTGCTCCTTGTGACCATGGGACTCCTCTTTGTTTTGCTCCTCCTCCTGATCATCCTTACCGAGTCTGACCTTGACATTGCCTTTTTCCGCGATATCCGCCAGACCCCCGAGTTTGAACAATTCCACTATCAATACTTTTGTCCCCTCAGGCGATGGTTTGCCTGCAAAATCCGCTCAGTGGTGAGCCTGCTCATTGACACCTGAGAAGGCATGACTCCTCCCAATAACTAGCCAGGTGGACCAAGGAGCCCGGCTACCCATTCCCAGCAATGGGACCCATCGCGGAACCATCGGCACATGTACCAAGTCCTCCTCTCATGACTCAAAGTCCACAGCCTAGGAGGGTCATTTCCCAGAAGAAAAAGAGGATAGGCTCATGCCCTATCTAAACAAACTGGGAAAACTCATTTCCTTCAGAGGTTCTTTCAAGAAAGGCTCAGCGACTCTGTTTCTCATCCTCCCGATTTGCAGGATAATTTTTGGTTTTGAATTTTGATTTTTCATAGATGTGTATTATTTTGAAAGTATCAAATAAAAATAATTTATTTTACTATTACGGATTATCGCAGTAGTGTCACCTAGCAGATGGGACACTAGTTGAAGACTAGAGAGCTGTCGTCTTCTGTATTGTGCGGGAGCTTTCCTACTGGGCTCCAGTAGGCTCATCAGTGCAGCCTCAGCAGCACAGGCCAGGGGTCTGGACAATGGGAACTATCTGTAGGTTTTCCTGCCAGACGAGATTTGAAAAAAGTAAACATCCATGTAGAATGATTAAATGGAAAGTTGCTTCTTATGATGGTCTGAGTTGGATTTTCTTTTCCTTTTGTTTTTTTCAAATCTGAGCAGAGTGGGCATCTGAAGGGACCACCGCTACCGCAGCAGCAGCAGCAGGGGTGGGGTAAGTCTGTCCCCTTAGACTAGAGATCCTAGTGGGCATCGCCATGAGTTTTATATAATGAACTTAGACTTCTGTGATTTTTTTTTTTTCCTGAAGAACCTCAAGATTTTTATAGTGCTTCAGAGACATTAGTTGAATTCAGTGGTGCCTGAGATAAGACTGTCAGAAATGTCGGACAAAGTGTAGTTAACAGAAACGAGAACTTAGGTACCTAAGAAACTGTTGAGATTCAGAGAGCAGTACCTATTTTGTACCCCCCCCAAAAAAAAACTATTTCAATTTATATTTTAACAAGATGTTATTTTCTTATCAATTCATATTTTGTTTTTACTTTATGGATTAAGAAAATAGAGCCTGATGAACTAAATGATGCAAGAAAGAAACTAATCTTGAGAATGAAAAGCTTCAGAAAAGAGAATTCCAAGATCAACAAAGAGCCTTGGAAGGGACCAAGAAAAGGATTTCTTTAAATAGGCATACTAAAAGATGCCTACAAAAGAAAGAAAGCGAACGTGGCAGAAACCAACAATTAGATGTAGAAATACTGCCCCCTAGGGTCATCCTCTGCATCAGGAAAATAAGAGTTGTAGGAAAGTATTTGCCATTCTTGCTGAGGGAAGCTGTGGAAGCATGCAAAGCATAGCATGTGAAGGGTGAGTGTGGGGTCCAAAGCCCAAGCTCTGCAACTCTTAACAACCACTCACATACAAGATCTCGTTTTCATCTCAGGGAGAGATTTCTAAGTCATCTGGGGCCTGAGGACTTATTTAAGGATAGTCCGTAGACATATTCCTGGGACCCACACAATAGTGGAGTGGCTGCTAACATCACGTGATGTTGGGCAGCCCCAAATGCAGAACAGGATGAGTCACTTGAAGATTTGCTCTCCCCTAATTTGTCCCCTGAAATAGCAGAATCATGTCCATGTACAGAGTATAACAGACATGGAATTGACAGGGGGTGCAGGGTGGGGGGAGTGGATTGTACAATTCTAAATGCCCTTTCATCTAGACCAGGGGTTGGCAAACTTCTTCTGTAAAGTGTCAGATAGTACATATTTTTTTTATTTTGGTTTTGTGGGCCATACTCTGTGGCAACTACTCAACTCTGCCATCATAGCACAAAAACAGCCATAGGTAATACATAAACAAGGGAACATGGCTGTGTTCTATAACAGTTTATTTTTAAAAAGACAGCTGAATTTGGACCACAGGCCATAATTTGCCAACCCCAATCTAGATAATAAAACTGCTCCTTACCAGTATGTTAGCAGAAAGGGGGTTGGCTCTGCTCCCATTCCTGACTTGCTAAAGGCCCAGGACCATTTCCCAGTGGAGGCACTGGGGTTGCTTGTTTAAAGGGTGCTTGAACAACCAACCAGCAAAGAGGTAACTGATGCCAAGATGAGCAAGATCAAGTGTTTAAATGCTAAAACTCCACCAGAAGCTAAGAATGGAAGAGGAATGTCTGATCATTTCCATACCAGCGACAATTAGAGCAGAATTACAAACATCTATTTACCAAGTGACAAGACAAACTGAAGGAGATCCTAGTAAAACTTAGGGATCACTTAGAACCAACTATCCACTGCCACTTGTCATCTACACAGGAAGGCTTTATTTAGCACAGGACTGAAGTGAAAAGTAGACTCAGAGATGAAAAGGCTGTCAGGAGATAGGGGGCTGGTTTTAACCTGGATATCTACTGTCTTATGCAACATAGCAGATTACCTTTTAGTGTAGTGTTCCTACCTCAGTCTGTAGAATATGGTGTTTCTATGCAGTGAGTGATAACCTTGACAGTGACCTTTCATATTCACATTAAAGAGAGATACAATATTCCATTTCCTGGTATGTTACTTGTGTCTAGAGTTCTAACAGTACAATAGTCCATACCACTTCCAACAGCTGGATTTTGCTCTCTGAACAGAAACTTTTGGGTTATTTTTTTCCAGGGCTTACCCCACAAAATACAGATAGTAAAATCTCCTTCAATTTGCTTTTCAAGTAGTGCTTGAATAACAAACCTCCTTTGTTGGTGACTAGTCTTTTTGGTATCGCCCCATCGTTAAACATTGTTCAGATTTTTAACCTGGTTTTACTGTGTTCCACTATGTCTCCCATTTTCTCTCAAAATTAGTTTGATCTCATTGTAGAAAAAAACAATGGATTCCATAGCTTCATCCATCAGAGGAAATAAAACTCTTACTAAAGAATAGTGTACTGCATCTTTAAGCAGTAGAAGGTAAACTACCTGCAAATGTGAATTTCTTAGTTTCATTAAAAAGTATAGTTGTAAACCTTTCGTGTGCCAAAAATTCTAAGTTATACTTTCCTTCAAAGCAATGTACTTTTTTCTACATATGCAGTATGTAGTTAGCATAAAATCATTGGTGCCATGAAAATTATTTTTAAACTTAAATAAATATTTAAATATCATTGAAGAGTGGACTCTTTTTTAACCTACAACTGGTCTCCCTTTTTCCTCCTTAAAGTTACCAACACAGAGATAAAAGGATACCAGGGGGATTTATACAGCTGACTGCTGTTCATGACTAGAATCATTTAAAATAGTCATTTTATTGGGGCACCTGGTTGCCTCAGTCAAGCATCCAACTCTTAATTTTGGCTCAGGCCATGATCTCATAGTTATGAGGTTGGGCTCCACACTGGGCATGGAGCCTACTTAATATTCTCTCTCTCAAAAAAAAATAGTAATAATAGTCATTTTGCTTATATCCATCTATCATCCTTGACCTTTCCCCCAAAATAAATACTACTAAAAACGTGGAAACTGTAATAATAGAATAATTTTAGAGGTGAATTGGACCTCATTTTTCTGTTGAGGAAAACCAAGGAGTGATTTTCCTAAGGCTACATAGAGCCAAAAGTAGAACCAAGATGGTCCAGGGTGCCTGGCTGGCTCGATAAGTAGAGCATGAGATCCTGAGGTTGTGAGTTTGAGCCCTACATTGAGCGTAGAAATTACTCAAGAAAATAAAATCTTAGGGGCAGCTGGGTGGCTCAATCAGTTAAGCATCAACTCTTGATTTCAACTCAGGTAATGGTCTCACAGTCTGTGGGATGGAGCCCTGCATCTGGCTCCACACTGACGGTGCTGAGCCTGCTTAAGATTCTCTCTCTCCCTGCCCTTCCCCTCCTCTCTCAAAATAAAAGTTTTTTTATAAACAAGAACCTAGATGGTCCAGCTTCTAGACCAGTGTTCTCAAGCCTGGAACAAGAACAGAAAACATTTCCTATGAAGGGAATAGAATGGTGTCACTGCTACAGTAACCTGATAATTACAACTTACAAAATATATTCCTATAACATTATCTCACCTGATTATATAGCCATCACTCTGGCTACAAAACTGGTAATGGTCTTTTAAATTCCATGAGGATGAAAAGTGAAACTTGGGTCCACTGTGCTAGTTTCTTACCTAATCTTCCTGTTTTCAATTCTATCTGCCCTTTAATGCTCCATTCTGCTACCAGATCATCTTCCTAAAGCACCAATCATGTAACCCACCTCGAAATTTTCAGAGGTTCCTATCACCTATAAAATGATTATCTAATATCCTGTCCCTAGTGGAGTTTTGTTTTTGTTTCTAATGACAAAGTCTTTGCTTAAAGTGATCTGCAAAGTAAAAAGCCTAAGAAACAGGGGTGCCTGGGTGGCTCAGTAAGTTGAGTGTCCAGCTCTTGATTTCAGTTCAGGTCATGATGCCAGGGTCGTAGGATTCAGCACAGAGTGTGGAGCCTACTTAAGATTCTCTCTCCCTCTGCCATTCTCCCCCACCATTTTCTAAAAAAGAAAAAAAGAAAGCTCTCTAAAAACAAAAAAGAAAAGCCTAAGAACCACTGGATGTGAGTGGTGATTTCCCATGATCCTACAGTTTTTTTAACATTTATTTAACATTTGTTTATTATTTTCCCCCAGTGCAAGATGGGGAGAGGCAGAGAAAGTGGACACAGAATCCAAAGCAGACTCCAGGCTCTGTGCTGTCAGCACAGGGCCCAACATGGGGTTCAAACTCATGGACTGTGAGATCATGACCTGAGCTGAAGTTGGACGCTTAACTAAGCCACCCAGGTGCCCCCATGATCCTACAGCTTTAAGGCAACCACTCTTCTATGGATACTTAATGAGGACCCCCTATGTACAGACCCTTTCAGGGCTCTAGCACCCACTCCCTCTGCTTAGGGTTCCTCAACCATCAGCAGGCCCCTCTACAAGAGAATACACTCCTGGTTTTAGCACATGAACAGGCTTCCTCTACACACCCCTACAACTTGCTGATGGAGTAGAATCAAACAGGCAAAAGATACTTTTAAAACACTTCCTCTTGCACTGCTTTCATTTTAGGAAGAGGTACCTTAAAACCTTTTACTCCTGCCTCTGTGCTAAATGTTATCTTCCTCACAAAATTTCACCTTTTCATTTGAAAATCCAAAAACACTTATAACCAAATGAACCAAAATATGGGTTTATGCTGTCCTGGAACTAAAACTCCTTACTGGCCATCAATACCATACTAAAAAGGAAAAACCAAAAAAAGTACTAAATCAGAAGGGACAGCCTAGCAAAAGGACACCTAAGTTTTTGGAACCTGAAGTTAAAGGGCATATATTGCTTCCTCTTGGGTTGATACAGAAGATACCTGTGTCTGCCCTCCTCCCTCCCCATGTACTATAACTGACTGAAAGGATTTAAATCTTTGTGTACACAGCCCCAAGCTCCCTGCTTTCCTGGAGAACTGCCTTTGCAAAGTCATCTCTGTGGAAAGAAAACTCAAAGGCATGAAGTCCAAAACAGGACTTAAGGAACTAAGATTTATTAATTCCTAATCATTTTTAAGTCTCTCCGAGTTTGACCAAGTCCCTGTCCGCCTGAGAATCGTCTCCTTCCTCCTTAAGGGCATAAAAGGATGGGCATCTCAAAGAAAATGACTCAAGAGGAATACAGAGCTTACGTGCTTAAGAGATATCATAAAGCCCAACTTAAAAAAAGAGAGAAAGCAATCATAACATATGAATAATTACAGAAGCCATAAAGCTTTAAGCAAGTCTCTGGGAGAAGTACCTTTCACAACAGATTACAGTTTAAGGATGTCCTAAGGGAGACAATTTTCCTTTATGTGCTTTGTAGATTTAAACAATTACTCCATTATAGAGCTTATCACTGAGAAACAAGTCCCCACTCACTCTCCTTCCTTCCTGCATTGCATCAAGAAGACAGAACTCTATTAACTGGAATTAGATATAAATACTACAGTTTATGAAGCTAAAATGGCAAAAGAAACCACAAAAGTGACAAACATCAAGAATTTGCTAACATTTATTGCAGAAACCGGGCAATTACCATCAAGGATTCAAAGCTTAAATGATGGTACTAATTTCAATGAGAGTATTTTTCAATATCTTTAAAAAAGAGCACTTTTCACAAAAGTAGCCACACTCTGGGACCTGTGAAATGAAGTGGTGTAGAAAAGGGAAAGGGAAAAAAAGAAAAGAAAAGGGAAAGGAGCCTACAGGCTTCATTTATTATCTCCAGGGCAGTTTAATAGAAGTCAACCTCACTTAGCTTTCCCTTCCATTTCATAAATGAATATTTCCATTTCACTTACCAATTTCTATAATCCTCTCATCAAGAAAACAATTTTTATTACTTATAACCTATTTAATAAACTAGGCCTCAATGATTACAGAGAAGGAAATTATACATGTGACTTTATTTCTGTGATACACAATTTGAGAAGACATTTCCTCTTAGAATTCAAACATATTGCCAAAAACTATAATAGTCCTTCAGTAGTAGTTTGTCACTGAAGAGCAACAAGGTAAATATCTAGCAAAAAGGTAATATCTTACAGTAATGTCAGTCACTGATTTTGTAGCTACCCTTCCAACAACAAACACTTTCAAATTGCCCTAACTTCTGGGAAAAAAAATTTATGACAAAAAATGCCAAAAGTCGTTTTTCATAACATTTCCTCCAAATATGAATTAGGAATGAAGGTATTCACTTAAGAAGATAATGAATCTCCTCTGGAGAGTTTAAAGACAGGGATAGGTAAGTGTATCTGAGACGTTCTAAGGCAGGAGCTTTCACTTCTTAAACCATGACCTACAGCAGTACCACAATAATAAAGACATATATTTTACATCAGAATATACATGTGCATATATACGTACAAATATGCACGCATATATAACTAAGTTTCACAAAATAACCTTTACTCTATGTTTCCTATTCTTTACTATTTCTTTCCTTTTCCTTTTTTTAAACTCTGGTCATGGCTAAACTGATTTCATGTGAATAGCTATAAACCACAGTGTGGAAAACACTGGTCTGAAGGCAATCTCACCCTGGCTTACAAGGGTCAGGCAGATCCAAACCTTGTTCCTAGAAGACCTAGAATTCCTCAGCCATGTCTCAAGAGCCATCTAGAGGAGATCAAAGGGTCAGCACACACAGACCCAGGCCCTGCCCAAGTCAACTAAGGCTTCTCAACAATTATCTTGGGATTTCACATAACATTGAATTTAAAGGCGGGGGAAAAAAGAGCTCTCTATTTAAAAAAATTAAAAGTTTGAAAATCACTAAGTTAGGATCTCTTCCAGTATATGAGTCTAGAAATAAATATTCACTCCAAACTATAAAATAAACCACAAATCCAAATGTCACTATCAAAACCCGTATCATTAAACCACAAAAACTTTTAATAATAACCAAAGCTTTGTAATTTATAATGCTAGAATTTCTCAATATACTGCCTGATTAAAGTGCTGAAGCAATCATAGCCTCCCCTCAAATTCCCTCCCCAACCTACAGAAACAACTTAAAAGCCTTCTCCCTTACTAAAAGTACATTCTGCTCACAGTTCTTACTAATAAAGCAATTTTATATTTGCTAAGAAGAACATATGAACAAGTAAACAGACCAAGGCACATGAATTACTAGGCTACTTAGACACTGATTTGAACAAATTGGTGTTGCTAAACCAAACACTCAGCAACTTTCTTAATTCATAAAAACATGTATCTTCCCACTGGAATTGCCTCCAGCCAAAATATACCGAGTTGGGTGCATAGCATTGATGGAACACACAGAGACAAGGCATTCTCCACCAAAAAAAGAATGCACCTGCTTTCCTGTCTCATGGAAGATTTCCACCCGTCGTGGATGAGCCATGCTGCCAACTATGACACAGTCTTCTTGTTTAGGGTCCCACACAGCCTGGAACCTGGTCAGCCACCGCCCAGTGATGGTGTTGTGCCTAGTGAAAAAAGCAAGTTTTTTAAAGGTAGTAAGTGTTAAATAACTGAAGGCAGCAATCGGCAGACAGTAAACATGGCAATGCTCCTAAATGCTGGTTTTCTCTGCCAAGCTTCTCATTAAGTTACTGAGTTACCATCAGCCTAATCTCATCCTTCATATAAAACTGAACACTAGGGGTGCCTGGGTGGCTCAGTCAGTTAAGTGTCTGACTCTTGATTTCGGCTCAGGTCATGATCTCACAGTGCAGAGCCCGTTTGGGATTCATGCACACTCTCTCTCTCTCTCTCTCTCTCTCTCTCTCTCTTTCTGCCCCTCCCCTGCTCTCTCTCTCTCAAAATAAACAAACTTAAAAAAAAAAAAACCCTGAAAATTAGTCCCTTCATGGTTGTTCCTTTCTTGGGATGCCTGGGTGGCTCAGTAAGTTAAGCATCCAACTCTTGATATCGGCTCAGGTCATGATCTCGCAGTCTTGAGATGGAGCCCGGCTGCACTAGGCATAGAGCCTGCTTTAGATTCCCCCTCCCCCTCTCCCTCTGCCCCTCCCCTGCTCACACATGCATGTACTCTCTCACTCTTTCAAAAAAAAAAAAAAAATGAAAATCAGGACAGAGATGATGTCTTCTGTACTTCTCAATCTCCAGTGCCAAGTACAGTGGTTTATACTCAGTGGATGGTTACTGTCTGTTAAAACAGCACCTTTTGGGGGCACCTGGGTGGCTCATTTGGTTGAGCAACCAACTCTTGATTTCAGCTCAAGTCATGATCCCAGGGTTGTAGGATCAAGCCCTGCTCAGCATGGAGCCTGCTTAAGAGTCTCTCTCTCTCTCTCTCTCTCTCTCTCTCTCTCTCTCTCTCTCTCTCTCTCCCCCCCTCCCTCCCTCCCTCCCTCTCTCTCTCCCTCTGCCCCTCTCCCCAACTCGTGCAATCTCCCTCTAAAGTTAAAAAAAAAAAAAAATTGCACCTTTTTTGTTCACTATTTCCTAGCTCAATAGAATCCTCACCCTTCCTTTTTTTAAACATACAAATAGAAGAAGCCCTAGAAATAAGAAATATACAATCCAGGTTATTGCCATTTTAATAGAATCTATAATCCCGTATTTGTATTCCCCTGATAACCAAACCCTGAGATCATTTTATATTCCATAAACTTTTAAGTAAAAATACATTTGGGGCTCAAAGAAGAAGTCACAAGAGAAATTAGAAAATATCTGGCAATGGAGCACCTGGGTGGCTCAGTCAGTTAAGTGTCAGACTTGGGCTCAGATCATGATCTCATAGTTAATGGGTTCAAGCCCCGTGTCAGACTGTGTGCTAACAGCTCAGAGCTTGGAGCCTGCTTCAGATTCTGTGTCTCCCTCTCTGCCCCTCCTGAACTCATGCTTGCTCTCTCTCAAAAATAAATAAATATTGAAAAAATTTTAAAAAGAAAGAAAATATCTGACAAATTAAAAATGAAACACAACATACCAAAATTTATGGGATGCTACAAAAGCAATACTAAGAGGGAAATTTATAGCAGTAAACACTCAAGTCTCAAAATCAACACACTGTAGTTCCTCAAGGAACTAGAAAAAGAAGAACAAACTCAACCAAAAGTTAGAAGAAGGAAGGAAACAATAAAGATTAAAGCAGAGCTAAAAGTCAGGTCATGATCTCACAGTTCATGATTTCAGGCCCCACCTCAGGCTCTGTGCTGACATCTCAGAGCCTGGAGCCTGCTTTGGATTCTATGTCTCTCTCTCTCTCTCTCTGCCCTTTCTCTGCTCGTGCTCTGTCCCTCTGTGTCTCTCAAAAATAAACATTAAAAAAGAAAAATTTAAAACAGAGCTAAATGAAATGGAGAATAGAAAAACAATAGAAAAAAAACAAACAATAGAAAAAAAAAAAAAACAACTAAGTTGGTGTTTTGAGCAGATCAACAAAATTGACAAGCCCTCACCTAGATTAGGAAAAAAAAGTGAAAAATAAGAATAAAAGATAAAATGCAAGTAACTGAAATCAGATATGAAAGTGAGGACATTAAAACTTATGTCACAGGGGCGCCTGGGTGGCGCAGTCGGTTAAGCGTCCGACTTCAGCCAGGTCACGATCTCGCGGTCCGGGAGTTCGAGCCCCGCGTCGGGCTCTGGGCTGATGGCTCAGAGCCTGGAGCCTGTTTCCGATTCTGTGTCTCCCTCTCTCTCTGCCCCTCCCCCGTTCATGCTCTGTCTGTCTCTGTCCGAAAAATAAATAAACGTTGAAAAAAAAAAAATTTTTTAAAACTTATGTCACAAAAATAAAAAGGATTACAAGAGAACAGTATGAACAATTATATGCCAACATATTGGTTAACCCAGAAGAAATGGCATTTCCTCATGGATCGAACCATGAGGAAACAGAAAATCTAAGCCTATAACTAACTACTAAGGGGATTAAAACAGCAATAGAAAACCTTCCAATAAAGAAAAGCCCAGGACCAGATGGCTTTGCTGGAGAATTCTACCCAACATTTAAAGAATAAACACCAATGCTCATCAAATTCTTCCCAACAATTAAGGGCAAACTTCCAAATTTCTTTGAAACCAGCACTATTCTGATACCAAAACCAGAAAAGGAGTCTGCAAAAAAATAAAATGACAGACTAACATCCCTGATGAATACTGATGCAAAAATCCTCAACAAAATACTAACAAATTGAATTCAGTAGTGCATTAAAAGGATTATACACTATGATCAAGCTGGATGTGTATCTGGAATGCAAAGATGTTTCAACATACAAAACTCAAATGATTTAATATACCACATTAACAGAATGAAGGACAAAAACCATGAGATCATCTCGATGCAGAAAGATCGTTCGACAAAATCAATACCCTTTCATGATAAAAACATTCAATGAACTAGGAACACAAGGAACTATCTAAACATATTAAAGGCCATATACAAAAAGCCCACAGCTAACATCATACTCAATGGTGAAAGATTGAAAGCTTTTCCTCAAAGATCAGGGAAAAGGCAAGGATGCCCACTCTTGGCATTTCTATCCAACACAGTCCCGAAGTATGTTTCTTACCAACATAAATCTGGTAGGACTAGAAACACTAATCTAAATGCCAGGTGTTCACAACTGTACAGGTAGCTAGATCCTACCTGTGAGACATCACCATTACACCAACAAGCATTTGATAAGGGGGACATTCTGAACACTCACATGATGATCAATTAGACAAGAAAAAGAAATAAAAGGCACCAAAACTGGAAATGAAGAAGTATAATTATGTTTGCATGACACAACTCCACACTCACATAAAATTCAATTCTAAGACTCCACACTCACATAAAAAACTGTTAAACTAAAACAATTTCAGCACCGTTGCAGGATACAAAAATAAATGTACAAAAATCAGTTGCATTTCTACACATTAACAATGAACAATCTGGACAGGAAATTAAGAAAACAATCCCATTTACAAAAAAGAATAAAATACATAGGAATAAATTTAACCAAAGAAGTGAAAGATTTGTACACTGAAAACTAAAAAACATTACAAAAAAAAAAATCAAAGAAGATACAAATAAATAGACATCATGTCCATGAATTGGAAGATTTAATATTGTTGAAATGTTCATAACTATTCAAACTGATCTATAAATTTAATGTAATACCTATCAAAATCCCAATAGCATTTTGTACAGAAATAGAAAAACAATCTTAAAATTGATATGTAAGCTCAAAGGACCACAAATGGCCAAAATAATCTTTAAAAAAAAGATTTTTTTTTTTAAGTTGGGGGCCTCACACTTCCTGATTTCAAAATATACCACAAAGTAACAGTAATTAAGACAGAGTGGTACTGGCATAAAGACATACAGTCCAATGTAACAGAGAGCCCAGAAATAAACTCTCATGTATATGGTCAAATGACCTTCCATAAGGGTGCCAAGACCACACAATAGGGAAAGGGCAGTGTCTTCAACAAATGGTGCCAGAAAAACTGGATATCCACATACAAAAGAACAAAGTTAGACAGTAATCTTACACCATATACAAAAATAACTCAAAATGGATTAAAGACTTAAACATAAGACCTGAAACAAAACTCCTAGAAGAAAACATAGTGAAAAAACTTCAGGACATTGGATTTGGCAATGATTTCTTGGATATGACACCAAAAGCAAAACAGACAAATAGGACTATATTAATTTCAAAAATTCTGTGCACCAAAGGAAACAATCAACAGAATGAAAGGCAACCTACAAAATAGTGTAACTCCTACAACTCAAACTAGGGGCGCCCAGGTGGCTCAGTCAGTTGAGCATCTGACTTCAGCTCAGGTCAGGATCTTAGTTTGTGGGTTTGAGCCCTGTGTTGGGCTCTGTGCTGACAGGTCAGAGCCTGGAGCCTGCTTTGGATTCTGTGTCTCCCCCCTCTCTCTGCCCCTCCCCTGTTTGCGCTCTGTCCCTTTCTCTCTCTCTTTCCCAAAATAATAAATAAAAAACATTTTTAAAAAATTGAAAGCAAAAATGACCCATTTCAAAAATGGGCAAGACTTGAATAGACAGTTCTACAAAGAAAATATATAAATGGCCAAAAGCATATGAAAAGATGTTCAATATCACTAATCATCAGAGGAATGCAAATCAAAACCACAGTGAGGTATTACCTCACACCCATTTAGATAATCACTAACAAAAGAGCAGAAAACAAGTGAGGGGCACCTGGGTGGCTCAGTGGGTTAAGTGTCTGACTCTTGACTTCAGCTAAGGTCATGATCTTATGGGTTCTTGAGTTCGAGACCTGCATCAGGCTCTGTGCTCATGGTGCAGAGCCTGCTTAGGATTCTGTCTCTCCACTCTCTGCCTCTCTGCCTCTGTGTGTGTGTGTGTGTGTGTGTCTCTCTCTCAAAATAAATAAATAAATAAACTTAAAAAAAAAAAAAGAAGAAGAGAAAAGTGATGAATATACAGAGAAATTAGAACCCTGGTGTACTGCTGGTAGTATCAGAAAGTAAAATGTATAGCCCTTACAGAAAAACAATATGGAAGTTCCTCAAAAATTAAAAAACTCCTCCTTCTGGGCTATATACCCAAAATAATTCAAAGGACCTTGAAGAGATATTTGCACACCCATGTTCACTGTAGCATTTACAATAGCCAAAAGGTAGAAACAACCCAAATGTCCTTCAACAGATAAACGGGATAAAGAAAATGTGGATTACACATACAATGAAATATTATGCAGCCTTAAAAAATGAGACCCTGTCACATGCTAGAACATAAGAAAACACTGAGGACATGATGTCAAGTGAAATACGCTAGTCAAAGAATGACAAGTACCGTGATTCTACTCATATAAAGTATCTAAAGTAGTTATAAGTACTCATCAAGTGTCAAGTAGAAAGGTGGTTACCAAGGTCTGGAAGGGAGGGAGAAGGAAGAATCAAGGTTTAATGGGCATAAAGTTTGAAAAAGGAAATGAAGAGGGACAATTTATGAGAAAGGAAACAAACACACTTAAATGTAGCTTCCACAGACTATAAAATGCATGAAGCAACAGTCAACATATTGCATACCCTATTCCCAACTCCATAAATACTCACAGAGAGACATCTAGGAAGAAGGCATTGACGCAAGTTGGATGTAAAATACTGTACATACATTAAAAGTAACAGATGCAAAAAAAAAGAAAGAAAGTAACCAAAGAAAGTAAGTGGGAAGGTGGGGAAACCATTTAAGCTCACAACAAACAGGTATAAACAAAGAGAGCTTCAGCTGGCCTCACAGTAGGTAAGTAGTTACAATCTTCTTTAATAAGATACCATAAATAATTCAAGTTGAATACAGTCATCCACCTTAACCAAACAGAACCACCCAGCTGTAGAGAATAGCTACTGACTAAGAGACTGAACCTCTTTAAAAATACAGTGAACCTGGAAGCAAGAACACTTCTAAACAGGATAGGAACCAGCAACCTAGGACACTTAATGTAATACAAAAATCAGACTTATTACATCTCTTTGATAATCAGATGTCTAATGTATGCACTCTAAATAGCTGATAGCAATCCAGGGTCTACATTATTCAGCATATGGAAACCTACCTGATGGTAGTGAGCAGAGGAATCTGAGAGGATATACAGCTGCTGTCAAAGATTCTGCAAAATAAAGATCAAGAATAACGTAACACCCTTTTTACTGTTTCTCAAAAATTTTCTGAAACATCAGTGTATTTAACAAGCTTTTCATTGGTTCATGATATGAAATATGATTGCTATTTTAAAATATATAGGATCAGGCTTTAACAAAAATTACAAGAAATATTATAAAATTCAGTGCTTTATAGTTTAGTGTAGAAATAATTTATTTAAATGCTATTACCCCAAATGTAAAATGCACATTATAAAGTGATAATCTGGTGAAATCTATTAGAAATCACAATATAGATCATATATAAAGGGATATGGTCTGAAAATGTACAAATAACCTAAAAATGCATGCACATATCAAAAGCAATTCCCCCATGAGACTCATTAGTGAGGGACTAAACAATGTCATTTTCAGATGCTGGCAAGACTATGACTGACCAGCAACCAAGGGGAGAAGTTCTTGTGGGATAACTCAAAGAGTCCAGAAGCCTCTACCAGGTAGAGAAAGAAACTACCCACATCACACCACCTCCCCCTTCTTTATGCACTTAGCTATTCCAGTGCAGTTTCTTGACACTAGAGCTTATTGCCTACTTCGATGACCAGAAAGGTGAATCATTAACAGCTAATGTAAACTCTACAGTGCAAATGAACAGAAATGGGAAAAATAGGTAGCTTCTGAGACAAAGAAAACTGTATGGGTAGAAAAGAGACAATGGGCTGCCACTGCCTGGTGACTAAATCTTTTAATGCACCCACCTGGGTAATGCTCACAGACTTTACTAGAAACTAACTGGGTATTTGTCACAAACCGAAAACCAGGCTCTTCCCAATAGAAGAGTCTAACGGAAATTAGGTGCCTTTCTAGAGCTGGGCCCACAATATATATTCAACAGATACATTCAACAGATACTGTCTATCCACCAGTCATATATTTCCATTCAGTGTCCTACTATTCAACCAATGAATTCCAGAATCACTTAAGGTAAAAACTCTCATAAAATAATAAATGCTTACAATGCTAAGCAAAACCAGGAATTACAGAAGAGAACAAAATCATTTCCTTTGTGGTTGTATTAACATTCTTCACATCTTTTTTACTGGCACTATATTTTAATTTTTGTTCAACTGGTTTACATTTCATTTTTAAAGCCATTTTAGGAAGTACCAAAAAGCTAAAACCATAAAACTGTAACCAGTAGTTTATACAGAAGCCCAATTTTTGCTATCTTTTCTGCCTGCCTACAACTTCCACTAAGCATTTCACATGTAAGGCAGACCCCACTATCCCCAACATAAGAGTTTGTCCCTATGCTAAAATTATCTTTCTTCCAACATATCACAGCCTGGTTTTATTGGGAATTCTGGGATTGCTCAGGGCTCAAAGGAAAGCCTGACATTTACTTCCTGAAGTAGCTATAGACCTTTCCTGCTGATCTCAAGGAAATTTCCAGACCCAAAAACTTTTGAAAAGCCATTAAATATAGGTTATTGATCTGGCTAGAAACAGAGAAATGGCTACAAAACAATAATACTAGCAATTTAATAGGGAGCAGTAGTAAAGCTACCTGTTTACTGACACAGTAGCTACAGACTCTTTAGATTCCTTAACAACACATTTCTATCTCCCCAATTTACCTCAGCTTACAATCAGCACATGTGGTCACTACTCTGTTACCAGTAAGAGGTGAAAAATATGCAGAAGCGATGCTCTTTGTGTGTTCAGTCAAAGAAATCAAAGGCTGGCTTCCCCTGGGATTCAGGTGCCTTGCATCATAAATATGAGTATCCCTGTAAGGGGAGAATAATTCTGTTTTAGTGAGCTCTCGAATAGTGCTGAGCATTAATTAGACACTCAAATACTCATTACACTGAAGAACAATTAAGACAGAACATTGTAATCTGTAATAATTTTACAAACATTGTGTAGACAAAAAATGAAATATTAGAAAAATTCCAAAACTGTAGCATATACATGAAACCAATAGGTATAGAGAGACAAGATTCTACTTGGTTTTCCAATCTGAGAAAAAAAAACGAACACAGACCAACAAGTTCTATGTCACATACAGGTTTTTTTTTATAAGTTTTCTTCTCAAGAGACTAGAATTAAATGCATGTGATGCCACGGAAAACAAAAATGTGTTCTGGTTTAATATTTTCACTATTTATTAAATCCAAAAGAATCTCTCTTTTAAAAAAAATCACATTCAGGGGCGCCTGGGTGGCGCAGTCGGTTAAGCGTCCAACTTCAGCCAGGTCACGATCTCGCGGTCCGTGAGTTCGAGCCCCGCGTCGGGCTCTGGGCTGATGGCTCAGAGCCTGGAGCCTGTTTCCGATTCTGTGTCTCCCTCTCTCTCTGCCCCTCCCCCGTTCATGCTCTGTCTCTCTCTGTCTCAAAAATAAATAAAACGTTAAAAAAAAAATTTAAAAAAAAATCACATTCAATAAAACCTCAATTGGTGTAGAAATCAAAATTATTTGACCATATGGGGTATCACAAAAGTTGGAGGTCTTTGACATCCAAACTAAAGCAATATTCCTAACTTTAAAAGGCCTGAATCACAAAACTTTATGAAGAACATACCTCAATCCTGCAGTGATAAAATACTGTCTATGCACTGGGTGGACATGAACAGTTCTTATTTTTCTCAGAGAAGAATTGATAAGCTTCTCATAAGAAGTTCCAGGTGTCCGTCTATCCACCAGCGATATATTTCCATTCCAGTGTCCTACTATTAAAGTGGAAGCATCTTCTCCCAAGAAGTCAAAGGAGGAAAAGCTACTTCTTTCATCTCTACATACCTAAGGATACAAGTAACAACTTATACAACACTCTCCTTTTTAAAGAAAACAGATGCATAAATTCTTTGGTAAAAATCTATGAAACACTTTACCTAATAATCTCATTTATTCTTCCATCATCCCACAGAAAGCACCAGGCAGAATGATCACCCCTTTTTACAGAGATGGAAACAAAGGCACTGATCAGCTGTGAGACTCCCCTACAATCAAATGGCCCATCTACCCATGTCAGGGTTACATGCCAAATCTCTTAAATCCAACAAACCTCAGTTGCAGATCTACCCTGTGACACTTATTAGGAAATGAACTAAATATGAATTCTACCCAATTCAAATACCTTAATATATCAAGGAATTTTGCCACCTAAGTCCAAAAAAATATAGCCAAATGTTCATCACCTACTCTTGGTAGAAGTGTAAATAAATACATAGCAAATTTCTGACAACCAATCAGAGTACACCTATCAAACTATTTAATGCTTGTACTCTCTGACCCAAAAATTTATCTAAGATATATATAAAGTTGCTTACTGCAAGACTGCCTATAATAGCAATAAGAAGCAACCTAGGGGCGCCTGAGTGGCTCAGTGGGTTAAGTGTCTGACTTCAGCTCAGGTCATGATCTCACAGTTCATGGGTTTGAGCCCCACATTGGGCTCTGTGCTGGCAGCGCAGAGCCTGGAGCCTGCTATGTGTTCTGTGTCTCCCTCTCTCTCTCTGCCACTCATGCTGTCTCTCTCAAAAAAAAAATAAATACTTTTTTAATTAAAAAAAAATTTGTTAAAGAAGCAACCTAAATGTCCACCAAAAGAGGCCTGGTTTAATAAATGATGGTACATCACTACTTTGAAATACCATGAAATGCTAAAGAGAATGAGGTAGATTTGTACTATAATCTCTCCATACTAGTAAGTGAAAAGAGCAAGTTGCAAAAAAAGTATGTATACAGTACGACTCCATTAGTACAAAATTACATGGTTGTAAGTATATGTGTACTTTCTTGAAGCATACCCAAGAACTACAAGGCTTACTTCTGCAGAGTGGAAATGGGGAAAAAGCAGATTTCCTTTGCACACCCTATTTACTGTAAATATGTTATCATAAGCATATATTAATGTTATGATTTTTAATCACTTATAATCCACAGTACTATTACTTTGGGCTCAGGTCTCACACACATAAAAAATAAAAAATAACAGTTGTAGAATGTGTCAGACACAAGTAAGAGAATAACCACAATTTGCAACATTGAATCACTAATTGCTGTTATTTAGTTTTAACGTACTATTATAAACTGAGATTAACAAATTAACTGAAATCATCATAACCCCCATACACCCAAAAAGCCCAATATACACAAATGAAACCTGAAGTATTCAGTCAGTATGTTAAAAATGGTTAAGTGCAGGGGCTTAAGTGCAGTGAAGTCAGACAGACCCAAGTGAAAACTCTAGCACTACCATTTATGTTCCTGAGCAAGCTAATAAACCTCTTTACCTCAGTTTTCTCAACTGTTAAGTGAGG